>NC_052051.1:79911237-81303737 GCF_903992535.2 Arvicola amphibius | reverse complement strand
TGAACTGCCATCTGTTAGAATGTGGGCAGCAACATATGCCACTTGTACCCCATCTGCCCCAACAGGAAATGCCGGTCTGTGGCTTTTTTCTCCCTCTGGCCAGAACAGCAACGAAGATACCATGGGAACTTTGTGTTAAAGACAACAGTACCACCATTAATCTGGGTCCCTCAAAGGTCCTGTGGCGCTGAGCTAGCTACTAGCATGAACGTTCCTCGGGGCTATGAGAAACAACAGCGTATTTTAAAGCTATTCTAATGTGGAGTCCTTACATTGACATGGCATTGGTTGGAGAGAGTCATGACATGTCCAAGTGGAGATGCCAAGCAGGGATGGGACTTAGGGGAGGCCGGTGGTAGGGGTTCATCAGGACTGAAGGTGTGGGAACGGCCAGGATAGGCCTACTCTGGGGCAGGGCCGAGGTGGTCAGTTGGTCGGTAAACGGCTTGCTATCCAAGTGTGAATCTCTGCATTGGATCCACAGAACTCACGGTCAAAAGCTGCATTGTGGCAGCATATGCTTGCAATCTCAGGACTCGGTAAGTGGAGATGGGCAGATGGCTGGGACTCACTGGCCAGTCAGCCCTAGGGGCGTGTCAGGTCAGTGAGAGACCTAAAAGATAAACTAAACCAAAACAAGGTAGATGGCTCCCAGAGTTAGGCTACTGATGAGCTCCAGGCCAATGAGAGAGACTGAGAGAAAATGTCAGAATCTAAGAGAAGGGTTCTCACCGGATGAGAGTCCAGGGCCTGTCCTATCCTGGCTCTACCATAGGCAGGCCACCTGGTAGCCTGCCTCCAGCTGCTGTGCCTTCCCTCCTCACCTTCCTCAGGGCAGCCCCTCAGACCCCACCCCCCTTGCTTCGCCATGGACCCATCTCCATCTTGGAACTCTTCCTATTTGTTTGTCTCATTGCTTCTCTTTCTCCCGGGCCTTCAGCGCTGGTCACTGCCTTACTCCAGCACCCAGGACGGAGCTGTCACACAAAGGGGCACCTAGGTCTTTTTTGCAATGGGCAACCATGCTCTCACCATTTCCCGTGGCTCCTGGCAGGCCACACTGCCTCGGCCAAGCCTTTCTTTCTAACAGGAAGCTCTCCTGGCTCCAAGTTCCCAGCCAGGGGCAGGTGCTCTGGACTGTCCCTCTGTACCCCCAGATGGGGATTTCCTGAGCCTGGCACAGGCAGGGCAGTGACAATATGGAGAGAGGTTTGTGCTTCACAGTAAGCAGCCCAAATTAGCCCCGAGGTCATCCTTCTTGCCTGGGGACTGCTCACATAAGCCTCTAGGAATAACAGAGAGGATGGACAGATGGGATTTTCCCCTGAAAATGAGGACTGTAGCGTGGCTCAGTGGCAGCTTTTGCCCAGCATTCTTGAGTTACTGAGCTCTAGCTGCCCCTAACCAAACAGCAACAACAGTAAGCAGTCGTCTGAGCTCTCACACTGTCCTAACTCATCCACAATTACCTCTGCCTCAGGATGGTGGAAGAACTAGCTCCACCAATGGTGGCCTTTCTGCACCTCCCTCTCCCACAAGAGTCAGCCACCAAGGGTTACTGCCAGGCCTGGAGGTCACACAGCTAGAGACCTGGTCCTGCTCTGCCATGGACTTGTTCTGGCTCCTGGAGCTGGTCACGCTGACTCTTGGCTTCTCACCTGGAAAGCCCTAGTAAGTCTGGGGCCAATAGTCTGAGTGTGGGCAGTTCCTCAGAGAGCCCAACACAGGTTAGCATGAAGGCACCCCCCCCCCACCTTGGTCCTTATGATCTCATGCTTGAGTCTTTCCAGGCCTGTCTTAGTGGAAGCTATGCCAGGGATCTGGGAAACCCCCACTGCACAGGACATCTGGGGCTCGTGTCTGTATATCCCTGCCTGACTCATAGCTCGGAAGTCATAAGTCACGGAGAGTTTGAAATCAGGTTTCTAGGGTGGAAGTCCTGGTGTTGGACTGTATATCGGGTGCTGCTGCCCATTCAGGGGGCTCTAGGGACATTAACCCATTACTTAATACTCTCCGGCTAGCCATCCTCCACAGGCAAAAGATCCAATGTCTTCTATTCAGTTTTTTTTTAATTTTCAAAATTGTTTGTGTCGGTGTATGTGTAATGTGTGTGTTGGGGGTGTGGCTAAAGGCCAACTCAGGTGGTTTTCCTCAGGAGCCTTCCACCGTGTTTTGAGACAGGGTCTCTTCCTGGATCTGGTGCTTTCTTAGGCTGACTGCCCAAAGAGCCCCAGTGATCTTTCTTTCTCCACTTGCCCTGCCCTGGAATTACAAGCATGCCCTGACTTTTTTTTTTCCATGGATGGTAGGGATCAGCTTCAGGCTCTTGTCTTGTGTGGCCAGCACTACACTGGCTGACCTCTCCAGACCACTTTGGTTTTTTTGATACAGGATCTCATGCAGCCTAACTGGCTTAGGGTGACCTTGAACTCCTGATCCTCAGCCTCTGTTTCCCAAACACTAGGATTCCAGGCGTGTGCCAGCATTACCCAGAGAAGCCTTCTGTTCTGTCACAACATGATGGCAAACCTGGGGGTGGGGGCCGCCCACTGGGACTGCCTCAGGTACTGGATTCCTGCTGCCCACTGGGGCTGAGTTTCAGAAGGCGGGGAACTGTGGTAGGGACATTGTCTAATTTTACACATGGTCTTGCCTCCATGCTCTGGGGTGGGGGTAGTCATTAAAGAGGGTACAGGATAGTCATCTTCTTGTCAGGGCTGCAACCCTGTGCACACAGAGGGACACAGCAATGGGCTCAGCTGAGCATTTACCAAGCGCAGACTCTGGCCCGGCTGCTGTGTTGAATGCATCACTTCACCTAATTCCCCCTCTGGACTCCTCTGAGGGGTCTTAGCACCTTATCTGACTTACAGATGGGACTGGGCGCTTGGTATTTTTCAGGGCCATGCAAATCCTGAAGCAGGAACTCAAAGCCAGGTGGGTGTGCCTGACTCAGGAACATGCCCTTGGTTTGCCCCAGCTCACCCTATCCTACCGTCCTCTGCTGACAGAAACTAACACGAGACCAGAAGTCAGCTGTCTGGGCTGCGACTTTGAATCTGCTGTTTTAAGAACCTGTCTCTGAGCTGCAGGGTCCCGCCTGGGAGGTGAGGCAGCTACTCCTGGATTCTCTGGACCCTTCCAGGTCTGGAATCTTTGGAGGAGGGTACAGGGACAAGGAGAGCCATTTGCAAGAAGTAGGAGCTTTTTCTCATGCCAGAGTGGCCAACAGGCCAGGCCGTGGCTGAGGGAGAAGGCCCCGTCCACAGAGAGCAGATGAAGTAAGATGGCAACACACAGACAGAGGCCTCTGCCACCATCTCCTCCACTGTCCCCACCCGCACTTTGGCTTTGGGGCAGAGTCAGCTTTAAAAAGCTGTCATCAGTTCTCCATCTATGCTCACTGCTCTGCTTCCAAGGAGGCCCTAGCACGCTGCCCCATGGTGGTAGAGGGCAGGATGTGAGGGTACCTCAGGAAGCCAAAGCTTCCCAGGCCCTGAAGGACACATGGCAGCTGAAGAAGAGGGGCCAGGGTGACAGCTCCTGGGTCCCTCTTCTGGTTTCCCTGGCTTTGGGTGAGAGTGTCAGGTCCCTCCCGGTGGCTCCCGAACTACCCTGGCACTGACCTCCTGTGAGCCATAGCCTTAGTAAGCTGCTATATCCACCCCACCCCCACTTATCCTGAAGTCTTCCCGGAATGGGTCTCAGGGACCTAGGTACACAATGAGAGGCGGTATTTCAGATGGGCTGGCTGTCTGCTTTGGGATTTCTCTAACCCAGTCACTCTGTGTATGTATGTGTGTGCATGTGTGAGTTTGTGCACCTCTGTGTGTATATATATGTGCTTGTGTGCGTGCATGTGTTTGTGTGTATTTGTGTATATGTACTTGTGCATGTGTTTTGTGTCTCTATGTGTATATGTGCTTGTGTGCATGCATGTGCTTGTGTGTCTCTAGGTGTATATGTGCTTGTGTGCGTGCATGTGTTTGTGTCACTATGTGTATATATATGTGCTTGTGTATGTGCATGTGTTTGTGTGTATCTGTGTATATGTACTTATGCATGTGCATGTGTTTGTGTCTCTATGTGTATATGTGCTTGTGTCTGTGCATGTATTTGTGTGTCTCTATGTGTATATGCGCTTGTGTGTGTGCACATGCATATGTTAGTGTTTGTGTGTATAATGTGGACGGGACATAAGAGGAGTAAAAGGGAGCAGACAAGCAACAGACAGGATGTTTTGGATGGCCATGCCTCCCCTGGTCACACCCTCCTCTCCCACTGGTGCTCACTCCACCCTGCAGCAGGCCCCTGGCACAAGGCCCACGACTTCAGCATCCCTACCAACTGCTTCTCTTCACTCAGAATTAGCACTTGTCTGGAACAATTGGGAGCATAAAAAGTGCTTCAGTAATTTGGCTGGAGGGTTGCCATGACGATACTCAGCAAGCTCCAAGAGGGGGTGTGAGTGTGTACTGAACAGCCAACAGGCAAAAGAGAGAGGGCAGAGAGACACAGAGGTTCAGAGCAGTGGGGAGGCCCCAGGGAAGGCCTCAAGGCAGACCCTCAGTCTCCAGTGGTCCTCTTTAAACAGCGATGAGCTCGCTCTCTAATCCGGGCTGCACTGTCCCTTGAGCAGTGGGACACAAGCTGCTGACAGGCTGCAGGGCTAGCATGCAGGGCTGCTCCCATCAGGTGGAGTCCCCAAGAACACCAGACTGGGGTTGAGAGATGGACATTCTTGGGAATCCTGGGGGTGAGCTCAGAAAATTCTCCTGAAAATCCTGCCCAGGCTGGGGTCCAGCAATGCTTGTGGGAGAAATGAGAGTTCATGTCCCTGCTAAGGGCCTCTTCCCACCACAGTTCCCATCAAGTCCAGTCTCCACCCGTCCCACAGGCCTGAGAACCAGTGTCAGGAATGAAGGGCTGCACATTCTTTGCAACATGGTTTCCCCTCTGGCACCTCAGCAAGACAAGGGAAGCTTTGCTGTCTTCTGAAATGGAGCCAGAGAAGCCCAGAGAGGAGAGGGTAGTGGACCAAGGCCACACAACATGCAGCAGGCAGGGTGGAGTGAGGATGTGGAGCCCAGCCCTGGACTTTACCCCAAACCTCACTGCTCCCTGGGAGCACAGGCTCCACCCCTCCCCCCATCGGTATGGATGGGAACACTCAAGCCCTGGGACATGCCCCAGCTTTCTAAGGTGTTTCTCTGCCACTGTTGGACCGTGAACCAAAAATATGTCTTCAATAAAGCAAGCCCTGATGGCATCTTTATGTCCCCGGATGAAGTATTCAGGAGGCTGGGGCAGAAGGATCATTCCTGTCCATGAGGCTGGGAAAAGAAGGGAAACACGGCGAGATCCTACTGAGAGGAGCAAGGGGGGGGGGGGTCGTGGGAGGGAAGCAGTGGCCTTGCTTTGGAAGTCCCTTGGCTGTCGGCAAATTAAGCAGAGCGGAGCTGGAGCCAGGACCACAGAGGCAGACAGACTATCAGAAGCTCTCCCAAGCAGAATCAAGCCCCTATTGTCCACGACAGCCTTAAAAACGACCTCCACTGTCCACACAGTGGGGCTTGGCAGGTCCCCTGGGCCCTCAAAAGCTGATGTAAGACTATGGCTATGTATATACCCGGAGCCCAGGAAGGGACCGCCTTCTGAGGTGTGGAGAGGGCACACCTGCCCCAGCAGTGTCTGGATGACAGAGGTGTCCTCGGCACACAACCACTTCCAGCATGGAGGAGGAGGCCTGGTAGACACCAGCGAGCAGGACTCATGTGACCTTGGTACTGGGTCACAGCACGGGGCTGAGCAGCAGCAGTTCAAGACCGCCTCCCCATGCGCGTCCTGATTCTAGTGCTCGCTAGAAGGTTCTTCTCGCTACCCTGCGATTGCGAATCCTCATGCCTGTTTCATTTCTGTTGGGGGGGGCATTTATGGGGATCAAATTGGGTAATTTATAAGAACATGCTGTAGAGAAACCTGGGCCCTTATCAAAGGTACCCATCTTAATGGAGCCCACAAACTCCGGTTGGAAGGACGCCCTGCTGTATGGTGAGAGTGTGAGGCTGACCAAGAGGAGACACTTGGCCAGCCTTGCATTCAGCAGCTGACACATCCCAGGGGCCCAGAGCTGCCCACCTCCACATGCGTTCCGCTCAGGCTATGGGCACCAGAAACATCTGCTATGGCCAGGTCTCTGAGCTTTCAGGATGCAGGAGGTGTTGGGGGACAGGGCCATTCTTAGAACACCCAACTGGAGCAGAGGCATATTCCTCTCTCACTCTCCATGCAGGAGCAGCTGCCATTGCTCTGGCAAGTCCTTTGGAAGGAAGAGAAATGAGGTTTTCCTGAGTATTGATCTCAGGTCCAACGCCAGTGCAGAACAGCGTGTGCCTACCATGTCCCCAGAAATCTATCCTCCCAGGTGAGGAATATTACCCAAGATTTAAAAACAGAATCAGAGTTGGAGGAAACTTCCAGAGACTACACAGCCAGGCAGAGGTGGGGCTGGGGTTTGAATCTGGGCCTGTAAGATCCAAAGGTCTATGGTGACAGCAGGGCCTGCCCAAGGGAGGGTGTGTGTGGAAGGCGAGGGAGAAAAGGGAGCTGGCTGGGCTTCAGGGAGGTTTTCAAATCTCACCTGTCAGTCAGCTGACACTGATTTTCTCATAGCAAGAATGAGAGTTCAGGGGTACAGTCTACAGAGTCTCAAGAGTGAAGAATAGTGTGCAGACAACACCCGCGCCCACTCCTGCTCTCCCACGATAATGGGAGAGGGCATAGGGGTCACTCACGCTCAACACTGCAGACAGCCACCTGGTGGACAGCCCCGGAGACATCAGACAACAAATTCCGGTGGGAGAGTAGGCTCTTGGGGTAGTGCAACAGCAGCTGCTCCATCTGGGGAAACCGAGGCCCGAGATAAGCAGAGGACCACTTATCAGGAGCCAGGGACAGGAGTTCACACGGCCTGATTTCTCAGTGTTCTGTAGACACTATCTGCTCTGCTAACTACAGCTCTGCACTGTTCCTGGTCTAAACGGGGACGAATCCAGTCTTGGACTGAGCTAAGGACAAGGTGGGAGACAGCTCTGACTGCTGTGACACAGTGTTCTCCAGCATCTTCCTATCAGGATTGTTCCTTCCCAATCTCTGCCAGTTTTTCCTCCTCCTTGTGGGCACGCTCGGGTTTAATCCTCTTCACTTTCCCTCTACTGATATCCATGATGTACCTTCCCCCTCCTGTGGCCACTGCAATCTCCTTTCAACAGACCCGAGTGAGGCCTGTCCTAAACAGCAGCTGTCCTGAGAAGATGAACCCTCCCCAGAGCCCCACAAGTTCCGCCCACCCTGTCCCAGTCATTGTTTCTCTCGGTTCCTGCCACCAGCCTGGCTCACAGCTAGAGAGGCCGCCATGTCCTAAGGGGAGGAGCTGAGACTGGATCCCAGGCTGCTGGACGCTGCCCTTTTCACCACAGTTGCTGGGTAGCTTTTCCTCCCAGGTTCTCTGATGACAGAGGACAGTTTTTTGGGGGAGGGGCTGACTCCTACTTTACACTGTAATGAGGAAAGATCCCTCATTCCAGGAGGCAAGAAGATTTGAGAAGCACCATCCACCCCTCTCCGGACCTGACTTCATTGGAATTCTACCTGCTGGTAGAGTTTGGGAGAGGCAATCTGTGGGGTGCCGGGAACCCACCCTCTCTGTCTACCTCTCCACTTGCGACCACAGAGTATGGACCATTCTAAGAAGCAACTGCAGATATGCTGAAAGGCTTGGTCGCAGGGAGGCTGCCCAGTGCCGATACTAGGGCGAAGGGCGCTGCTAGGTTTACTCAGCTGTAAAGTGATGATAAACTAGCACCCTGGGGTCTGGGAGAGTACTCACTGCTGGAGAGACAGAGGTGTGGGCTCATTAGCATCCAGCTTTCACATGCATGTGTACACATGTGCGCCTACATGAGAACACACACACACACGATAGTACCTTGCGGCTGCCGTGAGGATGAGTAAGTCAAGGGTTAACATGTGTAAAGCACATGGCCCACGTGAACACACACACAGACACTCGCACCTCACCTATGTAAGTGACATGAACACACGTAAAGCACTTCACAGGTGCCAGGTGTTCCAGACTCTGTGAAAAGTGTCACCTGCTACGATGTCTGAATTGAGGTCTCAATGAGAGCAGCATGTGGGCTGTTTGCTGTGCCACCATCCTGCTTCCCAATGCCCATCCCCACAATCTCCAACTCACAAGTGACTAAGTGTAGAGACAGCACCAATTCCTCCAGATCTGTGAATGCCGCACACTGCTATTGCATGGAAACTGCATACCTGTACACTGTCACCCCACACCGCATGGGAACTGCATACATGTACACTGTCACCCCACACCGCATGGGAACTGCATACATGTACACTGTCACCCCACACCGCATGGGAACTGCATACATGTACACTGTCACCCCACACCACATGGGAACTGCATACCTGTACACTGTCGCCCCACACCATGCAGCTGCTCACCACTGCTGGGAACAAGAACTAATGTCTCACAACCAAGGGGCAAGGCTAAGTTCACTGTGAAGCACACAGATGTGCAGAAAAAACACTGTGAAATGTGGACTCACCATCTCTAGCTTATGAAGTTATAAAGTGATTTTTCTTTTCTCTTTTTAATTTCTTACAAAGAGCACACACTCCTTTTGAGGTAAGGAGGGGGAAACTAATTTTGCTACGTTGGTTTGTGTTCATTTCTACTGGAAGAGACTGTGTCTCCCTTTTATCTGTGCGCCACCACATCTGACAGTCTCTGGATGTAAAAGCTCGATCGTGAACGAAATCCTTGCCTGACATTGTTGCAACTACCAGGCAGGCCAAGGCATTCAGTATAGGGTGCAGAAAAGGCCAGGCAGCAAGGAAAACAATGCAGGGATGGGGGTACATTAATCAGTGGGTGATCTGCTTGCAGGACTGGCAGATGTCAAAGAGTGACCTTAATGGGAGAAGGCAGTGGGCTCCTGAGCTCCAGCCACAGGTGTGCACTAGACCAATTACCTGGGGAGCATGTGGTAGGGCGGCCAAGGGCCAGCTGAGCAGCAGCACTGGACCACTTTGGCACCTGAGAGCCAACCCTAGAGGGTTTAAGTGCAGTCAGATTTTAATATGATTAGTCCCACAATTTTCATTCTGACCGTTCTCTGGAAAACCTCCCCACCCCCACCCTTGAGGACTCCAACAGCAGCACAGGCAGGGGTCAGGGGACACCAGGGAAAGGGCACGGTGAGAGGGCCATGCATCAGCAGAAAAGGACCGCCAACACAAGGGTCAAGGCTAGGGCTAGGAGGGCATGTGAAATGTACTTAAGAGAATTGCATTACAGACACGTATGTAGCATGTAGCATGTCTGATTGTCAAGCCTTTCAAGACTCTAAGAGGAGGCTGAGGAGCTGAGGAGACTGAGGCATGAAGGTTAATTAGTTAGCTGCTCCTAGGAAACTCTGGAAGGGCTGAGCTGAGACACAAACTCAGGTCGGAGTGACTCTCTACTTCAGTCCCCACGAGAGCTCTACGGTGGTTCTATCCATCAAGAGGTGGATGTTGGAGTGGGGCTGAGGCTATCAAGTTGCTCCCTAATTCTGCCCAGGCAGTCGGCGGCACTGTGGTTGTGAGGCATACTACCCTGCGAGGTGAGATGGAGCCACCTGGTTGGTGCAGTGTGCACACCATCAGCACCAATCCTTGCAGGGCTGCGTCTTAGGCGCAGTGCTCCATGGGGCTGCTGCGTGTTCCTCCACTAAATTACTGGGAGTGGCGGATGAAACCTGCTACATCCCGTGCTGCCTCATTCCCTGGGTGACTTTGGAGATGGCGTGCTTTATACATCAGTCTTCTAGTCTATTCAGTGGGGACAGTCTCTAAGCTATACTAGCATGACTGGCGCCACGAGGGGAATGCATATGCAAGAGCTCAAAGCTCTGGCTCTGGCTCTCTTCCCAGCAGCCTCAGGGGCTTGGAGTTTCTCTTTCCTTCTCCCTGACAGTGATGGAAGGCTGAACGCTAAGTTTCTGGGGGGGAAAACTGAAGTACAAGAGGCAGCACCCCAGGAGGCTCCTAAGGGAGCCAGCCCCTGGCCTCTGCTGTGAGGCTCTCCTTTCCAGTCTTGCCCGGGTGGTCCTGCAGTAGAAACATCCCTGCGTCCAGTTTAGAGAGCCCGAGGATACTGTTCACAAACCATCCCATAGTCGCTCCTCAGGCAGGGAGGCTACAACCTTCTCAGATTGGCTCCAGCAGGGGCTTTTCTTCCGGCGCGAGTATGGCGCTGGTGGTGAGGCTGGCACCGGAAGAAGCCCGGCAAAGGTGGAGCGCCTCCCCGCGCAGCCACTCGGAAGGGCGAGGTATTGCGTACTCCGATTGGAGACCCTAGCGGGCGGTGAGCTCGTCACCGCACACCCACAGCCTTCCTGCGGTGGGAGGCTAATTGCAGCACCGGTCACGCGGCCCTCCAGCACTCGCGTGGCCCACCGCTGCCTCCTGCCTGCGCCCAGAGTCTTCACAGTATGCAAGACACAGAAGGCAAGGACCAGTGACCCCCTCAGGAGCTCGGCAGTCACCTGGCTCTGCCAGTGCACAGCATGCTACGGCCTCTGCGCCTCACTTTCCCAGGGCCTTTACAACAAATGAACAACTCATGGGATTGCTTTTACTCAAGTCTGACGGAACGTGCCAGCAGCATACACTCTGAGCCCCCTTCCCCTTTCAGACTACAGGATTTGTCTACAGAGTCAAATCAGTGGGTCGGACTGAGGACCAAGGCTCTGCTTGAACAGTGGCAAATTCATACTCCTAGAGTCTGGCTTCTGCTGTGCTGGCTACAAGTGCTGCTTGCCATACCTGCTTCCTTGTTGGGTTCTCTCAAACGGCCCAACCCCCAAATTATTCACCAACACCGGGTTCTGATCACAGGCAGGGAAATACTTTTGTAACAGTCCAGGCGTGGGACTGCTAACCCAGCTGGGGGCAGCACCATTATTAGCGTTCTGCCCTGATAAACATCAACGTCAATTTTGCCTACCAGATCCAGGGCTCTTATCTAAGAATGGATTTCAGTGGCTCAAATCTGTTGGATGAGTGTGTGTGTGTGTGTGTGTGTGTGTGTGTGTAAAGGGCAGTTGTGAACTAGTCCCTTGGTGGGAGCGTGTGGGTTGAATCATGTATAAGGATTTAAACAAACAGAATACATCACTATGGAAACAACAGGTTTTTTCAAAGGAACCGTTAAAAAATAAAGTAATCAAGACTTCAGATTCAACACTCCAAGTGTTTATGACCAGAAAAGGCAAAGTGGGTCTTAGATACTCTGCAGCCAAGAAAAAGCTGCCAGAACTCAAGGAAGAAATATTCCCAGCAGAGCAGGAAGCCATCATGTGTCAGGCTTTCCCCTGAAACCCTCAGAGGGGAGCACCCCCTGCGGGCCTACTTAACTCTTTCAGGGTTGCTACGACACGGCTCATCAGCCTGGGCTCTTTACTGATGGGACACAGATGGACCTTCCATGCAGCAGAGCAGAGTCAAGGCAATGGAGGCAGCAGAAAGGAGTCTAAAGGGCTTTTATGGAGGCCATCAGCTGAGCTAGTGAACCTGGACCACTGAGTGTCACACTGTTCCACTTCTGGGGTGAAGCCCAGTGTACCCGCCGCCTGATGCTCTTACGATGCCTCACATTTAGTTGGACATCATCGGGGTTCCCACATGTCCTCAGAGACGACAGGAGAAACAGCAGGGAAAACTTCATCCATCGGTGACACTTCCGAGGCATATCTGCTTGGATATGGTTAGGAACCACTTGCTAGGGATGTTGCCCAAGGCTGTTTCTAAATTCACCGCACCCAGCCCCCTCCCCTGCCAAAATGAGTTTCCCCAGCTTAATGACACTGAGTTCAGTGGGCCACAGCTTCCAACAAGATGCTCATGTGGGCTAAGAAGACATGATGCAGGCATCTGCCCTGATGCACAAGAATCTGGAGACCACAGGCGGCCTGCAGCTGGCCATGGCCAGCTCTGTGGGTCGAGGGCTCAGAGATTCCACTTCAGGTCAGTGCGGGTGAGAAAGGGGACATCGGCTTTGGAATCAGCCTTTAAACTTGTTTCTATCAGCACAAGTCCTACTAAAACACTTCTCAGGGACTCCGCTTCTTGTCCCCACAGCAGAATCAGTATGGGGAAGATGAGGTGATGAGCAGAAACTCAGAACAGGACAGGGCCTGCAGGCAACCAAAGCCTGCCCCTCATGCTCAGCTGCACACTGGCTCTGTTCGTGTGCAGGATCTGCAAGAGGCTGGTGCGGCACTCTACACCCATCATTCCTATCTACACCCAAACTCTCTAGTTCTGCTTGGGACTGCAGACGGCACAGGGTCCTACTGGTGAGAAATAGCTGGCACTGGGAGCACAGTAAGGGCAAGCAGCTGTGACTTCTGCTCTTTGCCTGTGAAGCCCAAGTGGAGGCCCAGGCTGTGTGGTCTGACAGGGCTGTGTTGAGTGCAGAGCGAAGTAACCCTGAAGGTGGAAGAGAGAAGGCCTGCAACGAGATGGGATGCTGGATGACCTGGAGCCACCAGCCAGTCTTTTTATTTATAAGGAAGGGAGGAGGGATTTCCAGCTTCAGTTATCAAATTCCTAATCCTAGCTGACCACACTAGGTTTTCTTGGCTTTAACTGGAGAACAGCTGGGAATTAGAGGGTGATCCATCCCTTCTTCCTAGGAAGGCTTAGTATGATGCTAAAACTCTAACACAGCATTTAGAAGTTCTTATAGAAGGAACTATAGATATTAAAAAAAAAAAACAGACTTTGATACAAGGAAGCAGGGAGTTGTGGAAGCACAGCATCTAGTCAGGCGGGTTTCTTCTGAGCCCTGAGTGAGCCTGTCCAGCCTCTGGCACCCGTCCATGTCACGGGATCATCCATGGAATGGAAACAGGATAAAACCCAGAGTAAATTTCCCTTCCAGGACGGGAGAGAAATTCTATCTAGCCCGCGTCCTACTTTTATCCCCGGACACGCACTCCTCTGGGTTTGAGTTAATGGGTACACTGCTTCTGAGCCAAGGCCAAGGAGCCACGTGTTTTTATGATGCAACAAGGGGCAGCTACCCCATTCTGTTTTGGAAACCTTAGTTACATCACAGGCTAACCCCTGAACTTGGGCACCCAGTAAAAAAGAACACTGAGTCAGAAGAGCCTTAGTCACAGGCTTTGGAAAGCTATGGTAGAAAGACCACGAGGTCACCCAGGATATTCCCTGCAGGGTTGCTCTGATTCTATCTGGTTTGGGTTTAAATGACTCAAGGAATTCTCCAGGGAAAGCGAATCTATTGGAACAGCTGTTACCAACTGGGCATTTGCTGTTCTTCAACCAAAATTTCAGCCTGGTTTCCTGACATCCAGTTATTCGTCACTTCCAGGAGACAGCGCTGTCTTTCCAAGCAGGACTGCCTGGAGTGTAGACAGGAGCATGCTGCCTCCTCTTTCTTCAGAGGCCTGGAGCCCGAGTGCCCCGGGAAGACAGACAGCTGGGAGATCAGCTGAATAAACAGGGTTCCTGAGCGTGCAGGTTTCCATCACAATAACACATAAGGAAGACTTCACCAAAGCCCAGAGAAGCCGCCTCTGTTTGGGTTTCAGCAGCTGTCTGCCTGTGGAAGGCTCCAGAGTCACTGACAGTATTTACAGTCTCCGTGTGCTAACGTCATGAGGAACAAATATGTTCTGATTTGTCCCAGAGGCACAAGGCCATTTGTATTTCTTCAGATTAAAGGGGGAAGGGCAGCAGGAAAGGGAATGATGGACCAAATCATCTGTGAGCACAGCTACAGCAGTGTTTAATTTGCCTGATCGTAGCCCTTGATTTAGAGATTTGTTTCAGGGAAACTGTTCCCTTCGTAGACATGCTGGCAACATGGCTCCCATCCAAAGGAGGAGGACCAAACAGCCACATCACCAGAGTGCATGAAGAAGCTTCTCAAAGTGCTTCCAGGAGTGGGGGAGGGGCCGCTAGGTGCACAGCCCCCACCTCAGTGGCAACTCTGTGGACATGTCCCATCACCAGGTGCTCCTCTGGGGTCTGGATAAATGGTCCGGAAGGTCAGGTTTACTCGCGGCTCTCTGGAGTGGTATTCTTTGGGCACGCGGTGCTAAATGGAAATATTAATAGATGTCCGGAATAAATACACGTGCATTTTTTTTAGTTCAACATGATTTACAACTTATTTATGAAGATATGGAAATAGCTCCATTTTATCCTTGTCTAAACGAGCAGGTGTTCTACAGTCCCGTGGGAAAAGGTCTCCCTTCTCTGAAACAAAACTCCCTGATCCCTGGCAGCAAGGCATCTCGACGTTTTCTAACTGTGGCTTCTATCTAATGTGACTTTACCCACACTGACCTAGAATAGTTGTGTTGTGAGGCCCAAGATGGCAGCCACTGAGATTTTTACAAGAAAATTTGTGCTAGTCACGTCTGAAGTGGTCAGCAGGCACAGAGGACGTGGACCCCTCCATCACTACAAAAACCAACCAGAAACCTCTGCTGAGGGGTCTGCTCTGACTGGCCCCTTGGGTATGACATCACTTTATTGCTACTTGCTCAGTATAAGCACTCGCTTATACGTGTACTTTGAAACGGCTGCTCCTCAGTAGGGCAGAAGCTGCCTCCAGAGAGAAATTGGTGGTAGTTTCAAGTCCTCACCTGCCAGTCGGCTTGTGTGGCTCCTTCCATGATTAGCAAGGTCCCGTGATCCAGTGGTATCTTCACTCTTTCCATGTATGTATAGTCTCCATTCTCTTCCTAAAAGACAGCAGCCATTCTACTCAAGTGTTTGTTCATATGGTCAAGAAGCAAAAGAACCTGGAGGCAGTTCCTCCTCAGCCAGGCTGTAGGAGCTCGCTCTGTCCCTTGGCAGCCCCTTGGCCTTAAGGCAGCTAGCTATTCTACCTCTCTACTCCTTAAGGTACTTATCTGTGACATGGGAAAGAAGATAAAAGTGGTAGCGTCTGCTACACAGGGCCAGTCTGTGCCTTAGATGATGTGTGTGAAGGACCTGGGGACCCGCAGCAGGAAGAACTGGGGAAGATCGTGGAAGTCACCGCTCCCCAGGATGTTCAGCCTATCCTGACCTAGGAGGGAGGTTCAGATTCACCTACCTCTGCTACACAGTGCTACATACTGGGAAGAAATGGCCTTTGATCAAGGCATGCTTCACCTGGCAATAATAATAATAATTTACTAATTGGTATTTATTTTAAAACAATGTTTCTCAACTCGTAATGCTTGTGACCCTTTAATACAGTTCCTCATGTTGTGGTGACCCCCCAACCATAAAATATTTTTTTAAATATTTATTTATTTATGTATGTATGTATTTATTTATTTATTATGTATACAACATTCTGTCTGCGTGTATGCCTGCAGGCCAGAAGAGGGCACCAGACCTCATTACAGATGGTTGTGAGCTAGCATGTGGTTGCTGGGAATTGAACTCAGGGCCTTTGGAAGAGCAGGCAATGCTCTTAGCCGCTGAGCCATCTCTCCAGCCCTCCATAAAATCATTTTTGTTGCTGTTTACTTACTGTAATTTTGCTACTGTTATGATTTCTGATGAAAGGACCATTTGACCCAACCCCATAGGGGTCGCAAGCCACAGGTGGAGAGCCATTGCTGTAGAACCCCAGCTCTCCCCTTGGCTACTCTAGGTGTTTGGGAGCTGTATTCTCAATAGCAGGAATTTCTCAAAGAAAGGCGCTCTGGCTTGACTTGGTCAGTGCTGTCAAAGCAGCCTGGCTGTCTGATGTCTATGCTTTTGAGAAGAGATCACAAATCCTGAGCACACTGGCTAGTTCAGCTCAGGGCCTTACACTGTCACTACAGCACACGTGCGAAAGAAGTCAACAAGTGGTTTGCTCCTCTTCAAAGTGCTGCTGCAGCGAGCAGCTTCCTGGCTTCCTGGCTCAGTCACCAAGAGTGAGAGTCACCCTGGGTGAGAATGGGACAGACCTGAGCTTCCTGCTTTCTTCACTTCCTGTGGGCAGAGACAATGGGCCCATCCGGCCATCTGCCTCCCTTTCATGCAACGGTTGTGTTTGGGTTACTGCAGGGTTTACTGTAGTGCAAGTCTGTTTATGTTTATTACTGCAGGGGTCTTTCTGAGAACTTAACTGTTTACAATGATTTCCCCAGGAAAATCTAAAATCAAAACAATACTGAATTTGTACAAACAGTCTATGTTCCAGGGCCCAACCCTTGGCAGTGACTTTGTCAAGGACAGCCAGAATTTTTACAGACAGAAGACATAAGCAATGTTTGAAACAACTTTCGATTGGTTGGCTGGTTTTGTGTGTCTGCCACCTTTTCTCTTCCAGGAATAAGTAAGCAGCAAACAATGACCTCTTGCTGCTCAGTCAAGCAGAGCGCACACTGGGAAGTGGCCCTGCCCATGGAGGCCCATGCGCACCTCCATGAAGTGAGTACCTACACTTCAGAAGGTAAAAGTTGGTGCTTGGAAAAAGTATGCCAGACACAGGACATAAATGCCTTGCTAGAGAAAAGAAAGCAAAAGAGAGGGTCCATTCTTCATGACATCAGAGGGCTTCAAGGCTTAACATAGACTGAAAGGCAGGTCTGCTCAAGTTAAAACTTGGCTGGAGGCAGAAGGATCTCTCCTGCTCTCTACAGCACCAGGGGGGGGGGGGGGGGGGGGGGGGGGGTGGACACGGCATGAATCTGTAATTGTAGACACTAGGGTGAGAGTGAGACGACACTCACCAACAAGGGCAATTCCGAGACCTTCCAGAACATCCACAACACTGCAGCGAGGTGGAGGTGCCGAGAGCAATGTGGGGGTTGGGAGTGCACACTATAATTCCATCTGGAACCATGAAGTTGACTGCATTTGAGGCAAAAGAGAATTCTGCATGCAAGAGGCCAGCACCAGCACTGACAGAAACGAGCTTAGCACACGCGCTCTCCACTCGATACTCTAACGATCTGAATTCTTCAATGAGACAAAGTTTCAGGCATATTCTGAACACATAATATTCAGCACAGCCACTAGCCACACCAAAAGACAGGTTCTTGAGGGTGAGCATTCACGTGGTGCTCAGCATGTGGTCGGAGAGGTAATACTGCTTCTTCCCTGCTTGTAATGTATCCCTCCTAACACCAGCGACTTAGAAAACTATTCCTAATTGCAGAAGATGGGCAGTATTTAATAGGCAAGTGTGGTGGTCTGAAAGAAAATAGCTCCTAAAGGAGTGGCACTATTGGGAGGTATGGCCTTGTTGGAGGAAGTGTGTCACTATGAGGGTAGGCTTTGAAGTGTCTTTTGCTCAAGCTTCCCTCAGTGTGACTGACAGTCAACTTCCCGTTGCCTGCAGGATGTAGGGCTCTCAACTCCAGCACCATGTCTACCTGCATGCCTCCATGCTCCCTGTCATGATGAACCTCTGAAACTGTAAGTGAGCCACCCCAATTAAATGTTTTCTCTATCAGAGTTGTCATGGTCACAATGTTTGTTCTGGGTGATTTGGGGAACGGGGCCTCACTATCAGAGAAGTTCATTCACAGCTACCAATGGCTATATCACCTCTGTGACCCTCTGCTGTACCTAAGCAGGACAACAATGTGAAGCTTAAGATGAAAATGTCTATCCCTGCTATTAGCTAAAAGAAGCTTCTAGGCTAACAGTCCACCTATGGGGAGTGATTGGTGACTGTAGATGTTCTGAGTTTTCCCACATATTGTAACCTAATAAATAGAAGGAAAAGCCACAGTTGCTTATTTTTCTACCCATCCTGAAGAGAACCCTCACTCTCCAAGTACAGCAGTTCATCTGGATGCTCAGGTGCTCTTTCCTAAGGAATGCTGGGGCTCTGCACATTCCTGCCCTCATCCTACGAAGGTATCGTCCTATTTACTTTCCTTAGGAAGATAGTACTTAGGGGGAAATCCTGGTTGTGTTCATTGCTATGTCATTATTGACCACCACAGACAGAAAACTAGGTATTTTCCTTCTCATTAAAAAGGTAATGCACATTATGGAACTTGGATTTTTCAGGTAATCACCCCTTTCTTGTCCTAAAGGGTGTTAGAAATTTCAGCCATCATTACTTCAAAACCTTCACATTTTCTTATAATAACACATCATGACTCAAGTTAGGGATGCAGTTCTAACTTTTCAGTGTCAGTTTTGCCACTCACAGTCGGGGGAAGGGCTGTGTGCTGCTGTTGGCTAGAAACACATCAGTAGACGGATGCTAAGTGACGGAGGCAAGTGCCAATGGCATGCAGAAGCCTCTGCTCCTCCTACCAGATTCACATGCAGTACTCCATCTACACACCATTTCCGCCTCTAATGGATGAGCACTTGGCTGTCTCTAAATAGTAACAGTTCAAAAATACTGCCATGTAATACTGCTTTGCACAAGCATATTCTTTTCTTGACACTCACATATACACTTGGCCATCTGTGGGTCAGGCACTGTACCAGTGCTGGGCACAGTAGTGAAGATTAATCCATTGTGAGACTGAGATTTTAATACCCCAGTGTTGCTGATCTGCTGCTGCTGCTCTTTGTAAAGGACTAAGAAAAGGTCACTCAAGCAGACTTGAGGTGAAGCATCACTAAACATAATACCCTGGGTAGAGTATTAAAGAGGGAACACCTGGGCAAAGGTATGACCTTTAATGTGCTTGATTATTGTGCCAAACTGCTTCCTCCAAAGCTTCTGGTAGTTGGTAATTCCAGGAGGAACACATGGCAGTACTGATCTGGCTGAAGACTACCCGTTGCTGGTGGTGGGGAACGAGGGAAAGGACGACACAAGTAAGCAGCCAGCTCCACTTTCCCCATGTGCACACCCGCTGTCATCTCCCCCACTGCAATCTCTGTCTGCTGTGCTGTGGGGTTAACACTTTCTAACTCATCCGTGACCGCAGACACTGAGCTGGCAAACCGTTCACCTCGGCATAAGTCTGGCAGGTATTGTCCTCGTATCCTTCTGCCTTTTAACTATTGTTTGATGTTGGATAGCTCAAGAGTTTCTGGACACGACTCCACTGACCTTTCTTTAGCCTCTTTCATGGGTTTTATGCTTAGAAAGGCTTTTTCCATCCTGAGGAAAGTTAAAATATACAACTGCGTTTCCTTAGGGGGAAAAAAGAGCTCACATTTTTAGACTTAACTCTTTAGTCTAAACTGCATTTTTGTTTTGTGAGCTTTTGTTTTTCATGCTTATGGAGTTGGGGAAGCGGGGGGTGAGGTTTCATGCATGGCAGGCAAGCACTCTACCTCTGAATTACCCACTAGATCCAATGTTTCTCATAACAATATCCAAGTACTGAATGGAAGGCTTCCTGCTAGGCTTGTAGACAGGTTTATCGGTGCTGCTAGCATGGTGGAGGTGGGCATGTCGGGCACTACATACATCACACACAGCCATCGCTAATCCTCAATGTGAACCCACAGGGAAATGCTATCCATTTCTCATAAGCTCAGGGAACTAGAATGAAAAGCTGGCAAGAGGCAGGGCAGGAGGTGGGCACAGACCTGAGTGCCCAAGCCCACGATCACGTCCCCTCACAGCTTTCATATGGTGAACTCCAGTCCACACTGCCTCCTCATGACATGGCACTTTCACCTTACAGAAGGGAACCAGCACCTTCGAGGGGCATAAAAGAGAGATGCAGCCAGGAATGACAGAGTGGGCAGTGGGGACCCTGAGGAGCCCAGTGTCTGCAAACTGGGGTAAATGCTGATGCGGAGCGGCCTCTCTCACTGCTGCCCAGCACTGGCTCATCCTCTGGCTTTTCTGGGGAAGAAGCTAAGTGGGGATTTTATATGAGATCTCCAGTTAAAAACGTGGGCAGTTAATTTAGTCTCTTTAAAAACACTGAAGGCCACACCTAGCTCAAGGTCTTCTCAGCGTGCTGCTGCAGGACCTTAACCTAACTGTCCTGCTTCTACACCAGTTGCCCTGGCTAGTCTGTAACCTCCCAGAGCCAGCTGTCACTGCTGCTCTTCCTTGACCCCTTTCCCTGTGCCACACTCTACTCTGTCTTCAGGTATCATATTGCTGTCTCCCCCACAGCAGAAAAGGCTGTTCAAGCAAAATAATGCTCCCCAGTGTGTGCTGGGTTAACAGCAGAACGTTTGATATTCTACATCTCTTTGAGCCCCCGAAGAGCAATTAAAGAAAACTCTCATCTTGTTACTAGGATCCTAATAAAAACAAAACACAAATAAGCAGAAAGGGCAGTGGAAACAAAGTAAGCGCCTGCTACCTGCTTCTCATGTCCCAAGCTCACAGGAAGCACTGGGCACATGGCAATCGCTAGTTAGCACACTGGAGGCATCAGAGGAGACCCACAGGCTACAGCGGCACTGGAAGCCCAGACAGTACTTAACAAGGAGGTATCAAGCATGCCTAAAAGGCAGGCAGATAATTCAGGATAGCAGAGCAACCACACAAGGAATAGATAATGTGCACACCTGACAGTCTGGTTGTAGGCTCCCTCCTGCCATTTGTCCTAGCAGCAGCAATGGCCTTTTCTGAGCTATTAAACCAAATGACAGAAACAGCTCAAGGTCGGCTCTGAGCCCCTTTCCCTCTGTTCTCTTGTCTTGGAAACGACAAATCCCACTGCTTTAGTACTCATTAATAAACTATTACTAAGTTCAACAGTTTCTAAGCTATCCTGCAATAAGGTGACACTATGTCTGTTATTACCTTATCTGTACAATGAGGACAGTAACAGCAATAACTTGAGATTCAGGACAGAAGAAGGGCAAAACTTTTAGAATGTAGCCCTGTAGATGGGCAACATGACAAATGGTATTTGTTATCAGTGCTTCACCTAGTGCAACTCTCACAATCTGGATGATGTCTCTGACAATTGAAGCCACATAATGGCCTACTTTACATGTGTAAGTTCCAGGCACCATAAACCTAGCATGCAGGAAAAGAATTCCTGGGGCTAGAGATTAAGAACACTTGATGCTCTTGCAGAGAACCTAGGTTAGGTTCCCTGCCACCCACAGGATGGCTCACAACTGCCTGTAACTCAAGTTTCAGGGGCCCCTATGCCCTCCTCTGACCTATATAGGCCTGGCATGTCAGTGGCATGTGCACATACATGCAGACACTCAAAGCATAAAAATAAATTTTGAGAGAAAGGACCTCTTTACAAAAGGATAAAATCAAATCAAGAAATCTTTCTTACACCACCAGAGTTAACAGCAGCACCTCCATCCACCAAGTAAAAAAGCCAAAAACATGGGAGCCATTCCTGATTCTTGCACCCACATCTGAAACACGGGCAAGTTCTGCTGCTTCATCTCTCCAAACATCACTCAAATCTACTCTCTCCTCCTACTCCCACAGCATCTGGTTCAAGTTAGCAGCCTCCCATTGGGTCTACTGCTTCCCACGTAGTCTATTGCTATTGCCTGCCCCGCCGTTATCCACACAGAGCCACAGTTATCCTTAAACATGGGAACAGATCATGTCCTAGCCTGCACTGATTCCCACTGTGCAGAGTAAAACCCACATTCCTTCCAATTGTACAGCTCCTGGGACTTCCATCTTTCTCCTGCTCAGTGTCATATCCCCAGAGCTAAGCACAGTGCCCAACACACGGTAGGTACTAAGTTAGTATCTGGTTGGTGGGGAGGAGAAAGTTGGAAATGCCACCGCTCCTAAAATTACTATCTGGCATTGGGGCAATGGACAGAGGATGATACAGAATGGGGCTGAGAGCACGTAGGCAAAGGCAGTTTTGGGCATTTGGATATGTGGTAAAAGAGCCTGGGATGAAGATGTCACCAGGAGATGGATGAAATCTTTAGACATTTCAATGAAGAACTAGCAGCAAGATAGGGCGGAGGATGGTGCATGCCAGCATTCTTGAGGCAAGAGGATCATAAGCTCAAGACTGTCTTGGATTATATAGCAAGATCATGCTTTATAAAAGAAAGAAGAAAAGGAGGAGAGAAAGAAAAAAAAGAATCAGAAAGCCAGGACAGCGGCTTAGTAACTGTAGTCTTTTGGGGGGTAAGGGGGGGGGGTTGTGTCTCAAAATAGGGTTTCTCTGTGTATCTTTGGCTGTCCTGGAACTCACTCTGTAGACCACGCTGGCCTCAAACTCACAGAGATCCGCCTGCCTCTGCCTCCCAAGTGCTGGGATTAAAGGCATATGTCATCATGCCCAGCTGTAACTATGGTCTTAACAGTCTAAGAAGCTGAAGAAAGGGGACGGAGAGTTCAAGGCCAGCTTGGGCAATATTTTATTTAAAAAGAAAAATAAAAATTCAGATCATTTAGACACTGATTTGATGAGAAACAGGGAGCAAAGAACTAAATATAGCATTAACCTGACCAAGAAATTAGTGACACAATCAACAGAAATGGTTTTTTTTTTTTTTTTTTTTTTTTTTGAGAAAATAATGACTCAAACTTTAAGGCTGAATTCAGAACTTCCATGTACTATTGTGAAGTAGAAACATCTCACAAATGCAGAGAAAGTGATAGCAGAACCTGGGATGAGAGATTGAGAAGTTGTTCTCCAAAGCTCAGCCGAGGCATGAGATTTGAGGACCTCCATTTGTTTGCTTATTGCTGCTTAATCAAATCAGTGCTGTGCACTGGGGACACAGTGACAAGACAGAGGCCTCCCCATGTGGCATTTATAAACCAGGAGAAAGATAACAGAACCAAAGATAAGCTCTAACATCCTTATTTAATCCATCTTAGAATGTCAAGAAAAAACCCCGAAGGCGATAAGAAGTAACAAAGAAGGTACATGAATAATCCAGAGAGGACAGGATTGTGGAAGCCAGTAAGAAAAAGACATGGAGTTTCACACGCACAAGGTGGACAGCACTGAGCAGCAGTGCGTGAGGAGAGGACGGCTGAGGAGAAGCAGTGCTTTTGGCTTTAGATAACGGCATCCACACACTTCTAACAGAGTAGGGCAGGGGAGCAGATGTTTCAAGAGGGACGACACAGACAGTGCATTCCAACCAACCTTACCCCACTTCTCTCTTCTTCCTTTTATAACCTCCCCCTTTCTCATTTTAGAATGTTCTCTGTGTGTGCACGTGCATAGTCGCACAGGTGTATGTGGAAGTCAGAGGTCAGCTTTCAGCTTTCCACCGTACTGAGGCAGTCTCTGTATCTCTGTCTCTGTCTCTAGTTCCAGTCATTTCACTCCATGCTAGCTGGCACATGTGCTTGCCTCCCACCTCTGGAATCTGGGGACTGCAGATGTGCATCGCTGCATTCTAAAGACAAACTCATGTTGTCTGCTGGTCAACCATCCTGGTTGGTTGAACTTGCATGTTTGCTCTTATGCTCCCCTCCCCAGCAGCCAGCTCCCTGCCCCCAGAGGGACAGTGTTGGGGGAATTAATCCCAGGGCCCTGAAGTACTCTACCACTCAGCTACACCTCCATCCTTAAATCTGTGCTTCATAACCAAGAGCAGCCAAGGTGCTGGAACATGGACAGAAGCAAGTAGAGCTTCCTCAACATGGTAACAGATATAATGGAGCCCTCCACCCCTACCAGCTCTCTGGCCCAAGGATCAGACAACTGGTAAAACTATCTGATAAGTATACTAAAGGCTGCTGCTTCTTTTTTTTCCAATCTGCAATATTTTAAACAATAAATGCAGCTACCTATATGCTAAGGCCACCTGTCCCCCTTTTGCCCTATCTCCCAATACATGGCTATGCCAATAAAGGCCCTTCTGTCAACAACACCATTCCATCGCAGTGCTTGTATTACCTGTGAGCACCTGACTGGCATCGACGCTGCTTCATGGGCCAGGCACACCAGCAGCAATACTAAATGCAGTGGTGAAAAGGGACCCCACAAAGACATCTCTGCAGTTATTTTGCTGACTCACCTCACAAAGGAGGACAGTATCCTGGGCATTGATCCGAAGCACACTACTTTAAAAACAGAAGCAGCCCCTCTGAGATGAGAGCTGAAAAAGCAGAGCTTTGGACCAGAGAGCTCAGTGGTTCAAAACCAACCATTTGAAGTTCTCTTGCTACATACAACTGTCTGGAAGTTTAGCAATTTTTTTCTTGGTTTTTGGCATTCATTAGGTTTGAAAGGTTCTGGAGAATAAGTGAGAAAAGTAAGCAGAAAGGGCAGGTGGGTGCGACCAGTTACCCCACTCCAGTGGGGCCACACCAGTGTCTTGATGGCTCACAGGACAGTCTGGCGGCCCGAGTAGTCCTTGGCTGCAGCAGACTTCTTTGTAGGCAACAAAGCAGAACACTGCAGCCCACACCAGCAGGCAGATCCCCGGCCTTCCTCCTCAACCAGACGTGCTAGGAAGGAAGCACTCGCTGATGGTGTTTACTATTCAGATTTATTGTTGGCACAGTCCTGGGGGTTGGGTGGGGCAGGCAGTTATGGAACTGAAGCAACAGCAAGCCCAGCTTTTCACTCAGAGCTGTAGCCACTAGAGCTACTGGATGTCGCCTGGAAATCTGAAGTTAGTGATGAGGATGCTGTTTTCAGTGACACACACTTCCTAGAGATGTAGTCCAAAGGAAGTGCTATCATGAAAGAGCGCAGCGCCAGAAACACCCTTCATCCTCTGAGAGCAGGAAAGCACACAGCCTGCATGCATGCAGCCGACCACACCACTCCAGAGGTGACCATCAATAGCAGAGTGCTCGTCCAGGCTATTCCTGGGCATGACCTGACCACACATACCTCACACTTCCTCCTGTGCCTTCCATCACATCCTTTGGCATTCCTGTTCACAAAGAGAAAGGCTGCCTACATCCTCAACCTGAAGGGAGCCTCTTCCTCCTCATCCTAACTGAGACCTAGCAGTCTCCACAAACACAAACATCTCCTGAAGCACTCTCATACAGATGGTCACCTCTCAATCTAGTAAGGGTAGAGCATCCTTCCCCCTCCCTAACACCTGTGGACCACTGCTGCAATATCTCCTTAAAAATACATGCCCCCTCCAGCTCAAGTTTGCTCTCGTCTGTCTTCTTTTCCCTTGGCCCCAGGTATAAACAATGTCTAATAGACTCCTCGCTGGCCTTGCTCTGCTCTTGCTCCTTTCTAGCTTGGGCTCTACATAAGAACAACACTGACCATTTACAGCATTTACCCAGGCCAAGTTCTCCTGCTCCACACATTCATTGGCCTCTTCATGTACTGAAATGTCCTCCTTGAAGTTCCCAAGAGTCTGTTGGATCCAGCCTTGCCCATCTCCCCATCTCTTCACCTACTGTGCTCCCCATGCTGGCTCACTGTGCCCCAGGATGGGACTTCCTATCTCTTCAAAAACACTAAGTCATTTTCTCCTAAGTTATATAGCCATCCTCAAGAAAGAATCACCAGAACCCTCAGGAAACAGTCTTAGAGTATTGCAAATGGTAGGAGAAAAACTCTACTGCTCTGATAAGGCTTGAGGGACAAATTTGCTGGCAAACTTCATGCTTAACAATGGCATACATGGAAATACGATAAATTATTTTGGAAAACCTGCTTTAAATCCAGGAGAACAGAAGAGGAGATGACTGATAAAGCATGAGACACCAAGTCTGGATCCCCATTATCCATATAAAAAGCTGGGCATGGCACCATGTGACTGCAATCTCAGCACAGGGGAGGCAGAGACAGAAGGATTCCCTGGGGCTTATTAATCACACAGTCTGGCCAAATCAGTGAGTTTGTGTTCAGTGGGAAACAGTGTCTCAAAAGATAAGGTGGAGAGCAATCAATCAATGAAGTCACCTAGAGTCAACCTCTGTTTTCTACACACATATACAGACACCCTTCCCCAACACTAAAAACCAAACCAAACTACTAAATCTAGGGTTGGCAAGATGGCTCCTATCATCTAGCCTGATGATATAAGTTTGATCCCCAGGACCCACATGGTGGAAAGAAGAGAACCAACACACTCCTAAAAGTTGCCACCGATCTCACATGTGTGATGTGGCACACACATGCCCTGACACATACACATATTACTGACATACATACACACATGCATATGAATGTAAATGAAAAGAAAACCTCTATATCACTTCACTGGGCATGGTGGCATACCTATAATCAAACACACTGAAAGCTGAAGCAGGAAGATCCAAAATCCCAGGTCAACCTGGGCTACACACTGAGAGGCTTTACAGATAAACAAGCAAAAGAGAAACTTGGGAACTAGTCATTTCCAAAACATAGCAGGGCACAAACTGTGGCTGAGACAAGGTCCCAAGGAAGCAAATGATAATTCCGAGTCTTCCAGAGCTTCAGGTCTGAAGGTAATGTATATTTCTTTACTCGCCCTCCCAGGCACCTTTCTTTCCCACTCCCACCCTCCATGGAGTTCAAAGCCCCTCACTACTTCTGACCCGGTGGCTGCCCCGTTCTGGGGTCCCACTCTTACCACGTGTACTGTTTCAGCTCCAGCACAGCACTTAGAGCAGTTCAAACCCACTGACCACTCCCACAGCCTTCTTGGAAAGGCATCTCAATGATTCCCTAAACTTCCTTTCACTGGGTGGTGTTTGAGAAGAACAGGGTCATCAGGGCAGATGCTGTGATCGGATGGCTGAAGGAAAAGGAGAGTACCTGGACGGTGGCAGCTGTAATGCCAGCCCCTGGGGGAGCTACCTGTGAGCCTGAGGCTGGGGCCTTAAAACAAGCAAGATTCTGTCTCAAAACAATTAAAAGGACAAATGATGATAACTAAAAACTGTAGCAGAGGGGGCCACTGCCTGCAGTGGAGGCTCAGTCACTAACTTTGAATGCCACACAGTTCCAGGCTGTCCAGCTTCCAAGGTTAAGCCACTCAGTGCTATAACATCTTAGATCTCAATATCTTCCTTTTTTTCTAACGCTCTGGAAAAAAAAAATCAATATTTATGATCAAGATGACTTTTTAATTCTCCAGTATTCCCAGGAGTGAGTATATTATAAATCATTTAGTGAAATGTGTTCTCAGAGACTCTACCATTAGCCTTGCTTTTGCAGCTACCCCCTTTGCTGTGAGGCACACCCTTCTTCCTTGCCGGGAAAAGGAATGGCCAGAGAGAAGCCTCTTTTGCCTCACCTCAGTCATCTCAATGTGGAGAGGAGCCTCTCCTACAGGCACGGTTCAGCTGATCAGGAAAAGAGCTCATCCAAGGTAATTTGCTACAAAAACAAGGCTTTTGGCATCTAACCCTCCAGTGCATCACAAACTTCCTGCTATTATCTAATAACCCCCCAGCCATCACTGTTTCCACGGTAACCGACAGAGAAATAGCAGCCTGCCAAGCGCCTTTTGTAGCTCCTTTTCTAGTTTGCTCTTCTGTATAGAATTAGTTAGATGGGGAAAGAACCAGGCTAATCTTTGCAAACAGGAACATGATGTAGTTTGGAAATTACAACTGGGCTCTGGATAAGTAGTGCAGAAAAGCTTTCAGAAACCCACTCTGATGGGTACAAAAGGTCTTTTGACGTGGATTTGGTAAGTTTTCCCTCATCTTTGGACAGGGCAGGCTGGCACTGGCCAGTTTCTGTTTTAACCCACACCAAAGGAAGGGACAGGATGCAGAACAAAACCAATAAAGACTACTGTGCCCTTTGTACCTTACTGCCACTAGGGGAAAAATCAGAGTCAGACTCCACAGGCCAGGGCAGAGGACAGTGAAGGAAGGATGGGCACCCTGTTCTTCCATGTTTAATCCTGAAGGCATGGGCTCCACAAATCAGAGGGTGTGTAGATCTCCTTCCACGTCAGCAAGGGAGAAACTGTTTGAAACTGTGTAGAACACGGGGTAGCTTTCAGAAGATCAGTAGCCAGACTGATCTAGGTACCAGACTGCAAAGCAAGCAGCTGTTACAGGGGTGGGAGAGTCTGAATTTGTTATGAAAAAACAATACGCCTTTAATCCCAGCACTCGGGAGGCAGAGGCAGGCGGATCTCTGTGAGTTCGAGGCCAGCCTGGTCTACAAGAGCTAGTTCCAGGACAGGCACCAAAGCCACAGAGAAACCCTGTCTCGAAAAACCAAAAAAAAAAAAAAAAAAAAAAAAAAAAAAGAAAAGAAAAAGAAAAAAACAATTCTCTTTCTGGGCACATGGTGAATGCATTCACAGCACTGGGGAGATAGAGGTAGGAGGATCAAAAGTTCATCTTTGTTACACAAGATCCTGTCTCAAACAAACAAACAAACAAGAAGTCTTTGAAAGTAGCCCCCAAAGGCCTCTGTCTCAAAACTCCATAGATAGGTGAAACACAAGAAATCTCTTGGCTTTTATCTGCTTCAGATGAGAAAGCCAATCAGTGACAGCTCTCGTCAGATAGGTCAAAGCTAACAGGAGTGTAGAAAACTCCCTCCTACAACCATCTTGTTGGCAGACAGGAAGATTACAACAGTAGTGACATTCAGAGACAGGTCCTAAGAGTACTGCAAGTCAGACTCCACGTGCCACACAGAAGAGTGACTGATCCTGTTTAACTTTGGATTGTGAGTCATGAGTCTTATTCTCTGAGCCACTACCTGAATTTAGACAGAAAAGTAGACAAAGATTTGAAGAGCTGACTCCCTTGAATCCTTCAGGAAAAGGCCTATTTGCAATAAGATGTATGCCCTGAGAAATATTTCCATGGCTGTCAACTCAAAGTAAGGCTTCTGCATTTGGTTACTTTTATGGGCTCCAGAGTTTTGGAATCTGTTAATGAAGTCTGAAGTGAGTCCTCCAAAGTTTAAACATGTGCTGTGTTTAATCAAGTGGAACTTCTAGGCTGTAATCATCAATGTGTGATTATAATCTCGAACACAATAACACTCAGCTTCTCCATCTTAAACAAAAGTCAAAATTGAGAGTATGTACAAGAATTATGCCAAATTCAATCCCAGTTGAAATGAGGCCAGAAGTCAAAACTTACTAGAGCCAGTAACCTGGGGTACTGACTGTTTATGTTTCTTCCCAAACTCATTTCCGCAGCCAACTTTATTTCAAGACCTCAGATAAATTTTCTCACTTATGAGATGTATTATGTTCCATTAACTCAGCTGGCACAGTTGGAGTCCAGGGAAACCAAGGGGACTTGATCTCTTCCATCACTCCATGACCTATGCTTTCCCCAGGTTCCTGAGAACAGACTTCAGGAAGGCCTAAGGAGGCAGCCTCAGTGTGGGCAATCTCTCTTAAACAGATTTGTTGTACCACGGCCACAACCCAGAAACAGCGTTGTATGTGTTTGTTGTTTGCCGACCACACGCCAACCTACAACGTAACAAATTACTACCAAGATGGAGTTCTAGGCCACCACGTGCTGGGCTTTTGCTTGGTTTGTTTGTGGTGCTGATAGAACCGGGGCCTTGCTCATGTGGCTCTGAGCTACAGCCCTAGGCCCTGAGACAGGTCTTCCTATGAGAGAATGAGGAGCCCTGTGCTGGGAGGGAGACAGTCAGGGTGTGTTTCTGGGCACCAACGCACTGTTAATGTTTAGCAGCTGGGAGCCACATGTACATTGGAACTAACTACCCAGAAAGCATACTTTGGGAATTCTTAAGTTCCCACCTATAAAAAGGCCCCTAATTTTTTCCAAAAGGGGGTGGTGCTGAATGTACGTGGGCAAAGAAACAGTCACTGAAACACTTGGCAACAAAGCAAGTAACTGTGAAGAACCAAACAGAGGGTGACACCAAAGCTTCCAGTATAAGAGCGAAGGGAGCTGCATCTCCCCTACAGCTATACCTGCAGCCCAGGACCCACCTGGAAAAGGGATGGGGCCCACCGTCTGCTTGAGGAGAGGGTCTGAAAATCCATCAGGCACATAGTGCTCCCCCGCTATCTCTAATATCGGAGCCTTACACATGCAAGAAGAACTTTTCATATGTGCAGCCTGGGATCCAAGCGTGGGCCCATGTATAGAAGTGTAACCATGTGCAAAAGACACCAACAAAGGCCAGATATTTGGTGCTCAACTCACACTCCCTAGTCCCCAAGAAGGCTGCTCCCTAGTCGTCAAGAAGGCTGCTGGAGAATACAGTCATGGTTCTTACCCTGGTGACTGAGAATGCTCTACCAACAACAAGCAAAGTTTAGGTGGGAACCAAACTGAATCAAATTGATCAATGGAAATGATACCAACAATTGGAGTTTGATGTCATATGTGCCAAGTAACTTAGTATGCTATAAAACAGCACGCCTGGAAACCCAATGGCACTGCAGCCTGCATGGCCTGTTAACTGCATTCTTACAGAAGTATCTAATGCAGAGGAGACAGGAGCTCTGAGCAAGTCAGGAGGACTGAATTAGGTCATAATCAAAACACAGCCTGCTGGCCTTCCACACTGATGGGGCCTGATTTAATGATGTGAGCTGAATAACCAGAACTCTGGAATCAGAATGACTTAGTGAGTTTCCTCTCTTGGAGTTTTCTTCTAGCTTTCTATCTTTGTTCTAAGGTTCCCTTTTGATTCAAAACATTAGGGCAGGGACTTGGGGATCAGTAGTTCTAAATCTTTTAATGTCATGTAATCTACATAAGAACTAGGGTGAAAACTGAAATTAAAGTTAGTTTAGTGACTGCTTTCCAGCCTCAACTTAGGCACTGCCTGGGAATCTGGGTTGAGCTTCCTCTCGCTCAAGAAGCCACAGGCTCACACACCCTTTCAGAAGAAGACTAGAAGACAATGAGGATTTGCATGATGCTCCCTCACAGAACAGAGGTATGCCACGCAGGCACACAGGAAATGACAGTCAAGTCAGGGCATCTTTCTTGAGTTTCTGGAGTCACCCTTCTGTGACTCTCCACACACAGCATGTGCCACAGGTGCGATCCCCCAGATGCTCTGCATAGGACTGGAACTTCCCCTCCTTTCCAGCAGTGGCACTGGGCCCTCAGGACCTGGAGAGGGGGACAATTCCTGCTGGATAAGCAAATGCATGAGTGGGTACTTTGGAAGCCACACATTTGGAGGAGGCGATCAAATGGAAATGTTTCACCGCTGTTATGTGCTCCTACCCCTAATCCCAGAAAGAGCAGCTTTTAGGAGGTCTGGGTTCTTCACTGATTAGGAGGTAAGAGAGGAAAACGCGTGTTTAAGGCAGAGAATACTTACAGGTGGGGGTTTCTTCCTCATCTCAAAAGTCCGAGTGGCACCAAAACTAAGTGACGCAATGATGGGGCAGCTCCCCAGCGAGGGCTCATCATCACTGTGCCAGTCCACACTGTCCTTCTCGTCCCGATAAAGATTGCACAGCAAGGAGTTGAAGGTGTGGCCAGTGTTCTCCTCAATGCGGCTCTTCAGAGTGCACAGCACAGGATGCCACTGGCAGCAAGCCGAAGCAAGTGCAGGGACAGGTACACAAGGCACAGTAGGCAGGCATGGGGAACAGAAAAAAAGGCAAAATGAGCCAAGCTCTGAGCAGGGCAATGTAATAAACAGAAGGCAAGAAGAGTAGAGTAGTCTCCTCCCTCCGTCTCTATGCTGAAGCAAGTCAACCTCCTCCAGTGGAGTAGGAAAGCACTAAATCCGAATGCTGGAGCCTGTCCACCCTCTCCTTTCTCTCGCATCCTCACAAAGCGGCCAATGCCAGCACGCTCAGGGTGGCTCTGGAAAGGCAGTGCTGTGCTCAGTGGAGCAGCCAAGTGCCAGCCAGTGAGTCCACACACTCAGGCTCAGAGAAGAACAGGAGCACTCTCAACTGGGTGCCTTCCATCCATCCTATTCCTGTTTTAGTCTCAACAATAGATTTGCTTTCTTGAAAAATAATATTTAGAGTAGCTAGCTTCCTAAACAGAAACCAAATCTTTGGCATGGTGGTGTGAGCCAGCAATCTTAGCACTCGGGAGGCTGAGGCCAGCTTGAGGCCATCCTGGTCCTGTGCTATGCCAACAATCACATGTGGTCCGTTTCTTTTCTCTAGAATAGGACTCAGAGCACACTCTTAGAACTGTAAAGTTACAGACTTAACCATACTGCAAAGCACAGCTTGCTGTCCATAGCCAGCTCAGTGATGTAGTTTGCAGTGTGGCCACGTACACAGGAAGTTATGAACATCAGTCACAGGCTGTGCACTGGCTCCACAAAAGCTCTGTGTCTTACTAAATCTCAAGAGCCCAGCACACATTTTAGGACAGTGGCTTTCATTCTTTACACTACCAAAATGATTGATGTCCTCACTTTACTGTTGATGATGGAGCTCTGGTTGGCCTGGAACTTGCTATGTAGATCAGGCTGATCTTGAACTCACAGAGATCTGCCTGCCTCTTCCTCCAAGTGCTGAGATTAAAGGTGTGCACCACCACGCCCAGTCTGAACCTTCATTCTTTTAGGTTATAGTTATTGATATTTACTATATTACAATTAAAGCTGAACTGAGAGTGGTGGTACATGCAATAAAGCCAGGGAGGCTGAGGAAGGAGGACAGAGTTCACAACTAGCCTGGGCCATACAGCAAGACCCTGTGTCCAGATAAATAAATATACCATTGGTAATCCATTCAAAATGCAACAGCAAATATATATAACTGTGTATGGAAAATTGTAATTTCAATATAAAAGTGTGATGAGAGCAGCTCCTGCTTTGCAAACATCGTGTCGGTCTACACAGGAGGCAGCCAGCTCCCCTGCTTCTGCATTTACTCTGCTAAAATTAGTGCACAGCCCTATCAGAGAGCAGCTTTGCTTTGTGACTGCATCCCAAGCTCAGCCTTGGCGGATCTCGAGTTAGCCCCACTCGGGATCTGATGCTATCTCAGACTTTTCTTGTTCTTTCCAGTGGTTTACATCAGAATCCGAATGGATCTTTACCCTTGCATGGTTCTTGTCACTGAGTCACACAGACCTTCTAAGCCTTCGCACATGTCACCCGGTCACACCACTGTAAACACCGTCACTGAGTTCATCAAACAAGTCTAGGTCATGGAAAAAGCCAGGCTCGCAGCAATGGACGCTTAGTTTCCCCAGTCTGGTTTGTGCTTGGAAATTCAACTTTTATCATTGACAACACACCCTGGCCACTGTTTTCACTAAAGTGAAACTAATTTCATTTGCTGGTGAGGAAATATCAGTCAGAGTCTCAGATCTGGCAAAGAGGTCTGTTTGCCAGCTGTTTTATATAAAAGCAATCTATGGGGAGAACAGCTTACAACTCAGTCACACTCAGTTTCTAGGAGATATGCCTTATGCATTCTTTCAGTTTCATCAAATGAACTACTAAGATGTACTTGAAATTAGTTTTTTTTGTTTGTTTTTTGTTTTTTGGTTTTTTTTTGGTCTGTCTGTCTGTATTTTAAGACAGGGTCTCTCTACATAGCCCTGGCTATCTTGAAACTCTCTCTCTTTGTAGAACATGCAGGCAGATCTCTAAGTAAAAGCACTTACCACTTATGCCTGGATTAGTATTTTTATTTTTAATTGGAAAAAATTTAGATTTATTTTCACCTTATGAGTATGTGTTTTTATTTTATGAGTGTGTTTTTGCTGACATGAATGTATTTATACTATCTGTGTGTCTGGTGCTCAGAGGTCAGAAGAGGGCATCAGATCTCTTAGAACCACAGTTACAGACGGTTGTGAGCAGCCATGAGCATAGGGAACTAAATCCAAGTCCTCTAACATGAGCAACAAATCTCTTAACCTCTGAACTATCTCTATAGTGCCTCATCTTTAACTGTTGAAATTACATTCTTTTATTGTGTGTGAACATGCGCCCACATGTGCACAGCACACATGTGAAGGTCAGAGGACAATTTTACAGGAACCAGTTCTCCACTTCCTCCATGTGGGTTCATGGGATTGAACTCAGGTCATCAAGCTTGGGGTGGGGGGCGGTCAGTGCCTTTGTCCACTGAGCCATGTTATGGGTGCTAACCTGAGCATTTTGAAAACCCTAGGTAGGAATGTGCTGTAGTGGGGGCAGAGCGATCACTGGCAGTTTGTTGGAGGTGCCCCCATTCATCCTATAGCATCAGAGCAAAGGCTACACAGTTACAAACACACACTCTCGGCACTGCTGTGAAAACAGTGCAGTACCCACGAAAGCTTCCTGGACCCATAGGATGTGCTTCAGGAAGCTTCCGGAAGAGCCTGCAGTGACAGGATGGGCGCGCAGAGGACAGTGCAGTCCTGAGTCTGTCCCCATCCCCGCCACAGGAGCACTGGCGCAGCACAGCAGTGTGAAGCCAGCATGAAAGCCGGGCCTCTGTGCTTATCACAGCACGTTTACTAAGCAGGGGGTTTAGAGAAGAAACAGAACTCAGGTCAACAGAACAAAACAAGAAGGTTATTTGTTCAAGAGAACAAATTCTAAAGTGAAATCCCAGGAAGCTGTGCTTCCTGCCCACCTCCCAGCTAGAATCTACCTTCACAGAGAAAGAGAAAAAGCAGATGCCTGAATTACACATCTAACAAAAAAACAAGAATGGAAAGAGGATGGCTCTAGAATGTGACTGAGAATCTCATTAGCACTTGCCTGACTCGCTTGGGACTCAACACTGTGACAACATCAAGTTTGCATTATGTTTCTAAGTGGTATATGGTTTTTTCTCGGCTATTTTTGGTAGTGAAGTATAGAGAGAGGGAGACATGGGATGGGTAATGGAGGACTAATTTAGACTCTTTAACCAACTCTCTAAATAGAGATCCTTTGGAACTGAATGTCTAAATTAAAATTCGGCGTCATCTTGCTGCTCAGTAAAGGCATTCTATCCTCAGGAGACATCTGAAGGAAAGTGGAGAATGCAGCAGACCATTCTAGAGCGGCTCAGTGACACAAAGGTGGGCCTGGGTCTCCAGAAAGGTCATGTTGGTGGGACTTGCAGCTGATTAAGTTTTAATCTACTTTATACATCAGGCCCAATATCATTCAGTTTGTACAAAGATAAACAAGCTTCAAGACCTTCATCTAAAGCTGGGCATTGTGGTCATGCCTCTAACACCAATATGAAGGCTAGAATAGCAGGGTTTTGAGTTTGAAGCCATCTTTAGCTAAAGAAATTTGAAGTCAGCCTATCTATCTAATGAGGCCCTGTCTCAACATAAATGTATGTATACTAAATACATTAGCAATAAACATACAAAATTCCATGATAGGAATTATAATTTGAGACTCTTTTGTGTGCATGTGTTTGCACATGTATATGCTTAGAGACCAGAAGATAACTTCTAGAGCATCCCGCAGGTACAGTCTGGTCTTTCTTATTTTGTCTGATGCAGGATCCTTCACTTGCCTGGAATTCACCAAGTAGCTAGACTAACTGGCCAGCGAACTTCTCAGCACTGGGATTCCAAACAGGAATTACTGTGCTCTTCTACCTGAAACTGGAAAGTGGGTCTCGACTCGGGTCCTCACACCTGTGCAGCAAGCACTTACTGGCTGAGCAGCCTTCCTAGCTCATCTTCCTAGCAATCTTAATGTTCAACAAGAGGCTTGCTTGAATAAATTAATGTAGTGAAAAACTATGAAATATTATATAAGTATTACATCCATATAGAATATTTAAGACTTGTTAATGATATATAGTTAAGAGAAACATAGATAATTTTTCATTTTTATTAATTTAAGGGGCATTGGTTTGGTTTGGTTGGTTTATGTTTTGTGGTGCTAGGAAGAAAACCCAGGGTCTTGTGCTGTTCAACCAGGCCACAGCCAAGCCACTTTTGTTTCTCCAGAGAAGGGTTTATTTCAAACCCAGAAGCCCTCTTACACCTTCCTAAGTGCTGAGACTATAGTTTCAATAAGGGTCAAAAAAGATTGTCAATGAAAAAAATTCTTTTGAAAAATTGTTTTAAAAAATGACTCTAAAGTGAAAGACAATATTCAGGAAGGACCATGTGGCTTCTGTGTACTCTAAAAATGGTGGTTATTAAGCTCAGGAACTGCCCACAACAGACACACAGCAATGTTGACCGAAAAGAAAGCTGACTGAAAGACAAGCTGGAACAAATGAAGAAGGACCTCCCCTCAGCCTGTTTAGCCCCCAGCTTTGCCACTGTGGTCATGGACAAGCAGGTAACCGGCTGTGACGAAGTGGGGACAGCTTCTGCTGCCCAGGTCTCCAAGTCTACTCAGAGAGAAGGAGTTTCACACCTTCTGCAGTCACAGCCTGCAGCCGGCTCTAGGAAAGAACCCCCAGGGCAGCAGCCACCTCCCCTGGGCTCATGTTGTACTGGGGACGTCAGCACACAAGGCCTTTGTGCTTACATGTGGCTAGGGCTCTAAAACACTCCACACTTCTGTGTGTCCAAATGAATAAGCAAAACTCCACTTCTTCAAAGTCTCTTTTAGTAAAGCAGAACATTTTTGCCGAAGGCAAGAGTCCAAGAACTGAACTGGGAGCTCTTTCTTGGGCTTCAACTCTAGCCTTTGACAAGCTTATTTATAGACCAAAAATCTTTGTCTACTGACATGGATTTTTTTTTATGAGATTCGGCTTTAGTGTGTTGTTAAGGCTGGCCTTGAACTTATGATCACCCTGCCTTAGCTTCCTGAGTTGTAGGACTGTAGGCATGTTACTACCACGACTGCCTAGCTATCATGGAAAGCTTCAAAAACAAAAGAAGCAGTAGAAACAGGGCCAAGTGGCAGTAGTTGGAAGTCTGGAAACTGTACCCACAGAATATAAATATAAATTTAACAAACCCCAGATTTTTTTCACAAGTGACAACAGAGCTGAGAAACGGAAAGGTGCCCTACCCTCACTGGCCAGCTGCAAGGATGTGCTGCACAGCACAACACAGCAGTGCTCACACAGGAGGGGTCGGGAGCGGCAGCTCGCTCCCCTGGAACCCTGCACAGTTCAGTTCCAGTTCCTCCCATCCTCTGAGCACACAGAGGACTTTCTGAAGCAGGAACTGTCAATGCCTCTCTGAGCAATGACTCTAGTATTCAACACTTAGACCAGAAAACCACACCAGTGACATCATTTCAACATACGTGAGGATTTGGCTCCATAGTGATTCTTGAGTAAGTGTAAGGAAGCTCTCCATACCATGCTGTAAGTCTTGGTTGCGGATAAGTTCTATCTAAGAAAGAAAATACAGGGCTCTTGAGACACATGCCGCGGTAAGTGTGCCCGCACTGGAGGAGAAGCGTGAGGAACACAAGGAAGAGGAAGGCTGACCCAGTCCCTTCCTCAGGATATGGGAGGTGACTAGCGGACGCTGGAAGGGCTACACAGGAAAGGCGTGCTGGCAGGGACAGCCTGGGCAAAGGCTCTGGGGAGGGAAAGTGTATGATCTGTTTGTTTCAGTAACAGAAAAAAAAAAATCTCAAAAAGCAGAATACGGAGCGTGGGGCATGTGAAATGGATTTGTAGTAATAATCCGTTTGAAAAGCAAGAGAACCTCGTCATCTATATACGTCACGGCAACACTGTGCATGTCCTGATCTAAAACAGTGGAAGCAACTGTCACACACACCTGCTTTTGTCACACGTGGATGCTATCTAAACTGTTTTGGAGAGGTCAGGGGCTACCATCTCTCCCCAACAGACATCAGTCACAACAACAAGATTAACAAAGGATTGGGGACACGCAGCTCAGTAGTAGAACTTTCTAGACCTCTAAGACTGCAGAAAGACTTGCATTTGAACCAAGAATTGCTGAAAAAAGGAATCGGGGGAGCCAATGTTCATTAAAGGACACACACACACACATACACACACATACACACACACACACACACACACACACCAGTACACATTCTGTTAAGCAAGTATCATGCATCATTTTAATTTATTTAATTAATATGAATCTTATAATTTATGTACTATTAGATAAATTTTAAAGATAAGAAAACCTAGAATTACAGAGCCTCTGAACTGTAATTTGCTCAAAATTAACAATTACTTGGAACGATAAAGCAAGCACCCAAAGCCACACTGTGAAAACTCCTAGAGTATGGAAGGCTCCTATTCTGACACCCGTGTTTAAAAAAAACTGAAGCCAGTTTACATGCACTTTGTCTCTTTCTTCACAAGCAATTCAAACTGGCTCCAATCCTAGGGATAGGAGCTTATGTCAGAGCACAGACGCCTCCTAGTGGCCATGCGAGGTAGCACAGGCACTGCAGGAGCAGGGAGAACAACAGTAAGGGTCAGATCAGAGTAAGGTAATCAATGGTGCTGCATCTTCGCGAGCTCAGGAGAGGGGACATTGAAACTGAAGGAGACTGGCTGACTCCAGTGATAGGAAAGAGAAAACACAAAGTCAGTAAGTAGGACTTCAGTAAAATGTGCGCCAAATGGATTGCAAAAAGAAAGCTCTGGACACGTCTATAAAGAAGGAACAAGCACCATCAGAATAGAGAAGCAGTTAAAGCGAAAGGGAGGGCATGTCAGCCACAGGCCAGCTAGCCAGGCTTTCTTGGCTCTCTGAGCTCTTGCCTCTCTCTTGTCCAATCTCCCTGACCCCTGGGTCTCTGCTGGGCATGGCTTCTGCCTGGCACACTAATTCCTGTCTGTCCCTTAGGGAGTCTTGGCTTTCATCCCGTTTGAGACCAGCTATGTTAAGCCGATGCAGGGAACTGCAAAACATTTGAACGGGAACTGTGCAGCAACAACGGTGGCCCAGAGGCCTGCTTACCCTCTTTGATGCCCATCCTCTGTTTCCAGGGAACATCCCGACAAAGGCGCTCCAGTATCCAGTCAGCTTCCTTCAAGTCCACGAAGCCAGGATATAAACACACCCTTAATGCAGAAAGAGCGGTCATTAGCTGAACTACACAGAAAAGGCGGACTGAATACTGGCAGAGTTGACTAGACTTTCACTTTAAAGGGAAGATGGAGCTATTTTCCTTCCACATGATCTTCACATAAAATAACACACTCCATTTATGGCACCACACGAGGCTTTCTAGAGTCCTGCTCCAAACAGCGTTCAAGATACTCTACTGCCCAGGAGGAGACAGAGATTACTAGCATGGCTGTTTTGAAACCTTGGGCAGGCACTTAATGTCCCTCAGTTTCAAAAGTGTAACCTAAAGATGACATCCATTTCATAAGGTCACTATGAAGAGTAACTAGTAAAACCTAGAGGTCAAAAGATATTTTTAAAACTATATCCATTAGAAGACAGAGACTACCATGGCTATAAAACCCAAATGAGGTTTCCTTTTACTAAATACATTCTCATCCTGTTACAGATTCAGCCGAAAAAGTCATTTTGTATCTCTTCCCTAAGAGAAGTCTAGAAGTGCACTCTCCTGCAGTCTTGACAGCAGCAAGCCCTCAGAAGGTGCCTGTGAGTCAGAAGACCCAGAGGTCATCTAAAGCTACCTAGTTAACACAAGACCTGGCTGACCAGGACAACACAGCTGGTCTCGCATACTGGCTGGGAAAGTCTTGCTGCAAAGGGGAGTGTCTCGGATCGATGGCTGGTTTGCTTTGTTGTTTTCCATTTCTTGTCAACCTGACACAATCAAGGGCCATTCGGGAAGAAGGAATCCCAGCTGAGGATTTGCTTCCGTCAGACTGGCCGATAGGTGAGTCTGTGGGGGTTTTGTCTTGACTGACGATTGAGGTGGGAAGGCCCAGCTTACTGTGGGCAATGCCATCCCTGGTCAGATGGTCCTGGGATGGTTAAGACAACAGATTAACCAGGAAGAGCAAGTGAATAAGCAGCATTTTTCCATGGCCTCTGCTTCTGTTCCTGCCCAACTTCCTTCAGTGATGGACTGGGACCTGAGAGTTGAAAGGTGAAGCCAGCCCTTTCCTTCCCACATTGCTTTCGGGAATCGTATTTATCACAGCAATAAAAAACAAAGATTGGGAGCCTCCAAAAGGGATTCAAACAGTAGCTACACCAGCCAGTTTTACAGAGTGCTCTATATCTAGAAGAGGGTTCTGTTAAGCAACTTTCATTTGTCATTTCTGATGTAATTGTTTATCTCATTGGTTTATGGTGATAGTTAATATATTGTGCATTAAAATATTTTTAAATAGTGACTACATGTAAAATATATATATATATATATATATATAACTTTACCTTCTTATATATATTTAATATATATTTAACTCAATATATATATAACTTTACCTTCAGTTCACCTTAATATGGCAATATAACACTATATAATGAATATATATGTAGTTCATGAAGTGCAGCAATAAATAATGAAGCACTCATGAAAGACTGGAGCCAGCTCTAGTACTAAGCTACTGTGAGTGGCGGGGGTGCAGGAAAAGGATGTCTCTCTGGGCTTGGCTTCCTCATGAGACTGTGGCCACAACAGCTGCTCTAACAGTCAGAAGCTGTGAAAATGTTCTGATGCTAGAGTTTGTAAAAAGGAGGTATTACCCGAGTCTTGTTCCTTAATAAGGAGAGGACAATTTCAAGAGCCTATAACTCAGTGACAGCTGCAGTCACGCACCAATGAGGAGTCACCTACCTCGACACACCTATGGGGGACAGGCTGATTTCATGCACTCCCTCCCTGCTAAAGAAGCAGAGGAGAAGCACGTGTTAGTGTGAGGCAATGGAATCCATCCTGTTTGTGCCCTCCCACGGCCCTGACTCATTAGGATCGGTTAACTTTAGAGAACACTAGGAGGGGGGCATAATCTCCACCCTCCTCCTCAACTGCTAGACAAGGGGCAAATGGTGGTGCATCATTAATGGTACCGGGAACAGAACCCCGATCGGATCAGGCCATGGGGACAAAAGCGAGAGATAATAACCTCTGACTCTACCCCTCTAGGTTTCACACATAATTTAGGCTGATAGGATCCAAGAACCTATCACCAATGGAGAGTTTAGAATGAGGACTACATCCCAGGGGGCAAGTGCACACACCTCAACACTCAGGGCATCTGTTACTTTCAAAGACAGATGTCTAGTGAGTTCTTCCTCTGGGGAGAACTCCTTCAGTGTCCCCACCGCTGCATTCATGGTCCTTGAGACCTAGACCTCTCTTCTGACGACTCCCACAGAGCCACCATCCTCAGCAGCAACCACGTGCATTCCTTTACTACAGCCCTATAGGTGTTTCCAGCCCACGTTTCTGTACACAGGAATACTTCCCTACCAGCCAGCAGCCCCTATCCAACTCACCTCCCAGTCTGGCCCAAGGAAAACTCACCTCCCCTACAAAAATCTCACTGCACCTCACCTCTAAAACTTCTCTGACCATAAATTTGTGCCAGTAACATGACCCATCTCACCCTGTGCCAGTATTAGATCTATGTACAAAACTACAACTTGTTTTAATGTCTATTCTATTCGTTAGATGTGGGTCCGTTAAGGGGCAAAGAGTAGCTTATTCTCACACCTTACACACAGTGGATGGGTGATAAAAGCTTGCTGAATGCTGGCCAGAGGTGGCACACACCTTTAATCCCAGTACTTGGGATGCAGAGGCAGACAGATACCTCTCTGTAAATTCAAGCCCAGCCTGGTCAACAGAGCAAATTCCAGGACAGGCTCCAAAATTACAGAGAAACCCTGTCTCGAAAAAATAAAAACCAAACCAAACAAACAAAAAAAGCTTGCTGAATTTAACCCAGTGTGGGAAGGTGTGAAACACAGACATGCAGGTGCAAGTTTCATGGCAGAAAAGCAACAGAGCACACAGATCATTTACTATTTTAATGGTTCTCCTATCACCGCTCTCGGGGCCTGCGCTAGGCTCCTAGGCAGCTGAATGAGCACAGCTGGCATTTATTCCCCAAGGACCACATTCTATGGAAGTTGTCTATATGGGTTCCGAGGATATAAATACTATGCTTTCATGAGATATACAGAACTGTATCTAGAAACTCACTCACTCCAAACATGGAGCACATTTCTGGGAACTGGCAAACAAAACCTAGGCAAGTTAACTTTGGACACAGCAAGGCTGGGCCCCAAACACCTAGGGAGAGATGCTGTGACGTTTCTCTCGGCTTGCAAACTTATGACTGCATCCCTCCCTTTTAAGCCCAACTGTAATGGTTTCGTGGCTTTGTTCTCTCTACCACCAATGGCGGCGATACTGCATTGCTACCATTCAAACAGTCAAAGACTAGTAGACCTAAACCGGATTTAAGTGACTGGACTCCTAGTCCTTAACAGACAAAGAAGAAAATCAAATTCGAGAGAGATGGAAAGAACTCAGGACTAGTTATATAGCTAACTAGTTGCAAAGATGTGACTAGATAATTACTGAAATTATGTTGATATTTGTGTGAGTTTCAAATTCTTGTAAAACCAGTCTACAGATATCTATATAGCATAACAGACTGCTCATGGGCAAGGACATCCATCTGATGCTAATTCTATAAAGGTATAGCTCATACTGATGGTTTATTCACATCAGGTGGAAAGTGGGAGGCAGGAGAAAAGAAGCCAATATATCTCACACCTGCTTTGGAAAACATTCCAGACACAAATGAATACAAGAGGAACATTTAACATTGCTTAAATTGCTCAGCACCAACCCCTGGTTTTAACACATGGGATGCAGGGTTATCTAGTTTACAGCAGTTTTCATAAGGACTGCTAATAAAATGGCACTAGAGGCTTCCGAACAAGCCAGGCTGCAGTGACTCAGGACAATGCCTTTTCTGTATCCAGTCTACCCTTCCAGAAACCAATGAAACAGGGCCAGGAAATCAACCCCACAGTTAGAATTGAATGTGCCGAGATCTTGCTGTGTTTTCAATAACATCGGTAAACCCAGGAAGTCTCCTCAAAAGATCAAGTTCAACGACTGAGGTAGACTATTCCTTCCAGCTAAAAGTTTGGAGCTACTGAGCCATGCTCTTTTTAAAGGGAAAGTCATCGAGGGAAAGACCCTGGCCATGCACTTCACTGTGGGCAATGCTTACTTACTCAATCACTCTGGGCTCTGGGACTGTACGCACAACCTGCAAGGAAACAGGCAGATCTGAACTCTGGGATGGTTCCCAAGGGTCAAGAATAGCACATACCTCTCATTTCTAGCCAAAACAAGGCAGGTTTACACCCACCCTTTTTCCATCCCACCACCACTACCCCCAAAAAAGCATTGTTCCTGCAGTTCCTAGAACTATGTTACACTGGCCAGCTGACCGAAAACGTGATACAATTAGAACTAGTCAACTTTCCCGTTAGCCAGACACTCTGCAGAAACCTTTTATTAATAAAAAAGACTTTTTTAAGTAGAAGTTTTGATAATTATTATTAATTATTTATATCAGCAGTTCTCAACCTGTGAGCCATGACCTCTTTGGGAGCTGAACGACCCTTTCACAAGGGTCGCCTAAGATCATCAGAAAACCCAGATATTGACATTACAATTCCTAACAGCAGCACAGTTATGAAGTAGTAATGAAATAACTGTATGGTTGAGGTCACCACAACATGATGATTGTATTAAAGGGCTGCAGCATTAGGAAGGTTGAGAACTGCCGATCTATATGATTGTTACTATACCAAGATGCCCAACTTTTAAACTGTACTTTTTTCATTTTATTATTCTTTTAAGTGAAGGGCTGAGGAGATGGCTGAGTTGATAAACACTTGCTACAAAAGCATGAGAGACTAAATTCAAATTCTCCACACCATGTAAATCCTGAGTGGGTGCAGAGGCTTATCTGCAATGCAGAGCTCGGGAGGTGGAGACAGGGAACTCCCAGGGCAGACCGGCTCGTTAGACTAGCTGCATTTAGAACATTCTGTATTCAACTGATAGACCCTGACTGGATATAATGTGGGGAGCAATTGAGGATAATACCTGATGTCAACCCCTGGCCTCTGCACACACATCTATAGGCACATACACGTGTGTACCCATACATATAAACATGCATTTGCATAACACACACACATGAAAATAAAAAAAGACCTGGGAGTTACTTCAAGAGAGAGCACTTGCCTAGTATACATAAGACTCTGGGCTTGATCCCCAGCCCTGCAACGCCTTTGTCCCCCCAAAACTGAGTCATCTATGTTTTTTACATTTATTTCCTATGGGGGTGGAGGCTAAAAAAATCAGGCATTTTGCTATAATCACTGAAATTTCAGAAGGATTTTCTGTAACAATTCTGAAGAGAACATCATTATAGAACTGTTAGGTCTTAGCTAGCCCATGCAAGCTCTTGTCACAGTATAGCATTAAGCTGGTAGTCATGGTACAGCTTCCCTGCCCCACCCCCAAAAGGCAGAGGGTTTGGAGGGAAACATGGCCATACAATGAGGGCAGAATACAAAGAATCTTCAGGCAGATAAGAAAACCAAAATAGTTCACATTTCATTATTATTAGACTCCTTTTGTTCTGCTACTCTTAAGTACACCCACTCAGCCACCGTTGGAGCACCTGCTCCAGAAACCCAGCTTTTGTAAGCACATCTCTGTTACCACTGAAGGAGAAACAGCGGTTTACCAGCTGAGGCTCTTTGAACACAAACTCTCTGTCAGGCAGCTGCTTCCTCCGCCAGGCCTGCCCCGGTGTCTGGGGAAGATGGCTCCTACCAGTAGTAGCTGAAACAGAAGAGAAGAGCCTCAAACAAGAGCTGATAAACCTCCCTGAAGATGACTTATGACCCCAAAATGTAATTGGCAAGGCAACAACCAGCCTCCACCCACTCTGAAGGTACTGACTAAACAGGAAGAGCCAAGTTTATGCCCTTAGCTCAGCAATGACCAGATCGGACAAATGCCAGCCATTTCTAAAGAAAACTGTGAACTCAAGTGGGAGTTCATTATAGAGCATAAAGAATAAAAAAAGACGATGGTGGCTGTCCACACCCACACAGTCCCCGCAGGTTCTTGCCTGGCGGAGCAGCCCACGCTCCCTGTACTCGGGCTCGCCGTCTTTTGTCGTCCATATTGAACACAAAGCTTTCTGTTCTGAGATTTCAGAAGATTTCATTCCTGATTCAAACCATGGGATGGTTACCTGTGTTCAAAAAGAAACGAGTGCTTTGTTAAAGACTGTGAGAGCCTGGCCTCCTAACAGGTAATTATAGCCCTTTTGGTCAGAAGAGACAGTACAACAGCAGATAGAGCTTCTGCATAAAGTCAACTATCTTTACAACGTCTCTGTCAGAAGCTGACTCTCTTGGACTGCTGGCTAGCACAGCACTTTTTCAGTAGGCAGTCAATCACACACAAACTGTGCTATTCCTATTAGTCTCAAGAGCAGAACACGCCCCATAGTCCTTAATGCGAATATTGAAAAACAGGCCAAGTCAGGTGTGGTAGTGCATGCGTTTAGTCCCAATACTCGGAGGCAGAGGCAGGAGATCTCTGTGAGTTCGAGGCCAGCCTGCTCTACTGAGTTCCAGGACAGCCAGGACTACCCAGAGAAACCCTGCTCAAAAGCCGGGGATGGGGAGGAGTCAAGACCCAGTTTCCTCATGCATTACTGTTTACACTGGTTATATGAGCTTTCCTCATGTATTACTGCTTACACTGGTTGTATGAGCTTTCCTCATGCATTACTGCTTACACTGGTTGTATGAGCTTTCCCCATGCATTACTGCTTACACTGGTTGTATGAGCGTCCCCAGAAGTTTTAAAAGTAGACATGACAGAGGACCCTTCTGGCCAAGTGTAAGAGAAGCACAAACAGACAAATCCTACATGACCTCATACATAAAGACTTAAGAAAGCTGAGCCCTAAGAGTAGTATGTGATTCTTTGTGACTAGGGAAGGGGGCTAGATGGGGAAAAGGACACTGGGGATCCAAAGTACAAAGATTCATTTGGACAAGGTGAGATTTACTCATCTACTGCACAAACAATAACCATAAACACCAAATTCTGGGTATTTCATAGTTACAAAGGGTAGATTTTTAAATATTTCTGTCACAAAAAGGCATGTAAAGTAATAAATGTATTCATTTTGTGCTCTTTCTACATCACAAGCATGTATCAAAACGTCACAGTATCCCATAAATACATACGATAATTTGTTCACTAAAATTAAATTTAAATTAAAATCTAAAATATTCATATCCCACTTTCAAAACTATGATTTAGGAAAGATTTCATTTCTATGTTTATAACAAGCAGAGAAAGGTAAGATGCTAATATATATGGGGAACAGGGATTTAGTGACTTACAAAGTCACTCAGAGAAATCAATACCGACTAAAAGTTCAGCTTTTATCAAGTCTCAGCCTTAAGCTAATCAAATCCCCCACATTTTCACCCATTAATTATACCCTGTGGCAAATACAGAATACAGGAGGGTCGGGCCACATGTTTTGAATTTACGAGCCACTTCTTTATGGGTCTAGGAAAGCTTCAAGTTCCCAAAGAGAACACAGTTATATTAACGCTCAGCCTACAGATCCCCAAGCCCCATCTCCTAGACCTTCTGATTTACAAGAGTAGATCTGGGTTCGGGACTCCATGCTTATAAATCTCCCTAGGTGATAAGAAGTATGGTTTACCGGCACACTCCTGTAATCTCAGCATTCAGGGAGCCTGAGTTAAATATTGAGAGCCTGTCTCATCAACAACAACCTATATCACGTAGGGACACGAAGAGCCTATCAGCTGCCCCAAAGCGTTAATGAAACGATCAAATCCAACTCTCCAGCCGAGCGAGATGTGCGAAGGAAGCCCTTATCTCCGAGGTCTTAAAGGCATAAGACGAGGGTTAGCGGGGGTCCCCGAAGGCCTCTGACCAGCGCACCTTGCTGCTCATTCATACAGGAGCGATGTCATTCGTCTAGGGCAACTGCAGAAAATCAAAATTCTCAGAGCCGTCTGAGACTTACTCAGTTTGTGGAGTCCCTACCACCCTGGCACCCAAAGCTTGAAAACTGTAAGAAGAACAAGGGCTCTGGCGGTAGCGGGAACTTGCTTTGAATGCAGATCTGTCCCTGTCCCACCAGCAAACACCGCGCCAACTGACGTTACCGTCTGAGCCCCAGCCTCTCCTTCACAAGCAAGAACAGTCAGCACCGCCCTCAGGGTTGGGGTAAAGTACAGCGGGGAACAGCCTGCTGATGTGACGAGGGGGAGCTGGGCTCCTTTCCCTAATTCAGATCGACTCCCTTCCAGCCGGTGGCCTAGGAGCAGTCCTCACACGCACCGCAAGCCAGGGGACCAAGCCGGCTGAGCTCGTGGACAGTTCCCTGCTTTCCCGACGCTGGGGAACCTTCAGAGTGAGGCACCAGCTCCTGTAACGCCCAACCACAGGACGCGCTGTCACCTACTTCCTCTTACGTCAAACATTGCCGCCGCTTCCGGTGTGTACCCCGGAGTCCGGGTCACTCCATATCCCTGGTGTCTAGAGGGCCGGGTCGAGATGCTGAAGGGAGCTGGATTAGAATTGTGGACAGGGGCGGGGGGTTAAGACGGTCAATGTGAGGAGGAGGTAGGAATGAAGATGAGTCTCCCAGGCCTAGATTCCCCACGACGGAAGCTCCCGAAACTAGTTTGGTTTGTTGTGGAAAGGACAACCATAGTACCCCGGAACTTGGTGGACGGACCCGGGAGTTGGAAGGACTCGAATCATAGTGTGTTCAGCCATAGAATTCCCTTGTTTTCTTGAAAACCATGAGGAGGAGCTAGGATGTTCCCACTGTAGCTGCTCAGCTTTCGTTCACAGCATTTGAGGCGGGGCATGGGACCAGGTCTTATTTGTCTGAGTTCCCGTGTTAAGTAAATTTTACTTGAGTCCTCAGTCTGCCTAAATTTCATCCTAGTGCCACCATTTAGGGCAAGTGCTCCACTTCCTTTTTAAATGATCATAGCTCCTGTTAGTGAGATTAAATGAGATCAAAATATCTGGAACACTATATAAATTTAATTATTCAAGATGACTAAAAGTGTCTCCTCACCCATCCGACCTCTTGAGAAGCATCTTTAAAGTTAAGCCCATGTATCTTACAACGTGAGAGTACTAATTGTAGCACTGAATTAAATATTTTCTGAAAGCTATTCTCTAAAATTTGGCCAAGCATGATCATTGCCACAATCTTTCAAATAAGCCTGATACCTTAAGAGTAGCAATAATGACCTTTTAAGGAAAACCCTCAACTGACTAAGAGAATAGAATCTCTGTCCTGGGGAGACCTAGCATTGCTGTTGGTCTGTGTCAATTACCTAGCCAAAGGACTGTCCCTAGGAAGGAAGGCTTACTGTAAGCAACACTAAAGAGATGAGCGACTAATTAGTCCTTTAATGAGCTACTGTGCTTTACTTCCCTGAATTCCCACCCTCTACCACAGTCTCTTACAGAACATGGGCTTAAACAAACATAGCTTTCTTTTTTCTTGCTCTCTCTGCTCTAAGCATGCTTCCTGTCACACTTCAGGCTTCCACCAAAATTATGTGCTTCTTTAATGCTTCCCTTCTGCCATGCCCCCCCCCAATTATCCTCCTCTGAGCAGCTGCTGAGATTTACAACTCACCTGCCCTTGGGTGTTTTTCTTTTAAACTAATAAAATTGTCCTTGAACTTCTTTTTGAGTCCATTCTTAAATTCTTTTCCTAATGAGACTAAAAACACAGGAGGCAACTGCAATCCCCCTCCCCCGGTATTGATACTAAATAGTACTCGGCTGTAGCAAGCTCCATGTTCCTGACCAATGTACTGATATTGCTGCCACTTTCAAGTACAATTTTCAGTGCATCTACTTTTTTGTTATACTTTGTGACATTGAGAGAAAAATGATTTATCCCAGAACTGAAAAGAGAGGCAGCTGGATTGTAATTTTTACTGTTTTTTTTTCTCCATCACCTAGTAATCATTCGATGCCTGCTTCTGGCTCAGGAACATTTGATACATCTCCTAAAGGGTATTATTTCTTTCTTTTTGATGATTATAGTTTTTGAACTGCAATAGAGATTCCTGGAATGAAGTGTTCCTGAAAGTACTGATTAGCACCTAGTCAGCCTCTAATGGAATGTTTCAAAAAAATCAGCCCAAGACCTGTTGGCATCTGAAACCACAGCACTTTCTTTTGTTTCTTTTATAATATTTTTATTATTTAAAACCATTTTTAAATTTAAATTTAAATATATTTTGTGATAGTCTTCCCATCTCCAAAGTCCTTCCAAATTCTTTCCTCATCCCTACCCACCCAGCGTTAAGTTCTTTCTCAAAAAACAAAAACTCAGTACAATAAACCCCCCAAACAAAAATAAACCAACACCAACAAAACAAAACAAACAAACCCACCCAACTGTAGCCAAATAAAAGCAATTAAAACCTGTAGGGCCTATTATATCACTATCACTGAACATGAGGCCTGCCCTAGAGTGTTTGATATACCCATTGTCACGTTATTGGAGAAAATAGACTTTCTTTCTCCCAGCAAGTATAAATGACAGCTCAGCTGTTAACCTTTATCCTAGTGGCTATGTTTCATCCATCCATCCATCATCCATCCATCATCCATCCATCCATCCATCCATCCAACCATTCATTCTTTTGTGTGGGGGTGTGTTTCATGAAATGAAATATAATAAAACAAAAACTTTCACATGGAAGTTGGACAAGACAAACCAACAGAAGGAAAAGGACCTAAAAAAAAAAAACCCACAAGAACCAGAGACCCACTCAGGAATCCCCTAACACTAAACTAGAAGCCATAATACACACACAGAGGACCTGGTGCTGACCTGGACAGTTCCTGTCTGTGCTGCTCCAGTCTCTGTGAGTTCATATGATCTTTGATCATGTTGGTTTAGAAGACCTTGTTTTCTTGGTGTCCTTCATCTCCCCTGGTTGTTACTCTCTTTCCACCTTCTCTTCTGCAGGGTTCCCCAAGGTTTTCAGGGGATGGATTTGATGGAGACATCCCATTTGGGACTGAGTGTTCCAAAGTCCCTCACTCTCTTCATGATGACTGTCTGTGGGTCTCCCTCTGTATTTGTTCCCATCTCTGCAAAAGGAAGCTTCTCTAGTGATGGCTGAGCAAGGGCACTGATCTATGACTATAGCAGAGTATCATTAGGAGTCATTTTTTCTCTACACTTATTTTCTTTTCTTAGACCAGTATTAGGATCACCAGTGGTTCCCAGGATATCTAGTCTCAGGTTCTTGGTCACCATCTCATGGGGCGGGCCTTAAGTTGGTTCAGGTACAGGTTAATTACTCCCACAAGCTCTGTACCACCATTGCCCTAGCGTATCTTTTAGGCTGTGGCTGGCTTGATGTTTACCTTTTGCTTTTGATAGCCTGCAGGGTACCAGAGATGCTGAAATGTAGGGGTGAATGCTCACTGTAGGCACCAGGTCAACATCTCCATGTCCATTGAGTTGTGTAGGCGTTGTCTTCAGCAATGGGGTCTTGCTGTCAGTTTGTGGAGAACACCCTATAGTCCTGGCAACAGTTTGAGTTATTTGGGGATTCCCATTGGGCCCTGTTTGCCAACAACTCAATTAGATGTAACCACTTCACAGTACTGGAAGCTTCGTTGGTAACAAAAGATGGCAAGTTGAGGTTCTATCTCTCCCATTATTTAGAGATTTCATTTAGATCACCTTCATATATGTATATATTTTAGGAAATTTTTACTGTATTAGGTTTCCATACTGCCCCTCGAATGCCCCATAAGTTTTCAGTCTCTTCCTATATTCCCTTCCATAACCATTTCTTCCTGTCTCTACTTGACCTTCATATTCCAGCCCTCCCCCATTCATCCATAACTATATATTCTATTTCTCCTTCCTAGTGAGATCTATCTGTTCCTTCTAGTTCCTTAATCTATACCCACCATCTGTTGTTCTATGGATTGTAGCTTGATTATTATTGACTTAACAGTTAATATCCACATATAAGTGAATATAAACCATTTTTGTCTGTCTTTCTGGATCTATGATAACTCACACAGGATGATTTTTTTCTAGTTTCATCTATTTGCTTGCAAATTTCATGGTGTCATTTTATAATGGCTGAGTAATACTTTATTGTTAAATGTACCATGTTTTCTTAATCCGTTATTTTGTTGAGGGACATTTAGGTTGTTTCCAGTTTCTGGCTATTATGAACAGAGCAATGAACATGGTTGAGCAAGTGTCTTTGTGGTAGGATGAAGTATCCTTTAGGTACGTGCCCAAGAGTGGAATAGCTGGGTCTTAAGGTAGACCAATTCCAGTCTTCCTAAGCAGCCACCACACTGATTTACACAGTGGCTGTAAGAGGTTGCAACCCCACTCACAATGGATGACTGTTCCTCTTAGTCCATATCTTCACCAGCATGAGCTGTCACTTGTTATATTGGTTTTAGCTATTCTGACAAATGTAAGAAGAAATCTCAGAGGAGTTTTGATTTGAATTTCCCTGATAGCTAAGAATGTTAAACATTTAAGTGTTTTTCAGCCATTTGAGTTTCCTCTATTGAGAATTCTCTGCTTAGATCTCTACCCCATTTTTTAAACTGGGTTATTTGTTTTTTTGATATCTAATTTCTTTAATTCTTTATATATTCTGGACACTAGCCCTCTATTGGATGGGGACTTGGTAAAAATCTATTTCCATTCTGTAGGCTGCTGCTTTATCTGAATCATGGTGGCCTTTGCCTTGCAGAAGCTTCTCATTTTCATGAGGTTCCATTTATTAATTGTTGATCTTAGTGCCTGTGCTAATGGTGTTCTGTTCAGAAAGTCTTCTCCTGTTCCTATGAGTTAAAGACCACTTTCTCTTCTATCAGATTTGGTGTATTTGGCTTTATGTTAAGGTCTTTGATCCATTTTGAGTTGAGTTTCGTGCATGATGATAAGTATAGATCTATTTGGATTCTTCTACATTCAGCCATCAAATTTGAAAAGCACCATTTGTTGAAGATGCTGTCTTTTTTCCAGTGTGTGTTTCTGGCAACTTTTTAAAAAATGTTTTTATTGAGCTATATATTTTTCTCCTCTCCCCTCTTTTCCTCTCCCTTCCCCTTCTACCCTCTCCCATGGTACTCATGCTCCCAATTTACTCAGGAGATCATGTCTTTTTCTGTTTTCCATGTAGATTAGATCCATGTATGTTTCTCTTAGGGTCCTCATTATTGTCTGGGTTCTCTGGGATTGTGAATTGTAGGCTAGTTTTCTTTGCTTTATGTCTAAAAGCCACTTATGAGTGAGTACATATTATATTTGTATTTCTGGGTCTTGTTACTTCATTCAATATGATGTTTTTTAGATCTATCAATTTGCCCCCAAATTTCAAGGTGTCATTATTTTTTTCTGCTGTGTAGTACTCCACTGTGTAAATGTAACACATTTTCCTTATCCATTCTTCAGTTGAGGGGCATTTAGGTTGTTTCCAGGTTCTGGCTATGACAAACAAAGCTGCTATGAACATAGTTGAGCACATGCCTTTGTAGTACGATTGAGCATCCTTTGGGTATATACCCAAAAGTGGTATTGCTGGGTCTTGAGGTAGGTTTCCTAATTTTCTGAGAAATTGTTCAGACAACTTTTTAAAAAATTCAGGTGTCTCTGGATCTGTGGATTTATTTCTAAGTTTTCAGTTTGATTCCAGTGCTCATGGTCTTTATGTTAATACCATGCTGATTTTATTACTATAGCTTTTAGTACAACTTGAGATTGGAGATGGTGATACCTCCAGCAATTCTTTTATAGTTCAAGAATGTTTTATCTATCCTACTTTAGCTATTTTTGTGTTTCCATATGAAGCTGAAAAATGTCATTTCAAGGTCTGTAAAGAATTGTGTTGGAGTTTTGATGGGGATTGCATTGAATCTGTAGATGGCTCTTTGTAGGATGACCATTTTTACTATGTTAATCCTATTGATCCATGAGCATGGGAAAGCTTTCTATATTTTGATATCTTCTTCAGTTTCTTTCTTCAATGAATTGAAGTTTCTATCACTCAAGTGTAGTGGGGAGCTGTGGGCCGGCTTCCCGCCACCCAGTTCCCAGCCACCGGCTAGCTTTATCCGAAATAATTACACAGAAACTGTATTCTTTTATAAAGACTGCCTGGCCCATTATTTCAGCCTCTTACTCACATCTTGACTAACCCATATCTAATAATCTGTGTAGCACCACAAAGTGGTTTCTTACCGGGAAAGATTCAGCATGTCTGAGCGGCTGGCTCCATCGCATCTCTCTCCCTGAGGAGAGGCATGGCAGTCTGCCTCACTTAGGAGAGGTGTGGCATCTGACTGAGCCATCTACCTCACTTCCTTCTTCCTGTTCTGTCTACTCCACCCACCTAAGGGCTGGCCAAGGCAGTTTCTTTATTAAAACAGAAGACCCTCCCACATCATTTCCCCTTTTTCTGTTTAAACAAAAAAGAAAGGCTTTAATTTTAACATAGTAAAATTACATATAACAACGCACGTCTTTAATCCCAGCACTCGGGAGGCAGAGGCAGGCAGATCTCTGTGAGTTCGAGACCAGCCTGGTCTACAAGAGCTAGCTCCAGGACAGGCTCTAAAGCTGCAGAGAAACCCTGTCTCGAAAAACCAAAAAAAAAAAAAAAAAAAAAAGAATACAATTTGTGTGATGTTATTTTGGGGCACAAGCTAGCCAGCAGCCAGGAGCAGGGCAGGGCTAAAAGCAGGCCTGCCCTGCCGCTCATCACTACACTCGAGTTTTTCACTTGCTTGGTTAGACATACTCCAAGATATTTTATATTATTTGGGGCTATTGTGAAAGTTGTTTCCCAGATTATTTTTCAGATTATTTTTTATTTGTATATGGGAGGGCTACTGATTTTTATGAGTTAATTTTGCATCCAGCTATGTTGCTGAAAGTGTTTATTAGATAAAGGAATTTCCTGGTGGAATTCCATGAGTCATTTATGTATACTGTCATATCATCTTCAAAGAAAGATTTTCTGATTTTTCTTGTCCAATTTGCATCCCTTTGATTTCCTTCAGCTGTCTTACTGCTCTGGCTAAGACTTCAAGTACTATATTGAATAGGTACGTAGAGAGTGGACAAACTTGTCTTGTTCCTGATTTTGGTGGAATTGCTTTGAGTTTTTATCCATTTAAGTTGATGTTGGCTACGGGCTTGCTTTAAACTGCCTTTATTATGTTGAGTATGTTCCTTGTATCTCCAGTATTTTTTTCATGAAGGGTGTTGAATTTTGTGAAAGGCCTTTTCTGCATCTAATGAATGATCTTCTGTTTTTTTCTTTCAGTTTATTTATATGGTGGATTACATTTATCTATGTTTGTTTGTTTAGAATCATCCTTGCATCTTTGGAATAAAGCTTGCTTGATAATGGATAGTGGATTGTCTATGTATTCTTGGATTCAGTTTGTAAGTATTTTTGTATCTATGTTCATAAAGGAGATTGGTCTGTAATCTCTTTCTTTATTGTGTCTCTGTGTGGTTTGGGTACTAGGGTAACTGTAGCCTTGTAACAGGAATTGGGCAACATTCCTTCGGTTTCTATTTTGTGGAATAATGTGAGGAGTATTGGCGCTAACTCTTCTTTGAAAGTCTGATAGACTTCTGTACTAAATCTGGGCCTTGGCTACTGCCCCCTCCTCCTCCTTCTGGAGACTTTTAATGACTGATTCTATATTTCGCTGGGGGTTAAAAGTCTGTTTAAATTACTTACCTGATCTTGATTTAACTTTGGTAAATCATTTGTATCAAGAAAATTATCCGTTTCTTTAAGATTTTCCACTTTGGTGGAGTAAGGTTTTTAAATTATACTTTTATGACTTTCTGGATTTCCTCATTTTGTTAATTTGTGTCTTCTCACTTCCTTTTTTAAAAGCTATTTTGGATAGGGTTTGTTGATCTTAATGATTTTCTAAAAGAACCAATTATTTGTTACATTGATACTTTGTACTTTTGTTGTTGTTGATTGTTATTATTGATTTCAGCTTTAAGTTTGATTATTTCTTGCTGTCTCCTCTTTTTGGTTGTGATTTCTTTTTTTTTGCTTCAGAGCTTTCAGGTGTGCTCTTAAGTTGCTAGTGTAAGATCTCAATTTTTTTTGTGTGTAGGCACTTAGTGCTGTGAACTTGCCTCTTAGATCAGCATTCATTGTCCCATAAGTTTGGGTATGTTGTGTATTCATTTTCATACAATTCTAGAAAGTTCTTCTTTCTTGACTCATTTTTCATTCAATAGAGAGTTATTGAGTTTCCATGAGTTTGTAAGCATTCTGTTGTTTCTGCTGTTGATATCCAGCTTTAATCCATGGTGGTCAGATAGGATGCAGGGTGTTATTTCAATTTTCTTGTACCTGTTGAGATTTGCTTTGTATCTCAGTATGTGATCAATTTTGGAGAAAGTTCCATGAAGTTCTGAGAAGAAGATCTATTCTTTGTGTTTAGATAAAATGTTCTGTAAACACCTGTTAGGTCCATTTGGTTTATAACTTAACTCCAGCATTTCTCTGTTTGGTTTTGTCTGGATGACCTATCTACTGGAAGACAGTGGGGTACTAAAGTCTCCCACTATTAGTGTGTGAGGTTCAATATATGCTTTAAACTGTAGTAGTATTTCTTTTATAAACTTGGGTGCCCTTGTATTTGGAGCATAAATGTTAAGAATTGAAATGTCCTCCTGATGGATTGTTTTTTCTTTGCTGAGTATGTGGTGTCCTTCCCTATCTGTTCTAACCAGTTTTGATGTGAAGTCTATTTTGTAAGATATTAAAGTGGCCACACCAACTTGTTTCTTAGGCCCATTTGCTTGAAATATCTTTTTCCAACCCTTCACCCTTAGGTGATGTCTATCCTTGATGCTAGGTGTTCCTTGGATGCAACAGAAGGATGGGTCCTGATTTCTCATTCATTGTTTCGGTCTATGCCTTTTTATTAGAGAATTGAGATCATTAATGCCGAGAGGTATCAATGACCAATGATTGTTGATTCCTGTTATTTTTGTTGTTGTGTGTACATGGAGGCTTCCCTTCTTTTGATTTTCATAGTCTGGAATTATTTATTTCTTGTGTTTCATTGGATGTAGTTTAACTCTTTAGGTTGGAGTTTCCCTTCTAGCACCTTCTGTAGGGCTGAATTTGTTGGTAGATATTTCTTAAATTTGATTTTGTCATGGAATATCTTATTTTCTCCACCTGTGGTAATTTAATGTTTTGCTGGGTATAGTAGTCTGAGCTGGCCATCTGTGGTTTCTTAGAGTCTGCGGCACCTCTGTCCAGGCTTTTCTGGCTTTTAGTGTCTCCATTGAGAAGTCAGGTATAATTCTAATAGGTCTGCCTTCATATGTTACTTGGTCTTTTCCCCTTGTAGCTTTTAATATTCTTTCTTTGTTCTGTATGTTTAGTGTTTTGATTATTATGTGCCAAGGAGACTTTTTTTCTTGTCTAATCTTTTTAGTATTCTACATGCTTCTTGTATTTTGATAGGCATATTATTCTTCAGAGAATTTTTCTTCTATGATTTTTTTGTTGAAAATATTTTCTGTGCCTTTGATTTGTGTTTCTTCTCCTACCTCTATTCCTATTATATTTGCACTTAGTCTTTTCATAGTGTCCTAGATTTCCTGTATGTTTTGTGCTAGGAACACTTTAGATTTAACATTTTTATTGATCAATGTGTCTTCTATCATGTCTTTAATGCCTGTAAGTGACTTTTCCATCTCTTGTATTCTGTTGGTGATGCTGCCTCTGGGGTTCTTGTTTGAGTTCCTAAATTTTTTGTTTCCAGATTATCTTCATTGTGTTTTTTTTTTCAATTCTATTTTCATTTTCAGGATTTTATTGAAGGATTTTATTTATTTCCTTCCACTATTTGTTTGAGTTTTCATAGATGTCTTTAAGGAATTTGTTTCCTCTTTAAGGACCTCTATTTAAAAGGCTGTTTTAAGGTCTTTTACTCATGCTATAACTATTTTGGACTATTCAGGGATGCTTTGGTAGGGCTGTTGGCCTCTAGTTGGGACATATTGTTCTGGCTGTTATTGATTGTTGGTTTTTAGTTTTGCTTTGTTTGTGTGTGTGTGTGTGTGTGTTTCTTTTTAAATTTTGTAGATCAGGTTGACCTCGAACTCAGAGATTCACCTGCCTTTGCCTCCTAAGTGCTTGGATTAAAAGCATGTACTACCACTGCCTGGCTTGATTGTAGGTTTTTATTTGCTGACTTCTAGGCTTCTGGTGTTGGGAAGATTGTAATTCTAGGTACTGATCTCTAGTCTTGTCTTTGTTGAGTGGGTGTTTCATTCTTTGGTCTCTTCTGTTTCCTCTCTTGTTCATAGGAGGGCATGGTGACTGTGTTGTCTATAGGAAAAATTTGAAGTCCTGATAGGTGTGGGCACAGATTAAAATGTATTTCTTGGTTTTGGCACCTGAGACTTAGAAGTGGGGATGGGCTGAAGGCAGTGGAGGTGCTTCATAAGAGGGAAAGATCAGAGTGTTCCACCAGGATCTACTTATTCCCCTGGGAATAAGGTCAGAGAGTGAAGAGAGGCCACAGCAGAAGGCATGCTACAGAGCTGGGGAGGAGACAGCAGACTGGACTTGAAGGAATGAAGGGAGAGGTGAAGATCAGCAGTTAGCCTACTTGCTTCTTTGGTCAGAGTGGCCTGCAGGAGCTGGGCCACAAAACTCTAAAGAGAACAGAATTGCCTTCAATCCATGTACTCAGGAGACAGAGACAGGTGGATCTCTGAGTTCAAGGCCAGCCTGGTCTACAGAGTGAGTTCCAGGACAGCCAGAGCTACACAGAAAAACCCTTTCTTTAAAAAACAAAAAATCCAGCAAGTAAACAGATCAGAAACACACCTGGATATGATGGCATATTCCTGCAGTCCCAGCATTTGGGAGGTAGAGGTAGCAGGATCATTTTGAAGCCAGTCTTAGCTATGTAGCTAATTTGAGGTCAGCCTGGGCTACCTGAAGGTCTAAGTCAAAACAAACCCAAACAAACAAAATGATTGCTTGAATTTTTATCAATGCCCACAGTAACAATGTTACATAGAAAATATGAAAACATCTGGGACACTAGTAAGATGAGTAGTCAAATCTATTTTGGCCAAAACAGAGGCTTTCTATGCTCATAGTTCCTGGGATGTGTGAGTTTATGGCATTAGAAAGATTTTTTCATGGTCTGGACATTTTCATCTGGGTTTCAGTTCCTCGTTTCTATTTGAGTTATTTGTGTGTCGTCTGAGTAAAGGCAATAGAGGCTATAGGAGAGAAAATGAAGATGTAACCATTGTCATCTAATCCACCCTCTATTTCCTGGTTCAGGATACCAGAACATTCCCCCTTGTCATCTTGTCCCGTGGGCAGAATGCTGTAGGAACATTAAAGGAGGCTGGGCCCAGGCCCCAGTCCTTGTTCCAGTGTGAGTGCAGCTAGTCACTTCCATGCCCAGTGTTTGACCAAGTATATTAGTTAAAACAAACAACTTCTAGGAGTAGCGGCCAAGATCCTGGCCTCCATTTTTACAGTGAACAGACTTGATCTGTCAGTTTCTAGTCTTCATGTATATTCATGTAAATTGATCTAAACGACTATATTCAGTTAATAATTACATTTTTAAAAGATCAAATTCCCACACATTTTAGGACCTGGGCTCAGGACTGAAGCTAGGGTCATCAGGATGGCTCAGTGGGTAAAGTACTTGCTCTGCAAGATTGATGTCCTGAGTTCAATCCCCAGAAACAACGTAGAGGTGGAGGACAGAACAGTTTCCACAAAACTGTCTTCTGATTTCCACAGATATACCTCCACGTTCATTCACATCACACACATATTCACACAGGATTTAACAAAAAAACTAAAGCTATTTCCTCAAAATCTAAAATACCTCTGTGATCTATTAATAAAAGTTAGTAAAAACGAGAGATCGTGGTGCTCGTGTGAGAATTGTAACGGTGGCTCAAGCACCACTCACAAGAGGCTCAGATGACCCACGATTGCTTCAGCAACCATCAAAGCCTTGGAAGAATGGGGTGTCGGTGCCTATCTCGTTCCCATTTAAACCATCACTGACGGCCCACTCTGTGGTGAGAGATTGCTGTAGTGAGTCATGAGGAGTGGGTATTGGGTTCCTGGATAGTGAAGACAATTGATCAGCAACGGGAAGACTTGTGACAAGGCAGTCTGGGGGAAAGTGAAGCGGGTGACAAATAACGACATGTTTGTGTACAGTGTGAAGGTTCAACAAAGGCCTTCCCACTCCCTGTAGAGGAGGTTCTTATAATCACTCGATACAGTGGCATGCCCTATCAATGCCAGCCTCTTCTCAGGCCTGTCCAATTAGTTGTCTAAACATAGACACTATGACAGTGATGGAGGATATGTATGGGCTCAATGACATGAATTCTCCCTGCCAACACTTAACTGGCTACCGCTACTATTTCAAACCTAATCTGCAAATGTTGTGACCCATTACGGAGTCCCCCATATGTCACCGTGCCTCAGGCAGCCACCAAGTCACTTGGTGACATAATGACTACATGGCCCCTTTCTATTTTGATGAGGATAGAGGCTCATTCTCACTGGAGTGTAAACACAGTCTGGAAACCTTCCTGACCCATATTGCTTTGGCCATCGAGGCCATCTGTGGACGCCCAAATGTCTTATTCACCAATGGCATCTCCAGTGTATTCACCTCACAGCAAAGGAAATACACCAAGTTCACGGAATCAAATCCCCACCACCTTGAAACAGTCAGGCTATCTGTAAGAAGGTGTGGAGAAGTGAAACAATATTCCCATTGAGTGGACATGTAAGACTGCCACCTGGCCATCTTGGGTTCTTTATGTCACTGAACTGAAATGCAAGAAAAAGCTCTATTCTTTCATCTGAGGTGACTGATCCCAATTCCTGGAGGAATATGCGAGCTGCTGCTGTATATAATGGAAGCAATAACTGTGTTCAGAACCCAGGGCATTTGCTTCAAGTGCCTCTTGGTTCTTCATGCCCACAGTAAGTGGTACCAGAAAACAACAGCACTAGCAACAGTGACAACAGAAGAATTAATAACTTGCATCTTTATGAATGAGGATCTGGGTCACTCTGTTAATAAACCAGACAGCCAGGTTCTTGGCTGAAGGCAAGGGAAACATGGAAGGGACAGCAGAATAAGCAGTCATAAATGTAGAAGCCGGTGTCACAGCCAGCGGAGGGAATGCTCCAGCCTAGCCTGCGTTCTCTTTACTTATTATATGTGTGTGCCTCTCTCTCTCTCTCTCTCTCTCTCTCTCTCTCTCTCTCTCTCTCTCTCTCTCTCTCCTCCCCTCTCTCCTCCTCTCCTCTCTCTCTGTGTGTGTGTGTGTGTGTGTGTTTGTTTGCACTCTGGGGGTTACTCCTGCAATTTAGGTTTTAGTTAGCAGATTATCCAGTAGGATTATAATTGCTCTGGGAAGTCATTATGGTAGACCAGGTTTCGAATTTCATTTTATTTCATTCATGGAGAAATGATCAGAACTCCAGCAGTTATGTGAAAGACACTGATGTCTTTCTAGGGAAGAGGAATTGTGCTGTTCTCCATAAATATGACTATGTGCAGAGGTTGCAGATACTACAAATTGGAGCCAATTTGGCCAACTAAAATCCACTTAAAACCTGAGAGAGTTTGAGAAGGAATTCTAGGCAAAAAAACCCCCAAACAAACAAACAAACAAAAAACAGAGTTAAGTATGGTTTAATGATGTGGCTCCTTTAAGAGAGGTTTTCTTGATTCAGTGGTAGCAGAAAAAGAGCCATGTGGTTTTGAAATGGCAGCTTTCTAGACCGTGCTGCCAGCACAAACTCTGGCTCTTTCAGGAGGCCAAGCACTTAAATGGGGTTTGTGGATAGCATGCAGCATGGGCCAACTGGTTATCAGAGTTGAAGTGGTGAGGACAGCTCCCACCCAGCAGTCTCATAGGCAGTGAACTTCCACCATATTTGCCGCTTAAGTTTTTAAGAAGCACTTAGCATTTTAAGAAGCCATCCTGGTCAGAAAAGGAATACAGATACGCAATAGGGACATATTCCGACATAAAAGACCTCTCACTAAGACACAGTGTGTTTAAAAAATGTATGTAGACTTGGGAGAGAGAAGAAAAAAGAGTAAAGAGACAGTAAATGTAATATTATTTCGGGGGTGAGCAGCTGGGAACTAACTAGCGGCCAACTACAACATCAACTGACCCAAGGGCTGGACTGTGCCAGTTGTCAACCCCTTTGCCTCTCAGCGCCAAAGCCACTGTTCCCTGTCTTGTGAGCACACTTCAGCAGCTCTCCCTGCTGCCTGGCCCAGGACTGAGCTTCATTAGTGGAGGGGCCTGCAGGAGAAGAGGCTTGTTATGGTTTGAATGTGAAATGGCTCTAACCAAGCAGAGGTGTGCTTGAAAACATGGTCCCCGGTTGGGGGCGCTGTTTGAGACATTGTGAATCCTCTGGCAAGCGATGCCTCGCTGGGAGACACAGTCTACAAGGGGAGGGCCTTTGAAGGTTAGAGTAGGTCTGCACACACACTCCCAGCACTATGGAAGGAGTGCTTCCGTGGTCATGCCTCACCTACAGTGCTGGACTGAAATCTTGTGAACCAGAAAACTGTGATCCAGAAGAAATCTCTTCTCCCGTAAGTCATTTCTGTCAGGTGTTTGGTATCAGAGAAAACTAGCTAATACAGAGCTCTCTTCTCTGGTCCTGGAAACTCCTCTGCCCTTGGTTGAACAGTGTATCTCCCAAATTCACAGTCACTCAAACTGTGAAAGTGACCTTATCTCGGAATAAGATCTTTGCAGAAGTGTGGGATTTAAGAGGAGGGCCTAGGGGATCAGAGTGGGTCCGACCCCGCCTACTGATGTTCTTTTAAAAGAAGACAGAGGAGCAGAGAGAAAACCATGTCTTAGGGTCACCACTGCTGTGATTAAACATGATGACCAAAAACAACTTGGAGAAGAAAGTGTTTATTTTGGTTACATTTCCACATCACAGTCCGTCATCAAAGGAAGTCAGGTCAGAAATTCAAGGCAGGACCCTGGAGGCAGGAGCTGATACAGAGGCTGTGGTAGAATGCGGTTTACCGACTCGTTCCTCATGGCTTGCTCAGCCTGCTTCTTTGCACTCCCCACAGCTGCCTGCCCAGGTCTGGCACCACTCACACTGGGCTGGCCAATCCCACATCAATCACTAACGAAGACAATATTTCCACAGACTTACCTATAGGCCCATTTTAAGGAAGCATTTTTTTCAACTTAGTCTCTCTTCTTACCCAACTCTAGCCTGTGTCAGGTTGACATAGAAACTCACTCACCAGCATGCCACGAGGAGACATGTGTCATGATACCGCCACAACCTAAAACTACCAGAGGCTGCAGAGGGCAAGGAAGGACATCTGTGTTGAGGAGAAGCACCTTCCTGTTCTGGCCTCGGAATAATTAAACTTTGTTTCAACTACCCCACCTGTAGTAATTCGTTTTGGCAACTCTGGCACACTAGTACCTTCCCTGAACTGATGTTGTGGGAATCAATGGCTCATGGACAACATCCCAAGTACCACTCTGCATTTCCAAGGCTCACCTTCAGCAAACTTCTCTACCATCCAACAAAATCTGGTGTAGGAGGAGGAGCAGTGGGCTGTGTCCCACCACCTGGCTAGCTTATACCCCGAAATAATCACACAGAAGTTGTACTTAAATTACTGCCTGGTCCATTAGCTCTAGCCTCTTATTGGCTAACTCTCACATCTTGATTAACCCATTCTATTAAATCTGTGTATCAGGTGACTGTGGCTTACTGGCAAGATTCTAACCTACGTCCATCTCAGGCCGGAGATTCATGGCATCTGCCTGATTCTGCTCTTCTTCCCAGCATTCTGTTCTGTCTACTCCGCCTACCTAAGGGCTGCCCTATCAAAAGGCCAAGGCAGTTTTTTTATTCAACCAATGAAAGCAACTCAAATACAGAAGGACCTTCTACACCAACCTGGTCATATTATTCCCAGAATCCATCCCAGAAACTGGAGCCAAACCTGATCTATTTCTTTTGCTGTTCTGCCAGTTCTGACCACGTGTGACCAAGTCTTCAGAGTTATTCTTTCTCCCTGCTCATTAAGCCCTATAATGGTTAATGATGCTGATGTTTGAGCCAGGTTCATATAACCAAGGCTTTGAACTCATTATGTAGTCCAGAATGACCGTGAACTCCTGGTCCTCCTGCTTCTACCTTCGTAGTGCTAACATGACAGGTATGTGCCATCATGGCCAGTTTATATGCCTGGGATCAAGTCCAGGACCTGCATCTACTGACTGAGCTACTCACCAGTCCCTAGAAAATCACCCTCTAATTACACTGCCCTGTCTGTCGTACTATTGGCTTCTATCTTCTGTTTGAGTATTCACTGTAACAGTGACTTTGATCTCAGAGGTTGGAAGCAATGTTTAAGCTGGATTTTGCAAGTTGTCTGTGGCTGAGGTCCTAAGTTCCCACAGCCCCTCACTGTATGTTGCTGTTCCTCTCTTCACAGTGATTACCCTATGATAGGGCACTTTGCTTCCTGCCTTCACCCTCATTTCAAGCCAGACTTTCTCCATACACAGCTGAAAAACCATCTGCATCAGGGCCACGAGGGGATGTGGTAAAAATGCATATTATAGGCTCGGGAGAGAGATGGCTCAGCAGTCAAGAGCACAAACTGCTCTTCTAGAAGACCAGCATTTAATTCACAGCATCCATGTCAGGTGGCTTAGAGCGACTTGTAACTCCAGCTCCAGAGGCACCCAGCACCTCCGGCTTCTGTGGGCACCTGCACGCATATGCATACACTCACACACAGACACATACAAGTAATTTAAAATTATGAAAATATTTTGTAAAAAATCCCTATTACCTCCACTCCTGAGCCCTAGATGAGGAGGCACTGGCAGACAGTGACTGCTGGGGAGGGAGGCACTCTTCTCTGGGGGTGCATGGCATGAGTAGGTAACTCAGACCTTAGTGTGAAGCACGATTAAGAAAAACGAGAGAGAAATTGGGGTTCAACCTGAAGATCCAAAAAGCAAAAGTCAGTCACTAGCTCTTAGCACAACCTCAATCCAAAAATGGCAATCCTACCTCCAGGGATCTCAAAATGAGACTGAGAGCTGTTTCCTCCCATTTTATAATCCTCTCTAGTTCTGGGAGTAAAGGCGGGCACCACTGGGATTAAAGGCAACTAGTGGGGCTACTGGGATTAAAGGTGTGTGTTACCCTTACCTGGTCTGTAATCTTCAGGCAACCTTTATTAAAATACATTTGAAATGCCACTACATTAGTGGATGTGCATATGAGCAGCATTAACTGAGCTGCTCAGTGTGTTTAATCAATTAGTTCATTTGTTAATTAATGAAAGAAAATGAGGCTGGAGAGGTAGGTCAGCTGTTAAGAATTACTGCTCTTGCAGAGGTCCTTGGTGTGGTTCCCAGCACCCACACCAGATGGCTCGTGAGTGCCTGGAAGTCTAGTTCAGGAGGATCCAGCATCTTTGCAGATCTCTGCACACACATGGGCACATTTGGGCATTCACACACACACACACACACACACACACACACAGAGAGAGACAGAGACAGAGAGAAAGACAGAGACAGAGACAGAGAGACACACAGAGAGATACAGACAGACAGACGGACAATAAATATTTTTAAAAGAAAAGGAAAGACAGGTTCAAGGCCAACCTGTTCTACATAGCAAGTTCCAGCCAGGGCTCCACTGAGAAACTTTGTTTAAAGAAAGAAAAAAAAAAAAAGAAAGAAAGAAAAGGAGGACATTAAATTGGAAAGTAGTAGCTATGAAGATCCAGGCTGAAATGGATGGGGAGGAATGAGGAGTGGATGTAATTAAGATACATTGTATTCATGTATGAAGTACATTTTCAAATAACAAGATTTTAAAACTTCAGAAAATTGCCTATTCCAGGCCCCGTCACAATTTTGATCAGTAGTTCTGGGGAGTATTTAGCAATCTGCATTTATGACACTTGGTGTCAGGTTGCAAGCACCTGCCCAGTGCTCTGTCCATTCTGCGGCTGCTTGGTTTCTGCTGCAGGAGACAAGTTTACTCAATTGCTATCCCAGCCCCTGGCTGGAAAACAGAGAGATGCTTTAAGAGCTGCTGGCTCTTACATATGGTTCAGAGTGTGCTACATATAAACCTATTTTCAGAAGCTGATTTTCACACCAGAGTCTTGCCAAAACTGTTTCAATCACATGTAGCATGCGGAGTGCCTGCTGCTGTATTCCTGAGCAGTCCAAACCAAGGATAATAATGGCACATTCACAGCTGCCAGGGATGCTGCTGCATGAAGACAGCCCCAGCTCAAAGCACTGTAAGGGGATCCTGCTGGCTTGGGAGCATATTTTCAAGTCTCCACCAACTGCATGCAACTTTGAGGGATTGAGGGTGTTTCCCCAGACTCCAGCAGGGAACTGGAGCTGGCAGTGCTAGCATGGCTGTAAATGCTGGAGAAACAAACACACCCCCAAGCTGCAGGGAGCAGTTAACTAACTGTCTCTTTGGATGTGGAACTGTGGAGAGCGGACAAAAATCCAGGAACAGGGAGATTCAGAGGGATAAGAGTGATCATGAAGGCTTGGTGGAGGTTTTACTTATTTTTACTAAATTTAGTGTGCGTGTGTATGTGTGTACACGCACACGTGCACGCATGCATACACATGTGGAAGTCAGAGGACAACTTGTGGTCATCAGTTCCCTCCTTTTACCATATGGGTCCCTGGGATCATGCTCAGGTTATCAGTCTTGGCAACAAGCACCTTTGTCCACTGAGCCATCTCATCAGTCCCAAGAAGGTTCTATAGAATATGTGGCCCTAAGACAACTCAGAGATAACTTGGAAAAATCATCCCCCAGATGTCACGGCCGCCGGCCTAGATTTCTGTAGGCTTGGAGACTGAACTAGCGTCAGCACATCCCCCCTCACTCCCACTCAGTCCAACAACTGTACTAGGAATTTTAATTGACTCCTATGTCTCAATATACTTAATACACCCTTAAGTAATCTTTATTTGCAAACTGGTCTCTTTCAGTGATTCAACCTAAAATTTTTTGACTTGAAAATGGTGTAAAAATGGTACGAATACAGAATGAATGATGCTTTGGATTCTGAATTTTTACCCTTTTCAGCACTGGTGAATGTCGTGTAGGATGTCGTGAGGTTGTCATGAGGTATAGGATGTCATGAGGTTGTCGTATAGGATGTCATGAGGTTGAGCAGGGGTCACGACCCACAGCCATGTTTCCAAGGGCAAACAACCCACAGTTGGTAGTGCCCAGGTCAGAAGCAATAAAGATATTCTTCAGTAGGTGAAAGAGTAGTAAGTGGTGGGGCACCCAGAGAGTGCAACACTATTATGTGATACCAAGCATGGACTCAAGACATTAAGTTTCAATGCATGTTGATAAAGCGCAGCCAGGCTGAAAGGCTACGCACTGTAGGGTCCTGCCTACATAACACTCCAGGAACGGCAAAATTCCAAAGACAGTAAAAGGATCAGAGCCAAAAGGTTGAGGTGGAGGAGGGGACAGATGCTTAGGTGAACCACAAGGGATGTTCAGGGAATGGAAACCATTGAATATGACATGACAGTGTGGGAACGTACGCCACAGTTAGCTGGAATTCACAGAAAAGGGTGAACCTGACAGTGAAGTCCTATAGAGCAACAATATAACGTTGCCCCTTGTCAGTCACAGTATATCATTCTGCAGTAACCAGGTGGGAGGAAGGGGCTTTATGGGAACTCTTCTTTTTGCTCATTTTCTTGTCAGACTAAAACAGATTTAAGATACATCCCAGTAATTGTGGGAACAGGAGCTGTCTGCCGTGTGTTGGGTAAGTGTACCCCCAAAAAAGCCTATACTTTAAAGGCAATCTTGAGGGCTCAGGGAGGATCTAGGAGGTGGGCCTGGTTCTAAGTTTTCAGTCACAAGGGAATGAGCCCTTGGGGAGGGGTACATGGGGACGCTGACACCTACTCTTTCTCTTTCTGCTGACTTTCTGAGGTGACCCCATTCCTCTCCATAGCCCCCATCATGATAACTGCTCATCCCAAAAGCAATGGAGCCAAGATCGGCTGGAGACAAGTTCAGCTGGTAGACAGCTTGGCTAGGGTGCACGAAGCCCTGGCTTCAATTCATAGACCCATCTAAAAGAGGCAATGGGTGTGGTTGTGTGTATCTGGAATGCTAGCGCTGGGGGCAGTGGCAGGATTTTCAGTTCAAAGGCAATCAGAAATTCAAGGTCATCCTCACCAACAGCTCCGAAGAAGCCTGAGGCACATGACACTTGCCCTTCGACCCAGAGAAGAATTGGGGGTGAAGCTCAGGGGATGGAGTGCTAGCCTAGCATGCCCCAAAGCTCAGATTCCACTCCACAACCACATAAACAGGTCAAGAGATCAGAGCCTTAAAAAATTAAAAGAAAAAATTGTGGGGGCTGGAGAGATGACCTCACAGTTAAGAGCACTTGGCTCCTTATATGGGATCTAGGTTCAATGCTCACAACCACCTGTAACTCCAGTTCCAGATGATCTGATGCCCTCCTCTGGCCTCGTCAGGCACTAATTACAATTCTACGTGCAGGCAAAACATCCATACACATAAAATAAAAATAAAAATTATTAAAAATTGTGGGTTAGGCAGTGGTGGTGAATGCCTTTAATCCCAGCACTCAGGAGGTAGAGTTGGAGACCAGCTTGGTCTACAGTGCGAGTTCCAGGACGGTCTCCAAACCTACACAGAGAAACCCTGTCTCGGAAAAACCAACATAAATAAATAAATAAATAAATAAATAAATAATAAAATTGTGAATGCAAATAAGCTTTTCCTCTTTCAAGTTGATCGTTCCACGTATTTAAAATTATTTTTACAGTAACAGAGAGTGGCTAGCAAAACACCCAATCTGTAAGAACATGGGGAGGGAGAGAGAAAAGAGGAAGAACTCCGTAAGGCTTCCCCCAAGAGTGGCAGGAATCTGCAGCTTTCTGTAAAGCTAGGTGAGGACGAAGGGAGGGTCTCAGGCCCTGCCAGTGCTGGCTGGAAGCTCTGTTTCCCCTTTGGCCTCTGCAGAAGTCTCATTGCCATGTGCTGCTTTTATTATATCTCTATCAATCCCCACCAATTTAAACACAAAACAAATAATTGGTCCAGACCCAAATCCCTGCAAAATGAATTAGTTAACACTCTGAGCATTTTAATGCAAGACTAGAGTCACAAGAAACCAGCCAGCTCTCTAAGGGCCAGAAAACTCACTAAGCCAAAAGGGGAAGAACATATTAAGAAGCTGAAATCAGTGGGTAGCGAGAATAGGAACCCAGTAGCTTCCCCTCAGAGTACTGCTGAAACCCAATGTGGGGACAGGAGACTAATTACAGAAATCTCTAGAAAGCATAAGAGCTGAGCCGAGACAGATGCCTCACACGGGGATGGAGTGTTGCCAGGTTGTCAGAGGCCCCAGGCTCAGGAAAGGAGAAAGGAGCTGCAAAGGAACATCCCGGCAGAGCCTTCGGAGTAACACAGTAAACCAAACAGGACTTGGGACAGAAACACAAATGATAGGGCTGGGAAGATCATGGCTTAGCCAGTAAGAGTGTCTGCTGCTCTTGCACAGGACCCAAGTTCCATTCCCAGCACTCACATCAAGAAGCTCAGTCATGTAATTCCTCCTCTGGTCCCTGAGAGCACCCCCACACATGTGGTGTGTACATGTGCATGCATGTAGGCATGCTTGTGTGTATGTCCCCCACCCCAGGACTACAAGAAAGACCAAACAACAGGACCATCAAGATGGCTTAGCAGGTAGACACTTGCCAAGCAAATTTAGTGATGAGAGCTCACCCTCTGGGAAGCACATAAATGTGGAAGCAGACAACCAACACAGCAAAGCTGTCCTCTGACCAATGCATACGCCCTAGTGCCCACATCCCGACGTGTGCTTCAGTGCACCCCACCTGATGTGCTTCAAAACATTTTAAAAGCCGCACACACACATGCACACATGTCACACACATACACACACACACACAAGCATGCACACATGGCAGACACACACACCCCAAAGAAAACAAACCATGAAAAATACAAATGCTGAATTTAGATTCGGAAGCATTAAAGCTACCGGACCTGGCGGGTGGTGCGTGTCTGCGACTTCAGAGGTGAGGACAGAACTGCTGTGAGTTTGAAACTAGCCTGAGCTACATAACACGTTCCAGGCCAGCCTGAGCTACATGGAAAGGTCCTGCCTCAAAAAGCTAAAAGCCAACAACAGAAGTTAAAGCCATTAGAATTCCTAGACATTGGTGCTAAGAGTGCCAACATATTGCTACATACACAATGTACACTGAATTGCATTTGTTTATTAATTAGTATTTTGTGTGGTGCTGGGGATGGAACCCAGGGCCCCACCAATGCTAAGCAAATGTTCTACCACTGAACTATGTACTGACAGTCTCCCCTCAACCCCTGAACACTGAATTTTTAAAACTGAAAGATTTAAAGAAATATTTTTTCATAGAATATGTTTCAGTGATATTATATTCTCTACCCATCCAATTTTGTGTTCTATAGGAAAAAAAACCAAGAAAATTCAAAACAAACTAAAAAAGGAAAAATAAAGTCAATGATAAATACCAACACACACACACACACACACACACACACACACACACACGCACGCACGCACGCACGAGTCTATTTTGTGAACAAAAGGGTTGGCCTAATAAGGAAAGTAAATGTGGAAGAGAACCAACAGTTTAGAAAACCAGTAACCATAACTGGACTGAAAAGCTGTGACGATTAGACCCAGCAGCAGCAAGATGCGCGAGGGGATCTGAAAATGTGTGGACCAACGGCAGGAGGGAGCCTTGGCAGTGAGCAGGAGTCTCAGATGGACACAAGGAGATGATGGCGTCCGCTCACCTTTCAGAAATGAAAAGAGGACAAGAAACTGGAGATATTCCAAACCAGGTCAGCTGATAAAAAAATGGCACACTCTGATGCACCTGCATAAAACCTGGAACAGTAAGTCAGTTGTCACCTCCTACTTGTGGTCATCTGATTCTGACTGCCCGACTCACAGCGGAGCTGGGGGAAACCCGGTCTTGAAGATATCATCAGATGTAAATCACACTACTGTTTGAAATAATACCAATTAAAAAAAGTGATGCCAATTTATTAAGGTCTGGGGTGACAAGGGAAAGGCGTGTGAGGAGCTAGTAAACAAGGGAGTTTTTATGGGGTGACAGGTATATGTCACTATGGCTGGCATTTCCACAGTTTCTAGGGGGAGGAACTCAGGACCCTGGCTTACAAAGCAAGCTCCTTATACTAAACCACCCTCCCCAGGCCAGTCATTTTTACATAAACGTGTGTATATAAGAATCATGAAAATATCAATACATGGGATTTTAAAAACGAGATTAGAATTTTGGTTCACAAAAGGGCTGCTCAGAGTTATCAGATTCGTAAGTCCTTATGATGCAAGAGGGCATCCAGGGACCAGAAAACTTTCAGTTGGATTGGGCTCCAAAAAGAGATCAGGAAAAGTTTAGGAGCGAACATCAGAGGGTACTACATACAACTTCCAAACTAGAGACAGAGACATAGAACCTAATCAAAAGTAGAATACGCAGCTGCAATGAAGTCAGCAGAGGATGGCTCAGCAGGTAAGGGTGCTTGCTGCAAAGCTTAAGGATCTGAGTTCAACTCCCATAACACACATGGTAGAAGAGACTTGACTCCCACAAGTTGCCTCTGATGTTTACACATACACACACACACACACACACACACACACACACACACACACACACACACACACACCATGTAAAAAAAGAAACCAAAGGCACAGGCCTCGTGTTGTAGATTTGTAGTTCTGTCAGGGCTCCACAACCCTATTTGGGTTGGTTGTGGGATTCTGTAATGGTCTCCATTTGTTGCAAGCGAAGTTTCCTTAATGAGGGGTGAGAACTACACCTGTCTGTGGGGATAAGGACAAGTATTTAGAATGGAGTGAGGGACTCTGCCAGTTTAATAAAGTAGCATTTGTAGGCACTCTTTCAAGACTCATGACTTGAACTAGCCCCAGGTTTCCAGTACCAAACCTAATGTCCCTCTGGTTGAGAGGCCTTAAATCCAACAGAGAGCTGGTGGTTCCTTTGGTAACCATGAAAGCTAGTCCTCTGGGAAGAGGCTTTGAGGCCTGACCAGCTTGGGTCCTCTGGCTCCTGTGTGTATATAAGGTATATGGTGACTCCAACAGGGACCTACCCTTCATCCCCGGGGATCAAGGGCAATGTCAATAACCTATGGTGTTTCAGGACTGTGACAGACCACCCTGACCAAGAACTCAAGAGGGATTCTTGTGCCTGGTGTTGGGGTTTTTGTTGGCTTCTGGGGAGAACACTGTCAGTCTGGATGGGGAAATTCCACTTAGTTTATATAAGGGAAGCATACAGACTTACCTGTATTATAGGTATTTATAGGTAGAGTTAATAGTATAATTTCTTGCAAATTTTTCATATACCCTTACTGTTATTGAAGGCTCCCCTCCCTAATTAAAGACCCCATATTTTGATCATATCCCCCATTATCTTCTATGCTTTTCCAGCTTCACTGAACCCTCTTCCCAAGCTGTCTCCTAATTTCATGTCCTTGTGTGTGTCTCACTGAGTTTAATTAGGGGTGCCTGCATGAGCATGGATGGGAGGTATTTGCTTAAGAGCAGGAAAAAAAAACCTCCCTCAAGTGCATTCAGAACATTTAAAAAATTGGCCACTCCCAGTCACAAACCAGTTCCAAAAAGTTTCTAGCGGGCAGAGATAAAGGGTGGACATGATACTTGCATTCCTTTCCTAGGGCTACTATAACAAGTGATCACAGAGCCGGCTATTTAAAAGAGCAAAAATTTATCATTTTATAGTTCCCTAGAGCCAGAAGTCCCAAACCAGTACTACAATTCAGAAATTAAGTGGTTGGCAGGTCCTCTATCCTCCAGAATTCCTGGGGAATCTCTCCGCTCTGCGGCTGCCAGCCAGGCACTCCAGTCACTGTAGGCACGGCCTAGCTGCCCCACATCCACCATCTGCTGTCACCGAGACGAGTTTCTCTGTGTAGTCCTGGCTGTCCTGGAACTAGCTCTGTAGACCAGGCTGGCCTCGAACTCACAGAGATCCTCATGCTTTTGCCTCCCAAGTGCTGAAATTAAAGGTGTGTAACACCACGGCTTGGTTTCAAGATTTTCAACCACATCTGCAGAGACCCTTCGTGTAAGGTGACTACTGTTCAGAGAGTGGCTGAGGTGTCATCCAGCACACTACAGCAGTGACACACTCTATACCATGCTAGGTTCTTAGTACACAAAGGTATTGCTTGCTGCTTGTCAAGACAGGAGAGGTGCTTTTTCCACGTCGCAGGGGGCAGGGCTGAGTTAGAGGCACCAGCAGCCCTCCTGAGCTTAGCAGTTTGCAGCTCTGAGCTGTTAACCAAAACTACTACTACTTAGCTTTCTATTTGAAATTCCAGATTTACAGGAAATTCACAAGCAGAACAGTTTACAAATACTTTCCTCTAGATTCTCCACGTTAACGATGAGCTTTGTGCTGCCACTCCCTCTGTGGGGTCAGTGGGTTTTTTTGGAGACCCAGTTACACATACCACGTTCCATTCTCCTTGAAAAAGATAACAGCACACTTAAAAAGAGGGTGGTGGTGGTGTTTCTACTAAGTTACCAAAGTACAATCATCCAAACTCAGGAAGCTAATTTATGGACCTTCACTTAAATTTGACCTGCGGACTAGTGTTACACCAAAAAAGAAGGGATGTAAAATAGGATCCAGCCCGGGCTACTGCATGCTGCACTCAGTTGCCAAGTCCCTCTAAGTCTCACCTGAAATTCGCAACCTTTGGCGAGTATAAACTCGAGAATTGTCTGAGAGACATCATCTGAGAAGACCATCCTGAATACAGTTCAGGATAGTCTTCAACTTGAGAGCCTGGTGCCTCAGTACCCCATGTGCAGGGATTACAGGTGTTTAACACCATGCAAAGCTCGGGTCAGAATTTTGGAAAAATATTCCTTGACTTACTTTTCCTGTTACTTCTTGACTAGCTTCAGGTTATGCATTATGGTCGAGGTTTTATGTAGGTGTTATGTAGGTCTTTGTGCACAACAGGATGCACAAATAGAAAATTGTCTTAATGGGAGCTAGAGAGATGGCTCAGCAGTTAAGAGCAATGGCTGCTCTTCCAGAGGACTTAGGTTCAATTCCTAGCACTCACAGGGCAGCTCACAGCTATGTAAAACTCCAGTTCCATGGGCTCTGATACCCTCTCCCAGCCTCTTTGGGCACCAGGCAAACACATGGTACACTGACATACATTCAGGCAAAATATCCATACACAAAAATAAAAATCAAAATTTGCCTTAATAATGGCAATATTAAAGTGTGCTCCCCCTTTTGAGATACCTTGCAAAAATAAAAACTTGGGAGTTGGGTGTCTTGGGAGAATACAGGAAGATTGGAAAGTGACAACAGGAAGTAGATATGACACCCTTTACCCCACATCCTCTCCAGCAAAAGCTGTCATCAGAATTTTTGATCTTGGCCATTCTTACAGGTATAAGATGGAATCTCAGAGTTGTTTTAATTTGCATTTCTCTGATGGCTAAGGGTGTTGAGCATTTCCTAAGTGTCTTTCAGCCACTTAGAATCCTCTGTTGAGAGTTCTCTGTTTAGGTCGTTACTCCATTTTTTTTACTGGATTACACAGCAGAAAAAAATAATGACATCTTGAAATTTGTAGGCAAATGGATGGATCTGGAAAACATCATCCCGAGTGAGGTAACCCAGACCCAGAAAGAAAAATATAATATGCACTCATTCATAAGTGGATTTTAAACATAAAGCAAAGAAAACCAGGTAACAATTCACAATCCCAGAGAACCCAGACAACAATGAGGACCCTAAGAGAGACATACATGGATCTAATCTACATGGGAAGTAGAAAAAGACAAGATTTCCTGAGTAAATTGGGAGCATGGGTACAATGGAATAGGGTTGAAGGGGAGGGGAGAGAAAGGGAGGGCAGCAGAGAAAAATGTAGAGCTCAATAAAAATCAATAAAAAAAATAAGAGAACTAAGATTTGCTTTTCATAAAGCTTAATGTATCGTATTTAAATAATTATCCTATTTTCTGAGATTATTTGTTCCTAACTGGTCACTGCTAGAATACTTTACACAATGATTTTAAGAGCAGATAGCATTTTGTGCATGTATGTCACGGGGGGGGGGGGGGGGGGGGGGGGAACAGCGTGTTCTCCTAGCTGGTGAAACTAACAGTTTGACATACTTAAACACTTCATCAATTAATTTTTAAAAATAGGTTTGTTGGTCGTTCAAACTAGGAACTGTAATCTGTGTACACAATGACAGTCCTTGCATATTTCACAGCACTGAATCCTTCCTAGTGACATCTCTGTGTGTATTTTGACGCTTACAGTCAGTCTTAGCTTACTTTATGGCAGTGTAACTGGGGCTTTAGTTTCCATCATCAAGAAACACTTTCATTCAATACGAGTTACATCATTTTTTATTAAAAGCATATATATGAATTCTAATGGAACACCAACTTAGAACAATGCCATTCCCATGGCCCATCACTACCACAGAGGAGTCTGTCGGGGTGCAGTGCAGACATAAAGAAGGTTGGGTGTCCACGCAGGCTGCTTTCCTGGATCCCAATGGCACCACAGGATGCTGCTGGTCTTGATGTACACTTTGGCCTATTTGTCTTTACATTTCAATCATATTATACAGCGTTCAGCATTTACATACATTTGAACAGAGAAGACATAAGATGTGTTACAAGGACGGCATGTGCGGAGTTATATGTCAGAAAGAACTCTGTACTTCGATTCTCTTGATGTCATTAGCTACTCTGGAGAACTTTTCCATATAAATACAAGAGCTGGGACTTACATTTAGAAAACCTTAATCTATGTAAACTGCATTGTGTCCACCCATAACAAATCAACAAAGCCCCGTTCCCTCTAATGTTAAAGAACAAAAAAGTAGCTAGCCCTTACACTCTATAGTAGGTTTCAGACAATACATAAGGTGATCATTGGCATGCTGTCTACTTCTGTCATTCTGGGATTTGTTCCTTTCTGTCAAAGTGTTCTCATACATTCGGCAAGAGCATATATACTGAACTTCAAATTACTCCTGGTTGTATCCAGAATATATATTAAAAGCCTCTAAAAGGAGTTTGTTTTCCTACAATTATGCCAACATTTGGCCATGTTAGTAATTACTGAAACAATAGTGGAGATTCTGGGGACAGACAGCACCCCGGGTGAACGTGTACAGGCCCAAGCATCTGGCCAAGGGGCTCAATGACTCATCAACACTTAGTTCCTCTTGTTTTTCTTCAGATTGTGACTCCGCAAGGACTTGTTGATACCCATGGCTATTTTAAAATAAATCCAACGAGGCAAGATTGAGTTTACTGATCCCTAGGGAAAGCAATGGGGAGATACATAAGCACAGCCCACAACTGAGCTAAACTGAAGCCGCCTACCGGCCATCTTTCATTTCTCTGCACTATTACTTATAGAGATTTAAAGTTCTTAAATATACAGTTTGAAATGAAATATAAATGTCTATTTTAGGATTAAAGACATGTACCACCTTGTCTGGCAAAGTATACATCTTGATTCTAAGAGATCATAGAGAAAGAAAGGTCTAAATTGAAACTACGGTTAAGACCTGAACGCATACATACCATGAGAGCATGGACGACATACCCCATGGTCCGCGGTTGCAGACCCACCGTTTTCACGGCAGACTTCACGAACGTCTCTGCAGAGGGCTTATCCAAAGTTGGCTTCCGTATTTTCGCCAGTTTTGTAGCTACAAAGTATGGCAGGACACTCTAGAAAGGATACACACATACAAAAAAAGAAAAGGAAACAAAACAAAACAAAACAAAAAAAAAAAACAAAGCATGCCATTTGTTAGGAAGGCTACCAACTCAGAACCGAGGGTGATGATGCCTGATTGTTGGTGGAGTTTGTATCTTTAGAGAGGGAAAGACACTGCTGTCTAAAGCCACCTTCACAGAACATACAGCAGCAAAATCATCAACCGTAATACAATGACCTTGGGGCAAAATAGAATTGGAGGCCGGGAAATAGTAAAAATAAGCAGAAACAACCATTTCTGAATCTTTAAAAGGAAAGCAGTGGGCAGAGATATGGGAGCCGAGGCTCAAAGTGCCTTCCTGTCCTGGTCAAGTGGGACTGTGCTCTGCAGTCAAGCATGAGGTTTCTGGTGTCTGATGGGGAGCACTGCTCTGCTCCAGCACTCCTGGTGAAGTAAGTGTGTTATCAGCTTTAGTCTCTCTCAAGGAAACATGTCACTTCCCTAGCTCACCACTTCTCATCCTTCATGTCCTCACATCCTGTTCCCGAAATCCCATAAGCTGCTATTGTTAAGACAGAACCACATCTTTTTTGACCCTAAGTTTTGGGAAGAGATAGTGTAATAAGAAGAAAACAGCCTGGGTGACAAAGGTCGCACGCCAGGACAGGTGTTGGACTGTGAATGTCAACATGAGCTTTTTCAAGCATTGCACAAATGCTAGGTTCTCCATTGCATATGACCCAGTATTTTGGGTGTGAAAGAACACAGAACACAAGGAACCGCCATCATAATGAGTCTTGGAGCCATGATGAGAGAGGTTCCTTCTGTGATCCAGAAGACCTCAGGAGTACAGCAGCTCACAAACACTTGTTGCTGTCACGGTGTGAAAGAAGGGATGAGGTCTGTTAGTATCGCTATCTAAGAATCGCTATACCAGGTCAAGATGTTGTTAAAATGAAAAATGTTCATACTATAAGTAAAGGTGAGGTCTCTCCACACTTTGGATTTCTTTCCTGCTGGGAGTGGAAGGAACGGCCCTGCATCTCTTTGGCGGTTTGCATCTGCATATATATTTTAAAAATAATTTTATATTCTTCTCACTCCAAACTATAAGTCAAAGAATATAGCTTACAGTCCTTAATGTGTGAGTTAAACTCTAACCCATACGTCAGGAGTCCAACTCCACATATCTGGTGTGACTCTGTCGTGCTCACCCTCACAGACTATGTTACTGTCACTAGAGCACATGAATAGCAGGGTGCCTCTGATTATGTAATTTGGCTTCTGAGGGTTTATGTATTGGGATTATTAGTATACATTTGTCTCTTTCTTCAATGAGTAAAGTGTTTTGTCCATTTTGTTCCGTCAGTATGAAGACAGACTAGGCTGTCTCGGGCTGATGTGCTGTGAACTGTGGGTCCAATTGTGAAGCTATTTGCTCACCACCTGGAAGAGCCAAGCAGGGCGGAACGGTGTGCACACATCTCTGACAGCAGGTGACAACATGCACGTGCACAGCTTCCTCATCCTCCTGCCTCAGACTTCCTGGTTATAAGACTGAGAAGGCAGTCTACGCGGGGTGCTGGGATGTCTTGAGCTCCAGTGAGAAAGCCAGTCTGGGACTAGGCCTTTCACCTGTGCATAATGCTGTGCACCTTTCTCTCATCCGTTTTTCTCTCTCAGAAGATGTAAGCGGCATACACTGGACTATTTTGACAGTACAGAATTCAGTTGCACTGCCTGAATGAACCACATGGTGGCACCACAAGATAATGCATGGATTTAGGGTTCAGTTAGCCTGTGGTGGGGTTCTGAAGGTGACTCCAGCTACGGGGGCAGGGAAAGACATGCGTATTTGGGAATTTCTGGTCAAGTTATATTTTCCCAACTAAGAAATGGAAATTCTAAGCTGTGGCTTGCTTGGGCACACACCCTGGTATACCAACGCACAACAGTGGCCTACTTGAGTATGAGGGGTGCAGAAGTGAGACTGCCTTGGGGCTAAGCCCTAAAGGAAATAGAGGATTTAAGTAAGAGACAAAGGAACAAGAGGATCAAAGGAGTTGTGAAGAGCAAGGCACTCCCAGGGGACTGCAAGGAGTCTGGCATAGTCCAAAGAAAATAAATCCAAGCACAGGCAAGTCTAGCACACGATCAAGAAGAGTGCTGTATCCACCTCTGTTCTCAGGACCAGGCAATAAGGAGCATCTCACGTGAGGAGCACTGAACACACTGAGGCCCTTTCCTCCGAGCCAGCATTTGAAATATTCTGAAGCTTAAGCAAGATCATCCATCTATCTCAACGAAAGCAAGCCCATTGATCTAGCTGTGAAGAATACTGAAAGGAACATGCAAAGTATAAAAATGCAAAAGTACAGAAACGTTTATATCAAACCACCACCAAGGTAAATAAATGCCCAAGAAACAGTAATTAATCCATCCTCTGCCTATGCAGGAAAGCATTATGGGAAACAAAACCAGAAATATGCCTGTACTTCTACAGAAAGTTTTTCAGCAGAAAAAAACTGAAAAGCCACTTAAGCTCAACCAATCACCATTACAAATTTTGCCCTGCAGAAACAGCCTGACCCCGACAGTCACAGCTGCAGGTGACTACCCTAATCTTCAAATTTAGAATCTCAAACTGGAAATAACTAGTTAGGCCACAAGACAGAGCTGATGATGCTATGGCTCTGCACAGCTTATTAACTAAAAGTCCCTGCAGACCACAGTTTGGCATATTGTTCCCCCTATTCCCTGGAATAGATTGCTTAGACTGTGGGCTTCATAGAGCACAAGCTCTAGAGTCTTGGCTCGGGGCAGGAAAGACACTATAACTGGATGCCATGGACTGTGGAAAGAAGATGGCCTAAAGACACATGGCAATATGCAAGAATCTAACACCAAGTCTTGGAACTTCACATGGCAGAGCCAACTGTGAACTAAATAAGGCTTCTCATACCTAAAAATGGTTAGAACTTTCTGTGATAATGCTTTGGGAAAATGTGAACCAAGGGGTAGCAGACTTTGTTCTTTGAACAAGATTCTACATGTGGCATCTAACTGTGTTAATGTGCCTTCTCCGGGTCTGTGGGGCTCCTCCTGCCCTGCTAGGTTCCTCACCTTTCTTCTGGTCCAGCAAAGTAAAGAAAGAGCATAGCAAAGCCAGCTCCAGAGCAATTTCAGCATTAGGCTAACAAGAGTTGGCACACAGTCTTTTGTTTTCTTTCTTGTCCAAGTTGTATATGATGTATGTTATTGTTAGAAGGGTGCATGTTCAGATGCCTTTCTTTGATCACTCTCCACCTTTATTTTTGAGGGCAGGGTCTCCTGTTAAGTCAGGAATCAGCCTGTTTTTCCTCCTTTCCCCAGAGCTGGGGTCAGAGGCACATGCCACCACGCCCAGCTATACTTCACACTAATCACTGAGCTCTATCTGTATACATTCTTAAGGCAAAGCCTGGGGTTCCTGTGAGTTCTTTTTTAAATCCATGTCTTCACCTACAGAACCTTTAGGATCAGAAGTTCTCCAGAATACCTGAATGACTAACACATATCATATAGTTTAGCTATTTACATTTCTCTACTTGCAAACTGTGAGCTTTTCCATATAAGCCCTTTTGACTTAGTGGCTACAAAGAACTTAAGACATTCTAGAAGATGTGAGGTAAAGAAATCTTTCTGATGATAGATTTGTCTGCAACGGGAATAAATTATAGCATTTCAGCCCAATATTGTGTGCACAAAGAAAATCTTAGATACACTCTGGGTGACTACTGGTCCTACGAAGAACCTGCTTTCAAACAAGTGGAACGTGCATGTTAATTGTAAAAAAAATGGAGCCCCCAATTTTATAGAGAAATGTGCATTGCACTGATGGTAGAAGCTTTATCTGCAGTTAGGTTATCAAGAAAGACCGCTCAGATAAGGTCATATTTGAGTGATGTCCTGACACTCCACAGGCAGAGGCTAGCCCAGGAAGATCTGACTGCAGCCTATCCAAGCACTGTGGGTACCAAAATGTAGAATTTTACTCTAAAGGACATGAGAAGTTTTGGTAGAATTTTAAGCAGGGAAGTGAAATGACTGGCTTTGCTTTACCAGCTGCCTACAGTGAGCAGACAACAGAGACTATCAGCCAAGGACAACAGTAGAGAGGGTGTTCTAGTCAGTGTTGCTATTGCTGAGATAAACACCATGACCACAAGCAAGCTGGAGAAGAAAGCTTATTTCAGCTTAGTTATACCAGGCCATCATCCAGGGGAGTCAGGACAGGAACCCAAGCAGGGCAGGATCCTGGAGGCAGAAATGCAGAAGTCATGGGGGAACACTGCTTACTGGCTTGCTTCTTATGGCTTCCTCAGCCTTTTTTACAGCACCAAAGACCCCATCTGCCCAGAGGTAGCACTGCCCACTGTGTGGTGTCCTCCATCTCGAGCCCCCATCAATCATCCATCAGGAAAATGCCCTACAGGCCAATCTAGGGGGTCAGGGGAGGCATTTTCTCAGTTAAGATTCCCTCTTCCCAAATGACTCTAGTTTATGTCAAGCTGACAATCTAGCACAGGAGGCCAGCTAGGGAAGTAGTCCAGGGTAAGATACAGTGGCAGCTGAGATTAAAGTAGTGGCAGTGATGTCACAAATATCCTGGACACATCTCCAGGATAGACTTGATTTGATACCCAGTGATCCGATGGACTGCATTTCAGAGAAAGAAAGAGGCAGTAGGATAATTACAGAGGAAGATCAGTCTTGGTTGAAATAAGACCAACCTGAACTCAAATCTGGCTTGCTACATACAATCTACATGATCTTGATCCAAACTTTCAATCCCTGTCCAAGTGGGAACAACTGCAGTTCTTTACTATACTGGGAAGGGAATCAAATAAACAGGCTCAGTGTGAGAGTTGAGCCCTAGCATGTACTAGCAATTCTCTTCTAAGTTTTCTAATGATCAGAAGCAATGATTTTGCTGGGCGGTGGTGGTGCACACCTTTAATCCCAGCACTCAGGAGGCAGAGGCAGGCAGATCTCTGTGAGTTTGAGGCCAGCCTGGTCTACAATAGCTAGTTCTAGTATAGGCTCCAAAGCTACAGAGAAACCCTGTCTTGGGGGGAAAAAAGGATCCATCTCAATCTCTGTACCCTGTGAGAGGTATAGAAACAGCAAATTCCAGGGGAAAATCTGCCTGCTGAGGATTTCATCTGCTGAACACACAGTACTCCTTCCAGACTCTAGTTATGTAGATCTTCTGGCAAAGGATTATAGGAAAAGGGTCAAGAAAAAGGCACATCACTGGCAACAATGGAGATTTAACTGGTTGGAGTCCATTTTCTCCACGGTGGCACAGCTATGTTCCCAGTAAAGAGTCCTGTATCACGTTCCATTTCTATTGGACTGAATGTGCACTAAGAATGCCCCATTACGTCTTCTACCGTCAATAGTAATTAACCAGGAGAATGGATGGGGATTTCTGTTTTCAATTTTGGTAGCTATTTCTCAACATTCAAATTTTTGGCTCTTTGAAGTCTAATAGATTCTTTTTTCTTAATCTTAATTTGTCCCATTTGCTTTCTAAATCTCATAGAAGCCAAATTCTTTTTGATTAAAAACATATTTTAAACTGAATTAACCATCAGCTCTCATCACAAAGACCAAAGCACTGGAAGGCAGCAGCTTCATGGAGTGTGAAGCCCAAAGGGTTTCTTCATGGCATTAAGAGAAGATTTAAATGGTGTATTCTTTGGTCTTGCTAAGGATGAGAAAAGCCACTTCCACTTCAGGCCAGCTGAAACCCACAACTGGGCTCTCCAGGTTCGCAAAGTCCCATCCTGCTTTCTCAACTTCCCTCTCATACAGGATCAGACAAAGTAAATCTTAGGGGTCAATTTCAGTTGGCAACTGATTTCTTGGTTTATGACATTTTAGGATCATTTCCCCAGGCTCAGGGAGAAAACGTGTGTGGTGCAGACATCTCCACCACTGAGAACCAAGGCCTGCAGACTCACAGCCTTGGGTTTACATAAGCCTGGCTCAGTAACTTCCTACACTTTCTCCACCTGTTGAGATGCACAAGCGCCATCCGTTCCCACAGCACTGTGACACCAGGGAGCCTTCACAGCCTGTTTTCTTGTTCATGGACTTTCTTGCTACTATATCCCCAACTGTCATTCCAAAACTCACACTCTCCATACCTCCTGACTGAAGAAATGTGAAACATAATACACAAATCTCTTGCTTTGGGCCCACTGATGGGTGAGATGTTTAAATGTGTCTTCTTCCTCTGTGTGCCTTGAGGCAGGGGTTGTGAGTCTCATTTATCTTTGTCACTTCACTGACAAATAGCAGACACTCAGTGACTTTAAGCAAGTCATACAACTGTTAATTTTTTTCCCAATCTGCAACATGGGGTCAGGTTAATATCAAGTTCAAATGAGGTAATAATGAGTGAGCATGAGGTACTGTAGGTACTGTATAAATTTATGTCTCTTCTCTCTCTTCTCTATACTTACTTACTTCCCAGTTTTTGATGTCTTTATATGTCACATCTTTCATCCCATTTGCTTTCAGAAATTAAGGCTCAAAGCAATAGAGAAATTTTGCATAGGTCAGATGAACACCGAGCAGTGACAGTTGACTGCTGACTCTGCGCTCAGTGTCTTTTCCTTCCTGTCTCTAAGTATACAGGTGATAAATGGGGTTTGCATAAAACTAGACTGGACTAAGAGAGTGTCGAAGTCACCATGCTTTCATTTTGACCGTGGCTTTGACATGACTAAATCCAGATGGATTATCTCTTCATAAGGCAAGTTTGTGAAGAAAGAGCATAGGAGGCTAAATCTAAGGTAAACTATGTAAGGAAGTAGGATATTTGCATGTTTTAATGCGTCTCCCCACTGATGGCTTTTATTAGTGCCACAGACAGAGACTTCTCTCTCCTGGGCGATATCCTAAGGAGTACACAGCAGTATATTTCTTCTGTTATGGGTAGAAAAGTATAGCCAGAATCTAGCCAGGTATACGTATCAGATGAGCCCCAAGTAAGGGATACTCAAGACAGAAGAGTAGGGAGGAGTACTGTTCTCCCAAAGTGTCAGTGGCATCGAAGAATGACAGAGTCCTGGCTGAAGGAAACCCAAGAAATAGGAGAATGGAATACCTAATTCTAGACTGAATGCTTTGCTAGGGAATAAAACATTACCAGAGCAATGGTTGGGGACATAGCTCAGTGGCAGAGTACTTGTCTAGCGCTTGCCAAGAGCTTCTACCTTCAATCCCCAGCATCAGCTAAACACAGAGGGTGAGAGAGCTGGGCCTGATGATGCACGCTTGCAATACCAGCACTCTAGAGGCAAAGGCAGGAGGACTGAGTTCCAGGCTGGGCTGGGCTACATGAGAACTTGTCTCAAAAAGTAAATAAATGAACAAGCAAAAAAAATCGATACAGATGATCTATTCAATAACATTATTTCAACATTCAATCGCAAGTTGTTAATTCTGTTTTTGTTTTTGTTTTTTTGTTTTTCGAGACAGGGTTTCCCTGTAGTTTCTAGAGCCTGTCCTGGAACCAGCTCTTGTAGACCAGGCTGGCCTTGAACTCAGAGATCCGCCTGCCTCTGCCTCCCGAGTGCTGGGATTACAGGCGTGCGCCACCAGCGCCCGGCTTGTTAATTCTATTTTGACAACCTTATTTTTATTTATTTTTATTTTATTTTATTTTATTTTTTTTTGCCCATTTGAAGATTTTAATTATGTTCTCTTTTTCCAACTCCTGGCAAAACTACTCATGAATTTGAGGCAAAGTGAAACAATATATGCAACTTACTCTCTAATGATAGATGGAGTCAAACAATAACAAAAGTGAAATATGGGCAAATGCATGAGGGTGGGCTTTCTCTGTACAGTTTTTATTCCTATAATTTAAAAGAAACACTTTAAAATTATCTATAAATCAAAATGACTGAAGAAGGAGACCAAGAGGACTGTGAAAGCTGAGTTTTGGTCCCAGGTATTTCACACTTGCTCAGCATTCATTGCTAGTGAGTACAGGGCAGACAGGAGCCAGGGACTACGGCCCTTTCTCATCATTTAGACTTTGGATGAATTTTTTCTTTGAAGAATTATGCATTTAAGTTTCCTTTGCCCCTTCCCATGGGTCTTCAATTGTAAGAAAATGAAAATATTACCAACGCTGAGAAAGAAGCTCTGTTCAGGAATACACTGCAACCAGGAAGTGGTGATGTGTGGCTTTAAGAAGTGAGTTCAAGGCCAGCCTGGTCCACACAGGTAAACAATTCCTAAACAAACACACACACACACACACACACACACACACACACACACACACACACACACACTTTGATGAGCAGGCCTAGGAAAGGCCCTGAGGCAGCAGACAGAGGCGCGTGAGGCCCAGGGAAGAAGGGAAACTGAGGTTGAGTGTCTAAGCCTGAGATACAGACTGAGGGCAGATGGGCTGTGATCTCAGCCTTGACAAGGCATGGACTTCTAGGGCTTAGGGACAAAGGGCATTCGGAGGAAATGTGGAATAGACCTAGAGGAGTTAGTCATGGGACCTTCAAAGCATGAAGAAGACACCACATGGTCTATTCTAGCCTGAACACAGGTAGGCGAGAATGCTAACGGCCTTGTGGGGTTTGAATTCAATACTGAACTTCAGGTAGAGCCATCTGAAGCCAGTTAAAGAAGCCACCATACCCGGTCTGGGAGTGAATGAGATCACCCGAGAAACATGGGATGGAATCCAAGGTGGAACAAGCCATTCAATTCCCCAAGTCCTCAGAGAAAAATGGGTAAGTTTCAGCAATGAGCTCTTTTTGCTTCATTATCAGTGAAATAAGATGCTTTTATTCATAAATATGAGTTTTCTTTTTCTTAACAAATTCGTTTTAAATTTAGATCTTCAGAGAATCTTAGGAAGAAAGACAATGATGGATGAAATTAAATAATTTAAAAATCATTAATGGAATAATACAAGCTCATCAGAATATGATATTTCAGAAGGCAACACTAATGTACTTCGGTGGTGGCTAGTCATATCAGGCTAGTTAATATCAGGCACAGAATCCAAGGAAACTAGCTTTGAGGAAAACAGGTGTGAATAAGAAAAGGGACAGTCTCAGCTACTCCCAGAACTGCTTTCTGTGTTCTCAAGGCAACACTACTTCATGTCACTGGAGTCTTCAGGCTACCAGCCAATGGACCTTTAGAATTCCTGCAGAGTCTCAGTGGGGCTTAAAAAAGACTAAATTCACCAGAAAGACAAAGTGTAACACTGACTGACAGTGTAACACACGAGCCTCACCTCTTACCAACGTTACTGGTTTCTCTGCTACCGAAATACAATCTACAGGGTTACCAGGGTTACCCAGTTACCAGCATTACAAATGGTATTAACATGGAAAGGCATAAAATTCAGGATTCTACAAAACCCTGTCCTCCCCAATGTAGCCTATAAACATGGGGAGCTGAAAATTAAACAATACCAAGTCAGTGGTCCGTAGATATCCCTAGGAAGAAAGCTAGGGAGAGGGCTTGGACAAAGCAGGCTTTTAGTAGACCCTAAAGATGAAGAAACATTTGCCTCGCCCTTCCTCAGGATGGGCGACTTAGCTCCAGTATTACTGGAATAAAAAGACTTAGAGAGCACAGCTAGAGAAGCATGAGGCCCAGCCTGATTATCTGGCAACAAACAGCCTAGCACTTCCACTTCCTGGTTTCATCATTTCTTAAGCATAGATGGGTCCAGTAGCCTAGGGTGAGAACAAAGGCTCTAACAAACAGACCTGTATTTTAGTCCTAGATCAACATGGAAAAATAGGTTAACTGTCTTAGCCTCTATCCCCACATTGTGCTATGCAGAAAGAACCTCAGATGCTACACTAAGTGATCTGATCACAGAAGACCAAACACTGAACGGTTCTATTCAGAGGATGGGCCAAGAACAGGTATCACCAGGGAGACAGAAAAGAGAATAGTGGTTGCCAGGGGCTGGGGGAGAGAGAAGGGAAAGTTAGTATTTAATGGTATCTGATTCAGTTTGGGGAGATGAAGAAAAGTTCCAGAAGAATGGTGGCAGTGACGGCTCAACAGTGTGAATATGCTCATGCCACTCAACTGAAGGCTTACAGATGTTGAAAATGCTATGTTCTATGTTATGTATTTCCTACCACAATTTTAAAGAGTCAATCAAAATAAACCATGAGAATAATAATAATCATTCACAAAAATGATGCTTCAATTGCTGACATTTAATTCTAGTTCAGATAGCCTAGTTAAAAATTTGAGAGGCTAATTTTTAAAAACCTAGACCTAGGAGCATAAGGGAAAAGAAACCATGTCTCTAAGGGAGTGCGCACGTCACAATCGCTTACTGAGGAATGTGATTTTCTTTCGTTGCCAAGACAGCAACTGTTGCTGTGGAAACCACACAAAAACAGGGATACTTAACTGAAACAAACTCCACTCACCTGCACAAAGATGCCCTTGCTCTTATACTCCTCATGGAGGCACTGAGAGAAGAAATCTACAAAAGCCTAGGAGAGAGGTGGGAGTGAGAAAGAAAACACATATATTACATCAATCTTCCTGGAGTGTAGCCATGGAAACAACAAAATAATAAATTAACCATTTAACACTACTGTTTCTAGTCACTCCTTTCATTTCAAATGCAGAAGAGATAAAAATACCTTAAAACCTCAGGAGGTTTTTCTACCATAAATGACATTATCTTACCAATTTTAATATTTAACCAATTTTGACTTAATTAGAAAAGGTTCCTCCCCCAGAACACTATCCCCCCCAAAAGGAAACAATTCATTATATAACAAAGGAATACTTCCATTTTCTACCTGCTACTCTAGCAGAAACCCAGAATGAATTCTGTTCAGCTCTGTTTTGCTGCTGGGTCCTGTGACACAGCATGATTTGAGACGTGAAGGTGAGAGCCCTCTGGTAACACAACTGTAAACCCATCTGTAAACTGTGCCAGCCACTTTTCAAATGTGGACTCAGTATCAGGCTTAAAATGCCAAGATTAATGACAACCCAATGAAGGTCTCTATTGACAATTGTCTACCTCCGTGGAGAACAAACCAGATACTGGAATTCTAACACAAGATGTCATGTAAACTGTTGACAGTGTGTGCCAGCCAAAGAGAAGGCAGGTAGATCATGGGGCTGTGCGGCTGTGCCAGAGCTCAGAAGACAGGAATGATTGATTTTCCTCATGTGAAAAGGAGGTGTTTTACACTTTTCCTTCTCTGACAAACAATAAGTTCTTATAATGTATTATGATTTGCTTATTTTCCCCTAAAGGCTTAGTTAATTTCAAACAATTAAATGGTTGTTCTTTTCCCTTCAGAAATGTTTTCCATGCCTCAGTGAAGTATCTGAAGTTGGGGCTACTGGCCTGTAGGCAGGAGAAGATACAGTCAGTCTAAATTATGGTCCTATCAGCAATGTAAGGAAGTGAATGACCATGATGTATGATGGCACAGAGTAATAGAATTCTGGAAAACATGGCAGAATGTTCACACTGTTGTTGGTCTATTTCTTGTCTGCTGAGTATATGTGTGGTGCTGGCAGGATGTATGTCCTTGCTGTGGGAAGCTGACTTGTTCATGTTACCAACATTCTGACTTTAGACTCATTAGTATTAGGTTCTATAACTTGGGCAGACTGGCTTAGGCATAAGTGTCCCTGTAAAATCAGCAAACTACCAGGGAACAAAAACAGTGGCTGTGATACACTAGTAGTCCACTTGTAAGTCTACACCTATGTGTGGTATTCCAGAAACCCATGTGGGGCACTTTGCTGTCCTTCTTGGTCCACTGGAAAACTACCAAGCATAGCATTTCAACAAAGTTGAAGCTATAGTAACTGCTCAGACTAAAAGTCACCCCTCTGCCTTATACTGACTTCACTGACTGCAATGCTTTTCACCTTGGTCGCAGAGTAGATGGTCAGCAGTGGAACCGGGAGGAAGCCGCTGGCAGATGAGATGTTGAGAATCACCCCTTTAGATCTAGAATTGAAAACACACCACATAAACACAGGGAAATTATATGCACATTGCTTGGGAATTATAGTCAAGACAGAAACAGAGCAACAGGGCTGCTGCTCTCACACACGTCTCCCTGCCGCTCATGAGCATGTGGCATGTCTGGCTGGTGAGCGAGGCATAATCCCATGAGCTAAAAATAGCTCTTCTTTACGATGAGCTCATTTCCTAGTCTAGGAATCCACAGCATGACTGCATCTGCGAGATGTCTCCTTTAGATGTGCCTATACTCTCTGGAGTCCTCTGTGGATACAGCATCAAAAACTCTCATTCACACAGTGGGGATACTGCAGGGTAGAATGCTTGCCTAGCGTGTGCAAGGCACCGCAGTCAATCCAAGCAGAGCAAAAGCAAACTGACACCCACACAGACACCTCTGCTCTGACATACTGTCACACTGCAACAGTCCATTGTGTAAACACTTCCCTCTCAACAAAGTCTTGAGTTGCTAGACAGCAAAGCCTACTTTTGTTCCCACACAATCAAATACTTCATAGACCTCTTTATAGCAAAGGTGACAACTTTATGAATTCCCTAGGCTGTGAGTAATCGGGCAAAGAGCTACCTTGAAAACTGCATCTCTGTACTTCATTAACTATATTATATTGCCAAAAGACGAAGTTCAACTTCTGTTCTTTTACAGACTATTGAAAGTTAAGTCAAGCACCTACCAGGAATTTGTTTTAACAGATAAACGAAATCAGTTTGTGAAAAGCAAAGTTCTAAAGACCCCAGCTGTTGGCAAGCACATAAAGGTTCAGCAAGGCATAGAATTATAACTTTAGGAATATGAAAATAGCTATCAACTTGCTCTCTCAAATTCATGCTTCTCAAAGGCACACTGGGAATGGAACCCAGGGTCTTATGCATGTCAGCAAAGTGCTCCACCAACTGACCTAGGCCCCAGCCCAGCCTCTCTTCTCTAGCTACTGAAATCTCACCCTACCACCTCTGGCTCACACTTCAGCTTCCTTTCCTTCTACATAGTCTGCTGTTGTCCTCTGTCTGGATTTCTATTCCTAAGTCCTGTTTTTTCACTATTTGGGGGAAGGAGAAGACCTCTTTTATGTAAAACAGCATAGGAAATATGATTAAATGGCATATATGAGTTATTTTGGACACAAATCTGAAAAGAAATAATCCTCAAAGGTCACAATTCCATCTGTCGGCCTTTAGGAAAGATGCCACTGCAACCATTGAAGGGACTGGGCCCTCTGTTTCATATGTATCACCAGAGACTAGTCAACTGTTTATAAAACAGTCCTTATTAGTAACACACACTTTCCTAAGCAGCAAGACCCACTAACGCATTGGTGATAAAAAATAGAATTTCAAAATTAAGAATGATATTAAGAATTTTTTAAGTTAGAAATTGTTAATGTATTAGTTACATCATCCTTATATTGATACCTTTTTTTTAAAGGCAAAAAAAGGATTTTTTAAATCAGAAGTTAGAACTCAGGCCTTTTAGATAATAAATAATAAACTAGCAATACACACCTGGTGTTTTCAGCTATAAAAAATTCCTTTGATGAAAGTGGAACAAAAGAATCTTTTATTACAATCAAAGATTGTCCCTTGGATAAAAATGGAATAAGAACAACATCTTCAAAATTATCATTTCAGTGTTGAAAATATTCTCAATTAGACTGTGGTGACAGCTGTCCAGCTCTGAATATGCTGAAAATGACTGGACAATTTAGACAGATGTGTAGTGCACATGTAAAATAATTCACATGTAAAATAATCCAACAAATCTGTGAAACACAAGGAAAGTCTGTTTCTAGTAGAACACATAGCCTTTAGGAGGGGTGGGGTTCCAATGAGGTGGGCGCACAGGGCTACAGCGGCTCAGACAACCATGCTTCCTGAGGAGCAACTCCACCCTCACAATCACTCCACAGTAACCTTTAGCCAGGAACTGCTCTATCCTCAACCATCCAGTGGAAGGAGAGAGAACGTTTGTCTGCAGCAGATTCAGGCAATGCTGTCCTTGATGCTGCAGCCTGCCACTGCTGCTTAGAGCCAGGCGTTCTGTTACAACCGTGCTGGCTGGGGTGGCTGCATACCCTTGAATGGCAGTCACATTTTTCATTCTGTTACCCACAAATGATGTGTAAGGTTGAAGGTAAAAGGTTAAAATTTCATGCTATGACTTCATTAGAGAAAAAGTCATGTAAAGATAATAAAAGCTCTTCTCCCGTTTTATAAAATAAGATCAACAACCTAACACAATGATGCAATTATTCTTTTACTTACCTATTCTTGAGGTAACTAAGATCTCTGTTTCTCAAATATTCTACTCTGACTGAAAATGTGTAGGAGCCCACTGGATATTATTGCAAAGACATGAGTTCGGGTCCCAGAACTCACATGGCAGCTCACAGTTATCTGTAACCCAAGAGCTAAAGAATCAATGCCTTTTCTGGCTACATGTGGTGTACAGAGTTATATGAAGGAAAAATATCCTTACATATAAATTAAAAGTGAATAAAAATCCAAAAGAAGAAAAGGAGAAGGAGAAAAGTAAGAAAATTACTAGTGTGTAGAGCTACAAAGTCAAAATTTTCAAGTACTTTCACAAAAATGTACTTATGTTTCAAAATACATCAAACATATTTAAGACTGCCAAAGTACTATATAAAATGAGAATGCACTAGATTTGAGTAAATACACAGCCAACTCATAATTGTGTCTAAAAGACAGCAGAGAAAGTACCCCACCTATCAATCTGCCACACTATTGAGATTATGCATATTTGTCTACCAAAGACCTTCCTATGACCACCAGTAACAGCATTCAAATCTCTCTCCACCAGGGAAAAACTATTCTATTTCATTTTGTCTGCACCCCAAATCAAACACTAGTACGTCCTGTCACAATCTCTATAAGGTATCTCCTTATGCAGAAATGGGGTTGAATATTTGGGACTAGGGGGTATAAGGGCCTCATCTTTACAATCAACTACTTTGTCTAGCTCTAATCCTTCTTCTAAGCAGAATTAGTGACGTTAAACCAGTTTCCGTGGCACAGCCAGGCTCATGACAACTCTGTTACATCAAGCAGAAGGGCAAAATAGGCTACGCTTAATTGCACACAGAGACAAACATAAGTCAAGCTGGTTAATCTCTCACTTTCTAGAGGCTTGGGAACAATAGAAGAACATTAAGAATTTCTTTGAAGGTCTATTACTGAAGATCCGTCTTTCCCATACTTAATACATTTCCTAGTTTGTTGTGGCAACATCAGATAAACAAATAAAGCAACATTTTCTGTGATGCAATATTCGTAATTGACGGCACCGCTTACTTGCTAGCCATCCTGTGAGGAGCTACAGGAACTAAAATGCTGCCGAAACAGCAGAACAATCAACTCCACTTAAAGACACACCTCTTCATCTCCACAGTTACCTCCTTTTTATTAGTCCTCCTAGAAGCCAGTCAATAGGCTTGTCCAGTCCTTGTTCAGCATCTTGCATTTACAGCTTCCTTACAGCTAAGTTTCCTAGGATTCCCTTAGACTTCGACACACCCAACCCCCACAAGACTCCCTTTAATTGTCACCTGGATTAAAAAAAAAAAGTTGCCAAGCTTTTGTTCTATAAATGCCTCACTATTCTGTCAGGCTCTTGTGGCATCCCTGTCCTCACCTTTATAAACACTGTGGCCGTGGAGGAATAGTCTCTTTTGAAAAAAAAAGCTCAGCATTGCCCCACCCTGCAGCAGAGGGAGGAAGGGAGGAGAGCCAGAGGTCAGTCGGTGTAGACTGCTAACCAATCACAGAGTTGTGAGATTTAGACTCCATCTCAGTTTTTTGCAGTTTCACTACACATGAGAGAAGACAGAAGTGCACTCTTGCAAGGTCATTAGAGAGTTTTCTAAGCATAGATGGAAAACAGAAATTGGTGTAGACAGTTCTCTAATTAACTCCTAAGAACACAGAGAAACTATCAAAACAGAGCTCAATGTCAGAAAAGAATCGTGAAACATGGGGTCAGGCATACAATTAGAACAAGCAGTCAAATGCTCACACTATACAAATATTGCGTTGTTGAAGAAAGTTTGCAAACATTTAGCACATGAAAGAGAATTACCTGCCCTAAAACACCATAACATGTCATAATTCCACCTTAAGCAGTACAATATGAAAGAGGCTATTTTTAACCTTTCCACAGTTGTTATGGCAACCACCTCTCGGCTCCAGCTGTACACAATGTTTATAATTCCAGGGAAGTAGAGAGAGCAAGTTTCCTGATAATGTAATTATGCACTTTCTGTGTGTGTTGGGGATAATGTCTTAGTCTGATTATTGATGCTTGTTTAGTGATAGTAGGTTGGCTATAGTTCTAAGGCTTGGAAAAAATCTCACACATCAGAGACGGAATCACTGAAAGGGAAGAGGGCAAAGAAACCACCAACAAAGGGCTCCTTCTAAAGGACAGCATTCCATTCTAGCTGCTCTTCACATTTCCCCAAAGTGTCCTGTCTATGGTGGTTTCCATAGGATTGGTATTCTCACTGAGTAAGAGCACTTGTAAGGAGCCTGACATTCCTTATGGGTTAGGTAGAGAAATAAGGGAAAAGAAATCTTTACTATGATAAATTATGAAGTTACAAAGTTAGGGGTTAATCTATTACTGCAGTCAGCACATACTGACTAATATACCTATTAATTCCTAAAACTCCACTTGACATAGATGTCCCTTCTGCTAACACAGAGTACTGATTAATAAACTCTACATGTGTCTAACTAGTTCTTGGCCAGCACCACAAACACCATCCCCCTCTATGATTTCAGCTTTCCACAGCTTCTACTGCCTTTCTACCAGGTTGTTTCTCAACATCAGCATAAAATCAACTTGAATTCTTGAAAGGCAAGGATTGAACTCATCTGGATTTTCCAAGCTAAGCTCTGCTGGATGGACATGAATTCCCCTCTTCATGCTAGTCTTTCATATCCAATGTCAGCTGTAATTGGTAGCATTGCCAGGTCTAGAAATGGCCCCAGATCTCTAGATCAGAGTCTCTAGATCTGCCTCTGCTTCATGTGCTTCATGGCACCCTGTATCACTGAGTCCTCACCTTCTGCAGACCTAAATGGGGTGGAGTTACTTTCAATTAATGCAATGCACTGGGCTTGCCATTCTATGGATACAAGACTTTCTGCTCCAGGAAATGACTTCAGAGCCACTATGTCCCTTTATATAGTTTTTACAGTATACTTTAAAAAATTCTTTTATAACACTTCTATGGCACACAACTTTGATGTCCTTATTTTGTTTTTTGTTTATTGGTGTTGGAGATGGACCCCAAGGCATGCTAGGCAAATGCTATATAACTGAACCCCTACTACAAGTCCAAAGATTTCTTTATAGTGCCATTTGTAGATGTTAAAACTCAGATTAAGACAGTGGCTCAAATTTCACTTATTGGATTCTACTCTGTCCCTCTTAGAGTTCTGGTATGGTTTGTTCACTGCCATTTTCATGTCCTATCTTTGGAAGCATGCCCCACTGTCAGTCAATACTCAGCTTGAAGGCTTTAAAGGAAAACCTTATTAAAATAAGACAATTAGAATATACAAATCAGTACATTAAAACATAATTACAAACAACATTTATGAGAAACAGTTTCTTAACCAATCACTGCACTGCACGTGATCAACAAATGGACTCCTAAACTCTGTTTCCTCACCCACAAGGTAGAATGTGGCACAACATATGGAAGGATTTGATATGCATATACTTGCTAGTCTTTTTCTGTTTGGTTTTTGAGATGGGGTTTCTCTGTGTAGCCCTTGCAGTCCTGTAACTCACTCTGCAGGACATGCTGGCCTTGAACTCACAGAGATCTACCTGCCTCTACTTCCCAAGTGCTGGGATTAAAGGCGTGCGCCACCACAGCAGGCATCTGGTCTTTTAACAGAAGTGGATCCTTGTTTCATTCCTCCGCTGTCAAAGCCTTAATGAAGTGCTAAAAGAAAATGACAAACTGGCCCAACAGTCAAACCCAGCTCTCTTTAGCAGGTTTTCTTTGAATGCCTAGACCAACATTTAGATTCCTGAGACAAGGAAACAGAGTTAAATTTTACACTCAGTACTATCTATCTCACATGTGAAAATGCAACCACCCATTTCTCAACAAAAGTGCAGACATTTAGGGAATTCGCCTGGCACCCAATTCCAACTGAAACATTAATAATAGTGGACTTTGCTTTTTCCTCTAAGTGTCAGTTGGACATCTGGTCACTTCACACCATGCCTTGTCCCTCTGGTGTCCACTCCCTCTCTGGAAATATCAGAGGAATGCATCTTACTTCAGGATACTCTACCAATTTAGGCTCTAAGTGGCTACAGCTTTAAGGAGGCATTCCTGGGAATATCCCAGGAACTCTATCCACCCCCTCAGAATAGCAGGCAATTGAGTTAGTGATGGTGACTCAGGCTGGCTTTTTAATCCTGATCTAAAGGAACCACCACAACCCTAGAGAGGGAAATAAAAAAGTCTAGTGGAAAAGGCCTTATCCACCAATGACTCATGCTCCACGGTGTGATACGCCTGGTGCTAAGACAGAGTTGGGTTCATTAGTCACTTTAATGAAATTCTCAAAGAAAGGGTTCTCCCTATAAATAATAATGAGCTCTGCATCCACAGTGTTTGTGTGTGAGCGTGTGACTCACCTTTCTACCATTCCAGGCAGTACCAAGCGTGTCATCTGCAAGATAAAACAAAACATCATGACGGCTAAGGACACAAGCAACAAAGGAGTGAAGGACACCCGCCCACACCAAAGAGAAGGGAATCACGAATCCACGCATCCCTCTAAAGAGAGAAGCTTATTTTATACATGCCATTTAATTTTCCTGTGCTAGCACTACATAAGGAGAGCACACTGAGAAAGTTCTCTGTGAACGTGGCAAGAGTAAGCCTTGTCTGAAAAGTAAGGCTGGCATGGGCACCTTCAAATAACAAAGACTCTGTAGTGCGTGGACATCTCTTAGGTCCATCCCAGAAGGGAATGAATGTTATCACATGTAACATTTCACCTACCAAGATGACTTAGGCTTTCTAATATTAACATCTCAAATAATCTTTTCTGATCAAAAAAGGCTTTATGGAGGCGAACGATAGCAAACTTGGCAGATAGTAAGTGCATTCATGTTTTCTGAGATCCAGCTGGCTGTGAGCAAAAACATCCGTAACTTTAACCATTTGTGGTCTGTAGTAACCGACAATGAAAAGGTGATATGTGCAGTTTAGCAACTTCATAATTACTGGCCAAATACATGCAATGATGAGAGGCTACCACTGAACTGTTTGGGGATATTATTCTTCAAGAAAAGTTAGAAGTGCAGTCTTTGTCAGGATGACTTCACCGTTAATCAAGTCTCGACTCACCTTGTGTTGGTTTTCTAAGCAACACAAGAAGCTGAAAGCTTGGCAACAGTCATTTTAAGCTGTTTATATTGAGCAATATCGTGCACCAATTAAAATGACAGCCTATTAGTAAAAGACTATGAAGAAAAGGCCGTGAAGACTTTCTGCAGTGTGCAATGTGAACATACAAAGGTCAGCTCTGGTCTGGTCAGCGCTCAGCGTCCGTGCTCAAGCTCTCACCACATCAGAAAAATGGACTGACGATCACCAACTTCAGAGCAAGGGCTGGCTTCAGAGTTTAGGGGAAACATTTCAACAGAAAGAAAGATCTGACCAAATATTCTGGTCCAGGTGTAAAAGGAGAAACTGTAAAGCCAGCATGGACGAGAGCTTCCCGTGTCCCCTCCTTGACTTTTAGCTGTCCTCCAGCATTTGCTCTTTCCTTATTAGACTGCAGATAAAGTTTCAGAGCATATAACCTCTTTCCCACTCTTGGTGGCTCCCATAAAAAACATGTTTACAATTTCTCTGACAACTGCATGTAGCTTATAACTACTTTATAAGAAGTAGGACACACAACGTCTCGGTCATGGACTCAGAAAAAGAAAATAGGTTGTCTTCTCCGCCATCTTTTCCTCTTCTTTTTTATGTAGAAAGTGGATGAAGGGAAGGAGTCATCATGACATCAAAGTGAATGCCATATGTGGTAGGGTGACAGGATAAGAGGAAGGATCCCTAGGGACAGATGAGCTACTGTGTAGCACTCTCAGCACCCGTTCCACTAAGCACCTTGATTTTTAACTTGCTCTGAACCTGACAACCCATTTTGATTCTTTTTATGTTGCATCTGTTACAAGAGTTATCCAATATTCTTTTTTGTTTGTTTTGCAGTGCGGGCATGAACCTTGAGGCCTTTTTTCCATGTTAAGCAGGTATATACGACTGCTCTAGGTACCTAGTCTTTTAGCTAAAACTCTGACTACCAAGATTGACCATTTACATTGGTAAAGACTGACCAGTGTTAACATTTCATGACTCCTTCCCCAAAAATATAGTTCCCCAAGCAAAAAATTAAATATTTTACAATTTTGAAGTCCTCTCCAATTTTCTCAATTTCTTTGACCCAATTCAAAATGTCCCTACTGGGCTTCAAATTAGACATGATAGAACCAAGTCAAAGTAAAGGTCGACTTCAGAGTCTGTCTTTCCAACGCAGTCACTTTCTCTTTCCTTTTTAGGTTAAATATGAATTTTAACTTTACTCATATATTTCCCAAGATTTGCCTTTGCAGAGGCAAACAACAGCTATTTAATACATAACCAAAGAATGTTAAGGCCACTGTGCACTCAGGCCCTAATTCCAGCTTTTCTTATGACAGTGTGACTCTGAGCTACGTTCTTCTTCTCTGAAGTCCTAATATGTTAAATGAAGATTTAAATACATCATATGGTATTACCCCACAAGCAACACACCACAAAGACCTCTGAAGGGACACTGGTGTCCCCCACAATCACACTACACTACCCTTTAGCACCCAGTGCTACTCCTAAGCATTACATGCCCCATAGTTTAGAACCAAGGTCAGAAACACATTTCAAGGTCATCCATTTCAACTGACCATACAAAAGTTTCTGGACATTTCTTTTAGTATTTTAAAATATTTCATTTGAGAGTTCCTTGGGGTAGTGGAATAATTTTAAGATTAGGTTGTAGTGATGATTAAAACTCTATATTTACCCAAAACAAATAAAACTTGAACACTCAAAGCAGAAGAATTTTACAAATTCATAGTTTTAGGAGAACTAAAATCACAAAGTACTCTTGATGCGACTTTACAAAACCCCGGAGATAAAGACACTGAAAATATTCTCTGCTTATCAACTGAGGGCTGGAGCAGCACTAGAGAGAGGGCCGTCCTTCTCTTTTCTCTGCAGTCACCAGTGTGGGTGAAAGGAACTCAAGACCCACAGCAGGATACTTCTAGGAGCAGACAGGGAGGGCACTGGTGCTTAGAAAAGGGAGCAGTTACAGCTAGGAGCCAAGTAGAGCTTCAGAGATTATGGACGTTCATGAGAAAAAAAAAGTCAAACATCATTAACACTGAAAAGTTACAGAAAGGTTAATTTGAACACTTCATGATTTTATAAAACCAACTGAAGCTCTGACATTACCTTTCCTGCCAATCAGACTCTAAGTGATAAATCCAACTCCAGGCCTTCTTTTCTTGAGCACATATACACAAATCATTTAAAAATATTCAACATATAAGTAGACAGACTTCACTATGTTCACATTAAATTCTCTCTAACATCACATTTACATAGGACATTTTAAGTTGTTAAGTCTCATTTTACTTTGCATTTATTGACTAGTATCTTAATATATGGGTATCTATACCCACATACCAAGTATTTTTATGAAACTTCGCCGCGCATCTGCCCTCTACTTCACAGCTCACAGGGTGTTTCTGGAGCTAATTCAATATGCTAATTTTAGACCATCTGCAAGTGATAATTACTGTGCCAGGAAGTCTGTTGTTTCTCCTTACATATTTCTAAAATGATGTTATCACAACTTGAGAGCTCAGTGGTTAAGAATATTAGGTACATAGATAGTAATAATAAATGTGACTTCTAGCCTTTTTTCTTTTCACTTGAGGTTGCCTCAACAAATGCATAGTAAGTAATTTTAACTCCATTCTATAGTGACTGGAATGAGAATGTCTCCCACAGGCTTTTTATTTGAATACTTGCTCCCCAGTTGGCGCTATTCTTTAAGGTGGCTTAGGAAGTGCCTTGGAGGAAGCATGTCACAGGAAGCAGCTTTGAGGGCTTAAATACCCGTGTTATTTCCATTTCCAGGTGGCTCTGCAGGGTGTGCAGTTCAGCCTGCAACTTGATGCCATGCTTTCCCACCACAATGGCCTCTTACTTCTCTGGAACCATAAGCCCAAACAAACTCCTTCTTCTACACACTGCCTCATCACTGGGTCTTATCACAGCAACAGAAAAGCAACATATGGTTTTCCCCAAAGTCGGAAGTCATCACAAAAGAACTTTTACAATAAGGAGAACCTCAAAGACTGCAGGAAAACACAAATGTTTCATAATTACACATAAACATTTATAGTAATGTTTTCACTAATCAACACTACCAAAATAAGACAAAGACACTTTAAAACCTAAAAAGCTACTATATTACTATTGTCTCACATGTAGCTCTAGCATCACTTCATAAGTGGCACACAGTACATAAATGTACACAGATACATGAAGGGCTTCAAAACAGCTTAAACTAGAATTCATAGGAGGAAGCCACATTTTTAAGAGTAAAGTATTTACTGGTACACATATGCATAATCTGGCTAGGAAAGAAATATGAAGTTTATTTACCCCATACAAAATCACAATCACTATTATTGAATCATTTAGTTGAAATACATAACTCTAAAATTAACTTGTTGGCCTAGAAAAATCCTTGAAAATGTATTAAAATGTAACCATCTGTGGCCAGGATTACACAGGATTTATTTTCTTCTTAGTGTTCATATAGCTTTCAAATATATTTGGCAACAATTTTGCAGTGCTTTTATAATTAGTAAAGTCCTCACAATCTTATTTCTTTTTTTTCCTTACTTCTAGAGGAAAAAAACAGAAACAAAACTGTCAAAGCCTAATATGAGTATATTTCCTTTTATTTCAACAGCAGCACTCCCTGCTGACAGAAGGAACTACATGCCCAGGTGGCTGTCTCGGTGTTCCCACTCTGGTATACAAATTTCTATATTAGGCAGCTTCTGGTACTTGGTCGTGTGTTATAGTGCTCAAAGGCTCTAGGCCAAGGAGCCAGGCAACGCTGTGCATGCCTTTAATCACAGTACTCAAGATGCTGAGTCACAATCTTGAGTTCGAGGATAGCCTGGCCTACAACAAATTCCAGGGCAGCCCAAGCTACATAACAGGGTCCTATCTCAAGAAAAAGGCCAATCAATCAAATTTTTTTTTCCTTTTTTTTTTTTTTGGTTTTTCGAGACAGGGTTTCTCTGCAGCTTTTTTAGAGCCTGTCCTGGAACTAGCTCTTGTAGACCAGGCTGGTCTCGAACTCACAGAGATCTGCCTGCCTCTGCCTCCCGAGTGCTGGGATTAAAGGCGTGAGCCACCACCGCCCGGCTCAATCAATCAAATTTAAGACACTTGATTTAATAAAATCTGTGTCACTACTACATGTGACTGTGGAATAAAGTAGAACAAGTTACCCATAATACAGGCCCAGCTTCAGGAATCCAGGCTTTTCATGAGCAACATTAGGACATCTCCAATGGCCATTTTGTTCACCTCTGCCCTAACTCTTCCTCCAAAGAAACCTGCTTAAATTAACCAAGTCTGGATTTAGGGAACAAAGAACTGGACCTGTACAATTGAGAAGGAAACAATTTCTTACATACAAAAACCTGAAACAAGTGTTTAAGTGGAAAAGGAGCAACTTTAAAAAAATCATAGTATAGTTGTGAAATTATAGTTGTGAATTAACAATAATGTTCTACAAGCTCTGCCCCACACTTTGAGAAATGGAGATGAGAACTCTACTGGAAACCACACCAGAAATGACATAACACACACTTCCTTTGGCAAACTGTATAATTTGAGCTCCACGAAGGTGAGGAAGTAAGAACACAGCTTAATTAGAAATTCTTAGAATCTCACCTGTATAACTAACAGAGTATTTACTGCACAGGAGGTGAAAAGCTTAATTAGATACAGTTTTTAGAGCACTCTGCCATCTCTCAGTATTATTTGATTTTGCCTTTTTTGGTCCTTAAGTCTTTGAGAAAGTTCAGAGTTCCTAGTCTGGAATGCTGCCCCAGGCCGTAAATAGAGTTTTTCCCTGTCCAATAAACCCCACTTGGATCTACATTAAAATAATATAACAAAATGGAAAAAAAAACTTCCCAGAAGAGAGTTTCTTGTTAACAATGCCAAACCTAAAGCCCTAATTCATGCATTCTCAACAAAGATTATAAAGACTGGGCAGAGTATCACTTGGTGTTTCCCAAGGTACAATACTTGAATATCCTAAGTACTTCTTTTTTTGTCGGGGAGGGTTACACAAGAGTTTCTCTGCATAGCCTTGGAACCTGTCCTGGAACTCACTTTGTAGACCAGGCTAGCCTCGAACTCACAGAGATCCACCTGCCTCTGCCTCCCAAGTGCTGGGATAAAGGCATGTGCCACCACTGCCTGGCACTTCCATTATCTCCCTTACCTCCAAACAAGGTGACATCTTCTTAAAAATGACAGATGTTGAAAGGAGAAAACAATTCCTAAAGTTCAAGATACTCCCATGTTTTCACCCATATGAAAGGCATTTCCCTATGAATTAGGTTCACTATGAGCTAAAGAGAACCTCAAAAATCAATCTACAAGGGTGTCTTCATGTTTGGAAGAAGCGTTATCCTGCATTTTGGAAATACTCTGCCTCCACTGTGTCTGAGGCAGTCATCCCTAAAGGCTAAATGTACCAGGAATCTGAAAATTTAAAGTATCAGGGAGACAGCGAGATTCAAGATGAATTAAGACTCCCACTATTAACTTGGAATATCTTCATCCAGAAAAGCCTCAAATGGGGGAAATCAGTGTTGAAGGACACATTCTACTTAGGATTTAGGAATTTCCTAATGTTATATGGGAGCAGAATATCAGGATACATTTCTAGCAAATTCCTACATTAAATACAATTAAACTGAGGAACAAAACTCTCTCATAGATTTCCAAACGAATACGAGGCTCCCCCTACTGGTACTGCGTTACCTGCTTGAGGCATATCCACACGTAAGAAAGAAAATGAATGACTTGGTGCTTTACACCTTTTGATCACTCATCCAAACATTTACATCATGGGCAAGGCACAGCATTAGGTGCTTCTGGTAACTGGGCCACCATGAAGACATGGTGGCATGGAGAGAACAGCTTCTCAAAGGAGTGTAAAGGACTCTGACGGAAGCGGCAGTTCAGGTAATGCTGTTCTGACAGCACTCACGAGAGAGAGAGAGAGAGAGAGAGAGAGCGAGAGAGAGCGCGCGCCACCCCTCAAGGTTCTATTTGGGTTTCAGAGAATCACAAGAATGCTTGTGTCTCCACAAAGTTCATAGGTGGAAACCCCAACACTACACTAAAGGTGGGTGCTTCGGGCAGATTAATCACATCATGAGGACAAGCTCTTCACAATCGGGACTGATATCCTTGCAGAGATCTGATGAAACCTGTTTACTTCCCCTTCACCACCATGTGAGGACACAGGAGGAGAGCACCAGCTATGAGGAACGGGTCCTCTTTAGACACTGACTCTATGAGCACCTCTATCCTGAACTTTTCACCCTTCCAATGTAAGAAATATATGTTGGTTCTTTAGATCCAGCACAGTCAGAGGCATTTTTCTTGTTATACCAGCAGCAAATGGACCAAGACAGAGGAGTTGATTTGGACCAAGCCCTTCTGCTCCTTCAAGTTCACTAAGCAACTGCTCAGTTTGAGTAGCAGGAAGACCTGGGGTCACCTGGAGGGGCACTGACACTCAGACATCTAGAAGCACTGATCACACAACAGAGATCAGTAGGGCTGCTGTGAAGCCAGGCAGAACTGCTCACATACTGCTACGCAGCTCGTGAGGTTTGTGTCACGTGATTTCCAGATTTTTCCCAAGAGAAGCTATAAATCTGAACGTGAAGCTTTCTGCTTTTGGAAACTGAATCAACCGAAACATGCTGGTAGCCATATCTAGTCACAGACCATCCATTGCCTGTAACCTCTGACCTAAGAAATTTTTACTTCAACTGACCCTTGTTCACCACTGGAACGTCACACTTAGACTTAATGTGATTCTTTAAAGAACTAGAAGCTTTAATGTTTAATTGCATTCATCTGTTTGTAGGAAAAACATCAGCTGTGAACTGCTTAGCGTAAGGCAGGGAACAAGCATGACTGGTGCCAATGTTCACAGTGCCAAAGCTCACGTGCAAAAAGCTCCACACGGAGAACTGCAGAGGGAAGGAAGCCATGCAGTGTGCCATGGGCCCATGTGCCTCCAAGCTTAATAGTCTAGAAGAGACAGAGGTCCCTGCCACTCCAGACACACAGTGGTTGAGTGTTTGACAAAGGAACAGCCGACTTTCTACTCTTGAGACTGCTCCTTTCTATTCCTCAACAAAGCAAATACCAAAATGCAATAGCCTTTACTCAAGTGGAGGTGTTCATGAATTTTACCTGGGTTATATAGCACCATACATCTTCTTTTCTGTTCTAAGGAAGGGAATTATGAAGGTTAGAATATTCCCTCTGTGAGGATGGATGCCTTGATTTTCTAGCTTTTACTGTATTTACCAAGGCCCGCAGGAGCTTCAGTGGTGAGGACCATAGGAAGGAATGTTTCGCCTTCCTTAGGCAGGGACTGTGAGGAGTTAAGGTTTATCATGTGGACAGTGCTCGTCTGGAAAGGAGAGAAGGGTCTATCTTTTCTTGAGGTCCTAAGACGATGACTTCAAGAATTAAGGACAAGTACAGTTTGACAGAGGAAGAGAACCTGTAACGGGAGATAGTGAAAACAAGCTATCAAAACAGAAAGAAGCAGTACAAACAGGATGAGTTTTGCCTATGGATTACTGTAGAATCCCATATAGTCAGAAGCTAGCCTTTCATTTGCCAGACTCTGGAGCTGTGGCTCCACTCCCATTTTCCAGGCAGTAATCAATAGCAGTTTAACAATTTCATTTGTAAACTCTCCGTATATAGGGAAGGAAATCCCACCAGGCACAAAACAGGAACTATTTGACATGAGGCAGGCTCAATATCATCAAGTCTGTTCCTAATTCACACTATCTTTAGAGTGAAAGTCATTGTTCTGATGAGGTTTACCCATGATTTTAGTCACAGAACATCTGAAACTGTGGAAACACTATCTGGTAGGACTTCTCTTCCAGTCTGATCTATCTGCCATACAGGCCACCTCTCAAGAATTTCTACCACTCACCTGCTATACAGGGAACAAAAACATGGCTCAATTTAATCCCTAAAGGATCTGAGAGCAGTACTGGAAGAACAAGCAACAAGACTTTAAAGACTAATGAAGTGAGCCACATGGAAAACACCCAAGTCATGGAACAAGATTCAAAGGAGAAGCAGCCAGGACTGAGAGAGGGCTCAGTGGTTGAGACCACTTACTGCTCTTGCAGAAGACCTAGGTTTGGTTGTCAGCCCCTACATGGTGGTTTACAACCATCTAGTGCAGAGAATCCAGCACCCTCTTCTGGCTTCTGTGGGTTCCTTTACTCATGGAGTATACATAAACTCATGCAGGGATGGGCACATGGCGCGCGCACGTGCACACACACACACACACACTACAAAATAATACTTCAAAAATAGCCCGTGAGAGCTGTTTACTATTAAACACGAGGGGTGTGTGGCCACAGGGGCTCCGGTTGATAATTCTTCCCCAATATTCCCCTGGATCATCTCTTTATCCAGTGATAACCTGAAATTCTTTTGAGTTCAGGATTAATTTACTATTATAATGCAGGGCTTACATGATCTTTACAATCACCTGACTTACTCCCACAGGGTAGGAGCACATGGATTTTTCAACAAGATGTTGGAGCACTACCTCTAATTTTGAGCATGAACCCCAAATCATAAGGCAGGCTGATCTCACCAGCATCTCCTGGTTCACTTCTTATTCTCTACCATACATATCATTTGGTGCAGACATAAAAAGGACGAACCTGATGGTGGGGAGACTGTTCTACTCTCACCAAACACATTTACTGTAGCTGCAGGCCAGACACCTGTGTCTTAGTTCCTCTGATGGCCAACCACCATAAAACCTAAGATCCTGTAGCTAGACCAGTTTTCATCTCCTTTTAAGTTACCCCAAGGGCTCCCAGCCATCACTGCTACTGAAAATGTGGTTTTGAACTTGGCAACAAAATGCAATCCATTTAAGAACAATCAGTACAAGTCATCAAAATAGCTTCTGGGGCAAATCACAGCATCACCATACAGCTTCAACACAAGGAATGCCCTTCCTCAGTATAAGTAAGATAAACACATAAAGTCATAGAAAACTGAGTGCTCTGTCATCCATCATTAGCACTGTCTCACACACTGGACTGTGCAGCTCTCTATGGTTCTCCATCTGCTGACACTCAAGTTCCTGTACAATCCTGACCTCACATCCTCTTCCACCTCTGGTTTACCGCAGCTCATTGATCACTCTCACTGCTCCAATCAAACCATTTTCACATCTGCATAGTACCACGGAGGTGATGTTATTGATCCTACACACTGTACAACAAACCAAACCAAATATGCACCATGCTCCATGAGCCAATGGGCATTATAAACCAGGAATTCTGAATGCTTCTCCATTCAAAGTTTATACTACAGTGATATAAGAAAATTTAGATCCATACTTAAGATGGACTATTGAGGAAGTAACTTATTGAGGAAGTATTTTAAACAGTAAACTCCCTTAGTGCTTCTAAAATAAGATATGGTCTATAAAAGAAGGCTTGTATAAATTTTAAGCTTATATCCAAATCTTCTACTGGTGATGTTTCCCCTCAGGATAGTTCACAAGTATTTAAAAAAAAATGAACATCTGTGACCATGAATACAGTTCATGGGATCCAGTTTACATATGACAATTCAAAAGAGCATGAGGAAGAGGAAGAATAAAGAGAGGGAGATAATCTGTAAAATACACGAAGATATTAGGAACAGTATCCAATTCCTAGTTCCTCCACTCTTCTCTTAAAATAGGGGCTTCCGATGGAGGGCAGGCTAGCCTCAAACTCCTGATTCTCTGGCCTTAGTCCCCCAAGTCCTGGGATTAACAGGTATGACCCCTGATGTTTGCCATCATTTTAAAAAATGGGCTAGACACTTTGCAGGGCTGTTAGATTTGTGCTATTTTATCCATGACACACACAAGCACTGTTTGGTCTTTAAGCAAGGATGAGATGGATCACATGCTGGTATGTGCTAAGATGCTGTGTGAAGGACACAGTCTGTGGCCACGGAGCAGAACAAGCTCCAGAATTAAGGGCAGAACCTTGGCCTTTTATCATTAGTATTCTACAGATGGCCAGCCAGAAACTTCATGGTGTGGGAAACAGGAGGCCAGCATTTTAAAGCAGTGTCACCAATGAAGTGTTAGCGGGCAGGACTACAAGAGAAAAGATGGGGATCCAGAATAAAACCCTACACAGCAGACTGACAGAGAGTGGAAGTTATCAGCAGAAAGACCCATAGCTGGTACTAAGAATTCTACAAAATAAAGCTTAAGCACTCGCACAAGGCTTTCTCATTAACTCAGGACAACATACTGAGAAACACCTCACACTGCCTGCACAGTCATTAGTTTCAAGCATTTGCTCAAATAAACCATAAAAATATCAGAACAGCAGCAAAACCATTCATTTTAAAAGGAAACCCAGCATTTGGGGAGCAGAGGCAGGCAGATCTCAGTGAATTCAAGGCCAGTCTGGTCTACACATCAAGTTCCAGGACAGTCAGGACTGTTTCACTGAGAAATCGCGTCTAAAAAAACTAAGAAGAAAGAAAGGAAGAGTCTTATATTAATTTCTATTTAAAACCTTTGTTTTCTTAAAAAAATAAGATCATTATTGCAGGTATTTAACAATAAGTATCAGTTTTGAGTTTAATAGCAATAATAACATTTTTAGGTTCTCTCTTTCTCCTTTCTTTCCCTCCCCTTCTGTCTGTCTGTCTGTCTGTCCAAGTCTTTGCTCCTCTTTGACCTTCTCTCCAGGGTCTCATGTAGTTCAGCCTGGCCAAGAACGATCTCCAATTTCTGGTCCTCCAACCTTTTATTCCACTTCCTAAGGTACGCACAAGCATATCTGGTTTTATGAAGTTCTAAGGACCAAACCCAGGGCTTTGCGCCTACTAAGCAAGCACTCTACATCCCCAACTCTGAGTTTTAGAGCTATTACCTTGTTTCATTCAAACAAATCACTGAGGTAAAGAAATATCATCTCCAATTTACAGATGAAAAGTAAAGAGAAGAGTAATTTACCCCAAGAATAAAATGGCTAAAAATGGTAGTTCCTTAATTATACTGAAATCCTAGAGAGGTTGTTAAAGAATGAACATTTATATGAATCTGGTAAAGAAAATGCCCTTAAAACTATTTAATATATTCCTATTAGCAAAAGCACCAGTTTGACAAATATGGGTCTTGGTCTTCCTCTACTCACATCTCCACTGGTTAACCATCTTGCATGCTTAAACTTCAGTTTATATAAAAGCCAAACTACACACACACACACACACACACACACACACACACACACACACACACACACGAGAGTGGGGGAAGGACCCTTGATCATAATAAGGGAAAAGATACAGTGTAGTATTGAACAAAAATATTTGCCATTTTACCACATAAAAATACATTTGAGTGATCTTTTAAGTAATAAACCAACATTCTTTATCTGTAAACACTGAATTAACACATCTAAACATTTACATTACACAAGGAAATCAAAGTCATACATAAAAAGTCAGGCCAGGTGTAATAGTACTAGGTTCTTGGACTTAAAACCTGTCATGTGAGGGTCATTGCTTGCTTCTCTTGGGATATGAAGACATGGAGATTGTTTTTCTTGAAAATTCAGAATAGAGAAAAACACCAAGTTTTTCCCACCACAAAGTGAAACATTTAATTCTTACTTATATTTATCTTATCCTTTAGAATAGTTCTGACTCAAACTATTTCTTATTTCCTTACCTAAACTAGTATATATATGAGTTACTCAAAGTGTAGTGGTTTTCTAAAAGAATGTTCAGATTTAAGGTGTCTGACACCACTCATGGGACTTCAGCCTCTGGCAACACTGCCCCTCATTTGGTTTGTGATTTGGTAGAAACCTCCACTGTTCCTGTTAGAGCAGAGCTTAGGTGTTTATATTCTCTTTCTACTGCTCCTTTTGCAGAGTCGCAGTGTAATCTTGTGTTACACACTGAGTAATATGGAGAGATGGCTCAGAAGTAAGAGCACTGGCTGCTCTTCCAGAGGTTCTGAGTTCAATTCCCAGCAACCACATGGTGGCTCACAACCATCTCTAATGAGAACTGGTGCCCTCTTGAGGAAGAGACCTGGTCAGTCATCCTCATCAACTTAGACCATGAAATCCAATTGGACAAGTTCAAAAGAACCGTCATGTATGGGCTGCCCATGCCTACTTCAGCATAGCCAGGGCATACATTTCATTCAATATGACTACAATATATGTTGAGCAACTATGTTATGTTGACAACCAGGATAAATATCTTTTTGTTTTTGTTTATCAAGACAGGGTTTGTTTCTCTGTGTAACAGCCCTGGCTGTCCTGGAGCTCACATTGTAGACCAGGCTGGCCTCGAACTCACAGAGATCCACCTGCCTCCTGCCTCCGAGTGCTGGGATTAAATGAGTGCACCACCATCACTCAGCCCCAGGCTGGATATCTTTGTTATTCTTATTTTGTTTTGTTTTTGAGACATGTTCTCACTATGTAGTACTGGCTGGCCTAGAACTCACTAGGTAGACCAGGTTGTACTTGAACTCACAGAGCTCTGCCTGCCTCTGTCTCTTAATGCTGAGATGAAAGACATTTGCCACCATGCCAGGCAATTCTGGTTGGTTATTATGGACAGCTAATAAAAACTACTCTTATTGGTTTCTTGCTATGGGACAACGGTCTTGTACTTTGTAAAGATTTGTCACTTGTATTTTATAAAACACTGATTAGCCAGTAGCCAGGCAGGAAGTATAGGAGAAGCGACCAGGCAGAAAGTAGAGGTGGGGTGACAAGAACAGGAGAATTCTGGGAAGAGGAAAGCTCAGTCTACAATTGTCGCCCAGATGCAGACGAAGCAAGATGAGACTGCCTCGCTGAAAAAGGTACCAAGCCACATAGCTAACATAGATAAGAATAATGAATGGGCCAATTTAAGATATAAGAATTAGTTAGTAAGAAGCCTGAGCTAACAGGCTAACCAGTTTATAATGACTGTAGACCTCTGTGTATTTCTTTGGGACTGAATGGCTGCATGACTGGGCGGGACAGAAACTTCTGTCAACAGTTAGTTTCTAGACTTTAGACTTCCTATACAACAGTGAACTACTAGTACGTCTGGATGGAAACAAACCAGCATGAGCAAGTGGCTCAGGTCAATCAGCCTTTAACCTAAACAAGGTTTTCCAGTCAGTCCTGGTACCTATCATGGTGAATGTGCAGAGAAGACACATGAGAATTGTTAGGGTGTTAGAAAGCAAACTAAGATGAGCAGGTTTGGGGTTTTTTTTTTTTTTTTTTTTTTTTTTTGCTTCCTGGAGACAGATCATATTCTCCTGAAATACACATGGTAAATAAGAGTTGACAGAAGTGAGCCAACAGACTCCATACCAGTTTGTTTTTTTTAGACAGAAAGCTAAAAAACACGACAGATTTCTAACAAATTTGCTTACCTTGCAAACGGAAAGAACATTAATATTTATCAGTTTCTTGATGATCTGTAAGAAATGGAATAATATAATTTTATTAGGAAAGTAATGATGTTACAAATATACTTTGGGGGGACACATATGAAGCATCTTTAGATATTGCAAAAAACTATAAATATAGTAGGAGCTGGAGTCAAGAGATACTTTTGCTTTATCTCAATGTTATAATATGTGTAACAAAAGCAGCAATCCATACTAATATGGAAAATTTAAGGTAAATGAGCAAGTCAAATTTGAAAGTGAAGAGACACATTAAATCCAAAATAAAACACTTAGTAATTTCCTCTCAACTAATAGGGAAAGTGGAGATGATTGGAGTTAAGAGTTTCAATTGATTTTAAAAACTGTCATGGTCCTTCAAGGATGTGACTTCTTAGTTTTCATTAAAGGATTATGCATGTATCAAGGATGCAGCTTTCATTTTGGTAAAGCTAGTTTACTTCAATCAACTATGCTGCTATATATTAACATATTTATTAGTTTTTAAACTGATTTTTGATGTCCCAATACTTAAAATAGAGCTATCTTAATCTAATAAAATAATAATAATGAAATTACAGTTATTATTGATCCTGGCACTGTATAAATGACATTATAAATATTTTTCATTCAATCCTTCCAGCATTCCTATGAAGCTGCCTACTTTACATTTGTGGGCGAATAAACAAACTACCCCACAAAAGAGCCAAGCTATGAAATGTAGACAGCTGGACTCTGATGCTCAATCGGAATCAGTCTTCCATCCTGTCTCACCAACACTTTCATGTATTCTTTTGTTACCATAATAAACAAAGAAAGACTCACATTGTCCAAGTCAGGAATTTCTAAAAAGTATTCCGGATACTCGTATGACATCCCCACATTGTTCACTGAAATAAGACAAGATTGTTAGCTAGCACGTTTATTTTAATAATTTACTAAAATGTTGAGATTAACTTATTGAGACTAAAATGATACATTTAAAGGTATATCTAAAGTACTCATTACTCCAGTTTAAATGCTCTTTCTTTCATGAAGCCTTTCTGTACTTACCATCTATATGTATTTCCCTGTCCACACTAGCTCTTGGGAGCATGCGTTCTCCCTCTGTACTAGTCATTTGTAGATAATGCCAATCAATTCTACTCTATACATCTTCATGTTGTATATAAAGAACAGAGAAGGCACAGTGCAGGAGACTGGAAAATTGGGGTCCATTTACAGCCATGGTACAAAATGTGTGACCTGAATAAGTCATATCCAGTTCATATCTCAGGCTGTTCAATGCTAATGTAAGAGTTTACTCAGTCATGTGACAGATATTTGCCATAAGCTTGGAGTCAAGGTATATGCTGCTAGAGACCAGAAAGGGCAGAAAGGGCAGGTTCTCATATCAAATGGTTTATAACCTGGTAGGAAGAGAAAGGTTCCCAACCCAAAGAATCAATTATTTCAAAACCAAGTGTCCAGTGTCCATTTCTAGAGAGCCTGACTTTGAGGCTTCCTTGAGGTAGCTAAGAGGGCGGATCAGACCAAGTATCTCTAATAAACGGTCCGTGGAAGGCTTCCCTTGAACTCACCCTGCACAATCATCTAACCTCAGCCTGGCACTGTAAGACTACAGATCATTTGGACACATTTATACATATTAGGTCCTATATTTGAATACTCAGTTATTAATTGTTTCTCTAGACCCAGAAAGTCAAAGACAAACATGAAATAAGGAACATTCCCAAGATGGATGAAATACCCAACTTTACATAAATTAACTCACAAAATACATTATCTATTTATCTACATTTAACTGCTACAACAAGCCCACTAGATAATTTCTAAATTATACCCTAGAAACTGAAATCCACAGCACTTAAATGGAACGTGCCCAAGATCACAGGGCAAACTGCCAGAATTCAAATTCACAAGTCTGACTACAGAGCCTCAAGTTAATCACTGAAGTCGCCATGCACCTTTACCCGGAATTCACTCAGGAAAAGTGACAGTGATAACTGGAGAAAAAACGGCACTGAGAGCAATGTTTAACAAAACCGAATTACTAGATGAAAGTTTCAGGTACAAGAAGATAACAATTATGGTGAGTTTGCTACAACAAAATAAACCTGATAGGTGTACCTTTTCCATACTAAATTAATAGTTGGAAGGATAGGGATAGTGTTCTCTATTTAACTAAGTCTGTCACTGGAGTCTGAGCCTCCAGATATTCCTTGCAAAATCCTGTAAGGGTGGCTTGAACAGCTCACGGCTACCCATCTGAAAAGAGGAAAGCCGATGGGTAGGAGTCATGCCAACCTGAAGTGGGAGAGTATCTAAAAGGCCAATAACAGCAGGTCTAGATTCATTTTTATTCCATCCCTCCCTCTACCATGTGTCTTGGCAATCACATGTATAAAGGATGTTAAAAATTAAACCGGAAAGTCTGATTTGGTCGCATGTTCCATCAGTCCCATTCCAAGTGGACTTGGTGGTCTCCCATTAGTTCTGTCCTGCCGTCTCAGTGGACATGCGACCAAATCGGACTCTCTGAAAGTGGCTGATGGTGGAGGCTGACCGAGGAGCCAAGGACAATGGCGATGGGCTTGGTCTCTACGACATGGACGGGCTCTGTGTGAGCCTTGTCAGTTTGGTTGCTCACCTTCCTGGACCTGGAGGGAGTTGGGAGGACCTTGGACTCAACATAGTGTAGAGAACCCTGATGGCTCTTTGGCCTGGAGAGGGAGGGAGTGGGGGTATGGGTGGAGGGGAGGGGAGGGAAGGGGGAGGAGGAGGAGGGGAGGAGATGGCAATTTTTAATAAAAAATAAATAAACTGGAAAAAAAAACTTATAAATAAAATTTGTTAAAAACAAAAAAAAAAAAATTAAACCTGAAAACCAAGGTCTCAAGTGGTAGTTGACTTTAGTTTAACCACAACAGTTATAAAGAATGAATAGTTTATAATTATTAAATAGTATAATTGTAAATCTTTTAAGGGTTAAAACTGGTGGGCTATTTTTGTTATTGTTCTGAAATCCAGAACGTTGTAGGTAGAACAACTGACTTGTTATCTTAGCATGTGCTACAAGCACAAAATTGAATGAAGGCAGCACAAAAATAACTCAGCAAGCTGGGGAGCATTATTCTGGTTAAAGTATTAACAATGGACAGCTTTCTGATCTGAGTCTTCTAACTGAGCAAACTAGCAATGCTGTCTTCTCAAACAATGAAAACTGGGAACTTTTTCCAACAGAGTCATATTAAGAAATAATATAGTTTGGTACAAAGTAATAAACTATCATGCAGGAGAACTGTTTAGTATCTTAAGTGCCTAACAAAAACTGTGAAATCTAGAATGGGATTTCAGAGCATCAAGTCTAGGCTTATGAGCTGGATGAGTAAAAACAGATATCAAACTCATGATGGCAAATGCACAGCAGGCACCAGGACTCTTGAGCCCTCACTGCTTCCCAAGGTACATCTACTGCAATAGCAAGCAGGCTAGCTGTTATCTTTCCCAGGGCGTACTCAGTTCATAGTGGTGTGAACAACCGCTGCTCCTCTCAACACTGAGGAAAGAGTAGCTCCAAACACAGTGTTTTGGGATGCTGAGATTTTTATATTCAAGTCACTTCAGAGTCAGCAGATACTGGATGAAGCTCTGAAGTCATCATCACTACTTAAAGAACGGACCGCTGAAGATGGAGAGAATCACCTTTTACATTCTTACTAAGAGTTAAAATCACAGATGAGACTGAAAGCCAGGCATCATGCCTATGGCTGGAGGAATTTTATCACAGGCCATTAGCTCTTCTCTGTACTACACATCACTTCTAAAATCATTTCCTACCCCTCTACACCTATATTCCCTTCTACATTCCCCCCTATGGGGAGTGTAGTAAGCTTTAACCATCTGAGTTGAACTGCCCATTTGTGGGTCTCAGTGTACACGTGTGTGTTAACAAATCTGTCTGCCATTTCTCCTGCTACTCTTATTGTCAGGCCATTTCAGAAGGCTGTACTATCAAAAATCTTCTGAGGAAAAGTTTGAGTGCCATCACTCTCTTCAATAACTGTTTCTACTTACGTGCACAACACTGGGAATCTCTTGGGAAAAGGCAAACCCACTGCAGTTTTATTTCAAGACAGTAGGTGACAGCAATAACCAAACAGCAAATAGGAAGCTTTCCGAGAATGCTGAAGAAAGAAGTGCTTTGAGTAGGAGGGAAAGATGGAAATATTCCTATCACAGCTTAATCTCATTAAGAATGGGTACAAGCGGTGACACTGCTTTATATACTTATTACAAGATGCTTTACAGCATTCACAAAAACAATTCTCAAGTTGTTCTAACATTATTAGAATATAGTATTTTAAATAAGCATTAAACTTGCGCTGTCAGTGAGTTTTGTAGTTTCTTCCCTTCAAGAACCACAGTTCAGTGTTGCTGCTCCCACCCCCAGGGCCTGCAAAACCCTTTCAGTAGTGAATACAGAATCTCATTCAGAAAGCAAAGAGCTTCTGTGTAACTTCAGAATTCTCACTGTCCCAGCAATCAGTTCAAGGCCTTGAACACTGAAAACCTTTCCGACACTCTTTATGAAGTTGCAAGACTGGGAGAAGCCTGTCTTTATCTCTTGTTCCATTGCCGTGATAAAACACCTTGACAAAAGCAGCCTAAGGGGGAAAAGATCCATTTCAGCTCACCATCTGCGGTCACCGTCCAGCAAGGCAGGAAAATGAGTGTAGGAGTAGCTGGAGGTGTCCGTCACACTGCATCCACACATAGGTAGGAAGAGGAGGATGAACGTAACGCTCATCTCACTTTTTCCTTTTTAAGCAGCCCAGGACCCATCCCAGAGAAATAGATCCACCCACATTTAGGACGGCTCTTCCCACCTCAATTAGTTCCCCACAGGCATGTGCAGAAGCTAAATAATCCTTCAATGGTATGCTTAAAGGTTTGTCTTCTAGATGATTCTGGATCCCATCAAGATGCAATTAAGTTCAGCCATCACAGAGCCCAATAGGAGAGGTGGGGCTGAGAGAGTAGTACAGACGGACCGAGAAGGAAGGGGAAGCAGAAAAGCGTTGGTGGTGTCAAAGGAGCCACCCTTACAGACCGAGTCCTCACGGAGTTGGTCCTTGCAGGGAGGACTGGCAGGAAGCTGCACTTGCCTATAATCTCGAGTGTCTATTCTGAATCCCAAAGAATTTACTTTTAAATGCTACATTTAGAAAGAAGACTTGGAAAATCCAGAATAACTCTGGGTGTTATATTAGTACTTTAAATTATACAATAACTGCTTAAAACCATTTCTACATCTCATTCTTTAAAACAAGATTTTGTTCCTTTAAAGTTCATGTGCTGCTGATCTTCATGGGCCTAGAATCCTCTATCACAGTCAGTTACCAGAGGAGGAATGATGTCATTAGAAAATTAGATTTCTGGTATCTGGGTTGGGCATGAGGGTGGAGCAAACAATAATAAATTGCTAGAAAATGAAAATCCATTCATACACTAACCTCACACAGACCACTTTTAACTGGCTTCATTTTTTACATTAACCAGAAACATAAGAAATTAATGTGGTTTAAAAATACTTTGCCTAGTGGTTGGGCTTCTAAATATAAATTACATAACACAAAATATGTTTCCTATTCATGACATCAAGGCATTACACGTTAGCTACATTCATAGTTTTATAAATATATATGAATCCAGTCCCAGCATTTCAGAGTTTATTAGTAAAACCTGCTTCAAACAATGATGTCATTTCACTGGATTTTGAAATAAATGTTGTTTTTTTAAAATGTGGGCTTCAAGAACAGTCAATGTACCAAAAACTCAGAGAGTGTCTATGAGGTGTGTGTGTGTGTGTGTGTGTGTGTGTGTGTGTGTTGGGGGATGACACTTTCTGCCTTACAATTTGGTAAAATGGTCTGGGGTTTGACCTCGGTGGTAATGCACTTGCCTAGCATGTGGGAGGCTCCGAGTTCCATTTCTAGCACCATATAAGAACAACTGTACAAGACTACAGAACTCAGAATCCAGCTGAGCTACGATTCAACCCTGCTCCATCATCACCACTTCAAAAACTGGGGCATAAAATAAGTCTGCGTCCTTACTATTCTTCATACATGGAATAGGAACAATCATTTCAGCAAAGGACATAATGTGCATTGTCAGGAATTCACTGTTTGGAGCATGTTAAAATGTCAATAAATGGAGGAAAAGCTACTGCCACATGGCCACTTAACCGACAAATATTTACTGCTCTCCTATTCTGTGCCCAGTACCAAGTATCTTGTTTTTATTATGTATGACCAGCATCAATACAAACAGATCCCTCTGCCAGGCAGAGCTCAGGGCAGCTCTCAACAGAATAGCTGTTTATACTAGGTACATTTATCCCAGTACCTCCTCTGCCCTCTTCACTGCACTCAACAGCCCTAGTCTCACAGTTGTAGGGAGATAGTGACAGAGATGCAAAGAAATTTCTTTTTTTGCCTTCTTAACATATTGCTAGAGCTAGCACATGTTCATACACTGACAGATGATATTTGGAACACGATGTAAAACATTTTGCAAACTTTACAGTTTTCATAAACTTGTAAGTAGCAATTTCCAAATAAAAGAGTTTACAAGGCTTTAAATTTGCAGTGCCTTTAATCAGAAATTGAAAAATTGAAGATTGAGCCAGAGGCAACAGCACACACCTCCCTTTCACTGTTTAATTACAAACTGCTACGTGACCAATCCTCATTACAAAATTAGGTAGGATCTGGCACACACACAACTGGAGTGAGGCTACAGAAAGAATAACTAACACAAGGCTGATGGTTCAAAGTTAGCTAATAGGGGGCTATCTATCAATTTCTATTTACATTTCTGAAATCACAGAGCTAATTATCCACATTTAAGTTAAAGGTTCTGCTTTAATTAATGCCATTAGCCGAGTCTGAGTGAATGGAAATAAACCTGAATTCTAACAGTCTTATGTTCACTTTAGAAATCTAATCTCAGTCGGCATATTTGGAGAGATGACAGGGCACTCTCCTGGATGGCGCTCCCAGGACTGCTCCTATATAAATGGGCCCCATGCCTTTGTTTCCATGAGAGCCTTTTACCAGGCTTCTCATGCCATGCAAAGAGTCCCTGCAGGCAAAGGAGGAGATTCTTATCAGTCAATCCTTCTGGCCACATGGTCTGCGCTGAATTTCTTTCAGCCACTCGAGGCAGCAGAGCTCCAAGTACAGTCATCATTTTGCTTTACAGAATTTTCCCTGCATCCAGAGTTTCTTGTCTAGAAAAATATTTCCCTGTTGTTGAAGATGAAAGCTGAAAGTTGCACTGGGTGGTTACTAATTCTGAACAATGCACTTAACCTCTCTCTATTTGTTCCTTGCCTGTAAAATGGGCGGGGGCTTTCATTTATTTACTTATTTGATTGTTTATTTGTTTGTTTAGAAAAGGTCTCTCTATGTAGCCCTGGCTGTCCTGGAAAACTCTATGTAGACCAGGCTAGCCTTAAACTCATGCAGAATCCTCTGCCTGTACTTTCCAAGTGCTAGGACTAAAGTCGTGCACCATTCTGCCCAGGTTGGGGCACAGGAGTGTTCAGATTTAGTTTCTTAGTCACTTCTACCTGTTTCCACTGCTGCCCTCCTAATAGCTGCCTTCACCACCATATCTGCTGGAAGAGCCTTACTGGTTTCCCTACGTTCCTTGCCTTCTTCCAATGGAAGTCAGAAGGACTACATAAAAATGTTATCAGTTTCTGCTTAAAATTCTGTGGCTTTGCAAAAAAGACTCTTAAACTAAATTTGACCTGAGGATACTTCCATACGTTCACTCCTATTTAACAAACTATAACTTTACTTAGCAAGTAAGCTAACTGCAAACCTAACTATGTCAGGTCCAAAAGAAACTGGGGACAAATGGCTAACTGTGGTGCTTAATAGCACGAAGCACAAGCTATCTGAGCTATCTGAGCATAGTAAATACCCATTACAGAGTCCTTGCTGGCATCCTGACTGTTATTAGCTCTTCTTACCACACCCCCTTCCCTAAATTTCTCCAGTTCATCGGATTCCCTTCCCTAAGCTTCTCATTCCTATACAACCTATGCCTGGGCTCTCTTGGTCCTTCCCTCTCCTCCCACTTCTCTCTTGGTCCTCCTTTCTTGCTTTCCTGTCTCATGACCCAGTAAAGTTCAATGGCCATGTCTAGTCTACTAACTTCTCTCCCTGCTATGGACTCTTCCAGATGCCTCTGGCTATACGCTCCCTCATATCTACAATAAAAACCTTCTCCTTAATCATACCTGGGAGCAGTCGTGTCCTCAGTTTTACAAATTAGGAGCATCCTCTGAGACAGAGAGGGTAAGTGATAATACAGGCAGACAATGGCTCTGATCAGATTGCTCAAACAAAGCAAACTTGGCAGAGTAAACAAGCCACCTCTGTACCTCACCTCCATTTTCTGCCCGCATCGCGGGGCAATATGTTTTTTGAGACTCTGCTCTCAAGGTAGCTTGAGGTATGAACAGTTCTTTGCTCAAATACTGCTAAGTCTAATTATTCTAAACTATTTCCTTCAACAGCTCCATATGTAGGAAGCTACATTTCTAAGTCTTCAAGATCTGCCTAATTACCAGACTCTTCTGCTATGGTGCCCTCTAAAATCCTGCTCCACGTTTAAAGATCATCTCTGATGTCCTCTAATATATAAAGACACAGACTAAGTATTTGCATACGATGCTCCTTCTGCCTGGAAACCTTTCCCACACTTCTGAAATTGTAAGCAAGCCCAACTTAATGTTCTCTGTTATAAGAATTGCCTTGGCCATGGTGTCTCTTCACAGCAACAACACAGCGACTAAAACAGAGACTGATTAGCTAAAAGTACAAAAGTAATAAAATGAACAACTAAGCCAAATAAGAAGAAAATGACAGAGGTATCTATACTTCAAAAGAAGGTAATTTAAAACAAAAGTTTAAAGATCCTGAGAATAGGAAGAAGATAGGCTACAAATTTATAGATTTCTAAACCGTCTAAAGAAGAAAGAATCTTTTATTCCTAATTTCCTTAGTCAACCAGGACTACAAAGAGACATAATTTCCTGTGTGGCTTAATCTCCCTTCCTTCCACACAACTCTATAGCTTTCCTTGACACAGTTCTGCCACTACTTGGCTCCTATGCCTAGTCTTCATTGGATGTTTCCAGAACTGAAACCTAAGAAAGCCATTGCCACCGACAAGTTGCTCTTCAGAATTTTCCTAAGTCCTCTTGGTCTTGTGTTAAGAAACTTGGAAAGCGGAGTGAGTCTGGGACCTCCAAGGGAGTAGACCTGAGCTAAGAGCTCTATAGGTCCGGGCGAGAGTCTGGGACCTCCGAGATAGTAGACAGGAACGAAAAACCTCTGCGAGTCCAAGTGTGAGTCTGGGACCTCCAAACGGAGTAGCCTGAACCAGGACCTCTGCAGGTCCAGGCACACATGAGTCTGGGACTCCAGGGGAGCAGAACGGAGCCAGAGACCTCTGTGGAACCAAGCCCAAGTCAGGGACCTCCACAAGAGCAGACCCAGACCTGTTTATGGAAACAGGACTGAGCCAGCAACCTAGGCCTGAGACAGCGAACTCCACAGGGGCAGAGCAAACCCAGGAGCACCAAGGGACCTCCAGGAACATATATGTGTATAATAATGATATATATATATATATATATATGTGTGTGTGTGTGTGTGTGTAAATTTTCATTATCATACATATAACATATATGTATATCATCATTAAAATGAGGCCACTTAAAATTATGGGCAAGTTGTATGAACAAAACCCAAAGTCAGTTACTTGGCTTTGGCAAATTATACAACCGCGATGTATTGTGCAGAGTCCTCCAAACCAATCTGGAACACAAATGAGTCTCCTCCTAGATCAAGTAAGCATGACAGCAATCATATTTGGTTAACCAGTTGCTTTCTTAGTCAAAGAACACACTTTTCTCTAAATGGTGAAACTTTATAAGCTTTCTGGAATCTGGACTTATTGGCATTTGCCTGGAAGACAACAGCACCTGCTAACTTTTTTACATAACAGATAATGGGTCTAACTTCTCAGCCTATGCATTTTTAGTCTCATCAGTTTATGGTGACCTTTCAGTATAAATTTGCACAGTTCAGAGCTGTTTTCTTCCCACTTACCTCATTGAAATCTTAACGTTTCTTTCATTATAAAAAGCTTTAGCATTTTCCTTTTTAATTCTGAGAATATTAATTTTCCTTATTAAGTATTGATTATAGTTTTGTGCTTATTGCTTTTCAAATAGTCTATCCTAGTGATATTTTTATTTCTACTATTACTAGTTATAATTAATACTCAGTAGGAAAAACTCTTCCTGTAACTTTAATATTAATAGCTAGGTTTGGGGGTCTGGGGAGATGCTTAATTGGTAAAGTGCTTGCCATGTAAGCAGGAGGACTGAGTTCAGATCTTCAGCACCCACATTAAACAAAGAAACAAACAAGAACAACAACAAAGAAAAGCAACGTTAGGTCCAACTGCAGAGGCATGAAATCCCAGTGCTGGGAGGCAGGAACAAGAGACCTGCTGACCAGTAAACACCAAACTCAGGAACAGACCCTGTCTCACAAACTAAGATGCAAAGCAATAGAGGAGAACAAACTCCACCCACAAACAAATTCACACATACATGTGCACAAACTGTTGCATCATTTTAGGTCAATTGATACTTAAGAGTAAGCTGGTCCAGGACAGGCACTAAAAAAGCTGCAGAGAAACCCTGTCTAGAAAAACCAAAAAAAGAAAAAAAAAAAAAAAAAGAGTAAGCTGGGCGGTGGGGGCGTACACTTTTAATCTCAGCACTCAGGAGGCAAACGGATCTCCATGAGTTTGAGGCCAGCCTAGTCTACAGAGCGAGTTCCAGGACAGGCTCCAAGGCTACAGAGAAACCCTGTCTGGGGAGAGGATGCTATCAAGATCAGGAAAAGGAAGGGAAAAAGAAAGCTAAGAATCTATGAGAAATAAAACAATGGGAGACTTATCTCATAAGTTTTAGAGGGTTGCACTGAGCCTGCACATTAGAGTTGAAATATAATATAGGAGTAAGATAAAATTGAGCCTATAAAGGTGCTTTGATAGTGACCTTAAAATTACAATGCAAGATACAGGTAACCTATTTGCTAGAAGAGTCAATAGCTAAGGAGACATTTATGGTGATACACAATACAGAATGCAAAGCAACCTGAAAGCAGAGCCCAGCTAATGAAAATGTGTGTGCAGGTACTGCAGTGATTTTCAGTGCTGATGAAAACACCAGCTGTAATTATTTTTATTATTGACCTGAGTTCAACTAGAAATCAAAACCAAAGCTGTATATTTCAGCAAGCTTTCAATCAGTAACTTTGTGTGAGTGTGAGTGTGTGTGTGTGTGTGTGTGTGTGTGTGTGTGTGTGTGTGTAGACATGCACGTGTAGGTCAGAAGACAATCTCAGATGTTAGTTCTCACCTTTCAACTTGTTTTAAGCAGGGTCTCTTGTCATTTGATGTTGCATCCAGAGATTCTCCTGTCTCCATCTCACAGCAGAAAGTTGGGATTATAAATGCAAACTACTGCATCTAACTTTACATGGATTCTGAGGATCTGAACTCAGGTCCTTAGGATTGTGCAACGAATGCCCTTTCTCCAGCCTCGACCAGTAACTTTAAAGCAGTGTTTCTTTGCCTAAACTCTACTGACATTTCAGGCCAGTTTGCTTTTATGTGACACAGTGTGCTCAATGGCATCCATGACCTTGACCTACTATGGGCAAACAGAACAAATAGATTGAAGTGACAATAAGAAATGCTGAACATTGCCAAGTGTCTTTAATTAACAATAACAGCTCCAGAATCTTAAGAAAAACCTAGCAGTTGCATTTCTGACTCCCTCATATAAACTGAGAATTAAACATGGCAAATGGGAGCCGAATGCCTGGTAGACATAAGTCACATGTCCGAATGAGTACTTAAAATATGGCTAGTAAGAACTGAAATATAATGTAAGATGCATTTAAGATTTCAAAGAGGGGCTGGAGAGATGGCTCAGAGGTTAAGAGCACTGACTGCTCTTCCAGAGGTCCTGAGTTTAATTCCCAGCAACCACATGATGGCTTACAACCATCTGCAAGGAGATCTAGTGTCCTCTTCTGGCGTACAAGCATACACCCAGGCAAAACACTGTATACATAATAAAAAAATTAAAAATAAAATTAAAAAAAACAAAAAATGCAAAGCTTTAAAAAAGATTTCAAAGATTTAGTATTTAAAAGAATGTAAACTAAGTATTTTTGTTTATCTATTATTAATTAATTAACTAATGTCTTTTGAGACAGGAATTCTGTATGTATCTTTGGAGCCTATAGACCAGGTTGTCCTTGAACTCACAGAGATCTGCCTGCCTCTTCCTCCAGAATGCTGGGATTAAAGGCGTGTTCCACGACTGCCCGGCTCTACTTCAGTATTTTTAAAAACACTTATTTTATCGATTACTGTGTGTGAATGTCAATGCAGGATGTGAGGGTCACAGGTACACATGGAGATCAGCGAGCAACTTTTGGTGTGGGAAGTCCTGTATGTGTTGCTTTTATTGGTTAATGAATAAAGAAGCTGCTCTCAGTCAATGGCTTAACAGAACATAGCCAGGCTATATCTATATAGCCAAGCGCGCTCTCTCTCTCTCTCTCTCTCTCTCTCTCTCTCTCTCTCTCTCTCTCTCTCTCTCTCTCTCTCTCTCTCTCTCTCTCTCTCTCTCTCAGAGAAGTTATGTAGGTAGCCTAGCCAGAGACAGACACTGGAACTTTACCTGGTAAGCCACAGCCTCATAGTGATACACAGATTACTAGAAATGGGTTAAATTAAGATGTAGGGGTTAGCCAATAAGAAGCTAGAGCCTATGGGCCAAGCAGTGATTATTACAGTTTCTGTGTAGTTATTTCGGGAGTCTGGGAACCAACAAGCAGCCTCCTTACAACAAACTTTCAGAAGTGTTTTCTCCTTCCGTCATGGGATAAGGTAGTCAGACTCATGTAATCAGGTTTTCATAGAAAGCACTTTTACTTACTGAGCCATCTCGCTGGCCCTATTTCAATAATTTTTACACTGGTTATAGGTTAATGTGTTAATGTTCTGGATATACTTAAGTTCAAATAAAAGATATTATAATTAAGTCCACCTGTTTACTTTTATCTTTTTTAAAATGTGGAGCTACTCCCTGGTAGGTTGACCAAGCTCCAATAGATGTCCCTATACCCATGGTCAGCACAAATTAGGATGCATTGATTATTATTTTTAAAAAGAAGACATGAAAATGGGAGGGGTGGGAGGAGATGAGAGGATATGGGGAAAATTAGATGAGGGGAGGAGTAGGGATAAATATGATTAAAATACACAGTAGGAAATTCTTAAAGAATAAAAATATATCTAAAATGTGAGCTTACTGAAACAGGAAGGCATTTGTAACTTCTATTACAGCTCTACTGAACAGAGCTGAACTTATGCAAAGAAAATTCATCCTCCACACCACCGGTGGCTTAGATGAGGGAAGAGCAATCCACAGAGCTCTGTCTTCAGCTATCTTCTTGAATTATTTCCAGTCTTGCTGCTCCATTAAAAAAACTATTCTTCGATAATCAGACTCCAAACTCTATCTCCAATGAAACCTGGATATACTTTTCTAACTATGTACAATACCACTTGGAGCAGTGGTTCTCAACCTTCCTAGTGTTGCAACCTTTTAATACAGTACCTCATGCTGTGGTGACCCCCAACCATAAAATTACTTTTGTTGATACTTCATAACTGTAATGTTGCTACTGTTATGAATGCAATGTAAATACCTGTGTTTTCCAATGGTCTTTTGGGGATCATGAGAACCACTCACTGTCCTAGAGGCACCACAAACTTAAATGAGCATCACCCTAAAAGGTTACTCCTCAATAGTTCATTTTAGTAAATGGTGCTTAATAAATGGGTGTGTCACCCATTTATTTCCTTCCCTGTGCCATCTGAAATCTGGCACCACCACCAGCTTTTTCTATTTCCTAAATACTTCTGAACTTTTCCTTTTGCTGACCCCACTGGCTAAGCCAAGTCATAATTATGTCCCCTTTTATCAACTCCCACTGGCTCTTGTTACAGTGTGCCCTATCCCAGATAAAACAAAACAACTTTGCTCATTGTTGTCCTTTCTATAGAACACTATCCTACATAAGGACATATGTATCTTTCCTTATTCTCTGTTACACCTCTACTTCACTCATTTATAAACAAATGAACAATCAAATACAAACTACCACCTCACAGGTTTCTACTTACTAAGAAGTTGGATTATCCTGATTCAATTAGCATGGGAGGCATGGAAAACATCTGTCCTGTGTGTGTGTGTGTGTGTGTGTGTGTGTGTGTGTGTGTGTGTGCATATGTACTAAGAAAAGTACTAGAATTCTAGAAAGGAGATCAGGAGGAAGAGTGGGGGAAGGCAAGGGGTACTTGGGGACCACATGCCCTGAACTCTTATCTCTAACAAATTTACTATGCCTGAACTCAAACTGAAGCCTTTCTTCAGTTCAGTTCATCTGATAGATGAGGAAAGAGTGCCCAAACAATCCCCCAGTCCTGCACAAACCTGATGTCCAACATCTCATCTCCCATCTCAAATTTCATGATCCTACAGTATCCACCGCTTAGCAATGACTCAGTGAAAAGTAGCTGAGATCTACAAAGAACAATTACGAAACACAAACTACTTCTAAAAGCAAGCCATTCTCCCACAGCATGATGACTGTTCCCCAGTCCAGTCACCTTTTATTAGGGATTATCAACCACCTTCCTGCCTAAGATAGCCTCCACCATTCCCCATCCAACACTAGTCTGAAGGTGGGGAGGGCCATGGGCGTCTCTATTAACAAGCAAGTTTAAGCTTCTTTTGCAAGCTTAAAAACAATCAGAACTTTCCCTCGTGTTGGTGGTATTTAACTAATCCCACATCTAGGGTAAGGAAGAAGAACTTCTAAAGATCTCTCCCAATGTACGCATTTACAAAAGGATAGACACAAGGATGAACACTAGTCCTCTGTTTCTACTCATCTTTCACTAGTTAGATCTACAGAAAGGAAGGCAGGAGTATAAATTATACAGATGGGACAAGCATAAGTATGGAATATACTAGGGAGGCCAGGTTAGCTACACGTCCAAGAATATTTAATGGGATTATACTTGGGTAAATGACTTTAAAAATGGCTTTATTTAGGAGGCCAGGTATGGTAGTGCACACCTTTAATCCCAGCATGCAGAAGGCAGATGCAAATAGATCTGAGTTCAGGATCTGTTTAGTCTATAAAGCATGTTCCAGGATAGTCAGGGCTGTTACACAGAGAAACCCTATCTCTAAAAAACAAAAAACAAACAAAAATTATAAAAAAAAGGCCTTCCTAAAGGGACTGGAAAGAATGGTCAGTGCTAGCCTTGTAACCACAAGCAAACAAGTTCAATTCCCAGCATCCTGTAAAAGAGACAGGCATGATAGTGCCTAACTGTAATTCCAGCACAGAAGTATCCCTGGGCCCCAGCCTAGCCTAATTGGTAAACTTCAGGTTCCAGTAATGGGTCATCTTAAAACACAAGGTGGACAGAAAACAGAGACACCCATGTTTGACCTCTGGCCTTCATGTGCATTTTCACAGAGACATGCACCCACATGGTATCTCATGTATTTTCTCATTCTTAGCCCCACAACCCTCCATCCCTTTTCTCTCTCCTTACTGGTTCCCTTCTTTCTCATAGTTCTCCTTCTGTACTAGTAACTAGTATCATGTGTGTATGTGTGTGTATGTGCATGTGATTGCCATATATGTACACACACACACATATATAAACACAGATTCCACACATGAAAAAAAATGTGATATTTGGTCTCTCTCTTATTACCCCGTCAGTACTGTCTGATGATTTTTTTTCATATCACAGTTCAATACTCCCATGATATCAGCAAAATCATTTGGTTCTCTAGGAAAAGCAAGCAACTGAGGTAAAACAAAACACAGCAATAGACTTAGAGAAAACAGAAGAGACAGGCTGGCCTCAGTCTTTCTGTTTTAGACAAAACCCAAGGCTCTTGACAGCATGCATTTTAACTGCAGTGTACCTGCACAAAGAGATGAAACATGGAATATGTGGAGGTTTGAATGTGTATGGCCCCCATAGGCTCATGTGTTTGAGCACTTGGCCTATAAGGAGTGGCACTATGATGAAGTATAGCCTTGGAATAGGTAATGCCTTTTGGAGGAAGTGTGTCACTGTGGAGGCAGGCTTTGAGGTCTCATAAATGCTCACATTATGCCTGGTATGTTACTCAGTTCACTTTCTGTTGTCTGCAAATCAAGATGCAGAACTCTCAGTTCCTTCTCCAGCACCAATGTGCCTGCACACAACCATGAAGATAATGGACTAAACCTCTGAAACTGTAAGTCAGCCCCAATTAAATGGTTTCCTTTCTAAGAGTTGTGGTCATGGTTGCTTCATAGAAACAGAAACCCTAACTAAGACACAGTGTATATGGAAGAGTTATTTTGTATATAAAGATAGATAAAAATATTATTTCTGCAGTGTTAACATTTCATGGGATTAAGACTGTGGACAGTATCTACAAAGGCTTTGCAGGGAACAAGAGTTAACAACTTTGGCAGATCTCCATCTCCTTAACCATGAATGGTCAGCATCATGCACCTTAAAGGACAGTTACCGTAGAAGCATGCCTCTGCCTCCTGAATACTGGGATTACAGGTGTCACTACCAAGCCCAGCCTTTCATTGTGGCTAATATATACAGAGAGGCTAGGACTGGAAATAAAGTAAACAAAACATAACCGAACTGTAAAATCACTGATCTACAAGCAAAGCTTCAAGTATATACAGGTTAGTTATCCTTTACTGATCAACTGGATCAGTAATAATCTTACCACTAAACACCTAACCTCAAAAGAGAAAATAAACATACAGTAAAAACCAAAGAATGAATAAGATGAGCCATAAATGGGCAAAAATACAAACCTAAAACGCCAATTTCAAGACCATCCAGGCCTGTCTTAATTTTATCATAAATATCATCCAGTGCAAAGTCAACAGCAATGGTCCTTGTTTCCACTTTGAATTTTTCTTCTGGAAGGAAAAAAAAAAACAAATAATGAGCAAAAAGGAAAATTAATACATGGCAATTATGATTAAATCACTGGATAACATTATCCTTTCAAATTTTCTCCCCCCAATTTGATATGACATTTAGAGCAGGACAATTTCAAGCAATCATGAGACTATGTAAGAAATGATAGAGTCAACAAAACAATAGTTCAGCAATTAAAAGTCCCAGCATCCTCACTGGGTTGCCTGAGTGTGCCTTGTCAATTTTCCTCTTGTGAATCAATAATGGTAACCACTTTCTCAAAGTCAAGCACAAATAACACAATATGATTCTTATCACATTATATACTCTTTAAATATCACTTCCTTTGTGATTTTAACTGTAAATTGATGCCTCTTAATCTCAGGAAGAAGTCTTTATGGTATAAAGTAGTGTTTAAAAAAAGACTTATTTTTTATGTGCATTGGTGTTTTGCTTGCATGTATTTCTGTGTAAGCATACCATATTCCATGGAACTGGAGTGACAGACAGATGTGAGCTGCTCTGTGGGTGCTGAGAATGGAATTCAGGTCGTCTGGGAGAGTAGCCAGTGCTCTTAACTGCTGAACCACTTCCCAGGCTCTGTTGTAAAGTATCCCAAAGTGAGAAACATTAAAAGAAAAAATTTCATCTTAGGAAAAGGAATATGATCTTACTGCAGTTTTTGGATTGGATAAGTTAGTTAAATCACTACATTTAAAAAGCAACACCAAGTGCACAGCAATAAATATACAAAATGACATAAAAACGACCTCAGTGCTTTTCTCAAGATGATTAAGGTCCCAAGAGCTGGGGATGTAAACAAGAGTGAGATCTACGAAAACACACTCATCAAGGATAGCATACAACTTCCATTTCCTTCTATCTTCGCTAGCCAAACCCTTTGAAGAATGTGGGCTCTGAGGTCACCCAGACATAGACACCAATCTCATTCCTATACTTCTCTATAGAATAACTACTGAGCAAGACAGACATCCTCTAGGAGTCTCAGCATCCTCTGCGACAATGAACTAATCTCTATCCAGCTTAGTCCACTGGCTCAGATGATGACCACTGGTGCAGGAGGCACTGCACAAATGCTAGGCCTTCCCTTCCTCTGCCACTTGCAGTGATAATTCATTTCTATTTTAATAAATAAAGCTCACTTGAAGATAAGAACACAAAACAGCCACACTGGTCAGACATACAGGCCAGGCAGCAATGGCACACACCTTTAGCCCAGAAGTCACACTAGCTAGCCACAGAGGCCAGGTGGTGGTGGTGCTCGCCTTTAACCCCAGTACTAGAGAGAAATATAAGGCAGGATGAGACAGGAACTCGCCCTTTTCAGTCTGAAGATTCAGCTCTCTAGAGGCTTGGCTGCTTTGCTTTTCTGATCTTCAGGTTGAACCCTAATATTTATCTCTGGGTATTTATTAATCGTGATAAAATTGGTACGAATTCACAGAAAAGCCATTTGCCTTTGGCATTTTAGCCACTGGCACCCGGCTTAGCTTTCTTTTCTTTTTTCCCCAAGCCTCAGAGCAAGTTTGGGATTTTCTTCTTGTAGCCTCTCTGAAACAGTCTCCAACTGCCAGCCAAACTCTAGAAGCACGTGGGCTCGAAACGTCATAGAACTCATCCACCTTATACTGACTGCTTCTGCCTTAAGGCAGACCCTTCCACATGTGCTTTTTCCGAACAATACCCGCACAGTTTTCAGACAGTTGGCGCTCTCCCTCTTCCTTCCTCCCCCCTCTCTCTTGCACTCTCTCCTCTCTCTCTCTCCTCTCTCTCTCCTCTCTCTCTCTCTCTCTCTCTCTCTCTCTCTCTCTCTCTCTCTCTCTCTCTCTCTCTCTCTCTCTCTCTCTCTCTCTCTCTTCCTCCCTCCCTCCACCATGGGTTGTGGGCTCTCCCTAAGCCCCCTTCTCAGGCTGCTGCCAAACTAGGTAGCAGTCTTGAAATTCAGTCAGGCTTTTACTGTGCTACACAGCAGCAATAGGCCTCATAGCCTCAACAACATCATCGGTAGATTTCATAAGACAATTGGGAATTCTTAAAGGGAGGAATTAGTTAAAAGAGGAGTTTTATCCCACATGAAAAAATGGGAAAAACCATTACAATGGAGGGATTTGGGTCTCTGTATAATATGCTAGACAGTTTGAAATGGATAATTTAGATGGGGTTTATGTACTGTCAACTGTAAATATCAGATTTATCATATTTTTTTCTTATTAACAAAAAAACTGGTTAATCAGAGTGTTAAGATACAGGCCATAGAAAAACCTAATAAAACAGATAACAGAGATATTCAAATCCAGACAGAGGATTTTAGTGGAGAACCAATTTCAATGTTGCATTATAACAACTGAGAAAACAGGCCTGAGCCAGTGACCTCCATCCACTGAAGCAGCCCTGAGACAGCGACCTCACAGCAGTAGGACTGAGCCAGTGATTTCCCACAGAGAAGGCCTTAGGCAGTGACCTCCACAGAAGCAGGTACAAGGGAGCTACCAATGAGGGAGTAGGCTGGAGCCAGAGACCTATGCAGGATGTGGTCCAAGCCAGGGACCTCCACAAGAGCAGGCCAGAGATAGGGACATCTGTGGGAACAGGCCTGAGCCAGTGACCTCTGCCAGAGCAGGCCAACGGCAACAACTTCCACAAGAGCAGGTACTGAAGGAGCAGGCCTAAGCCAGTGACCTCCTCTGAAGTAGGTCTGAACCAGCAACCTCTGTCAGAGTGGGCCCAACAATGCAACCTCAGAGAAAGCATACCCAAGCAATCAACTTCCATGGGAGCAGGCCCTAACAACTCTCAGGATTACAAAGTGACCCCTGAGAATACTGAGCAGCCTCTGCCAACACCAAGTGACCTCCAGGGTGAGTGGAACCATGGCCATGACTGCACCACAAGGAGCAACCATCTAAGCCTTGGATCCACTGGCACCTGAAGGACTGATTACTAGAGACATAGCCGCAACTATAGCAATCAAGGAGAACATGGGTAGACAAAGTAAGAATACATGCAACAACACAAAGAGCAACACAGCACCAGTAAAAACTAGTGACCCTATAACAGGAAGACCTGAACACCCAAATATAAAGCAGAAGAAATTGACCAAAAAATAACTTCAAGAGAATGTTTGAGGTCCTTAAAGAGGAAATGAAAAATTCCCTCAAAGAAATGGAGGAAAAGACAAATAAAAAATTGGAAGAAATCAACAAATCCCTTAAAGAAAAACAAGAAAAAACAAACAGATGAAAGAAATAGTTCAAAACTTGAAAACTAAAATAGAGACAATAAAGAAAAAGCAGGCAGAGGGAATTATAAACACAGAAATTATAAGAAAACGATCAGATCATTTCATTAGATGCTGAAAAAGCATTTGACAAAATTCAACACCCCTTTATGATAAAGGTCTTGGAGAGATTAGGGATACAAGGGTCATTCCTAAATATAATAAAAGCAATATGCAGCAAGTATATTAACATTAACATTAAATTAAATGGAGAGAAACTCAAAGCCATTCCATTAAATCAGGAGCACGACAAGGCTGTCCACTCTCTCCATACCTCTTCAATATAGTGCTTGAAGTTCTAGCAATAGCAATAAGACAGCATAAGGAGATCAAGGGGATTTGTTATTTGCAGATGATATGATAGTGTACATAAGCGACCCCAAAAACTCTACCAAAGAACTCCTACAGCTGATAAACACCTTTAGTAACATGGCAGGATACAAGATCAACTCCAAAAAATCAGTTGCCCTCCTATACACAAAGGATAAAGAAGCAGAGAAAGAAATCAGAGAAGCATCACCTTTCACAATAGCCACTAATAGCATAAAATATCTTGGGGTAACTCTAACCAAGGAAGTGAAAGATCTATTTGACAAGAGCTTTAAGTCTTTGAAGAAAGAAATTGAAGAGGATACCAGAAAATGGAAGGATCTCCCTTGCTCTTGGATTGGGAGGATCAACATAGTAAAAATGGCAATTTTACCAAAAGCAATCTATAGATTTAATGCAATCTCCATAAAAATCCCAACAAAATTCTTCATAGATCTTGAGAGAACAATAATCAACTTTATATGGAAAAACAAAAAACCCAGGATAGCCAAAACAATCCTATACAATAAAGGAACTTCTGGAGCATTACCATCCCTGACTTCAAACTCTATTACAGAGCTACAGTAATGAAAACAGCTTGGTACTGGCACAAAAACAGAGATGTTGACCAATGGAATGAATTAGAAGACCCAGATTTTAACCCAAAAACCTATGAACACCTGATTTTTGACAAAGGAGCTAAAAGTATACAATGGAAGAAAGAAAGCATCTTCAACAAATGGTGCTGGCATAACTGGATGTCAACCTGTAGAAGAATGAAAATAGATCCATATCTATCACCATGCACAAAACTCAAGTCCAAATGGATTAAAGACCTTAATATCAATCTGAACACACTGAACCTGATAGAAGAGAAAGTGGGAAGTAGTCTACAACACATGGGCACAGGAGACCACTTCCTACGTATAACCCCAGTTGCACAGACAATAAGGGCAACATTGAATAAACGGGACCTCCTAAAACTGAGAAGCTTCTGTAAAGCAAAGGACACTGTCATTAAGACAAAAAGGCAACCTACTGACTGGGAGAAGATCTTCACCAACCCCGCAACAGACAAAATTCTGATCTCTAAAATATATAAAGAACTCAAGAAACTAGACTTTAAGATGCTAATTAACCCAAAAAATGGGGTACTGATCTGAACAGAGAATTCTTAACAGAAGAAGTCTAAATGGCCAAAAGACACTTACGATCATACTCGACTTCCTTAGCCATCAGGGAAATGCAAATCAAAACAACTTTGAGATACCATCTTACACCTGTTAGAATGGCTAAAATCAAAAACACCAATGATAGTTTTTGCTGGAGAGGATGTGGAGTAAGGGAAACACTCATCCATTGCTGGTGGGAATGCAAACTTGTGCAACCACTTTGGAAATCAGTGTGGCAGTTCCTCAGGAAATTCGGGATCACCTACCCCAGGATCCAGCAATATCACTCTTGGGAATATACCCAAGAGATCCCTATCATACTACAAAAGCATTTGTTCAACTATGTTCATAGCAGCATTATTTGTAATAGCCAGAACCTGGAAACAACCTAGAAGCCCCTCAATGGAAGAATAGATAAAGAAAGTGTGGAATATGTACGCATTAGAGTACTACTCAGCAGTAAAAAACAATGACATCTTGAATTTTGCATGCAAATGGATGGAAATAGAAAACTATCCTGAGTGAGGTAACCCAGACCCAAAAAGATGAATATGGTATGTACTCACTCATAAGTGGATTCTAGCCATAAATAACAGACATTGAGCCTATAATACGTGATCCTGGAGAAGCTAAATAAGAAGGTGAACCCAAAGAAAAACATATAATTATCCTCCTGGATATTGGAAGGAGACAAGATTGCCAGGCAAAAATTGGAAACTTGGGGGTGGGGGTAACGGAAGATGGGGAGAAAAAAAGTGAGAAGGGGAGGATGGGGAGAGCTTTGGGGAATGGGACAATTGAGATGGAGGAAGGGTGGATATGGAAGCAGGGAAGTATATATCTTAATAAAGGGAGCCATTTTAGGGTTGGCAGGAGTCTTGACTCTAGAGGTGTTCCCAGGTGTCCATGGAGATGTTCCCAGCTAGATCCTTGGGCAGCTGAGGAGAGGGAGACTGAACTGGCCCTTTCCTATGTCAGGACCGCAAGGGGTGCTCCCACTCACTGAGATGGTGGGGCTGATCTAATCGGAGCTCACCAAGCCCAGCTGGACTGGGACTGATGGAGCATGGGATCAAACTGGACTCTCTGAACGTGGCTGACAAGGAGGGTTGACTGAGAAGCCAAGAACAATGGCACTGGGTTTTGATCCTACTGCATGTACTGGCTTTGCGGGAGCCTAGTTTGTTTGGATGCCTCACCTTCCTAGACCTGGATGGAGGGGGGAGAACCTTGGACATCCCACAGGGCAGGGAACCTTGACTGCTCTTTGGACTGGAGAGGGAGGGAGAGTAGGAGGAGGGGGAGGGAAATGGAAGGAGGGGAGGAAGTGGAAATTTTTAATTAAAAATAAATTTAAAAAAAACAATCAGGAACCCAAACTGCAACAATAAACAGCAGAATACAAGAGACGGAAGAGAGAATCTCAAGCACTGAAGATATAATATAGACTCATTGGTCAAAGAAAACATTAAATCTAACAAAAGCTTAACACAAAATATCCAGGAAATATGGGACACCATGAAAAGACGAAACCTAAGAATAATAAGGATAAAAGGACAGGAAGTACAACTCAAAAGCACAGAAGTCTATTCAACAAAATCATAGAAGAAAATGTTTGCAACTTAAAGATATACATACAAGTTTACAGAACACCAAATAGACTAAACAAAAAAGTCCCCTCACAACATAACAATCAAATCACTAAACATACAGAATAAAGAAAGACTATTAAGAGTTGCAAAGAAAAAAGGCCAAGTAACACAAGTAACATATAAAGGCAGACCTATCAGAATTACAGCTGACTTCTCAATGGAAACAATGAAAGCCAGAAAGTCCAGTGTTATGCAGACATTAAGAGACCATGGATGCCTGCCAGGACTACTATATCCAGCAAAACTGTCAATCACCATAGAAAGACAAAACAAGATATTCAACGACACAGCCAGATTTAACCAACACCTACGTACAAACCTCGCCCTACACAAAGTACTAGAAGGAAAACTCTAACCCAAGGAAGTTAGCTACTATCACAAAAACAAAGACCATATATAATCTCACAGAAGCAAATTCCAAAAAAGGGAAAACACATACAAAATAACATCACCAACAATGAAAATTAAAACAACAGGAAGTAGCAATCACTAGTCATTAATATCCCTCAATGTGAATGGACTCAACTCACCTATAAAAAGACACAGGCTAACAGACTGGATAAGAAAACAGAATCCATCCTTCTGCTGCATACAAGAAACATACCTCAACCTCAAAGACAGACATTGCCTCAGAGTAAAGGGTTGGGAAAAAAATTTCCAATCAAATGGACCTAAGAAACAAGTTGGTGTAGTTATCCTAATATCTAACAAAATAGACTTCAAACTAAAATCAATCAAACGAGACAAAGAAGGACATTTCACAATAGTCATAGGAAATAATTCATCAAGAGGAAGTCTCAATACTGAACATCTATGCCCCAAATGCAAGGGCATCCTTAAATGTAAAAGAAGCACTACTAAAGCGTAAATCCACACACTAAACCCCACACATTAATAGTGGGGGACTTCAACACTCCACTCTCAGGGCTGGATGGGTCTGTCAAACAAAATTAACAGAGAAATAAGGGAACTTACAGATGTTATAACTCAACTTAACAGACATCTATAGAACATTCCATCCAATTGTAAAAGAATATACCTTTTACTCAGTACCTCATGGAACCTTCTCAAAAATTGACCACATAATAGGTAACAAAGCAAACCCCAACAGATACAAAAAAAAATTGGAATGACACCATATATCTTATCAAATCACCATGGCTTAAAATTAGAATTCAACAGCAACATTAACTCCAGAAAGCCCACAAACACATGAAAATTAAGCGATACTCACCTAAATCACCATTGGGTCAAGGAAGAAATAAAGGAAGAAATTAAAGACTTCCTGAAATTCAATGAAAATGACCACAAAACATACCCAAATTTATGGGACACAATGAAAGCAGTATTAAGAGGAAAGTTCATAGCACTGAATGCCTATATAAGAAGCTTAAAAAATCCCACCGTAGTGAGTTAACAGAACACCTGAAAACTCTAGAAGAAAAAGAAGCCAACTCACTCAGGAAGACTAGACGGCAGGAAATGATCAAATTGAGAGCTGAAATCAACAAAACAGACACAAAGAAAACAATACAAAGAATCAACGAGACAAAGTTGGTTCTTTGAGAAAAATCAACAAAATAGACAAACCTTTACCCAAACTAGCCAAAAGGCAGAGAGAGAATATTCAAATTAACAAAATCAGAAATGAAAAGGGGGATATAACAACACACACAGATGAAATCCAGAGAATCATTAGGTCACATTTTGAAAATCTGTACTCCACAAAATTGGAAAACTTAAAGGAAATGGACAACTTTCTGGACAAAAAAAACACATAACAAAATTAAATCAAGACCAGACAAGCAAATTGAATAGATGTATAACTTCTAAAAAAAATAAAATAGAAACAGTCATCAAAGGTCTCCCAACCCCCCCCCAAAGCCACTGCCAGATGGATTCAGTGCAGAATTCTTCATGATTTTCAAAGAACTAATACCAATACTCCTCAAATTGTTCCACACAATAGAAACAGAAGGAATGTAGTGATGGGCTGCAGTCCTGCTTTTCGTCCTGCCTGGCTTCCGCACGGCTGAAATAACAACACATAAATAGTATTCATTTAAACACTGCCTGGCCCTTTAGTTTCAGCCTCTTATTGGATAATTCTCACATCTTGCTTTAACCCATATTTAATAATCTGTGTAACACCACAAGTGGTGTCTTACCGGGAAAGATTCAGCATGTTTGGCCTGGCGGCTGGCTCCATTGTGTCTGAGAGGAGAGGAGAGGCATGGCGGTCTGACTAACTTCCCAGCATTCTGTTCTGTCTACTCCACCCACCTAAAGGCTGGCCTATCAAATGGGCCAAGGCAGTTTCTTTATTAACCAATGAAATCAACATAAACACAAGACTATCCCACTTCAAAGGAACATTGCCAAACTCTTTTTATGAGGATACCCAAATCACACAAAGACATTACTAAGAAAGATAATTAGAAACCAATCTCCCTCATGAACATTGCTGCAAAAAATACTCAATAAAATAATGGCAAATCAAATATCATCCTATGATCTAACATCAAACTATAATCAAGTTGGTTTCATCATAGAGATGCAGGGATGGCTCAACATATGAAAATTTGTCAATGTAATCCACCATATAAACGAACTGAAAAGAAAAAGATCATCTCATTAGATGCTAAGATGCCTTTGACAAAATACAATATTCCTTCATGATAAAGGTCTTGGAGAGAGCAGGGATACAAGGAACATATCTAAACATACAGCAAGCCAATAGTCAGTATCAAACTAAATGGAGAGAAACTCAAAGTGATCTCACTGAAATTAGGAACAAGACTAGGTTGTCCACTCTCTCCATATGTATTTAATATAGTACTTGAAAGTGTAGCTAGAGCAAAAATACAACAAGAGGAGATCAAGGGGATTCAAATCAGAAAAGAACTCAAACTCTCATTATTTGCTGATGATATGCTAGTTTATATAAGTGACTCCAAAAATTATACCAAGGAACATCTACAACTCAAACATCTTCAGTAATGTAGCAGAATACAAGATTAACTCAAGAAAAAGAAAAACATCAGAGAAACATCACACTTCACAATAGCCACAAATAACATAAAATATCTTAGAGTAACTCTAATCAAAGGAGTGGAAGACCTCTATGACAAGAACTTTAAATCTTTGAAGAAAAAAACTGAAGAAGACACCAGATCTCTATGCTCTTGGGTAGGTAGAATTAAAATAGTAAAAATGGCAATCTTACCAAAAGCAATCTACAGATTCAATGCAATGCCTATCAAAATCCCAGCAAAATTCTTCACAAACCTTGAAAGAACAGTACTCAACTAAAAATGGAAAAACAAAAAATCCAGAAGAGCAAAACAATCCTGTACAATAAAGGAATTTCTGGAAGCATCACAATCCCTGATTTCAAACTCTACTACAGAGCTACAGTACTGAAAACAGCCTGCTAGTGGCATAAAAATAGACAGGAGAATCAATGGAAGTGAATTGAAGATCCAGATATCAATTCACACACCTTTGAATACCTGATTTTTGACAAAGAAGAAAAAAAAATCATATTTAACAAATAGTGCTGGCATAATTGGATATAAACATGTAGAACAATGAAAAATAGATCCGTTATCTATCACCATGCACAAAAGTCAAGTCCAAATGGATCAAAGATTTCTAGAGAAAGCCAGCCACACTGAACCTCATAGAAGAGAAAGTGGGAAATAGACTTGAACGCACTGGCACAGGAGACCACTTCCTAAATATAACCCCAGCAGCATAGACAGGGAGATAAACAATTAATAAATGGGACCTCCTGAAACTGAGAAGCTTCTGTAAAGCAATGAACATGATCAACAAAACAAAACAGCAGCCAACAGATGGCAAATATCTTCACCAACTCCACATTGGACATAGGGCTAATCTCCAAAATATACGAAGAAATCAAGAAATTGGTCATTAAATAAAATTCCAATAAAAAAATGGGTACAGACCAAAACAGAAAACTCTCAATAGAGGAATCTAAAATGGCTGAAAGACACTTAAGGAAATGCTCAACATCCTTAACCATCAGAAAAAAGCAAATCAAAACAATTCTGAGATTCCATCTTACATCTTTAAGAATGGCCAAGATCAAAAACACTAATGACAACTTATGCTGGAAAGGTTGTCGGGTAAAGGGAACTTTCTTGCATTGCTGGTGGGAGTGCAAGCTGGTACAGCCCCTTTGGATTCAGTATGGCAATTTCTCAGAAAATTAGGAAACAACCTACCTCAAGACCCAGCAATACCACCTATGGATATTGACCCAAAGAATGCTCAATCATACCACACGGATATGTGCTTAACTATGTTCACAGCAGCATTGTTTGTCATAGCCAGAACCTGGAAACAACATAAATGCCCCTCAACCGAAGAACAGATAAGGAAAATGTGGTACATTTATACAATGGTGTACTACACAGCAGAAACAAATAATGACATCTTGAAATTTGCAGGCAAATGGATGGATCTAGAAAACATCATACTGAGTGAGGTAACCCAGACCCAGAAAGACAAATATCATATGTACTCATTCCTAAGTGTCTTTAGACAGAAAGCAAAGAAAAACCAGCCTACAATTTATATTCCTAGAGAATCTAGACAACAATGAGGCCCCTAAGAGAGACGTACATGGAAAGTAAAAAAGGACAACATCTCCTGAGTAAACTGGGAGCATGGGGACCATGGGAGAGGGTAGAAGGGGAGGGAAGAGGAAGGCAGTGGAGAAAAATATATAGCTCAATAAAAATAATTTAAAAAGAGAATAGAACAGCTTAAGGTTTTCAGACAACCACACTTAATATAACCAGTAACTTTACAAAATTTCCAAATGGTAGAGGTTTTTTGTTTTACAGATAAGTGGACTCCTATGCCAATGTTAGATTTAAGTTGATTCAAGGAAGCCGTAGTTTCATATGACTTAGAGTCACCTTTTGTGAAGCAAATGTTAAACTCGTGGTCTGTCTGTAATAGAATTATACCTGAAGAATGGATAGAATTGGTTAAAGGTGTTTTAGAGCCTGGTGCGATAACAATGGAGTACCAGGTTCAGTGAAGAGGCTAAGATTATTGAACAATGGAGTAATGCTAAAGGTAGGGAAATCCCCCTATATCAAGTTCTTAGAGATGATTATGTTACTATAGAATGGCAAGCTGTATATGACGGCTACATGCTGGATTTATATCATGCAGTACCTTTGAATGCTTGGAACAGAAATGGAGAAATAAAAAGGAAAATGGAGTCTTTTATGGAAGTTATACAGGGTTCAAAGGAAGCCTTCACAGATATCTTACAAAGATTGACTGCAGCAGTAAATAGAATGATACTAAATTCAGAAGTCAGACAAATAGTAATTGAATCTTTGGATTTTAAAAATGCCAATTCTCTATGCAAAAGGATAATTAGACCATTAAAGGCAAGGTCACCACCTTTGGAGGAATGGATCCGAGATACAATTAATATTGAATCTTATGAACATGACAATCCATGGAAAAGTGAGTTCTAGAGGTTTGAGAAAAAAAGAATCAAAATGTCAAATATTATAATTGTGGCAAACAAGATCACTTTAAAAGGTATTGTAGACAGGGCATTCCTAGAAACATTTTTTTCCTAAAAATAATCCATTCAAAATACCTGGATTATGTGTAAAGTGTGGCAAAGATAGGGCAAAAAAAAAATAAGGAGATACCACAAAGTGAGTATTTTGGAAAACTTCTATAAATGAACATACACCAAAATTAAAAATACAAATAAATGACATTGTCATCGAATGTCTGGTAGACACAGGTGCAGATGTAACAATAATTTCATTAGAATCTTGGCATTCAAATTGGTCTCTTCAGGATGTAAATGTTCAATTTTTAGGGATCGGAACTTTATCTCAGGAAAAACAGAGCACAAGGTATCTAGGGCCAGAAGGACACAGGGTAATTTTAAAACCATAAGAGGCTAACACAGTAATGAATTTGTGGGGAAATGATTTGTTACAGCAATGGAATACGCAAATTAACATTCCCTCAATCTGAGAACCAAAGCATAAATTAACGTATGTTCCTATGGAAACTATTAAAAGGTTTTATAAAGAACAGTTACTAATCATTTAGGTTGTTGGTACAGCCCTTCTTTTAAAATGGTTGACAGACAAACATGTATGGGTTAAGCAATGGCCTTTAGAAACTGCAGGCTTTAGAGCACCTGGTACAGGAGCAACTAGATGCTCAGCATATTGAAGAATCAACCAGTCCTCGGACTATATTTATTGTTATAAAGAAATCTGGAAAATGGAGAATAGTAAGAGATCTAAGAGCTGTTAATAAGGTGATTCAGCTAATGGGCTCTCTACAGTCTGCATTCCTCTGTCTTCTCTATTACCTAAAGCATGGCCTCTTACAGTTATTGATTTAAAAGGTTGTTTCTTCACTATACTCTTACAAAAAAAAAAAAGAAAAAAATCCCTTCACAGTGACTACTTATAATAATTCTCAGCCTGCTAAGAGAGATCAATAGAAAATTGTCCCACACGGAATTTTAAATAGCCCCACCCTATGACAATATTTTGTAAGTCAACAATTTGAAATGATATCTAAGCAATTTTTCAACTATAGTTTACCATTACATGAACAATATTTTACTATCTGATTTAAAAGTAGTTACTTTAGAAAGAATGTTTGAAAAAGTAAAGAAAAATTTGCCTTGGAGAATTAGAGATTGTTCCTATAAAAGTACAAAGAGGAGATTCTATTTATTATGTAGGTTATAAAATAGGTTTACAAAAAATTAGACCCCAAAAGGTACAAATTAAGAGAGACTGACTCAGACTGTTAATGACTTTCAAAGATTGCTCATCTATGATACTCTAATGGAAGAGGTCCTGATGAGTTGATTAATTTAAACCGAACCTTAGATGATGACAAGAACTTAAATAATCCCAGAGAATTATCAGCTGAAGCTGAGAGAGAATTGGCTTTAACTGAAGAGAATTACAGAAGGCACATGTGGATCATATGGATTAGCATCTTAAGTGCATTCTGGTCATTCCCTTTCAAGAACTTTAACACAGCAGAAAGATGTTATCTTAGAATGGATCTTTTTACCACATAAACTGAATAAAAAAATTAAAAACTAATGTGGAAATGGTCTCTGAGTTAATTTGAAAAGGAAAACTCAGACTTTGTTAATTAGAAGGCATTATAATACCTTTTAATAATGATGAAACTGACAAATTATGGGAAGAAAGTGAACTGTGGCAAAAAGTTTGTACCAAATTTTGGGGAGAGATTAACAACTGCTACCCCAAAAGCTAGACATTTTGACTTATAAAGAGAACTAGTTGGCCCCTCCCTCAAATTGTAACACACCAATAGCTGGAGCCCCTTCATTCTATACTGATACAAATAAACCAGGAAAGACTGGTTACAAATCATAAAATTTAACTAAGGTGTAACGAAGTCCTTATGATTCTGTTCAAAAGTCAAAATTATATGCTATTTTCATGGTACTAAGGGATTTTAAGGAACCTTTCAACATACTTATCGATTCACAACATGCAGAAAGAGTTGTTTTGCATATGGAAACCACTGAATTTATAGCAGATAACACAGAATTGACTTTATTGTTTATTAAGTAACAAGATACCATCAGGAATATGAATCACCCCATATACATAACACACATTTGATCCAATACAAGGTCATCTAGCACAAAGTAATGCAGAAATTGATCAATTATTGATTGGAAATGTGCTGAAGGCCTCAGAATTTGATTAAAAACATCATGTCAATAGCAAAGTTTAAAAAAAAAGACTTTCCTATAACATGGCAATAAGTCACAGAAATTAAAAGGGAATGTCCTACTTGCTCTTTATAAATCAAACACCAGTAACAGCAGGAAGTAATCAAAATGGTACTCAAAGGAATAAAATCAAGAAGATGGATATGTTCCATTTTGTAGAATTTGTAAAACTAAAACATGTACACAACAACATTGATAAGTATTCAGGTTTTCAATGGGCAACTGCTTTGAGTCCAGAAAAGGCAGATTAAGTAATCACCCATTTGCCAGAAGTTATGGCCATGATTGGTATACATGTACAAATAAAGACAGATAATGTTCTAGCATATGTTGTTAAGAAAATCAGGTTTTTTGTAATATTTATATTGTAATATAAAGTATATTACAGGTATATCACAAAATTCTACAGGCCAGGCAGTTATAGAACTATCAAATTGAACTCTAAAGGATGCTAAACAAACAGAAATATCCCCAGAAACAGATTGTGTAAGCATTATTAACTTTGAATTTTCTAAATGCTAATGAGAAATGAACAACTGTGGAGAGACACTGGATAGAAAAATAAAACTACATATTAAATCAGCTGATATACTTTAAAGATTTGCTGACTCAGAATGGAAAGCAGGACATGTGTTATGTTGGGGAAGGGGTTTTGCTTTTGTTTTCACAGGAGAAGAAAAGCTATGTATACCATCAAAGTTGATAAAGATTTGATTTGAATAAGAGACACCTCTTAATTAGAAGAGAAGATAGTGGCCGTTTAATCTAAACTAATCTATAAAACTAACAAATGCTTTTCATTTGGTTAGATACAACTTGCCAAAAGAGAATCTTCCCAAAGTTGGGGTTGGGAAAGGGTTTTGTTACATTGTCTTTTCAGGAGAATGAAGACATTTAGCTAAGGAATATAAGACTACTGGACAATATCCTTCAGAAATATTTGAAGGAAAAGGACCAATCATCCAGAAAAAAATGCCCCAAAAAAATGAATAAATTGGCCTACTGGTTTATCATATTTTCAACAGGATAAAATTTCATAAATCTTCCAAAATGTTTGTTTCTGCTATTCTGCATAAACATATAATGCAAATATTCTTTTTGCAGTCCCAGTCCAATTAAGATTAAAGCTGGCTTTGGAGTTGGAGTGTGGTTTTCTCTTTCTCTAAACCCAAGCATGCTCATTAAAGTGAAATCCAAAATCTCTGTCTTGTGTCAGTAGAGGAACCTGATATGGGACATAAGAAAAACAAATATTTAAGGACTATTTTGGTGCCACTAATCTCACAATCCTTTGGATTTATATTCCTAAGGTATAAAATATAAGATTAATATGCAAATATATTTTTAAAACTTTTTGTTATGATATTAATGGTCATATAGAATAGTAACTAATTCTAGAAAAAGGTTCATCTACCTTCCTGTAATGATTTTGGGTGTATCTATCACTTTTTAGCAGTGAACCATGAGCACACCAAACAGCAACCTCTGAGTCTCCACAAAGAGGATAGAGCCTGACAACGACGATTCCTCTAGAACTATGAAAACACAACTAAGATGAAAAACGCCACCTAAAGATCAGCTTTGGAGTACAAACTGCTCAGACGATTTCGAAGTGGCTAGCTGTGATGATCCAGCCTAACAGACTACTCCAGCCAGGACTTGAGACAAGCCCTGAACTTTCCCATTATGCAGAGACTAGACGACAAATAATACAGCTATCTCTCTCAGGACATTACAATTAACCCAAATTTTTCTTTTCAGGATCCCCTAAAGATGCTTTCACCTCCAGACAGCAGGAAACAAGTTTAAGAATACAAATGCCCACATTCCCAAGAGGTGGGGTGGGTGAATTTTGGTCATTCAATGGGTTATTGATATTTGTCATTGTTTATGGGGGTTGGTTACAAGTTGTTATTGGTTATGGCCAGGAGGAAAGTTGAACAAAGGAGATAAGATTCAGAGTTCTTGCTTTGAAAATAAAAAGGGGGACATATATATGATAGGACAGGATAAAAGAGTAGATTACTGAATCTACTCTGAAAAGAAAAAGGATATAGACATAACATAAAAAGGTAGATTATTGAATCTACTTTTATAAAGCAACTACTAGTTTTAAACATTTTATATTGGATTGGAATTTAGTATATTGATACAAATTTGAGATTAATTTTGTCAGAACATATTGTATGTACATTTCTACTCTTGTTCAAGGTATTGTGCCTATACAGCTCATTTAACAATGTAATGCAAATTTCTAGTCCTTGAAAATTATTATTACCAACTGTTTAGGATAATAAGGAAATGCAGGTTAGTAGTTAATCAACTATTATAATTGATTAGTATCATTAGTATCATTGTAGTCACATTAAGTATGTTTTCAAGGTCAAACAAAGACATATCTTAGATAGACAGGTCATCCCCAAACACTTCAGAGATCTACAGAATATGGCATTTAAGATGCTTTAGTAACACAGACTCTTTTTTTATGACAATGAGACATGTCTGCTCCTGGTAGCACCAAACTACTTCAGAGATGATAATGGTCATTGAAGAAACTCCACATGCAATTTACTTCCTTTGGGGCTAAACTAAGTCATTGGGCAAGAAAATGTCCCTGCCTTGACAGTTGATGTATGTTGTCCTAACTGGACAAGCAGAACACAAAGGAAAGTGATTGTCAAACATTGTCAAGACAAGGAGGGACAGTTCTTCAGAATATCCTGCTTCACAGAAAAGTCTGTCAGGTATGCTAGGCCTGTAGACCAAAGATGGATGCCCCAATGTTGCAGAGGAATTTTGGGTGACTGACCGGGCAGTCAGTTATTTCTGTCATTTCTCACATTTTTTTGGAAGTTGCTTGCTTGCACTTCCTGCTTATTCAGTTAATATTATTTCCTTCTTGGGTCTCTGAGGGAGCTGAAGACTACTAGGTAGTTAAGGTTTTCCTTGTTTATCAGACGCAGAAAGCAAGTTATGACAGAAGGTAAATTAGGTACAAGACTTTGAACTCACCAAGACAGAGTAGATATGAAGTATTTTCTCTTTATTTGTCAAATGCCAATGAACTAGACATTGTTGATTATTTACTGACTGTATATATTACATATTATTGTTGTACTTACTGTATATAGTTTGCCTTATATTAGTCATAGCCTTCTTCTTATCTTTGACAAAAAAGGTAGATGTAGTGATATTTCATTTGTATTTTAATAAATAAAGCTTGCCTGAAGATCAGAACACAAAACAGCCACAGTAGTCAGACATACAGGTCAGGCAGCAGTGGCACACACCTTTAATTCCAGAAGTCACACTAGCTAGCCATAGAGGCCCGGCAGTGGTGGTACATGCCTTTAATCCCAGTACTAGAGAGGAATATAAGGCAGGATGAGACGGAACTTGCTCTCTTTTCAGACTGAAGATTTCACAGAAGTAAGAGTTCTCTCGTGGCTTGACTGCTTTAGTTTTCTGATCCTTCAGGTTGAATCCTAACATCTGTCTCTTGGTTTTTGCTAATTGTGCTACAACTTCTTCCCAATAAGGCTAAGAATGTCCTTCTTTGACTTAGGGTAATACAAAATAATCCATTTAAAAACTCCTGCTTCCAAAAAATAAACCATTCTTCAGTGGAAGTCAATGTGAGCTCATCATGCAATTTTCACGATGAATCTCATAGGAAGTATCCATTCTTGATCTCAATGGATTTGTTGCTGAAACTAAAGAACTGGTTTGTGACCGATTAGATCTTTAGTTAGACTCAATGAAAAGTATTGACCCTATATAGAAATCTATGAATAACCTAGAAAGAAAAATTGAACAAGAAACAGCTTTCCTGGTGTTAAAGGTAAACACATTTCCTGTACAGTCAGTAAGATGTATGTTCATGCATTGGAGAATAACTGTCACTTATTGCTGGTCCAATTATGTCTTACTAGAACTCCCTACCTCTCCACTGTACTTAACACTGACTTTAAAACAGTTCCAGAGTAACATGGAAAAACAAGCCCCTACACAAAACACTAAAAGACGCATTATATTCAACATAAAACTTTACTCAAGAATAAAATACCTATAGTTACTTGATTTGAAAAGCAATGCATTTTTTCCCACATAAGCACTGAGTACTAAGTAAATGTCTCTAGAAACAAAAGCCCAACACACCACTCAAATTCACCCTGCATATCAAACAGGATTTGGTGAAGGCGCTTGCATTAGGGTACATCATTGGATATACATGAGGCTACAATCAATTTGATGGACTTTTGGAAAGAAGGTTCTGGGTGAAGAACTCTATAAAGCTTTCTTTGCATTCACACTATAACAGTCAGCATGGCTCCTCCTGCAAGTTTTTCAAGATAATTAAACATTTTTAAGTTATTCCCGGTTAACCTCAAATCATGTTCTGGTCCAGAAAGCACTACTACTTATCCGTTTTAACTTTTTCCATTGCTTCAACTATAGGCCTTCTCCTGTTCCTCCAGAACCTCTACATAGTTCCACCTCTTTTGTAGTAAGAGCTAGAAGTCCTTGGCAAGAAGCCTGCTGCTTCTCCTTCTCATCTCCAGCTATTCTTCCTACTATTCTCCAGTTCTAGGCACAGGGTTCCTCATAGTTCTTTGAACATAATGTGTTCCAAATACATTCCAGGCATTCCCTTCTTTTCCTTTCTGTCTGGAATGTTCTTTCAAATTCTGATGGAGGACTCTCATTGGTTAATAAAGAAACTGCCTTGGCTTTTTGATAGGGCAGGATTTAGATAGGTGGAGTAGACAGAACAGAATGCTGGGAAGAAGGGAAGTTAGGCAGTCGCCATGACTCTCCTCTCTGAGATGGATGCAGGCTAGAATCTTCCTGGTAAGCCACCACCTCGTGGTGCTAAACAGATTACTAAATATGGGTTAATCAAGATGTGAGAGTTAGCTAGTAAGAGGCTATAGCTAATGGGCCAAGCAGTGTTTAAAAGAATACAATTTGTGTGTTGTTATTTTGGGGCGTAAGCTAGCCAGGTGGCCAGGAGCCAGGTGGCAGGAATGCAGCCCGCAGCTCCCTACTACAAAATTCCTTCTCTCTCTTGGGTCCTTGAACAGACAGATATTACCTTCTCAGAGAAGCCTACTTGCCCAACTTTTAAAACACAGAGCTCTCTCCCTTAGCACCACTGACACCATTGCTTTAAATAAAGTATGCACTTGTTTATGTTTATCTGCCCTGGTAGAACTGAGTTTCTGAAAGACAAGGTTTAGGCTCTGTTTTGACACATGTGATCGAAGCCTTCCCCATTGTGTTCTCACCTCCTTAGGTTCACTCCCCTTCTTGATTTAATGAGGGCCATTACTGTATCATGCTGATGACAAATGTCCAGTGGAAGAAGATGGGCATTTCTTGGTAAACCCCTTTTGCTGACAGGAATCCTGGAGACATCTATTACAATTCCTTCCTAAGATCATGTTCTTGCCCAAGCTCAGGGACAGGCCATGAGAATTGGGTCCCACATCCTCCAAGCTGTAGGAAGGGAAAACAGCCATGCACATCAAACCTGAACAAAAACTCTTCTCTGTGACCAAACACTCAGACGAGAAGTGCATATGTCCTTAAAGGCTGATATGGCAAGTGGCTAGCATTTATTTTATTTATTTTTTAAGACTATAATTACATAATTTCCCCCTTCTCTTTTCCTCCCTTCAAACCCTTCCACATACCCCTCTTTGCTCTCTTTCAAACTCATGGTCTCTTTTTTTCACTGATAGTTAAGTGTATATATGTATATACATATATATTCTTAAACACAACCTACTCAGTTCGCATAATGTTATTTTATATGTATATTTTTAGTGCTGGCCATTTGGCATTAGATGATCAATTGGTGTACTGTTCCCCAAGGAAGACTATTTCTCTCACTCCCAGATGTCTTAGTTGACTGCAGTTCTTTGTATAGAGTTGAGGCTTTGCGGGATTTACCCCATCACTTTGGCATGTTTATTGCTGTTGTCCTTGTTCAGCTCCTGTTTAGGCAGTCATGTTTGTGAGACTTCATGATTAGCTTCTGATATTACTATAGATACAATCTCATGGCAAATTCCCTTATCCTCTACTCTTACAGTCTTTTCACCTTCCCCCTTTATAATGTTTTTTGTTTTTGTAGATATACCCACTGGAAGAAGTGGGTTAGCTTCTTAAGAAACTAGAGGAATAATTCTAAGCTAGGCACATCATTCCCTTACTCCCAGCTTTGCTTCTGACTCCACCGTATAATTGGCAAGAATTATCTAACTTTAAATAACACAAGGGTGGAGTAAGCACCATGAACAGAAACACTGACCACTGTATATATACAAAATATAAGTAACCCTTAACGCCACTTTTACTTCACTAAGACCACCAGTCCAAAACCAATTCAGCAGCAGCCATCTGCTGGGGAAGACTAAGATACACCAACACCTTAGAATGACTTGTGGCCAGTCGGATCCTTGTCCCTTCTCACCCTACAGAGACCTAAGGAACAACACAGCTTCTATTAAGTCTCTTATAGTAGGAACTATTGTAGAATAAAATCAAGAGGAACAAACAAGTAGGTCAAACATACAACAGAATCTGGGGACTGCTGTGGACTGTAGATGAGCCATGTCAGTTGCTTCAACAAGAAAATTTTGTTGTTCCTAGCGTGGCAGCCGTTCAATCAGGAGGCAGTCCCTCTGGCATTGCCTGGCCCAAGATCATACCTTTCTGATGGGTCCACATCCAAGGAATTATCATGGCTGGAGTGTAAAGCCATTGAACAACTGTACCTTCCAGGCTGATTCCCAAATTAGAACCAGGACACGGGTGAACATCATGATACTAGTCACCTGTTATTTTTCTGTTCTTTCATAATAGCCTGCTTTTAGTTATTCAAGTTTCAAGACATGTTTTAATATCTTCAGGTGGACAAATCTCTTCAGTTGGTCTTCTCTTCCAAGTTTTTGCTTATTCTCATCTGTTTAGTTTTAGTTTTTATTGAGTTTGCATTAAGTATTTGTATTAATTAAGTATTGCATTAATTAATACAAAGAATAACTATATGGTATTCTCTTTTAAGCTCTCTATTTATTCAATATTTTATAAACAGCTCAATGGGAAAGCTTGTGATTGTAGGTCATTACGAGAAAGAATTTAAAAATTCCATTGGGAAAACTGGAGATGTCTCAAATGATCCTATGATGCTACAGCCACCCCATGATCTGTTAAATATGGGTACCCTCTGATGCTCAGGCCATCCCATTACCTGTTAAATATGGGTACTCTCTGATGCTGCAGCCATCCCATTAACTGTTAAATATAGATACTCTCTGATACTGCAGTCATGCCATGGCCTGTAATTACAGGTACTCTAATGCTACAGCCATGCTATGACCTGCAAGTACAGGTACTCTTTGACACTCTAGCCATCCCATGACCTGTAAGTACTCTTATGCTATTTTCTCCACCTAAAAAAATTATCTGCCAATGGAAACACCTGAATTATTTGTTTGTTCAGAAAAGAGAGGAAAAAACAAAGAGAAAATTCCATTAGTATGCTTCAATTACAAGATATTGCCAGGAACACAGAAAGAGAGCTCACAGGGAAGAAAGGAGATGTGAGTAGAAAGGCAGGATCTGAGTGCTAGCTCCAGTGGGGGAGGCAGAGGGCTGCTCACTCAAGATGCTCAGCTTTCACCCCATCTCTTGGCCTGTGATGCACAGGCAAAGCTCTCCATCCTGCAGGATTTCTGTAAAGACACTGTGATGGCATGTTAAATGTGCTTTATGAAACTCTACAGCCAAAGAAGTATATTCTGATAATACATAAGATGGTGCTATGTTTACAAAAATGGTGGTCTGATGAATAGCTGTTCCTTACAAACACAGGTTGCTGTGGGGATTATTTATGCTCCCCCATCCCAATGCTGACCATGAACATCCAACTCTACATTTTAAGTCGACTTATTTATTATGTTATCACCCAGGGGATATGTGTCATAGTATTCTATTTTCAGCTTTCCCTTCGGTATCCAGCTAATTCTTTGACTCAGTCTGCTTTAAATTAGACTTTTGAATCACTGTATTTATCTAGTCAAAGACATGCATTTTTATTCACCTTTGATCTTTGGAATCATAAAATCTCACAACTGTTAACAAGTCTGCTTTCTCAGTGCTTGACTTAGTCACTGTTCTATTGCTGAGAAGAGACACCATGACCAAAACAACAGTTTAAAAAGAAAGTATTTAACTGGGGCTTGCATATAATTTCAGAAATTTTGTCCATTACCATCAAGGCAGGAACATGGTGGTGAACAGGTGCGATACTGGAGATGTAGCTGAGAGCTACATCTTTATCCACCGGCGGGCAAGAGGGAGGGAGGGAGCGGAGGGGCAGGGAGAGGAGGGGAGGGGAGGACAGGGAAGGGGAGGACAAAGGAGGGGAGAACAGGGGAGGGAGAAACTGGACCTGACTCAGGCTTTTAAAACCTCAAAACCTACTGCCAGTGTCATACCTCCTTCAACACCTCCTAATCCTTTCAAACAGTTCTACTCCCTAATGACTAAACATTCAAAGATGAGTCTATGGGGCCCCTTCATATTCAAACCCCCACAGTACTTACAAGTGGCATGACTACTAGCCATCAACAGCGTCTCAGATTTGATAAAAGCCCAAGACATTGTTTACATCCACAAGACGGCATTAAGGAGAACAGATCACAAATAAAAGGTTTTGGACATCTCAGAGCTTGTAACTGGCCTTTCATCACTAGAAAAGGAAGCAGAAGACCCCTGTTAAAGCCACGGCCTGAAATTAAAGGCAGGCTAACACTTGCTTCTACAGGAGGCATTTGCAGCTGGCAGAGCACCTGCTCTGAAGGTGCAGCATGAGGGCGGAAGTCTGTGTCCATCCGGGCTTTGTTGCTGTTGTCTGTTTCTCGTCTTTGTCACTCAGTGTTCAACAGTACCTGTGCATGTAATAAGAGTTCTGACTGAATAAATTCAAGAAACACACTGAGTAGGACCCACATGCCAGACTTTGCCCTGAAGACAACAGTTAATACCCTCAACTGGTGAAGGGACATATACTGTTTTAATAAATGTGAACAGATTATCAAAGAGAAAGCAACATGCTCATTCTGAGTACAATTTTCAAATAGAACATGACATTTGCATGAACTGTTTTGAAAGGAAAAACAGGAAGTAGCCATCCAGAAAAGTAGAAAAAGGCAGAAACTGGAGGAGAAAAAAACATGTGTTACGAAACCCCATGTGGATGCCATGTGTGGTTCACAGAAATACCTGGAAAGAAAAAAAAAGAGCACTGTAGAAAAAAGTGGTGGAGGTTGCAGGTGTCAGGATAGCAGGCAGAACCTGCTTTAGAATTTGTGGGACTCGGTAGGAAATAATGTAGTCTTTGTTCAAAATAGATTAAGATTTTCAGGTTAGTAACAGCAGGCCATTAAACAAGAACGGGCCCTTCCAAGGGTGGGACCCTGTACCTAGAAGATGTTTCTATGGCAAGTTAACATTTGCCTTGTAGAAGGAAGCGGCGGGGCTGTGTCCCGCCACCCGGCTAGCTTTACCCAAAATAATTACACAGAAACTGTATTCTTTTGAACACTGCCTGGCCCTTTATCTGTAGCTTCTTATTGGTTGATTCTCATGTCTTGCTTTATCCCATATTTAGTAATCTGTGCAGCATCACGATGTGTGGCTTACCAGGAGAGATCTTAACCTGCGTCCATCTCGGAGAGGAGAATCATGGTGACTGCCTGAAGCGTCTCCCCTCCTGCTACCCAGCATTCTGTTCTGTCTACTCCGCCTACCTAATTTTCTGTTCTCTTAAAGGGCCAAGGCAGTTTTCTTTATTAATTAACCAATGAAAGTAACACAGACATTCCTCCATCATTTTCCCTTTTTCTGTTTAAACAAAAAAGAAAGGCTTTGGAGGAGAGTTATCTGTCTATGTTACTTAGACATTCCTCCATCATTTCCCCTTAGGGCCAAGGCAGTTTTCTTTATTAATTAACCAATGAAAGTAACACAGACATTCCTCCATCATTTTCCTTTTTTCTGTTTAAACAAAAAAGAAAGGCTTTGGAGGAGAGTTATCTGTCTATGTTACTTTCATTGGTTAATTAATAAAGAAAACTGCCTTGGCCCTTTAAGAGAACAGAAAATTAGGTAGGCGGAGTAGACAGAACAGAATGCTGGGTAGCAGGAGGGGAGACGCTTCAGGCAGTCTCCATAGTGAGTCTCTATGCTTCTCCTCTCCGAGATGGATGCAGGTTAAGATCTCTCCTGGTAAGCCACACCTCGTGGTGCTACACAGATTACTAAATATGGGTTAAAGGAAGATGTGAGAATTAGCCAATAAGAGGCTACAGATAAAGGGCCAGGCAGTGTTTAAAAGAATACAGTTTCCGTATAATTATTTTGGGTAAAGCTAGCCGGGTGGCGGGACACAGCCCCGCAGCTCCATTCCACATTGCCTGGTATTGTAAGCACTTGGCATCCTGTATGTTGTAACTAGTAAGCTAGGAAGTGACAAGATCACATCTGTTTTTCAGGAAGGACATGATGTGGAAAAATAGAGAACCCATAGCTTATTATAAAAAGCAGCAGGTGACAGAGAAAGAACTAAGCACCTGCTTCACTGGTCCCCAAAGAAGAGGGATCAGAACAAAGACGGCCATGGAGGTGGGAGACAGGCCAGGGTATGAAAGACTTTGGAGTGGGTGTCTGCAGGATTTCACACTATTAGCTGCCCAGCTTTAGGGAAAGAGAACATAGTAGTTTTATCCATTTGCTTTAGAAAACTGGCTATTATCATATTTTACAGCTAAAACAGTTCTCTTGGTCTTACAGACTCTGTGATTGCATCTCAGGGTTTTCTTAAACCATGTTAATACAGTGTTTCTGCTATGTTTTAGAATGAATTTTTCTTCTCTTTGTTGGCCAAAAAAATAATAATAATGAGATATGAGCCATGCAGGATTAACTAAACTAAAAATCAAGTTAGAAGGCAATCAAATTTATGTTTGTAATCTACCATAATACTCCTCAGATAAAGGAGAGGGTAGAGATCCCCAGCGCCGTTCTTCTAACCTGTGTAAGTCAGTATGCTTCTAAAAGTAATCTGTCTTGTAGTACTACTTTCACGAATCCATTCTGGTTTCGTGAAATCTTGCCTGGGGATGGGCTTTTCAAGATCTGAATTTGTTATTTTGGTTTGGGGAAGGTTCAGCTTTAAGGGATTGTTTTATTCTGCTACGCTGGGGGTCAAACTGAGGACTTGGCAAAGACTATTCTAAGTTAAATTACCAATCTCACTGAGGTAGTCAGAAGGAAGATGGCCTAACAATTGCTTTCACTTTCAGTTCTTTTCGTTGTTTTTCAAAACAGGGTTTCTCTGTAGAGCCCTCTTTCATCTCAGCACTCAGAAGGCAGAGGCAGAGGGATCTCTGTGAGCCAGTTCTTTTCTTATTAAAGAACTTAAAAAAATAAATTTAATCAAAATCACAAAGTTAAAACATGTATTTATTACTTTATTACAATAAATACCATGGAATACCAAGTAGCTCAGGGTAGCTTGGGACTCACTGTGCAGCCAAGACCTTGCTCCCCACCCTTACCCCATGGGTTTCACTATGTAGCTTTGGGTGATCTGGAACTCCCTATATAGACTAGGCTGGCCTTGAACTCTGCCTGCCACTGCGCCCTGAGTGCTGCAGTTAGTCAGGACCACCTCACAGGCTGACCTTGAATTCATGGTCTCCCTACTCCTACCTCCCAAGTATGTAACTAACACTTTTAAAATGATATAGTTAACTTTTTTTTTACATTCATTAACTGTGTGTGTGTCCTAAAAAAGAGGGGAATTTGTACAAATCAGTTCTCTCTTTCCAGTATATGACTTCTGGAGAATGAACTCAGGCCATGATGTTTGGAGGCAAGTAGTTTTACCTGCAGAGCCATTTCACTGACCACCTAAATAGCATTTGGCCAAGAGTTGAACTACCTTTCTGTTCAACACAGAACATACCCAATACCCATTCTCAATTTACACTATTAAGAACATCGCTTTCATACAGTAAAACAAAATGAAAGCAAAGGTAGATGATGTACAGGTTCATTCTTCAATACCAAGAACAACAACTCGGGACACAGCATTCTGATCACAGGGTGCCCTACAGGACACACAGTACCATGTCAAATGTGTGGAGCTGAAGTTAATATACTACCATCAGAACAGTAATTATTACAGCAAACGGTTACTTCAAATTAACTATGTGCCAAGAACATTATGTCATTCATTCTGTACAAGACTTACTGGCATATTGCTAAAGTTTGCAAATGATTATTCTCAGAAATATCCGTTTTCAATGTTTGAAAAACCATTATATATATATTTTTAAAATAATCTCAGATTTAAAGTACTGTACAGTGAATCCCCATTCCTGAGTCATTTTAAACTGCTGCCATCATGCTCAGTATCCAGAACTATTTCGATGTGAAGTAGTTCCTCAAAATCCATAGTCAATGACAGTCAAAATACCAAGGCACTCTCTGCTGTCTTCACTATATTAACAGAGAGCAAGGTGGGTGAGGCAAATCAAAGCAGTGGTACTCAATGTACTGGAGGTCCCTGCATCCTTCACGTGTTTATATCAAAAAGACAAAGTCAATTCCATTTAATAATGCTCCCTGATCAAGCACTAAAATTATTAATTTTAATGCATGATTATCCTTTACATACATATTTTCAAAGTTCTATGTGATAAAATGGGATGTATACATTCTTTCTGTGTATCTAATACAATGGCTACATGGAAGTAAAAGATTTGAGTCACTACCCATGTGCTAAATTGATTCCCTTTTCATTTAACACCATTTAACTATTAAAAACAAATAGCAAAACAATAGCTACTCAGATTTGGCAGATACTGTATCAAAGATGAATGAGCAAACCTGCCACTTCAAGAAAAGCAAGCAACATTATTTTTGTCCACAATAAAATTTTAATATTTTAAATAACAATTAGTTTTGGAAGACATATCTATCACCACAAGTCTGAGAAAAAAAAAATTTTCTGATGAGAAGGGGGTGATACTAACATCTGTGATTAGTCCCCAGAGAGATAATACTGGGGAAAACCTATAAAACTCACAAATCTGCAAAGGTATTTTGACACAATACTTTGCAGAAAAATGTACCTTGTGCTATGCTAAGAATGTCTGCTGGAACATTTACCAGGAGCACTGTCCCTTCTCCAGAGGCCCTCATGAGCAGCTGAGGATTGGCCTGGGCCACCATAACTCCACAGGGTCTGAAGTCACATGGTAAAAATCATCTCCTCCTGGAGCTTCCCTGATGGTTAAGACTTTCAGGACAAGGCAAGACTCATGGCTGGTTGGTTCCTGGAGCTGCAAGAGGATGTCAGCACTCCTTCACTATTGGTTGCTGGTGTAGCTTTGCTGCCATGGCTGGGTCTGTGCACCGCTACCCTTGGATCCCTCTGTACTGGACAGAGCAATGCAGAGCAGCAGTTGCGGCTCTAACAACAAGAAACAAAACACCAGTGTGGCAGTCTCTCCTCCACACTTCCCTTACTTATTTCCTTACTTATGTCAAGACAGGGTCTGGCCTTGAATTCCCAATCCTCCTGTCTTCACCTCCCGAGAGCGCCCAACACCACATTTGGTTCCACTGATTGTTTATCTGTGCTGGTGGCAGAGGTTTTGAAGTCTAAATCTTTCTGTCTGGGATGACATTTTGAGCCACCTGTGGCTTCTGAGCACCTTCAGTGTGGCCAGTCCAACCCTGGGTCTCAGACACCGTACAATCATAATACCAGTGAGATGGCTCAGTGGGTAAGGGTACCTGTTGCCAAGCTGGATAACTCAAGTTCAATCTCTGGAATCCACATGCTAGAGGGAGAAAACTGACTTAAACCAGTGGTTCTCTGAACTCCACATGTGTGGCATGTGTGAGTACACACACATATACAAATAAATAATACAAATAATAATTTAAAAGAATTTAAAAAAACCAACAACTCACACAAGTCAACATTTCCCAGAGCCTAAATGGATAAAATCATGGTAGATACAACAGCTATTCCAGGTATAAGTAGACAATGAGTTTTAATGTGACCAACTATGAAGATTTCATTACTATTATTTCTGACCCCATAATGGAAGAAACTTGTAAGAAACCTCCACCTAGACTATGTATTTATGGACACATGTGTATCACAGAGTGCTTGTGGAAGTCAAAGAACAAATGTGGGAGTGAGCTCTTTCCATTATGCGCAGCCTGGGATTCGAACTCGGGCCTTCAGGCTTTGTATGTAGTGGCCAACAAGCTAGGTCCTTAGTTATCCAGTTTTGATATATCAAAACAATACCAAAAATTACTTGAAGAGGCTATTAAAATTTTTGCTATGTATCTATTTAAAGCTAGATTTTCTTCTTACAATTCAGTCAAAACAACAAACTGTAGACATCGATAAGCAAATCCAATCACCTTTTATTAAGTAAGACACTAAAGAGATTTTTAAATAAAAGCATACCAATGCCATTCTACTCAATTTTGTTTCAAAAGTTATTCCCCCTCAAAGTTTTCTATTACCATGTGACAGATTTACTGTTATTATTCTTAAATAAATGCTTTTAAATCTCCCATTTGACTAAATGAGAAAATAAACATCAATAGTTGCACTGCACACAAACACAGACTTTCAGATCCTCAGTAAATGTTTAGAAGCTACAGTAAAAGGATCAGAAGACTATAGCATTTGATAATGCTTGCTTAGCATGTACTTAATGAAGATAGTCCCTTAATAAAACCAATCAGATCAAGAAATAAAACCTGATGAAGTACTGCAATCTTCAAAGTCTATTCCATACTTACCAACTTTTTCAACAACTGCCTCTGATGTGGGATTCTCCTCTGTATGCTGTAAATGCCATTGGTTAATAAAAAAAAAAAAAAAAACTGCTTGACCCTATGACAGGGCAGAATAGAGCTAGGTGAAAAAACTAAACTGAATGCTGGGATAAAGAAGGCAGAGTCTAGAGAAGCCATGGAGCCTCCAGAGGGGAAAGATCAAAGCTACTAGCCGTGGTAAAATATAAAATAATAGAAATGGGCTAGTTTAGGATATAAGAGTGAGGTAAAAATATTCATAAGCTAATAGTCCAAGCGGTGTTGTAAATAATATAGCTTCTGTGTGATTACTTCAAAAGTCTGGGCGGCCAGGAAACGATCAAGCAGCCTCCAACTGCATGCCTCCATAGCAGACACACTGAGTAGCAAATCATGTGCTGACAGCTGCCACTGCCAGCCTCGCTAACCTGGAACAATGTTCTCACTGCTTTGGATCTTCATGCTCTGGCCCTTGGAAAATTACAGGCCGAGGGCCTTTGGTGTCCTGGATCTGGGTGCTCATTTCCCATGGTAGCTTCAGGCCCTGCACCTGTGGAAGGGAGAGCACAGAAGCCATGCTGTGCTTCTCGCTGCATCCTAGCAGGCAACACGGGACTCTGACATGTACCACTGCTCTACCTTCTTAAGGCTGTCTGCCAGGTTCTTCTCACTGCAAACTCGCTCATTTCTCGTTTAAATTCACAAGAACTTTGACATTCTGTGGGATTTGCCACCATATGAAATTCCATTCTGCCTCAAAATTTCAACTCATTATTTGTCTGAACACATCAACGTATGGAGTGGTGTGAGGGGACTTCTTAGTGATCGTGAAAAACTCCAAGAAAACAAGAAGAGTCTTGTGACCTCAGTTTTTTCAAAAAACAAGTTGTTCTTAGAACATGTCCCTCACAGGTATAGTGGAGTGAGTTTGCTTTAGATTATTCATTACAACTGACTGTTGTTATTTGTTTATTTGCCTCTATGAAAAACATGCTTTTGCCACATACAGTTTGTCCCTACCAGTGGCTTGCCCTTGTGACTATATGCTTTGCTCATAGGACTCCTCTTAACCCTCAGATTCTAAGTTGTCTGATGCTCTGAATAAAGGTGGCTATTGCATGAGAATTTAGTCTGTTTCATTTTTAGGTTCCTTTCTCCCAGGGTGAACTGCCTTTAGAGTGGTAAACAATTATTAGGTACAGGAATTGATGATTTCACTTGTTTATTTAATGGATTATAATTTGTTCCTATCATTTCCATTGTAATGCTCAATTTGTCCAGACACTGTTACTGGGATCCTCTTCAAGCCTTGTCTCTTTAATACAACCTCCTCATTCTTTGGATTTTCTTTACTGTTTTCTGTCATAAAGAGATATTCTGGGTTCTTCTTGTTCTACCTTAGAAGTGGTGATCTCTCTCTCTCTCTCTCTCTCTCTCTCTCTTGGTGCAGGTGCTAATTCTGCTCAGGTGCATAGGGTGTTACTCTACACAAAGGCTCATAAGATTAAGTTTTCATCTGCCATGGCACACGACATACTGGACGTCTCTCCAGGCATTAGTTACAGGCTGGAACATTAGCTAGAATCCTCAAGAGTAACCAAATATGATAAACTTGGGGTTTGCCCTACCTGGGGAATATCATCTTAATAAACTCACACACTTACATGGTGAAAACAGATTAGTAAAATACTCCACTTTAAACCCTAGTTTAATGAGAAATAGTTTTATTCATGTGAGTAAAAGTCTAAATATATATTTACACTCTAGCTACAGTTCACTTCTCACACTCATGACGGGAATAAATAGTATATATAGCAAAATATATTTTTGAAAAACTTAAGACTAAACTTACAAAAACAAAATAGTAAAATGCAAACTATTTTTTCAGTGGTTTTAAAAGTCAAAGGCTGAGCTAATTAACCAAATGTAGACATAAGCAGTTCATACAACAAAAACTTCATATCTAAATCTATCCCTTACAAAGTACTGTGCAATCTCAGCTCAACTGAGGGCTTCAGGTGATATGACATGCCAGCACAAGCCATCAGTCAGTACAGTACTCTGATCCAGACCTAGACTGAAGGGAGAGCACCCAGCATGTGATCTAGATTGTAAAGGGGAGTATCAGGCACTTAGATCTGGCGTGGGGAGTGGGGGGGGCATGCAGCAGGAATGTGAAAGAGTTCTGTACTTTTTATTCAATTTTCTATGAATTCAAACAGTTCTTTAAAAAAAAATGCCTCGAGTACACAGCAAAATTGTTAGGTCTTAAACCTGTGGCAGCTGAGATGCCCATTAACATATCAAAGTTGACTTGGACTCCAGTTTCTCCCAGAATCCCTCAGTCCCTACGCATTACAGGGTCCACCTAGCTTCTATATAATCCATCCATTTTGGCTATGAGGTCTTTTACCCTTTTACCTTTAAGCCTCTCTGGCTCTCTCCTTCCTCTGGCCCCTCTCCTCACATGGCCTGGTTCAGGGTCATGGTCACTGTGCCTCTTCCAGTTGTCTCTGGCTGTGTTCTCCTTCTACAATAAACTGGCCCCACCATACCAGGAGTAGTCCTATCCTCCTTTTATTTTTTTATTCAAAAACATTCTTTAAATCTACAAAGACAAAACTTTCTCCATAAAGCATCCCTCAAGAGATTTCTAAACATTATAGAAGTGGCTTAGGAGAGTCTTATTTTCCTGCCCCAAACCATTCATGAGAATTATTAGAAGTAGCCTATCTTCCCATGAGGCTTTGTTCTACCCAAGAAAAAGTAATTGCTACCACGGCTTCATTCCCATCCACAGAAGGTCAAAAAGCAGCACTGTAGACACTTAACTCTTAGATACATTTGCATCCCTTAGATTCAGTATAGTGGTACTTCATTTCCTTCATCTACCAAGAACAGCCAGAGAATATGCTGCTACGTAATGATCACTAAGCCCTTCTAGAAAAAGTCAGTTATAATCAGAACAAGAAAATTTTAATTAACAGCACTTTAGTACTCTACATCAATGTGTGAGGGCACAGTAAAGCATGGAAATAGCACTCCACTGGGGGAAGGTTTTTATTGTAAGAAAGAGAGAGAACATCCAGAGGCATCTGGTAGAGTCCAGAGCAGAGGAGAAAACAAAGAAGCAGACTGCACATGGTCGGGGCTATCTGTCAGAGAAGAGAACAGCAAGAACAGTGGAGAGGAACTCATGTACAATATAAAGAGGATGCATAGCTTCAGGGAGGAAAGCCCCTAGACTGGAGCAGTCTGGGAGTTCAGGGTAGAGGAGGAGGTAAGAACGGTCACAGTGCTAGTATGGGCTTTGAGATATACAGAAAGTACATGTGCCAGAGACCTGAGGAGTCTGTGGATTAGCAATGGCTTTGGTAGGCACCAGAGATGCATATCACTAGGGAGCCAGATGCCTCATCCACCAGAGAAGAGATAGGAAGTAACTTTTCCTGGCAGACAGAAACTGTTTCATAGGTTCCTGAGGAATGCTGAAAGTATCCACCAGCAATCTAGTTTGGTGTGAGCTGAGCCAAGACTGTCTTATGGACCAAATCAGTTTTGAAGTGCTTGGGGTTTCCCTTCAGACCTGACAGAATGGTTGCTGGAAAGAAAGCAATGCCTAAAACAAACAAAACAGAAAAAAACACACAAAAATAATGTAACTATCAACATGCACCTGTTCTATGACATTTTCAAGAATGAACTTTAAGAGAAAACTGGAGTTGCCGGCTTGCTGTATATTGCTTTTATTATATTTAGATATGATCCTTGGAGAGATTAAATCTAATCTCTCCAAGACCTTTATCATGAAGGGGTGTTGAATTTTGTCAAATGCTTTTTCTGCATCCAATGAAATGATCATATGTTTTTTTTTTCTTTCACTTTATTTATATGGGGCCACTGATAGTGACACTGGGATGTGTCTCTACTGCAGATACCGGCTTCATGGGATCCTGTTCTCTTTGGATGTAAATCTTGCTCAACCTAGATGTAGTAGGGAGGGCCTTGGACTTTCCACAAGGCAGGGTGCATGGCACTCCATTAGAGTTAGAGAGGTGGAGTGGGAGGGTCTGTGGAGGGAGAGGGAGGGGACTGGGAGGACGGGAGGGAGTGGGAATTTGGATTGGTATTTTTTTAAGTTAAAAAAAAGACAAAAAAATTAAATAAAAAGAAAAAAGAGAAAACTGGAATGGGAGAAGGGGGATTAAAAGATTGCTAACTTCCCAATTAATGAACAACATATTCAGCCTCTGCCATTAACAGTTTTTAAGATGCATAGTGAAGGCTCTTGCTGTTAGGGACTCAGCATTTGGAAACATGCCAAACAAAGGGGCACTTCCTGATGAACCAACTCACAGATACTTTGAAAATTCAAAGCAGATAAGCAAAAAGGTTGGTTGTGAGGTTTTGAAATATCTATATCCTGTTGAGTTTGAAATTCTCAACAAGTGCCAGAAGTTAAGACATGAAAACAGACTACTGGTCTCAGACAACACTGTTGCATCTAGTTCTGCTTTTAAGATGGCTGTACACAGAGAGACTTCAGGTTCAGGAGCTGATTCTGGCTCTGTTGCTGTACTTGCACACCATGATCTTCAACACTGCACTTGTTACCTATGTACCAAAGAACCTGAAAGAAACAGTAACACCATATTCATAAGAAAAGGTTGTCACTACACTTCAAGAATATCAGTCTACACTTGGGTGAACTAAGGCCAATAACAGAACTGAACATGTTGTCCCTAAACAATAAGATTGCTACTGTTAGTGGTATTAAACTGGAATGAACTCAAACGTCAGCAAAAGAAATCTAACTAAATTATGGCATATCTGTAAACTGAATAAAATAAATGAACTATAGCTACATTTGAAAACATGGAAAATTTCAAAAACGTAAGTAATTCTTGTTGAAGTCAAACGTCAAGAAAAAAACTATTGTATCATGCAATGTGTTATGAAGCTTAAAGAAACTAAAAGTAAACAGTAATATGAGCAGAAGCTAAGCAGCTGTAGGGCTTGGTGAGACAGCAAGAGTGACTGATGAGACTACTAATCAGTCACGACCAGTTAGTGACTTACATATCCATTCCACAGGTCTCCTGGGTTCTAAGCATATATGGTAGTTGTAGTAACAGTTCTAGGAATGCTTCTATTATGATCCAAAAGCAAAATTAATGGGAAATGTGTATATTGTATTAAGATACCCTACTAGAAGTGAAACCAAATCTGACTATCAGACTATTGAAATAATGGAACCTAAAGAAATGTCCATTTTCTTAGGAATCTCATGATAGGAGAAAGAAAGGGTACCAGTCAGAGGGGAAACTAATATCCCTGAAAGAGATTCATACAGCTTTAACAACTTTACATGAGACTGAAGCCCAGAGATGATCGGTCAGAGGTAGGCGGGCCACACCTTGATGGTCTGCTTAGATTAGATATGCATATCTTTGTCAGTCTATTTAAACTTTTATCTTATTTAAGGGCTTGGAGCATCTTCAACACATCTCCTTGTCCCACTTTCCAATGTAACCATACTGATTAAATCTCCTTTTTCTGTTTCTCACTTTTAATTTCACTCTTTTGATCGTCTTACTAGGAATGGGTGGTTGGACATGGTTAGGGGCACAGCTAGTGACCCCAAGTTCAAAAACAGAAGAAATACATCTTATTGAAAATAAGGTAAATCCCAAAATGTTCTTATCATATAAACAATGCCGAATTTCCTTTTATGCATTCCAAGAAATCTTAATAGATGAGAGGTTGCACACTTAATATCCTCTGGGTCAAGTATGTTATTGAGTAACAGTAAGTAAGAGGGGCTACAAAAAACATGATGTGATACATTCCATCTGAAGGACAACTCTGTCATATCTCCAGCTGATAGTAACCCTGCAGGAACAGTGGGTCCACTCAGGAATTCAAGATCTTTAAATTTTCAAGAGAAAAATATCACCTTTAATCCCAGAACTAGAGAGAATTATAAGATGGGCTCTCAGTCTCAGTCTTATTCTGAGGTTTCATGGTGGCAAGATCGCCATTGTCAGACTAAAGTCAAGGAAAGAACCAGTGGCTGGGGGCTTGCTTTTCTGACCTTCAGGGTGAACCCCAATTTCTGTCTCTGGATTTTTACTAATCGTGCTACATTTGGCGCCAATGTTTGGAGTATGAAAATAAAAAAAAAAAAACTGTTTGTCTAAGCCCTTTTAGCCACCAGCACAGGCCAGAGCTAGACCCAAATCTGCTAGATTAATCAAACCTATATATTTTGAAAATGCCTTGAGTCCAAAATTTAAGTCAAAGGATACATTACCTTGGAAAAGAGGTTTTGCTTTTGTTTCCACGGGAAGTGAGAGGCTGTGGATTCATTCTGGGTTAAGAAAAGTCACATTTGATCAAGGAACACTCCCTGAAAATCTCTGCTAGGAGTGGATGGCCCAGATGGTCCAACATTTTAGAGCACTTCTATTGCAGTTTCCTCTGAGTTCTACATCCAGAAGAGCTTCAAGACTGTTGGCTGAGGAGATCCAGCCTCACAGAATACTTCAGTTAGGACTTCAACACAATCCTAAATTTTCTTTGGGTCCCCTCAGGATTATCATTATTATTGAGTGCCCTCAATCAGCAGGAAATAGCCCAGAAAACTACACCCACATTCCCAAAACCTGGATTATGGATGTCTGTTTTTGTTTAGTGTGTTGGTTACAAGTTGTTATGGATAATGGTCAGGAAAAAAGCTCAACAAAGGGAAATAGATTCAAGGTTCTTGTTTTGAAAAGAAAATAAGGGGAATAAAGATATGATAGGATAAAAGGGTATATTGTTGAATCTACTCTGAAAAAATGGGAGGATGTAGATATGATCTTGTTTTGAAAAGAAAAGGGAGGATAAAGCTATGATAAGCTAAAAAGGTAGATTATTGAATCTACTTTTAAAAAGCAACTACTAGTTTTAAACATTTTACATTGGATTGGAATTTTGTATATTGATACAAATTTGAGATTAATTTTGTTAGAGCATACTGCACGAACATTTCTAATTGTGTTTAAAGTATTGTACCTATACAGCTCATTTAACAATGTAATGCAAATTTCTAGTCCTTGAAAATTATTATTACCAACTGTTTAGGATAATAAGGAAATGCAGGTTAGTAGTTAATCAACTATTATAATTGAATTTGTAGACACATTAGGTATGTTTTCAAGGTCAAACAAAGACATATCTTAGATAGACAGGTCATCCCCAAACACTTCAGAGATCTACAGAATATGGCATTTAAGATGCTTTAGTAACACAGACTCTTTTTTATGACAATGAGACATGTCTGCTCCTGGTAACACCAAACTAACTACTTCAGAGATGATAATGGTCATTGAAGAAACTCCACATGCAATTTACTTCCTTTGGGGCTAAACTAAGTCATTGGGCAAGAAAATGTCCCTGCCTTGACTGTTGATGTATGTTATCCTAACTGGACAAGCAGAACACAAAGGAAAGTGATTGTCAAACATTGTCAAGACAAGGAGGGACAGTTCTTCAGAATATCCTGCTTCACAGAAAAGTCTGTCAGATATGCTATGCCTGTAGACCAAAGATGGATGCCCCAATGTTGCAGAGGAATTTTGGGTGACTGACCAGGCAGTCAGTTATTTCTGTCATTTCTCACATTTTTTGGAAGTTGCTTGCTTGCACTTCCTGCTTATTCAGTTAATATTATTTCCTTCTTGGGTCTCTGAGGGAGTTGAAGACTACTAGGTAGTTAAGGTTTTCCTTGTTTATCAGACGCAAAAAGCAAGTTATGATAGAAACTAAATTAGATACAAGACTTTGGACTCAGCAAGATAGGATAGATATAAAATATTTTCTCTGAATTTGTCAAATGCAAATGGACTAGACATGTTGATATATTTATTGACTATATATTGCATATTGTTATTGTACTTATTGTATATAGCTTTTCTTATATTAGAATGGCCTTTTTATTTTAGACAAAAAGGGTAAATGTAGTGGCATTTTATTTTTATTTTAATAAACAAAGCTTGCCTGAGGATCAGAAAAGTAAAACGGTCACATTGGCCAGCCTTATAGACCAGGCAGCAATGACACATACCTTTAATCCCAGCAGCTACAGTATCTTGCCATAGAAACCAGGTAGTAGTGGTGCACTACTTAATCTCAGAACTAGAGAGGATTATAAAACAGGAAGAGACAGGTCTCAGTATCAGTCTCATCCTCAGATTTCCTGGAGGCAGATCGTCATTTTTAGAGTGAGGTCAAGATAAGAGACAGTGGCTGGCTATTTTGCTTTTCTGACCTTCAGGTTGAGCCCCAATTTCTGTCTTTGGGTTTTTATTAATCATGCTACATAAGAACATCAGGCCTGCCCAGGAATTAAAGATCTTTACATTTTTAAAAGAAAATTATAAATTAAAATTTATGTGATGAGAAAAATACTTGATATTTTTTAAACAAAAGGTAAGCCATCTACAGAGTATTAGTCAGAGATCTACCAAGAGACTGCTAATATAAACAGTTCCCAAGGACCCAGGCAAGAGATAGGACTGAGATGCCAACAGAGGGCTGTCTTTTAAGAGAGGCAAACATATCATTCTCTGAGGAGAAGGAAAAGTAAGATATACACAGACACAGAAGGAAAAGTAAGATATACAATGACAGCGGCACGGCAATGTGGGGGTCTTCCTAACAATGGTTTCTGAAACTCCTCACCACAGGCCCTTTTCCAGGAGAACACAGAACTCGCTAAAGCACCCTTAGCAGAGCCTGTGGGTGGCTGTGCTGACAGTGCCGTCTGCTACCCACCACCAAGTGTAATCAGAATACACTCAATGCTAAATTTCAGAAATAATCTGTCCTCGAGTTTTAAATTGTATACCTTGTGAGTGGCCTAATAAAACTGCATGCCATCAGGCTCTATGGGATGTGTGTGACTCAGAGCTTTGTTCAGCATATCCATGATGTATATGATCCTTTACCCTTAGCCCTTTAGTTTTGTTACTCTGACCAAATGTGCTGATACTGTAGTGCTTAAGTTTAAGTCACCCTGCTATATAAAGAATGTGTGTGCAAAGGTCATTAAATACGGAAGGCCAGAATAATAACTATGTTACTATGCCATAGCAGCGGACAGATCGGGAAAGCACTGTCCACAGAGTTCAATATTACCTGGGACAGGTGACTATGTACAAATTGATCAAAGTGATCAACAGTAATTGAGTAAGATGCAGAGCCCTAGCCAGGAGAGTGCCCTCACATTGCTGGTCCAACATCTGTTTATGCAACCACTACTAAATGGTACCCAAAGATTAATAAAGAATTTCTAGCTGAGGTCAGTGAGAGCAGCATCCACCATTAATTCAGAATCATAAACTCTGACTTAAATGACAAGGTTAGAAAACAAAATTCATACTAAATAAGCTTTTAGATTAGAAAGTAACACCATAAACTAGAAGGTTGGAAGACTTAAGAACTGTCAAAAACAGGAAAACTAGACCTGGAGCTATGACTGAAGTCTTCATATGACTTCGTAAGCCTATGACTGAAGCCTGCTAAGCGGCCCTGGGTAATCTGAGCAGGTCTGTGTCTTCACAGATGTTCTAAGGATTAAAACATAGCTGCTCATTTCACTGCACATTAGGAAATGGTGCAATGGTTAGTGCAAGACTATCGGCTTTTACCAAAAGTGTAACAGACACAAAGTTGTCTTTAGGTATCCGTTACTAATCCAAAACGGTAAGACAAGGACAAGTGACCCATTTTAATTAGGATGTGTCTGTCTCTTTTTTTTTTTTTTTTTTTTTTTTTTTTGGGTTTTTCGAGACAGGGTTTCTCTGCAGCTTTTTTAGAGCCTGTCCTGGAACTAGCTCTTGTAGACCAGGCTGGCCTCGAACTCACAGAGATCCGCCTGCCTCTGCCTCCCGAGTGCTGGGATTAAAGGCGTGCGCCACCACCGCCCGGCTGTGTCTGTCTCTTAAAGATGCAATGATACTATCACAGGTCAGGCTGCATTTCTCCTCCTGATGTTGCATTTTGAGCTGTATCTTACAGAAGTTACCAGTTATCCAGCTAACACATTTTCAGCATATTTAACAATGCTGAGTAACGGAAAGCACAAAACGAAGTCCGAACTATGTCTACTTCTGCCACTAACTTAGGTATTAGTTGGTCTTTCAAACTTGGGTTTCTGGATATATAAAATAAATTAACCTATCAGATGTTCATAAAATAAAGGAGATTAAAATAAAATCATGGAGACGGGGCTAGTAAAATTGTTCAGCAGATATAGGCACTGACTGCCAGGTCTGTCACCTACATGGAAGGAAAGACCAATGCCCCCTAGTTGTCTTCTGACCTCCACGCATATACGCATACTCATACAAGTAACATTTTTAAAAACCATTTTAATACATAAGGAGTATGTTTTCCAAACTATGTATGTCTATAATTGAATATTCAGCAATGGATATATAGTTACATTGTAGCATATATGTTTTGAAACACTCCAGTGAGTCTGCCTTAGACTGGATATTTCTACAGTATTAAACATAAGGGAAACACAGTGAAAGCTTATACATATCTGTCCTGCTCAACAGTAATGAATTGTTTTTACAAATGAGAAGGAACTAAGTAAATCATGCGTGAAAGGTCCTCATAGTTTTAGTTTATAGTATTGCATACTGGACTAGGTCATTTAAATCACCTCAGTAACTGATTTTAAGTTTAGTATCTAGCAAAAGCTGCATTAATAAGTAATGGGCAAATGAGATTAACTGAATAACTGGTAATTGAAAAGAACATATATAATTTCATTTTAAAGTGACCTTTTATATTAAAGTTTCAAAGTATTTTCTCTTTCTGATGAAAAATTAAGAAAGTCTCATTTAAAATTACTGCAGTCTATGAAAATTTCAAAGAATATGCCTTTCTACAAATTCTTTTTAGGTGTAGACTGTACAATTACAATTATCACTGAGGGCTCAAGCCTACAGGCAAGCAGAGAAACATCAACCATCCACTTAGTTTAGACTAACTTCAGAGTATCTTGGTCCCACATTTCCAATCCCGAAAAAAGAGGGCCTTTTTATACAAAAGTCATGGAACCACCAATAATCCAATTGCAAAGACCACTCGCTGTTTTACAGAAACATAGGCAAACATTTTAATTAAGAGGTGCAGCCAGTGTCTGGCCATGATACAGGGCACTCCCACATGCCTCATGCCAGCTGCAGAAGAGCAACATTCAAGCAGCTGACTTAATTGAAGATGCAAACCAGCACATCCTAATTTGGCTGGGCCGACTAATTGGTAGGTCTGCACGTTTCTAACAAAACCCACCCATATTACAGATGTTGTTCTCTCCTATCAGTAAACGACTGGTAACAAGCACTAGCAGAGCTGAAATGAGCTATGCTTGATGAAGTTGACTACTTGGGCAGATTTACAAAAGGGTCTCACACTAGCTTATACAACTAGAATATATGTGGCAAAATTAGAACGTAAGTAAATATCAAAGCATCTTTCTTTGCACATTTAAGAAGTCAGTGAGTTCCACAAGAGCACCACAGCCTGCAACACAACATCTGAGAAGTGCCCACATCTTTCTGAATGATGTCAAGTTTGCTGCAAAAAATGCAGGACTTGGACCTTCTCTCTTTAGAATCTGATGTAAACCAAAACATTTATAGCCCTGTGGGGGGGAAAAACATTTATCAGTAATGAATGGTTTAAAAAAAGGGTGGCGGAGAAGGCCCATATACCTGTTGCCTTCCACAGCACAAGACAAAATTACTCTTTTGCTTCAAACTGGAAAAATATATGAAGCAATATTTTTCCCATTTGATAACAGTGCTCCCTTAAAGAAATGAAACAAATGGTTGAGCCCCTTGACTGTCATCACTACAGCCTGGAGAGAGTCTCTCAGGTGGTGAAGAGAGGTGAAACTCAGCCTAGCTATCCCTTCTGAACTGAGGATCCAATACACAAACATCAAGTCATTACAAATAGTTTATATATCTAAGGATACAAATGACCACTTAAGAAGAAATAAAAATAAAATAATGTTTTATTAAAAATTGTAAAGAACATGATTAATAGAAAGCAAAGAATGAATTAATAGATTTTAACCCAGCAGATTTCAATTCAGATTATTGGCTCCTTTACATGTAAAAGAGAATCTGAATAGTTTATAGAAATGAGTTAATGTACTTTCTTAAAGCTAATAAAAAAATGAATGAGAATTATCAGACAATGGCAACTATTCTAATGCTTGAAATGGGCTCACAGTTTCAGAAAGGTCAATCCTTATAGAAACGGGTGCGTCTGACTACCTTAAACCCGTTGTGTAGCCCAGGCTGGCCTCACATCCCTTGTACTCGCCTCTGCCTCTCAAATGCTATGATTACAGGGATAAACAATCACTCTATTAGTTAACTCTAAACTTTAGTGCCACAAACCATTTAAACTCAGTAACTTTGCACAACCTGTGGAGAAATCAAATGCCATCTGTTTGACAAAGGTGGTGCCAATGATGATTCTACTGCTCTGTAATGTCAATGTAAATATAATCTCTATGGTTCTTAACTATAAAATACAGCCACAAATCAAGGTTGGTTAAATAACGAAGCATCTTTGGGTATGTGGACAAATTCTAAAGATAAAAGTTCATAAAGAAAACTCCAATTAGGATGGCAAACTCAACGTGACTGCCATGTGTACCAACTTACAGCAACACTATGCAAAGTTAACATATTTTAAGGCAAAATTGGAAATGCTAACTTGTCTAAATTTATGTAAAATTGGAATATAAGACACTGAAATAAAAAATGCTCATGAATTAAACAGACTGGAACCAGTTATTGATGGGAAATTGATCTTTGAGAATATGAAAAGATGTCCTGTCGTGTCATTCTCCACCCTGGCAAGTCAAGGCTCCCGATTTCCTCAGAACACTCCCTTCCAAAACAGTCTGTTACCTTTTTTGAGCTACTGTGTTGACAGCTGCCGTTTGCTGCTGAACATATTTTGAGAAGTTTGTTTCTTGCAATGGCACTTTCTTTGACCTCTGTCACTCTAAACTAAGAGCACAGCCACCTCTATTCTTGGCCACCTATGACTTAGGCTTATACTTTGATATAACTAATTTCCTAGCAACTCTTTATGTTTTTAAAAATCTCTTTATAAATTTGGACCCAAATTAAGAATAAAATTATTTGTTAGAATACATTTTTCACCAAAAAAAAAAAAAAATATGGTCCTTCCTAGGCAGACACAGGCAGCAGCACTGAGCAGGAGACCACATATACACTACATCCTCCATCACCATGACAGTGTTAATTACAATAATAATATTTAAAAGTTAAGTGGTTCCTACTTTTCCTAAGGTTATCTAATATCCCTAACCACACGCCAGAGGTCAAAAACCTGAGTCCCAAGGAAGAAACATGAGAAATGGCCCAGTGGATAAAGCACTTACTGTTATTTCCAAAGACCACAGTTTGATTCTTAGCATCCAGGTTAGGCTGCTCACAATTACCTGTAAACTCCAGCTCCAGGGGAATCCAATCTCTTCTACGCAGTCCCCCACACAAATACGCATGCATGTGCGCGCGCGCACACACACACACACACACACACACACATACACACACACATATACACACACACACACACACACACACACACACGTATATATAAGAATAGTATTAGTAAAAGATGAATCAGTACTCTTGGCCATGCTTGATGATGCACAGAATGAAATCATAGATCAGCTTTTCCACCCAATGTAACATAACACTGGCACCAAGAACAGACCACTAGATACACAATACCAAGAAACTGCATCAATAAATATTCAAAATATTCTATATTCCAAAGACAGACACTTTGCAAAACCAAATGAACCTAATGGACAATTTTTATTTAGTTCTTGCTTAATTTTTCAATTCATATGGTAACTAGTAATATTTGGGCAAACTAAACTGAATACTTGAGTGTTGTGTTCCTCCCAATCCTTCCAATTCAGCACAAATATTCTTTGGAAATTATAGCATAGCTTATAGCAGACTGTAATTTCAATCACGGATGGTACTTTCTGATAGTATTCCTTGCTACATAGAAGTTACTTAGCATGAAGTGGAGTTCAATGGGGAGAGGGCAAGAAGCATAGAGTGTGGTAGTATGGCTGGCAGGGTGCAGCAGTGTACACTCAACACATAGCACGGATGAAAACATGAAAATAAGTAAGATCTTTTAATAAAAAAGAATGCAGTGAAGCTCAGTGGTAGGGTGTCTTCTACTTGTGAATGAGATCCTGGAGTTAACTCACCCTCCCCCACTCCCGTTCCCTGCGCTAGGGAGAAGGGTAGAGAGGAAAAGCCTGGTCTCATGACTGCTTTGAGGAACAGACTATGGTAACCATATGCATCTCAAGATTAGGTCCTAAAATGACAGGTGTGGCTGCCTGGTCCTTCTGGAGCATGCACTCTCAGGTAAAATACTTAACTATATAAGAAATCCAACTACCCAGTTGACCATGCTGTGTGCACTCTAGACAACAGTCCAGAATGAGTCCAGCCTTCTGCTGTCAATACTGATGACCCAAGTTTGGTCTCCAGAATGCACACAGTAGGAGAGCACCAACTCCCACAACTAATTCATACAAGAGAAATATTTTTTCTCAATAGTTATAATTTGGAGTCATCAAGAAGGTCTGCTGACAGAAGCCTGCACAGCGATGGGTGAGGACTGACTCCATACACTTACCACACACCCCTGTACACACATACACACATATTAAGTAGTAAATGGTTTTTAAAAATTGTAAAGTGAACATATTTTGCCAAATCTACATCTTAGTTGTACTGATTTAAACACAAATAAGGACTGAAAATGAAAGGGACATTTTGCCTTAATCTTATTCCTCTGTTGACTGGAAACCAGAAAAATTTTTATTTGTAAGCGGGTTGCATTAGAGAGATGAAGCCTTGGAATCAGAGCCATCCTAAAGCTTTAAGTAGCAGAAAATTACAAAAACAAAAACAAAATCACCTTTGCTTGTGTGTCATCGAAGCTGACTGAAGACCTGACTAGCACAGCATCATCTGAGCTTAAGTGCCATCAGCCCTGACAACTATGCATTCAGGCTGCTCTGTCACACTGGACTCTGTGTTGTGCCTCATTGTAAATAAAATCCAGTTCAGCTTCAAAAATTAGCTAGGGCTTTTTTCTTTGAGAAATCAAAACTGGCAAAACCAGTTAACAAATAAATAATCCTAGCTCACAATGATAGTAAGTATGTTATATGGGCATTTTTCTGGGACAGGTCTCTTTTAAAAGACCTGGCACTTAACCTTTCCCGGAGATACCTGCAGTCCTGTTCAATAACATAATTCTAATTGCTGTAAAAATACCTTCACATCTACAGAGACCTGCTTCTCAAGGTGTAAACATCAAGTCTGTATGATGAAGGGACAGACAGCTAGAAGAAGCAAGCACAGCCTCCTTCTCTTTGGGTGGCAAGTCTCCTCCTTTCAGTGACAGTGGAATAGGAGGGGTGAATTTAGCTCACTGGACTGAGAGTACGTGCCTTGTGAAATTAACTTGAATGACTGACAGAGAATCCGCAACAGGAGTACTGGGTTGGTTCCTGAGAACACCACGAAGGATGTGTACACTGGTTCAGATGCATCCTTTGAACATAGGGCAGAGCTCCTTCTCAGTGGGAAACACCCACAATGCCACATGGAGCAGGGAAGACAGAACTACTGGAAAGTGCCTTAGTTGGGTAGAAATGAGGTGCACACTTCCTGTGGCATACTACAGCTCCTTCCTGGGGCACTGTAACCCTTTCAGGAGGAAATGACAAGGTAACCCACTGAACTTTCAAGTCACAATTTTCCATGAGTTTCTATGTTGAAAGATGTTTGAGTCTTATTGCCAAAGTGTTCACTTGGTAAACAAGCAACTTAAATATGCCAGTTACAAAATTACAATATAAGATGAATGAGTTTCATGTGTGAAAATAAATGGATTGAATAGGAGTGAAAGCTAGGTTCTTAGAGTGGGGAATCTCAGCTGAAGCCGAGACTCAAAGCCAAAGCTATCTGGGACCAGTGCCAACATGAATAGCCTAATCAGGCCTCTGCGATTGGGCTTCTCTGTTTGAAGGTGCTATCATAACACAGTAATGGCAAGAGAATTCTTCTCATGATTCAACTACCCTTCCTCACTTCCATGAACAACAAAGACTAAGTTGCAGCATTCCTTGGGGAAACACAAAAAGTATGAGACATATGCTAATAATTTACACACAACATTAAAATTTGGTACTTTGTATTGAGAAAAAGAGAAATATGTGTGAAAAAGAATTTTTATGTTAGACTAATAAAATCAGAATGAGCCAATTTTCTTTATGTGATTCACTTACCAAAAGAACTAGGATTTTGTGTCTATAAATTCCTTCACAAGTGCTCAGGTTTATGTGGATGTAGTCGCCCCACATTGGGCGCCATTTTGTAGGCAGAGACTGCTCATTCGTTTCCCAGCCACCGAAATAATCACATAGAAAATATATTAATTAGTCTGCCAGAAACTATGGGCCTGTAGGCTGAAGATGAATACCCCAACATTACAGAAGAACATCTGGTGACTGCCCAGACAGCAAGATGTCTCTGTCAATTCTAGAGTTTTGGAAGATGCTTACAATATACTTCTTGTTAACTTAGGTAATATTATGTCCTTCTGGGGTCTTTGATGGAGTTGAAGAATAGATAGTTATAATGATAGTTTTCCTTAGTTATGATAAAAGATAAAGCAGATATAAATATTGTAACTGTCACTTGCTTGATACCCGTTTTATTATATGTAACTTTACTATAATAAAGTTAACACATTCCTTTTTATTTAGACAGAAAACAGGAGATGATGTGGAATTATCCTCTGTATGCTATGAATATGTTTTATTACCACTGGTTACTAAAGAGACTGTTTCTACTTAGTAAAGCCAGGCAGGAAATCAAAACAGAGATATAGAGAGAATATAGGCAAAGTCAAAGATACACTATGTAACTTCTGAAGTAAAAAGACTCCAGCCACCAGCTAAGCCTTATGTTACGGGTAGGTCACAGCCTCGTGGTGATTCACAGATTAGAAATGGGTTAATTTAAGATGTAAGAGTTAGCTAGAAATATGTCTAAGCTATTAGCCAAACAGTGTTGTAATTATTATAGTTTCTGTGTGATTATTTCGGGTCTGGGAGGCTGGGAAACAAATGAGCAGTGTCCACCTACAGACAGTGAGTGATGGGTGTTAATAATCCTCTCTCATGAACAGAATGTTCTATTAGTTGGCTTCTCAAAGACACTAAAGCCATGGAATCACAAATTATCAACGGGCACTATACCCAACTGAACTTAAACTAACTACAGATGTAACATATACACCACTCTTCTTTGTAGGCCCAGACCTTATTTCGAGATTGGATTTTACTCTTCCTTGACCATAAGCCCTAGCTTCGTTTTCAGAGTTTTTTTCTTTGTGTTTTTATTTTGTTGTTGTTTTTCAGAACAGGGTTTCTCTGTGTAACAGTCCTAGCTGTCCTAAAACCAGCTATTGTAAACCAGGCTGGCCTAGAACTCACAGAGAGATCTGCCTACCTCTGCCTCCTGAATGCTAGGATTAAAGGCATGTGCCACCACTGCCTGGCTATACTTTCATTTCTTTTAAGACACAAAGAACCTCAGCACACATGACACAACCAGAAACCAAATTTTTCCTTACTTCTTACAAGTTTTCAAGTATTTTATACTTAATCTTAGTCATGCAAATTGGAAAGGAATTTCTGTGAGAACTTATTTTTCAGAGCCAACAACAGTCTTTAAAGAAATAACCCTCCTTTTTACAATAATACCTCATTCTTAGGTTCACAGACAAACACAACTCATTCTTAGGCAGTAAGCAATGTGACTGAACCAACGTATAAACATACAAGCATCACATATCACATCTAGAAGTATGAGGACTCCAGACAGCACACTGCTTTCCCAAGAAAATGAACAGCACTGATTATATAGCTGCACAGTTTAGGAAAGTCAGCTGAGAGACTGTTCACAGGTCAGAATTCCGGTACAGACCAAGTGTAGCTAACTAACACAAAAGACCGAAGCAGCGTCCCTGTCACACAAGCTAGTTCCTGTTCCAGCAGCTCTCAATCACATGCTTTAGGTGTTGAGAAAGACTGAAATTCAAAATATTTCAGGATATTTTTAAGATAAGTAATTTATTTTAGTAGAAAATGACAAAAGTTACAATTTAACTCTTAATTAAATGTGTTTATAAAAGACATTTTAGTCAAATAACAATAATTCTAAAATGAATTCATGAACTTTTCAGAATAATAATAAAAATTTCTAAGTTAAAAAAATTTTAATCTTAGCATTCAGGATGTTGATGTAGAAGGATCCCAAGTTCAAAGCCAATATACTATGTACAGAATTCAAGTTTTTAAAATTTCATATTAGACATTTAAGACATGTTGTTAGCAATATGGAAGGCAGATTCAGCATTTATAGCATGAGAGGAGTGTGCCACTTCAACTGGCTACACCACCGTGGTGGTCCGGATTTAGATGTGAAAACTTACTGATTGCGCTGGAAACCTGGTTCAGTTTATCCTGGGACCTGCTGATTAGGACAATCTTCATTCCACGCTTTGCTAACTGAAAACAATAAAAGAGACCAGGATCACATCTGTGAAGTTTATTCTAAAACAGAAATTAGATATATTTCCCTTTAAGAAAACCTGACCAGGCCGGGTGGTGGTGGCGGCGGCGCATGCTGTAGAAGGAAGTGGCGGGTCTGCGTCCGCCACCCGGCTAGCTTTACACCCGAAATAATTACACGGAAACTGTATTCTTTTAAAACACTGCCTGGCCCATAGTTTCAGCCTCTTATTGGTTAATTCTCACATCTTCCTTTAACCCATATTTAGTAATCCGTGTAGCACCACGAGGTGTGGCTTATCAGGAGAGATCTTAACCTGCGTCCCTCTCAGAGAGGAGAATCATGGCGACTCACTATGGTGACTGCCTGAATTGTCTGCCCAACCCTGCTACCCAGCATTCTGTTCTGTCTACTCCGCCTACCTAATTTTCTGTTCTCTTAAAGGGCCAAGGCAGTTTTTTTAAATTAATTAACCAATGAAAGTAACATAGACAGATAACTTTCCTCCATCAGCACGCCTTTAATCCCAGCACTCGGGAGGCAGAGGCAGGCAGATCTCTGTGAGTTCGAGGCCAGCTTGGTCTACAAGAGCTAGTTCCAGGACAGGCTCTAAAAAAACCCTGTCTCGAAAAACCAAAAAAAAAAAAAAAAAAAAAAAACCTGACCAGGTGGTAAGTCAAACTTAAAAAAATGTATCAAGAGCTGGAAATCCAAACTGAATCCTGATTTCCCAGAACCCTAGGTTTCTAACCAAGCATTGGAATCTCAAACCATTTTGGAAGAATGATGATTTGTACTTTTTTTTTTTAGGCCTAAATACATGGTGTGGGCTTTTTTTTTTCACATTATTAGATGTCCACAACTTCTGTAATTTCAAATTTAGGATTTGAAAAGCTGTCATAGGCTAGATACATAAAACAAATATCAGTGGGCCAACAAAGAAAACTATAGTCAGAATGTCATCAGTTCCTATAAATACAATCAATCTTAAAATATGTATTTGGGGCTGGATGGTTAATCTTCACTCTCAACTGCATTTGGAATCCCCATGGAAGCATATTTCGGGGTATGTCTATGGGAATGACTCTGGGAAAGTTTAACTAAGGAGAGATACCCACAGAAAACATGGGCAGTTCTATCCCTTGGGCTGGGGTCCTAGGACCACTGCTAAAACACTGAGCACAGGTATTGCTGCTTCTTGACTAAAGCTATAATAGATAACAGAGGTGTAAGAAGACCAGCTACCCTAGGGTCTTCTGGTCATGACTTCTCCACCTTGAACTGGAAACCAAACAAAGCTTTCCTTAAGCTTTCTTTGCTCAGGTATTTGTCACAGAATAAGTAACACAGACATTAAGATTAAAGGGCAATCAAGATAAAGTACATTAACTACTGCTAATGAATACATTAACAAATAATTTCTTGAAGAGAACCGTCTATATGCATATGTGCTTAATACTATGTAATGTTGCACAGAGTGACAAACATTCACAGTGATGTACCCTGTCACAGAGACAAATAAATACAAAGGTAAAGAACACCAGGAGGCACAAAACTTCGTACTGAATGATCAGACAGTTTACAAGTGAGCAACACTCTGGGTAATATGAAACAGAAGTGATTCAGTACACTAATTCCCAGTTATAAATCCAAAGTCAGCTTTTATTAAGTAACAAGTAATATTGCAAATGAGGCTGCAGAAGATCATTTTTTTAAAAAATAACAAGGCCTGGTAATTCGCTAAATTAATCTGCTATAAAACCACTGAAGAATCCATTAGTCCACAGCGATACTTTAAGAAAAAAGAGAAACACATTAACAAAGGAGGAGAAGCAAGGAAACGCTCTTATTTATAGAAAACACCAACCGAACATAGGGGGTCATGGCTATAATTCTAGAGGGAGGAGGAATGCCCTGAGCTTGAGGTCAGCCTGAGCTACATAATAAGTTCTAGACTAGGTTAGGCTACAGAGAAAGAGATATATTAGAAAAGCACTATTTAAGCTTTACAGTAAACTAATTCAGGCAAAATCAATGGGTGTGAAAAACAATGAACTAAAAATTAGCTAGAAAATAAATCAGACGCTATCAGAAATCCACTGAACTTCTGATCCACAAACTCCCCTTCCAGCGTCTGGTGCGAGAAATTGCTCAGGACTTCAAAACAGATCTGCACTTCCAGAGTGCAGCTATTGGTGCTTTGCAGGAGGCAAGTGAGGCCTATCTGGTTGGCCTTTTTGAAGATACCAACCTGTGTGCTATCCATGCCAAACGTGTAACAATTATGCCAAAAGATATCCAGCTAGCACGCCGCATACGCGGAGAACGTGCTTAAGAGTCCACTATGAGGGGAAACATTTCATTCTCAAAAAAGTTTTTTTCCTCTTCTTCCTGTTATCAGTAGTTCTGAATGTTAGATATTTTTTCCATGGGGTCAAAAGGTCCCTAAGTATATGATTGCGAGTGGAAAAATAGGGGACAGAAATCAGGTATTGGCAGTTTTTCCATTTTCATTTGTGTGTGAATTTTTAATATAAATGCAAGATGTAAAGCATTAATGCAAGCAAAATGTTTCAGTGAACACATTTCAACAGTTCAACTTTATAACAATTATAAATAAACGTGTTAAAATTTTCTGGACAATGCCAGCATTTGGATTTTTTTAAAATAAGTAAATTTCTTATTGACGGCAACTAAATGGTGTTTGTAGCATTTTTATCATACAGTAGATCCCATCATTCACTATACTTTTCTAACTGAGTTGTCCTACATGCAAGTACATGTTTTTAATGTTGTCTGTCTTCTGTGCTGTTCCTGTTAAGTTTGCTATTAAAATACATTAAACTATAAAAAAAATAGGGTATATAGTCCCAAAGTATGTTATATATTCCCTATTACATTTATAATGAAGAATTGTGATAAACAACACTGTAATGAATTGTCTGCTTTAACACCATCAATATGGAGCACATCAGTGTGCTGAGCCTCTTGATAGGATGAGGTCAGAAAGATTAATATTACTTTTATTACCATTTTTACTAAGTATGTTTACCCTGAATCTAATAATAAGGAGACAAATTCAATTTTGTCTGCCAAACAATGGCCTTGCATTTTTCCAAGTGTCACTTTATAAGGAGCTGAAGTACACCTCAGTAGTAGAGCCACTCCCAGCACAAGGACTGAGGCCAGCAAGATGGCCCAGTGAGGAAAAACACCTTTGCAAACAAGCCGGCTGACTTGAGTTTGATCTCCAGGACCCATATGTTAGAAGGAAAGAAATGACTACCCACAGAAGTTGTCCTCTGACTTCCACAAATATGCTGTGGTGTGCATGCATCTGTAAGCCTACACACACAAATAAATAAATGTGGGCTAGAAAGCTAGCTCAGCAGTTAAGAGTATACTGCTCTTGCAGAGGACCCAAAGTCAGTTCCCAGCATCCACATTAGGCTTCTCACAACTGCCTTTAAGTCTAGCTCCAGAAGATTCAATGTCCTCTTCTGCCTTCCTGTGTGATATAAACACAGACACATGCACACACAAATAAAAATAAATTAAAGTCTTTAAAAATATGTACTCAGGAGGCAGAGGATCTCTGTGAGTTTGAAGCTAGCCTGGTCCACATAGAGAGTTCCAGGCTAGCCAGGAATACACAGTGAGATCCTGTCTAATAAATAAAACAAAATGAATGTAATAAAATTTTCATCAAAACTACTATTTAAGAGATTTTTCTCCTTATTTTTAAAACAGACTCTGAAAAGCACCTACCTCTTCTGCATATGATTTTCCAATTCCATCAGTGCCACCTGTAACAACTGAAAAAGAGAAGAGGAATGGTTTAGCTTAAGAACTACAACAAGGAGGTGGTCCAGCTAGAAAACACCAGCATGCCCAAGACACTAGCACAATATTTGATGGGAAAAAGCAATATCCAGGGTTAGGCGTGAAGCTTAGTGGTAAAGCACAGGGCTTCCCATGCACAAGGCCCTAGGTTCAATTCCTGTTGCGGGATATTTGACTGCACTGTGACACTCCAAGACTGTTAAAGTTAACCTTGAGTCAGGGAGAAAAGACAAGCTGACCATAAAGAATTTGGAGGACCCACGATATGATACAATAGAGAGACATAGGAAAGGGGAGCAAGTGGCTTAGAAAGATTTACTTGGGGCAGCGGTGGTGCACACCTTTAATCCCAGCACTTGAGGCAAAGGCAGGTGGATCTCTGTGAGGTCAAGGCTAGCCTGGTCTACAAGAGCTAGTTCCAGGACAGCTAAGACTGTCCACACAGAGAAACCCTGTCTTATAAAACAAAACAAAACAAAACAAAACAAAAACACAGAAACAAAACAAAAGAATATATACACTTGTCTTTTCAATCTGGGACGGGGTATCAGTTGGTCGTTCCTCTGCCACTTTCTTGATCTATCAGGTTTTTACCCCAATATCTGACTCCCAAGTTTTTATTAATAATAAAACTTAAACACTTCAAATGACTAGTGAAATAAATAAATATATAACTAAGCAATACCAGTATTCAAATTTAGAATTAACTGCTCATCACATCTCAAACTGAAAAGACCAAGACCAAAATATCAAGTGCCGGTGAAATATAAAGAACTGACACTCTCCCACTTTCCAGGAGTACCAGACCGGCACAGTCCTTTTGGAAAAACTATTCACCAACAAGCTCAGTACTAAAGATATGTTTGCCTTCTAAGCCAGCAAACCTTCAAGAGAAGAGTGGCTGGCACTCATGGTGGCTTTATGGTATTTGTGCTGTCTGGTAGGAAAACATAAACATTAATCTACAGGAGAATGAGCAAGTGAACTGGCGCATAGACAACGCATAACTGACAGCAGCAAAATGAACTGTGACACATACAACACACGAGTGTGTACACTAAGTGAAGAACATGGAAGATACTCTTTTCCTAGTGCCACTCAAAGGAATGTACATTTATCAAGTGCCTGCTCAGTCACCATCTTTCCAGAAGTTTTTAAATCTTTTTAGAATAAAAAGTAAAAATAAAAAAAAAAGGAACAAATCTTCACATACCTATGGCCAAGGGAACCAACGATCAACTTCATATTAATCTTACTTTGTCTATAACTGTTTCCTCTCACCTCAGATTTTCTATCTGATTTTTTAAAAAACTTTGTATGTACACATGTGTGTGTGCATGCATGAGTGGAGAAGCATGTGTCTGTATGTCTGTGTGAGGGAGAGAAACTGTGTACAGAGTGCACATGGTACCACAGTACATGTGTGGAGGTCAGAGGACAACTTTCAGAAATCAGCTCTCTTTTCTTTAAGGGTACTCAAGTTTGAACTAAAGTTTTTCAGGCCTGGGGGAGGGGGCAACCAAATGTTTTTACTTGCTGAGCTCAGATTTCATCCCAAGCCCCCTCCCCCTCATTTTTGGTTTTTCGAGACAGGGTTTTTCTGGAACTATCTATATAGGCCAGGCTGACCTCAAACTCACAGAAATCTGCCTATGTCTGCCTCCCAAGCACTGGTATTAAAGGTATGCACTACCACTGCCCAGGCTAGATTTCCAAGTTAGTCCCAAACATATTAATCCATGTCAAAATATATGTAAAAAAGCAAAATTAGCCATCAAATTTCTACAATGTCTCTCTGTCTCTTCCTCTCTCTTCTTTCTCCCCCAACTCAATTTAATGTTGGACATCCTACATGTGGGTTTCTGCTTTCTTAGTCTGTCATTTGCTGACTGCATTCCCCTGATACAGTAGTTAGTGGGAAATAAATACTTGATCAAGTTCAGGTTTAGTTATCTGTGTGTATGTGAGTGTGTATGTGCTCACACGTGTTTCATTACTTCATTAGGTTGCAAAAGTGGCATCTAATTCCATAATTTGTCCTCATCTACCAGCGGAAATATCTCCACGGCTAATTAGTTGCCATAACATAGAACTCGGATGTAAGCACAAAACATATACTTAACTTCTTCCATTATCAGTTCTTAAAAGAGGCTGCCTGGTAATTAGCAGGGTAATCCCTCTTTTCTTATTGATATAGCTTTGTAAAGAACATTCACTCATGGGATCTGCAATGAATGCTTAAAACTCTCTATACGAAATGGCCAGCATATGAAAGTCTCACCCCCTGTCTCTGGAGACCAGGGTTCCAGATTTCATCCTGCAGTCTCTCCTGGCATACCAACATGTCACAAGCCTAGGATAAGCAAATTCTAGATTTTTCAACTCTCCTTCTTTCCTTCTCTTTCAGACTCTTCTGTTCTCTTCAAGATCCCAACCCTCACTTTTACCAGGTACCTTTCAAAGCCTTTTTCGGGCTCTATCAACTGCACTGTTCCAGAATAAGTAAGGCAAAAAGCCCGCTCTCTGCTTTCCGATGCCTTCTCTACTTTGCAAAGCTGTAAGCACTATAGCACTTTACCACAGTCAATCTGAATTGTACTGCTGGATTTTCTTGTATGTTTTTGTTGTGAGTGCACCGTGGGAAGTCTTCTGATTACTGGCAACAGTGGGACTGCAGCCACTTCCTTTTCCTCTGTTTGCAACTGGGCCACAACTTGAGAGGTTTGCTATACTACATGTCCTGCTATGGGGTGTGCTGCTCTCCCTCCAGAGCCCTAAAAGTCGTCAGACCACACAATCATAGCCAAGAACCTTCAAAACTGTGAACTAAAATAAACCTTTCCTCTTTTAAGATTTATTTTGTTTTTTTATGTGTATGTGTCTATGCCTGGTTCTCCGCATGTACACCATGTGCAGATGCCAGCAGAGACCTGATGAGAATGTCAGATCCCTTAAAACTGGGAAATTGTGAACTGCCCACTGTGGGTGCTGGGAACCCGGGGCTGTGCACGCACAGCAAGAGCTCTTAACCAATGAGCCACGTCTCCATCTGCCTGCCGTCCCTCTTTATAAGCTGATCATATCAGGTCTTTTGTTCTAGTAACAACGCTGATTAATACAGTCAGCTCCTCCCTTCCAACAGTTATCCATTCAATTGTCACGTCTTACCTGCTGTCAATTTTTAACCTTCTGTATTCCAGTAACTGCCCTCATCCAAAGACTACATGCCTAAAATACTCAGGCATGAAAGTTGGGCTCCTTGCCTCCAGCATCTGAAGGACCAAGATCTCTATGACTGCTAAGCCTACAGCTATTTCACTTCTCTCTCAGTTCAACTCTGTCTGCCTCACTTTCCTTACAACTGCCATCCTGGACAGCATTCCCAGTACACACACACACACACACACACACACACACACACACACACGTCAACATTCAAATCTGGTTCACCATAAACCGGCCTTTGGCAGAGATGAACCAATGGCAGCATGCAAGGAGGTTCCTTTCTTTTTCAAACTAATTTTACTTATATGGAAGAACACAAGCAGTGTTGAGAACGGTTTTGAGCGGTTCAAACTAAAACAGCACAACCTTACACCATTTCTCTGGGTCCTATTACTCCACCCCCGGAAGCAACAGTTGCCACATTTTTCCTTCTGTCTGCATACACATTCTAGACCCTTTCTGTCATCTCCTGACCAACTATTTTTAGTACTAGACTTGCAGCTGATGAAAACTTCCTCATCTTTCTCATTCTCCATCCTCCCAATTAAGTTATATTGCAATGTTCTGTCAATAATTGGCATTTATGTTAATGGAACACGGCAAATACATCCCTCTAGTGACCACAAGTTGGTACAAAGCTGGGGGTGTAGCTCACTAGCACTAAGCTAACACATGAGGCCCTGGGTTAAAGCTCCTGAAGTGTAAAAAGAAAAACTGGGGTAAGACAGAGGTATTATCTCTCAGAGGCTGAAAGCACAGTCCTCAACAAGACTACCCTCATTTCAGATACACTCCAATTTCAGAGGTCTCTGGCTAGCTTAATCGAATGACTATAATTTAGGGGATTTCCAGAATCTTCTCGAGTTGGATAATTCAAAATCCATATAACTCATTCTTCTAATTCACTTTACTGCAGAGCATATGAGTCAGTACCAACTGAAGGGCAGGCTGGGTAAGTAAGGTCTGAGAGGGGCTCACACGCAGTTTCCATCCTACCCCAGGGAAATCAATCAGAGCAAGGACATAGTCTTCCCAGTACATACATGGTTTTCCCAACCGGACTTTCACTCAAGCTCAGGTTTCATCATAAATACACTGGAAGGAACCACTCCTTAACTCTCCTCCAGAAACCAGCAATTAGCAGGTTGAGCCATTACCACTAAGCTCAAAGCTTCAACCTCTAATCACACAGTCTTCCTAGAGTGAACAGTTCATTAGCCTCAACTACCAATGGCCCACCTATAAAATAATAAAATTATAAGAATATAGGTGCTCCAACAAGCTGCCCCTCAACCAAAGACAAAAGCCAGTGAACGACTTTGTTACACCATTATTATGGTTAAATATTCACAACTGAGCCAATACTAGTCTGTAATTACACTGCACTTCCCAATCAACCTTCTATATTTCCTGAACACAAATTTGTCCCTCCCCCTTTCTGTGGTCTTTTTAAATCCTCTTCCATGCCCTAACAACCTCACTTTTGCTGCTGCTGCTGCTGCTGCTGCTTCTTTAAGACACGGTCTCATGTAACCCCAACCGGCCTCACACTTGCAACATGGGAGGACTTTCTCCTCCTGGTGCTGAGATTGCAGGTATACATAGCCCTGCTTTAACAGCTTCTACCAATCAACCCCATTCCAGACTTTAGGAAGGACCTACCCAGAGCACTCCAGCTCGCCTCGCACTGCACTCTGGACTACTTCTCTTAACCTGTTACACCAGAGGTGGATACACCGCCTTGGAATCATCTTGCCTCTCTCCTGTACTGAAGCACATATTTTATAGATCACGGCTTCCTGCCTCAATATAATAGTAGACTTGGCAGTATCTTCCCAAGGGAAAAATGTGTGGAGACACCTTAATAAACATGTTTTAAAATATACTTTAAATTTTTCAGATAGTTTTAGATGCACAGTTTTTAAAAAGTGAAATTATTCAGTTATCTCTTCTCCTATTCCCAGTCTCCTGCTAACAGCCTACATGACTATGGCAGCAACAAAGTAACACAGCATCTACGGTCCATCTTTTAGGCAGACCTGACTTGTCACTGAATGTCCTCTTTTGGTCCTAGTATACCATCCAGGGTAGTATTACACTTCCTCAACATGCTCTTTATGTCACAATGGAAAGCAATGGTTTTACTTTGCATTATCTTTCCTTTAATTAAAAAAGTGTGTGTGTGTGTGTGTGTGTGTGTGTGTGTGTGTGTGTGTGTGTGTGTGACACAGAACCTGGAAGTGGAGTGCTGTGAGACATTTCAGTGGCAATCTGACACTCCCAACACTACCAATAAAGTTAAGCCTTAAATCAGAGGGTGGTGTCAACATTCAGTTGGCCAGAATTAACTATAGAGTTTTTGGTAGACACAGGAAGAACTAAAGGAAGAAGTTAGAAAGATCAGAGGGCCTTTTTGATTTGCAAGTGTGAAGAAGCAGGATCACTGGCTCATTCCTTTGTTGCACTCTGGATCTATTAGGTTTTTACCTCAATATCTGACTCTGGAGTTTATTTAATAATAGAACAATATAAGTAATCTCTTCAGTGGAGAACCTCTGTTAGACACCTCAGCTCTACAATAACCAGTGTTGTATACAATGCCCAGACAATTGGGGGTTAAATTATCATTTTCACACCAGAGAAAGTGACAGATCTTTCTGTTTTCAAGGACATATGCCAAATACTACACTTTTAATAATATAGAATACAGATAAGCAATTCACAGTCAATTCGATGAATGTAGAAAAGAAACAAAGACAGGAATTGAAGCAGAATGAGGAGAAATGTCCTTTCTGCTTTAAAGCTACAACCCCTCTGCAATGAGTTTCAAGGTTAGTATTTTTAAATAAAATAACACCGTGATTCTCAGTGTGAACATTTCACCATTCTTACTGTCAGGAGAGTTAAACTCCATTGTTAATTCAGGAATAAAACCAAAATATCATCTTAAATTAAGAATCTGCTGGTTGCAGCTTCTACAAAATTAGAGAAAGAACTTTTTTAAAAATTCTTTTTACCATTAAATCGTTCAATCATATGCAGGCATTGCCTTTCCACAAAACAAGGCTCTTTACTGTTAGGCATACAAAGCTAGCAAAACTGAGCCAGTAAGCTCCATTTTCTACTCCAGTTTCCCAGAAGGCAGTGCTTCCCAAGATTACTCAAAATTTTCTTAAGGTGAATCATTCTTTCTTAAAAATGATGTAATAGAAAACTTAATATCTGCTTTTTATTCATTTGTTTGATTTCTATTTGAAAAGGCATTAGTTTCTAACAGATTAGTGACAGAGTGACTTAACAACACTCAAGAGCATCTCTTGATTTCTCTGTAGGAAACAAAGATCTAGATTTGTTTTTATTTCTTCACACCACACACACACACACACACACACACACACACACAAACTAAGCACTCAGAGCTGCAGTAAAATGAGAAGATGCAATGTGCAGAAATACACTGGGGACCACCTTTCATGTATGCCCCGGGTGAGGGCTTGTTAGTTGCCTTCCTTACCAATTGTGCTCACTTCCCTTACTTCTTTGCAATAAAAACTTCTTTTTCCCCCAGATGTAATAATGGTATGCACCTATAAACCCAGACTGTGGGAGGATAAGACAGAAGGATTTTAATTTCTGAGCCAACCTAGGCTACATGACAGAGTCCAGGCCGGCCTAATTATATAGAAAATCTCTCATCTCAAACAAACAAACAAACAAACAAACAAAATCATAGGAGAGAGTGGTTAAGACTTGGGTTCAATTCTCAGCATCTACATGGCAGCTCATAACCATCTGCAACTCCAGTTCAAAGGGATCTGATGTCCTCTTCTGACTTCTACAAACTCTTGTACACAAATCGTGCACATACATACAGCCAAGCACATAGAGATACATGCACACAAAATAATACATAAATACTTCAAAAATTATCACTTTTAGGAACACTTTATACTTTATAATTTCAGTCATTTGCAAAGAAGTGACAGTGTCCCCTCCTGTCAACCATATAAAACCAAAACCACAAATCTATTCACTTCTTCCCACTGCCACCACCCAGGGCTCCTATCATTCATCTCTCCAGGAATTCCAAAAGCATCGAAAGCATTCGCCTCGCCTTATTCTTATCCTCCGCCGCCGTTCATTCTCCACACCTGGGCCAAAGTGATTACTCCAAACTATAAATCTGAACATCATTCTCCTGCCTAACACCTGTTGGTCAGTGTCTGTCTATTTCTCCACAAAGAATTAAGCCAGCCGGGCGGTGGTGGCGCAGGCCTTTAATCCCAGCACTCGGGAGGCAGAGGCAGGCGGATCTCTGTGAGTTCGAGACCAGCCTGGTCTACAAGAGCTAGTTCCAGGACAGGCTCCAAAGCCACAGAGAAACCCTGTCTCGAAAAAGGAAAAAAAAAAAAAAAAAAAAAAAAGAATTAAGCCAGTGGCTCAAAACGAAACGATTGGTGAAGTTCTGGTGGGTGGATGAATGAGTGAGTGAATAAACTCCCCCTACTTTCAGCTTTGACCAAGCCCTTGGTAAGTTGACCTTACCTCCTACCAGACATGCTAGAATGTGTCTACTCCCTCCAAGGCAGCACTCTCTTTATGAGCACAATTCTATTTACTCCCAATATATATTCTGTTATGGTTTGAATATGTCCTTGCTAAAATTGAGGTGTTAAAACTCAATGGTCAATGTGACAACAGGCCAAGATGGGGCCTTTAAGAAGTATTTATGCCATTAGGTCTCTACCTTTTTGCATGAGATTCATCAAGACTTCATAAAGCATGCAGCCTTCACTTAGCCTCCCTGCTCTCTGTCCCTGTCATTCAGGGAAACCGCATTCCAGGGGTACAGCAAGTCACTGAACTGGAGAACACTTTCAAATACAAGCAAGTCTGTTAGCATCTTGATCTTGGGCTTTCCAGCAAGCAACACAATGGGGACTTAATCTTCTGGCTGTCTCAATCTCTGCAGCTGTTCTGGCAGCTCAAACAGAGGCACACTCAAAGCAGAATTCTGCTCTCTATCCTGGAGGTTTTCACTTGAACATCTGCTCTCCTTGTCCCCCTTTACGACTAGACTGTTAGAATCTCACAGTCCTCTATACTTCCCCTCATGGCATTAATTACATAGGTTTCCACAGCACAGAATCTGTCTGGGTCTCCACAGTCTATCTGCTAGGGAAGTGACTGATTAAAAAAAAAAGTAACAGAAGACAGTTCAGTGGTTAAGAGCACTTGTGGCTCTTGCAGACAACCTGGTTTGGTCTCAGCAGCAACAAGGTTGATTTATAAACTATAATTCCAGTTCCAGGGAACCCAATGCCCTTTTCTGACCTCCATGGGCATCATGCATGTACATACATATATGCAGGTAAAACACTCATACACATAAAATAACTATTTTTAGAACTATTTTAATGAGACATTCTTGAGGCTTTGTTGAAAATGGATGAGAGAGTGAGTAGATTCTGAACAGAAAGGTGGCCTTTGTAACATAACACCTCAGCTCCTCCCAACATCACACAAGAATCAATAACCCAAAATGAGATTTTTAAAAAAATGTTACTGTGAGATGCTTAACTTGTATATACATAGAACTTGTTAGATATATATTTTAAAGGAGTCTATGGATCTCCTTCAAAGAGCTGGTTTTCATTTGGCACTAAGGTACTGGGGTTGGTCTGCAGTGACACAGTTCCAACAGGATTAGAAGGGGGAAAGCAGCCACTTTAGATTAGTTAAGAAGTCCAAGTTCACTATCCTCATCCCTAAGATTTGCTTCTTGGGTTATCAGTGGGTATCCTCAAATCCCATTTTGCTATGGAGTAAGGCAGCTTTCCACAGCATACACAAGAAAGCTACCTTGTGGGTTGGGGAAATACAAGTAATGGCTACGAGCAGAATGAGAATGAGAAAGGAAAGGAGGAGATGGGGAAAGGAGATCTTCAAAAGGCTTATGTCTGTACAGATAAACATAACACCAGACCCCATATTTTCAAAAGGCTTATGTCTGTACAGACAAATATAACACCAGACCCCATATCTCAAGCGGTTGAGAAGATGAGAACTGACAGTTATAAAGAATATCCCAACTTGGCATCCAGAAGTGTTTCACTTGTTACGGATTACATAAAATACTGGCAACTGACCAGGATTCTACTTTCAGATTTTATACAGTCAACAAAAAGTACTTTAGTCTGTGTAGGTTAAAAATATTCTACTCTTTTTGTCCTCAACTTGCTAGGAACAGATATTTTTAGTAAGAGCCCAATCAACCTTATCAAAATCAAACATCAAAAATAGACTAGAGAAACAGTGGAAGCAAACATGCTATTTTTAGCTCTCCCTTCTCTTCCCTGCTTCTGCCCACTAAAGTCTGACTGCAGAGCCCATGCATATGAGCTTAGTTATTCTAAGCAAGCTCCTTTTGTGACTCCTCCCTCCCCCATAATACCTGAATGCAGAAACACTCGACTGATTAAAGATTAATACTGCCACAAACCATGGCAGCTGCCTTTCCTGACTGCTTGGGGCGGTGGGAGAGACAGAAAGTGACAGAAAGCTTGGATCAGTATTCCTCCTGGGGATCTATTGCATGGAAAGAAAATTGCTATTTCAATTCGCTTTTGTTTCTAAAAATAGCAGTCTCCATTGATTCAAGCAAACAGTCTACAGGCTTAGCAGAGCTGAATTTAGAAAGCACTGAAGTCCCTCAGAGCAAATGCTAACGTAGTCTAACATATGCCAGCTCATATTTAACAAAGAACAAAGAAGAGAAGCATGCAGGGTGCAAGTTCATAAAACACCAGTAACTTCCTGCGCTTTTATTTAAAAGAAATAGTGAAAGTGATACAAAATAGGAACAGGCAGTAAGAACTTCTCCTACTCATAACTTAATTAAAATTATTTTTCAGAAAAAACTAAATTTATGAATAAACCTAAACATGTGGACATTTCCCACAACTACAGTGTGGGATCATTTTTTTTTCCATACAACAGAGATCACTATGGAATGAGGATGCCCACTTTACTACGGTACTACTATACCGATATAATGTCACCTGTCTCCCAGGCAGTTCTTACAGGTTTCCCATCAAGCAATTCTCTCCCACCTTCTACTACCTCTCTGCCTGGTAGATACCGTAGAGAGCTATAGCATGCTACTTACAAAGAACACAAAAACCAAAATCAAGCTGGGTGGAGGTAGCGCAGCCCTTTAATTCCCAACACTTGGGAAGCAGAGGCAGGTAGATCTCTATGAGCTAAATGGTCTCAGAAGTGAGTTCCAGGATAGCCAGGGCTGTTACACAGAGAAACCCTGTCTTGAAAAACCAAAGCAAGCAAACAAACAAGTAAACAGAAAATAGCTAAGTACCCAGCACTAGTGCATCTATGGGTTCAGAACAAAGGTAAGAATTGAAAAGCAGGATCCCCTTACAGAGGCAAATCCCCTGGCCAACTTCAAGGCAAGATTGTTGCCTGATTTTTGTCCCTTTACTTGGTGAAGATATTTCTAAGCAATGATTCATTTCAATTAATGCCATGTCCTTTTAAAAAATGCAAACACCATGTGAGAATTAAACGGCTATCAACCCTCATGCAAACATGTGACTTCATTAAGCCAAACTGCTCCAGCTTTCTTTAACCAAAATGAGAGGGGAGAGCAGCGGAGGCTGCAGAGTGCAGGGATCTGAATGATCACCACCTTTGAGTCACAGAACTATTAAGACACCATATGGAGAAGACTTAAATACAAACTCAGTAAAATAAGTCAATAAGCTCTTCCAATCAAATCACAACAGCAAAGGTTCAAGGCCAGGTTCAAACCCTGACTCTGCCATCTTCTACTGTTTGCTTCTTTATTTGTAAAGTTAACACTGTCTATGAATGTCTCACAGAATCATAATTAAGAGTCCCAACTATCGAGTAACCACCATACTAGACTAGGAAAATATTGAACAGTGCAATGTATATCATGTGCTTACCAAAGTACCTGGACACAGTCAAGTTCTCAACAACTGTTAGCACTGAGATGAGGAGTATTAGGAGAAAGAAACAAAGGAAAATTGCTATTGATATTCCTTTTTTCCCAAAGGAAACTGCAATTAATCTTGCTTCACAGTCCCTTAAATGAGAAATAAAACTTCAATCAATGTATCATTTACTTTACACTACTCCATAATGTGAGGTCTGCATTTGGACTGCTCTCTTGGTTAGAGCAGGCCTTTAGGGAAACTAGAGTTTCCTGACTACCTAACATGTGCCAAACAGCAGCGAACACTTTACAGATGCCAGCTTAACAAGTTGTTGCAATTACAAGCTGCCCAGATAACCCTATGAAGAAAAAGTTTCAAAAATAAATAAATAGTACCTTGTGATAGTACCTAATTCTACAGATGAAGAAACATCTCTGAAGTTAAACAACTAGCCAAAAGCTATACCGTGCCAAATCTAATCAGTAGAACATGAATCTCCTATACTAGAAAATTTGCCTTATGAACCCTCACAGTTGGGTTAGCAACAGTATACTATATTTACATGAACACTCCAGTGTCTTTCTCATTAAACTGATGATGCTAAATCCAACTTTTTCTTTGTTCCTTAATCAGCCTCAAGTCAAACTGCTTCATGTTTCCCATATGGAACACAACAGGGAGTCAGCTCCAAGTGTGCCTGACACTCCTCAAACTGACAGAAGCATTCTTCTTTATTCTCCATCCACATCAACCACTTTAATAACTAAACTTCTAAGCTTTATGGACTACAGCAATCATCCAATATGGATGGCTACTGGCTTCTAGGATTCCAATCCCAACTAATTTCCTAGTAAGAAAGGCTAGATAATGTTTTCACATTCAAAATTAGCCACACAGAACCAAAGTTTTCCAACTTGTTAAATCTGGTTCTTAACACTAATCAATAATTAGATCAAAATATGCTGGGGCTGGGAAGATAACTCATCTGGTAAAGCACTGGTCAAAAAGACCTGAGCTTGCACCCCAGATGGGTGTGCTGTCAAACATCCGTAATTCCAGGCTGGAGAGGCAGAGACAGGAAAATTCCCAGACCCAGAGTCTCCCACTGAATTTTTTAAGGATTAAATATGCCATAGTCAAAGTTACTTTGTGGACCAATGTCTGGAGCTCATACTTTCTAGCAAGAGCAGGCCGTGGGTATGTGTTGCAGGCTGTGGGTATGTGCTGCAGGCTGTGGTGTTGCAGGCTGTGGGTATGTGCTGCAGGCTGTGGTGTTGCAGGCTGTGGGTATGTGCTGCAGGCTGTGGTGTTGCAGGCTGTGGGTATGTGCTGCAGGCTGTGGTGTTGCAGGCTGTGGGTATGTGCTGCAGGCTGTGGTGTTGCAGGCTGTGGGTATGTGCTGCAGGCTGTGGTGTTGCAGGCTGTGGGTATGTGTTGCAGGCTGTGGGTATGTGCTGCAGTCTGGAACACTGTCCCACCAGTTGCCTCTCTTCTTAGTGTCCTTAAAGACAAATAACACTGGTCTAAGCGACTTCTCTAAACTAAGTTCATTTGTCCACAAAATAAGAACAATGGTTGCAACTGGGCAGCAAGTAAAATACTAGCAAGATCAGAAGACAATGAGCTAGAGCTCTCCCTCATAAGAAACAACTTGCAAAACTCAGGCCTAGACGGTCAGGACTCTTAATGATCCAAAGAATGGGATGGGACTGAATCCTTTCTCTCGCCTGGGAGATGTGACATCCTGAATGGATAGGAAGGTCATTAACTGGCAACTATCTAAACCTTACAATATCACTTACTACCTGATTTAGGAAGAACAAAGATACACCAATGCCCCCTTCCATGGGCCTGTCCGTCACCTGAACAGAAAATGGATCTCAAGAAAACTGCAGCAGGGGGAGGAGGGAACACAGAGGTTAAGAGCACTAACTGCTCTTCTAGAGAAACCTGAGTTCAGTTCCCAGCACCCATATCAGGCTGCTTAAAACCACCTGTAACTCCAGCCCCAGGGAATCCAATGCCCTCTTCTGGGTTAGCTGTTTCTATACAGCATTAGAAACAATACAAAGACTTCCTAAAATGTAGAGTTGTGTATAATGGTCCCTATGACCACTGCCCATTCTCACCCTTGAGTGTTCTATTCTGCAGTGGTCCTGTGGCCACCTACACTCTCACCCTGAGTGTTCTGTTCTAGAGTGTCCTGTGGTCACTATTCACACACATCTTGAGAATTCTGATCTGCAATGGTTCCCTGTGGCCACTGCTACTCTTAATCCTGAATGTTCTGCTCTACTGTAGTCTTGTGGTCACTGTCCACAGGATTATGTATGTGTGTGTTTATCATCAAGTACTTAAAATAATTACTATATATTACAATCAATGATTATTACAGTATCTGTTAACTGTTACAACATAATATGAAATACTTTATCAAATTTTATCAAGAACTATAGATTTGTGGCTCTTGATTGCTTAATGAATCACTAAAAGTAATTCTGATAGGATAACTCATTCTTTCTTTTAGCTCTTTCTTTGTCAACCTAACGTAAATAGGTACTCCTGTACAAAGCTTTTGATGAGTCCACCTTCTAACATAGCAATAATTTTCATGTTTTTTTAAAACTCTCTCTTTCTAACTAGATCATAAACTTTATGAGGAGAGGCAAAGTTGTGCTTTTACTGACAGATGAATCCCTGTGCCCTGAGTAATAACTGGAAAAGCAAATTATCAATGAATATTGAATTAACATTCAACCAAGGCTACCCGGGCTTCATTGATGTTAGATAAATTCTTATCTTTTCAAGCCACCAGTCAGCTATTCCAACCTAAAGCTGGAAAATTCCTGACTGCTGCAGAAATACAGAAGACTCAGAACACTTACTAGCCCCTCACTGCTGCTACTGTTCCAAACTATAACATGCTCTGTGTTCTAGGCACTAAACTTGGTCATGGGGTGGGAGGATGGTGTTGTTTCCTGGTTTTTGGGCCAGTGTCTTAGCATGTAGCCCGAGCTGGTCTTGAACTCATGATCCTCCCACGCTAGGACTGCAGTTGTGCACCACGATGCCTGGCTCAAACACTAGGTATTTTCTCTACAATGCTGAATAAGCAACACCTTTTTTTTAACTTTTACAATAACATCTAAGTTACCTATCAGTTTTAAAAATGAAGTTTCACAGATGGGTTTCAAAAAATCTAAAAAAACTTGCCCAAGGTAACAGAGCTAGGGGAGAGGTAGCCTAAGTCACAAATCCAAGCTTCTGACTTTAGTGCACACAGTCTGATGGAGAATGCTATACTGCCACCAAAGTGAAATACCCACACTTAAGTCTTTCCTTTTTAAAACGCTGTGTGCTCTGTAAGTCAGCAGTCCTGCTTTCCAAACCACTGCATCCAAAGTAACTAGTGCACAAGGCCCTTAAGCTGACACTCAGCAGATGTGTTAGACAGACAAGTGAACTCCAGTCCTAAATTTCATGAAAATGAGATACTGAGCTGAGTGTGAAGTTAGCTTGGCCTATACAGTAAATAACAAGTCAATCTGGGCTACACAGTGAAACCTTGTCTCAAATAATGATAAAGATGATGATAATAACAACATAACAATAACAAGAAATAGCTTATGTTATTATCATAATAGGATGTACCCCTTGTCTTCTCTTGGTTAATAGAAGACTGTCTTCATGTTTTATTATCGATTTTATCACTCAAGTATCTAGAATCAAAATTCAGTGTCTCTGGGGTCTGGATGTTTGGTGCCTTCTCAAATTTACACACGTTAAAAATGTTCATCCTTGTGGTAAGGATGCTCTGAAGTAGACCTTAGGAAGGGGATGAGGACATGAAGACAAAGCTCTCATGATGAAAGAGACAAAGAGCTTCCTCATCTGCGACACTGAGATGCCCTCTGTGAGTCAGGATGCAGACCAAGAATATCCATGAACCAGAACCCAGGATCCAGAACTGCCAGATACCATGCCTCCATCTTGACCTTTAAAATGATGGGAAGTATATTTGTATTTTCTCAACCAATCAGTTTATAGTCTTTTGTTGAATTCTAACCTATAAAGGATAAAGATGGATTTATGCACAATCCAATGGGGTAGGGAGGACGGTATGCTCAGGAGGAGAATGCCTGTCCAGCATGTGCAAGGCTCTGGAGCTGACCCTCAGCACCATTAGAAAGCAAACTGAGCTACTGCCAAGACCATGTGTGAGAAAAGCAAGTATATGAACATATTATACATATATACAAAAAGCAACACATCTGGAGAAGGTAGGCAAAAACTGCATGTACCCTTATGTACAAAGCTTTCTCTTCCTTGACTTCCACAATGATCCACAATACCATTCCATATTCAACAGGAAGCAGAAATGAGTAAACAGCAGCAGCTAGATGAATGAACTGTGTGATGCTGAAAATCTCTCAATTGAAGTATCTAATAATGAATTGAGAAAAAAAGAGAAAACTCTCCTCCTCCGAACAGCTGTACGAACAAATCAGAGAGAAGAGAGGAGCTGGAGGGAAAATGAGATGAAGAACAAAATCTGGTCTGGATGGCACATTTATAAAACTGATGGCCTGTCAGCAAGAAGCTGATGAATATTTCTGCAGGATAAAAATGGCAACCTGAGTCTAAAAATAAAGCAGTGTGCTGCAGACCTGTCTGGTTCAGCTACACCACTGGAATACAAACGCTAACCAGGACATTTTAACTCGTGGCTTCACAAAGAAGGAAAAACCGATCATTTTGCTAGCAAGATAAGATATTTTATATGCTTTTAAATCAGATGTTTTCTATATAGTATATACTAAATTTAAGTTTAAATAGTTTTCATTTTCTAAAATTAGGTAAAAATAAATGGTGAAAGCAATAACTATTAACTCACCTTTTATAAATGATTACTTCTTCCCAACCCCATTATAATAAAAAAGACTGGTATTATCACCATCTCATGATAATATCCCTTTAAAATATGAATTTAAAAATAAATATGTTATTTCTAAGCCAAATTACTTGAACAGATGATCTAGTCAAAATTCTGTCTTTACCTAAATAATTAGGTTTTAGGAAGGAGTTTAAAAAAATCTGTTATCTCATTTTATACCCAATTTACAGTAAACAACTGATGGCTAAAATACAAACATGACTAAGACTTCACCAGCAGAGTATTTATTCATCAAATTCAACCCTGTCTTACAGATGATTCTGGTCTTAATTAAATGGTGGCTTAAACTTTGCCCAGGCTGGTCTCAAACTTCTTCAAGTCATTTTCCTGCCTCAATCTCCCAAGTAGCTGGGACTACAGGCACACACCTCTATGAAACCATTTTTAACAATAAAACTGAATTAACTTTCCATTACAACAAAGTATACTACTGAATTGTACTTGACACTTTATAAGCACACCCAACCAGAACAGACAGAAAACAGGAAAGTGGGTGAGCATTCCAGGCCCAGGTAAATGCTCACTACAGAATAACAAGCCCTTCCTAATTACTGATGATGTTCAACAGTAAACAGCCGCACATGAAAACATGTCCTCCAAGATACAGCCACATGCTTTCTCCACTTACATATTGCAAAGTTTGCTACAATGAAAAACACATTAAAGATCATAAAGTGAACAAAATTTCTTTGTGAATTTTTACCACTAATCATATTTTTGTAGAAATCTTTGCAAAGTTAGTAATTATCAGGATAATGTTCTTGCTTTCCACTCCAAGCTACTGTCAAAACAGGTTGTAGAACCACCTACTTATTCATACCCACAAGTCAAGAGCCTCAAAGTTGGCATTGATTCTTCTTGTTCCTACATGCCATATCCAAATTATCCATTAATACGACCTGTCTACAGCCTCTCAACTTCACACCAAATATAACCACTTCCCATCCTCACAGCACACATTCAATGTTGTAAGGAGACACTTGTTGGTTCCCAGCTGCTCAGCCCCGAAATAATCACACAGAAACTGTATTATTTAAATTACTACTTGGCCCATTAGCTCTAGCTTTTTATTTGCTAACTCTTACATCTTAATTTAACCCATTTCCAGTAATCTGTGTATCACCACGTGGCTGTGGCATATCAGCTAAAGTCTGTCTCTGGCAGGGCTACATTGGCTTCTCTCTAACTCTGCCTCCTTTCTCCCAGCATTCAGTTTAGTTTTCCCTGCCTACTTAAGTTCTGCCCTATCAACAGTCCAGGGCAGTTTCTTTATTCACCAGTGGTATTTACAGCATACAGAGCACTATTCATATCCCCTTACATGACTTCAAGGCTCCTATGAGTTCACCCCCTTCCACTCTTGGCCAGTACAGCCTATTCACAACACAACAGCAAGGAAATAAAGGACTACATCACTGTGCCTTTTGAGTTCTCTCAAATGACTTCCAACACCCAGCAGAAACCCAAAGCTGCATACATCCTACAGTGCCTATGCCCACCTTTTATCTTCTGCCTTCACTCTCCATCTATTTGCAGCACAGGTCCAAATACACCAAGTCCAGGCCCACTCATGGTCTTTCCACTTTCATACTTTCTGAAATGATTTAATGACTGGCTCCTCGCCTCTCTAATGGCTCCACTCAATGTCCTGTCTTCAAAAAGGTTTCCCTGCCTACACTGTTTAAAACCCCAACTTTACCATTACACACCAGTTATTTCTTATCCAGATCTTTGCTTTGCTTCATCTCCATCTCTACTTATATCACCTGTCCATCTAGTTGATCACTGTCCATCCCCTCTGCTTAGTCTTACCTCAAAAAGCTAATGTACTCAATCTAATCCCTTATAGCACAAAGAATGGAAACTAAGATACCTACAAGGGCCAGCTTGGTAATAAACATTTACAAAGAGGCAATTTCTAGTTTAAATGGTAATGTAGGTCCAAACAGTTAGAATTTTTCAAAATATGACATATAACACAAACTTTTAGATGAAATCTTCCAACTGTTTAATGTTGAAAATGCACTGGTTTTTCTTTTCAAAAACAAAACAAAATAAAACAAAACAAAAAAAACCCTATACAGGTCAAACAAGCCACATCCATAAGCCAAATAAATGAGGCACCACTTATTAACTTCTCACCACTTATTAACTTCTCACCTATAGCAAATCCCAAGTTTATAGTTAAATTTTATTCTAAAGATCACCATAACAATCTCTCCCACTCCACATGCCCTTCTGCAACGTTGTTTTGCCATTCTTCCCATCAAAATATGGAATTTATTCTCCTTCTTAGATGTGTAACTTTCTTTAATTAATATGTTTCAGTTTCTCTAATATGGTCCAGGCCTTAAGAGGCCACATAAGGAATTCTCATTCAAAACAATTGGATAAAGTTGGGCACAGTGGTTCAGGCCTGTAATCCAGCAAGCGGGAGGCTGGGGCAGAAATATTACCATAAATTCTTAGCAAAGCTGAGTACACAGTGAGATGCTGTCTCATAAAGCCCAAAATACTGAATGAGAAGCCTTGAGGAGGGGAGTCGTTATTCCAGATATAAATAAAGATATCTTAGGTCTTCTGGCAATCAGAAGTAGGCCCTACAAAAGTAGAGTCAAATGTTAAATCTTCCTGCCCCAGCAAAGTCATCTTTGTTGATCCTATATGGTATAGAGGTGAGAGAGCTTCGTGAACCCAGCCCAAATTTTTGAAGCATTTTATTGCAATGAAATGGCTATTAAGCAATCACATTATAGAGTGATTTGTTTTCCAATAGCAGTAATTAGACAGAAAATGTTAACCTAAAAGTGAGGTACCAAAAAATACCTAGCCTGGCATAGTAGCACATCCTTATAATCCCAGCACTTAGGAAATAAGAGTCAGGTAGATCAGGAGTTCAAAGCTAGCTTCAGTTATATACCTAGTTCAAGGCCACCCTAGGATACATGAGACCCTACCTAAAGAAACAAAACAAACAAAAAATCCAATCACTTAAAACACAAAATATCAGATTTAAAAACCTAATAACCAAGAGATTAGAAAAGTGATAAACACATTATTAGCAAAAAACCGAAAAATCATGAAAAATCTGCTGCTAAAACAGAATGTACAGGTCACGGCGGTGCAATCAGGCAAATGCACTCCAAGCTGGAATATGAACTATCAGGCATGTTCATTCCAGGTAGAATACTGAACGTGGCAATTGGTTATTTAATCTATACATAAAAACAGGAAGAGAGAAATCAGTGAAAACTGAAAACTTTAACTCCTAAGCAGAATTAAGAGGACATGCAGGATGTATGTAGTCTCTTCAACTGGCAAGGATTCTCAACAAGAAACGGGTTTCCAGCAAAACTTGAAAAAGAGTGTGTCCATACAGTTTCTTGCTGAGAACCTGAAAGGATTTAAGGTACTCCCTAAAAGGATTCATCTACACAACTGACTTCCAAGAATCTTAAGGACCTTCTACAACAGTCTAATAAATCCAAAGAGTGGTCTGTCTTGGAAAGGAATTATGGACGTGGGTTTTGGCACAGATAATCAATTCTCAATAAAATTCACAGAAAATTCTCAAAATCTTTAAGAAAAGAGTAGTCACTAAAAGTACTACCAGCTTGTATTGAGACAGAAGCATTTCAAAAGATTTCAAAACCAAACAGCCACAAAAACTCCAGGACATGAGAAATTGATATCCTATAGGTAGAAGCACACCCATTTCTCGTGAAAAACAAGAAAACACCAGCAGAGCGAAAAGTCCAAGTGATAGAGGGAAGTCTCAGAAAACAACATTTCTAAGCTAAGAAACATTTCCAGGAGAAAACAGGGCACAAATCAGGGAACATTCCTGGTAAGTGCAGTGGGAGAACTACGGACACACCTCCCCATGGATTTCAAAATTGCTGGACCAGTGATAACTGTGTTTGAGATCTTAAGTAGGAGAGTTCACTGTTTCTTTGTTCCTTTCTCAATACTGTGTGGTGGATGGGGCGAAGAGGGTTAGATAATTTGTCTTTGGTTCTGATAACTTAAGGAGCTCTATCATATAACTGCCTACGAAACCTCGTGTGCACCTGGATTTTAGTTAGATGATTAAGATACTAGATTGCAAGTTGATATCACAACGGACCACGACTTCTAGTGGAGTGGTAAGTATATTGTGCATATAGAGGTGTGAGCAGACTGTATCAAACCATTTTCAAACATGGCTCTAACAATAACACCCATCTTCTCCCACTTTACTATAAGAATCTGTCAATGTCCCATCAGTCCCATCAAAAAGTGGTATCTCTTTCCTTCCATTTAATATGAGCTGATTACGTCTCCATCCAATGAAATGTGGAACTGGCTTCCACCCTGTACCTGCACCAGTGAATGGCAGTAAATGAGGAGAGCATGGTTGCTCAAAATATTGAGAGTAAGTGATGGCTGAGGGCTCAGCTCTAAACAAAACATTTATACTACTCCCTCTAAGGTTCAGAGAGCGCTGTGGAAGAGGAGGCAAGTATGTAAGAACCAGAAGCTGCTGTTGAATGGCTGTGAAATGCCATCCTCTAAACTCAACACAACCTCTGCAATCAAGAACTCTCAACAACTACGGTTACCTGCACTGAGCTGCCACAAAAATGGTCCTACCAACAATCAGTCATATACAAGGGAAGGACTTATGGGAACCTACCCTTACTGCTGAGCTTTTGGCTACTGTTCTTGGGAGATGGAGAGTCTTGTCTTCAGGTGTGCCCCAACTGCTGAGTTTATCAAGCTCCAAACAGCCCTACACAGGTGACACTGACTAAACTCAGTAGTTAATGAAATGAAACAAGCAGAAATGGATGTAAGAAAGAGATTTGTAGGGGCATGGAAGAAAATGAGTAGCAAGAGCTAGAAGAGGGTGATGGGAGAGAGGTCAGGTATGTATTAAGTACAGATGTGAAGTTGTCAAAGAACAACTTTAGTTTGAAAAGAATGCAGTAGGACTGCCTTGATACAGCTTAAGCCAAAGCCTTAAGAAATATACTTTACAACTTTTGTTTTCACCCTCTCCAAATAATCTCAATACCATATAAGGATGCTATCTAGACTAGTGAATAAGCAGAGAATGGAACATTCCAAATTAACTAGCTACAACACGTGGACATGGAGGTGATGCCATCATGAGTCTGTTAGCTGCAGTGAGGATATCCTAGCCAAGAGAAGAGAGAAAAGCTGTCTTCTCCTGAGCCCCAAATTCATGATCTGTAAAATTCTGAGCAATACTATAGGTGATTAGAATAATAACCTAGGATCCATCTCTTCCTTCACAACCACCAACCATATATTGAGTTCCAGACAGGTACCAATCTCTTCTAGGTCCTGAGAAAACAGGAGTAAAAAACAAGGGTAAAGCTCCTAGAGTTTATATTTTCATGAGAAACAAGAATAGACCACTGCTGATCTGCTTTAGTAAATAAGATGTTTCTCTAATTTTCCAATATTCTAAGAGTTACTGTTTGCCAAGCAAGTAAATCTGGTTTTAACTTTCTCCTTGAAATTGTCACTTAGATATTTCATCACTGTGCCAGGAGCTATTTTTAGCTCAGCTTTTTCTTCAGACTGAGCAAGAAGAAAAACAAGGTCAGGATGATATAAGACCACTAATAAATTTGGTGCACCTGAATCTTCACTAAGTAATGCTTCTGCTTACTTGGAACATGAACACTTTCTCTCCTCTTCCCACATCCTCTCTTAACAAATGCCACATGCTTACCCTGCCTGCTGTACCTGGGAACTCCTGACCACTCAGGTCTCCCTGCTCACCTGCACCTACAGACAACACATTGTGAGTACACCATATTCTAATTTTGTGTTCCATTGTTTAATTGTCCCCATAGATTATTAGTCCACCATGGAAGGAACTATCCTTCCAACAAAATGTAAAAATTTGCATATAATTTTAAGTGATCAACAAATGTTTGTTGACTAGATGAACCTTAACACCTTGATTCTCTCATCAATAAAATGGAGCTGATAACCCAAGAAAAATGAAATTACAACTTCCTAGGAAAGCACAAAGCACGATTTTATCATTACTGACCAGATGTAAGAACAAACTGCTCCTTATTAATAGTCAAGTTACTCTCGTGTAGTCAGATATTGGGCTTCAACCGAAAGACCAGGAAAGCAAAGCAGCCAAGCCACTAAAGAAGTCTTACCTCTACCAAGGCTGGGCAACTGCAGACTAACCAGACTAAGCAAGCTAAGTAGACAGAGCCTCTCTCTCCTCTCATTTTATATTCCCTTCAGTGCTGGTATTAAAGGTGTGAGGCACCACCACATGAATTTGTTTCTGCACTGATCTTGTGTAGCCCAGGGTGGCCTTGAACTAACAGAGATCCATCTGCTTCTGTCTGTCTCCCAAATCCTGGAATTAAAGGTGTGTGCCACCACTGCCTGACCTCTAGTGGCTTAGCTTTGCCCTTCTGATTTTTAGGCAAGCTTTATTTATTAAAATGTAAATAAAATCTCACTATACTCTCAGAGCATGAAGATCTACTTGCTACACTTAAGGACATCTGAGTTAGCATATCAACTCTTCAATAAAGTTCCACACAGGTACATGCAAGTATTGCTTCACTGACGCTTTTGTTGTATTTCACTGGTCACGTTGGCTCCTGTCATTTGTCATAATCGGTCTCTTATTTTCCTTTAAAAGGACAGAAGTAAACCACCATGGTTCTAGGTCACCAAAGAGTAAACACAATTTGTAGGGTTTGTGGTTGTTTTTGTTTTAAGTTCTAGAATTCTTTACCTAAGCAGACTTACCAACTCAATTTCCAGAACACTCCGGTAGTTAATTGGAAACAGGACCATAAATGAACGCACAGAGGATAGAAGGGATAGGCACAAACATTATCAGAGTTTAATTCAATCCCTGATGCACATGAAAGATTTAAACTACATTATCCACTATGGTAGCCATAAAACACATGTGGCTATCAAAACTTCCAATCAAAATTAGAAATTTTTTTAAAAATCCCATTACCCACACTCCATGTGCTCAGTGGTTCCTGACTACCAAACACTACAACACAGAGATACTATTTTCATCTTCATCACCTCTGAAAGTCGTACTAGTCAACAGCAATTCAATGAATGGAACCATCTTCATATCAAACTACCAAGAGAACTCTAAAATGGCTTTCTGCCTGCAATAAGGAAAACTGTGAAATTTCACAAGAAATAAGCAGTCTGGAAATACATCGTCTTCACAAATTAATTAGTGCAGTTTCTATTAAAATTCGTTGAGATGACTAATACTCCAATTACAGACAATCCACTGTATTTTCACTGTAGCAGTCCTCTCTCTTTCATCTCACTCACCTCAGTTCTGCACCGAACCCATGGCTTCCTGTCCCAGGCTGAATGCTCTATACAAACCATGCCCCATGGGCCTAAGAGCTCTGTGGGCATCTTTAGCACTCCCTACCACCTTTGCAATCTAAGTTAAGGAAGCAATGTTTTACCCATTTTAAAAGCCTGAATATTTCTTCAAATTAATATACCACACCTTAAAGTAGTCAGCCTGCTAAATATATCGTGTATACCTTACTTGGGACTCTAAGAGCTAGATATTCAATTCATAACATCTAACTGCAGTGTAAACTTTAGTATCTTCTTTTTGAAGACAAAAATCTGCAAAATTAAATTTAAAAGAGATATTACTCAATGGCCCAGGCAGGTAGAAGACACCCACAGGTCTGCCTGGATCCTCATGACCCAAGCTGGCTGAAAACATCCACAGGCTCACCTGGCACCTGAATGACCAAATCAGCTACCACCCAGACCCACATCCAGGGCTTTGAGTGGGCCCATCCCAACACCTACCCCATCTATGACCTGTCGGTGTACATACAGAGACTGGAACCACAGTCCCAAGGCAACAACAGAATATCTGAGAGGAGTTTTGATGAGGGTCCAGTATTGATGGTACACCAGAAGCAGAGGCCTTGAACCAAACCAACAACTCACTGCAATGAACATCTGCAAGCAAAGCATAGTAGACAAAAGGGTAAACTGTATGACACGCCACAGCTCCCAGTGTCACTAAGATGAATGAAGGGTGTTGGAGAGGTGGGAAAGACAGAGGAGTGGGATTTTTGTTTGTTTTGGTTTTAATTAATATTGTTTTAATTTTCTTTTTTGGGAGATGCTATGGGACGAGGGGCAGACATGGTGAGACTGAGAAATAAGCAGGATTGGGGAGCATGATGTGAAATTCCCAAAGAATTGATTTTTCAAAAAAGATAAATTACACTATCACTAAGAGTTATATTTTAAAACCAAAAAATGCTTTAATACTGGATGCTTTTAAAAGGGATTCAAAGGCCGGGCGGTGGTGGTACACACCTTTAATCCCAGCACTCGGGAGGCAGAGGCAGGCGGATCTCTGTGAGTTTGAGGCCAGCCTGGTCTACAAGAGCTAGGTCCAGGACAGGCTCTAAAAAAAAAAAAAAAAAAAAAAAAAAAAAAAAAAAAAAAAAAAGCTGCAGAGAAACCCTGTCTCGAAAAACCAAAAAAAAAAAAGGGGGGGGGGGGATTCAAAGATGTCTTGGAGTTTTTATGCTGCAATGGAACACCGTGACCATAAACAAGTTGGAAAGGAAAGGGCTTATCTGGCTCACACTTTCACATCACCATCTACCACTGGAGGAAGTCAGGACAGGAGCTGATGCAGAGGCCATGGAGGGGTGCTGCTCACTGGCTTGCTCGGCCTGCTTCCTCATGGAACCCAGGGATAGCATCACCCACGATGGGCTGGGCCCTCTGCCATCAATCAGTAATTAAGAAAATGCCCTACAGGTGGTTCTTATGGAGGCATTTTTCTCAATAGAGGTCCTTCCTTTCAGATGACTCTAACTTGAGTCAAGTTGCCACAAAACTAGCGAGAACAAAAGATAACTTATGGAAATTCCACAAACCCAACAGAAGCCTTAAAGAATTTCAAAGGACAGAAGTAACTTACTCAATCAAAAAACAAAGTATTTTTGCACGGAGGGCAAAATAAGTGTTTATTTCTACATACTAGCTAAAATCCAAAAGAAGCTTCATCTGAATAGATGTCATCTTCCATGTAAATTCTAAAAGTCTCCCATGTTCAGTCTCTTTAGAGTATATTATTATAATTCACTTAATCTTACAAAACAAAATTTCATCATTTAAAAATAAAAATACAGGTAAAGAACTTTTTATAACTGAAATCATACTGAGCCTCTTTTAGTGAGCCAGTTCTCTCTCCCTTCTAGAAGGGCAGAGAAACTGGCAGTGCCCTTGGACACAATGTGCACATCCCCATTCTGTAGAATTCAGCATCGAGACCACAGGGGCATGTATACCAGACCAGACTCTGTCAGGTACTCAGTCACCCGCAGTCACTATTCGCATCAATGAAGTCCAGTATCACCAAGAGGCTATGCAGCAATCACATCATAGCACAAGACACAGCCCTTTCTCTTCAAAACAGGGCATAGTAGCCAACTGCCCATATTCAAAGTGCTTTGAAAAAACACAAAAGTTCAGCAAAATGCAAAATATTTCTTATTAATATCCATTGAATAAAAGAAAATTTTTATGTTGCTAAAGTTACCATTTGAGTTCACTGTAAGAGGGGGAAAAACCTACTTTCTGTTAGCTATTCAGAGTTGATTAATGTCTCATAAACTATGTCATTACACAGGACAAAAGGCCACAACACACTGTGTAAAAGGCATCAAGACAAAGCACTGCTTCTCAGTCACTCCTTTGGGAGTTAACAACCAACAAAAGATGACCTACCATCATATTCTGGGATGCAAGAAACAGTCACAGGCTTGGTTGGTACATGGATTCATTAAATCTGTTCTTTCCCAGTTGTTACCTAAATTGTTTCATTGCCCTGTGTTTTCTCCACTGGAGGGCACAGTGAGCTAAAGAAAACTCAGCAAACCTAATCTGTTGTGTCATCCCAGAGAAGAGGTAGGTGAAAACGATTAGAGCTGTGGGTGGAAGAGTCTTGGTGATATTTAAGGATTTCACTTCTGTTCTTGAAACCCACTACAAAGGGTGCTCTTTAACTAGCAAGACCAACTATGTTCCAAGCACCACTATATATAAAATATACATAAAAGATGAGGGGAAAGCAAGGAAAGATAAACACTATGGTAGAAATGGCCCACTTCTGGCAGAGAGAACACCAAGCCTGCAGTAGCATCCGTTCAGTACACCAGCTGCAGCTGTGCCGGGAAGACATGGCTGAGACAAGATGGTACTAAAACACTCGATTTTCTCATGAAGACATAAGTCACACGCTCAACAATAGTAAGGTTTACTTTTATTTTTTTGTATAATCATTTTAGAGTTACACCAGTAGTTTGCTGCTCAGCAATTCAGAGCTATCTTTTCTTTATAAACTGAATCAATTCTAAATGTACAGTGTAAAATATTTTCCACATACTTAGGAGATCAGCAGATAAGCACATAAATACTATACTCATATATAGTCGATAAATGTGCTGTTCTCAAAGAAGCTTAAACAACAATATGGCACTTTATTGCTTTTAAAAATTGCTTTAGAGGGTGGGCTTGGTCACGCCTGCAGAGCAAAGGCTAGTAAATCTCTGTAAGTACAAGTCCAGCCTGGTCTACTTAGCAAATTCCAGACCAGTGAAGGCTATGTAGTGACCCTGTCTCAAGAAAAGAAACAAAAAAGCTGCTTTAGAATAAAATTGTTGTAGAGATGGCTCAGAGGTTAAGAGCACTGGCTGTTCTTCCAGGTCCTGAGTTCACTTCCCAGCAACCACATGGTGGCTCACAATCATTTATAATAAGATCTGGTGCCCTATTCCAGCATGCAGGCATACATGCAGGCAGAACACTGTGATATAATAGATAAATAAATCTTTTTTAAAAAATAAAAATGTTTCTAGACTTCTACTTAACCACAAAACTGTCAATCTTTTCTCTATGGTACAGGTAATGTGGTAAGATGTTTATTAGTTTAGTGGACAGAATTTACAACTGTGCTGTAAAACTCAATCATCTCTCCCCAAGCTCATATATTGACATCTGCGTATGAGATCTGAGATTATTGGGGAAGAGGCCCTGTCTGAGGCTGGGGTCCTTACAGAAGAACAGATGGCCACTGGCACCCCAGGAAGTGTGTCCTCTCCTGGCATCATATCCCTTGATCTTGGGCTTCTGAATCTTCAGAGCTGTGAGATAAATGTTTGTTATTCAAACCAGCCAGGCTGAAGTGTTCTGTTCATTTGGTTCAAGCCACAGAAGATTATTTAGCTTTTTGTTATATTTCATCCAGATTAATTTTTTGTAAGAAGCACGTGAAACAAAGTAATTTCAGTGGGACTCAGTCTTCAAAGGGATCCAAGCACCATGTATATGCATGTGACGGGCCTCAGTTTAGATGCATTATTTCAAAATGATTTCCAAAGAAACACAAAAGTCTCATCAGGGGTTATCCATGTAACTCAATAACAGCCAGGTTCAGCCTGTGCAGTTCTAGAAGAATTCCATTTGCCTGATAAGAGTTAACCACAATCCTCACCCCACACACACTAATTTAAAATATGGCTACCTATTAAGAGTACTCAAGGCAAAGGAATAAACAAGTACAAAAGTTAATTGCTAACCAAATTTGCTACAAACAATGAGGCCTATATGGTTGGAAAGGAATGAAGAAAGTTCATCAGATCTCAGTTTAGCTGTCACCTGAGTGGGAAAGTCTGCCCAATCCTATGTAAAAGGGCAGGGATAAACTCTCTCTTCCCACCCTTCCTCCTCTCTCTCTCTCTCTCTCTCTCTCTCTCTCTCTCTCTCTCTCTCTCTCTCTCTCTCTCTCTCTCCCTCTCCCTCTCCCTCTCTCTCCCCCCCCTCTGATCTCACCAGACTTGCCAAATATTTACTTATTGTCTGTCTTCCCCTATTAATATGCAAGCTCTATGAAAACGCTTTTTCCATTTTGTTCAATGTAATACTCACAGCACACTGCAAAATACGACACACCAAAAACAATCAAATACTCATATCTATTACGACTTCCAGTACAGTGTTTGTATGGGATTCCTGAGTGTTCGAATGCGCAAACTCTGATTTTGGGGCATTCTCTTGGTTGTTTTCTTCTGTTTGTTTCTCTTGTCTAACACAGATGTGATAATTTTTTTGTATTTTCTTATTCTATTTTATTTTTGTTTTATTTTATTATCCCTTAGAACCCTGTTCTTTTAAAAGATAAAAAGGGAGTGGGTCTGGAAGGAAGGGAAGATGGGACGTAACTAGGAAGAGTAGAGGGAGGAGAACTCAAGAAAGAAAGAAACAGGGAAGGAGGGAGGGAGGGAGGGAGGGAGGGAGGGAGGGAAGAAAAGAAGGAAAGAAATAAAGTAAAATGTAACAAAAGCTTAGGACTTCCAGGTGAGGTGCCTAGAAGTGTCAGCTGAAGGAGAGAGTGAGAATAAGAAAAACTAGATTTATTCCAAAAGCAAACAGGAAAAGCTTCAGGAGTCACAAAGCAGGTGAAAAGACACCTGAAAGGCGCAAAAAGATAGCAATGCACCTAGCCCAGGTATGGTGGAATTTCAAAGCAATTTGCTTTCTCTTTGCTGAGTGGTACTGGGAATCAAGTCCTCAAGAAGAGGCTGCTCAGAGATGGAGAGATGGCTCAGGGACTAAGAGAGCTGGCTGCTCTTCTAGGGGACCTGAGTTCAGTTCCCAACACTCACAGGGGGGCTCACAACCATCTGTACTTGCAATCCTAGGGGATCTGATGTTCTCTCTGGCCTCCTTAGACACCAATCACAAATGTGGTGCACAGGCAAACATCTATATACATAAAAATAAAGTAATTTTTAAAAAGAATAAGCTGCTCAAATAAAACCAGAAGAGACAGTCAAGGCTACAGATACATAAAACACAACACAGAAGCCCAAGAAACATGAAAAAGAAAGGCAATGTGACTCCTTCAAAACATCATATTCTGAACTCACTTATTGAACTCAAAGACCCTAAAATAGGTAAAATGCCAGATGTATACAAAAGTTAATTGATAAAAAAAATTATCAGAATCCGAAAGTAGGATACAAACAAGGTGCTGGAGTAATGCCTCAGAAGTTAAGCGTGTACACTACTCTTCAGGACCTGTTCAGTTCCCAGCACATACAACAGATGGCTCACAACCACCTGTAACTTCAGCTTCCAGATATCCAACACCTTCTTAAAGCCTCCGTGGGCATTGGACAGATGTACACACATAAACCCACATTCAGAAACACTCGTATGTATAACTTTTTAAAGCCTTTTTTAAAAGGAGAATGCAAACAGGGATACAAATCTAATCTAGTACCTGGGAAATCAGCAAATGAAAGAAAAAAAAAACAAAATTGATGAGAGTCAGCAACATGAACAAACACTCAGCAAGTGAGACAGGGCAATAGCACAAGCACAAGCAAGCGCATACAAACTCACAATGAATAAGCAAAATTGGCCAAAACAACCTGTCAGCAGACCAAAAGCACAGTAACTAATGACATGCACTCCTAGCCAATCACAACAAGCCAGCAGTGACTGCCCATAAGCACCCCCCCTACTCCTCATGCCCTGTCCCCCAAAGAAACAGGCAGCAGCAACAAGCCCACAACAACTGGCACCCAGTATGGAGGGACTTTTTCCTTTTGCTCACCTTCTGAGTCCTCCTTACTACTCTTTTTTGGGCATTTTCCTTTGCATTTGCTCCCCAGGCTGCTGTACCCATCCCAACTCTAGGCCAGAGTCTTCAGTTTATCCCCTTCGGCTGTTTTCGGTGAGTTGACCCCTACTTTTGTTTTCTATGCCCTTGGTGAGTTGGGGCTTTTTTTCCTATCTCTACATTCCTTGTTTTCCCGTTTCTCTTCCTAGTTAAGAACACTCCATCGTGACTCGGTTTGCCCCAGTACCTCCACATAAGGGCCGACCACACTGGAGGTAGAACCAATAAAGGACCCTCTGAGCGGTCCTCTCACCCGGAGACACTGTGAGCACAGGACGCGGCCTAACAAAACGCTGAAGTCCCTCACTATAAGCAGCACACTCGGTCTGCAAACAATACTCTCCCTTCTGTCCTCATCCTTGCGCAGACTCCCTCACAGCCTGAGAACAACTGGTGACTTTTGTCCAAGGCCACTCGCCAGGATTCTCTGAAGGTTCTCCTTGCTTTACAGGGAGTCCCGACTGCTCTTCAGAGTGTGGACTTCTGGACCTTTCTCTCCGCTTCTGTCCCTTCAAATCCAGTTACGTGACCACCGGTTAAGAGCCATCAGGGCAGTGACTGGTCTCTTAATTCACTTGAAGGCTTTAGCTGCTACTGTGGTTGAATCTCCTTTCCCTTGCAGGACGAGAACGTTCTCCTCAGACAGCAGCTACTTCCACTAGTTTGACCCTGGAGCTGAGCACAGGGACCAAGATGCAGTTGTTGCCACTCACCCCATGTCTTCTGGCTGCTTTCTTCTTTGCTGGCCCCTCTTCACAGGCTCCCCTTGTCCTCCTCCTGGGACCCATTATGAATGGTGCCTCTTCCCCGGATGATGGGGCCTTTCCTTCTCTGCCAGCGCTGCTACCACCCCCTCTCACAAGTTGGCAAGAGTTCTGAGTCCCATGCTAGAGCCGCTGTCCTGGATCTTGCCCGACCGTTTTCGCCTCAACCTGGCCTCCCATCCACAACACGCAGAGCCGGGAGCACAAGTTGCCTTTTCTGGCCGTTTTGCTGAGCTATTCCGGCAAAACTTCAAAACGGAGGTGACCATGGCCTGGCGCTCACTCACCCTACCTGTCTTGGCCCCATCGAGCCCTGGTGTGGAGACTGCACCACCACATGACTTGTCCCTTGAAAGCTGCAGGGTGGGCGGACCCCTGACTGTGCTGGGCCATCTCTGTCTTCTGAGGACCTAGCTGGCCCCTTTCCTTCCTCAGTCTCTTCCTACTCTACAATGTCCTCAAAGCTGAAGCTCAAGAAATACTTTTTCCTCCGTTCAGTGAGTCGCTCAGTCGGAGGCTCTGTATGAGGCTCTGTATGAGCAGTGGCGAGGGGCCCTTGACTCTTCCTCCCCAGCTGGACCTCTGGAGACCACATCAGGCCCTCCAGTCCTAGGTGGAAACAGCAACTCCAACTCCTCTGGTGGTTCTGGGACAGTTGGTAGGGGACTGGCTAGTTAGTTAGTGATGGCACATTCCCTGGGGAGAGATGGACTCACTGCTTTAAGAGGGTGAGACTGAGTCATGGAGGGGAAACCTTGAAAGACGGAGCAGGAATGGTACAGAGAGAAGAAGAGCTCAGTTTTATAGGGGCTGAAGAAGGTGCCCCCGACCCAGTGGGAGTGGGTTGAGGAGGAGGGGCGGCTCGGCTGATCTGGGGTGGGGGGAAGGGCAGCCTCAGAGGCAAGTGTTGCTTACTGCTCTGAAGTGAAGGAGAAAGAGGAAGTCACTTGGAGTTCTTCATACCACCTAAGGCATCCTGGCCCCGACTCAGCATTCCCTGCTCTACTATCACTGATGTTTGCACAGCCACGGCCCTAGAGATGCCTGACAGGGAGAACACGTTTGTGGTTAAGGTAGAAGGCCCTTCAGAGTATATCCTGGAGACAACTGATGCACTTCATGTGAAGGCCTGCGCGTCTGACGCCCAGAACCCTGCCCTGCTATCAGCGCCCCCTCCCATCCCATGACCCTTCACGTGGTCCCTGGGACCTCCTTCCTCACAAAGAATAACACAGACAGCCAAGAGTTACCCTGCCTGAATCAGTCTGCCCAGCCAGGATCTGATGCTGGGACCCAGCGAGAGTAACAATTGCCTGTCACAAGGGACTTATGGGAGCCTTTCTGATTGGCCATCAGCGTCCTTCTCCCCTAATTGTGCCTCCATTGCTGCCTCCCACTTTGACTCAACACAACTTCTTCCTCCAGAATTGCCCCCACGCATTCCCATTGAGGAGGGGGCCCCAGCAGGGACAGTTCATCCCGTCTCAATCCCCTAGCCTCATGTGGACACTCCAGACACAGTCACAGGGTCATTCCTGCTCCAGTGGGAGTCAGAGGGCACTGAGGGGGAAATCAGCACCTCTCAGGATATCCTTGGTTCCATGGCATGTTCTCTTGACTCAAGGCTGCCTAGAGGCACTGGCTCCCATGGTGTCTTCCTGGTACATCACAGTGAGACAAGACGTGATGAATATTCCCTCACTTTCAACTTCCAGGGCAGGGCCAAGCACCTGCGTTTGTCACTGAATGAGGAGGGTCAGTGTCGGGTCTAACATCTGTGGTTCCAGTCTATCTTCAATGAGCTTGAACATTTCCAGGTACATCCTATTCCTCTGGAGTTTGGAGGCTTCAGTGATACTGTCTTTGTCAGCTATGTGCCCTCCCAGGGGCAGCAGGGCCAGGAGCAGCCTGGAAGCCGTGCAGGCAGGGGTGTGTGAGGGCAACCAACACTACCCCAATTCTCCTTATTTTGAGCAAGTACTCAGACAATGGGCCATGCAGCATCAAACTCACTACGATTGGTCCTCCATACTGAAGGCAGTCCTTGACCCCTCAGTTCTCCTCCAATGGCACTCTGCTTATGATGATGTAGCAGAGAGCCAAGCCCGAACGAATTTGCAATTTGGACTTAACATTACACTCAACATGCTTACTGGCCATGGGCAATACACTGAGCTGTCTCACAATCCATGACTGGCCTACATGCCTATTGACAACTGTCCAACCTAGCTTTCAACGCCCTCAAAGTTTGTATACCCTAGGACAGCAGAGGCTATTTCCATAATCTTCTCCAGCAGGCTGCCGAACCATTTCCTAAATTTTTGACCCATGTCACCAATGCTGTTAAAAAGCACGTCCCATCTGGCTCTACCAAAGATATCCTTATTAAACAGCTAACCTGGGAGAGGCTCAACACCATCACCCATAATGCCATCACACCTATTAGAAATAAGGATATTAGTAAGTGGGTGTTGGCCACCTGTGATATTGACACACAGACCAGGTACATTTCTGCCCTTAGGGCTTCCATCAATGTTTTGGTCAACGTAAAACTTGACAAGGACAATAATTCCACCCTGCCAGACTGTACTTGCTGAGGATGTGTATAGTCTGGTCACTTATGTAATGATTGTCCCAGGGCTCATCCAAAGACCTAATGCCCTAAATGACAAAATTGGGCATGAGACTGTAGAAGCTCCCAATGGGTTCTGATATGAATGATAGACTAGACAATGGCTTCATACTCCTGGTACATGAAGTAAGTGGTGTGCCTTGGTTTGCAATGGTTATGATGAACTGGCTCTCATCCACTAGGCAAATTGCTAGTAGATGTCATTTAAAAGGACAGACTGCACCAATACTTTTGTTCTCTCTGCTGAGGTTACTTAAACATCAGTAGTTTCTCATAAAGACTTTGGTGTCTTTGTGAGCTAGCTTGAGAGCATTGTAGAACACCGTTAGGTCCTCTTCCAGAGCCAAGGTGGCAGCAGGGAGTTTCTGTGGCTCATGCTCTATGTGCTCAGCCAGCTTCCCGGGACAGTCTATGAAAATAAGCCGTTTGCTGCCCTTCAGGCCAGTCTGCAGCTACTTGTAGTACTTGGTATACTCCCTGACCCAGGAGTTACAGTTAAAGATAGAGACTGCAGAGACATTTTCATAAGCAAAGCCAGAAGAAACAACAAACCATTTAGAGAGGAAGTCTGTTTTAAAGTGATTGCTAGGTCCAGTATGAGCATGATGGATAATCATTTCCCTCAGTACAGATGACTTTCTGCCCTCCATCTTTTAAAATTAAAGATAAAAAGTTATGCAACACCATCAAAAAATGCCATCCCTCAGGTCATTATAGCCTTTACAGATGCCAATCAAACTAATTTTGGGTTAATAATAATGGGAGTTAATCATACAGAAAGAGCCTATACCCAACCAAATACTGGATCAGTACAACTAGGGAAGTTATTGGTGGTCCTTAAGGTATTGGAAATGACTCAATCAGAACCCGTAAATATTTTTTTCAGTTAGCCGCTATGCCACACAAGCATGCAAAATATTATCTTTTGCAAAATAAAGTCCCAAAATGACTACAGCTCCAAAACCATGCAAACAATTCAAGACTTATTACAGTTCAGAATACAGCCCTGGCACATATCCAACATCATGTCTCAGACAGGGCTGCCAGGAATGTTAGCAACAGGCAACCACAAAGTAGACCACCTAATTATGACTATGACAGTGTCCTTGCCTTTGCTGGAACAGGCTAGGCTCCTCCATCAACAATTTCATTTACACAAGCGTTTACCCTTGCCCAGCTGCAAACATTTAATCAGAACCTATACAACCAACTCAACACAAGTCCATTCACTGGACCTAACTACTATATTCTTTGGCCAAGTATGGGATCACATAAAATCCCTCCTAGACCCACCTAAACTTGTCGCATGGTGCCTTATGGGAGGGGTGGTGGTGGCTCTAATATTTCTACTTAAGTGTCTCCTACAGCTAAGATCCCGACAACAGCGGGTGAACACGGCAGCACTCCAGGTGTTAATGGCTATGGAGCACACTGGACCAAAACCTCCAAAAGAGGTGGTCCATGCTTGGCTAACGCAAATACGGGAGACCATTTAAAGTCCTAGTTATTCTAAAAGTCTCCCCTTGTTTCTGACTTCTTGGGACCTTCCGGAGAGCCAATCCTTAGAGGACTAGTAGCCCAAAATGCTGGGGGGAGGGTCCCCAAGGTGGCGTTATAAAAATCCTTAACTCCCACAAGGTCACCCAATAAAAATAAAATAAAAAGACTGAGATGAGACAGGGCAATAGCGCAAGCACAAGCAAGAGCATGCTAACTCACAATGAGTGAGCAAAACTGGACCAAAAGCACAGTAACTAATAACACACACTCCTAGCCAATCACAAGCCAGCAGCGACTGCCAGTTTCAAAAGGACAACCAACTGCTGTAGTTTAATTTCCCTAACCCCATAAAAACCCTGACCCTTTTATAATAAAGAACTTTTACATTGGAATCTTTCAGAGTCTGTGTCATTGCCTTAGTGTCTCCTCACTGCCTACCCCCCAGGAAATGGGGTTCATTCAACAGGCAGCTGCAACAAGCCCGCAGCAAGCAAGGAAACGGAAATTTAAAAAAAAAAAAAAAAAGAAAGAAATTAAGAACTCAATGAATCAAATAAATATGAAACTACAACGGAGAGCATCACCAACTGACATGGCTGGGCAAGCAAAAGGAGGAAGATCAGGAAGAGAGAACAAGCTCACTAATGCGCTACATTCAAACATCACTAAGAAAGAAGGAATAAATGAGCATGGTCACAATCCAGGCCGGTTCCATTTCCTAGCTACGGTGAGTAACACAGTCGGAAGCAGGCAGAAAGAACCTCCGTGGTACACTGTCTTATTGGTGGGTTATATGATAGTTCTGTCCTTAGTTTTTCTGAAAGATTTCTGTAGTGGCTGCATGTATTTACCTTCCTACCAGCAGTGAATAAGAGTACTTTTCTCTACAAATCCTAGCCAGTATTTATTTGCTTGCTTGCTTGCTTGCTTCCTTCCTTCCTTCTTCCTTCCTTCCTTCCTTCCTTCCTTCCTTCCTTCCTTCCTTTCTTTTCCCTCAGTCTCATGGGCTAGTTAGAATTTTTTTTCATTGGGTTTTTTGAGCAGGGTTTCCTTGTGTAGCCTTGGCTATCCTGAATCTCACTCTGTAAACCAGGCTGACATCAAACTCATGAAGATCTACCTGCCGCTGCCTCCCAAGTGCTGGACTTAAAGGCGTGCTCCACCACTGCCCAGCTTCTTCTTTGCGTTCTTGATGGTAGCCATTCTGGATGTGATGGAATAAAATCTCATAGCAGTTTCAATTTACATGTCCTTGGTGGTTAGAAATGGTAAACAATTTCAAATCTTTGCTGGCCATTTTTTTTTTTTTTTTTTTTTTTTTTTTTTTTTTTTTTTTTTTGGTTTTTCGAGACAGGGTTTCCCTGTAGTTTCTAAAGCCTGTCCTGGAACTAGCTCTTGTAGACCAGGCTGGCCTCGAACTCAGAGATCTGCCTGCCTCTGCCTCCGAGTGCTGGGATTAAAGGCGTGCGCCACCACCGCCCGGCCGCTTTGTTGGCCATTTTTATTTCTCTTAAAAACTGTTCAATTTATTAGCACACTGGACTTGTGATGGTGACAGGAGTCACAGACATCACACAGACCCCAGCTGCCATAGGACCACAGACACACACCCCACCTCCCACTGCTTGGGGCCACAGGAACCCAGATGGCCCTGGCAGTAGCCTGACACTCAGGCATCGACATGGCCTCAGGTGTAGACCCAGGCCCTAGGCATCTATCTGCACAGCCTTTGGGGGTAAAGGGAGTCACGGACATCAAAGCAGACTCTGGCTATAGTAGGGCCATGGATCCAGACATGGCCTTCGGCAGCAGCTTGGGTAGGGACAACACCCAGTTCCTGGGTGGCATCGCAGGTCAGCATGGCCCTAGCAGCAGCATGTCACTCAGACTCCAACATGGCAACCCAGAACCTTGTGGCCTTTGGTGAATACATGGGCCATAGACATCAACCCAGACACAGCAGCGGTACAGACTCAGACATGACCCTAGGCCATGACCTACATGACCTACAGCTCAGGCCTAGATGACACCATGGCCCCGGGTGGCAGTACAGGACTGTATGGCCCAGTAGCAGCATGACCCTCAGATGCCAATATGGCCCCAGATGTCAGTTCAGACTCCTGGCATGTACTCAGCCTCTGGTAGTAATAGGAGCCACAGATATCAAATCAGACCCTAGCTGCAGTAGGGCCACCAACCTAGACATGACATTGGGCTGCAGTCCAGACACAGAAGCCTCCATGGCCCCAGGGGGCAAGACAGATCAGGACAGGATCAGCTCCTGTGGTTGCATGGCCCCCAGGCACCAATATGGCCACATGTGGCAGCCAGACCCTGGGCGTCAGTCCTCATGTCCTTCTGTGATAACAGGAATCCCTGACATTAAAGTAGACTCTGGCTGCAGGAGGGCAATGGATGCAGACATGGCTCTCAACAGCAGTTCAGACCCAGATGACATGTCCCCAGGCGGCAGCGCAAGCCACTCAGATTGGCATGGCTCTAGCGGCTGAATGTCCCTCAGACTCCAAAATGGCCACAGGTGACAACCCAGAACCCAGGCATCATTGTGGGCTTTTGGTGCCAATGCAGGCCATGAACATCAACACAGAATCTGGCTGCAGTGAAGCCACAGATCCAAATATGGCCCTCAGCTGCACCTGGGGCCCAGATGCCTCCACGACCCCAGGTGGTAGTGCAGGCCACTCAGATGGGGGGAGAGACCTGTGGTGACATGGACATCAGGCACGAATGTAGCAACCCAGACCCTGTGTGTCCTAACAGGATTCGGTGATAACAGGAGTCACAGACATCAACAAAGACTGTCTTGGCAGCAGCCCAGGCCCTGACATCAACACAGCCCCCAGTAGCAAACAGGCCTCCCCTACCAGTCTGTTCCTCACTGCCTTCACCTCTTCAGATCTGCCACCCTCAACAGAACATAAGCCATTCTGCACCTCCTCTCTCTCCCATACCCCACCATATGTTGGCTCACCATAATGGCACCCTACCACCCAGTGCCACAAAGTGCCAAACTGGCCTGTGGTTTCTCCTCCTTGCCCAAGGCAAGTGACTCTGGGTAGACATGTAAGTGTCCTTCATCCACCAGGATTTTTATTTTTGAAGTTACTATTTGTCCTCCCTGGTTTCATTCTTGGCAAGTTTGTGCTTGCTATACACAAAAGCTACTGTTTATTTATTTGAGGCAAGATGTCATGTAGCCTGGACTGGATTAAGATTCACTGTGTATATTAGGATGAACTTTTTGGTTTTGCTATTGTTTGTTTATATGTTTTGGTTAGTGTGTTTTGTTTTTTCCAGTATTATGCAGTTTTTGTTATTATGTCTCAGTAGTATAATCTGAGATCATATATTATGATTTCTCCAGGACTGGTTTGTTGGGGGAAGATATTCGTTCAATCCTGGCTGCACCAACCCAAAATAATCACACAGAAATCAGTATTAATTGCAATACTGTTTGGCCCATAGCTTAAGTGTATTTCTGGCTAACTCTTATATCTTAAATTAACCCATTTCTATTAATCTGTGTACTGCCATGTGGGTGTGGCTTACTGGCAAGGTTTCAGTGCATCTGACTACTCTCTCTCTCTCTCTCTCTCTGTGTGTGTGTATATATATATATATATATATATATATATATATATATATATATATTTATATTTTCTCCAGTCCAGCTAGATTCCTGCAGGGTTGTGAGTCACCATGTGGTTGCCAGGAATTGAACTCAGGACCTTTGGAAGAGCAGGCAATGCTCTTAACTGCTGAGCCATCTCTCCAGCCTGCAAGGTAATTTTTTAGGGGTGTTCACGGCAATATTTCAGGGGATCTTAGTCCATCAAACCACATTAGTCTGGAAGGAATCCACAGGTTCTCATCCTCTGTAGAAAAAAAAGAACCTCTTTTCCAAGGCAACAAATCCTTAGACCCAAATTTTGAAATCAAGATACCTTTAAAATACATATGTTGGTTTAGCTTAGCAGCCCATACAATGAAATGTCTCTCTGTACTTAGCTTATTCACAGAAAAAAAAAAAACCACAACATGTACATAATTAAGACTGTATACATTCCATCTTTACATGGCTTTTCTTACTCTATTAATTTTAATCTATGACTATCTTTACTCTCCCCCCCTTCTCTCTCTCAAGCCTATGTAATTTACCCAACACTGTGACCCATTTAGAGGTCTTTTTTATCTGAATCTATCTTTATTGTGTATCTGTAATGCTGTTCTGATCAGGACTGCTTCTTAAAATGCAAAGTGACATAGCTAGGGCCAAGGCTGCTTTGCCTTTTGGTTCCTCCTAGTCCAACATAGCGGAAGTCCATTCACTGCCTCTGAGACTGCCAGGTGGAGCCACACTCACCACCTCAACTCTGGTAACCAGTTGGCCCATGATGCCACTGAGTAACTTGCAGCATGCTGTCCACAAACCCCATTCAAGTGCTCGGCCTCCTAAAAGAGCCAGAGTTCCTGCTGGCAGCATGGACCAGAAAACTGCCCTTTTGAAACTGCTCATTTTTTTCTGCTACCACTGAATCAGTAAGACTTCTCTTTAAAGAGCCACAGCGCTCTTAATTGTTGCAAGCAAACAGAGCCTGCCCCCCCCCCAAAAAAAATGGTCTCTCAGGTTCTATGGATGTAGTCACCCACCTTGGCACCAATTTGTTGGGGGAAGATGTTCGTTCGTTCCCAGCTGCTCTGACCCAAAGTAATAACACAGAAATCTGTATTAATTTCAATACTGCTTGGCCAATAGCTTAAGAGTTAAATCTTTTATCTTAAATTAGCCCATTTCTATTAATCTGTGTATTGCCACATGGCTGTGGCTTACTGGCAAGGTTTCAGTGCATCAGTCACCTGCAGGCAGCTACATGGCTTCTCACTGACTCACGCCATATAAGTATGTGTATACATACATACATACAAGTATGTGTATACATATATACAAGTATGTATACATATAAGTATGTGTATACATACATACATACATAATCTTCTAGCCTGACTATTCTATTAAGCCATTGGCTGAAAGCAGCTTCTTTATTAACCAATAAAAGCAACACATATACAGAAGACTTCCCATACCACTGGCTTTTCTACCGAAGATTACTTTGTTCAGCATTTTTCCTCCTCCATTTCCCAAGAGCTGGGATAGCAAGCAAAGACCACTACAGATATGGAGGACTTTGATCAACTATGAAATTGCATTCAAATCATGAGCAGTTTTTCCCTTTCTCCTCAGTCTATAGCTTAGAAATTCTCCAATGGCAAGCAACAGAAGTCCTTTTCAGGACAGTGGGATTTATCATCTCAAAGTCAAGAACAGTGTAGGGTTCCACCAGCATCAGAGGTCAGCAGCTTGGTACCAGGCTCATAGAACCCAGTGCCTTCCATCTTTCTACTCTACACTCCAGGCTGAGATCTTTCCCAGTGTGTTTCCTCTAATAGCATGGATGCCTGCTAATATCACATTCTCACATAATTACACTTTCTCTTGACTATCTTTTAGGCTCCAGAGAGCATCTGAGAAGCCCTTCTTCCAGCAGACTTCTACTTGCATTCACTGCTACAATTAATTATCCAACCCTAACCAACATGCAAGGTGAAGATAAAGCAAGCACTGAAATAACTGAAATTTAATCCCTGCAGCAGAGGAAAGGCCCAACCACCACTGAAGTATTCACTTCCTACACAAATTTGAGATTCTTTCAATAAGCAACCTATTCTATGTGCTACAACTTACCTAAGAGTTGTAGCTACCCTGTAGGGGACCAGTAAAAATAATTTTCCATATCATAAATCAGTATTAAATTACAAAGAGGAAAATGTTAGCTCATCCACTTAAAACAAACTTATGAATCCACTCAATATTTGGTTAATGGCCACCTATATTTATAGAAATTATTAATATATTTATATTACCAACAGTTAATTACCAGTAGTTAATTTTGGTAATTCAACCATCATGATATGATAAAAGCTCCACCAACAAGACTGTAACACACATCAACTCATGCTTCATTAGACTGTGTTTCTTTTATTATCTAAAGAACAAGTTCTCCATCCCCACACATTGCTTTGTTTAAAGAAAATAGAACCAAATGTAAATATTGTGATGAATATTACTATATTATATATACTATATATATCATATATACTATGTTAGTAGTATCCTGCCCATATCCCCTCTGACCATCCCACTGGGCAGCACATTCTGTTGGCATCTCTCCACCCATGAGCTTCCTCTCATGGCTGAAACTAGCATCACCCAGGCACACTGAAGAACAGTTCTACTAAAACTACTAAAGGGATGTTCCTCCCTACTGAGACTTCAACTAGTGACTAGTGGCCTCTAGTGTATAAGTAACTGGACATGCGCTCTGCACTGGTGCCGACACTGCAGTGACACTGAGCCTCAGCAGGTCATCTAGCAGGTGCCCTCTGTATCGGCTAGCTCCCTTCTCTTCCACCCCACTAATGTTCCTGGGGTTATCGTGCAAATCCAATTCTACTCGTTGTCTAAAAAAGAATGCTTCTGGCAAAATCCAAAACACAAAAAGTAAAAAGTATTTCCATTCACAGTAATTTTAATAAATAGTGTGGATTAAAAAAGAATTCATTCATAATCTCTATAACAAAATAATAAATTTTCAAGTAAATATTTCTAAAAGACTTGATAATCTTCAACATAAAGTCCTAACCTTGATTTTTAAAAGAAGATTCAAAGCAAATTCTAAAAAATATTTCATTTCAAAAATGTTACTTTGTTCCTCCTGTGTAGTAATGGAACTTGAATTCAGGACCTCTTTTTTGGCAGATAAGTCTACCACTGAGTTAAATCTCAAACCCAAGAGTTGACGTTTGCTATAAATAGGTACTGTTGTGTTATAATAGCATAATCCTAAGAACCTAATTTTGAACTATGAATAAAAATCTCTATTAAAAAAGCATTCCTAATTTCCTTTTAACAGGAGCTGGAACAGTAAGGTACTGAAACAGAGATGACGTGAACTCCTAACTGTCTCGTAACTAATGCCTATAATAAAATAATGGGAGTTATGTCAAGCTACAAAAATCTTCTAATTACATGGCAGTTGAAATGTCACTGCATTAGTAATAATTTCACTATATCCTTAATTCATTTCCATACTTTTTATGCCTATTAAGATCAAAGTTTAAGGTACGTCTTTAACACCATGATTAAACTAACTGAACTTTTGATTCAGAAATAGAGCTTACGTTGATAAAATTGTAGGGGGGAATCTATTTTAGCTACCCTCTAAAACTGACATATATTAGATAATCACATCAAAAAGAGAATCAGATGTTGATCATGACAAAGCTGCAGCAGAACCCAAAATAAGCCTAGCAGCAATATGAACCTCACAGTTTGATTGAATCATGGGATGATTCTATTTCCAAGTATCTAACTGAAAATGGAAGTGGAGAAAAGGTCCAAGGTCCAGAGGCTGCACAATGCTTTGCACTTCTACAGTGCCTCCAAGGACTCAAATGTCTCTGAAGATGGGCAAGGTGAGAGTTTTTAGACAAACCTAAAAAATTGGTGGTGAAGGACCAACATGGACAGTTGACCAAAATAAAGCTGAGATACTGATTCAGCTCTTGTATTTCCCACTGTACTTCCTGTCCAAAACTGATTTGCCAACCTACAGTACAAGATGCTTTGGGAGATACATGGAGACTGATCGAAAATAATGTTCTCCAAAAAACTAACAAACAACAAACAGTATTCTCTCTTTCCTGAAATATTATGCGCTAAGATTCAAACTCTTCTAGACTAGAAACTACAGCAGGTAATTTTGGACATCAACTGTTAAGCCAAAGGATTTAAGCACAGAACACTACGCTCAGCCTGGGGTTGACCTATGGTAAGACCGCATGGACATCACCCAGAACCTTACAGAACAGTATTATTTCTCAAAGACTGTTCCCTACTTTTTGCATTTTACCAGTGCAGAGCCCTAGCACTGCACAGTTCCCTAAACTCTGCTGTCTCCCTTACCCCAGGAACATACCATTTACCAAAAAAGGCACCTACAGTCTTTGCTTCCTTGACCTCCACCAACTGCTATACCTAGTCTACCACCAACAATCCCCTAGGTTTCACCCTCAGCCCCATAAAAGCTTTGAAAAAAATAAAGTCTAAAGGAAAAACCTTTAGATACCACCACCTGTGCTACCCTATTCATCTACTTGCCCTTTACTGTTTGTTGTTAATGTAATTTTTTATATTGGGTCTCAGGCAGCCCAGGCTGGCCTCAAATTCACTCTGCAGGGAAGAATGACCTTAAGCTTCTAATCCTCTTACCTCTACCTTCCATTTTGATCCTTCAAAGACTCCTCCTTCAGGGGCTAGAGATAGCTCAGCAGTTTATCATATGCTGTTCCCAGCACCCGTGGCTTTAACTCCAGTTCCAGGGGATTTGGTGCCTTCTTTTTATGTCCAGGAGCACCTGGAATCTACATGGTACATGTACACAGTAACACTACGTATAAGCAAGTCAAACACTTATGAGTTGGGAATTATCATTTTAAGGTGTGTACTACTTTTGTTATGTTGCATTTGTTAACACTGAGAAGTTGTGATTCTTTGCCTGTCAAAAATACCTGATGGTCTAATAAAGAGCTGAACAGCCAAAATCAAGGCAGGAGCAAGGACAGGTGGGGCTAATGGGAGAGAGAATAAATAGAAGGAGAAAGAAGAGGGAACAGCAAGAGAACAAAGAGAAAAGAACATCAGGTCCAGCCATCCAGCTACACAACAAGTCACAGAGAAAGAAGTAAGAAGGTATAAAGAAATAGAAAGATAAAAGCCCAGAGGCAAAAGGTGGTTGTGGGATAACTTAAAAAAAAAGAACAAGCCAAGTAAGGCCAGGTATTCATAACTAAGAATAAGCCCATGTGTGATTTATACTTGGGAGCTGGGTGGTGGAACCGTCAAAAAGAGTAAAGGAATAAAACATCACATTAGACTCATGCCCAAATAAAATAAATCTAAAAAATAATTTTTGTTTAAAGTATCGTCATGACAGTCTGGAGAGAGAGTTCCACTCAGTTGGTAAAGCAACTGTCTGGAAAGCATAAGGACCTGAATTAATTAACAAAACCCACATTTAAAAAGTCAGTCAGGGTAGTAGATTGTTTGTAGGAAGGTCACTTGTTTGGTTTCCGGCTGCTGAGTCCTGAAAATAATCACACAGAAACCAATAGTATTTGCAATACTGTTTGGCCAATAGCTTAAGCATATTTCTGGCTAACTCATATCCTAAACTAACCCATCTCCATTAATCTGTGTATCATCAGGAGGCTGTGCCTTACCAGGTAAAGTTCGGTATCTGTCTCCAGAAGGGGCTACATGGCTTCTCCTTGACTTTGCCTTCTTTCTCCCAGAATTCGTTTAGTTTCCCCACCTAACTCAGCTCTGCCTGCACAGGCCTCAGACAGTTTCTTTATTAACCAATGGTTATTCACAGCATACAGAAGGGAATCCCACATCAGTAGACACTGTAATTCCAGTACGTGGGGAAGTAGACAGGGAAATCCCTGAGCTTCCTAGCTAGCCACCCTATTCTACTTGGTGATCCTAAGCCTATGAGACCCTGTCTCAAAAAAAAAAAAAAAATACATGAGCAGCACACTTGCACACACAAAAGAATCAGTACTCAGAAGGTTGAAACAGAAAGGTCACAATTCAAGCCACGCTTAGGTAACAGTAAAAATGTCTCAATAATCAAGAAAAAGAATCCTTCACCAAGAAATAACTCATATGAACTTCATGATAAAGGTAATCTTTTAAAAGTATTTTATTTTTTAATGATACATTTGAGGGAGGGATATGCAAATGAGTCAATTGCCCAGAGAACTAGAAGAGTTGGAGTCCCTGGATAAGTTGGATCCTACTTCATGTGGGTGCTGGGAACCAAAACTCCAGTCCTCTGGAAGAGCAGAAAGCACTCTCAACCACAACACTCTCTCGCCAGTCCCCACAGTAAAGGTAATTTTAAAACATCTACACTATAAGAAAACATATTTAAAACTTTTTTCCTCTAAATAGAACCAAAATAAACTAAGATTATTTAGTGAACTAAAAGTCACCAATAAGAAAAAATAGCAAGTACTGCTTTTTCAGCTCTTACAGTTAAATTTTCAAAGTCTTCAGCTGTATTTCTATGGGTCTATCTAAAATAGCAAAATTTAAAACTTCTACTGTATTTGTCCATAAATCAGTTTTACTAACTACCCTCTCTTCCTCACGCCCAGCTTCCAACTAGGGACAACTGGGACACACTGAAGGTACGCTGAGCACATAGCAAACATACCAAGAATCAATGTTTTCCTCGTTTTTAATCTGTTTCGGCACACAAACACAGAATTGGCCAATTCTTCTTAAATAGAGAATTTGGCCAATTTTCTAATAATTAAAGTTGTGGGCACATAATAAATACAGAAAACACTCGAAGTTTTAATACCATTATAAATCAAACCCTGGTCTGAAGAACAGATACTTGGCTTAAAAGTCTGCATGTATCAAGGAGGCTGACCACAATAGTGTTTCCTAAAATAGTGTATCTTAAGAATTCATTTTTAATGAATACATACACACATTTCTTTGTTTTTGTTTGTTTTTTTGAGACAGGGTTTCTCTGTGTAACCATCCTGGCTGTCCTGGAATGCACTCTATAGTCAAGGCTGGCCTCAGACTCAAAGAACACCTGTCTGCCTCCAGAGTGCTACGATTAAAGGTGTGTACTACCACTGCATGGCTATATATAGGCTCTTATGACTGTATCTGGGTGTGTGTGTTGAATGTATAGCTATGTCTATGTGTGGATGCTTACTCCTGTATGCATGCAGAGGGGCCAGAAGAGGGCACTGGGTGTCTATCTATCTATTCCTACTGAGTCAGGTTCTTTCCTGTCTTTTCACGCTAGACTGAAGTCTCCACAACCCTAGTGAGGATTACTGTCTCCACTGGCCCCAACCTTGAGAGTTGGGGTTGCAGGTATTTATCAGGACATCCAGCTTGTTACATGTGCTGAACTCTGGTCCTCATGATTACAGAGCAGGTGCTTTTAGCTGCTAACCTATCTCTCTAGTCCCTTAAGAATCTTTATCTGTTGCACAAGATGGCTAAGCAGGTAAATACATCTATTGCCAAGCCTGATAAGCCGGGACTCCCGTAGAGGAAGAAGAGAACTGACTCCCTCAAGTCTTCTGATTTCCACAGGCACCATGTTACATGTGCCATTCCTGGCCCCAAATAAATGTAATGTTTTTAGGAAGTAATTTTTCTGATTAAAATAATTTTTCAGGACAGGTGTCGTGACACATCTGTAATTCCAGAGTTCCAACAGGAGGCTTAGACATGAATTCAAGGTCAGCCTGGGCTACACAGGGAGAAAAGTGGAGGGAGGGGAAAAACACACACACACACACTTTACATTTTTTCCTAAAGTTTTGGACTCAGTAGTGCTGGTACAAGTCCTACACTCTATGTTGAACAAGCACACCTGACTCTTTAAGTCTTGCAAGTTTAGATATAGCCATGACATAAAAAGAGACCTTCACATTTAAGCAACATTTGAGGAATGCTTCAACTCATGAGCTCCTGGCATGTATTTGACTGCCTTAAAATCACCCTTCCCTCAGAAACTGGAGAATAAATTGGAAAGGACATGGAATTTGAAGTTAAAAAAACGAGATTCAATTTTTTTCTGACATTTGAAAGCTGTATAACCCTTACACCCACCACTGTATCGCCCCCTGGCAACGGGTACATAATGTGGAAATAGCAAACCAGCACTAAACCTTCCTCACAGGGTTGCCGTGGGAATCATTTGAAAATACTCAAAAAGGACTCTGCAAAGATGTCACCAGTACATAACATCTCATAAAGTCAGTGTCCTTTAATTCAGAATTCAGAATGTTTGCTGCCCAGCTGCTAGGAGCTGTTGTTTCTCCTTCTGTCTCTCCACATTATCTACAAGCATCATTGCTCCTTTCACATGACAGGCAATAGGTACTGGGGCATAGATAAGCTCTAGATGTGCGGGATTAGGAGCTTGTTTACTGCAGCAGCACTGTTTATGTGGCAGGGCTAGAGTCTCAGCCGTCATTAGGGCTTGGCTGGCAGTATTTCTACTGGAAGCTAGCTTGACTGTGAGCAGTTAATGTCAGTCATTAGAGAAAAACCGATCTAGAGAATGAGTTTTCTACATCCTATAAATGCTAAGGGGACTTTAAAACTGATTATTTAAATTTTCTAAAAGAAACTGTCCCCTTTCCTGACTGCCTTGAAGAGCATACACTAAAACTACACAATATTTCTCTGGCAATTCATTGTCATCCACAGAATTAGTGGACTGGGTTATGAGCACAGCTGAGACTCTAGAAATGTTGGATCCACCAAATTAACTTGCAACACTACACAAAAGGAACAAATCCCTCCCCCAATTTTTTAATGTGCAGGGAGGGTCTCCCAAGTGGTACAATGGTGCCCTCCAGGGCTAGAGGTGCCTGTGCTTTCTTTACAGCTTCAGGCTCTTTCACAAAAGGGGCCATCTTTTTCCTCACACAAGTTGCAGGAATGTCTGATAATGCTCTCCAGCATTCTCTCTCACTGCTACAGATTGGCTATTCAAAATGGGCAGGACCAGAAGTGTTGCAGGATTTGTTGGAGTTTTAAATTTTGGGACATCCACATAGACTTTATCAGCTGAACACTAAACCACAAATCTAAAATCCTAACCTCCCAAATCTGAAACTCTGGGGACAGCACATGGTCAGGGACATTAGATTTTGGGGAATATTTCAGATTGGTGATGCCTGCCAGGTGCCACAAACTGCTATGGAATAATCCTTCTGTACACTGTGTGAATGTGTCACTGTGATTGGTTTAATAAGGAAGCTGGCTGGCCAATAGCTAGACAGGATAAGTTAAGTGGGAGAACCAGACTAAGGACAATGGGCAGAAAAAGGGTGTAGTCAGAGAAGTCACCATCCAAACAAGAGAGGATCAGGAGGTATAAGATGAAAGAGAGGTAACACCAGACGGCAGAATGTAGATTAATAGAAATGGGTTCATTTAAATTATAGGAGCTAGTTAGTAATAAGTTTGAGCTATTGACCAAGCACTTAGAAATAATATTAGGTCTCGTGTTGGTTATTTAAGAACTGGGGGCAGGAAAGTACAGTCCGCCTCCAACAAATCATCTCTCTCTTTTTTTTTTTTTTCTCTAACTTCAAGAATTTTCACTACTCTGCCACTGTGGCCTGCTTTCAGCACTCCCATTGCTTTTTATCAATCTACCTCAGCTGTAGCTAACTGCCTTTGAACACTGAATTATCTATCTTACCTGACCTTTCTCTAAACACATTCATAATCTTGATTGTATAACTGTTTTCCTTGCTGTGACCTGACAAGAACCAACTTAAACCTGTGAACTGATATGCAGTTTAACTTTCTTGCAGTTACTGTTTCTGTATACAGTCTGTCTTGGAGCATTTTCCAGTATTTTAAAATAAAAGTCTAAAAGTTACATCAGGCATGATGGCACAAACTTGCAATCCTAACACTTGGGAGGTGGAGGAAGAAAGATTCAAAGTGCAATGACACTCTTAGCTAGTTCAAAGTCAGCCTGGGCACATGAGATCCAAACAAAAAGAATTTCTTTTAATAAGAGTTGAAGGTTCTAGAAGGCATGGATTTATTTCACCAGAAATCTAAATTTTTTAAGAAACTATTTTGGCCAAATATGCTAGAATTTCAATTTCCACAAATTTATCTTAGCTCTCCCAATTAGCAAGATTTTATTCACTTTAATTGAAAAAACTTTCTTGATAGGAGAAAACCTATTCAGAGCAATTTTATAGGAAGAGATAAGCATGAATATGTGTTACCAATATTGTATTAATATTCAAACAGTTACTAAATGTAATAGTGTACATATATCCTAAACCATAGAAGAAAGGCTAACTTGTCATCATGCCACTAACAGACTGACGGAATTTCTCAGTTCAAAACAATTGGAGCTGAGGTAGCAGAGGACCAGCATGCAACAGGGCCACTGGCACAGGAACACATGACAGCTGCAAGTGAATGCACAAGACCTGCAAAAATCAAGCCAGCCAGAATCCCAGCTCAGGAACTCCCACCGCTAGCTGAGGAGCTACTGGGAACTGATGGCTGCAGAAAAAAAGGGAGTTGGTTTTCTTCAGGGATGCAGCCTCTGATGGGCTAGCCATACTCCAATGGGTGACCAAGTCTTAGTTTCTAAGGCTGTGATAAATACCATGACCAAAAGCAACTGGGAGAGGAAGGGGTTTATTTGGCTCTCAGGCCAAAACCAAGGCAGGAACTCGAGGCAAGAACCTGGAGGCAGGAACTAAAGCAGATGCCAAGGAGAAATGCTGCTTACTGGCTTGCTCCTCAATGGTTTGCTCAGTCAGCCTACTTTCTTCACCCAAACCACCTGCCCAAGGGTCACACCACCCATGGAGCTAAGAATGCCCATATCAATAACTAATTAAGAAAATGCCCCATAGATTTCCTGCTGTCATAACTTTGTAACCAGTCTTGTCGGAACAGCCTTGGTTAATTTCAATCTAGAGTTTCAGAGGCATGTGATACTTACGGTATTAAAACAAAGAGGGAGGATGCACAAATTATTTTACAAAATGCAAAAATAAAGTTAATCACCCCACTTCCAAACAAAACACACTATTCACTAAATAAATTATAATGAGCTCTTGAAGGGCTTACAGTTTAGAACAAATGGGATAACTCATTCACTCAGATGTGTATATGCTGCACACATATGATGTACCCACAACTAAGGTGACAAATGCGCAAACACACACACAAAGTATTGTAACTGCTCCGAAGCGTTCAGCGATGTCTGTGTGTAGACCTGGAGAAGAAAAAAAAACATAATGTATGTTCTAAAAAAAGTAGAAAGATTTACAAGCAGAAAGTGTAAAGATGAAAGTGGAACAGGAGAAAGACTATCTCAGACAATAAAACCATTTCAACACCTGATAAAACTAGTGTCTCTGCACAAATAAGATAATCAAAGAGGAAGAAAAAAGCATAAATAAGTCTGAATGCATAGAAGCTGGAAAGGTGGCTCAGTGGTTAAGAGCACTGGCTGCTCTTCCAGAGGCTACAGGTTAGGTTTCCAACATCCACATATGCGTGCATGTATATATATATTACCATGTGTGTGCCTGGTTGGTGCTCAAGGAAGCCAGAAAAGGGCATCAGATGCCCTGGAACTGGAGTTACTGATGATTGTGAGTCACCATGTGGATGCTGGAAATTGAACCTAGGTCCTCTGGAAGAGCAGCCAGCGCTCTTAATTGTTGAGCCACTTTTCCAACCCTCAATCTTTTTTTGCTAAGGATGCAAAAAGATGATGACAGAAACATACGTGATAAAAATTCAAAATGTGCCAAGAACTTGAAGTTATCATTAAGTTAAACTTTGTGCAAGTGTAAGGAACAATTTGACTGCAGGGTTTATACAACAATAGACCTTTTCAAAGTGTCCTGTAAGGAAGAGGCACTTGGCAACACAGATGATGGGGGACTGCGATAGTGTTCAGTAAAAGCTGGCAATCTCCAGTCCAGATGCGACAAGGACAGTGTGCTTCTAGCATTTAATTAAAGATAGGAAAGCAAACTGGCCACTTGTTGAATTTTGTCCACTAGTCCACAGAAAAATGAGAAATTTTCAAATCCTCAGAAATTAAACTTTTTCACACAGAAATCTAGAGTTAGACTCCTGTGAAGACCATTGCTGATGGGTGTTGCTAAGTGATTGGCAAAGCCAGCAAGCCACATCTGGTTTACAGGCCATGTTAATATGCTCAAAGTCCATGGAATCAGTAACATCTGCAACTTCAGCTATTTCAAGGAACCCCCAGAGCTGTCAATCAAGCAGCCACTCCCACTGGATCTTCAAAAAGTCATCATAACAGCTCTGGCTGTTAAATCTTCCATCAGTCTAGGGGACTCTAATCCAGTCTTTGACAATCAGAGAAAACTCAACCACTGAATCCCCAGACAGCCATCTATCCAGGTGCCAGAAGCGCTGATTGCCATAGCTATTGCTCCAGGAGTCTTTACTTGAGTTATGAAAGCTTCAGATGACCCTTAGCTGACTGGCCACCCATAGTCACCCTGATCTCCTTCCTGTCCTTAATCTGGTTGGGGAGGAGCTCCCCCACCCATAATAGCTAGTACACTCCTGAAATTGGTGAGATTTTGATGAGCAGCATTCTCAGAGCATTCTAGATCTTTATCATGGGAAAAAAAAAAAAACCACAAAAGCAATAACTCCCTGGGGCCCTCAGCCCTAGGTTCACCCAGCAGCAAAAGAATCCCAGATTAGAGCCAGAAGCAGAGGCTTCAGAGAGCTGAGGCTGTGGGAAAGCAAGAGCTGTGAGGAGCCAACACTGCAGTTGCTTCAGACACCACTGAGAATCTCCAGCTCCAGAGCCTTGCTAAGGAGAGGAGAGTCCCCATTCCCTGAAGCCCAGGCCTGTAGCAGGAAGAGCTGAGTGTCCTGGCACCCTGACCTCAGAGCTCCACTAGCTGGCCCCAGCATCCTAGGATCCAAGCAGGGACACTAAGAGATGGTACTTTGCCTACTTATGCATTCAATCTAATAAAACAACCAGAACTGGGCTGGGGATGACACGGTGACACAGGCTTTCCACACGTCATATGCAGGGGGATCTGGGGAAACACAGATTATCAAGGCTTAGAAATGATAGTATCTGAGTATTGTGACGTTAGAGTCAAGGGAATTTCCCAAGGGATTAAATCTGGAGAAGGATCAAAGACGACTTCAAGGTTTTTCAAATGTACTTGGAAAACGGAATTTCTCTAAGTCTATTCTAGCTTGAACTTATTCAAGGGAGCCAGACACAAACAACTGCCTAGCAAATTTTTACCAAGTACAGAATTCTGCTGTGGCCAGGCTCATTACTTTCTAATGATCTTTTTATAACTTCAGACTGTCAGCATGAAGTTGGCTATGTGGACTACAAATGTTTCCTCATTACAACAATCCCTACTAATCAAACTGTGGGCTGTGTATGAACAAAATATGTTCAACGTTACTTATTACCCAAGAAAATACAAGGGGCTGCATTAGGAACTCACTTACCTCATTTAAAAGATGAAGTTATACTTAGGTTAGCTGTCTTTGTTCAAGGTCAGTTTAGTGAGCAAAACTGCTTGCCCTTGCCCAGATAACTCCAAAGCCAATCTGTTAACTATATAATACAATGTAAGAGGCCCTCATTGTTAATGTCTTTAGATTCCCTACTCTTTCCTCCAACCCTCCTAGACTAGACTGTTTGTACTTTATGGTGGTACAGATAACTTTTTAGAAAGTAGAGTCTTGCTGGAATTCCCAGTGGAGAGAAGACAAAATTTGCCTTGTTTTGCTGCGGGGGGGGAGGTGAATCAGAAAATAAAACAAAGCTGTCCTTCTGATAGGCTTTTCAATTCACACTATGGTGTTATGGGCGTCCTTGAAAAAATGGTAATCCAGTGCCTGGCCATTCAAAAACCTCATCACTCAGACCCTGACAACAGAATTCTCATACCACAATGGTTTGATTTTTCCTTCCCCATGTGTTGGTGGGGGGGTGTCTGCAAGGTTTTCTTCCCTCTGTGTGCTGCCACCCTTCATCAGGCTAACTCACAAGGGCCCTTCAGAGCTCTGTTTGGGAATCACTTCAGGAACAGCTCTGATCTCCCTCACAGGCTTCCACTTAACACTGCTTTCCCACCATAATCCTCTCACTGGGTCCCATTTGCCATACATTTGCCCTCACCGAAACAGAAACTTACAAACTGCACTTACTAAACAGCACTGGCTCCCTGCTTGGGCCCATAAGGTAACCAAATGGAGGAGGAAAGCCGAGCATCTCTGTCTTCATTTTGTCTCTGTCTTTCTCACTCTCCGGCTGCTGAAATCATGTAACCGTGCAGTCTGCTATTCCAGGAAGGGCAGTGGAACAAACCCTCCACCCAGGTGTTGACTACTAGCTGTGCAGCCAGAGCTATACTCTGGAGCAGAAGTGAACACCCACTAGGAACCAGAATGGTCCCTTCACGGAGGGACAACTAAGACAGGATGACAGAGATGAATACCCTTCTCAGACCAGCTAATGGGACCGAAGCTGAGGTAAGAAAGGGTCAATGGTGGTCAAGACCACACCTTACTAGAGCTGCTTAATTATGCACATCACTGATGTGGGATTTCCCTCTGTATGCTGTGATTACCATTGCTTGATAAAGAACCGCTTTGGGCCTATAGCAGAGCTATAGGGGAACAGAGCTAGGCAGGAAAACTAAACTGAATGCTGGGAAAAAGGGCAGAGTCAGAGAGAAGGCATGTAGCCCCACCAGAGATGGACGCCTGGAACTTTGGCAGGTAATCCACAGCCATGTGACAATACACAGATTAATAGAAATGGGTTAAACTAAGATGTAAGAGTTAGCCAATAAGAAGCTAGAGCTAATGGGCCAAGCAGTGTTTTAAGTAATATAGTTTCTGTGTGATTATTTTGGTTCTGCGCAGCTGGAACAAACAAGCAGCTTAATACAGCACACCACATGCCCTTTGCCCAGTTCTTCCTCTATTTAATCAATAGTTTTTGGCAGAAGACACATGGGATCACTGGACCCTGCATCCGGTCCTTTCCCAGTGTGGCCAACTGAAGCAACTTTCCTCTGCTTTCACCATCAACTGAGCCGAGCCTGCTAAAGATATCAGAACACAGGGGTTTCTGCCCTGAAAATTCACACTAGATTGCTAGTATAAGATCCGTGGCCCCATCCAACACTAAGAACAAGAAGGGAAGTAAAATGTTAACTTTCCAAATGTATCCTTTTCTAGAAATAGCATTTAGTGGCATTGGAACTGATATATACAAATCCATTTGCTTAAATAGATAACCTTACTAATTTTATTATGCTATTAATTCAGCAACAATTATGTCCTAGTTTGTTTTCTACTACTGTGATAAAGACCATGACCAAAACAGCTTAGAGAGGAAACGGTTTATTTCACTTTCTTTTTTTTTGTTTTTGTTGTTTTTCTGTTTTTTGTATTTTTGCTTTTCGAAATAGGGTTTCTCTGTATCTTTGGAGCCTGTCCTGGAACTAGCTCTTGCATACCAGGCCGGCCTCGAACTCACAGAGATCCGCCTGCCTCTGCCTCCAGAGTGCTGGGATTAAAGGAGGGCGCCACCACCACCCGGCTCACTTTTAACTCCAGATCACAGTCCACCATGGAGGAAAGTCAGAGTAGGACTCAAGAACCTGGCACCAGAAACTGAAGCAGAGGTCATGGAAGAATGCTACTACTCGTCTGGAGCTTGCCCCTCAGACTCAGTCAACACTTACTTTACCTTTACAAAATACCAGTCACGTGATCACCTGCCCAGGGGTGGTACCCAAGCCCCCGCCTGCTATATCAATCATTAAGTGGGCAGACTCGCCCCACAGACTTGTCTACAGGTGCCAAATCTAATTCAGGGCACTTTCTCAGTTTAGGTTCCCTCTTCCCAGATGACTCAAGCCTATGTCAAGTTGACAAAAACCTAACCAGCACTAATTATTACATAATAAGATATTTAATTATCTACAGAGAGGAAGATAAAGTAATATCACTAGCAGAAACTAGGCAAAGTCACCCTAAAAAATACCTCCCACTAGCATTTATTTAAGACCTCAGGGAATAAACACTCAAGATTAAGACAGCAAGTCTATAAGAAAGCTAGTACTACTTACATATTAAAATTAATACTAACATCACAACTCTCCCCCAACTTACCCTAAGAGTTACTAAGCGTGCCTCTGCAAATTTGTTTTGTAATTTTACTACTCTTCACCTGTATCCAACTGCTTCAAAAAACTCATTTGAATCCTGCTTTTTAAAGAATCCCCGAATCTGAAGAGTAAGGAAGTATTTAAGATCTAAGCTACATGGAAATGTTTACAAATTACAATTGACCAGTTAGTTTCATAGTTGTTTTCTTGGGGAGGGAGTTATTTAGGGGAAGGTGGCAACCGTGACAAAGCATGGGTGTGGAGAGAGGCGGGAGCTCGCCTGATGGTCTCTCCTTCCTCTCTGTAGGTAGTCCTGGGCATGGAAATCAGGTTGGCAAGTTTAGGAATACATTACCTGCTGAACCATCTTGCCGACCCCTGATCACTTCTTTTGCTTCAGCATTTAAAATACGGTTTAAAAAAATTCCAAAATTCTAGAATAAACTGACCTCAACAATATTTCATTGTATGACACCATGGTTCTCTCCCTCTGTCCCAAAGTTCAGTTCAAATTTCTTTTTTAAATTTTACATAATAAACTCTCCCCTAATTTACCAATTTCCCTTCCTGTGGAGCCAAGCCTAAGAGCAAATGTTCCTTTTCCAACAGCAATGTCACCTCCCTTGATGTTCACCATGGATATGTGTGTATGTGTGCATTTACCATGTGAGTTTTAGCCTCTATAAACATTTTTAAAAAGAAAAACTAAAGTAACACTAGGCTTTTCTTTGCAAAAGTATCTTATTGGATAGCTGATTCCCTATGGCATACTGTCAATAATGACTTTTAAAAAAATACAAACCAGTTTTTCCAAGCTGAAAACAATGAATACGAGCAAGCCAATTGTGAATCATAATCTAGTTCTTTAGTAACACTGAACATGTTTTTCCCAGGGACTGTGAGAAGATAACAGGTGATTTTGAAAAGCTGTATAAAATCACTATTTGCCCCACATCAGGGAAAGACCTCACAAACTCGTTTCTACTTCAAATATTTTCTTGTAATATTAGGGTCATTGTCCCAAAAGATTAACTGTCATGTCTTTCCTGTTAAGTTGTTCAAATGTTCTTTAAATCAACAAAACAAAGAACCTGTAAAGTAACATGATGTGTTTTGCACAAAGACAACAGGCAACCACACCCCAAAAGTCTAAAAAACGTTGAGAAGTGAAAAATGAGCTACAAAACACCAAGAGAACCACACCAAACGTCATAAATAATTAGCTATTTTTTAAGGAGTCAAAAAGAATTGAAGAAACAAAGGGGGTGGAGCCGAACCCACCACTTTCTCAACTTTCTGATAGGCACCTTTGTTCTAGTTTTTAAAATCTGCCACGCGAAAAGCACAAGGTTCCCGTGTTCTGCTCACTTTTTGTGAAAACATTTTTTCTCAACCCTTTCGCAAAAAGTACTGCCGATCACGATATGAAGACTTGCCGTTTTTCCCAGAACAGCGCTTCTTGCTTCACTGGAACTCCAGAACAGTTTAGCAAGAATTCCTCTGACCCCTCCCCTACTCCCCAAAGGGACTTGAAAGAAACCCAATCCACGTAAACTGAAGAGGCAAGTTTCGCAAGATCAGGACTCTGAAACTCGCTGTCCCCGCACCCCTTCCTCCTATCCTCACCTATGCTTCTCATCTATAGCACAGGCCGTTTTCAAGCCAAGTGAGAACTTTATTAAAAACATTCTAAGGGGCAGAGCAGACAAGGCAACCTGACTCCGGACGCCAACTCAGGATGTTCAACGTGGACAAGCCCCCAGGGAGTTAAGAAGGTTTTCCTTCGTGCCCACAAGGCCTGCAGGTCAGCTCCTCCAGAACCCGCCAATGCTCGCAGGATCTGCACAACTTTGCGCGCTGCAGAAGCCGGCTCGCGGCGGGAGGGCCACGCCGGGGCCGCGGCGGTCCACTCACCTGCCCATTCTCCGAGCCGCGGGCCGACGCCGGCCTCGTTGCCCACGCACCACACCTGGAAGGCCCTGAAGAGCGAGTACGAGGCGCGCAGGGCCAGGTAGGCCACGGTGCTCGCGCCCACCCAGTACAGGAAACCGGCCGCCGGGAGAGTGCGCTCCATGGCTCGCGACTAGGCCTCACTACCACCGTGAATGGGAGAGAAAAAAAACGAATGAATGGAGCGATGAGGCGGTGCCGGCCGTGACGCCAAGGACGCCGCTGACAGACGCCCTCTTGGGACCCAAGGCCCGCCCACAGCGCCATATCCATGTCGCCATTGGTGGTTTCACCTCCCTTTGAGCGTACTGTGTCTACCATTGTTAGACTTCCGTTTAGTGGCCCCGCCCATACGCCCCTCCTTCGCGCTCAGCGCCCCCATTTTCTGCTAAGACAGTGGATCGCTCAAATGCCACTCAACATCTGGCCCGCCCACAAGCTCACATCGCGCCACCGAAGCTCAGGGATCTCTCATTGGCAGAGACGGGCCCTCACGATTGCGCGCTGATTGGCCGGTGAGACCTACACCTCGTATTTCAGGAAGGAATGGGACCGGGAAGGGGAAGATTGTAGTGCAAGTCTGCACGGAGCGGAGCGTACGTTTACATCTTGCGTGCATTAAACACTTTCTGACTCCTGTTAATCTCATGAGCTTCTCGGATGAAAGTTTGCGGTTCCCCGTCTGCGCCGCCCGCCTTCGCTCCAAATTCTAAATGCCTTCCTTAGCTCCCATATTGAACTTTAGACTCGTGGTTCCCAGTAATTCGGAATTCCAGACTACTACATAGTAGCGTTAACAGTGGTAATATGAATGGAAATACAAGAACACAGCTTGTGGAGCAATTCTCCTTGGAAATGTTTAGTTTTTGAGTGGACCCTAAAGAACCAGAACCACATGATTTCTGGTTTTGTGGGAGGATGTGGAGTGACGAGAGTGGGTGTGTTTGTCCGACTTTGCAGGACTAAAGATATTCTAAAAAGACATTTGTGTTCTTTAACTAATCAAGACCTATTAAAAACAATGGACTCAGAAGAGGAACTTATCCACACCTCCCCGGCGTTTTATGCTATGGTAATAGAAAGCCTAAAACCTGGGCAAACTCAGGGGTCAGTGGTGGTGGCCTGGACCACACTTCGGCTGGAACTGCTTAGATATGCGTAACTCTAGCCTTTCTTCTTAAACTCAAGAACCGCTCTTCGGAACCTGAAAACACAGTCTTGGTGGTCGTGTCAATTCTCTTTTGTACTTCTTCTAATGTGTGGCCACAGTGAATCAATCTCTCTCTCTCTCTCGCCTCTCTCCCTCAATCTCTCCGGTCACGTCTCCCCTCTCCCTCGTGGGTCGGGGGTACGGGTCTCTCATCTTCTCTCTCTCTCTCTCTCTCTCTCTCTCTCTGTGTGTGTGGTGTGTTGTGTGTGTGTGTGTCTCTCTCTCTCTCTGTCTCTCCCCACCTCCTTCCCTCCTTCCCTTCCTCCCTCCTTCCTCCACCCCCCTCTTCACTATTAATTTGACTGCATTAATTGACTATTCAAGGACAGGTGGTATATGCCTTTATATATGAGAGTGTACAGCCAGAGAGTGACATGGGTGTAATTTTTATTTTTGGTTTTATTCTGGTTTAGAGGCAGTCTTCTACGAAGCCTGGTTATCCTGGTGATAACTAAGTAGGCCAAGCTGATCTCCAACTCAGATATCTGCCTGCCCACACCTCCTGAGTGCTGGAATTTAAGGTGTGTGCCACAATGTTTGCCCGACTTAGTCTTCACCTATTTCTACCTTTTTTTCTTTTTGCGACAAGGTCTCACAGAACCTGGTGCTCACCTATTTAGATAAGCTATGCTGTCACTGCCTCCCCAGCGCTGAATCACAGATGCGAGTCACGGCACCCAGCTTGCACATGGTGCTAGGGATCTAAATCCAGGTCCTTACGCTTGAGCAGAAAGCATTTTACCTACTGAGCCATCTCCCTTGCCCCTGAAAGGAAGTTTTAAGGGGACACAAAAGTGTCCAGTAGAGCATGGAAGTACTTCAGCAAAGTCCAGGGGTGGGAGTGGGGATGCACACGTGTAAACAAATGGAATCTCTGTTCAGGGTCATCTTCTGCCTTCTGCTTATATGTCCAGGTGCCCATTCAACGTCTCTGCTCAAGCTTAGTACATTTATTGATTGAGAGAATGTCAAGTATCCAATCTGGACTGGAATTGGGGCTGTGTAAGTCAAAGGATAGCCTTGAACTCCTGATCCTCCAGCCTTCTACCTCCTAAGGATTGGGATTACAGGTATGTGACACCATGTCTGGTTTTTCAATTCATGGCTGGGGATTGAACCCAGGGGCTAATTAAGCACTATATCAATTGAGCTACATGCCAACATCAAACTTAATATACTTTCTATCCTCATATCCTCATATCCAGCTCTTCAAAATGTGTCCACTCTATGACTAAAATATAACTTGAGATATTTCTTAGTTCTGCTACTGCCAACTAATGCAAATCCCAAGTGTTTTCAACCTATATGGCAAGAGCTTCATAATTAGTCTTTCTGAGCTGTCTTGGCAAACAGATATTGTTGCTGTAGAATTTCTGTTATATATATAGAGAAGCTGGGCATAGTGGTGCATGACTTTAATCCCATCATTCTAGAGGGCAGAGATAAGGTAGATCTCTGTAAGTTCAAGACCAGCCTTGTCTACATAGCTAAATGAGTTCCAGGGCCAGCCAAGTCTACTTAGTAATTAATAACTTGTCAAGGAAAAAGAGAGAGAAAGAGAGAGAAAAGAAGAATCAGACACACCAGATTGGTCTTCAGAGTAATTTATTCAAAAGATTTCAAGTTAAGAATAATCTTTAATGTTAAAAAATGTGATTTACCAACATTGTATTGTATTCATACACACAGATTTCCATTGAAGTTCATTGGCAGTTTTTCTACATTTTGATACAGATATCTACAAGTTCACATCCAATATTCACAGCAAATTGGGAACAGTTCATTGTATAAAAGAAAATTTCATAATTGGGTAATGTCACAGATGTCAGAAGTTTTTAAGAATAACATCATAGCTAAACCTTTGAGACAAGCACCAGACCCTTCCTAACCTCTTCACTTGATCATTGTTCAACACATTACGCTTGCTTTGTTTTGTTTTTTGGCATGCTCTCATGTAGCCCAGGTTGGCCCCAAACTCCCTGCACTTGAGCTTTCTGGTTCCCTCCTCCCTCCGGTCTGAGTGCTTAACTTGTAGGTGTGTACAACAGAGCCATTTCCTCCTCCGTGCTGGGAAGCAACACATCACACCTCCTAGGCAAGTGCTCTGTCGACTGAGCTACAACCCCAGCTGGGACACATTGAGCTTGAATTCCATTCTACATCCAGCTGTCAAATCCTGGGTAGAAAAAAAAGTTCTATAAATAACAAACTAATTTAATATAAATAGAATCTTTAGCAATTAGAAACTAATTAGAAGTTACTATTTAATTCCTTAAGTGGTAACATTACCATAATAAAAGAATATTGGGTTTTCATGTTAAGCGTTTTCCTGTGCATCACTGCATCCAAACACAATAGCCCTACTCTTCCTCCAAAGAAACAGCTTTTCAGTAGACGTTCTACTGCAAGAACCCCTAAGTGCCATGGGTCCTAGCTCTAGAAAACAGGCCATCTTGAGAGCTTGTTTGAAAGTCCAGCAACGGATGGGCAGCTGTTTGTATACCTTTGACCTCCTTTATCAGGGAAAACTCAGCTGTTCTTCCAAAAGCAAAGAAGGAGAAGAGGACATTAGCCTGGCCAGGTAGATCAAGCGAATCTACCCTGGCACTCAGTGGGTGATGTAAGGTCCACAACCAGGTCACCCCTGCCAACAAGTCCTTCTGCACTTAAAACTCCATTTCTACAACAACAGCAGCACTTGAGCTCACACCCCTGGTCGCTGCACAAACACAGTTTTTCAATGACATTGAGATGGGGGACTGGTGAGGTGACCTCGTGGTTAAGAGCACTGACTCTCTTTCCAGAGGACCCAGGTTCAGTTCCTAGCACCCATAAGGCAGCTCCCACAAACTGTGTGTAGACTCTAGTTCCAGGGATCTGACATCCTCAGACATACATGCAGGCAAAACACCAATGCACATGAAATAAAATAAAATAAATAAAAAATTTTCTTAAAAAAATAGAAACTGAGATTGGCCAATTTGAAACAGATTTAAGTATACAGCTTAAGTTTAGTGAGATGGCTCGAGGAGAAATGTTCTTGGCACCAGGCCTGATGACCTGACTTAGATCCCTGGGGCCCACATGGGAGGGAGAACCAACTCCACTCAGGCTGCCCTCGAACCTACACAAACAAGCCTGGGACACACATACACACCCAACACAAATGAGAGCAATCAATAGCTACAAGGCGCACACAGACGTTATAAACACCAGAAAAGTGTGCCAAGCCATTTAGTACCTTCGGGGGTTGGTTGCTGACACATTAGCCTTGCCCCAGTAACTGCTTTAGTTCATGGTATCCCCAGACCGAATAATCACTCCAGCTATCTTATCCAGGATACTTTCACCTTTAAAAAACAATCAGAAGAGCCACAGTTAAGCCAGCTCCAACTAGGTAAAGGGAGAGCTAATTGGATGTTTTATCAATGTCTTGCTACCAGACAGAAACCTGCAATATTAAGACAGTTCCATGAGCAAACACAAAGGAAAAGAATACAGAGGAATGCCTTCATGCATTTTTTTAACTGAATGCTTTGTGTTTGTAATGGACTCAGTATTTACTAATATATTCATCGGTTTTTCCCCTCCCAAAGAATCATGTTGATTTGATTTCTATTGTTTTTGTCTATATCTGTTCATTTTCCTCTTTATTTTCTTGGTAAATATAGTCTGATGTAACAAAAGACTACACAAATCAAAGTAGTTATCAAAGAGCAACGGTAATGTTTGCACAGACATTGGGAGCTTGCAGCAGGATGATCCAGGGTTGCACCTGGGCTGCAAGCTCCCAGGAGCACAGGCCTCAAAGGCAATCCACGGAGTCAGCACATACTAAGACTTTTTTATCTGAGGGGGTTAGGGGAAAAGACACTCACATTCTTTCTTGGTGGTTTCCTTCTTTATCCCTTATTCTTCTGTGTTCTTTCTGTTGTTATACTTTTTTCTAACAGCTATATATACCCCAACAAAGTTTTCAGGCAATATAGGAATTCCAATGTGGTTACATTCTGTAAATGATTACAATGAATACAAAACAAACCAGTAAAAAACAACATGTTTTCCATATCCCTTACATTATTAGAGGACATTTTATGTATTACAGGTGAAAAACAAATTACCCCCAAGAGTCCATGTAACATTCATACCCAAGCATACCCATTCACAGTTAGTAGGTTAACTGTGGTGGGCAACAAGGTATTGTTCTCTGTCAGGTCTTTTACAAAGAAAGGACCAATTTCTTTATTGCTTTCCTTTAAAGGTAGTATTATAAAGAATCTTAAAGGAATCACAACCTAAACTTTTATTATATAAAAAGAATCAGTCAGCGCTACTTTAAATCTTTAGGGTGCATGCCCATGCATCATTAGTTTTTATATCAGGAGATTAAGAGCAAAAATGGGAACAAAAAATTAATCATCATTTCTGGTCTCAACCCAATCCTAGCAAGAAAAGCATGTCAGCTAATGATAATTGGCTGCTTTGTTCTTGCTCCCTGACCTTAACACGTACTGCACTCAACTCTGTGTCTTTCTAAAACTTTAGATTGTCTTCTTGAGTTTTTCACCTCGAAGTTATTTGAAAAGAACATCTAGTATAATCTTAAGTTATTTTCAAATCTTTGTTTCAGCACTCCAAAACCTGTGAACACATCTCCCAACATTAAGGTTAAAAGAATTTAAGCTAGCTGGTCTACCAGGACTCAATTGTTTTTCTTAATCATTAACCTAAGCCACAGTCTATACAGCTCCTCAATAGAAACTCATGTGTTCTAGCTGTGTGACCCTCCCTTGTTTATTTCTTGAACCATCAACACTCTTAACTTAAAACTTACATTATTATTATCAATCAGACAGTACAGCTTAGGAAGGAATCATCTTCATAATAATCCACAGGCAAGAATGCCCAGTAGAACGGAATTTTCCATGAGATAAGCACACTATATTACAGGCAGTGGAATCGTCCCCCCAACACCCATTCACACCATAGCAGATACCAGAGAAAGTAGCAGTAGCAAACATGTAAAGGTACAGTAGAAGTAAAAGACATTCCGGGGTCTGTGGTCTCAGGGACTTGCTATCCAAGATTCACCCACCAGGGAGTTGCCTCCTGGTGTGCTGACACCTTGAACTTCAATTGCCACCTGCTGCTCCTCTGACATGGCCACCAGCAATCCAAAGTTCGAGGACAGTTTGAGCTAGATAGTGGAACTCTGTCTCAAACAGATAAAAAAAAGTTGATTATAAAGCCAAAATGTATAGAAAATGGCAAACTAACCACCCAAGAACTGTCCTAAACACACTTTATATCACAAACTATATATACATATACATATATTTAGATATCTAGATATATAGATATACAGATACTGTTTAATTTGTCTTATTTTTAAGCTCTGCTTCATAAGCACCACGCAGTGGATGCTGGGGCATCAGTTTAGATCTTCCTTATAGAACTAAGACATTTATTCTCCTATTAGCCAGAGCGCTGGCTGCTGAAGGCACATGGCTGTGTCCCTCTTTGAGCGTTACCCTTGTTCAGGGGAGCCACTTCACTTCTTCTGCAATGGGAACTTGCACACTGTGACTAGCAGGTACAGACATACAAAAGAGTGGACCATTGACTTTATGTATGAAACATCTCTGAAAAGTCTTCCCAGCTTCAGCACTCGTCCTGGTACATTGCCTGAGGCCTCTATTAAATGGTTTCAGTTCAACTTAAACCCTTCTTCCCTCACTCTCTTACAGATGCTGTCCCTAGAGTACTCTGTAATAGACCCTCAGCAGACAAAACCTCAACCTCAGCATTGTTCCCCCCAAAACTCGTCATAGGCTGCAGTGTATCTCCTCAGAAGACCTAGTCACCTCCACCTGTAAGAGACACTCCTATTGGCAATTGTGAACATAAAGAAGTTATCATGAATTTATACTGGTGGGGATGGCTTTAAATCCAAATCAAACCCTCATAGAGAAAGGTCAGATGTGGAGCAATACAGAGAGGCAGAGAGAAAAAAATCCAAGTGTTGATAGAAGGTGAGTACAGCGATGTAGACTCAAGCCAAGGAAGGCTAAAGAAAAGATTGCTGGTAACTACAAAAGCTAGGGAGAGGCAAAGAAACCTCCACCAGCCCCTGAGATACCGACCGGCACTGCCATCCGCCCTTTTGACTTTGGATAGTTGGTATTCAGAAACTGTAAGAAATATATTTCTCTCTCTCTCTCTCTCTCTCTAACTCTCTCGCTCTCTCTCTCTCCTCCCTCCTCTCCTCTCTCTCCTCTCTCCTCTCCTCTCTCTCTCTCCTCTCTCTCTCTCTCTCTCCCCTCCCTCCTTCTCTCCCTCCCTCTCATATTTGTATGTGTATCTGTGTGTGGAAGTCAAAGGACACTATTAAGTGGTTTCTGCCATTGTTCTTCATCTTAGTTTTTGAGACAGGGTCTCCAGGGTTCATACACTTGGATATATGGCTGGCTAATTAGCTCCAGCGATCTGACTGAACCGGTTTCTCATGCTTGTACAGCAATCACTTCACCCACTGACTCATCTTCCCTGGCCCAAGAAATGTCCTGCTCCCCTAAAGTTATATCTTTAGAGATATGTGTGCCCTTCTCTTGCCTAAAGACTACTGAACAAAGGTCCAATGGAACTATTCGACCAATGAATAATGGTCACCAAGAAATTGGAGTCATCCCTGGAATATCAGCTAGAAAGAATCAACTGAAGTGTAAAGCCAATCAGAAGGGAAATTGTCTCCTAGGACAACTTGTCAACCTTGTAGCAGAGACCAGAGTGGAGACACTGATGGGTCAACAATGGGTAGGTCTCTTTAATCGGAGTATTGACCATGGGTTGCTGATCCTTACTTAGTTGGTGGATGCCAGGACCCAAGTGTTCTCATCTAAACACTTTGGTAACATAGTGGGCTATCTTTCAAAGTCTAGCCAGAGTTAACCCCAACTTGTAGCAAGCCATCATTTGCAGCTGTCCCATGTACCCAACTGCAGCACACAAGCGACTCTTCCAGCAGCTGGAGAAGTCACTGAGAGATCTGATAGGGACAAGGAGGGAGCAGTTAACATAAAGTACACAAATAACAATCCCAGCGCCAGATATCATCTGCCTTACAGTGCTCCAGCTTATAGCCACCTCTACTGCTTTAAGAATAGAGTTCTAAACCCAAATTTGCATTAGTTCTCTGTAGCCTTAGAGACATATGAAATAGTAGTTTGGTGAGCCAGAGGTGAGAGCCTTTCAATAGTGTAGTTGCTTATCAACTACTTATGCTTCTGAAATTAATCCTAATAAACTCATGTATTCCATCAACTTGGACTGTTTAGAGTCTTTCTCTGGTCTGCCTTTGCTGTTCAGATCTGGGGTATATAGAAGGTTTTTTTGTTTTGTTTTGTTTTGTTTTGTTTACAGCTTCTCAGAAAAGTCACACAAAAAAGCTAAGAAGTTTATAGCAATTTATTACAGCAACTCTCAGGAACTCATACATGGACTCCAGACACAAAGTGCATAGTCTTCTGGATCTTTGTGGGCAAAGCCTCCTGGAGATTAACAAACCCAAGGCTTCAAGCATACTAGGCAAATGCTTTACCAGTGAGCGATCCAAAGCGCTGTACTTTCACTTAACTGATGGAGGAGAGTTATCTGTCTATGTTTCTTTCATTGGTTAATTAATAAAGAAAACTGCCTTGGCCCTTTAAGAGACAGAAAATTAGGTAGGTGGAGTAAACAGAACAGAATTGTGGGAACAAGGAAGTAGAGTTGGGCAGACGCTTCAGGCAGTCGCCATAAGTGAGTCTCCATGCTTCTCCTCTCCGAGATGGACGCAGGTTAAGATCTTTCCTGGTAAGCCACACCTCGTGGTGCTACACAGATTACTAAATATGGGTTAAAGGAAGATGTGAGAATTAGCCAATAAGAGGCTAAAACTATGGGCCAGGCAGTGTTTTAAAAGAATACAGTTTCCATGTAATTATTTTGGGTGTAAAGCTAGCCGGCGGCCGGGTGGCAGGACGCAGCCCCGCCGCTTCACACTACACTTAACCCCACGCTGCTGAGAATTGTGTTGTTGGTTACAGCTACTGCCGTTGTTTAGATACATTAGTCCCAAAATGTTCTGTGCTGACAACTTCATCTCACTGTAATGGTGCTGAGAGCTAGGGAAACTTACCCGAGGGTGTTCCCCTTAGAGAGAATCAATCAATAGCTGTGGTCCTCAAGAGACTGGGCTGGGCTGGGTGTAGTGGGGCATACTTTAGGTCAATAGCTCTTGAGAGGCAGATGCAGGCAGATCTCTGAATTCAAGCTAGCCTGGGTCTACAGAGTGAGTTCCAGGACAACCAGGGCTGTTTACCCAGAGAAATCCTGTCTCAAAAAACAAAACAGGAAAACAACTAGAGATAGAGACAGACAGACAGACAGACAGACAGACATGGGGGGCAGGGGTGTTACCATGACAGTGGATTATAAAGTTCAAGATCTCTTTGATGGTCCCAGCCTTATGTTCCCTTCATCTGATGGAGGATTCTCATTGGTTAATAAAGAAACTGCCTTGGCTTTTTGATAGGGCAGGATTTAGATAGGTGGAGTAGACAGAACAGAATGCTGGGAAAAAGGGAAGTTAGTTAATCGCCATGCCTCTCCTCTCTGGACAGTCGCCATGAAGCCAGCCACCAGGTCAGACATGCCTGAATCCTTCCCGGTAAGACACCACTTGTGGTGCTACAACAGATTATTAGAAATGGGTTAGCAATAATAAATAAGTCCTTCTGAATAATTATCTCATTTATCATTTTGTGAAAGGCATATTTTAATCATTTAAATGGCAATGTTCAAAAGAGATTTGCTTCCAAAGACTATTTCTTATTCATTGAAGAGGTGAGATAAGCTAGCTTTAACATATGAAAAGGCACTGCTTATAGAATTCGAGTTCCCTGCAAACTTATGGGGGGGGGGTGTGGACAAATCGACAGATCACAAGTTTGAATACAGTTTGCAAGTACATAGAAAAACACAGCTCAAAGGGTATGCATGTCTGCACAAGTATGAGGAATGCGTTCAAATTCCCAGCACCCATCTAAAAGCCTAACCACCACAAACACACACACAAACACACACACACACACACACACACACACACAAATAAAAATTTGAAATCTACTAACAATACTTAGATTGAAATTTTTAGCTGATACCCAAGCACACGTTCACTTGCTTTACTGTTTCTGATGCCGTTTACATTCCTTCTGGCTGCTCTAGGGTCTGCCAGTGTTAGAGAGGCACCATCAGACTTTGTTCATTCTGAGACCAGAATCCCTGAACTTCCCAGGCTTTCATTGTGCACAAGCTGGATGTTACTAGCACCATGCGGAAAACTCTTTCTTCTTTCCCTGCATGCAGAGAGAACGTTCAGTGAGCCTTATGATTCCAAATGCCTGCTTAGGAGTAGCTCAGGCAGTAGCTGGGAACATTAACCTGCACACTGGGTGTGGTCTTCTGACCTGATCCATTACATTCCCCAGAGAATCTACTGCAGCTCCACGTTTGAATTTAACCACAATGCTGCCCTTGGTCAAACTTCATATCCACTCTCTGCTTTGAGACATAAATCAAGTCTTAATCTAAAGGGGGGAAAGTTATTTTTTTAGATGGTCTTACTATGTAGTCCTGGGTAGCCTGAAACTCACTACATAAACCATGCTGACCTTGAACTCACAGAGTTATACCTGTCTCTGCTTCCTGACTACTGGGATTAAGGTTATGACACCGGTTGAAATTTTTGTATACATTAAAATGGGTTTATAATAAAGGAAATCAGCTACCTTGTTACTAAAGAACTTGGGTCTAAAAATTTAATCTCATCCATTTCCCATGGGAAAAAATTATATATTGATGTCCTATATCTTTGAATATTTATGTATTATCACAAATCCCACTTAATCCTTATTTATTAATGAAAGAATAAATTGTATATTAGTCTGTGCCAGTTTGAAATAAACAGAAAAGCAAAACTAGGTCTAGGGAGAAGGCTTAGCGATGTGTCCCCTTGACAAGCATGAGCCTGAATTCAGATCCCCAGAACACAAAGAAAAAGCAACACCCTCCCACCCCCTGTGGTACACATCTGTAATCTGTAACCTAGGACTTCTGGTGGAGGCAGGTAGATCCCTGAAGCTCATTGTCCAGCCAATCTATTTGAAAGGAAAAACAAAATTGTTAATTTCTTTCACTAACACTGAAAGGCAGGGGAAAGGGGCAGGGTATATAGTGCTTAGTATTATAAGAAACCACCCAAAGTGTTGGTGCCCCTGCTACACTCACTCCGCATACTTGCTACTTGGTGCTGTTTTGTTGTCTAGTTGCTGTGTAGTATTTCAATGTGACCTAACTAAGGTTACCTTTTCCATAAAAATGAACATCTTTTAATGTACTCACATAAAATCTACTTATCTTTGCAAATTGTTCAAATAATACAAGCCTTGAAGACTTTGGAGATTACCAAGGAAAATGAAAACATCTTCGGCTCATTTTGTATAACGAGCAGGGTCTCACTGGGCAGCCCTGACCTTTCAGGAAAGCTTTGAACTCAGGCAGATCTGCCTCCCAAGTGCTGGAATTAAAGTTGTGTGCCAACACGCAAGACCCTTCACTATTATATTGAACTGTTTTATTACTGGATTATAAGCCCCCGGTATACTCTGGAAAGGAGTTTTTGTTTTAGAATATTTTTAAACTATTTTTATCATCTTTGAGAATTCCATATACTGCATCTTGCTCATACTCACCCCATCTCCCAGCTCTACCCTTCCTTCCCTGCCCATCCAACCTCAGTTTCCCTTTTTTAAACTCATCAAATCCATTTTGTGTTGACCAACCACTCTTGGAAGTAGGCATACTCTGATGTGTGGCCACACCATTCAGGAAAACTGCTATGATGTTTTTGCAGATGATTCTCTGTGAGTTTGAGGCCAGCCTGGTCTACATAGCAAGTCCCATGACAGCCAGAACTACATAATAGAAAGAGCCCCTCTCAAAAAAGTCTCAAAGTAAGAAAGAAAAAAGAAGGAAGGGAGGAAGGAGGAAGCTGGCTCCATCTATTCCAGCAGCTATCAAGTGTCAGCATCTCCAGAGCCCATGGTGGGCTGTCCTGTCCACTTCCCTCTCTGCTGGGTTTTGTCTGGCTTGTGCTTGAGCAGGCCTTCTGGATGCTGTCACAACCCCTGTGAGTTCATATTGCATCTACCCTGTTGTGTCTGGAACACAATTTTCTTGATGTTATCAATCACCCCTGGCTCTCACAATCTGGATCTGGACAGTTCTTCATCAGGTATTTTTCCTTATATGTGGCTTGCCTTTAATGTTTTTAACAGAACATAATCAGAACATAATTTTGATTGGCTTTTTTAATGTGCATTGGTGTTTTGCCTGCATGTCTGAGGGCGTCGGAAGCCTGGAACTGTTTTTACAGACAGGTGAGAGCTGCCAAGTGGTTTGAACGCAGGTCCTCTGGAAAAGCAGCCAGTGCTCCCAACTGCTGAACCACCTCTCCAGCCCCAATTTTGACTGTTTTAACTTTGATAAAGTCCAATTTAGTTTGCACTATAATTCCAACTGTCTGTGTCTTATTGAAAAAAAACTGCATTGTTTAATGTAGAAGGAGCTGCGGGCAGCGTTCCTGCTGCCCAGCTCCCGGCCGCCCGCATGGCTAGCTTATGCCTGAAATAACGCACAAATTGTATTCATTTTAACACTGCCTGGCCCATTAGTTTCAGCCTCTTACTGGCTAATTCTCACATCTTTATAAACCCATTTCTAATAATGTGTGTAGCACCAAGAGGTGGTGGCTTACCGGGAAAGATTCAGCATGTCTGACCTGGCAGCTGGCTCCATGGCGTCTGTCCCAGAGAGGAGAGGCATGGCATCTGACTAACTTCCCTTCTTCCCAGCATTCTGTTCTGTCTACTCCACCTATCTAAATCCTGCCCTATCAAAAAGCCAAGGCAGTTTCTTTATTAACCAACGAGAGTCCTCCATCAGTTTAAGTCCACAGATAAAAAAAGAAAAAATTAGCTCTTACAGCTTAGGAATATGACCGTTTCTGTGAATACAGCACACAGCAAAGGACAGGGACCTTAGGAATATGACTGTTTCTGTGAATACAGCGCGCAGCACAGGACAGGGATCTTCTCTTCACGTGGACCGACCTCTCTTAGCAGCATTTGTTGAAAAAAGTTCTTCCTCTACTGACTTGCCTTCTCATTTTTGCTGAACATCCCTCAGTGTTGTGTATCTCCATTTTATAACGACCTATTGGCTTATACATCCACCATCCTGTGAGAACACAGTGCCTTAGTTGCTTCAGTTTCATTGAAGGGAGCATTAAAACCAGGTTAACTTAAACTCCCAACTTGTCACCCTTGTCTGGGCTGCTCTAGAGGGGTTTCTGAATGTCCACACATATTTTAGAACCAGCTATTTTATTTCATAAAGACATTTAGGGCTTGAGGAATTCTAATTGGGGCTGTTTGTGGGATTTTATAGGTTCGTGTGAAGAAAGCTGAAGCCTTCACAGGGCTGAATCTTAAAATCTCTGAGCACAGCGTCTTTCCTTATATACACATTCTCATTCCTCTTAGCAAGTTTGTACTTCATCAAACAAGTCATGGGCATACTTCCTTCTATTTGACCTGAGGAATTTTAGATTTTCATTAGTGCCATTTTAGTGGTTTTGGTTTCTTGTGAGATTTTAAAGAACTTCAATCCTCAGTAAAGGGCATAGCAATTTCAACATGGAATAAAATGAGCATCTTTGACCATGCTTTTCCTTCATTAGCCGTCCATGGACCTTTATGTACCTGTTCCAATGTGTCTGATATATCTACTGGAACATTTTCTTGCCCAACACTTTATGTACATTAAAATTTATACTGATAGTATTAAGCAATAGGTTCCATTGTTTATTATTTCTGCCAGACATTAATTTAAAAATACTTCTTTACCTTGTGTGTGTGTGCCTGAATGCATGTGTGTTTACATGTATGCCAGAATCTGCAGAGGCCAGAAGAATGTGTTGGATTTGTGGAGTTTCAGGCAGTAGGTAGCTGTGGGCTGACATGTGGATGCTGGGGACCAAACTCAAGTTCTCTGGAATAGAAGTCAGTGCTCTTAACCACTGAGCCATTTTTTCTAGTCCCAATATTTCTAAAAGGCCACGTATTGTGAATATATGGGCAACTCTTTTGCTCTTACCAGGTGCATGGCACTACACTACATCCATGATATCCTATCTACACAACTTCACAGTGATGGATGTTGTGCTGGACATCCTTAAGCCTCTGCTAGCAACACCATGATGGTTATCATTGTATTTGCTTCTTTTTTCCTTCCCCTCCCCCTTTTTTGGTTTGTTAATTTTTGCTTTTGAGACAGGGTTTCTGTATAGCTCTGGCTGTCTTGGAACTAGCTCTGTAGACCAGGCTGGCCTCGAACTCAGAGATTCCCCTTCTCCTTCTTCCCAAGTGTTGGGATTAAAGGCATGCCCACCACCACCCGGCCATATTTGTTTCTCTAGGCATTTACACCTAGAAGCAATATGCGTATCCACTGAATTCTATCCCACCAGTCTGTCTTCAGAATGGCTTTGCCACTTTACTCACAATCCCCGAGACCTTCCATCATTCATCTTTCTAAGCTTTTAGTCTACTGAGCATAGAGAACGTTGTCACTTTCATTTGGGTTCTTCTGGTTACTAATGTGTGAGCACATGTTTATGTTTTTAGCTCATTAGACTTAATCTTCTAAAAACTGCCTGCTTATAATCTTGGACAGCTGTCCTATTAGAACTTTTATTTAGTTATTTTTATGACCTTGGCATTCTTTGTCTCTTGCAAAGACTAGTTATTTGTGACATTTAGAGGTTATGAAATATAAAATCCTCCCCCCAGAGGCCGCATGGTTGGAAGCCTGCAGGTCAGCTGTCCTGGAGAACACAGCACAGAGGAAACAAGGGCGGTCTTTCCTCAACACACCGGAGAGAGAACCGGCTCCTGAAAGTGGTACTCTGAATCCCACACACACTCCACAGCACACATGTGCCTGTGGATTCACCCACACATCACACATAACAATAATAATTTAAAATTAGTATGAAACAAATAGTATGAGCTATATAGGATCTCAACTAGGAATAGGTCACTACATAAATATTTAAAAATTGAGTTCATTATAAGATATTAAAATAGAAAATTTAAAAGGAAGCGATTCATTTTTTTTAAAAGTATTTATTTGTGTGTTTGTGACTCTGCAGAGGTCACAGAGGGCATCTGGTTCCCTTTAGCTGCAGCTGCTGTGCTGGCGAGCTGCCCAATGTGAGTGCTGGGACCCAAACTCTGGGGTTTTGAAGAGGCAGAGTTCTAACCTGAGTCATCTCTCCAGACCCCAGAAAATAATTCTAGTAAATGGTACAGAACACTTTAAAATCACTGTCTTTGTGTTAGTCCGTTAGTTCAATGGGCCTTTTCCACTATACACTGCACATACGCTGTCCCTTTGGGCAGCAATGAGACACAGAAATAAACTGGCCACTCTAAATGAAGTTTCATTGAAAATATATGGCTTCCTCATTAAAACAAAACAAAAACTCAACCAAAACTCCCTGGAAACAATTTCAAACAGAGAAATACAGACTTGGGGGTTTCCACTAAACTACAAAAGAAGTTTACAAATACTGTCGGATTAGAAATAACATCCAGGACCACTTTATCCTACTGTGAATTTGGAATTTTAATTTTATTTTAAATTATGTGTTCACAAATATAGGTGCTCACGGAGGGCAAAGGAATTACAGGTGGCTAAGAGCTGAACTCCAATTCCTGCAAAAGCAGTGGCCGCTCTTACGCACTGAGTCATGGCTTCAGGCCCATTCAAGGATTTAAAAACTTACTTATTTTTTTTTATCAGCCTGTATGTGTGTGTGCATATCTTAGCACATATGTGTTGGTCAGAGGACAAACTGAGTCAGGTCTAGCCTTTCACGATATGGGTTCCAGGAACTGAAATCAGATCATCAGGCTTGGTGGCACATGCCCTTCCCCTACACTGAACCATCTCAATGACTAAATCAAGAATTTCTTATATAATCCTGATAAATTTCCACAATGTATTTACCGTGTGTAGAGTGTTGAGTCTTTTCGGATTTTTGTTTGTGAGTATGGCATATTGTGTGCACCTGCCCATGTGAGAAAGGCCAGACTTCCGTGAGCACTTCCCACCTTATTAAGACAGGGTAGGATTTTTCAATAAACCCTAAGTTCACTATATCTGAGCCCCTGGGACCCACCAGTCTCTACCACCCCAGCACTAGGACTACAAACATGCTGCTGGGACCAGCTTTACCTGTGGGTGCTAGATATCTGAACTCTGGCTTTCCTGCTTCTGCAGCAGGTCCTTTACCCAGGGAGCCCAGTGAGCCATCTCCCCAGGTCTTCAGACTTCCTCTGAAAAAAGGCAAGCCATACCTCTGTCTTCACAGTGCCAAGTCTGCATCACAGAAAAAGAAACTACAGCTTTCGATCCGGAATTTTCTTTTCTTTTTATAGACCAAACTGTGGTAAGATTTTAAAAGTCACTGACTCATTTTTTTCCCTAGAATAAAACACTTAAAGCCTTTTAAGTATAAAATATAAGATGACAAGGGTTCCTTATTAATGTCATGTTCCTATGATGAATGTTTTTAAGCAGTCAAATCACATGATTTTGGAGGAAAAAAATCCAAAACAAGAATATCATTTAAATGATGTTTTGTTACAATGATGCATTCTGAAATACAGGCTGACCTCAAACTTGAGGCAATCGCCATGTCTCTGCCTCTACGGAGCTGGATCACAACTGTGGGACACCACACCCAATTCTCATTTAAATTCTGGAACCACACAAGTGTACTAAGAGAGAAAGTTGAATGGAAAAGTCAATTAGGTAGAAACAAAGCAAAATGATCTTTTGTGGTTTTGAAGCTGTAGGATCTAAAACCTTTAGGTGGTAGTACGTATGGACACCACTCACTTTCTTACCAATGGGGACACGAATCAGTATCTTTTATCTGCATTCAGTATTTTGAAGGTAACTGGTGGTTTGCTCTATCCTGCCCATTAAAACTATATAATAATAGTTTGCCTTTTAAAAATGATAAGGCCTTAGCTAGAGTGGTGGCATGTGCAGGTGGATCTCTTGAGTTCAAGGTCAGCCTGGTCTAGAGTGAGTTCCAGTACAGCCAGGGCTACACAGAAAACTCTATCTCAAAAAAACAATAATAATAATCATAATGCCCATCAGACCAAAACTAATTGAGTTCTGTCCTGGAAATGCATATTGGTAGGGCCAACAAATAAGATGCACCAGAGAAAGCATGGAAAATTTTAAATACTTTTCAGGCTTGACCAAACCTTTGGTGCTGATGGGATTCATTACTGTCATCTACAAAGTTCACATTTAAGAACTGCACAATTGAGCACCCCCCCAAAGAAACTTCATAATGTTTTAAGTAAGTCTACAGGTTTTTTTTTGTTTGTTCTTGGTTTCTCCATGTAGTCCTGGCTGTCGTGGAACTCGCTCTGTAGACCAGGCAAGCCTCGAACTCACAGAGATTCACTTGCCTCTGCCTCCCAAATGCATGTGTCAGCACCCACAAGACAACAGTTTTGTGGTGGATCACATTCACAGCTATCTGAGACTGCATGATGCTCACAGGTCACACTGACCACTTCTGCATCCCTTTCTTTCAGTATCCTTATCCTACAGAGGGAGGGGCTGATGATGCTCTCCATTTTCATACTGCCTTCTGGGGCCAGCATAACATCTCACTGGGTATAATGCTTATTGTACAAGCCTGCTGACCCAAGCTCAATCTGTGGAAGCCACATAAAGGCGGAACAAGAGAGCTAACTTCTACATCATATGTGAGCCCACTCCTACACACACACACATACACACAGAGAGACATACACACACACTTACAAGAGTATTGAGATTTTTAAGTCAGATATATTAAACTTAAGAAATCCAGACATGCCGGGCAGTGGTGGCGCACGCCTTTAATCCCAGCACTCGGGAGGCAGAGGCAGGTGGATCTCTGAGTTCGAGGCCAGCCTGGTCTACAAGAGCTAGTTCCAGGACAGGCTCTAGAAACTACAGGGAAACCCTGTCTCGAAAAACAAAAAAAAAAAAAAAAAAAAAAAGAAATCCAGACATAAGTATACAAATAGCATTGACAAATTATTTTTAAGTAATATAAATGAAAACTAAAGATAAAATTCTAAATGGATAACACATGATCGTTATGCAGTTTTGACACAAATATTCACAGATGTGCTGGGAGTGTGCTGGGGAGATAGCTCAGAGCTTACCACACAAGCTGAGGACCAAAGTTTATATTCTTATGGATCCACGGGGCAACCTGCCTCTAAGTTCAGTGTTCTAGGGACAGAGAGAGAATTTGAGGGACATTGACTAGCTAGACTGTCCAAATCAAGAGTTCCAGGGTTCACATCAGAGATCTTACCTAAGTGTGTAAGGTAGAAAGCAATGGAGGAAGACATCTGACATCAACTTCTGGCCTTCACACACATGCACACCCACACACATTTGAACATATGTACACATACATGCACATAAAAATGTTCACGGATCCAGAGATACACTAAAAAACTGCTTATTCTTAGTAAGGGAACCACTGCATACAGGAAACCAAGACATTATGAAGGACCTGACTCAAGGTCCCAAAAAGATATTCTTAGCCAAATCTCTCTCTATTGCCCCTACATTTTGGTGACAATGAAAATGAAAAACTAGGTTTTTGTCATCGTCAAAAGTATCAACACCGGGTAGTTGTGTCACACGCCTTTAATCCCAGCACTCAGGAGGCAGAGGCAGGCGGATCTCTGTGAGTTTGAGGCCAGCCTGGTCCAAAAGAGCTAGTTCCAGGACAGGCTCTAAAGCTACAGAGAAACCCTGTCTCGAAAAAAAAAGTTTCAATTTCTTTTTAAGATTTTACTTTTTAAAAGTATAAAAATATATGTGTGTGCATGTGCACACACCCATGTCTTATGAATACAGGTGCCCATGGAGGCCAGAAGCCTAAGAACCCCTGGAGCTGGAGTTACAAGCTGTACATTGTAGATACTTGGAACCAAAATTAAGTACTCGGGTCCTCCGGAAAAGCAGCTAAGTGTTCTTAGCTGCTAAGCTATCTCTCCATAGCCTATATTTATTTTTTCGAAAAACACTAAAATTTTCTAAATCTTACACTTATAAGATATTTCTTAAGAAAATTATCTCTCATTGGGTGAAGATGTTTGCTACCAAGTCTGATAACCCAAGTTTGAACCCTGGAACCCATGTGACGGAAAGAGAAAACTAACTTCCATACATTGTCCTGACTCTGCTTTGAACACACACACACACACAAAATGTAAAAATATAGATAAATAAATTAAACTTTAGTATTACTTCACACTTACAAAAATTTCAGTAACATCATGCAAAAAAGTTCCATATGACAGTTTTAGGCACTTCTATCAAGCATGTTGTGTACAACCTTATAAATATAAATAAACAGAAAATATAAGTGGGTCTTATCATATTTTCTTTTCTGAAACAACTACCACCGCTACTGTATAACACAGAAGACATTTTGCAGCAGTTACAGAACCGGAAGGCAAACAGTGGAAGGCAGAGTACCAAACAGAGGCTTCAGGAATTAAATGCCAGCATTCTCGGGTGTACAAATCTCACTGTTTCAGAGGGAAATGTTATCTACTTATATAAATATCCAAGACTGCTCTGTGTTCACGCAAAGATTAAGTTCATCCCTAGCCTTACTAAAATCAGCACCTCCCTCTCCCAAAGCACCTTCAGAGCACTTCCTAATATACTGTTTAACAAGTCAGAGGTAACTGTAACTTCCTTCAGAGCAAATTAACCCTGCACTTGTGAAGCTTTGGAGTGACATTACAAACCCACCAATTCTGGGCGTTCACCTTCCCAGACACAGAGCCAATTTGCAAGCGTCCATGCATTCTGCCACGTCACCACCCAGTAAGACACTGGACAGTATAGCTCATTTTAAAAGGAATTTCTCAATCTTTACTCAAATGGCAAATGAGTTAATACAACAAATGAGTTAAATACAACAGTCAGGACAAAGGAAAGGGGTAATTCTGGCTGACTGGTAAGGCAACTGAAACCACATTAAACAGAACTGCATACAATTCTAGCCAGTTCTTCCTTTTCTCTACTACATTCAAGGGGTCAGGTACAAATTAAATTCAAAGATGAGCAGAGTTAGGAAAATCCCACACACATCAAAACCTTCTTAAACAATATACAAATGTGACTTAGCATGTAAAAACAGAATTGTTTTTACAGGTTACAAAATACCAAACACAGCCGGGCGGTGGTGGCGCACGCCTTTAATCCCAGCACTTGGGAGGCAGAGGCAGGTGGATCTCTGTGAGTTCGAGGCCAGCCTGGTCTACAAGAGCTAGTTCCAGGACAGGCTCCAAAGCCACAGAGAAACCCTGTCTCGAAAAATAAAAAAAAAAAAAAAAAAAAAAAAAAACCAAACACAGTGAAACATATTTTTCCCTTTCTGTTCAGTAGTGCCTTTAAATTTAAAAATTGGTATCAGAGTTCCAGAAGTACAAACTCCTTCATCAAATGTGAGTGGTGAAACCTCCTAACACTACTGAGAAACGGTTTTCCTGATCAGTCATACCTCACTAGGTAGATAAATCCACATTATGGAAACAGAGAGTATGTAAGAGTAATGTAAGAGTATATACTGCCAGTCACATGAAGACCCAAATTCGTATGGACAGGTAAGACAGGTACTGGCATGCTCAGCAAGCATATGTTAGCATTAGGTAACATATTAGATCCTAAGATTCTGAAACCATGCCACTTCATGTCAAAACACAGCAATTCATTTTGTCTCAAGTGTTCACAGAGCCCAATATCAAAAAGATCAAAGTTTCAACATGCAGAGGAACACTGTGAGCCAAATGTCACACAGGCAAGAGCAAACCTTGGTTCCCCCCAAAGAATCCAAACAACTTTTCAGCACCAGGAAAGCCAACGAGGCTTGCTCCCTAAAGATAAAGTTACTTATGATTCTGGCATCTGCTTTCAGTTCAGCTTTGTACATACACCTTTCCACAAACAACTACACACACACACACACACACACACACACACACACACACACACCACTCCTGGGGACTTTCGTACAGATTTAAGAACATACCCATGCTAACAGAAGAGAATTTCACAAGCTGGAACTGCTTGACAAGCAAATTTTGCAAACAAGGACTAAGTTCAGCACAAGCAAAAGACAGCCAAATACCCGACCACACCCACGCTGATAAAATCTCTTATACAAAAAACTAGACAGACAACACCCTCGTGAACACACTTGCTAAAATTCTGACTCTTCCCAAAGCCCCACTACCCCCGGGGTGGGGTGAGGGGTAAATCCTGAACAACCACGATAACAGATTATGCTAAATAGAAGACAAGACGGCCGAGCAGAACACAAACCATAACAGCAGAAAACACACCCGGACACCCAGGCACAGGCCACACAGACAGTTCAAAGGCAGAAGGCCAGACCACCAGGATGTGGACGCCTGTGACCCCTCAAGCAGTTCAGAGCAGATCTCAGAGGCCTCCTGGCTCATAGAAACACTGGCAAGCCCAGCATGGACCCTCTCAGGCCGCTTGTCCACGCCCGGGACAAGATTGCCAGGTCTTTGGCCACCCCAGGGGGCTGCTGCTGGCATTCTAACGGTCCGGACAGTCCCCCAAGACCCTTAGAAAGGCAGACAACCTCTTATAGCCCTCTTGGAGGCGGCCATGACAGCAAAAAAGAGCGGATTTTTTTACGACAACTCCCACAATGCCCGTGGACTACAACTCCCAGAGTGCAGCGGGCGGCCCCGCTGTTAACCCTGTAGTGGCTCCAGGGCTGGCGATCCCTGCTCCTTGCCTCGCCCAGAAACCAAACTGTTGTACCTACTTTCAACTCTCACAATTCGAAACTAACTTAGAAATTTTGACCAACAGCTGCATTTACGCTATCATGACTGTTCCTTTTACCACAAAAACAATCTCAGCTTCCCAGAACATTGTCCCTGGCAGAGTACTTTTTGTTAATCTCCAGAGATGTCAAACTGTCAGTCACTATTACACATTTAGGTTCAGTTAATTTTCCCTTTAACCTTTATAATTTTCTCGGCATTTTCTAAATTATTAGAGTTCCCAGAATCTTGTATTACACACTATTTTAATTTAAAATACATTTTCTAAACTTCTGGAACTCAAGAGAAGGACCATCTTGTAACTGTTACAATGTCCTACATCTCTCCATTTAATTAAACATTTTTCTTCAAATACATTAATTTACAAACTTCGTGCAACTCAAACTTAGTCTTAATAAAAAAATAATTGTGGACAACATACATTTTCAATTTCAAGCTAAAATTTTAGGAAGAAACCCCCATGTGCTAACAACATTTCCCTTTCTCCACAAAAAAGCTATCAATACATATACAACATATAATGCTATTTTTCCCCCTGACTTTAGAATGACAAGAAAACAACGAATAAACATTCTTAGGAGATTTTTAAAACTATACTGAAAATTCATTCTTTCTGGAAACTGTGCAATTGTAGATTCTATTCATGAATGACGTTTTTCAAAGTCTGTTTCAATTTAATTAGAAATAATAGTTTCAAATGCATTTTCTTCAAATATTTTGGCCATATTATCAGTAAGGAATGACAGGTAACATTTACAGGTTAATGTCTCATCAAAATAACTTAAGAAGTCCATAATGTGCATGCACAGACTAACGTTCCCAGACAGGTAACTGACTGAGGGGCAAAGCAGTTGTCTGGGGTTTGATGCAGGCACTAAAATAACAACTAGCATTCTTCCAAAATATCTGGGGTTTTTTCTATTCCTAAATATGAAGCAATATGTACACGATGTCTACTTTTTCTACTGAAGTATTTTGCAGTTTGAAAGGGCACTCAAAATATATCATGAATTTCAGATCATAAAACTCAGAAATCCTACTAGACATAAAACCAGCTCCCCCCCCCCCCGCCATGGCCTTGCTATATAAACTCATCGTTAGTAAAATTCTTCAAATTCTATTTTAAACGATCCCTACTTAGTTACAGTTAGCTTATTGATATATTTTACATCTAGCAAACTACAATGAGAAAAAATCCTAACCCACTATTGACTTTCTTACCTATTTCATTTTGTACTTTCATAAACAATCATGACAAGTGCTGCACTACTTACCAGAATATAAAAAATAGAAATATGTGAGTTTTGAAATTTTAGTGTGTTATACTATTTCTATTTTAAATTTCATATTTCTCTAATTTTCACTTAGAACTTTAGTTTAGTATTTAGCTGGACAAGTTTCATTTTTTCCTATTTTTAAATAGCCACCAAAACATAGACAGTTGATGCATATTTTATATATCATTCTCTTGCTGTTAAGTATTTGATTCATAAGAAGGAAGGGCTCAGAAACAAGGGAGAAATGAAACAGATCTCATATGTTATCCATGCTTTTAGCTTTCCTCTCAGGGTTATGAAACTATATTTTCTATTAAATCAAATCATATTTTCTTTACTTTAATTGTAACAATAAAATTAAAGTTATTGTATTAAAGAACTTTATGTAAGAATTACGATAGAAAAACTTTCTAATTGTTTTCTGTTTACAATAGTCTTTCTTTGAGAAACAATTTAGCTCAACATATCTTGTCTAAGTAATTAAAGTAAGCTTACACTATGTATCTGATATTATTAAAAATATTTTTATAGGAAGAGAACAATTTTATTGTGGAAATGAAGTTTTTAACTTGAAAGCAAGAAATTTACTATTTTTACCAATGTTCTTAAATTCTATTTTACTACATTAATTTTTAACATGTATGTTTTTGAAACCTAAACTCTCTACTAAATTTTTTCAAAGTGCTTATATCTAATTGTGTTAATATATTTGAAATTACCATATATCTTGTGTGTTTTTGAGAATGCATCAATTGAAGATAAACATAGATACCTATTTCTTCTCTCAGATGTGTGCTGTTGATGCACCTAAAATATGCAGCCTTTCATTGTTATAGGAAATTCTATGTGTAATTTCTATAACCACTTCTTTGTTATCTTAATTTAAAATAATGCTTAACAGAATCTTAAACTGTCTGTTTAGATATTGTAACTGCAATTTTAGGCTACTTGCTTTTAAACATCTGCTTTTTGTGCATGGAAGCACAAAATAAATCATGCAATAAAATAAATCATGCAAATAAATCGTGCTAATAAAAGTATTAGTAAAAGTAGAATGGGTTGCTAATATTACAATATGCTCAAAAGTTAGATTATCTATTCTTATCTTACATTACTACTGCAACATAATTATCAAACTCTGAAAAGAGGTCACACATGAGGTGAAGGTTTTTTGACAGATTAAGCAAATTGTTTATATTTATATTCTGACTCTTCAAAAACAATTATTTCCTAGCATGCATTTAGACATCTCCCCTGTTGCTGCTCAAACCTTAGTTAATTTGAATTTCTTGGCCTTATTTTCAAGCAAGGACCTGCCTTTCAAATTCACCCAGATAGCATTTTTATTATTGGAGTGGTAGATACTTATATTTAGGATAATTTATCTAAAAAATAAACCCTTTGTTTTTGACTTTGCATTATAAATATAACTTTATTTTAATTATGTCATGTTTTAAATACTTTTCAAAGATTCCTCTTGAGAATCCTATACTGGCAGTCTATGACAAACAGAAAGCAGAATGCTTATTTTTTCTTTCCCATTAATTAAAAAACTGATCTTTTTAAACAAAAATTTCGAATTAGTACTTTCATTTAGCTTAATATTTCTCCTTTCTGTCATTTCTGTTTTCTCTATTAATTAGGATGAGCGAAATGGAAGTTCTGGTTACTTCTTATGCTCTGATTAAAATGCTCTCTTGTTGACTAACAAATAAAGAATAGAAAATATCTTCTTACCAAAGAAGGAAAGTTTTAACTTAAAACAAAATCTCAAAAAAAGGAAAAAAGAAAAACTAAAGAAAGAAAGAAAAAAATAAAGAAAGAAAGGAAACCCTCACAGTTTTGTTGTTGTTGTTGTTGTTGTTGTTTGTTGTTGTTATTTTTTTTGTTAGGATGTAAAACTAATGATATTTTCCTATAGAAATTTAAAAAAGAAAACCTAAGTAAATGATTATGGTCAGCCCTGTCCTGTGAAAAATCATAATGGGTTGAAGGATATTGGAATTTCTGAGTTTAATGTTAGACAGCAAAGGCTGTAAATAATATAGTTAATGCTGGAAACTTCTTTAAAAATTCCATTTTAGATTTTGTCACAAATGATCACAATTTCACAGTCCATCGTACCTACAGCTGGTCTGTGTTTTATTTTGCCACTAACATGTCTGGGGAGTGAAGGGTCTTATTTATAACCCCACAGTTTAAAAATCTTCTTACTATAGTTCATTATTAACTAACCTTATCTGCCTTTAAATTTTTTCTAATACATAAGAATGTCTATTTAAAACATAACATTTATATTTTAAACTTCAATAAAAATGAAATAAAAAACCAAAGCCTAAAATGTCTAACTTTTAAAATGTCTTTGTAGATCCACATCAATTTCTTCAAAATGCCGCACACTCTATGGTACATATATTAAATATCCCTTGATTTGACTTAGTCTGGATTTCTTAAAAACAAGTATGCTGTTTCTCCAACCTTTTTCACTCCATAATTTTCTCCCTGAATCCGATTTATAGTCACTAACTCACCTGCCTTCCACACAAGAAAAAAAAAATCTTTCTGTTCAGAAAACTTTCAGACTCCTTCTTTTCTCCTTCATTTCTGGGATGTACCCACTTTATCAAACTCTAGAGAAGGGAAATGATTATTAGTCTGTTTTTTGGGGGGTTTCTATATAAAATACAACCTGGCTAAGATTATTTTTCCCTACTCTGAAAATAACCAATTTCCAGTCTCTGGCAATTTCTTGTTCACCTTGTCTGCCACAGCATTCCATGTGAGGGGTCTCACACAGATGAGCAGATGAAGTTAGAGACGTGGGTAGGACCACAAGAAAGAACGTCCACCACAGCTTTGACCCTGCTCAGCAGAGATGTTATGAGTACAGGTGGGTAAGAGCACAGGAAAGAATGTCCACTGCAGCCTGGACCGTGCCCAGCAGAGATGCTATGTTGCTCAGCACTAACCTGGATATTTCAAGAACAATCTAGAACATGTAAATTCTGTACAGATAGGAAATGGAAAAAATGCTGTTTCTATATGTCACTCTTTGCAACCTTGCATGATCTCAGCCAACTTTTCCCAAAGAATGTGACCTTTATGAAATAATCTTGCATAAACACAGCAGAAGTCTTTTTCAAGAGTTGACAAGTTGGCCACTCACAGGCCCAACTAGGCTCTAGCCAAAATACGTATTTAAATATTGCTACTTCTATTGCCTGATCACAGGTTCATGAGAGGCTGGAGGTAAACATTTAACCACAATGCATCTCTGTATCTTAATTTCTAATGTGATTCAATCACCCAGCACAACAAGCAGACCCTAGAGTAAGAGCAGATAGGAAAGACACAATCCAAAATCAAGAAAAAGAAAGACTAAGCCAAAATGGCTTCATTTTTTAGCTCTGTCCATTTCCCCAGCCATTCTTCCTGCAAAGGAGGTAGGCTTTGCCCTTATACAAGGGTAAGGGGTACAATATAGAAACCAGAAGCAGTCCCAAACTTTTACAAAGTGCCAACCGTAAACTAGTAAGAAATTTAAAAAATATTATTTTTAATAAGAAAATTCTAAGTTAAAAGCCTTTAAAAATTTTTACAGATATAGTAGGTAAATGATTTTTTTTTTTTTACAAAGAATAAGATCTAAGTGGGTGCAGAGCCACAAACCCCTCATCTGCTTCGTCCTCAGCACCACCAGCTTCCTTTTCTCAGGAAAACAGACAAACTAGGCAAGCAGGCTAGCACAGTGCTCCTCTTTCAGGAACCCAACGCCATTGTAAGGAGGGGGGCAGGCACAGCAGGGAGCCTTTCAACCTTCATAAAGAAGCCCTCCAACCCAGCCCTGAGCAGCAGAATTGTAAAGGAAACTAGGCAGAGAATGCCCAACCTTCTGAAAAGATTCCTGCCCAGTCCTCTGCTAGGGACTCCACACCACACTAATCTGACTCATTAGTTCCTATCAAGACAGTCCGCAATTTAAAGCAAACCACTAAGTTTGGTTAAGAGTGATTGTTTAAAAAGCCAAACTAACGGGTCCAAAACAGCAACAGATCAGGGTGAACTACTTACCGAGTCCAGCATCAGATGCAAACAATTCCTTCAGTTGCTTGATCCAGCAGAACTACCAAATTCCCAAACTTCCTTTCCATGTAAGAAATTAAGTTCCTAGAAATAATCAGAGTTTTCCTTATTAACTTTTAAACGTAAACTAGAAATCCAATCTAAGATTTTGAAGCATTACACAATTTTCCCCAATCCCCTCCACAAAATCCCTCTTTTAATTTCATCTCTCTTTTAATTAATTTGGCAAAATTGCCTGCCTTTTCTATTCTGCTTTCCTATCTGGACATCACTCATAAAAGGAAGGATCCCCTTCCCCCTTCCCCTGCCTCCTTCACACACACACACACACACACACACACACACACACACACACACACACACACACACACAGAGAGAGAGAGAGAGAGAGAGAGAGAGAGAGAGAGAGAGAGAGAGAGAGAGACATACACACAGACACACACACACACCCTTCCTTCTTCCTCACTTAAAATCCTCTGAGAGCATACCACCAACTTCCCTGGTTTCACTATACTGCAATCCTGGCCAGTTTTCACGAAGCTTCTATCCTCTTGTAAAATGTAAAATGAGGGGGTTGCACCGGACAAGCTCCAAAGCTCCATTTAGCTCTAACGTTCTATAAGTGGCCATGATGCTCCAGAGAAACTGGAGTATTTCCACAGAAGCACCCACATTTGGACTTTGTTCTATATGCGTTCCTGCTGTCTCTCTTCATTCTGCCTTCCCTCCCCCTCCCAAGCAGTGATGATTTAGCAAAAGGCTCCACTGAAGATTGACTTTCTGACTAATTCCACAGAGCCTAGCCCTATGGTAGCTCCACCAGAGATCCTGTAAGTATACAGAGGGAGCTGACCTTGGGTCAGCTTCGCTAATTATTCTTTATCAACCAAATGAACCTCCTAGTCATAACCTCATCCCCTACCCATGACGCTATTTATATAATAATTCTTCCCTTACATGTCATTTAACTTTCACAAAGTTTAAAAAAAACATGCAGTTGATGAACATTGTACTTCTGAGAAAATTTTCCTGTGTCATAATTTAATATCCATTTTTCTTTGCACTGAGTCCTGCCTTTCTCTCCCCCTTCAATCTAATTCATTTCTTTCTCCAAGAAATCATCCAGCATCTCTATAAAGATAACTTCATTCTTCCCTCGAAACCAGTGTTTGATAACATGGCAGCACGCGTTATTCAACAGGGGTCATCCAATTTGCCCGTGAGGACACTGACATCAGTAATTAGTGGCAAACCTATGACTGGAACCTGAAAGTAGCGTAGCTCTTCTATAGAAAACACCATTTATTAATGCTCCAGCGGTTTGGGGGATGTGCTCAAATTCAAAACTTTAAGACAGCCTTATCTTGTGTGTCTCAGTCTATGACTTTTAGTCGCAGAACCTATGGTTTTCTGGCTAAAAGTCAACTCACAAGGAGTCAAGGATGCAATTCCCTCATTCTTTTTATCTAGCACCCAGTAGGGCTTTGCTACCAGGAGAACAACAGTTTAGAAAGAACAAGATCACCAGTAGCCTCAGCTCACCTGAAAGCATCTCCATGTTGAGGACAAGTTTAAAGTCTTTTCAAATGGTTTTGAATCTGTAAAACCATTTCCCACCAGAAACAAACACTTCAAATAAGCTCAGTTTACATTTATTAGCTGAGAAGTAAATAGGTGTCCGGAAAAACACATCATCTTCCCTATGTATCCAAAAGCGAGGCTTGGAAGGATCTCCACCTGCCTCAGGCTTATGCAGGTATAACCCCACCTCATTCCTCACCTGAGCTACATACCCAGTCCTAATATTTTTAATTTTGTAAATTTGGGCAGCATCTTGTTACAATAAGGAATCAACTCCCACTGAATTTGGACTTGGCACCTGAATATTACCCCAAAAGAACCCTTCACTTCTGGAAGTGTTTTTATCTATGTGTCTTCACGAAAGTCACACACACACACACACACACACACACACACACAATTGTGATACAGCTCTATGACTTCGAACACAGCTGCTGTAGTAATAACTATTCAAAACAGAGAAGAATTTTAAAAAACACATTATTCTGCTAATTGAAACTATGCTACAAGCCAGATCATCACGTGTTCTCTTTACGCCACATGCGACCACCTTTAGACTGTACTGAACTTGTTCCATGATACTGGCTACTCTCCTTCCCTCCTTCCCTTCATTTCCTTCTTTTTTTCGAGGCAGGGTCTTACTCTGTAGCCCAGGCTGGATCAAATTCATGGTGATCCCCCTGCCTCAGCCTCTAGAGTGCTATAATTAAAAGAATACCACCATACCTGGGTTGTCTACTCTAATTTCCTCTAACGTTCTCACCTGTGAATCCCAGACCCTCAAATAGCTTGGGATCAGAAGCCCAAAGTCTCCCAGTATTTAACTGGGTAAAGATACATGATACTTATTTTTCTGTTTTTGGTTTGTTTCTTTTTCTTTTGGGGTCTATTATGCTTTTCTTACAGATTTACTTCTATAATTTAAAAAGGCAATAAAAATAAAATGAATAATCTTTTTACACAAAATTTCCATTACATGTCCACTTTTATGTTAGTCTCCTAAGAACTAAAAGCCTGCTCTTGAGTCCAGGGATACTTTCTATCTTAGCCCTGTCTAGCAGATGCACAGAACATGCCATCCTAATAAGATTTTATAAGCACATGTAGCATTTTTAGTATTAAACCAGTAGATCCCAAGGTTTTTAATATTTTTCACTATTACAGTTTCGAATGAAGGAGGACTGGTGTAACAGGCACCCAGGCATATATCACTTCTGGTTAACAATTACCATTTCTCATATTTGCCCCATTATCTTTTTTTCATTAAAATACTCTAAAGGAAATTGCTGATATCACGTTTTCCTCCCAAATTTCATTTTTCACATGATAAAAAGAAGGCTCTTTTTCTACATAACTACAATTTCATCATTATACCTACTCGATTAACAATAATTCTCTAATCCCAGGGCCACGTTCTCATCATTCCTCTCAGAATTAGAGTTCCTCAATAACGTTCACAAGCCTCTGTTCTGTTGTTAACGAAGTACCCAGAAGCCAGCTCTAAGGTGATGTTTTAGCTCATTCTGTGCAGCTAGCAGCACCTATTGGACCTGCTCTGAGCAGATGCCCCGCTACCCCTGCAAACCATTCAGTCATGCACCTGTATCTGCAGTCCTTAAATCAAACATTGATGAGAACTAGATGAAAGGAACTGTACCACCTCTGACAGATGTTTTCCTCAATGATTACTGTTCATCAAAGAGCAAAGAGAAAAAAAGATGGGGGTGACCACAGACCCAGATAGAGTCACATGGGTTTTAGTGGGGTTGTTTCCCTGATATTTTAGTACTGGTCTTTGTGATTAAATTAAGCAACATGTAAAATGGTAATCGGAGTCAAAGTCATGGAATCCCAGATTTGTTTTAAATTCACATTGCCTTTAACCATTTATTTAATTCATCGAAGGCGGTGTTCTTGTAATCTACAATGATAAAATAACTGAATTATTTTAAAGTTGGGTAGAGTGTAGGTAGGATTAGAGATTGATCAACTGTATATGTGTATGTATATATATATATTATATATATATAATTTAAGTAGGGTTCAGTATAGATACTAGAATAAAAAACTTATCTTAACCCTTTTGTAGAAAATAGAGGCGTAGCTGGGCATGGTGGTGCATGCCTTTAGTCCCAGCACTCGGGAGACAGAGGAAAATGCATCTTTGTAAACTCAAGGCCAGCCTGGTCTACATAGTAAGTTCCAGGGCAGTCAGTGCTACAAAGGAAGACCCCGAGTTCAAAAGGAGAGAGAGAGAGAGAGAGAGAGAGAGAGAGAGAGAGAGAGAGAGAGAGAGAGAGAGAGAGAGAGAGAGAGAGAGAGAGAGAGAGGGAGGGAGGGAGAGAGAGAGAGAAAGAGAGAGAGAGAGAGGAGAACAAGGGGGTTAAAACAGAAACCTAAGATTGTTCTTTCTCTTCTTCTGTAGTTTTCTCCCCTTTTGTTTTCTTTTACTTTATGAGGTGCTAAAACCTCTTATACATGAGTTTTTTTTTTTTTAAAAAAAACAATAAACTCAACAGATTTGCCATGCCTATACTTGATGCTGTCTTGAAAGTTTCTCTGTCATTTAGGTAGGAGGTAGGAATATTGCTTGGAAAGCTAAATGACATTCTTCTCATCTTTACCTGGGTCATTTTCCTGTTTCAAGAATCCACAAGGCACCCTATGTGGTTGCTTTTAAAGGGTGATTACATAGGATTTTTTGTTTATATTTAATAAAACTGTATGGGGGAATATATTAAGAGTTACCTCTTTATTCCATTATAAGAAAAGCAACCATGCTATAATTTAAAACTTTGTAAAGCAAGGAATCTATACTACAAGTTTGGGGTAAAGAATTTGTGCTGAAAGCATGAAAATTGAGTATATTTAACTCTCAGATGTATATCCTTTTTTATTAATATTATTCCAAGCAACACAATAAACATGCCTAAATTTACATATACAAAAATAAATGTATAGAAATGCTTATGTTCCCATAAATAATTCATCTACAAAAACTACGTAGAGTCAAAGTGAACTGCCCTCAAAATGAGGCAGAAGAATGATAACCAGATTTAAAGTCCTCAGTATTTTCCTTTGGCCACAAAGAATATTCTAGGAAAAAAATAATAATTAAGTTCATTGTTAGCTATTTTCCAGAGTAAAACCTGAAGCCAAGAGAATAACAAACAAGCAAGGAGTGAAAAGACCTCTACAAGATCCCTGATGATCTAAAATCTAAGACGCCTCCCTTGATTATGACTGCAGTGCCTCCTGACAGATAAGTGAACCGACAGGTGGGCTGTATGTACTTCCCTATAAATGATTAGTCTGGTGCAGCTGGCCACCACTCAATAACATCCACAAGGAACAGACAGACCCCCTCTCCACGTGCGCGCGCGCACGCACACACACACACACACACAGGGATTTTTTTTAAGGTGCCTCTAAAGATGAAGTTCACAGTCTATATTGCTTTGTTGTGCCATCCTTTGTAGGGATGCTGCCATCCAGGAAATAGAATGCCAGTAGCATCTCCTACTCATCTAATAACTATACACCAGTGGTCTCTACGTGTAGCTACAACAGTCCTACAGTGAGAAGAGTCTCTGGAGAGCAGCTAACTCAATTCAGGTCTTCTATCAATGAGGACAAGAGAGGTTAAGTGACTTACTAACATCACTCAGATTTTTGGATTGTCATTTAAAATATTCAACAAAGACCTCAAAAGAGGGAATTGCCAAAGTATAAACCATGGACATGCAAGAATAACTGACCAGATGAAAAGAGGCATCTCTCTCTCCTTCCTTCCTTCCTTCCTTCCTTCCTTCCTTCCTTCCTTCCTTCCTTCCTTCTTTCCTCCTCATCTTCCTTCCTTCCTTCCTTTTTTCTTTCCTTCCTTCCTTCCTTCCTTCCTTCCTTCCTTCCTTTCTTTCTTTCTTTCTTTCTCTCTTTCTTTCTGGTTTTCGAGACAGAGTTTCTCTGTGAAACAGTCCCAGCACTCCTGGAACTCGCTCTGTAGACCAGGCTGGCCTCAGACTCCCTATGTAAGCTAATGTAAGTTCAAGCTATGATCTTGAACTCCTGATCTTTGTGCCTTTGCTTCCAAAGTGCTGGGGCGACAGATGTCCATTATTATACCTGGTTTATGTGGTTCCGAGAATCAAACCCAGAGTTTCATGCACACTGGGCAAGCACTCTACAAACTGACCTATATTCCTAACCCAAGAATTGTACTTTCTGACAATTGTTCAGAGAAAGGGAGTGAATTCAGAAATTTGTCCCTAACCCTTAACACGTTCCCCTGCCTTTCTTACACATTGATAGGCAATATCAAAATGCCTTACATTGTCCTGAGTAACCCAACTGTGGTTAGAGCAGAGGGATGGGAATGAGAAGAGTAGGGTACTGTCAGTAGGAAGTGAAAGTTGGCTGGGACATCATCATCTCATCATCATCATCATCATCATCATCATCACCATCATTATCACCATCATCATAAAGACCAGACCCTTAGACCCTTAGTCAATTCTAAACCAAAGTCCTTCTATTGGGATCTGTATCTCATTGGAACAGCTGGAGAATATATTTAGGCCAGAACTGATAACAGTTGAACAAAGAATAAATCAATGAAAGAAATAAAAATAAGAGAGGAGAGTTGGGGAATCCGATCTTTTCTTTGTCTCCTCTTTCTCCTCCTCCTTTCACGCTCCTCATCCGGGACCTTACTGCAGTATTTACTCTGTCTCTTCCTGTTAGGACACAGAGGAGCCTCGAAGGAGCCCCTTAGGATTAACCGTGCTCAGGACAAATGAAGAGACACCTTTAGGAACTTTGAGGGAGACGTTCAGAAGACCCTTTGCTGACTTGGAGCCATCTTCTTAGATTCTTAAGAAGAAGCGCCCAAGAACCCTTACTTCCTGCCCAAACTGCATTTTCTCAGAAAACCTTGCAGATTCTTTTTTTTCTTCTGGCTAAACTATCACTATCAGATTTCTGATGACCAAACTCTGACCTCCTTGTGAGTCTAAATCATATATCCAAGCAGCCAACATCTCACAACTTTGTAAGACAAAACCAAGTTAAGGTCATTTTCAGCTGCATAGAAAGTTGGTGGTTGTCCTGAGTTACGTAAGACACTGCCTCAAAATAAAACTTTAAAAAAGATTAATTTATAAAGCCATTTAAAAAGAGATAACATATTAATGAAAACAGTAAAAACTTAGCTACCTCAATCCTTCGTCTTTTTCACCCTTTGATGACAAAGCCACACAGCTAAGTTCTTAGAAGAATGATGAACTTCACAGGTACTTGGAAGTTGAGGGCACTGACTAGCCAGCCTTTCCACACAGCATGGGTTGTGCCAGCATTCCTCACTATTAGTCACTAAGGTAAGATTGGCTTTCAGATACCTAAAGGTACTACTATATCTCGTCATGCTCTGAAGTCCCTTTCAGGACAATATCATTGAGAAGTTAGTCACATGAGAAGCAAATAGAGATAAGAAGCATTATCCTGAACTTAGAGAGCATACCCATTAGAATGGAGTGTGGCACTTTGTTGACGTGACATCACCGGAAGCTTGTCATAACAGCCACCATCAGCCCCAAAGACAGGTTGTCTGAGCATCATTTCATGTAATTTTAACGTTTTTGTGAATAAAAACAATAGGGTCCAGAGAAAGGAAGTGATTTGGCCAAAGTCACAGAATGAACAAGCTGGAGACCTAGCACTTTTGCCTACTCCTCCAGCTTGTTTACCATGTATCACAATTTTACCTTTTCAAAATGTTTATCCATGTGACACGTCATGTGAGAAGATAGCGAACCGTCTGGAGAGGGCGGGCAGAGTACAGATGTTGTGCTCTAGATGAAAGAATCTAGTAAAGGAAGTGACACCAACAGCCACTACCAGACCTAGGGGCAAAGCTGGATCTTCTGACAAAGAGTTGATGCTTTATGTATAACCGTGTTGGGCTGAGGAAAGGGCTTCACCAGAAAGGGATGACCAGCTCAATGGACAAATTCAGTGCCTCTGTTTGCACTGTCAATTTTTTTGAATATTTTTCTTTAGTATCTCAATAAACAAGAAAACAAAACAAAAAATTGAAATTGGAGTAACTATATTTACTTTGAAGAACCACAATTTCCATGGTGCAGTCCCCCTCCCTAACAATTAAGAATGGAGTCCATACTGATTTATAAATTCCTTTCCATCAACTTTTTACCATGTCTGAAAGTCCAATCTCAGGGTTTTCCTATTTCATGTAATACAGAACGGAAGCTGCAGTCGTCAGTATTCACTAGAGAGGGAGACTGCTAAGGCACAGTGGGTCTGCTGCTAAGCAGGGGGGAGGGGACTTCCTCTGGCCAAGGCACTCGTCCACAAATGAGACATCCAATGTTTTAGCCCCTACCATCGGAAAAGTCCAGGATAACCCACCATCACCTGTGCTGGTTAGGGACATTCAATACACTTAAATGTGAGAATCAGAGGAAAAAAAAAAACCAGTGCCAAGGGCAAACAAAAATGTAATAATAGCTTCTGAAGATACATGCCAAGAAATGAATCTTTTTACTCTTATCATGAAAAAGTCTACGGGGTAGCCACCCCTTAAAATAGTAAGCCCTCACAGAACCCAATCAGAATCATTTGATACTGAGCATTGGAATACAGGGATGAGTATAAAACACATTGTGTTTTGCCTATGGGTCTGCTCTGTTCAGAAAGAGGGATCCAGTCATTGTAACGTTTCCTTTCCATATCGTGTAAGTAGAGAGGAATAAGAATGCTTTCCAGAAAGGCCGTGCCTTGAGGAAATAAACTATCACATTTGCCACCAAGAAAATAACTCATAAAGACTAGAGGGATCGTGTGTGGCCAATTAAATGCTTTGTACTACTGACAGACAAACCCAGAAACTCAGTAACGATGGGTTTCAAGATCATCGATCATTTCAAGGAACATTTTGAATTTCCCATGATGCTTTAGACTGAGCAGTCAAATGACACTGTGAAGTCCCCACCGCTTGACTGAAAATTACAGGAGTTTTGCAGAATTGGAAAACACTATTTTTTATGGTATGGACTTTTGTTTTTGATATAGAAATTTGATTGGTAGCCCAGGCTGGCCTCTTAACGCGGAACTTCCTGCCTCAGTCTCTTAAGTGCTGGGATTACAGACAGATACCATCATGCACAACTAAAAGTAATTTCTTTATTTTTTAATTTAAGCACAACTGATAACAATGCTATATTCATAGTGGATATTGTGTTATTTTGATATTGCTAGCTTTGTAAGAGAGGCTTCTGACCTAGCCATCTAGGTCAGAAGCAGAATGAATTATAATGGCTTAGCTACAAAAACTATTAGATTAAACCCATCAGACCCTAAGGATACAAAAGCATGTTGGCTTCTAATTTTTGGTCTGTTTTTATGATACAGGTTTTTAAAAAATGTATTTTTAAAATTAAAAATTTAAGTTAGCATACAGAATAATGGGTTTCATTATGTGATTTTCATGATATGTATCATTTATGCTTTGCTGATAAGAAGGTCTAGAAAGTTAACCCAGCTCTGCTGGGCAGCATTCACCTGGCCAAAACTACACTAGGATGGAGTAATTGCAAGAGCCCAAAACCTGTGCAGTCTTGGCCATTTTTAACATTTTTATCTGCTCAAAATCTTTTTGGATTGCTGGATCTCTTCTGCCTGAAAGTTATGAGCAAGGAATCATCTGAATGCCTGGTAAATGTTGAGAAGCAAAAATCCTGTTTAAAATTAGCAGTTATTAATAACAGAAAAGCAATCAAAATCAAAGGGGTTAATGTATGGGGTCAGGAGTTTTTATTTTATGTTTTTAATTTTGTTTTAAGTAATAATAGCTGGAGAGCAAAAGAGATAGATTTGGGCGTTGCCAAGAAGACTGACAATGAAGTTATTGGGGAGGCTTAAATTAAACGTTTTATTTTGAGTCGGTCACAAATAGAAAGTCCTTCAGCAAAGTGGGAAATAATTCTAAAAATAAGACAGGAAACAACAGAAAATAAAGAAAAAAATTTGTTAATAAGGGGAAAGTAAATTTCACTAAGATGGAGATAAATTTCTCTAGTAATTAAAACAGCCATTATTTAGTGTTACTTATTTTATTTGACATGATATAAAAACATGCTAAGCCTTAATGTTAGGTTTCCTACATAAAAAAATCACAAAGACAAAAATTTAGGGACTACTATTGAGAGTTGAAAAATCAAATTGTTATTTATATTGAAAGTTAAAAAAAAACAGGAATTTTTTTCCAGTGCATTTGGATTCTTTCTAGTAATGTCTTAATATTTTAAGACATAGAAGATTCATAACATTACTCAAAATCAAAACTATAAAAAGATTTATTTATAGTGATCAAGACTTTAAAGCTCAGCATTGGATAAGAATTCTTCAATCAGGATCTAGAGAAAAGACTATTTAAACACTTGAAGATCTATTTTATGAAAAATGACAACTTGAAGCTTTCACTACTACTACCATACTATTTTAAGAGAACAGAGGACAGATTTCTTAATATTAGGAAGTCTTAAAGTTAATTTAAAATTACATGGCTACCTAACTCCATCCTTTACAGAAGATAACATCTAGTGAATGTCTAACAGTAATTGCTAACAAAACAGCAAATCCATTCTAATTTTAATCTATTGCTCCTTTGAAATAAAGTAACTCTACATTTTTTGTTAAATTATGTTACTTTCATTCTAACTCAGAAACATTTTTGCATTTAAAATGAATATGTTTTAAAATGTTTATTATAATATAATTTATTGCATACAGATTTAAAATTATTTTCTTAAATGTAGTTCGTTGTAGTTATTGCTTTTGTTTGTAATAGAAGGGTACCTGAGGAGAGCACTTCATAAGGTAAATAACAAGTTCAGAAGACAGTAGGGCTTATCTCTAATGCTTTTTTAATGTCGGTATATTAATGTGTATATTATCAGTAGAAGAGCAATCTTTGAGTGTCAGCTTGTCTGGGTGAAATTTTAACAAAACACAGACCTCTGCTGCTTGTACAATGCCTAACAACTGGATGCTCGTGAATATCAGGTAGACAGCGCTGACTCATATACTCCTTTGTCACTTTCTAAAGCCAAGCTGACCCTCCTCAACTTTCAAAATTGTGATTTAATTAAGTAAAGCAAACATAGCTATTTAGTTATGGATTGGGAGATTTTAAAACTGTATTAAAATGTCCTTTGGTTTGATTCTTTCTGTAATATACTTTCTCTTTCTCATGCAATGCTACTCTTCTTTTTAGCTAATCCTCAGGCTGTATAACATTTATTCTATATAAAAACAAATAATTATTTTAGTAGAATATGATCATAAGCCATGTTTAATTAATTTTGAATCAAAATATAACTAGTTGTAGCTGTTTCATTTTAATCTAAGACTTGACAAAATAAAAAGCTTGTAGAAAATATTCTTGGTTTTCTTTGAAAGTATTATTTAAAATACTATTACTTCAGATAGATTTTTAAAAATCATTGTTTTAGAAATTAAAAAAATTAAAATGAAGCAAAATTTCAATGTGCTAGTTGGTTTCTGTTTCTTCTGGTTCATTTATTTATATGTAAAAGTAAGGATGTAGTTTTTTTAATATACATTTCCAAACAACAAATGAGTATGTGACAAAGCCTCAATCTATGCTTGGGGTTTAGAATTTAGAAGCAATTCATAAGCAGAAGTTTCATATTCCAAGGAAAAGGTGCAACAGTCTGAGGAATAAAAGACCAAGTCACTAAGTGGTTGGTACTGAAAGCAAAATTCTTGCTGTTTTGCCTTACAAATCCGAACTGAGCTTAATTAAGAGGATTGGAAATTGTTGCCTACTGACAATCACTTTTAGATTTTAGCAAATGCTCTTGAACAGTGTCCCCTTTTCCTCTCTGTCTTACAAACAGATTCAAATGCACAGGTTTAAAATCCAGTATTCCTTCTTGAAATTAAAAACATCTTAAACAGCAAATCCCCTATTACTAGTTTCCTTTCCTCTTCATGGAAGTAAACATTTTAACTAATGAAATTGACATTTCTTTTAATATTGCAAATTCCAGTATTTTATCAAAACCAAGAATTAAAATGTTCTCAAAATAAAACTTTTCAATAATTTACAGTAGTTTTATTCCTAAGTAAAAATATCAAGAAATTAGAATTGAGAAGTTGTCAATAATTTATTGGGAAAATAATAATTGCTTAAAGAAAACAGCATTTCAGCATAAATGTTAAAATGTTTGTTTAGCTTTCTTTCTTTTTAACATTTTTCTTAATTTCAGACCCAGTAATTGGACTGAACTGTGATCAATTGGCCTTCATCAAAATATTCCTAGTTTGCAACAATTTAAACAGTATAACTTGCAGGATAACATAGTCTTTATAAAATTTTGTTCTCTCTCCTCCCCAAAAAAGATTAGATTCGCATAATCACGACAAAATATTTTATATGCTTACAATATGTTTTTAAAACATACCAGTTTTTTTTTAAAAAAAATTAGACATGTCTGCCTTTTGAACTATATATCAATTGCCAAATTGTGTTTGATATTCAAAGCTTTGTTTTTCAGTTGATTCTAGAGTAATTTATTTTTACATTGATTCTGAAAAGGCAATGAAAACAGTCATATTTTTCAACTGCATATGTTTTTATGTGCTAAATTGTTAAGCATTTTTCCCACAAGACCATTGATTAGCATTTAGTGATTAAGGCAGACTGTTGCCACAGTCTTAGGTTAAAAACTTAAAATACATAAGGATGCCATTTTGAAAAAAAATTAAATATTACAAAATTGTAAGGAATGTTCTGAAAGGTTAAATGTGAGGAGAGTTCAATTTTTGGTTTTGTTTTGGTTTTGTTTTTCTGTCAGTTTAACTCCACAAAGGTCTTTCTTCTCAGGATCAGGTAATAGCAGATCATATCTGATATTTGAAGGCAATGTTTTAATAATTCTGTAGAGGAACTGTCCTTTCAATTTTGTGCCTGAATCTTTATTTAAAGCAGTAATACAATTAATATGATTCTGTTGCATGTATTGCATAGCCTACATTTGAACAGCAGTTGAGATAAGCTTCATTGATATATTCCTGTACCTCTCCTGTTTTAAATACTATGTTTCTAATTTCCCAATAGGTCATAGGACAGGCCTCAGTAGTGACCATTTCTATCCTGAATGCATTTTAAATTTTGCTGTGGTTTTAACATCTAGTATATTTAATGAACTATTAGTTTGCCTGATTTTACCTTGAGATTTGTAATCCACTTCAAAGAGTATACCATGATTTTATTTTTATTTTTATTTTTATTTATTTATTTATTTATTTTGGTTTTTCGAGACAGGGTTTCCCTGTAGTTTCTAGAGCCTGTCCTGGAACTAGCTCTTGTAGACCAGGCTGGCCTCGAACTCAGAGATCCGCCTGCCTCTGCCTCCCGAGTGCTGGGATTAAAGGCGTGCGCCACCACCGCCCGGCCTATTTTTATTTTTTTATTAAAGGAAATCTAGGTGCCTTTATTTTAAATGTGAAGTTTTTTTTTTACTTTTTATTTATTTTTATTAGATTTTTTTTAAAAAAAATCCAAATTCTCACTCCTCCATCATGTTTTTAAAATAATGGTTTTTCAGAAATATTTTCAAAAGGTCCTCTACATTGAGATGAGAATTGATGCGATTACTTCTGAATTTTAGAACTTTATGACTAACTTCATAATTTGAATGTCATTTTAAGGTTTATCAGTACCTACCCTACTGCGAACAAGGTAGGCAGAGAATCATTCCTTCCTTGTTTAAATTGTTGGAGTTATAAGAACATATACATGTGATCGGTACTGCAAACCCTCATATCCAGTAGCTTAATTAGTCTTTTTTTCTCTTTGGTTAAGTCTTGTCATCTCATCTAAAAAAGAAAAATGCTTTGAAGGTTAGCCTTCAGGGGAAAAAAATGGGAATGAGGGAAGTCTTTACCAAAACATCTGCCTGTCCCTTCCCAAAAGAACTTATTTTCTGAAAGAAGACTGATTTTTCAAGGTATTTCTTTTCCTTTATATTTATACATTCCATGGAGGTTGAATGAAGAAGGAAAAGAAAATGAAGATGAGGAAGATAAGGAGAAAAAGGAAGAGGAAGAGGGGAGGGAGGAGGAAGAGGAAGAAGAGGAGGAAGTTTTCACAAAAATTCTCCTTGTCTCCAATCTTCCGGTAGTCTTCAAAATCACAGAAAACACAATTATCTACAGAATCGATCAGTGAAGACAAACAATCCAGGTAACTCCATCTACCCGGATCTTTGTTCACTGAGGAGATTTTCCTTTCTTTGAATTATCCGAATAATTGCTTCCACTCTTCAGTTCAATTTGCACGTCTAGACAGATAACTAGACTGAACAAGGCTGGGAAGACCATGGTTCTTGAAGCTGCAGGATTCTGAATTGTCGTTCTTGCTGTTTCCCACTGATGACAGCCTCACTGGGATTTTCGGGGCTCTGAGAAACCCCATGGTGGTTTAGGCAATCGCCATCCGGAAGTGCAGGCACACATTGTTAGTTAAGCTCACCAGGGTTTTGGTCCATCACAGACCTTCCTAATTAGGCAGTCACACACAGGGAAACGCAGGCAACCGTCCCCTTCTCCCCCTGCATTTATGAACATACGCACATTTTTTTTTACCTTCCATCTTACAAAACTAAAAAGTAAAACAACAACAGCAAAACAAAAACAAAATAAAAAAACCTGTTTTGTTAAAGGAAATGCTGAATTACTCTTTCAAAGTAGTTATTTTTCCAAAAAGAAACTGGAAGCAGGAATGTCTTAATTTGTTAGTTGTAAGATTTGTTCAATGACATAAATTTTAGAAATTTAATGATCATTTTACAAAATAAATATTTGTATGTGTGTACTTGTCTATATGTAGTCTACCTCCTTTAAAAGTTACATTGATAAATATAAAAGAAGAAAAATTAATACTTTTTTAAAAAGTCTTCCAAATATTGGTGGGTAGAATAGAAAGGGTTAAAAAAAACATGATTGACCCAGCATCTTTAGTTACTGTTGGAGTCTTGGTGAGGAAAGACTTGCATGGAATTCTTCACTTTCAGCCACTTAAATGAATTATAGTCTCTATTCCTCCAGATTAAAATTGGAAAAGTAAAGCAAAGTTTTAGCCACCTGATTAAAAGTAATCTAAAAACTGAAATTTTATCAATTGACTGGGCTTAAAATATTATTTATTAAGTATTACTTTCTTTTTATTGTTACTATTTTTTATTTTGTTGAGGTTCATGCAGCAACTGCTGGGAAGCCTACCCCTTGACATCATGAATGGACCTTGTCCACCATTAATCAAATTGAACAAACAAACAAAAACCCCAGAAGGTTTTTGTTTTGAAAACCGTGGAGAACCACAGACAACGTTCCAATGCTGAAGTACTCATGATGGCCTCCTCTTCAGCCTTTGGTTAGTTCTCACCCGGAAGCATTCTGATAATGCACCACAAACAAAAACAAAAACAAATTAGAAGCAAACTAAAACCAGGACAAAGAAAAAAAAAAAAGAAAAAGAAAAAAAAAAAAAAAAAAACCAGGACAAAGAACAAAATGGGGGAGGGGAATTGCTTTCTTCATTTCCTCTGTGACTTTCCCTTGTTCATACTTCCTTCTGAAAGTGTATATACAGCGATTCTTAACCTTCCTAATGCCGCAGCCTTTTAATACAGTTCCTAATGTTGCGGTGATCCTCCAACCATAAAATTATCTCGTTGCTACTTCATAAATGTAATTTGGTGCTGTTATGAATTACAACATAAATAGCTGATATGCGACCCACTGGTTGAGAACCGCTGGTGTATAACCACATAAATCTATGGAAAGGAGGTTTGGTTCATAAATCCACGGTATTCCTTGTCTTAGAAACTCCAAACTGTATCTATTAGTTGCAATTCTCTTCTTTATAAAAATCTTGCCATGGTGTTACCACTTTTCCTTCCCTAATTGCACCTCTTCCATTTCTCTTAAAAGCATAAAAGTAATTCTCAATACTCTGCCTTATACAAAGGACAAGAGACTCCAGCTTCAGATGGTAAAATCCATCCTTGATCGGTTGGGGACTACCACCAGGCTCTGAGAAGTGAACAAGGTCTGTAGGGGATTTGTGAAGTCTTCCCCTTTCTCTTCAAATGTTGAGGAGCACATTTAGCACCCCTACTTCTCCCTACCTCGGGGTTCTCTGTCTTTGCATTACCCTCTTCACAGACAGGTCCTCCATGCAGATTTATGAAAGGGCACTTCGTATATTTAGGGTGCAAACACGCTCGTACTTTTGGAGAGCTAGCGTCCTAACTGCTCCTGAGAGTCAACCAAACCTGTAGCAGGAGACTGGGGCTCGGCAGGCGGGTGTCACCTAGTACAGCCGAGAATGGAGCTAGATCCATGGGGCTCCAGTTCCGATTTTATTCTTTTCAAGTTTATGGTGCAAGTTTATGACTCTGAAAGGTTTTTTTTGTTTGTTTGTTTTGTTTTTTGATTGTTTTGTTTTTTTTTCTGTCAAAGACTAATTTGGGAAAAAAAAGTATCCATTTCACAGCTCTGTTTGGGGAGCCGTCGTGGTCACTCAACTTAAGAATTTGAAAACTAGGGCTGGAGAAATGGTTCAGTGGTTAAGAGCACTGACTGCTCTTCAAGAGGTCCTGAGTTCAATTCCCAGCAACCACATGGTGGCTCACAGTCATCTATAATGAGACCCGGCACCCCCTTCTGGCATGTGGGCACACATGGAAGGAATGCTGTACACATAATAAATAAATAAATCTTTTTTTAAAAAAAAGAATTTGAAAACTATGTCTTCCTAAGTATGACTTCTAAGTTTTCCGTTCCCATTTTCTCCAAAAAAGATGCTATCCAGAGACCAGGGCAGGAAATTATCTTTTTCTATTGAGTTACTCTGAGTAACCTCAGTCCCTTTACTCTTGATTCAGCTTCTACAAACCCTCGGGGGTCTGTGGACTCCCCGAGGCTGCTGTTTGTGAGGAGGGTAGGAAAGACCTCCTGGCCCTCTTGGGCTACACATATCTCCTGACAGGAGAGGCAAGAGTGGAGTCAGGAGGGCAGGCTTCATACTACCTGAGAGGGAATGTTTGTAGCTTAGTGCCCCAGACACTGGGATCTGACCCACTGCTGAGACGGGTAAACAACAGTTGATGGGCTCCTACTGTGTAATTTCCTTTTTTCTTCCTTCCTTTCTTTTTTTGTTTGTTTGTTTTCTTCTATAAGTCTATAAAGTCTGATCAAAGTAGTTCTAATATTTTCATGAGGCAACTGTCAAGAAAGCATATCAGGAAGTTTTGATTTGGATTACTAGAATTGATTAGCTCTGGTTCACAGGCATTTGAAAGTCCTTTCCCTAACCATGCCCTGGGTTGTTTTCTTGGTTGTTACCTCTTTTAATTGTAACAACTGAAACATCTGACATGTGTATATGACTTCAGCACCTTGCAAATATTGTCTCTCTTGACTGTCAGAGCGTCAGTTATGATGCTATTATTAGCTGAACTTCAGAGTGAAGCACTCTGCTGCAGTGAGCCTGAGGAGAATCTGGATCTCTTCAACTTCCTAACTCTATGTCCTTGAGTGAGCCCTGCAGGCTCAGTGTCTTACTCTGTGAAATGGGGATGAAAAATAAAAGGCTCACTCTATGGAATTGTGAGACTCAGTGTCCTATTTAATGCATGATGTGTGCTTAGGATAGGGGCAAAAGGCATTCAAAGAGAAGGCCAATGAAACACAGAGTTGTCCAGAAGTCTGCTGTCTTCCCGACAAGGGCTAGCACCCAGGTTTACTGACTTCAAAGCCAAGGATGAACCCCAGCTTGCTCAGTGGTGCTGGCCTGCTTGCCAGGTTGCTGCTTGAAAATGACTCAGCATAATTTCCAGCTACCTTCCATCATGGTCAAATACAAGCACGTTGGTCCTTTTTAGCAAGTATATTCCCCAGCCTTCCATAGATGCCTTCCAGGAAGTCATGACTAACTGGGCCATGTCCTACTACGGGCAAAACAGCACAACAACAGGTAAACAAAGGCGAATTTCTGGGCACAGTATTCACTACCAGCTTTGACAACTTGGCCTTACAGGAAGTTTCCAAGAGGCATGTGGGGCTGAGACAAGTCTTGAGGTCCCTGCATCAACCCATCAGTCCACCTTTACAGCTGACATTCTTAACAGGTATGGCCCAGCAACTCTGTTGGTTTCAAAGAAAACTTTTGTTGGTTTGAATGCCCAAGCATTCGGTGTTCAGGAACCCCCGAAGTGTAGATGCCAGTGGCCATGGCATCTCCATACATTCTCTTCCATCTGTTGCAAAAGCTTATAGAAGAAAGTTATCTTCCATCTACGTTTCTTTGATTTTTCTAATGAGATTCTCTCCCTTGAGTCTAAGTGGGATTGCTCTCAGAAATGAAATCCCTTCTTACCTCTGCACGTCTTTGTTCCCTACGTGCCTTCTGAGTCACTTCAGTTTAATTTGTTTACCCTTTGGCTACGCTCAACACACATTTGAGTCTTACTGACGTTGGTGGGGAGTATGTCATAATCAGACAATAAAACTATGGTTCTCTATTTTTAAACTGGGAGTTGATGGGGTTGAAGCTCAGAATTTGTTTTCTGAGGCCCATGAACCCTGCACTATGAAGCTTTTGACTAACTTCTAGACCTGGAATCCTCAGAAACTGATGGTAAGGTTTCCTGATTTCAAGCTTAGTGTTGGGTCACATGGAGCTTTGCCAGCAGTGTGCTAGAGGGAGCGATTTGTTTGCTGTCTTGTTCTTGCAAGAATTTAAAGGGAGAAAAGACCCCAGCCCACACTCTAGGACCCTTCAGGAGCTGGCTCTAACTACCAGAGGTGATGCTCAAAATAACAGCTGCCCGAAAGTTAGTTAAGTATTATATATATAGTGCAGGGTTTCTCAACTTCTTCATGTGAGGAAACGTCAGTCAGAAGTTATCTTTAAAGTATATTGAGTAAAAGGATATTTCTTGTTTTTTTTTTGTTGTTGTTTTGAGTGTAAGTTGTCAAACACAATCTAAAATTTTTCACAAAACAAACAATTGAACAACAGCACTGGAGGTTTCAGATTCTTCTTCAAACACCACCAGAAAATGCCTCTAACCCAGGGTCTTTGAAGAAGGCACAGATTTCTCATGTGGCAAATTATGAACAAGCATATATGACATTAAATCAAATTTGATGTTATTAGTCTTAGAGGAATTTATTCAGGTCTTTAGATTCTTTCTTCAGCAGAGATTCCTTCCAAAAAGAAAAGAAAAATAATTATACATAGTCATTAGAGAACTGTAATTGATAAGATGGAAAAGACACTGATTTTCTGAAATAAGCTTGGGTATGACTCTCTAAATCAAGGTTTCCCAGTAAATAGGATGCTGTTTTTCCAAATACAAACTCTGCCTATTTCATTCCATAAATCATAATATCTAATACAGTTTCATTAGACATGGCAAATAAAACATGATCTCCATAATACATGCTCAATCTATGTTAAAAGATACTTAGGTTGATAACTCACTAACCCTGCATCATGGAGATAGAGGAGGGGACTCACAATGCTAATTTCTGTCTATGAGGACATGAGATTTTATGATCTGCAGTGGTTTCTGTGGGGATATGGGTGCTTGAAGGGTCACTCTTGCAAGGGCTGGGTCCTACCACTGCTTCTGACCCTACTTACTGCTGTCTGCATGCTGTGTGCTAGGTGACTCAGGGGCTCGGTTTTGGCACTTACAGTCGCTCTTCTCTGATTTTCAAAGGCAGTTTAGTTCAACAGTCACTGAGTCGAGTAGTTCATGACTCAGGGAACAACTGTGTGGTAGCCAGAGAGAAACGATATTGCTGTAATAATAGCCTGCACTCTGCTGGCTCCTTCCTTCCTGCAGGCTCAGAGATCAGAGGAAGAACTCATCCAAGAGCAATCGCAACTATCAGATATAGAAGTGGAAACAAAAACTGTGTAGAGACGTAGTGCCCCTGGTCTGGATTCATATCCGCTCTCCTAATCTCCCTCACCTTCCCAAAGGCAGAAGGAAATCAAGGTTGAAAGTTTCCTGATGTGAATTAATTAGGAAAAGGATTTTATTCAAACAACAGAGTACATTTCAAACATGTAGTATGGGTCACCACCTTGGTGCCCTGATTTAGTCAAGAGTTCCAGATAAGAAGAAACACACTGAAAATCTCCCAAGTGACTCAGCAACTTCTCTCCATACTTGAAAGTCTCTTGACCACCAAAGGAGAATATTGGTGACTAAAGTCAATGGAATGGAAGAAGGTAAAAGAGGCTAATGGGAAAACAGATTTGTGGACCAAAAGAATGCTTGTTTCATCAGTGACCAAGCATCTCACCCCATGTCCAAATCCCAAGGAGGTATTCAAAGATCACTTAGACCACCGTGCAGTTTTCTTTAGTTTGATGCGGGGAAGTGGGGATGGGATAGTGTCAAGATCATTGTCTAATATGAAGGCTGCTGAGATGTTTAAAATGTATTTTTTTTTATTCAGATTACTTTGGATCACCTCCCAATTCCTGTCTAGTAGTCATTAACCTTAACAAAGTTATACCTTATCTACCCTATCTCAGTTTTATAATCTGTAAACTAGATAATCCAGTTCAGACCACAAAGGACAGCTGTGAGGATGGCCAGTTAAATCTAGAGCTGCTGGTTAGTGATGCACACTTCTAGTCCTGACCCTTGGGAGGCTGAGGCAGGTAGGTCACAAGATCAAGGTGTCTCAAAGAACTGGAGGGTTTCTAACTATGGGAGATACATGATAAGTATTAAAAATGTAGCAAATTGCTAATCATTTTTCTAAGTTTTAAATGATTTTAATGTTGGATATTCTTTCAAAAAATACGAGTTTTCTAGGTCATCTTTCTTGCTTTGATAGTGATTTGATCTCGGGTTGGCATTACTCTGCTGTCCACCATGGGTGCCCAGATTCAAACTCCAGTAGCAAGGCTCTCAACCTCTGAGTCACTCCTCTAGCTCTTGTCCTTCCATCTGCCCCCCCTTCTCTTTCACACAATTATATGAAAGTGCATGCTTTAGGAAGAGCATTAAATCAGAGTTTGTAAAAAATAATTTGAATAAACACGCAACCTTAGTCTTGGCCTTCACGTTTATGCCTTTACAGGGACATCCCGTTTCTTGAGGCTGAAGCTGCAGCTGTCTAAGGTAGAGTGACGAACTGAAGCTTTCCACTGTCAGCCATGATGAAATAACCCTCCTGCTAAAAACAAACATAAAGTCGAAGCACTTTCATGATTTAAATATAGTTCAGAAAATAAAAACTACGAGAAAAGAAAAAAAAAACAGCAGTTGTCAGAGGCTTCTGTTTGTAGCTTCTGGAACAGGGTGCAGAAAGGGAGCAATGGTCCCACTAAGTCATTAGGTAGAAACAGGGGTTCAGGGTTGTTGGGGTGCTGGGTTTGTGCAGTAGGTTCTGAAAAGAAAGAATAAAAAAGCTGTTTCTAGAGAAACAGCTCCAGAAATATGCATTAAAATCTCCTTGACCTGGGAGGTATGCTATACTAGAGCAACTGACTTCGTAAATAAAAGTACCCAGGTTCTTTCCAATGCCTTTTTTTTTTCTTTGAATGTTTAGCTGAATGGTAGACTCATAGGAAGAGATGATAAGTCCCAGCATGGATTAAAATCAATCACTCCATCAACCAACCAAACAAACACAAAAAAATCAGCTATGTGGAGCAATTGTGACAGGCTAGAAAACACTGAGGATCTAAGCATCTAGAGTAAGGTCATATCACTGTACATACTGGGCACGGAATTACAATTTAATTAAGGTATGGATTTGGGGGTAGAACTGTTCCATTTTCAGATCAAGAATTTCTCTGTATCTTCTCTCTATAGATTTAAGAACAATCCCTCAAAGAGTAAAGCTACTTTGTGAGTAAATTAATTATTGGACAGAAAAAAAACCTAACACCCTCCAGAGTGATATAATGTGAAATTCAAAATGTTCAGTATATGGAAAGACAAAAAACAAAACAAACAAAATAACAAAAAAAACCCTCACTAGATGTGCAAAGAGACATAAAAACGTGACCAAGGATTTTAAAACATGTTAATTCAGGAGTGTCAGCACATGCCTGTAATACCAGCACTTTGGCTGCCGAGGAAGGAGGATTGCGAGCTTGAGGCTAGCCTGGATCCCATAGCAGGAGTCTATTCAAAAAAGAAAAACAGAAATTGCAAAATATAAAAAGAAAATTAAAAAGTCAAAAACTTAAAGCAAAACCAGACAAAAACAGACTCCAAAATTCCCAATACTGAAATAAAATAAATTTTAAAATGGCCAGATTTTTAAACAGAACCAGATGAAAATTCTAAAAGTGAAAATGATAATCTATAAAATTTAAAGTTTGCTGAATTGGTCTAACAACAGTTTAGACACTGCAAAAGAAGCATAGAGAGTAAGATGTCTGAAATAAAGGATATGTCCCAGAAAATTTAGGGACAATAAAAAAAGGTTTAAAATAAGTATAACTAAAGCTCCAGAAAGAAAGATAGTGAGAATAAATCAGAAAAAAAAACCCTGAATATCCAATAACTATCTTTCTTCACCATTTGATAGAATAATCTCAGTCCTCAGATCCAAACTCGGCAAATGCATAGAAGCAAAGTCACAACAAAAACCACAAACAGACACACAGAAACCATATTTTAAAGCCCTAGGATAAACAGAAAAATCACTAAAATTTAGGCATGCATAGAGGGAACAAAAAATAAAAACACCGATGACTTTTTATTAGAAACAATGGAAGTCAGAGGACAATGGAACAGTATCATTCTTGTACTAAGAAGAAAAGTTGAGACTGTGTCCAGTGTGTGGGGGGAGACAAATTAAAAGCTTTTTTCTTGGGAGAGGGTGCCAAGTAATCCATAACCAGAAGATTTCACCATAAGAAATGTTAAAGGAGTCTGTCCTCTGGGCTAAAGGAAAACTATACATACAGGAGCAAAGAGTATCCAGCTAAGATATGGGTCTTCTGCAAAGTGCCTATGCAAATATGTGGCTTATGATATATTCATAATAAAACATGAAACATCATATTGTAAAACATACATTATAGATGACATGAGGGGAACTGAGCATGGTGGTACAGGCCTGTAATCTCAGCTACTTGGGAGGCAGAGGCAGGAGGATCACACATTTTACAAATGTCCTAGCTAGAGGGTGAATTTAAAGACAGCCTGAGCAGCATGGTGAGACATTGCCCCCCCCAAAAGGGAAGGGTAATGAGGATGGACCATATGCTTAGCATGTATAAGGTTCTGCGTTCAAACTCTAGTTTAAAAAAACCATGGGAGGGTCTCATAAGTGAGGAGTGCACATAGCAACTACTAGGTCTACCAGGAAAAGTAAAAATGAAATACAAAGGCCTTCATAGCTTACTATTTCTTTATGGCAGGGTTTTACAGGAGAGCCCAGGTCCTTCTGCCTTAGCCTCCCGAAAGCTGAGGTTACAAGTATGCCGTATTTAGTCTTTGCATTTACCAGGACACTCATCTCCCTGGAGAAGACAGGCTCTGTTTGTTAATAGTCCTCAGCTAAGGACTATTTATTTGCAATGTAATAATTATTGTTACCAAAACATATAAAGCTTAAAGACTATATTAAGGCTTTCAAAGTCCTTTTTTATGAATTTTATTTGTTAGCAAGAGAGTATTAATCTTTGCTGATATCATTTTCAGCCAGAAAAGAAATAAAAGGAAGATAGGATCTTGACATAAAGGAATGAATACTGGGTTTGGAACTTCCTGGGAAACCTATAGTCATCTTCATCATCATCATCATTAATATCATAGTAACAATAATAATGCTAGATGCATCAGAACATACCTATGACTCCATCACTTGTGAGGTGGGGACAGGAGGATCAGGAGTTCAAGGTCATCCTTTGCTTGAGTACATGGAACTTTGTCTCAAAACCACAAACTACTAACATTAGTAATAATTACTATCATGGCTAAGAATTTATTATGTCCCAAGAAGAAATACAATATTCTATGCAGTTAATTTTGAGTCGCTACATAGTGATTCACATGGGAAAGTATCATGACTTCAGCCTGAGGTGCTCATCTCTGAATTCCACAGTAGTTATCAGAACTTCGGGTAATATCCAGCGAGTACATGAGAAGTTTAAAGCACTCTCTAGGCTTTAGTAATTGCCTCATCACCTCAGAGGAGACAGCAGCTGCTGCTCCCAACAAGGACTATTTTGCTTGCTGAGAAGACCTGTCTCCTCGAAAAGCTAGAATCAGGGTGGCTTCACACAAACATCTTGAAGTCTGCAGGTCAGGAACAAAACGAAACAAGCAAAAATGATGTCAATACTGCCAACCACAAGCTTTGTATGACAAATTCTTAACTGTATGTTATATTCATTTGATGACTAAAATAATGTCATTGAGATGCTGGGCCTTGCCAAAGCCCATGGGCCCATCTGGAATTGGAAATAAGAGAGGGCTCATAAAGGGGGTATTGTTTAAATGTGATCTGGAGGATGGGTAAAATTTGCCTTGGTGGGTAATGGAATTACCCACAGCCAATAAGTCTTTGTAAAGATTGTGAGGAGGACACAGGATACTTGGGCTCCCATGTACACATTTCAAAATGACTTTTCCTTTTGTAGCACTTTGCTATTGGAAGTGACTTATCTTTTCAAAAAGTGGCTTTAAAAAGTACTTGAATCTTTGTTTGCAAGCGTTCGCTGTGTGACTCAATGGGCCACACCATGGTTTCCAGGACATGATCAAGATTCTTCCTCCTCCTCCTCCTCATCTTCTTCTTCCTCGTTTGTTTTGTTTGGTTTTGAGTTTTTCTTTTAAATTTGGTTTTGATTTGGGGGAAGGTTGCAGATGTGAGGGGACAAGTAGATGTGTAGGGTTGGAATGCATGATGTGAAATCCACAGAGAATCAATAAACATTAATATAAAAAGGAAGAACAGGGGAGTAGAGAGATGGCTCAGTGGTCAAGAGCACTGGCTGCTCTTCCAGATAATCCAGGTTCAATTCCCAGCACTCACATGGCAGTTCACAACTGTCTGTAACTTCAGTTCCCGGGGATCTGACACCCTCATACCAATGCACATAAAATAAAAAAATTAAAATAAATCAATGACAGTAGTTGCATTCTCTATCACTGGAATCTGAGAGGGGGCCTTTTCTTAGGTACTAGGAAGAAAATAGACTGGACCCATGATGGCTTATCTATCAAATGGTCAGTCTTTGTGCAAATCCCAGCAAACTAAATACACAGTTTCAGGAAGTCCGAATTCAAAATCTTAGAACATTAAATATCTCTAATGAATTCCCAAGGAAATGTGCTTATTATTGGCCAGGTGGAAATTTCTGGAGTGCATTAAGTATTTCCACAGGAGAAAAAGCACTGTATTCCTCTAGACACCCTTAAGTCCCACCAATGTTATTCACAGAGAGAAGCTGAGAGAACATATCTGTGTGTTCACACGGGCCCACTGTCACATTCCACTGCTGGAGCCAGCAAAGGAAATCCCAAACCCCGGTATGGTGGCCTTAGCTTAGCTTAAAGAATTCCAAGAACAAAACTTTCCTCAGCTCTCCTCTATTGCTCACGGTACCCCAAAAGCCTTTCATATGTCTTATTTCCCAAAACAGAACTCAGATGGAATGTGCCCCTGTTATAACTAGTGTTATATGAGCATGCATAGGAGTCGGAATAAGTAGGACGATGATGCAGGCATTATTATATCCATTTTTCCTATGAGGAAACTGGAAGTCAGACCAATCAGGTAAGTGTCAGTCATAATTTGGACCCATCTCTTTTTGTTCCTCCATGCTTTCTTACAACTTGTAGCCTTGTAGTGTCCAAATAACACTTCCCACAATAAAGAACCGAGTAGTCGCCATACACCTGCCCTTCTCGCTGGACCTCCCTCTCCTCATTACCTGCCTTAAGTAACAATGATAATCAGTTACCACTTTTGTGCAAAATATGACATCAAATTCTGGGAATGTAGAGTGTAACACACCCTTCATTTCAAAGATCACATGATGTGCCATGGAACACAGTTTTATGCTGGGGCTCAGTGACACTAAATATTTGTTAAATATCTTTTTACCTGCGTCATTGTATCTTAACAGTAGTAAAACCACCCAAACAGCTAAGAAGGAGAAAAACACCATGCAAGGAATTCTTTAGGAAAACGGCATAAGGGGAACAATATTTCAGCTTTTCTTTCTAGGAACAGTTAGGGGACATGGCCCTCGCTACCCCTCACTACATCGGAGAGAAGCAGATGCAAAGACGGAAAAGCAGGCTGTGGATTTGGCTCAGCGGTAGAACTCTTGCAGAACATCCCCAGCACCAGGAAACCAAACTAAAACAAACAGTAGCCCCCAGATCACCGAAGTTTTCTATTTACCACGTTAGGTCCTCTCTTCCTGGCACTAGCGATTCCTGTTCTGAGTCTATCTCATACCTTCTGCTGAAGAGTAAGCTAAAATTTTGATAAAAGAAATTTTATGATATGTTGTCTCTCATTACAAAGTTCCAGAGAGGAGGAAGTCACTTGCTGTCAAGGATGTCTAGGATTAGAACCTGTGCCCACTTGCCAAGGTGGTGATCCACTTCCCTCACCACCAGGGCAGGCTCTGAAAGAGACCATCCGTTATGGTCATCACAGCTTTCATGGGTAACGTTTTCCAATGCCCTCAGATGGGTGGCATATCTGTTATCTGACTTGGAAATTCTAACCCTCAGAAAGTCACTATGAGAAGTTGAGATACGGTCGTTCCTACTTCACTGATAAGGAAAATGAAACTCAGAAAAGCTCTAAGATTTTTCCAGTGTCACACGACGTAGAGAAGAGATGGAACCTTGACATGGATTTCTTTTTCACCTCATCCCACTACTCTGGTAGGTCCTGCACTGAGCCTGGACCAGGCAAAGGAGATAAGAGTCCAGAGCTGCTTGCTGAGAAGCTCTGCAATCTCACACACCTGGCCTTGTGGAGAAATGAGAAGGCAAGCCCACTTTCCCAGCCAGCATCCTTCCTGGCTTCCTTTGACTCTCAGTTAACTGATTTTGAAATGCTTTCCAAAAACCAGCTTTATTTGAAACAACTTTTCTGCAAAGCAATTTGGCATTAATTTAGCCTAAGAAATAATTATGGATGCTCATGAGAGTTTAACTACAGTGTTTTCGTTTTAAGTTGAAAATCTTCCAAGAATGTGGGATGGTGAAATCCATCAGGATGCACGTATACGTTGGCATCACTGGGCACTTGAAATCATGTTGCATGCGGCTAGGCATGTGGCTGAGCAGTAGACTGCTTGCCTCAAGTGTGTAAGACCCTGGTTCCACCTGCAGCCTTCGGAAAGAGTGCGGTGACAGATAACTACATGAAGGACTATTCTCAACTTGTACAATGTATGTATGTGTGAAGCTGCTTTGTAAAAAAACAAACAGCAAGGGTGGTGGTGGCACACACCTTTAATCCCAGCACTCGGGAGGCAGAGGCAGGTGGATATCTGTGAGTTCGAGGCCAGCCTGGTCTATAAGAGCTAGTTCCAGGACAGGCTCCAAAGCTGCAGAGAAACCCTGTCTCGTAAAACAAAAACAAAACAAACAAACAAACAAACAGAAAGAAACCCTATCTGGCAAACTAAACAAAACTTGACACAGAAGTACACACCAAGATGTTACTTCAGAGCAAGGGAATTGTGGGTATTCTTTAAATTAAGTGTGTTTCCAATTGTAAAATTTTTTCTTAAATATTGTTCCTTAAGTCATGAAAAAGTTTCGTTATTACTTTTAAGTTTTTTGCTTATTTGTTGTGCTATATTTGAGTCTCATAAACCTCAGACTGGCCCCAAACTCAGTGTGTAGAAGATGGTGACTTGGAGTTTCCCGTCTTCCTGCCTCCCTGGCTGGGGTACTGGGATTACAGAACGCAAGCTAGGCAAACACCCTGGGAACTGAGTCACACTTATATCCCTTTTAAAACCTTTCAGAATAGATTTTTAATTTAGTGTTTGTATGTATGTGTGTGCGCATGTAAATAGAGATCAGGAATCAACTATGGGAGCGGATTCTCTCCTTCTACCATGTGGGTTGTGGGGACTGAAGTCAGGTCATCAGACTTGAAGGCAAATACCCTTACCCACTGAGCTGTCTCCATGACCCCTATTTTTACTTTAAAAATGCACATATTAGTCTCCAAAGGGATGGCACCTCCTCTTGACAGCCTGGCCATTAGCATGAGCCAGACCAGAGCCACTCTCTGGGATGCACTGTGGTGTGAGGGGTACAGTCTCCTACCACTGCTCTCTCTGAACTTACTGTTCAAATAGAAGGGTAAAGACAGCAGCACAGATTCTGAAAGAGAGCGCGAGAGACTTGCGGTGAGCAAAGAGCGCATGCCTTGCTGAAGGATCTCCTGATTTCTTCTAGGAGACTTTTCTGCTTTAAATCATTCTTCTCAGGCCTTTTTAAACAGGTGATTCTATACCATACACACACACACACACACACACACACACCACATACACATACTCCACATACACAACACACATATACACACTATATACACATATACAATATACTACACACATATACAAACACATTCATACTACATACACAATACTACCCACATACAGAGACACATCACACACATGCACACACATATACATACCACACAAATATGCATATATGCTACACACACCAGACACGTATACATATTCACATACATTCCACACATATACACATACACATCACAGACACTAATATACACACACACACAGACACACCACACATACACACACTAAACATACACACATACTGCATGTATACAAATTCACACCACATATACATAACACACACACACACACCATCATCATCATCATATCATCTTTCCTCTTTCCTTCCTGTACTAAGGTCACTGTCTTATTCATGACCAGACACTCGCAAAAGGAGAAGACAGTTTATGAATATGTTGGTATCCCACCTAGGACATCTCTGCAATGAATAGAAGACCTTAACACAGCAATAACTTACATAATACATTTCATGCGTTAAACTCACCCCCATCTGCCCTAAGCATTTTATATATGAATCCACATAACCTCGCCCACAACCATCTGAAATAGGCTTTACTGTAGTTTCTCTTTTTAAGACTCGGTAAATAGGGCCTGGAAAAGATAAATATCTTGCCCAGCATCCCCTGAAGCAATTCTCATGAGCTCCCCATGTGAAGCTGTGAATATGCGAAGGTGTGGACTTTCAGGGTGCCCTGTTATCCCAGGTGCATGAGATTCCCTAGAAGAGACATGGGCCAGGAGGGCATCATCTGACTGGCCTCAATTTAAAGAATCTAGTGATCCAACTCTCTTCTACAAAGAACAAGACTATCGTGATTCGATTAAAGGAACAGTGGGAACATGGGTGAGTTCTCTGGAGAACACTGGGTTAGTGCTCTGCGGCCTGAGGCTAATTGCCAGGTTTGACTCCTGTTTCTTTTGGTTTGCTACACTCTTCAAACATCAGGTTCTTTAAATTCCTAGAGGAAACAGTGACAGTTGAGCTTGTGAGAGCCAAATTTCCAGTCTTAGGAAACCCCAATGGACCTCACAGACAGGTCGAATAACTGTTGGAAAAATCCTCCAGATCCTTCACAGATACAACCCCACACTGATTGGGGCCACCACTTTCACAGACAGACAGACTTGGCCAAGTCGCTCAAATTACGGTGAGCTATGCTGCTTTGGGGGTGTTGTTCCCAGCATCAGACTCCATGGGGAGGCAGCTGCATTGTCTACGGTGCTCCCAAGCCCCTTGGACTGAAAGTAACATGCTCCAGTTGTGACGATAATGGGTACAGCCAACAGCAAGAACTTTACTGAATAGAGTAAGCTGATTAACTACTTCAACTTTCCCGAGAGCTCCCTTCATGGCGATACTTAAAAGCAGGTACTTTCACTGTGAATATTTCAGGACTTTGGCTGGTCCTAAGGGAGGTTAATAATCTTCAGTGATGTTAGAGTTTGAATGCTGAGTGTGCTCCGTAGGCTTCTGAGGGAAGGGCTTGGTCCCCCAGTGGTGTTGTTAGAAGATGCTGTAGGCCTTTAGGAACGGCTTAGGGAGTTCCTTAGACCACTGAGGCTCACACCTTTGGAAGGGATGTGGGGCCTGGCCTTATCCGTTGCTTCTCTGACATAGGGATGACAATTTGCTGGAATATATGTGTCCGATTTTGTCATCTGGCACACCGACCAGAGGCCCAAAACAATGGGTCTACTCAGCCCCAGACCAGAACTTCCAAAATTGTGAGCACAATGAATATTTTAGAAGTTAACTGTCTTAGGTACTTTAATATAACAAGGAAAATAAGACATTTCCCCTTTTGTTCTTCTAGAATGTTCTGGCAATATATTTCATTGCTTAGTGGCTTAGTGTTGCCAGTTTCCCTCCTTTTGATGCTCTGGACTCTTGGTTATTAAATCAGTTGCAGTCACAGTCATTGTGAGTTCTTTCACTGCTGTCCCTTGTTCATTTGTACCTAACTTCCTAACACAGGCTTTCAGCATCCACAAGAAAGCCTATGGCCATTACCTTCTATAATAAATGTTATGGAGTGCTTTATATCATGCACTATACCCATTCCATCTCAGAACAATTATGATATGAATTGGCCATTATTATGGTCTATATTTTACAGAAGAGATATAGTTGTTTAGCAAGCTGTCTGAAGACAACATGGCTCGTTGGTAACTAGAATCTCCTTCTGTCCTATGGACCATCTCAGTCAGAACTAGGGTAAGAAGGATCAAGGGATTTGATGCCAATGCTCACAAGGCTACTTATTTCCTGGTCCCCAGAGAGCCTAGGATAGACCTGTTTTCGTGTTACAAGACACTCTGCCTATCCTAATCACATAAACCTGCCATGTGTTACTTGCCCTGGCTGGGTTTTCCATACATGGTGGCTCCTAATGGGAAACCTGGACATTTTCTTGAACTACCACCCTCAGACAGATGACCTAACTCCAGGAAACCCCAAGAAATTAGCAACCTACAGAGACAGTTGTAAGCCGGCTTGTTAGACAGAAAAATCCCAAACCACATCACTGTGAAAGTGTGCTGCACTCAAGGAGACAGTATTAGCAAAGCCCCCAATCTTAAGCATTTTAAAAATCACATTTATGAGACAGGCAGGTCACATAACTATCTTCCAAATGAGGAAGCTGAAATTCCTCTTGCAGTGTGAGCCAGTATGAACCCCAAGAACAAGGAGCTTGTGGGATCATTACATCAGACCAACTCGTTAAAACAATTCTGCATTCAGTGCTAGTAATGAATGACGCTGGGGACCTTAGCTCTAACTATTTCCCCAATTTTGTGTTTCATTTTGACACCATTGTTGTGTTAACAAGAGGAGCTGCCTTCAAAGTTACTTCGGGGGGTCTTTAAAAAAATAAGAGAATATTAAAATTCTCCAAACAAGCTAAAGTACACAATTTTGAGATAGCTGACATCAACAAAACAGCAAAATTCTAACAATAGTTTCTAAATAAAATGGGACTTTTTCATGTAAACCTATTAATGGTATTTTCAGTGTCCTCCTTTATGAAATAAAAAAATGGCTAGTTTAAATGAAAATTATTTGTTCAGATGATTTTGAGCATCACAAAATGAATCAGTGTGGGGCAAAATAGTACCTGCCTAAGTAGGATAAACTCTTGTTAATTTGAAAGAAGAAAAATAAGATATTATTCAATGGTCAGAATTATAGTTTATTTTAAATGTGTACAATTTTATTTACAATACATATAAGATATGATATTTGGGAAAATTAATGAAATTAAACCAGGTATTTGAAATGTTACAACTCAAAATAAGATCGTGTTATATAATAATGAATTTTAAATACCAAGGTTCCATGTTATTTCACATACATTAAAAATATTTCTCAAATAACATAACAATTTTCAAATGCCAGCCACAAAATTATAAAGTTAAAATATATCAGTAGGATGTCTTTAATTTTTTTTAATTAACAGGACATTAACAGGTCATATTAACATTTTAAGAGGTAAATTTTGATTGAATTCTTATACAAGTTTACCACCGTGCTAAGAATAAACACAGAAAAATATCTTGAGCTGTGTTTCCGAGGGCATTTATATTAGAAGTGAGATAGTAGGATAAAGTTTTATGAAAAGTTCTACTGTTTTACATGTATTGGGTGTGCACATGTGAGTGCACATGTTTATGTGTGTGAGAATTACGCGTGCACATGGGTGTGGAGACTGGAAGTCAGTCTCAGATGGTCATCCTCAGTTGTGTGTCCCTCTCTCTCTTTCATTTTTATTATTCTGAGCTGGGGGCTCTCACCGGAACCTGGAGCTCATGAGTTAGGCTGGGATGACCCTGGATATCTGTGATTCTCTGAGTCCGCAGCTTGGTATTCTGAACATATACCCCCGCCCTAGCTTTACATCCCTGCCAGAGATTGCTTTCACAGCCGCATGCTTGGATAACTACCTTCTCAGCCCCAAGTCATGTCCATGTCTTATATAAATGTAATATAGTCAGGGGTGCAGATTGACTCTCGTTCCAAAAAGGCAAAATGTCAATGAGCAAAAATGAAGTAGGCTTTTATTTTTATTTACTTTTTCTTCAATGCTGGGGTTTGAACTCACTAACGTAAGTATATATTAGGCAAGTGCACTACCACTGAGCTACATCTCCAGCCCAAGCTGTTGTTTTTCTAATACTAATTCACGGAATATTAAAATATAAATGATCATTCACTTCTAAAACCTATCATGGCCAATCTCCATCTTCCGGCTTGCCAGGTTGTGTGAGTACCCCAGGAAACCAAATACACACAAGTTTACTTGTGTATCAGTTCTGCTCTGAAGGGGAGTTTCTCCCTCAAACTAACACAACAAAAACTTATTGGATCCCCTAACAGGGCAAAGTGCTTGGGAACTATATATATACTTACAACCTAAGGTTTTCTTTTTCAATTTTAAATTAATCTTAAAATATAGTTGAGTTTGTGTAGCAGTTTTTATATCAAAACCATATCATAGGTTTAGGCCTATAATCCCAGGATTTGAAAGGCTGAAGCAGAATTGCAAGTTTGCGGCCAGCAAGGGACTACAAGGTGAACCCTACAAACACCAAACCAACCTTAACCAACACCAGCAACAGAACCTAGAAAGCTAGTCCAAGGGCCTCGTCTGTGGACGAGCCTGCTTGCATACTGCCATCAGTCTCTCCTACCAGAGAGCTTGCCTGGTATGTGCATGACCCTGGGTTTCATCTTCAGTGCTATCAAAAGCATGTGTGTGTGTGTGGGGGGGGGCATCATTAAATGAGGTTGTCCGTCAGTAGCTTGGAGGGGAACTGGGGTTACATGGAGTCCAGTGACAGACAGCCTGCTGAGCGCGTGTAGAGCTGTGGGTTTGCATCTTAGGGAAAAAAAGACGGAGGGAGGGAAGCAACAAAGGAGAAATGGAGAAAAAGGAAGGAAGAAGGAAAAGGTAGGATAAGTTGCTTAGTTAAGGCTGGAGATGTAGCTCCGTAGTAAAGTACTTGGAAGATAGAAGCAGGAGGAGCTAAATGCCAGCCTTGGTTACACATCAAACTGAGGCCAGCCTGGGCTGCATGAGACCTTGTCTCAAAAGAAGATCAAAAACAATAACTAAAAGTAATAATAACATCAAAAATGAAATGTGGTTAATAGTGAAGATATACTGCAGACATTAATAGTTTTCTTAACCAAGAGGACAAGTATCTCAGAAAAATACATGAAGGGAAGTAGGTCCCTGCCCATCTTGCTATGCTATGATTCCAAGGGTGTTACTGGGTGTGCACAAAACCATGCATAATTCACACCCAGCTGCTCAGAGGCTTTGGTGATGAGCACCTGCCTTTCACATGAAACCTATCCAGGCCAAGACCCGATATGTTCATCTTCAGGGCTGTGTTGGAAACACAACAAACCTAAAGACCCAGCCAAGGAGTGAAGGCTCTCCTCCACCTGCCAGACCACAAACTCAACCTGTGCCTGATGGTGTCTGTGTTCCCTTTGGTTCTGAAACCCACAATTAGCTCAACCAAGCTACCGGTAGACATAGCTGTCTCGCGATATTCACTCAAATTGCCCACCGCTTTTTCCAGCTCTTCCCTACTGCCCTCAAAACAACAGGGGCAGTGTAAACAGCTTTCAAAATAAGAGCAAATAAGGCTTGTTAGGCATCCATTTGTTAACTCAATCAGGGCACCAAGGAGATAGCAGGGGACTGAGTTGCACTTGGGCATTAAGCAAGCCCAAATCTCTGCTTGCATATCTCTTGAATTTTTCTTCTTTCAATTATTGCCTCCCAAGACCACACTGGGAAGGTTCTGCCAGATGTCTCGACTCTTTGGAAGGCCCAGATTGACCTGTGCACGTTAGTGGAACTGTAATTTAACTCTAAATGTGTGTTTTTAACCCCTCGCAGATGTTCTCTCATGGAAATGGAAACCTGAATATGGTAGAGCACCTGCTTAGCATGTGGGGCAGGGTTCCATCCTCAACACTGCTGAGAGAGAGAGAGAGAGAGAGAGAGAGAGAGAGAGAGAGAGAAGGAGGGAGGGAGGGAAGGAGGGAGAGGGGGAAGGAGGGAGGGAGAGGGGGAGAAAGAGGGAGAAGGAGAGGGAGAAGGAGGAGAAGGAGGAGAAGGGGGAGAAGGGGGAGAAGGGGGAGAAGGAGGAGAAGGGGAAGGAGAAGGAGAAGGAGGAAGAGGAGGAGGAGGAGGAGGAGGAGGAGGGGGAGAAGGGGGAGAAGGAGGAGAAGGAGAAGGAGAAGGAGAAGGAGAAGGAGAAGGAGAAGGAGAAGGAGAAGGAGAAGATGGGGTGCTTAGTGCACATACCCAGGTAGAGTTTAACTGTTTACAAAGTGCATGTATCAACTCCTGTAACTAAACATAATGCTATGAAAACTCTGACATATTGCTGTTGCCCTCCAATTATTTCTGAGAGATTGCAGCAAAACAGATGGGAATGAAAGAGACCTGAAGGAAGACCAAGATCACAAGGAAACACTAGTATAGCCTCACAGAAAACCCTGCCCAATTCTGAACGAAGTAATACCAGGAGTTCACTAACATCAACTAACAAGGAAAGGGAATCAGCCAAGCCAGAATCATGGGAAGCACTTAGTGAGGCGAGAAGTCGGTTCTGTGGCAGAGTTGGGCAGCAGAACGGCAAAGCTCCCATTGGCAAACCCAACTGTTCCTCACACCTCCAGAGCTCTGGAAAGAAGTCAAGCCCACCCCGAGAATTCTCACTGAAAATTACAAACCCCGTGGGAAGAAAACTTCAAGCATTCTGCATCTGTTTTTCCCTTCCCACCATAAGACATCTGGAAACAGCTGCTGAGAGAAGCAGAGAAATGTACGAGGAGGCAGAGTCTGGCAGAAGGACATAGATCTCCAGCTAGATGTTATCTGTCTATCAAAAGGAAAAAGGAGCTATAGCTGCCACCAAGTCAGTGGTGATCGCACTGGCACAGGATAACCAGAAACATCCTCCAAAGGAAAGGGCAGAACCTGAGATGTCTAACAAAGACCTCTGGAGAGGCCAGCCTCTCCCCTCATCCTCAGTCAGTCCCCAACCTCCAGAGAGGCCAGCCTCTCCCCTCATACTCAATCAGTTCCCAACCTCCAGAGAGGCCAGCTTCTCCCCCCATCCTCAGCCAGTCCCCAACCCCCAGAGAGGCCAACCTCTCCCCTCATCCTCAGTCAGCTCCCAACCTCCAGAGAGGCCACTCTCTCCCCTCATCCTCAGCCAGTCCCCAACCTCCAGAGAGGCCAGCCTCTCCCCTCATCCTCAGTCAGCTCCCAACCTCCAGAGAGGCCAGCCTCTCCCCTCATTGTCCTTAGTCAGTCTCCAAAAGAAAACCAGCTCTTTAACTATGGTGCCTAAGGAAAAAGCCAGATGACATTGTGAGATGGGGTGAAAAGGTCACAAAAACTGAAAGCAAGCACATCCAGGCTGGCAAGATGGCTCAGCAGGTGAAGGTGCTTGTGACACATGCCTGTAGATCTGTGCTCCATCCCTGGAACCCATATAAAGGTGGAAGGAGAAAGTCCTCTGACCTACACACACACATGGGGCTGTGGCACACACACCAACACAATCATCATGCATGCATACACATATACACACACAATTAATTTTTAAAAAAATAAAAAAATACATGGGTATAAAATAATATAAGAGGCTCTGTCTCGAAAAACAAACAAAAAATATGTAAGAGGGAACTGCCTAAGCATAATCATGATTTTAAAAAATGAAATGACATCAATGTAAGACATATCTACTCACCACCACTTCCCCTCCCTAGAAAGCAACACACACAGAGACAGACTGAAAAATAAAATTCAGGACCATGGAGATGGCTCAGTGGGTAAAAGGTGCTAGCCACCATGTCTGAGAACTTTAATTCAATCCCCAGAACCCAGGTAAAAAAGAATTTAAAAGAAATCAGAGGTGGTGGTGTGCATCTGCAATCCCAGCACTCCAGTTGAGATGGGAGGGAGCCAGGAGCATCACCTGGAAATCCTTGGGCCAGCTGGCCTGAAGTGTGCAGCACAACCATAGATACAAGGTAGACATTGAGAAGGGTCTCCTGAAGGTTGTCTACTGCCTTCCATGTCTGTGCAACGGCATACATGCATCCTCCCAAGCACAATAAATAGATAAAATGTAAGAAACGAAAGAGAAAATTTTCATATGTGCATTTAACTGAAGAATAGCTCAACGCAAACATGAGTTCAAAAAATGACAAAATAACAGGATAAAATGGGAGGAAGGGAGTGGATCTGAAGAAACATACAGATGCCCAAACAATGTCATTTCAAAAATTAACAAATAAAATTCCAAAGAGTACAATCAACCCAGTGTAATAGAGAGGATAGTCACAGACTTATGAACTAAAACAAAATTATGTAAATGAAAAAGGCAAATACATTAAAGTAAATCGAGGAAAAGCCAGTAGACAGGGAAGAATAAAGATGAGAACAAAACAATAATCATGATTATAGGTGTCATTAGAGGAGCAAAATCAACAAATAAGGTAGAAAGTATTTAAAAAATTAACAGAAGAAAATTTTCGTTAAAGTAACCACCTGAAGGTAGTGTTTCTTATGAAGCAGACATGATTCTGTGCCCTCCACATACAAACAACCCCAGCAGCTGTAAGTATGTATGGTAATTTATTCTTACAGATAAACACTTTGATCTGAGATATTCATAATTTAAGTGACTTGTTGGAGCCTTCCAATAAATACTATTAAGCTTGGAAAATCTTACATCCCCACCTTACACATTCTCACTGTGTAGCCCAGTCTTTTTTTTTAAGGCTTGAGTTCTGGAAAAATTAAATTATAAAGCCCACAGCTTCAAAGTACAACATCAGGGCTAAAAACAAAAAGGACTTTTTAGGTATTCAGTCACAAAACGTAGATGTGAAACCACGAGAAATAATCGCGCAGACATCTTGCTTCCCAGCAAAACTCAAAACTGAGATGCAAAGGAAACTGCTTGCTTTTTTCAAACAGTTTGGCCCAAGAACAGGAGGCTTTGTAATGCAGAGGCAATGTCTCTAAATGAGCTCAATGAAACAGGACCAATGAGCGCTTTTAGAAGAGAAATGTGTTTACAATGAAATCTAGCCAGTAAAACAATAAAACAAAATAACTCAAGAATGAAAAAGATGAAGCAAAATAATACAGTAGAAGGAATAAGTTCTAGAGAATAGCTATGAATTATGGATATGTGCAAGAACGACACAAAACGATAATTCACAAATAAAAATAATATTGCTAGACACCACTAGTAAAACGTCTGCTATAACAACAGACCGAAGGAGAGGCAGTTCAAGGAAGAACCTGGGAAGCTCCTCATTTACATAGCAGGGAATAAATCAGTGCCCAACACCAATCCTAGATAGGGAAAGGCCCCCTGACACCTGTTAAAGCATTTCCTAACCCTGCAGAACACTAGCAGGGATCCTTTAAGAAAGGATGTGCCCAGAGATAAGAAATGCTTACTTGATGTCTCAAACATTCTCGACCCATTTTCCTCTTTGATTTTAAGTAATACTGCATGTCATATTTTGTTTTAAAATAGCAGAACAAGCCCAAACCTATTTTATGTGAGGCTAATAATATCTTGAGGGTCTCTATCTCTCCATGAGCACCCACTCAATTCTCCACCTATTTACCTGAACCTAGACATGCAACAAACTACATTTTTGCTTATTTTATAGTGATGGGAGCTAGAACCCAGGACCTTGTGCAGACCCAGTCAGCTCTCTACCCCTACATAGTGTCCCCCCTACATATTGTCCCCCCCACATAGTGAGAGAGTGTCAAACTTGAGATCCTCCTGCCTCCCTCTCCTCGGTGCTGCTGTTATAGGCCACTCTTGGTTACACACTCTTCCTAAAAGCATAGTCACTAAGGCAACAAATAATAAGAGGACTTTTATATAACGAAGAATCACAGATTGGGGAGCTGGACAGGACTTATTACTTCTTTTGTTTTATAAAGTAAATGAAATCAGAGACATAAATAGACAGATACGCAGACACATAGACACATACACATCAATAGGAAGTCTTGTATTCTATTCCAGCTATACTATATTTAGTAGGTAGTCTATTTTCTTATCAGGAAATTAAATAGTACATAGTACAGTAGACTATTTGTAAAAGGAAGGACCTTGTTTGTTTGTTTGGTGTGTGTTTTAAAACATTACATCCCTTCCTTCCACCAGAAATAACTAATCATCTCGACCAATAGATAAACACCATTCAGCCCTCCCTTTTTTGCTGATATAAGGAGTGGATGGATAGATAAACAGAGGGTTGAATAGAGATATTATATGTACTATTTTAACTAACAATATACCATTTAATTCATAAGCTGTGGTATTGTCTAAAGTAACTTAAGAAATCAATGGCAGAATCATCCATAAATACAACCCTTTGAAATATATTCTTTAGCATCTACATGCTGACATTTAATTGCTTTCTTGAATGCCACCTCTGCTGGTTTGGTATGTATATATAAGTTCTACTTCCAGGTCCATGTGCATGGCTGAGCCACCTGGTGTAGCTACTCATACAGTCTTTATCTGCACCCAGAGAAGGGAGCTGCGCCACTCTGATGTGGAAGGCCTAATACAGGGTTGTCAGAGCAAAGGAAGTGTCGATGGAGTCGAGAGGATTAAGAGAGGAAGAGGGCTTAGGTGCAGCGATGTGGGCAGTGTGTGGGCAGAAGTGGCAAACAGACAGACGCGTCCTCACAAGAAAACAAAGCTCGAAGAGCAGAGGACTGTAGGCTGGGATGGAATCATAGCAGGATCTGCTCTCCAATCATAGCAGGATCTGCTCTCCAAATGCTTTGACATAAACCGTTGTGAACAGAATCGGTGGTGCTAGAGGGGTGAGTCAACCTCCCTTCAATCTATTCATAGTGAAAGGGCCCAAAACAAGACTGAAAAGCAGTGTTTAAACAGGGTGTGATGGTACATGGTTGCAACCCCACTGCTGCATCATCAGAGACAGGAGGAACGCTGGGTCTCACCTGTAGGCCAGCTGGGTCAGACATGAGCCCCTGGTCCAAGGTTAGAGAACGTATCTCAGAGAAACAAGATGACTTCCAAGGACCAACAACCCCCCGCTCCCCACACACATGTGCACTCATGAAAACCCAAACACATCACACACACACATACACACACACACATGAACACACACACACACACACACAAAGAGGCCTACACCTAATACACCTGTGACGAGGACACTTGGCAAGGTCCAGGTGGCCAAATGAAAAGATTTCCTATTTCATCTGGGGATACAGTTCAAAGGCCTTGAGAGTAGCTCACCGAAGGCATAAGACATGTAATTGTGAAGACATCAGATATTTAAAGGCCATTTTCTCCCCAAGCTGTGAACATTTTTTGTAACAGGAGGGACACACAGTGCATACGACAGCAGGGGACCCAGGACACAGTGCATACGACAGCAGGGGACCCAGGACACAGTGCATACGACAGCAGGGGACCCAGGACACAGTGCATATGACAGCAGGGGACCCAGGACACAGTGCATATGATAGCAGGGGACCCAGGACACAGTGCATATGACAGCAGGGGACCCAGGACACAATGCATATGACAGCAGGGGACCCAGGACACAATGCATATGACAGCAGGGGACCCAGGACACAGTGCATATGACAGCAGGGGACCCAGGGCACAGTGCATACGACAGCAGGGGACCCAGGACACAGTGCATACGACAGCAGGGGACCCAGGACACAGTGCATACGACAGCAGGGGACCCAGGACACAGTGCATACGACAGCAGGGGACCCAGGACACAGGACCCAGGAACGTTGCTGCTTTTCAGTGCTGTTTTATTTTGTTTTGTTTACTTGGTTTTTGTTTTTGTCCTGTCCCCTCCCTGAGTCAGGAGTTTTGACTAGTTGTTGGTGTCCCCACGAGTTCCACAGGATGCCTAATTACTGCCTAACACACCTCCTCACAGGAATGCAATCTTCAAGAGATTGTAAAGCATTGCCACTCTCCTGACTGGACTTGAAGCCATGAGAAGGAAGAGGAAAGAAGAACCAGGAAGTGAGGAGGAAATGAAGAAAGGAAAGGATGGGAGGGGAAGGAGGACAATAACGACTTCCCTTGATGATCAGGACCAATTGAGTCACCTGCAGGCTCTCTGCTCCTTTTGCTTGTCCTGCCAATCACTCTTCAGTGATGGAGCTGTAGTTTAATTGGTCATGTATGCCCAGCATGCATGAAGCCATGACTTAGACACATGGAACTGCATAAAACAGGCATGGTTACAGGGACATGCTTGTAACCCCAGTACCCAGGATAAGGCAGCAAGCAGCATTGGATCATCCTTGAGTATGCAGTGAGTTTGAGTACAGCTCCGACCGCATGAGACCCAGTCTGGAAACACCCCTTCAATCCTGTCACCAGAGATCTAGTCCTCTGATCAGAGTTCTTTGGTGGCTCTCCATGGCCCCTCAGAGTTGATACCAAGTCCTTTGCTCCGCATTCAGCTTCCTCTACTATCTGGCACTTTTTGGTCTCCCTTCGTTCCCTGTTTCTCGTCACCCCATGTTCCAGTAACAAAGCCCTCACCATTTGCAGCATACAGTGTGCACCCACCACTGCAGGTTACTGTGAAGTCCAACAGCCAGGCACGCCTGCGCTCTTTATCTTTCTATCCAGATTCCATTCATAGCACAAGCCCGAGCTCCCAATGCTCCCCACCCCTTGAGCTCCCTACAGTATCAGCTTCTGTAGACTTTGACCTCGAGTTATTACCCCATTCATTTTGCCTTGAATTAACAGCAATTTAAATCTGTTTTGATTTAAACCTGCCCCTATAAGTGGCAAGTGAGCGAATATTTGTAGACCCACTGTGAGACTTTCACAGTCAGTATCTAATGTATCCTGTGTTGCTGCGTTGCCAGAGAGGTGACTCGGTGGGAAAAAGCACCTGTCTCCAGGCCTAACTGTTTTAGTTCCACACATCCCCTCAGAACCAACTGGGTGGAAGGAGTTAACTGGCTGCCGTTGGTTATCCTCTGACATTTACATGTGTGCAGTGACATGAGCACCCACACACGACACGCAGATACAAATACATATGAATGCTTGTGTTATACTGAAAAGAGAAGGGGTCTGTTTGAAACTTGAACTTCTGATCCCCAAAATGGTTATCCTTTGAGGGACTTGGTGGCAGCATAAGAACGAGTTAGCTAGATTAATCCAATTGGATAGCCTAGAGACAAGACGGACAGAAAGCAAGTCCCCGATAAACCTGTTTTAGGAAAATGCCGTAGCGAGGAAATGGCATCATCTGCTTTCCCTCCTCATTTATTTCTTTCCCCCTGGTCCCTTGATGCTGCTTCTTCTTGTTTACTCCATCCAGGATCTCAACACCCCGACTCCAGAACACTCCATCAGGAGCTCAACATCCCGACTCCAGTATTATTCATCCAGGAACTCAACACCCCGACTCCAGAACACTCCATCAGGAACTCAACACCCCGACTCCAGAATACTCCATCAGGAACTCAACACCCCGACTCCAGAACACTCCATCCAGGAACTCAACACCATATCTCCAGGCTGCTTAGAGTGAGTTCTCACTAAGCCAGTAGGTTCTTATTCCAGACCAGTTATGAATTCACTGATATTCTGTGAATATTTGAGGCAAGATGGGCTGTGTGTGCTTGCTCAGTTTTTCCTGGCACAAAAGAAGGACTACGAACTGCACAGTCTTGGGGCCTCTATCATTTCTAGAAAGTACTTAATGGTTTATGACGAATGAGCATATGCAAAATGAATAAAGAATGAATTCATTCTTCAGATTAACTTGAGGATCCTGTGACAGAGCAGTGGGGACTCTCTCTTCCTGTCCCTCTCCACTGTCCCCCACTTGTTTATGTGTTAACTAATGCTCTGTGTGTGTCTTCTTGTTTGAGAAAAGGGAGGAGAGATAGAAAGCCACAAATATATGAGAGCACATCATTGTCTTTCATTTGTTCGATCGAATACCTACATGCAAATAAACATTTCTTGGTTACTCCACACTTAGAATTACCATGTGGTTTTTTTTTGTCAGTGTTAATGAGAACTAGTGAAGACTAATTTTAAATAAATTAATCTTATGGTAAAAGATCACTTGAAAAATCCACAGTCCTACAGAATCCAGCAATCAACATCAAGAAGTAACTTGCCTTCATATACATCTAACAACACCCTCAAGAACATCCTGTCGGAAAAATGAATGATCGAATCAACAGGGCTGCCGGGATGGCTGCAGCGAGAAGAAGCGCATGACAGCTGATTTGGGTTAGATAATCAATGGAGGCTTGCTACTAGCCAGTTGGTCTAAATTCAGCTATTTTTTTCAAAACTATCAATTGGACCTTCCCTTAGACAAGTGTGTGTGAGTCAATGCAGCATCTGTATAGGCACACTGTGATCTGTCACATAAACTCCACGTCAGGGGCCTTCATAAACAGGCGTGAGCCTTCAGCTTGACGTTGGTAGAACCCATTACAGATGACCACCCGCACCCCGCAAACCTCAGATGCAGAAAACCCTGTGACTCTTGCGCTGGATTAGGGAACTGAAAAGAATCTCAGGGTCTCTGCACGGCTGGGGTCAGCGAGGGTCAGCGAACATCAGGCTCACACTCACACTCATTTACACAAACAAGATGCTGACTGAGTCCTGGGAGTCCACCAAGGCCATCTCAACCAAAGCCATATCACAATGGCAGCAAATTAGAACTGCTCCAGTAGACCCCACAAAAACAGCTCTGACGAGCCGGGCAGTGGTGGCGCACGCCTTTAATCCCAGCACTCGGGAGGCAGAGGCAGGCGGATCTCTGAGTTCGAGGCCAGCCTGGTCTACAAGAGCTAGTTCCAGGACAGGCTCTAGAAACTACAGGGAAACCCTGTCTCGAAAAACAAACAAACAAACAAAAAAAAAAAACAACAAAAAAAACAGCTCTGACTCCAAAGGACTGTCAGTTTGCTCAAAGGAAAAGTATGTGCCTTGGACAAAGAGAATTGTGAAATTAGAAAAAAGGGAGAAAAGGCATTGATTTGGGCAGTGTAGGGAACAAGATGGAGTTGTGAAGAACAGGAAGTGTTTGGAAAGAAGAACAAGTGACTGATGAGTGCAGTTGAGCTGCTACTCAGGATGCTCACACAAAGAGCAGGGTGAATCTTTTGTTTGACAGTGAGGACCACCTAGCAAAACATGAGCAGTACTCGCTCAAAAGAGGTCACACAACAGCAAGCTTTGAGTTCAATGCCATTATAACAATACAATTTTTTAAAAAAACAAAGAAAACCAAATGTTTAATACATTTTTTTGCTCAAAAATTTCAATGCAATATTTTGAAGACTCTTTTCTCAGGAATTTTGTTTTTGCTCTATTAAATGCCTCTCCTAAAACCAAATACATATTTTTCTATTGATTTCTTAGATTATTTTTTGGTAGAAATTTCTAGCATTTTGTTTCCTGAGAGAACCTTTCCTAAAGATGTAGATTTTAAAATTCATAACATTAAAAATGATTACTACTTCCTCAAGAATTGAGTGGTTATAGAGTTATTAAGATTCTAAAAAGTGCCGGGCGGTGGTGGCGCACGCCTGTAATCCCAGCACTTGGGAGGCAGAGGCAGGTACATTTCTGTGAGTTCGAGACCAGCCCGGTGTACAAGAGCTAGTTCCAGGACAGGCTCCTAAACTAGAGAAATCCTGTCTCAAAAAACAAAACAAAAAAAATTCTAAAAAGTTAGCTGTCTTTATAGCTCTCAGAATGTTTTTAATTATCAGGCAGAGTGCACTGAGTTTTCTTATACTTGTCCCTAGGTTAGAAAGGAGGTGGCATGAATGGGTCATGTACTCCAGAGAGTATCAGCTTGGATGTTTACAAAAAAGGGGGTAACAGATTTAACAATAGCGGCGTTTCAAAATAAACTTAATATATCAGCTCTAATGTTTTTGTGCATAGTGCTTGACTGTGGCACATATGTTCCTTCAAGAAAACAGTGGCATAAAATGTCATTTGACATGGCATACAGACTGCATGTTTAACCCTCTCTCAGATGGCATAAAGAGAGACTGCATGTTTGTTTAAATCTACCTCAGATGGCATCGAGAGAGACTGCATGTTTAAATCTATCTCAGATGGCCCTCTAAGTCTTAGTGCTGTGGTCAGGCAATTTTCCTTTCCTTTTTCATTCAGAATTTTAGTTTTGAAAATTGGCATTTCTGGCATTTCTCATTCTTTTTTTCCTCACTTGAATAACAAAATTATCAGTAAATAATAATTGAAGGCTACAAATATACAATTATATCACCAACTGCTCTCCCATTGATCTCAAGGTACTCTACAAAGATAAAATCAATTTCTTTTTCTTTTTACAAGATTTAGAAATTTGACATTTGTATTTTTTTAAAGCAGGATATTCTACAAAGGGCTTCTCCTAGGCCATACTTTGGTGTCTCCTGTATTAAGGTTAGAGACTAAAAATTTTATTCGAAGGTATTTTGGTTTACCATTGTTAGCTATAACTGTGTAATACTCTATAATGAAGGTTTTTAAAGAATCAAAAGGGTTCTCACGATTACATCAGATTTGAGGGCAACTTACTTTTGAATAAAAGACTACCTCATGTCAGAAATACGGCTGATATTTAGTTATGTGAAGGATCTCTACTCTGATTTAAGTGAATTTTAGAGTTTCTCTCTTCTAATTCACTCTGGGTTGGCATGTAGCCCCATGCTCACAATGAATTTTCCCAGGCACGAGGTTAAATTCCCATCTCCTAGATGAGAAATATGAGCTTGGATCTTTGTCTCTCTGTGTGTGAAAGAGAGCGAAGGGCATAAGCATCTGCAGAGTTGTATACTTGTGCATACACAAAATAGCCATTATGAAATTAACAACATGTAGACCCATCCTGCTTGCACAGTTTCAGGGATTCCGCCATGCAATTGAGCTAAGCTGAGCGGTTGAAGTCAGCTGCCTATACCTGCCTTTGTCCTTTCTGATGTAGCTCCTGGCTGGTGATGTACTTTTCTCTCATCCTTGCAGAATTTTATGAGACCTCATTCTCCTTAATCTATTCTATTCTCAGTAAATGTACATTAGTTTTCAAGAGCACATAACATAAAAAAAAAGTCCCAGCCCCTTAAAGAGAAAAAGTAAGCCGGAGTCGACTGCCCTCTCTATCACAACACTTTCACTTGGAAAGAAATCCTCTTTCTAAGACACGATTTCCCCAGACTTGTGAACGACCGACCGACAGGCGATGGGAAAGACTCGGGTAAAGAAAGGCAGTGCCCCTGCTCGTGCTGTCTGCTCAGAAACGGCAGACCAAAGGATTCAGCAAGTCTACGATGACCTCCATCTCCTGATTCCCTTCCTTCCATTTTCTCTCTGCCACAGCAGAAAACACATTTAAGTGCAACAAGTGCTGAGCACATTCAAGGAAGAAAACAATGAACAATTTGTGAAATTTTGGGAAAACTTAGTTGGAAAAAAAATCTGAGATTTAGATTTTTATTTTGTTTTTTTTAATAGATTTTTAAATTTATAATCATTTATGGAAATTTTCTTTAAACTTCATTAATTATGGAGTGTTATTTCTAAGTAACTTTCAGAATTTGGCAATTTAATTTATTACAAGACTTTCTTGCATTTAGAGAGAATATAAACATCCTCTAGAAGCAAAACCGGAGTTACTGTTAAGTGTCATTTATAAGTACAAACATCATGCATAAAAGAATTTGAATGTGTCATGCTAAGGCCTATAGACTTATAATTTATAAACATAAGAAATAAATTCAGAGTGAAAATATAAATTTAAAAACTATGGTGTTAAAATATATTCTCAGTTTAAGATTTTATTTAGAAAAAATATTTGATCGGTCTCTATTTTTCTAACTCCCCAATTTTGGTTTTTATTATTATTATTATTTTGTTTTTAACCCCCAATTTTTAAATAAAACAGAAATATTAACTTCAAATTAAAGAATGAATATAAGCATCAGAAAATGGCACATTTCCCTCAGACAAGAACATAAGTGAACGAGCATGTAACTCTGTAGAAAGCTGTGTTTCCTTTGGATCAGGTGAAAAGTTAATATTTTATAGTAACAAATAAAATACCTTATGAAATATTTGAGCTCTGATAGAAAAATAATTTTACTAAATTATCTTTAGTATTAAACAAGTTGACAATGCAGAAAACAAACATACAAAAAAGAAGAAAAAGAAAAAAGCAAATAAATAAGATTCCCTTTTAAATCACAGATTAGCTAAGAGGTATCTCACCGAGAAACACAATTTTAAACTGAAAATAAAAATCAATAATATAGTTCAATTTTGAGGGCTTCTTTCTTTCAAAAATGCTTCCCTTACTACCAGAATTTTAAACCATCACAAAAAGAGAAAAGCTACAATGCCAACAGCTAATCCTTAAAGAAGCACTGAGCCTGTTTGTTTACTTTTTCTTTGAATATTATTTGCTTGTTATTTGACAGTTATTGTTTTCCCGACTCCTCCACATTTCCACGCAGCTATGCTTTGTGTGAAACTAGCAGAGACAGGTTTTCTCCTTCCTACTAGCTACCTGAGGGGTAACTTTGGGAAGAAGCATCTACGATTTGAAAGGATTTTTATCTTTGAAAATAAAGAAAGAAACAAGCTTGGGTATTCATTTCCATGACAGCTTTAAATGCTTTCTTAAACTTCTGTTTTATAAACAGCTTACAACAGATTTAAATTTAGACAACCATCCATACAATTGTTTTCTTTTTTTTTCAGAGTTTTATTACAAATGATAGTTTCTGTTCTCTGTTGCCTATATATACATTTTCCTTTTAATTTATAAACTAGACATAAAGACATTTACTGATTGGAAATTATTTTCCTTTTTTCATTAAACATTGCCTCATTAACTGCAGTGTTACTGCTCAGATAAGGCAGAAATAAAGGAATCAAGCTTAAAGGTACAGGAGGCTAATTTACTTCCTGGCCTTCCATCGACTGACAAAGACAGGGTCTTCAGATTTTATTCGGGTTCCTAGACTCTCCCTGTATTCCACAGGCTTTCTGCTTTGCTTTTATTTTTACCCCTGGCCCAGTTGCTCTGGTTAGCTCCCATCAAAGAGGAAAGAAATCTTTTTAATGAAAAAATACCATTCCCCTCAGTTGAAAAAAAACAAAAACAAAAACAAAAAGCAAACAAACAAAGAAAATAATAACAATAAAAACCAAGGTGCTACTATATAGTTAAGACTAGCCTCTAATTCATAAGCCTACTTCAAATGCTAGAATTACGGGGCATTTAATTAGTTCACTTAAGGCCAGAGAAGTCTCCCCCCCCCCCGTGTGTGTGTAAGTGTGTGTGTGTGTGTGTGTGTGTGTGTGTGTGTATTTATGAGGATTGAACCCAGGCCTTGCACAGACTAGGCAAGCTCTCATCTTGGCTTTTATTTCTTTTTTTAATTTTTTAAAACAATCCTCAAATCTGGATCTTAAAGATGAATTACCCTTGGAGATTACAACTCCCTTAAAGGATTAGCTTAGACAATCTGCCAGATGAGACGTTAAGCATTCAGTGAGGAATAAGTCACTGTTATTTAACTAACCAGAGTCTATGACATAGAGGCCAGGAAGCTCCAGGCAGCATAACCCAATGAACAACATTTGAGAAAGCTTGGTCTAGTTCAAACACTGATAGAGACCACAATTTCTAGAGTATTCTCTTCCCTCATGACATCTAATGACTTTTCTGCTTGTTCATTCCTCATCTAGTACCTCCCTTCTGTAGATCTGAGTCTGGAGGGACCAGTCTCACCAATATTAACAGTCCATATTGGTTAACACCATAGTGCAGGCTGAAGGTCTGGACCGACATCTCATTTCATCTTTCCAGCAATCTCATTAACTAGGTACTTTCAATGTCTGTGTTTTACAGGTGAGGACCTTAGGATCAGAGATGTAAGTTCCAGCCATGCAGTGGATCAGGGCAGTCTTTGGCAGGAAAACTAATCATTGATCTTCCAAGTTCATTGCTCTAGACCATAAAACCCTGTTTCTCCCAGCTACTACCTACTGCCTCATCCTCCAAAGGATGCAGAGACAACAGGACCACTCCTTAGGCTGTGATTGACACATCCCTGAGCTTCTGTTTACACTGTGCAGAAAGAAAAATGACTGAGCAGAAGCAGTGAGGATGGACTCTGTTTTAAATATAAAAAAGCGATAATATGGCAAGGTCTGTGAGAGAAGATGCCAATAGGTATGCAAACTAAAATGAAGAAGAAAATAGTCCTCGAGGCTCCAAACCAAACCCCTGAGTATTTTTTTTCTTGTCTTTGGAATGTTTTAGCTGTACTTGACAGGTTTGAGGTACAAATGGAGGCCTTGGCCCTTAGTTTTCTAGAATTATCCAGAAAATGTAGAGTCTACATTCTATTCTTCCTGTAATCAACACTAATGTTTATAGCCAATATGCAAAATAAAAGCAAGGAGGACAAATAATGTGGACCAATATGAAGAAAACAAAGGTTCAAGGGGAAAACCAAAAGATCATAGAAGTCACAAAGGTTTCTGAGACTCTGAGAAGTGAATTTAGAAGAGGAAAACACTGAAGAGAAACCATTTTGGGGAGGGAAGGAGAAATTGCACTCACAAAAGCATGACTTCTGTTATTCTGTGGTGGAAATCATTCAGACTCTAATCATTTAGCCCTAGCACTTGACTCTGAGGATGAAGAGCAAGAGCCTTAGACTGGCTTTTGTTCCGACCAAAGGGTGGTTTTTGTTTGTTTGTTTTGTTTTTTAAGGTGAAAGAGGGGTTTTCAAAAACAACTGTGATTAAATTCAGTCATTAAAAATAATAACAGGAAGTCAGAGCATTAAGTGGGATGAAACTGGAAAGCAGCTGTCTACACAAAAGCATACAGATGGGCAGCGGGTTTCCTACCAGCCCCTCTGACTTGTTCCTGGCCTGGAGAGTCCTGGGCACTGTCAGGCTATGTAGCAAATGAACAGATGCTTCTAAAAAAAGATTATTTTTTCTCTGTCACTCTAAGAATATCTCTGGTCCCATAGCTTCTGAATCTATGGACTAAGCCTTCATGACATTTCTACATGTATCAGTTGGGAGGGAAGAAAAACCAAACCATAATAATAGCAATAAGAACAGGAATAGCGCCGGGCAGTGGTGGCGCACACTTTTAATCCCAGCACTCGGGAGGCAGAGGCAGGCAGATCTCTGTGAGTTCGAGACCAGCCTGGTCTACAAGAGCTAGTTCCAGGACAGGCTCCAAAGCTGCAGAGAAACCGTGTCTCGAAAAACCAAAAAAAAAAGAACAGAAATAGTTATCGTATACTGAGTACTACATAGAAAGTGCTCTATGTGCACAATCTAATTTTTGCCAGAATATGATAATTGGTGTTATTATAATCCCCATTTTACAGATGAGAAAATTGAGAAAATAAAAACAAGCAGTTTATCTTCTATGAATTCTTACAGTTTAACTTCACAGCACCAACTCACTGCTTTCTTGTTTAAGTTCAAGGACTAACGTCGAATAAGAGTATCTAATACCCCCTACCACCCAAGAGCAGATATGTCAACATCTGATCAATACTAGAGTCAGAAAATGACCTGGTCTCCTCTCTAAAAGGCAGAATTCTGAGGGCCCTAAAAGAGAGATGAAAAAAAATCTCTTAAAGACCAGAACTAGTATGAAACCTTTGCCCTCTGACCTTTCCATGTTAAGCTGAGCCTTTAGCAGGCCTGATTTCAAGCTGGGTGCAGCTTAGTGGTAGAGCACTTAACCATCGAACAGAAGGGCTAGGCCTTCATCTTCAGCACCACAGACAAATGAGCGAACAACCCTCTTCATAACATCATTTTCTTCTTCTTCGAGATAGTAACAATCCATAAAATCTCAAGCTGTCAGTTCCCTAACCTCACAGGGCTGTGCTCTTCTTTCAAGGGACCCTTTGAGAGGCTCTGGCTAGCTGTGACTTTTCCTAGTGGTCAAAAGCACTCAAGGAAATCTGTCTTGGTTGCAAACCATAAGGCTGTGGTTCACTGCACAGCATCATATAAACTTGTCTTCTCTTCACCAACCCTCCAACTCTGCCAAAAACACTGCCTAAAAGGTGGATTATCTCTTTAAGATCCCCAGAACTCAGCTGGTTTGGACATCAGCTTCCCTCTCCTTCCACATCTTCTTTGTTTCTCAGTTATTGGATGTCAGGCGAGGCCCATATTTGATCTAAACATGTGCACTAGTAAGTTCCAAATGCTTGTTCTCAAAAGAGAAAGGACCAAACATCACAACACACACACACACACACACACACACACACAGAGAGAGAGAGAGAGAGAGAGAGAGAGAGAGGAGAGAGGAGAGACAGAGAGAGAGAGAGAGAGAGAGAGAGACAGAGAGAGAGAGAGAGAGAGAGAGAGAGAGAGAGAGAGAGAGAGAGAGAGAGAAATAGTGTGGCTAAGTTAGGGAAAAAAAGGAGAAAGGGAAGAAGGAGAAGAGGGAAGAATTAAAATTAAGATTTAATCATGAACCCTAAACTCAAAGCTTTCTAACATAAAATGAAGGTCTATGAAGACCAGAGAAACATGGGACCCATGTTTCCCTGAAACATTTATAAAGTGTTTATACTTTTCTTTTCAGGAACTTAGAGTCTATTGCTTTCATCAGATTATTAAAGGGAGAATACTTTCTTTATGTCTCCAGTGCTTTAGAAGACCTGATACACATTATAGGGACTCAGAAAGTCTTTGTCAACTTTATACTCCATACCAGCAGAAGCAGTGCATGGAGAATGCCCAGCATCCATGGGTCTGAGAGAGCCCACATGACTGCTGGTCCCACATGCTGAGGATAGAAATAACACGGCATCAGAATGGCTGTTATTGGTGAAAGTGCATGAAGTGAACACAGCGAAAACAGATCTGGGAGAAGTGCTAAAATTTAAGTTTCAAACTGACCATGGCAAATAGCTACCCCATTAGCAGGTGGTCTTTAGAACTGACTGGAAGAAGAAGAAACGGGGAGAGAAAAGAGAAAAGAAAGGTCTATGAGATGGCTCGGCAGATGAAGGAGTTGAGTGTGAGTCATGAAACCCAATGGTGGAAGAAGAGAACTTCTGATTCCTGTGCACATGAGCTGTAACAATTGTAGCCACACACACATGCATAAAATAAGTAAACATAAAAAGAGAACACAAGAATAAGGAAGAACAAAACAGAGGAACAAGAATCAAATAGATCTCCCATTGGTGAGAAGGTGCCTAGGGAAATTCAAACGAGGCCTACGATGCTATTTACCAGATCACAATGTAGCCATCAGATAAGACTGCTAACTAAGCTACTCTGCTCCTAAAGAGAGAAGCGTGGGAAAAAGGGATATTTGCCTCATCAGGTTCTTTCCTGCTGGCAAAGGCTTTGAAAATGATCAACACTGGGATTCCATGACACAGTGACTTTCTTGTGCTAAGACTTGTTCAGAACCTCAAAGTAGTGTCTCAGAAAAGAAGGTTAGGTTGATGCCTAACCTTCTATCAATGCCTTCAGGATGTTCCGAGCTACAGAGACTTGCTATAAATACTCCCTTGAAACCTTGCACCCTAAATGCAAGCCATTTGCTGGGGAAAGGAATCCGTTATGACATCCTATATTTATGAATAATTTCTATGATTTGGTAGTGATAGGTATTATTTAGTGGCTGATAAATGAAACCAGAGTAGACTATTTGGGTTGGAGTCCCAGCTAAGAGATCTAGCTAAAATTACATAAGCCACTTGTTTCTTAATTTTTAAAATGGAGAGACTGGCATGTATGTTTATATTATATGAGACTTTCCATCTTTTACGTACCAAATGCTATATCTAAGTTTGAAGTTTAACCTATTAAAAGATTCTTCCAACATCATCAAAGCAGATTAATGCAAGAAAGCCATATCTCCCTAGTACTGCATTTTTAGCTGTCCTCACAGGGCAGCTGGAATATCAGTTAAGGGGGAAGTGGATTGATCTTAACTTCTTAGAATTAACATAACCTATTTCCCAATGGTAGATTCCGAAAACCTCAGATCCTTATATGTAAAAAGGGTGATTCAAAAGAAGGTAGGCCTACCCAGCAATCTGACAGCTTTAACCTCAACCTCAAATTATATAAAAAAATTAAAACCCCTAAGACCACCATTGAGTTAATATAGCAAGTAAATCCATGACTTAACAGCCTACAGGTTTTCTTCAGCCTCCTATGTTCTTTCAGTCTCCCTCTAAGATTTAAGGCAGCTTCCTAGCTGGGCTCATGTGACACCCAAGGATTAGCCTAGTAGGTCCATTTCTCCCTTCCTCTCAATTCTACCAGCCCCAATTTCCAGACTCTTTCAAGCTTTGAACTGAATTCTCCAGTAAGAATGAAAGTATGACTTCAAAGCCTGAAAAGCCAGCTAAGCGAAAACTCAGAAGCAAGGCGATTTTCTGGTTGCTTTTCCCCTCCTTACCACCGAGGAATCATTAGCCTAAAAGTTTTTCTATCCATCCTAAACTGAGCTCCACAGAGATGTCACTTAGTTTATTGATATCTTTGACCACAGCAAAACACTCCTTAACTCCCTTTTCCCTTAGATGGCCTGAAACAGCTTAGGAGATGGAAGAAATGAGAGACTCTTAGGTCTCACTGAATAAGGCCATTGTCCCTCAGACCTGGTTGTTGTGGGAGCTTCCAAATACACCGAAATCCTGCTTCTGGGATCAGAAACAGGTTTGCCTCTTTGGTACTGTCTTTCGGTTTACCTTCTATGATGGATGCATTCATCTGAGAACTGTTTCCAAATGCTGGACCCTTAGTTGCTGCCTTCTCACCATGGAAGGAAATGTGGAAGCCTTGAGGCTCCCAGAGAAGGCCTCGCATGGGATGGCATCTCTTCACTCACCTGGGACTCTTGAGATCCCTGTCAGGCTTTTCAACATCCGTAACCTCTGAGACTGACTCCCTTGGGTGGTCACCCTTCATGCACCGCCATCAGTATCAGGACAGGCTTGACCACCTAAAAGGTAACAAGATGGCCAAAGTTACGTGGCTGCCTGGGAAGAAAGTGTGAGGCTGTTCACTGGGGTATAATGCAGGCAGTCAGGGTATGGGTGGCTGGGAGAAAGGGAGCCAGCAGTCAAGACAGGGGTTGGTGCTGGTTCAGGAGGAAAGCTTTGCAGAGGTAACCACTAAGTCTTGCTGCTGGGAGGTCCCTGAGATAATCTTACCCGGCAGAAGTCTACTTGGAGTCGAGCTCTGTCTTTGCCTCTAGTCTGAGACAGGCAAAGCAGAGCAACTTATAGCAAACATGCACCCTCAACAGAAGACTGAAGGAGAGAATACAAGGTGTGGGTGTTGGGGGGAGACTTTTGAAATGAGGTGGCTTGAGAGGCAGAACAGTGACGACTACAGTAGTAAACTGGGCCTGACATGAGACAACTAAGCCTGGCTTGGGTCTCTTGCTTCTTCTCATTGTAGACAGGGGCCGTGGAGGGGACTCTGACTCCTTTACCCTATTTTTACCTTCAGAGACAATCACTGGTCCTGATTTTTAAGACGGGAACAAGCTCCGGTAGTGAGCTTGCTTGAGGGACTAGGTCCGGAAGGTAGTTTCCCTACTACTTAACACAGCGTCGTACTACCTCGCTTCCAGGGAAAAGCAGACTGGGGGCCTGAGGCTGCCGGCTCTTCTACAGGCCCCTTCACGGGGGGGTTAGCGTCAGATGCAAGTGCCTAGAAGTTTCCATCAGGCCCGTGACTCACTAGGTGAGGGGTTACGCATTAGAACTTTAATGACTAAAGTGACCATGCCCCTCCCTTTGCCCACCTCCCTCAGCAATGACAAACTGAGTTCAGAAGGGAAAATGGGCTGGAGCTGATGTAATCTCCATACGCAGGAGAGGAAAGATGCAAAAAGCCTCTGATTTTCACTTATTGAGGAGAAAGGAGGAGGGGAGGGAATCTTTCCACCTTCCCTCTCTGGAATGAGAGACACCCCCCTTTCACAGAGCCCCCCAGCAGGACCCAAAGTGAGCAGCCTCCGCTGTGGGCTGCAGCTGCCTGGGAGCAGCCGCAACAGCAGCACTGGCGGCGGCTTTCAGACAGCAACAGTTGTCTGGCTGAGGCGAGGCGAGGACTCGCTGCCGCACGACGCCTTCCGCCGGTGCTCTGGGGCCCTGGAACTCCGGTCCTAAGTGTAGCCCGGGTGGGAGAGATGGGGAGACCGGGGACACAGGAACTCTGATCAGCCTGTGCTCAGATTATTCCAGCTTTTTTATGCAAGTTCACTTCTCTAAGGTCACCTTGCTCCCAAATCTGGTGATGGTCAGGCTTTTGGAGAGGGAAGGGCTTCCTGGCTGAGAGGAGGAGGTGGGATACGGTAAGCAAAAGACAAAAGAGTAGGTGAAAGGACACAGTGTGAAGCTATTTTTAATCTAACGTGGCTGTTCCGCTTCTCTCTCCGAAGAGCTATCGCTCCACAGACGGCCCCAAGTGAGAGGCAGGAGGAAAATCCCCCCCAGCTTTTGCTTCCTCTCCTCTGCCTGTCCAGATCTTTGAGACCCTTTTACTCTTTCAGAAAATGCATTGGGGGAAGGAAAACGTCTTTTATCTGGGGAGGGAAAGCCTGATTTAGTCCTGGAGCCTGGCGTCCTCACGTTCAGTGCCTTCTCACGTACTGAGCTATTTACCGACTGCCTCTGTCCAGCATTCTCAGCATCCCTGTGCCATTCCCCCCTTTTCAGGAGAGGGTAGGGAGGGTAGAGTCAAGGAGGCTAACTATGGGACCCAGAAATGATGGTGCACAGAGTTTGTTGAAGCAGAAAGGTTAGGATGCGGGGGGAGGGGGAATTCAGGCCCTCCCTGAAAATAGGTAGTTTCGCAGCCCTGGGGTCATGGTCTATCACACCCCTAGACCCATTCTCTATGTACTTTCATCTCCATGGGCACTCGCGTGTGTCTGTGTGTCCTTCTGGCCCAGTCCCTAAGGGCAAGGGCGTCTAGCAGTGTTCCTAGCTAGCGAAGGGCACGGGGCACAAAACGTGTTGAAGGCCTGATTTGTGCCACTTGTAACCGAAGTGGTCACGACTGCAAAGAGTGGAGGGGGGGAGGGGGCCCACGGGCTCTCCCCTCTGCAGCTTGCCTCCCTCCCCAGGTCCGGGCGCTTCGAGAGACCAGCATGGGGCTGCTACGGCCGCCACTGCTAAACAACCGCAGCTCCCAGAAGCGTTTTCCCCACGGGGTTTTCCCTAGGTTCCGCCTGTTTTATCCTCTTTTGAGCTACTTAGTTTTGAAAAAGAGGAAATGGGTGGATACTGGAGCCTGCAACGTGCCTGAAATTATGTTGGAAGAAGGTTCAGGAGGAAGGCTCCGCGGAGCGGGCGGTGCCTGGGTGTTTTCCCCTCTTTTTCGGAGCTACCGGATTCACGGAGGTTCATCTCACCTCCTCCAGGTTCCGCGCTTCCTAACCGAGGAAGCTTTGGGCCTACTGCCCCTCCCTCAATGGCTTCCCCTCCCTACCATTTTGCAGACTCCTATCCTTAGGGTCAAAAATGACCGCAAAATGTCCTAAACTGATTCATATTCCACGTACTGACTTGGCCCTATAACCATGCCTCCCCCCACCTTTTATTATGTGAGTGGGAATATTTGGGATGTGGGGTGTGGGGGAACGACACAACTTCTGTAAACTTTTATTACATTTTAGCTTCTTCTCACTTCTTCGAAAACACACGCACGCCACCCGTTCCTATTTCCCCTGTGATACAAAGTCGATTAAAAAGTTGGGGGCGGGGGACAAGCCGCGGGAAGGCGAGTGACCAAAGCCTCGCGGAGCGCGGAAAGGACAGGAAGGAAAGAGCTGATTCTTCCGTGGAAAACGGGGAGAAAGACTGGGGAACTCTCGGATGGAGCCGCTTCGGGAAGGTGCCGGCTTCGGCGGTCTCTGGTAGCTGCAGTCATGTCGCCGAGCGCGCCCTCCGCGAATGCTTTTTGGGGTAAGGGCTTCCGGCTTTTGAGTTATGTACAGCAAGCCCAGACCGCAAAAAGATTCGCGAAGGGCAGTCTACCCGCTTCTTCGGTCCGCCGCCGCCGCCTTCAGCCCAGCACGTCTCCGAACCCCGAAGCCGATGAGGCTGGATGTCACCGGCGCGCTCCTCCGCGGCTCAGCCTCCCCACCCTTCGCGCCGCGCTCCCCTCCTCTAGTCCCCAGACCCATCCCTCTCTCTCTCTCCAGACAGTCCGAGATCCTCCGACTCAACCCTGCACAACCTCAAAGAGGGCGAGAAGGGTGGCTCGGAGGGGGACCCCAGATCCCTGAGCCCAGCCTCCACCTTTCTCGCTCCAACACCCCGAGCCTCCGACCCTATCTAGTCTAACACCCAATTTCCACATCAGCGTTCTGCCAGCCCTGGCTGCAAGGTCGTGGATCCCTGAACAGGTACGGTCCAGATTTCCCCCGAATCCCCTCCTATCCTTCCTAGTCCCCCAGCAGAGGTTCCAGCCGTGACTACAGGCGCTGCGTAAAGAGAAAAACTCCCCCAGAGCACTAAATAAATACAGACAAGGCTGCCAGCTCATTGGTGTAGACTAAAATCGTCACCCACCAATCAGAAGAGAGCTCACATTTCTTTTTTTTTTTCCAGAAGGGGGAGGGAGAAAAATATTTCCATCTCTAATTATTCAACAAAACCTAGACTAGAACACATTAAAATATTGTTGTTCCAAAAACTGTCCATGACTCCCTCCCATTCTAGCCCAGGTGAGGGGGTGGCAGTGTATATTGGGAAAGAGGGATTCAAGAGAGCGACCTCTTCCATTGGGACTTAAGCCAGAAGAACCAGACGGAAAATGACTGGCAAAGATGAACATAAAATAAGCTCAAATCCCACTCTGGTTGGCCTATTTCTAGAAAATGAGACTTTCTCGAGTCCCCCTACCCTACTCTGCCCCTCAAAAGTTCTGAATGTTCACTAAGAGTGAAGCTCTTCCTTCCGCGCGCCCCCCCCCCCCCCCCCACAACCCATCCGGATTATGGTATGTAATGGCCCATTTGCCTCAGGTGCCCTTTCACTGCTGCATCCCCCCCCCCCATTCTGCAAAATGTTGGGGGAATAAGAAGGGGTAAGCTGGACATTAACTGCCACAGTGACAGGAGATTCTAGCTTCTGCAAGAGGGAGGGGAAGAAAGATTGAAGAGGAAGGAGGGGGCATAGTCTCTCCTCTTCCCCCTTTCCTTCCTTCCCTCTAGGCCCCTCCCCCATTCCATCTATCCTAACTTTGAGCGGATGCTCTTTTTTGACAGTGAAGTGCCAGTCCCCTCTTGCCTAGCCCCAGAAATGTCAAAGGAAGAATGCCTGACTCCCTCCCATTGGGGAAAACCTAAGTCTGGGTAGTTACTGCAAACATTGCAAGAACTTGGGTGCAAAAGTTTTTTTTTTTTTTTTGTTTTCTTTTTGCCACCCGGGAATCGACGTGTTTGCGCGCGTGTACACACACACACACACACACACACACACACACACACACACGCCCTTGGCCCATCATACCCTCAGTCTTGGTCCCCTGAGGTCCTGTCAGCCTACCCCCTCCGCCCATCCATCACCCTCCTACATTTCTGCGACCCACCCACCCTCCCACTGCATCCCCTTTGCTTGGTTCAGCTACTGAAAGACGCAAGCACACACCCTCCAGGCGTCTGCGCGCCACGCCAGAGGGGGCTCTATAGTCTGCGCCTGCCGCTGGCGTGGCGCTGGGCAGTTGGGGGGAAAAAAGTTCTGCTCGGCCGACCATTGAGCCTACAGATCACCAGGCGGCCAGAGCACCAAATCCTTTCTTCTTACCTGAGTCCGGAAGTCCTGGGAGTGCAATGGTTCGTATGTGCTTCAGCCGTCTGGAAGCGGCCCTCTCTGGCCAACTCGCTCCCCTCGTGCCCCTCCCCTCCCCCCATGGGTGTCTGCCCAGCGGCAAAGCGGGCGCTTCCAGGTAAGTATATAAGTTACTGTACTGTGTGGGAGGGTCACGATCTTGGTAATTGCAGATCCCCGAGCTTAACCCCTGCGCTCCTGCCTGCCTCCAACTTGTTGAGGACTCGTCCGGGGAGCGGGAGAGGTAAGCCAGCGCGGCGGAGAGCGCTGGCCCTGGGGGTGTGTTTGCGCAGCGGGCAGAGAGGGGACAGCGGCACGGCGTGCAGTGGAGTTCAAATGCAACACCCCCTGACTGAGGTTTTCATTGGATAGGTCTTCCCCCCACCCCCGTTCACCCCTGGTTTGGCTCCCCCCCCCCCCCCCCCGAGCTCCCATGTAGGGGACGTCTCCAGGCGAAGTCACGATTCCTTCTCAGTTCGGAATGAACTGTGACTAGAGCCATGACGCAGCCAGCGCGCATTACTCACTTTTTGCAGTCACGACTTGGGAATCCGTGCTGGTTCCAACCAAAATTGCACCACTACCATTGAATTATTTAATAGACTCCAGTTTGGGGGTAAACTTGTGCATTGTGCCAGGCAGTGAAGAAGGGCAAGGGAGAGAGGGCTGAAGTGACATAAGGACATGGGGTATCCCCCCTCCCACTTCATAAATCTTGGAAAACCCACCTCCATTGCTTCCTGTGCTGCAGGTGCTTTATTGCCCCCTGCTCCGCCCCGCCCCGCCCCGCAATTTCCTTTGCAAATGAGGCAGAATTTGTAAACACAGGGAACTGGTGGGACTGAGAGGGGTGAGGCTTGGAAACGGGAACTAGTATCTCCCCTTTGTAATGACGAGGAGGCCGGGTGGGCCAAGAGATTGCCAGCAGCAGCTTTGTATCAAGCTTGGATTGTCAAGACAAAGTGTGTATTGCAGTGTTATTTGGTTATTCTGCACCTTAGTAACAGCCCTTGTTACTATTAGGAGCTGATGAAGACTCAGCATCAGCAGTGAAACCTGTCCAGAAAGGGACCTCTTCGGAGCTAAAATTAACTTAGCTCAACCTCTTTTCCCTCCAGGGGCTGCAATCCAGTTGCCCTCCATAGCGGATAGGTCGGTCACTCTTGGCAGGACTGTTGCCAGGTGGATCAGAGACTACCTCTCTATCCTGTGACCCCTCCTCACAGACAACCTCATTGACCAGAGCTTTAAGAAATATAATTATATATATATATATATATGCATATAAGCTTATGGCAGACTGCGAGAATGCTTTGTTTTTCCCATTCTACAGTTCACTCTTATGGGTCAGTTTGAGGAAGCATTATTACCCTGCTCCAAAGAGTTAATCAGTATGGATGTCCTTGTGTGCAAGTGATCCCCTCTCCCAATAACTTTTCTCCTTCTTCACGGGTCTTCCTCACAAGTTCTGCCCAAGTACCTGGAGCTGATTGCAATGAATCTCACAACTCTCCCCCAGGGAAGCTGATGGTTTCCCCAGTAACATTTGTCAACCTTTAGAACAATCCTCCCTAATTTCTCCTGTTAGTGGTTTGCAATGCTGCCTTACAGGCGCCAGGCGATGTTCTGAAGCCTGGATTCTCTGTGCATAGTGCCAGCAACTCCAGTCCTTTGGCTTCTAATACTCCCGATTCCAGAAAGTCATTTAGAGCTCCTGTGACTAGGATGCAAAGGACGCGGGAGTAGTAAGTGACATAACACCCATCTTTACACCCCTCCCAGGAACTGCAGAATGTGGGTATGTGAGGAGACACGAGTGGGAGGGGAACAGGGTCAAAATAAGCAACCTATAGCCTCTTATTTTGAGAATCATCATCATCAGAGAGAAATATTTCAAAACCGCTGGCGGGAAGGTGTTGGAGCCAAAGAGACTGGAGACCCAGCCTCTGCAGGAAAAGATGGTGAGCCTCTGGCTTCGGTCGTGGGTTCCTGGAGCACTCGGCCTTAGCTCATCCTTGAATCTAACACTTCGCTCCCTCTCCTTTAATTTTTTTCCTTTTCCTTCCCACTCACCCCTCCTTTTCCCAAAGCTCTCACCGAAGTCACGACTATCCCCTTTGAACATCCTTAACCCCCTCCATTCCGGATCGCTGCTTTGCATTCAGGGAGGGGTTAGCTTCAGCTGGAGTCAATCCTGCCCCCTGGCGCTCAGAACTGAACTTGCTGTGGACCAAGGAATTTTCAGCACCTACATTCGTGGACAGCTACCAAGGGCTGGATCTGCCAGGACCAGCCGGGACCAGCGTCTAGGTGCTGATTTCCCAACTCAAGCAAGTAGAGAGGTTTGTCCCCCGAATGGGGATCGCTCCCCTCTATTTCCTTTACCCCATGCAGTTATAGTCTATATTCCACAGACTTCATCAATCTCGCATCGAAATGGCACATTAAATCGTGTCTGGCCACCCTTTAAGACGGAGAAAATAGGGAGGGGGAGAGAGCAGTAGAGAGAACCCAGCTCAACAGCGCCAACCCATAACGAGAGCGCGCGTTGCAGCTGCTATTGATTCAAATTTGTCAGGGTGATTCCCAACTCTGCAAGAATTCCTTCTCGGTTCCTTTGCATGCGACCCCCAATTCATTATATACAGACATACATACACACAGAGAGCGCTACACCCTCACCCCTGCTCAATCTCATTCTTCCACTTAGGAAGGGGCAAAAAGGCAGCCAAGAATGCATCCCGAGCATGCACGAAGTAAGCATCAGCTTGTACTTACAGTCTGCGGCATGCACATGACATAATATTACTTACCCAAGCTGGAACTCCTTAAGAGAGAGAAAGAAACACGGGAGGGGGATTGGGTAAAGAAAGGAGAGAGGGAGGAAAAATCCAACAATTAATTTCCAGACATGGGGGGGGGATGCGGTGGTGTTCAGGTTTTCTTCCACCCTCGCTGGCTTTTTATTCCAGTACAGCCCTTGGTCTATTTCTGGAACACGATCAAACCCAGATGCTATTTTTAGCAAGTACTGAAAAAACCTGCACACACAAAGGCATTTCGCTGGAACGTTGAGTCCAAAACATTAAAGGTGCACCAAGTGCCCCCTCCTCACTTGTTTCTGCACCACCAGACCCTCTTGTGTTGCTGTAGATGTTTTCAAAACAGAAAAATGCCCAAATATTTCTTATATTCTCCCTCACATTAACTCCCGTATGCCTCTGCCTGTTGCAAGCTCCTCACAGTCTCCCAAGCAGAAGGCGTTGGAGTGGTTGTATTCTTAGAGCTTCGGGTCTCCATTGACCAGATCTCCAACATGTTGGGGAAACGGGAGACACTTAGCCCCTTTCCCCAGAAGAGCGTCCCTGGAAAGCTCTAGAGTCTAACACTATCCACGATGGACATCCCCAAATAGGTGGAGGGGGCGATCATTCATACCCTTCCCACATTCCCCACACACGCTTTGCAAAATCGCGTGGTGTTTGCAACACATCGCCTTTGGAAATGTAAATTTTAAAAGCTGCAAGTGTGTGTGTGTGCGTGTGTGTGTGTGTTGAGTTCTAGTAATTCACTACGAGAGGGGGGATGGAGAAAATAGACTCATGAAGACAGCGCGGAGCAGCCGCCTCGAGTCTCCTTTGCCAGCCTGCGTCAGTCATCAGCTGCTGACGTCACGTGCAGATTCTCCTCTTTGGTGGGTCTGCTTCAACCTAGAAGAGGCTTCTGCTCAGAGACAGCGTTTTGTGTTCCTCGCAGCCACTGAGCAGGCGAAGCGGCCGAGGTGGGCACCAACTCAAGACTTGGGCTGACCATCAGCAGAAGAGGCACTGGGCATGCCGAGGGCCCCCGAGGGGCGTGCCTACCCAGACTGCCCCCTCCCCAAACATCCCGCCGCCCATTGCAAACTCGGCGGTGCACAGACTCTGGCGCGCGCGTGCTTTCCCCGCCCTTTCGCAGCTGGCCACAGTAACAGAGCAGGCTATGGCTATAACTCGGATTAATTCTCTGTTTGTTGGCCAGATAGCCCCGGCTCCTCGAGTGACGCAAATAACAGATTCTATGGCTACCCCCGCCTCTTTCCAGCTCTCGATCCCTTCCCCCCTCCTCTTTCTTTCTCCTCTTCTTTTTACTGCGCCTACGCATCCTGCTTGGTCTCCCACGGAATCAGCCAGCTACAGCTTCCCAGAGAGCAATGACCTGAGTTACAGAGAGACCTACAGACACACAGTGCAGGGACGGATAAGCCTGAAATTGACCTCGAGCGTGCACAACACACACACACACACACACACACACACACACACACACACGCACCCCAGCACAGGTAGCCTTTTGCCAATGACTAGTGCTGGTGGTGGCAACGCCTAGAGGGGAGGGCCAGACAGTCTTTTTCTCTTCACCACTAAGGAGGGAATCCACCCCTACAAAATAGATACAGCGGGATATTGGTGAATATGCAACTTTTCTTTCCATACGAGGTGGCAGAATAATTCAACAAAGGCTCCAGATGCTGTCTCTAGCCACATTATCAGGCCCTTTGAAGGCCAGGAGAAGCTTTATTCTTAAATACTAGCATATTTTCCCTTCTTAAAATAATGACCCCAAAAATGCCTCAATGGATGAGCATTCTTTGCAAACCAGTCTAAATGGCCCTTGTTTCAGGACAGTCTCTGTGTGTCTCAGTGTGTGTGCCCGATTGGGAGGTGCTCCGAAGAAATGCCACACCTCAACATGACAAAGTGTTTCTTGATCGATGGAAGTGGGGAGAATTCTTAAACATTGGAAGGTCGCATAAAATTGCACACACTCCCCTCCTCAGATGCATACAGCACTGGATCTACCTGAATGGGTCTCTGCTCTGAGAATGGGAAAAACTAGGAAGCCAGAAGCTACACAGAGACTGAACCATCTCCTTTCTTAACCATAATTATCAACTTTCCTTTACAGTCCTTTGCTGAATGCCAATGAACAATTATCTAGAGGTCACCAAGAGGATTTGAGTCATAAGGTCTGGAAAAGAAGGCTGTTGAGACACGGGCTATTATTGCCATTCCCGGGCCCTCCTAATCTTTGTAACTTGCCTCACATTTCCATTTAAGCCCCTGCAGTGCCTTCCATTTCTATCTGTGCCTTACACTTGCCTGCTGGAGTGGGCCAGAGGACTTCTGCTCCATGCGGAGGACACCCTCCAGCGGTCCATCAGCAGCTGTTATTTTTAGCTCTCTGAATGCACGCATGTATGAATGCATGTGAGAATGTTGCTGCAGCGGGCTGGTGTGCAACCAGAACAGCATCAATGAAAGGGAGACAGTGGTTCTTGTGCTGGGGGTGGCTTATCACATGGGGCTGTCAGATGTGACCAGGCAGACATGAAACGCAGGCAGTGTTTCAATGAAGTAGTACTGGATTGATAAAAATGTCAGCTCAGTGTGTGTTTAAAGGCACAGAGGTATGTTTTAAGACATAAGATGTGAGCACAGATGTGAGGTCATTCACAGAAACTATAGGTTTCTACATAGATGACAAACCATAGAGATGCATCCAGCCTTGTGCTCTCTATGCTCTATGTGGTGGTGGTATGCTGCCATGTTTGATTTGAGATCACAGAAAATTCATTCATAATTCCTAATAGTTTTCAGGAAACCCTGAATAACAAAGAGGTGGGGGTGGTCCTTAGGCCAGGACCATTGCAGCTTTGAGGGCAGCAGCTAAAAAATATAATCTAACTGGGGCCACCTGGTGGAGTCTCCCAGAAGAGAGTGACTGCCTGGTTCTGCAGGGCTGCAGTCACAGGACGGACTAGATTGCCTGAGTAGGGCGAGGAAACACAGAAGCCACCACTGCAGAAAGCTGGTTCTCTACCATCCCACTTCTCCGCTCTCTTTTCCCTGGTCAGGTTCTTCGGTGCACGCCTGGGTTGGAGTAGGTGACCTTGGCTTTCCCAGCTGCCTCATCATTCTTTGTTAAGGGCTCTGGTGCCCAACTCCTGTCTAAGCACTCAAACTAAAGACTCAGGGAATTAATAGGCTGACATGGAGCCTGTCCAAGATGAAAACCACTCCGCACTTTCAACCCATCCCTGGGATCATGGGCACAAATTGGACTCCATTCCCCTGATGCTCCCCTCAGAGACCATGTAAGAGTAAGCTGTTTATCATGCAGCCCTTGAGAAGAACTGATTCTCCTCTTTCAGGATCAGTAAAGCCAAGAAATAGTTTGCCTAGGTCTCTTCTCTCCTTTCCAAACACCAAGGAAAATGACAGTAGGTAAAATACTGTGTATGGAACAGGAGAGAAATATGAGGGTCTCAGAAAACCAAGGGAAGAATGACAGTTTTAAATACCAACTATACACCAGACATTGTAATGGGCGCTTACACAGAAAAGATGTTATTTAATCCTTACAAAAACACTATGGGTGTTCGAATATTGACACCTACCTCATAGGACCATGACGTAAAGAAATCACTTTCAAACCATTGGCTATTATTACTTATTTTAAAGCCAATGAAATAGAGGTCAAAAGTTTAAATGACATGTCCAAAATCCTTTAGAGCTTGAATCTGCAAAAACCAGTAATCAGATCCGATTCCCATCTGTATGGCTGCAATGTGTAGTGCCCATGCCACTCAGCATGCTTGCTCAATTCCAACTCTAATCCTCAGTATTCAAGTTCTAGACTCCATTATTCGGAGGTAGATGTGTGTGAAGCTTTCCTCAGCCATAACTTGATTCATAAAACTGTTTCACTCCTTCTAGGGAGATCTTTGGAACTTATTTCCCTGGAGTCTGAGAGATGCTCTTCTGGGGAAAAGAACTACCCCAATAGCAAAGGAGGCTCCAGCAAGCTCAGCCTCATTCCAAACAGGAGGGGTTTGTCTGAAACCAGAGAGAAGGGATGGAGACACACCAACCGTTCCATTCCATTCAGGATACCTCACTTACGTCTCTACAGGGAAAGAAACAAGCCCCTTGGGTAATGCCGGGGTAAAGTGGGAAGAGTCTTCCAAGACAGCTGTCTTGGATGAAAGCCTTGAGTTGACCAGCCATCCCAGCTCTCCTTTAGAAAATGGTGCCCTAATCACTTTCCTGACTCTGAAAACTTTAAAGACTGAGCCATTAGCAGGGAGGAAAGTGAGGGGGAATAAGTCACACCATGCATAATATGTTATTCCATGATCCCCTTCCTCTGTTAAACACATATTTTCACCACTTAACCCGATTAAGAGGTGTGTTCAAGCCATGGGAAACATTTCTAAGAAGCCACTGTATTTGGAGGTTTGAGGGGAGTGATTGAGATTCCACACCCCTAACCACCTTTTCGTTGTTGCCATCAGTGGTAAAAGATTCCCAGTTCTCTGGTCACAAGAAAGTATTTAACATTATCCAACTCAGGAACAGTTATGACAGTCTCTGCACACAACTTCACTGTCAAGAGGCAAGCCCCTCCCCACCCTAATTCTAACTGCAAGGCACCGTGGAGAACCAGATGGTAGGGTTTCCATGCTTTGGCACTGAAAGGCACTTGTTACAGAATGAGGAGAGGGTCACCCAGAAATATCTAGAGTAGGTTTCATGGTAAGGATCTGAGCAAGGATTAAGCCAGAGCAAGCATATGATACAGAACAGAAGCTGAGGGGGCGGGGTGGAGCTCAGGAAGCCAGCATATTTTAGAGGCCAAACAGCAAGGTATCAGAGCTTCAGAAGCACAGACCACAGGAAGAAAAGAATGACCTGAGGGAAGCTTAGAGACACCTGTGAGAATCTAGCTTATGATGAACAGTGGTCTATCTCCCAGAATTCAGCAGGCAGAGTCAGCACCACTGCAAATTCATGGGGCTCTAAGTGGGTCAGAGTTAGTAGTAGAACATTGTAGCAGTAAGTCAGCTTTGCCATCAGCTGTTGATCTACTAAGGTCTGATAGGCCAGTAATAATAAATTGGGGCTGTACTTCTGTAGTTACCACCCCCAAAAGATCTAGGCTGTGGAACAGAGAGGAAGAACTGGCCAAAAAAACAAAAATACCTGCTGAACTCTTGCACTTGTTGGCAAGCATCTATTGATTGTTTTGAATTGTGTCATTAAGGGAGAGTCAGTTTACATATGAAAACCTAGCATCTCCTAGCAATTCTGTTACTCCTAAATGTGGAAAGAAAAGGGATGAAATACATTTATGTTTTATTTCGGTACTGGGGATAGAACCCAGGGCCTCATACATACTACATAAATTCTTTACCATTCAACTATAAGCTCTGATTTTTTTGTTTTTCTAAAACATGTCTTACTAAGTTACATGGGCTGGCCTTGAACTCATTCTGTGGGCCAGGTAGACCTTAAACTGAAAGTCTTTGTACCTTAGTTTCCCATGTGGCTGGGCTTATAGACATATGCCACTAAGGCTTGGCTTGACTTTTTTTTTAACGAGTAGAATGATATTCCCAACTCCTGATTTAGTCAGTCTTCAGGGTCTGCTCTGCTTTCCAGAATACTGTGGAGCCCCACTAACATTTACAGCTGTTCTAGGCTCCCTGGCAGGATCAAGCCAAGAAGGACTCACCACAGAACAAACCTTGCTGTCTCATCAGGTGGGTCTTCATCAGCACTGGGTTTCTGAGATCACTACAAACCACTCTAAACAATGTCACTTACCTCATCGTCTGGTAGCCCGTGGTTTGGGTCTCCAGGGGAAACCTCTATAGTGAAGCCATCACAATGTGGTAGAATGAAATGCACATTTAATTGGAGAAAAAAAATCTAGGGGATTCCATTCTATATTAAGGGGCAATCCAATTCAGAATATCTTTCTCCCTCTCCTCCTCCCTGCCCCCGTATCCTTAATCAATCCCAACAGTCATGAATAAAGCTCCTTCACTAGGTCTCAATGGGATTAAGGGATTTCTGGTCTTTCCATCTGGTTTCAATGACATCACACTCAGCTATACTTTGGGTCTCTTCCCTGAGTGTGATGGCTCTGGCAGAGCATCTTGTGACTTCATTTAAGAAGAGGGAGGTTTTTCTCGGGTTTTCCTGATCAAGGGACTAAGTGTTAGTTGAGTCTGGTGTGAGTAGGAGACAGAAGAAAGGGGAACTAATGGTAGCCACCTGGATATGATTCAAAGGGGAGCTCGCCAGAGACAAAGCCGTGTCCCATGGGAGGGACACCTCAGAAAAAGAGCTGAGTGGATGACAAATGGAGAAAAGGCAGTCAGGAGGAGATAATTATGGCAAGGGTTAAGAGGAAGATGAAGGTGAGCAGCAGCATTGCAGAAAGCGTGAGGCAAAGGATGACATGCGTCCTGGGTGTCTGAGCACTGCTCTGAACACTCATCTGGTCTCCTCTTGGTCGTTGGTGCTCCTACAACAAGTGAGAGGAAAGGGACATGGCATCAGCAATCAGCAATCCATCGCTCGCAATCCCCTGCAGGTATTCAGGGCTAGGGCAGCCTCTTTCCCTCCTTCCCTGCCTGGCATTGGTTAGACTTTCCTAGAGACAGAAGAAATCCAAGGGGGGAACGCTACCGACTGTTGGGCAAAGGGACGGGCAACCTTACCAGCAGGTGGTCAAATACGTGTTCACTCCCTGCTGGCAAAATCTGGAACTATTCATCAGGAAACCCCATTTCTGGCAAAGTGGAGTTCGTGGTTTTAGGCAAGTCAAATTGAAACAGCTGTTTTTCCCACAGCCGCCAAAGGCTGGGGTAGTTCCATCATGGACAAATAGTTTTAGTTTGGACACTGTTTGGGCCAATGATACCAAACCAGTCACGGAGAAGGTACTACCTGTCAGCTCTATATTCTCAGTTGGCATCATTCTGACCCTATTATGACATCATGGCCTTTGGGAAAGGGTGGTTAATGGGTGGTCTTGGGTTGGAGGAAGGAGATCTGAGTGTGATTTGGAGGCATGATCTCCTTGTATATTTGTGACAGAGCCAATGAGACTAGAAGCCAGCATCCCAGCCAGGGCAGAAATGAGAACCCTATTACTTACCCATATCTCAAATGTCTGGGAAGAATTAGTGTGGACATGCTCTGAGAGTCTCCTGGATAGGCTGAAAATGTACACATCTTCTTCACACTCATGCAGCCAGGAGCGCTGAAGTAATACTTGTGTTTTTCCCAGGATCTTAGGTAACTCTAAAAGCTGGACTGGTACAAGATCTGCCCCCCAAAGACAAGTGCCCAGTGAAATTTCTAGTTCAAATGCTTAATGCCAAGGGAGGTAGGTAGATGAAGAACTAATATGAGAAAGGGGAAATTCAGGAAAGGGTCTACCTGTATAACAAGAACATTTTTACTGTCTTTATTTTCTGAGATTGAAATGCTCAGTTTACTGGGGCTTGGTGGTTGCTTGCTGAAAGGACAAAATCTCGGATCCCACACCCACACTTTTGTGGCTATGGCGTCTCTAACTCCAACTCTAAGGGCTACAAAGCCTACTTCTGGCCACCATGGGTACCCATATCCAAACAGCAGTAGAAATAACCCACCCCCTGCAATATTCTTCCCCCCAAAAACGAGTCTTAGACCTCAGTCCCAATCAACACCAAGCAGAAAGTCAGGGCTTAAGCTAATGTTGACTCCTAAAACAAGACCCAGAATTCCCTCGGTTGTTTAGTTTCTCAATTTGTACATGTACTGTGCAACCTGCCAGTCTTTCCTTCACAGGCCTTCGCCTGCAAAAACACTGGTGCGAACATGGTCTGTAGGTTGGAAAAATCCTCGTCTCTGTCCTGGAAATTCTTTCTTCCTAATGTCTGTTCTGCCTTCTTTAAGGTGGTATAATAGAGGACAGACTAGATGAACACAGACATCTAATCAATTGCCTATTGGGCTGATATGTTTTCAAAAGTGGGGCTGAAAGGCTCTGGTACCCAGAATGGTGATGGAGCAATCTCAGAGCCCAAGTCTACCTACTTATATTAGGTGCTGAGGGCAAACTCACTCCACTTCCCACTTTACCTTCTTCCTTGGTTCTTGCTTCTCTTGAGTTTTCACCTCTAAGATCATCTCAAAGATGGAAATGCCAGGGGCTTGTTTTATACAGTGTTGGATCTCAGTCACCTAATATGTAAAACTCAGTCTTGGAGTTTGGTAAGCATTAAATAGACTTATGTAAGCAAAACACTTAACACTGTATTGGTGCCCAGTAAACAGCAGAATAAATCATGAAGGATGTAGAAGAAATCAGACCAAAATGCTCAGAGGCTTCAAGTTAATAGCCACGGGGCAGGGCAGGTATGGCTGCTATGGAGTTTTACCACAGGACCAGTAGAGGGCACTCCTGAGTAAAATGGATTTTGTCTACATTTTCTTCAGTTCTTCATAAAACAAATCTCTGCTAAGAGGCTTTTTCTCCATCAGAAATCTTCTTTTGTTTAGAGAAAATTAGAGACTTTAGGGATCTGACCCGGGTCTATTTTCAGAGAACATGTGGGTCTTGAGCTTTGGTTTGGTCCCCTGTCAAGGTTCTACTTTTATGTTGAATGGAATAAAAAATATGGCTTCCCTAGGGCTCGTCCCCAGAGATTCTGGACTGAGACTGGGAGCTAACACATCTCTGGCCCTTGGAGTGTTGAGGATGTTCTCATTTTCTACTCAACCTCATTCCACAAACAGCTAGATCACAGCTGCAGAGGGTATTGACAATTTAGAAACAACTTGCGACAAAGGTATCCTAAAGTCTAAACATTCCTCTGCTCCCCAGAAGATTTACACCAAGGCGGTTTTGTAGCTCAGAGAAGAGCAGCAAAGTGAAGGAAACGATCATTCCTACTTTGGGGAGCCTTTAAAGCAAGGATGCAGATCCCTTTCAGACAAGAGACCTAAAATGGCCGCCCAAAGCAGGATGAACTGTCCCCCGGCTTCTGAGCCAAGCTTTCCCACACTTGTTTCCTTTCTGAGATTCCTCATCAATCAGTTGGTTGGCTTCCCCAGGCACAGCTATTTTTCCACATGTATTTTTTAACTCACAGTTAATCGGCTCACTAGTAGTAGCCCAAGAGATGAGGAGAGATATTTCTGTCTCTCTTACAAGTAATATCTGCTCACCACCTGAGTTTGATTAACAGTGGCCTCATTTCCTTTAGGGTACCCGAGAGACTCGGCTCCTTACCTACTTACAGGATGATCCAGAGCTTGGAAGGGACTCAGAAAGAGACATAGACTTGCCGTTCACAAAGGTTCAAAGTGTGAGATGAGCATTCTTTCTTTTCTGCTGGCATATCAAAAGTAGTGATAGGCACCAAGCACCTACGGATTTCAGGACTTGTACTAGACCATGTATGTCATCCCACTAAAACCTTAGCCAATACTGACAAACAGCTCTTAATACAATGTACTTTTTCAGTTGAAAAAAAAAAACAAAACAAGGTACAGGGAGGTTAAAATACTTGTGTAAATCCAAACAACTGGAGCTGGAGAGATGGCTCAGAGGTTAAGAGCATTGCCTGCTCTTCCAAAGGTCCTGAGTTCAATTCCCAGCAACCACATGGTGGCTCACAACCATCTGTAAAGGGGTCTGGTGCCTTCTTCTGGCCTGCAGATATACACACAGACAGAATATTGTATACATAATAAATAAATAAATATTTTAAAAAAATCCAAACAACTGTCATGCATAGTACTAGTATTCGGAAATTTGAGCACTGGCTGGGCTCTGTAAAACAGACAATAATGAGATATGCTTCAGGGTCAGGAAAGGTTTCTAAGGGCCCAGCAGAGGCTGTGCAGGTGAGGACACACTCACTGGCTTAAGGTCAAACCAAGACTGATGGCAGCATGTGACGTCATGTCTGCTCTAACAGAGCAAATGAAGCCTACCGCAGAGGGATATGTCTCAGTAGGGTGAAGTGTTTTCTCCCCCTTTCCCTCTGGTGGTCTCTGAGATACCTGACCAAGGCACACAGACTACAGGTTTGGTTTTGGAAAATGCTTTGTATTTTCATAGTTTTGGAATGAACTGGAAAACTGACAACTGGGCCTTAAAAGAAAAGGTGCTCTTTAGAAGTTCCATCACGAAGAAAATGGGAGCAGATAGATCATGGATGATCATCTACCACCATCCCTGTTACTCCACGTACCCTTATCCTTCTCTGTGTCTTTACTGGGGTCTGCTTGCCCACTTCTTGTCAAGGGCAGTGTGGACGTCTTTGGTATGGGGGTTGGGTCACTCAGGCAAAGCAGAGGTTGTATAGCTAACATCACAAGAGGCACAACTCCTTGATCACAGATGACAAAGAGTCTGTTTTCAACCACCAATGAGCTTGGCTGCTACTCATCCTCTACTTCCTGAAGTCAACAGAAGGGAGCTGTCCAGTAAGATGGTGAGTTTCTGAAAGTGTGGAGGAAAAGAAAGGAACTCCAAGCGCCTGAGGACCACTGACTACAGGAAGATCAGGACCCAGACTCAAGCCCTCATCTACAAAGTTAGCACCAAACGGCATTCCAGCCTCATACAGAATTCGTGCTGATCACTTTTACAGGACATGTACAGCTCACACTAGCACAAGTATCAGATATTCTACTTCATGGGATAATTTGTTACTCTAGCTCACCGCTGTCAGTGGCTATGTGGGACCCCATCAGATTCAAAGAGTGGTTAGGTGACCAAACAAACCACAACTTTGGTTTGGATTATAACTTAGGACAGAGGTTCTCAACCTTTCATATAGTTCCTCATGCTGTGGCGACCCTCAACCATAAAACTATTTTTGCTGCCACATCATAATTGTTATTTTGAATCATACTGTAAATATTTTTTTGTTTTTTGTTTTTTCTTTTTTTCGAGACAGGGTTTCCCTGTAGTTTCTAGAGCCTGTCCTGGAACTAGCTCTTGTAGACCAGGCTGGCCTCGAACTCAGAGATCTGCCTGCCTCTGCCTCCCGAGTGCTGGGATTAAAGGCGTGCGCCACCACCGCCCGGCTTGTAAATATTTTTGTAGATAAGGTTTGACAAAGGGGTCACAACCCACAGGCTGAGAACCACTGACTCAGGAGAATCAGTGTTCTGATGGGATATGAGATTTGCTCTGCTGAGGGACTTGTAGGGCAGCGAACTTCTGGCTTCTTCAAGAATGTAGCATGTCTTTAGTGAGGATCAGCTTTTATGATGCCACAATTTTTAAAGTAGAGATGCTTAACATTTAAAAAAAATATGAAAACTTGAGGCTGGAGAAATGGGCTAGTGTTTAGGAACACTGTTCTGTTCCCAGCCCACACTGGGTAACCCACGACTGTCTATGACTCCAGTTCCAAGGGATCCAATGCCCTCTGTTAACCTCTTAGGGTACCTACACATATCTAGCATACAGTTACACTAACACACACACACACACACACACACACACACACACACACAGAGAGAGAGAGAGAGAGAGAGAGAGAGAGAGAGAGAGAGAGAGAGAGACACCCTTTTTAAACTCTAAAAACTTAGAAGCCAGAAAACTAATGCATAGTAGGAGAAACTCTTGGTTTGGTGACCATGTCTAGGGAGATGGTGAGAAAGGATAGTAACTGCTTTGATCCTCTCTTCCCTGTATATCACCTCTCCATCATTTCTCTTTCTGCAAATGTGTGCAAAGAGAGTATGGAAAATAACAGGTAGGAGCAGATAGCCCTTGCCCTACACCAGGATCCAAAGTGCTGCAGCCAGAGGCAAGGTTGAGGCCACTCTCTGCAGATGTTGTGGCAACTTCTGACTCTACAGTTCTATTTTAATTGAAAATTGTAGGAGTATGTGCATGTGTGCACATGGAGGTCACAGCACAACATCAGCTATTGTTCCTCAGCAGCTGGCTACGTTGTTCTTTTTGAGACAGTCTCTCACTGGCCTGGCGCTTGACAAACAGGCTAGACTGTCTAGTCAGTGAGCCCCGGGATCCCTGTCTTCTCCTTCCCTGTTCTGCAGTTATTAGTACATGCCACCACCACATTCAGCTATTGTCTGTTTGCTGTTGTCTGTCTGCTGTTGTCTGTTTGCTGTTGTTGTTACAAGAGTGCTAGGAAGACCAAATTCAGGTTCTTATGCTTGCAAAGCAAGAAACTAATGAACCTCTGGCTCTGTGGTTTTTAATACCAAGATGTAGGGTCAGAGTAAATCCTATATTCCTGGGATCCCTGGCATAATGAGAATATGGGTTTCTAGTAAGTCTAACCTTTTCATCAAAAGTAGTGCCAAGACTCTGTGGTCCTACGGCATGGCCCTTGTTCTTCTGCCTCTTCACCAAGGGTATTGCCAAGACTTTGTGGTCTTAGTGAATGGCCCTTGCTCTTCGCTCTGAACTGGCACCAGCACACCATCCACGTGCTCACATCAATTAGCTTAGGAATGACAGGAGTTCTGACAGCAGGATAGTCATAGGGAAGATGAATTTGGAATAGAAACAGAGGCCTTTGATGGTTTACAGTCCACACAAGGGCTCTCTAATTGTCTAGGGATGCAGAGTCAGTAAGGGGCTTGCCTGAAGAAGAATGAAGACCATTGAAAGGATCTTCCTTCTCTTGACTACAGGTGCCATGGTGACATGGATTCGTGAAACCCAGGGCTAAGCTTCCCTCACCTAGATGTTTCTCCTTTCAAAGTGGAGGCTGCTGGGATAAAAAGAGCGCATGGACTCTGGGTTGCGGTGAAGGCTCCATGACAGTCGCTCAGGCTATGTCAGTAAAGAGCAATTCCTTTTAGTAGGAAGTTGGGAAGACACACTTTACCTAGTTCTCTCAAGACCAGAGTCCACAAAGGAAGGGAAATGGTAGCTTCAGAAAAGGGAGGGATTGACTAAGAAAAGTCAGCAGTAGAACTGCTACCCAACACACAGTGCACCTCAAGAGACACTGTTCCTAACTCACTTCTCCAATGGTTGCAGGTTCACCAGTGGCCACAGACGTAACAGTTAAAACTTTGAAAATAACATATCAGATACTCAGTAATCTTTAGGCCCTGTGACAAATCACATGCAAATAACAAGTTAATGAATTATTATAGTTGCTATTTGAAATACGTACCTAGGTTAACGGCCAAGAAATGGAAGCTTCGAGAGTTGAAATAATCCATCAAAAGCCACATACTAAAGTATAGGAGTCAATATTTGACCGCACAGCCTGACTGCCCATCATTATACTGCACGCAAGACACTGTCTATCAGGGTCCTACATCAACTTATTGAGTGACTTAGGAAAAAGAGGAAGGCCAGATTTAAAGACATTGTGGTGTCACATCACATGTGCTAGAGTGATGTCGCATGAGCCATCTCATTCTAGTCCCCATGATAACCACCCAGGGCAATGGTTCTCAACCTGTGGGTCTCGACCCCTTTGGGGTTCGCCTATCAGATATTTACATTATGATTCACAATAGTAGCAAACTTACAGTTATGAAGTAGAAATGAGATAGTTTTATGGTGGGGGGAGGTCACAACATGAGGAACTGTAATAAAAAGTCACAGCATTAGGAAGGTTGAGGACGACTGCTCTTGGGTATGGATTATAAGGTGAATACTCCCACCGTTCAGGTCAAGTGAGCAATGCAGATAAATAATTTGCTTAAAACACATCCACATGGCTACTTAAAACCTATGTAGTGGGGCTGGAGAGAGGACTCAGCAGTTAAGAGTACTGGGTGCTCTTCCAGAGATCCTAAATTCAATTCCTGGCAACCAAATCTGTAACGAGATCTGGTGCCCTCTTCTGGCCAGCAGGGAAATATGCAGGTAGGATACTGTATACATAATAAATAAATAAATAATATTAAAAAAAAATAACCTATGTAGTGTGTGCCAAGTCCATTTTGGTATCATTAGAACAGTGATGACACATACTCAGAGCTGTCCATCACTAAGTCCTCATGACGGCTCAAACTCAGTACTAGGCTAATTCATAAACAGTAAATAATAATTCACTGATTAGTCTTCCAGTCTATTAACTGAACTATCACTGAAGCTACCCCAAACCTTACAAAAGTTACAGGAAAGAACAAAAAAGAATAAGTCCTTTTTCTTTTTCCCACACAGTCTCAGTAGTATAGACTAAACTAAGTATTTCACAAAAGGGCATTCCTGTCACCTAAAGGGGCCTGACAGAAAAGTCAGATTAAGGCTGAAACACACAACCCTCAGCTACCCCAAGCCAATGCTGCAGGTTCAACGGTGTATTCATTCTCCAGGTTGGAGGCACTTTTGATGCTGTCTTAGTCCCGCCCTGGCCCACCATATATATCACTTTTGCCTTGCTCCTTGGAGTGCTACAAACAGTAAGGCGTTTGATGGAGGAAGGACAAATTCCTTTCTTATTGGGATCCATTAGGAATACAGGACCATCTTCCCTTGGACCCTTTAAGTCTCAAATCCTCTTACTTCTTCATGTCAACATGAGTTGACTATGCTGCCAAAGTAATTTCTGAAAACCTGTCATCCCAAGCCAGGAAGGAAATCTCTCAATAGACTTTAGAGTGATGGCGGAATCAATGATTAATAAGCATTAAATCTAAAGGTATGCCTGGGTGGGGTATCTGACTAATCTAGTCAAGCTTGGGTATGACAGGTATGAACCAGAGTGGATGCTTCATTTTCAGGCCTGGTCTCTAGGGCAAGGCATCAGTAGGTCTGGGAGACATCAACAGGAGGGCTCTGTCTTCAAAACTGAGACACCAATCAACACAAAGTAGTGGGTTTTTCAAGGTGGAACTTAGAGAAGATGAGTCCTCCAGTCAATTAGTAATGGAGAATGCCGAAGTTTTCTGCTATAGATGGAATTACTCGCTTAATGGAGGAAGGTGAACAACTGAGCTCTTGGTCCAGGAGCTGGAGCTGGGTCAATTTTCATTCATTCCCGCCGAGGATATCTTCAAATGTTTGTGACCTGTAGAGTTATCACGTCGGGTCCTGTGCTCAGGAGAACTGAGTGCTTTTTAGAAGAACCTAAAATTTGTGACCTGGAGGTGTCAATCATCTCATCTTTGGAAGTCGTATTCTGAAAGTCTGTAGGTCAATGGAGTATGAAGTGAATGGAGAAGACAGGTAGGATGTGTTCCCACTCTGTTTTCTGGTGGCAACACCCTGTTCAGAATGCCAGTGAGTGTTCAGGCAGACTCAAGGTAGGTGAGCTGTAAGTCTAGGATGGAGGGAACAGGGTCCTACAGTTTTGAGAGGTCACTTTGTTGTCGTAAAGCTGCTTCAAATATAAGAGACAAGCCACAGAGCTCTAAACATCACCAATGACTACGGAACCCTAGCATAGAGCTTGTCACTCATAACTCTTGTCCTAGTCAGGGTTACTAATGCTGTGATGAGACACCATGACCAAAAGAGAGTTGAGAAGGAAAGGGGTTGTTTGGCTGACACTTCCACAACATTTGAAAGATGCCAGGTCAGAAACTCATTCGGGGCAGCAACATGGAGGCAGGAGCTGATGAAGAGGCCATAGAGGGGTGCTGCTTACTGGCTTGCTCATCAGGGTTTGCTCAGCCTGCTTTCTTATAGAATCCAGGGCCACTAGCCAGGTATGGCACCATCCACAATGGGCTGGATCCTCCTCCATCAATCACCAATTGAGAAGACGCCCTACAGGCTGGTCTACAGCCAGATCTTCTGAAGGCATTTTCTCAATCAAGGGTCCCTCCTCTCAGATGACTATTACTTATGTCAGACTGACAAAAGTAGGCAGCACAGCCCTTCCCTGTAGTTAGTGCCCACGTGTGGAATGCTGAAAACCTTAACATAGGAGGGGTGGAGAGAACGTGACCCACAGGGTCAAGAGCAAGCCAGAAAGCACTGGCACTGGGTACCCTAACCAGGGAGTGAGGAAAATTCACTTTGCTTGATAGACCATCATTCTGCTATGAATGAAATGCCTGGGCATGCATGAACTACAAGGCATGATGTGTGTACTTTCTGGGATTGTGAGAATGAGTTAGATGTTCTTTTGTCTGTATTTAAAGCCAACATTACAGAGAATAAAGAGGAATAGTAAAATTCACGCTGACAAAAATAAAATAATGTTTATTTACCACAACACTGAATGGCATGCAATCAGCTCCATAATGAGTCTAGAGAAATGAGTCTAGAGAGGCCGAGGAAAAAAAGGAAAAACCTTTTATCTCAGTATCTTTAATGGCATTATCTTTGTGCTTTCTGAACAAGGGGTCTTACATTTTCATTTTGTATTGGGCACCCCAAATTATATAGTTGCCCCTCCTTATTCCCCTATTTTTGAGAAAAAGAAGATAAACACCAGGGTTATCCAAGGCACTGAAGAAAAAGTTGCAACTTCATTCTTTTCATTGAATGGCTCTTTGCTTGAGGTAACTCTCTCCAACGTCGAGCGAAGAGGCAGCTGGCACTCCTGAATGAATATGAGGAAACCCAGGGCAAATTCAGGTTCACCACATACACTCAGGGATGTCAGATCCACCCCTAAACCAGCTGGAGCGTTTCTTCACTGGCATCTCTGGACTTAGTGGAAGAAGAAAGAAGATTGTATGCTGCTCATGGTGAGAATCCTGGGCATACTCGCATGTGTTCATGTCGTCTTGACACATACAGATGCATATATACTTTGCATACATGTCTGCACTTGACAAATGCCTTGGCATGTTCAAACCTGATTAAGATGGATCCTGGGTGGGACGGCTAATGGACATGGAATGCCTTTGGCGAGAAAGAAGTGTCAAGGAGTATATATTGGTCTATTGTCCTTCTGAAATTTGGTCCTTGGGAGACCACAGCTGAGAGTAGAGAAAGATTTATAGGTTCAGGGGATGATGGAGGCCACATGGCTGGATTTCAAGACCAGACCAGTTTCTCTCCTCTCTACATCTAAGAGAAACATTTGTTAGCCTAAGGAAAGAATAGGGCAATTTTCTTGCGAGAAGACTAACCCAAATGACCTTAACTTATAGGCTGTGAAAGACATTGTTGTTCTTCCAGTGGCCAGAAAGTATCTGGAGCAGTTTCTTAACCAGGACCCTAAGTGATGCTGGGGTGCATATCAGACATGCTGGCCTGGCTTTACTCCAGGGTGGAGTCTCCATCCGTCTGCTCTCCCCAGCCAGAAAGTGCTCACATTAACTACAGCCTGTATCATCTCTATCTCTTCCCTTCTTTCTTTTAATAATTTATTTGTATTTTAAGTACATTGGCGTTTTACCCACATGTATGCCTGTGTGAGGGTGTTGGATCCCCTGGAACAGGAGTTACAAACAATTGTGACCTACCATGTAGGTGCTGGGAATTGAACTCAGGTCCTTTGGAAGATCAATCAGTGCTTGTACTGCTGAACCATCTCTCCAGCCCCCTTTTTTTAAAGATAGGCTCCCATCCTATAGTCCAGCCTGGCCTCAAACTCACTATGTAGACCAGTCTGGCCTCAAGCCTGTGGCCATTCCCCTGGCTCTGCCTTCTGAGCACAGGGATTGCATCCATGTCTCTCCAAGCCCAGCACTCACCTATTTCTATGCACCCTCCCACTGCCCCCCTTCCCCCCCCCCCCCCCCCCCCCCCCCCCCCCCCCCCCCCCCCCCCCGCTCCCCGTGCTTCCCTGCATTTTGGGTTTTCTGGTTCCACAGGGTGAGGCAATGCTGATTTTAACTTCCAGCTTCCCTCCCTACAATTCCCTTGGTGACTCAGCCACTCTCCTCTCCCCCCTCCCCCCCCTTAGAAGCGGAAAACCCCCCAAACCATCACTTTCCTTTCGCATGTCACCCAGCTGATCCCCTCTTCCATCATCCCAGTGCAAGGCTTCATTGTCTTTTCCCTATTTCAAGTTCTGTTTAACCAGACAGCCAAACGGCAAGCTCCTATCTCTGTTTAAAGACAGCAGGCATCCCCTTCCCCAGGCACGGTCGTGCTACATCTCCCAGAACAGGCTGCTGTTCAGAGAACAGGCAATCCAGGTTTCCTAGAAGATCCCTATGCAGGGGAGAGAAAACACAGCCCTTGAGCTGACAGTGCTGCCTGCTTCCCTAGATTAAAAAAAAAAAAAAAAATCCTGCTTTCAGACACATGGAATCCCCATTGATGAGGTGTGGCCAAAAGCAGGCGTTAGATTTTTCTCTGGGTACCTGTCAAAGCTCGGGATAAAAGATGAGGATCATGACCCTTGTTCTGCCTTTTCAACACTCCGGAGGATTTGGACCCTGTTTCCCAAGGTCAAATGACTGACGTTAAAGCCCCCTACTCAACTCCTCCACTCTTAAAAGCTCCTACCTAACAATGGTCCCTCTACAACATTCGATACAGACGGTGTATTTACCTCGATTAGAAAACCCTCCAAGTCCTTTCAGAACTAATCTTGGGAGAGACACTTGTTGATTACCGCCTGGCTTTGTGCAGGGGTAGGAGGCAGGAGAGACCAAGGCGGGAGGGAAACCCCGGACTCAGACCTCCACATTGCAACAAGATACTTGACAACCCATCAACAAAACCTCCCAGGATGTTCCCCGCCCAGCCACATACCCTGCAAACCCCTGAGCCCAGGCTTGCCCATCTCAACGCTCCTCCCGCCCCCACCCATCCCCCACCCCTACCCCCACCCCAAAGCATGGGAGGCCAACTTTGCAGCTTCATAGATGACTCCAGTGAGCTTTCCCTCCCTCGCTGCCCGCCCCCGCGATTTCGCCCTTCACCCTGTGGGGGCCAGCCTCTCTTCCTGCAGCAAAGTTTGCCAGCCGCCTTTCCGGGCGGTTTTCCTCCACACAACCGGCCCTACGAAAATGTGCATAAAGATTTCCCTCTACAGGTGGTTGTGAGCTGGAGCAGGTTTTTTGCTCTTCCAATGGAAACATTTTTTTTCTATTTTACCAACTAATAAGTTTTTTTTAAATCATATTTGCTTACACTCACTAAAGACATAGCATCTTTTGCCAGATACTGTGAAGAGAGAATAAATTCTCTATGATGGAAACATTGCCACAGCCACCACCAGCATGCCCCAACTCTCTTTATCACCCTATACTCCCCCTCACTTTGTTCTGACTTCATGAAACCTTTTTGGAACTAGATTTTCATGTGCAAAATCATTACCAGGATAATGAAGACATGTAGTGAATGAGAATCAGTCCCAAATCTGGCAAACTGGAAGGAGCAGTTGCCCCCTAGAGAAGCTCCCTGCACCCGGCCATCCCCCCACCCCACAACAGCATCTCTTTCCCAGGTCAGCATTACAACTGACTCCTTATAGGCATGCCTCCTACAAGAATCATACACACATGACCCTAGCAAAGCCTGCTAAAGAAGTCTAGGCAATTTGTACAGATATTGTTCAATGAAAAAAGACAGTGATCATGGACAGTCATAAAGAAATACTCTTCCGAACATTCACCAATTGACATCATAAACTTTGCAAAAGGCAAACACAAGGCAGTGCATGGTATAACCTACCTTGGCGAGCTCCTTCACTTTTTATGCAAATGTTTTCCCCTCCACGCTCTACACAGATTTCTAGGGAAATTTGGAAGGGCTGGTGAGGGGGTGGGACAGGGGAGGGGATGAGGGTAATATAAATAAGGAAGCATTTGAAATGCACCACGCAAAGAGCTCCGGATTTCACGTCGTGTCTGCACTCTTCCCGGAGCAAAGCAAAACAGTTCTCTTTCAGTGCCAGACTTGTAGGGAGAGGGAGAAGAGAGCGGGAGGGGGAGCGAGGGAGGGGAGCGAGGGAGAGAACAGAAAGAAAGAGGATAGGGGAGATGCTGAAAGAGGAGAGGGAGAGAGGGAGGGGGAAGAGAGGGGGGAGGAGAGAAAAGCAGCCAGAAGGAAAGAGAAGAGAGGAAGCAGCCCCCTCCCATACGCCTACCCCCTCACATTCAGGCACCTCCCGAGTAACTAACTGATCAGAACCCAGAATTCACCACCCACGTTCGAAAACCCCAACCAGGGACTAACTCCCAATGCATACACACTGGGGTCTATTTATAGACACACCCCTAATGATATGTCTTGCATTCTAAGTGTAAATGTGTGTGCACGCTGCCCGAATTACATATGATTCCTTTGACAGGTATGATTTTATTTATTTATTTATTTATTTATTTATTTATTTATTTTTATTTATTTATTTTTTAGTGCTGCAGTGCGCCTGCTTCTATCTATTTAGCCTTTCTTTGAGTCTGGAAAAGATGCATCGATTTTGAAGAGGCTCTGGAAAAATGTTGGGGGGTCTTGATGTTTACAAAACCCCGGCTTTCCCCCCACCTCCTGCAAAGCTGGGATATTTGCAGAGTTGGGGCTGTTTGGAAAGGCTCCAGCCCTGGCTCCGTGTAGCACGCCCAGTTCCAGCAGCGTGTGCTATTGACCTGCATTGACGTCAGTGCGTCATTAGGTCTCCCTTAGAAACACTGACTTTCAAAAATAGTATCAAATTAATTCAGCTGGAGCCTGGTGAAGAAAGGCTACTAGCTAGAATCAGCCATAAAACTCCAGAATTTTCAGCCCTAGATCTCTTCTTCTTTGCTAGGAGCCAAATAGAATCAGATTGTATGGAAATTGCCATCGATAGGATTTTGTTTTCTTAAGAAAGGGGACCAAATTAGATTGCAAAACCCAGAAGTGCTGCTTCTCTCTCTCTCTCTCTCTCTCTCTCTCTCTCTCTCTCTCTCTCTCTCTCTCTCTCTCTCTCTCTCTCTCTCTCTCTCTCCTTTTTTTTTTCCTGATCTAAAAATAACTCCCTGCCTGAGCCGACTGCGGTATCTTTTGTGTTGCAGCCTTGGGTTTTTTTTTTTTTTTTCTCTTCAGTCTGGACCCTGTGAACAGTGGCACACAAGCATACACTACTGATATATGCAAAGCCGGGAATTCATTTTGATAAAACAGGTGTGCCTTATGATGGTGAGGGGCATTGTGGTGGAGGAGCACCACGGGAGAGACTTATGCCATTCATAGATTCTCTGTTTCATTTCTTCCAATTCAGTTTTTTCCAAAGACACAATTCCCACCCCACGTGTCTCACGTGGCCTCTGACCAGCACATACAACCCCCATTCATGCAGACACAAAGTGCCGGTGCATTCATGCTTCGTGGAGGCAGTACATTCACAGACAAGGACTCTGGGATATCCTTCCCCTTGTGGTTGCTTGGCAGAAAAGGTACAAAATTCATGCCTCAAAATAGAAAGAGGCTTCATCTGAGGGGAACTTAAATACGTAACCTGATGCCAAAATTGCATAATTAAAATCTGCATTTATTAAACATGTGCTTGTTACCGGGGACGATTATATCCTTTCCACAGCTAAATAGTGTAATTTCCAAAGGTCTGTATACATCCAGGCATTTTCACATGTACCTGTGACTTCTTCATGGGAACACTTACTGCCTCCACCAGACACATAGATAGCATACATCACTTTCGGATCTTGGAAAGGGGATGTGATTTTGTTGTTTGTTTTGTTTTTAGAAGAGGGACGTGGTAAGCATTACATTTCTTGCTCCTCAGCCCCTCCCCCGAATCACCCTCCTCAAAGGGGCTACACTTGTCTCTAGATGATGAGAGATTTGGCTTCCCTGTCCCATTCAGTCCTTAGCATCTGCCAGACGGTTAAAGAGGGGACTAATTAGGACTGTTGTGTACAGGGGCACTCACAGTGACCACTTGGATGACAAAGGATGTATGAGGCTTTGGGTGGAGGAGAAGAACCCAAAATATATTTAAATCATATGACTTAAAATTATGTGGACCTTCCTTAATTTTTAAACACATTCATCAGGTCTGATTTGCAATTCTCACCTCCCCTCAATCATTTCTGCTTATCTCTATATCCCCAAATGAGGAAGTTCCTCCTTCCTTGAAAGCTTTTGGGGAAAGAGAAGGGCATCAGATGTAAATCCCACTATATCAGACAAGGACCCGATATGCATAATTCTTCCCTGCCTTGCCAGGCTGGGGGGGGGAGGGGCGGGACACAGGTCAGAGAAATCCCTATTTAGCCACTACTCACCTGTCCCTTGCTAAGCCCCTAAGCTAAGGAAGAGTATCAGGGGCTATACAGGAGGCTATGGGGCTAGAGTTTTTTTTTTTTTTTTTTGGACAATTCCTAGTGACCAGAGGAGCCTTCAACTGATGACAGACTGCCTGTTTCCCCTTCTCTGGGACTTCTGGGAGGATCCTACAGTTGCTAATGGTTCATGTTTTAGCAGCAGCAGCAGCAACAACAGCACAAAAGGCAGATGCTATGAGAAAACCATATACTCCCCCAACATATCCCCAACCTAACCTCACAGACTTCAATAAGGATACATTATTGGTGGATGCTTTCAGCCAGCCAGGCACCTGCATGCTACTACCCCAGCTTGCAAGGGTTACCATACACCCTTCATCACAAACGCATTCATTCATAGAAACTACAGTCATTCATGCACCTGCACACAACCACATTCATTCATACTTTAGCCACAATTTTGCCTGCAAAGTCTGAAAGTGTACACAGCAGGAATGCCTCTGGAAGGCTGCAGTGTATTCCTCTTTTTTTTATTACCCCATCCCCCATTCTTTGCCCTGCTTCTTTTTCCTCGAGGGGGTTCAAGTCTGAGGCATATGAAATCCTGGCAGGAATAAATTTCTGCCATCCAGACAATCAAATCCCCAGCCTGTAAAAAGACTCACTGACCCCTGGCCATGATTAGATCATGGACACGATGCCAGAGTGCTGGCAGAGCTGCTGATACCTAGGTTGGGGGTGGGGGGTGGGGATGCAGCTATTTTCCTGGCCTGATGTTTCTCCCTGGGAGTCCAGTGACAAAGACAAGGCCGAGGAAGGGGCTCATGTGTGGCCCATGACAGCACAGTGCCCCACTTGTCCTTTTGGTAGAGGTGAGGCTGTGGTGAGCTGTCAAGTCCTGCAAGAGCCAAGACTGTATCCCAGGCCATCCCTGGATACTTCTTGTTAGCTTTTGTTGGTGCTTGGAAGGGAAGCTGCGGACTCTGCATTCTTCACCTCACCTGTTCTGTGCCCTAGGAGATTGACTTCTAAGGAATGCATCAGCAGACCCCCCTGATCCCTGACTGAGCTGGTGGACGTGGGGAGCTCTCTGAGGGAGAGTTGAGACTTCAGGAGAGCATGGAGAAGATATTCACACGTGTGCCCCACCTTTCTCCTTGCCAAGCTAGGGCTCGTCTTCCCTCTCTGCTAAAACCAAAGCTTCTGACAAGTTGCCCTCTTGAAAGTTAATTATGGGTGCTTCTAAAATGAGTGAGTGTGTGCGTGTGAAAGTGTGTTTATGTGTGTGTGGAGTCCCTGCCCCCTGTGCACATCTAGACAAGTAATTCTCAAGCTCTCTCTGTCTGTGGAACTCTTTTTTGTTGTTGCTGTCGTTTTGATTTTTCGAGACAGGATTCCTCTGTGTAGCTCTGGCTGTCCTGAAATTCACTGTGTCGACCAGGCTGACCTTGAACTCAGATCTGTCTGGCTTTGCCTCCCAATTGCTGGGATTAAAGGAATGTGCCACCATGCCAGGCCATCTCTGGAACTTTTAAGCAGGACAAAAATCCATCCATCTCATTGACAACTACTGGATACCTAAAATAATTCTCCCATTACAATGCCAGGTAAGTAGTGTTTTATTTTTAAACAGGAACCAAGGAGAGCGTTTTCAGTGACTAGATGGCACTGTAATGTATGACAGAGTAATGGTTAGCAGGACTCTAGAAGTAGGCCATCTGTTTAGCTGTTTGCTAGCTTTGTGTTCACGGCAAGAGATACTAATTAGAACAAGAGCACCCTGATCTTAGACCCACAGTGAGGTCTGCATGAGACAATGCATGGAAGGCTGTGTAACATAGTGACTGGCACACAGGAACCCCATAGTACATGCTACTTACCTGTGAAGAGCATCCATTCATTCTGAAAATGGCCATCTATGAAGCATGTAGAGCTTAAAAAGCTTCGGAACCATGACCAACAATATTTATATCATGATACGAAAATATACACGCAGCTGAAAGTAATGCTTAGCTTTAAAATCTGCTCTCCACCCTGAATTTCCTCAACCATTCTTGTCCATCAAAATCTATGGTTCAAAACATATTAACCAACTGAGATACACCGCTGGAGAAACAGAGATCTGGTAGACCTTCCGCGAGCCTATGATAAAACGTGGATCATCTTTGGGAATGGAGGATATAGGTTAACATCATTTCCTGGTGTTTTCTAAATAGCCTGCTCCCCTTAGCTGTAGTTTGCTTTCTTTGGCTTCAGTTACCCACAGTCAACTTTGGTCTGAAAATATTAAATGAAAAGTTTCCCAAAATAATTCATGACTCAATGGGTAAAGAAAGACATTTGCCACCAAGTCTAATAACTTGAGTTCAGTTTCTAGGACTCACATGTTAGAAGGCGAGAACTGACTTCTTAAAGTTGCCTCTGACCTCTATACACATGCTATGTCATGGGTGCATACTGACACCCACACCCCATGCATAGTAAATAAATAAAAGATGAAGCTTTTAATTTGTAGCCATTCATTCTGGGCAGCATGAGGAATTTGTGCTCTAGATATGAATCATACTTTGTCCGTGCGTCCATACTATTGATGCTACCCACCCTGTAACTAGTCAGTAGTGGCTCCGTACTGTGCTACCCAAGCTGCATCATAACATCGACGCCATCCACTCTGCTTCTCTCATCACACAGACATTGGCTCTTCTTATGATTGACGTCATAAGAAGGGTGAGATTTTGAGAAGGAACACATCCACTTTATTGTATGGTATATTGCTCTATTTTTATCATTGTTGCCTTTTTTAAAGAATTTTATTTATTTGTTATGTATACAGTGTTCTGCCTGCATGTATGTCTGCACACGAGAAGAGGGCACCAGATCTCATTGTAGATGGTAGTGAGCCACCATGTGGTTGCTGGGAATTGAACTCAGGACCTTAACCTCTGAGCCATCTCTCCAGCCCCATCGTTGTTCTTAATCTGAGTCAATCTACAAATTAAATGTTGTTATGGGTGTGTAAGTATTGAAAGTTACAGTGGATCTTGGAATTTAGTACTGTCCACATAGCTTCAAGTATCCACTGGGTGTCTTGGAATTTACCTCCCACAGAGGAGGAGGGACTACTTCAATTATGTAAATGTGGGGATATTTGCCAGAGAGAAATTCTCTTCAGATCCTGAGAACAGTTGAGTAGACTTGCCTATAAATAACAAGGGATGGAGAAGGGAATTCAAATGTCTGAAACATGTGCTTGTCCTCAGGGAGTTTATGGCTTACTCCCAGAGTTGAAATCTCTCTACCCAAAAACAAGCCGAGAGTCCCTGACCTTGCGGGGCTTGCCTTCTATGGTAGTGACAGATAATAACTAACTGGTAACCAATAAGCACTCTCGTTTGGAGAGTGGTCAAGGCCATGAAGAAAAAGGAAGGGAAAAGAGAGTGACTGGCGGAAAGGCTTATTCCACATGAGGCTGCCAGGAACGAGTCTCAGGGAAGTCATTTGAACCAAAGGAACCGCACGAAGTAAAGGAGAGAGCCACATCAAATTTAAAACACAAGTACTCCATTACCAGGGTCAGCAAGCCCAGAGTCTCCGAGGAAGACTTTTATATTGCAATATTCCAAAAACAGGAAGGAAGCCAGGGTGGCCAAAGAAGGCAGAGTGGCCTATATCAGTCAGGGCCAGATGCTGTGAATCATTTCTCTCTCCTCCAAAATTCTTCTCTCTCTCTCTCTCTCTCTCTCTCTCTCTCTCTCTCTCTCTCTCTCTCTCTCTCTCTCTTTCTGTGTGTGTGTTCCATGGCATATGTTAAATAGAGGTCAGAGGATAATTGTGGGACTCAGTTCCCCTTTTTCGACTCAGGTCACAGATTTGGCAGCCAGTGTCTTTACTGCCTCAGCCATCTCGCCGGCCCAGATGCAGCCAGTTTGACTAGCTTACTAAATCTTGAGTCATGTCTAAAGGTGATTACAAGATCATGAGGAGGGGAGTGCCTGATCTAATGACTACTTTAAGAGGATCCTTCTAGCTGCTGTAGAGGTGACCAAAGAGAGCAAGAGGGAAGGGATGGATCTGTTTAAGATGCTGTCACAACAGTCAAAACATGGGATGATGATGGTTGGAGCACGGTGTGTGGCAGCCGGGAGCCTATGGGTTCACTGATAGAGGTGAGCAGCCATCTGATCAAGAGATCCTTACTCAGAAGGACCATGTCCTCTGCACCCCTATAACACAGCACATTATGTGAGATGCCAAGCCAGAGAACGCAGTGTTGTGGGAACTCAGGTTGCATGTGGCCAGGAGATGAGCTGGCACTCGAGTGAGCTGTGTTTTCAAGCATGAGTGGGCAGAAACGGTGGCGGAGGAGTGGATCCTCCTAAGAAAAAGGGAAGCATGTGGGGGAAGACATACAAGCAGGGATTCACAGGCCATGCTCCCATCTGGAGGTCACCCAGTAGATATGGTACGCGCGAAAAGATGCCTGGGAAGATAAAACTGGAGAGGGAGGTCTGTGAAAACCAGGAAGGGCCTTCTGGTACCACAACAGATACGGGCAAGGACAGCCACTGCCGTCTATCTGGCAAGGGTTTTCTGTGACTATAGCTGAGCTTTAAGGTACGCTGGGCACCCTGGGGCTGGGGAACCTAGAAGCGTATGACTTACCCTCAGTACACTCATTTGTTAGCCAGATCTTTGCCTCTCCCTGGTCATGAATTCTTTCCTTTGTTCCAGACAAACCAGCCTAATATGCCTGGCCAATGAGCTAGCTGGTCATCACCGCCCCTTCCTTTCAGGTGCCTGCTGTTGGATGTGTCTGCCTGCCTCTCTCTCTCTCTCTCTCTCTCTCTCTCTCTCTCTCTCTCTCTCTCTCTCTCTCTCTCTCTCTCTGATTTGTTTGTATTTTATGTGCATTGTTGTTTTTGCCTATATGGTGTCTACGTGAGGGTGTCAGAGACCCTGTTACTGGAGTTACAAACAATTGTGAGCTGCCATGTGGGCCCTGGGGATTGAACCCAGGTCCTCCGAGAGAGCAGCCAGTGCTCTCTGAACCATCTCTCCAGCCCCCAAGGTGTTGGTTCTTAGCATCACATACCGCATGTAAGACTTCTCCTGTAATAGAGAAGTTCCTTTGGATGGGTGGGTGGGGCTTGCTTGGCACTCCCTTTGTTCTCCAGGTAGTGGCTGGCATTTGATCACCGCTCCATTACATTGACCACTTCCATGTCTGAGTATGCAGAGCTGAGCAGCCTTCTCAGGAGTCAAGAATAGAATGCAACTGCTCAGACACACTGGTATCCAAAGGCATAGCCAAATGGGACTCTGGACACCGTCCCACCCCTTTCTTCATTCCCTGGCCATACTGGAAAGAGACGTACTACGATCTGGACACAATGAAGCCTTGCCTGGAGCTGCTTGTCCTGGGGACAAAAGGCTCACGCAGGCAAGCACACTGAGGCTGGGATTCTTAGAGACCGGAAACTGGGCCTGCTTAGGTCTGGATACTCCCCATCCCCTGCTCTTCTCCAGAGCTTGGTTATTTGATCTACAAATGGCATCCCTTCTTCCCCAATTCCAGGCTCCGTGCTTCACCAAATATGGCTTTCTTTAACTTTAGGAGGTTCAGCTCCAGATTCCTGATCCTATTGAGCCCCACTTCCTCTATTTAACTGGCCAGTGAAAACAGCAACCAGAAGACAGAGGTCTCAGGATAGCAACAGGGCTGTACGGTCTACCTTGATACCTGATACCTCAGAAAATGGGTCACTTAAGGACACATCGCCAAGGCACAGATGGGTTTCCATCTACTCCGTTGCTGTGGCTACCCATTTGTGCTTGGCCTGTTACTGTCTTCATTCCTAATTGGTTCTTTCCAACCTCCACTTGCCATTTTGGGGTTGGGGAACAAGAGGTATCAGTGAAGCCAAAGACACAGGAAAGATGAAGATGCTGGACTCTTGCTCATGCATTGAGTGCAGTGCTGCACCTAGGTTCTGGTACCTCGTGATACCAGGTCCAAAGGAGCACAGACCTTGGTGGGCCAAGTCTAATACTGGTGGTGATATCATGTCAATCTCACAGTAATGGAGGCTGAAGCGTGCTGGGGACACCATCCCCAACTTCCTATCAAAAGCTCACCTCCCGCAGTCCCTTCCCAAGCTTCAGCTTAAATGTGAAATTAAGTCTTCCCTTGGGATAAGAGTCTCCTTTCCAGTCTCCTCCTACCACTAGCGGGACACAGCAAGGCCAATGACGTATGGGGAAGGGAGACCAAATCTGTTCCCCAAACCTAGGCCAGTAGACAGGCCTGGTGTCTGTACCTGTACCTAGTACCTGTCGCCCCGCAACCACTGGGCAGAGGGGAGGGTCCCTAACCCGGAGACGGTACTGCTGCAGATGGAAGACTTTTCTCCAGCCGCAGCGGCCTCCCTCCCACGCGTGGAAGCGGAGATGCAGTGGGGGCGGCGGTCACGAGGGAGGCACGCGGCCCTGCGCCGCGCACACGTGAGGGGGCGGGGCCGCGTCCAGGATCCCCCTCTCGCGGCCGCTGACGTAGCAGCCCGGAGTCCGCCCTGCCCCACCCGCCCGGCTGCCTCTCCCTCCCCTAGAGCCCTGCGCGGGTGCGGGGGCGGTGCGGAGCCCCGGAGCCCAGGCGGGGGAGGCGGGGGCGGGACGCCGGGTGGAGGGGGGGATGCAGGGGAGGGGGATGGGGACTCCAAATTGCTTCAGACTTCCTCCCCGCCTCTCCAAATCCTTCCCAGGCGAGTGGAAGCAGGAGGGGGAGATGCGGAATGGAAATACTAGCCTCGGGAGGCACAGGGAGTGGGCGGCTGGATATGAGGCCCCTGCCCCCGTCCGCCCACGCGCGCGTGCTCTCCCGGCGCTGACGATGTCCTCGCTCCAGCTCGGCTCGTGACTCTGCTTCTTGCTGGCAGAATTCCGCAGCGCAGCGTGCACTGGACGAGGGGGAGCAGCGATGGCTTATAGGGGTGACCCTAGTCTACTTAGCTGCTATCCACCCCACTTCCCTGCCCCATCCTACTTTGACTTCCCAAAGGACATTGTGTCTTCACCCTTCTAACTCCCCTAGTCGTGGTCCACTCCTTGAGACTCCAGTCCTGGGTCTCTATCCTTCCTCCAGCTGCCTCCCAGGCATTGAAAGATCAGTTTCAGGGCTGGATGTGTAGTTTCTTTGCTTGTCTAGCATTCACAAAGATTTGGGTTTGATCCTCAGCGCAGTATAAGCAGGTCGTGACTGGTAAGGTAATCCCAGCAGTTGAGAGGCAGAGACAGGAAGTTGAAGTTCATGAGTTCAAGGTCGTCTTTGTTGGAAGCCAGAATTGGATCCCTGAGACTTTGTTTTAAGAGAAAAAAAAATGCTCATCTCCTTCTTGGGCGTCCTGATCATCTCTTCCACCTCTTCCGAGGCCGTGTTTGTGCTAACAGCAGAGGGGCCTGGTGGGGTCTTGGGACTGTGCCCAGACTTGTACACCAGGGCCACTTCAGTGAACACCTTGGACAGGACAATGGAAAATCAAACAGGAGTGAGCCTGGTCAGACCCAGCCCTAGGTCTTTCATCCCTCTCTGTTGATTTCATGACACATGCTCCACCCTGCGGGAAACATTATGGTTTGGTTCTGCTGAAACCCAGAAGATGCACGCAGTGCCCTTGGTACCTGGGCAGAAACCTTGACCTGGGGGCTTTCTTCTTAGGGATGCAGTGAGGGAAGGCAGATGCTGATATAGGCTTATCCAGTATCTGCGAACACACAATAGGTAAGAGAATTAAGTTGAAAAGTCGGAGAGCCTCAGAAATCACACCGGTGTCAGTGCTCTGCCTTAGGGAGTGCCAACAGCTTTTAGCTAGCCTGAGGCAGAATAGGGGTGTGCCTTGACAGAGACGCACGTTTCTGTCCAAGGAAGGTGTAGTGGCCAGGTTGAAATCTTCCTAGAAGACAGGCAAGCCAGGCCCAAGCTTCTGAGTTCTGGGTTCCAGTAGAAGCTATTTGAGCTTGACCAGCCTTGCACACAAGCTTGGCAGCTTCAAGCCAGAGTTCTTCTCTCAGGGCTTCTTGCCTTCCAGCACAGTCGTAACGAATCTGTTGAATCTAGTTGTCGCTAACGGGGACTTAGACTCATTTAGAAAGCCCCTGCACAGCACTGGCTGCTCGGAGTTCCTGCTATTTGATGCAGTTTAGCACCAACTTGAGCTTTCTGGGTTTTTGTTTGTTTGTTTGTTTGTTTGCTTTGGACTTCTGTTAATTCTTGTCACCTGATACCTGATGTCACCTCAAAGACAGGGATTTATGCACAATCTGTAGTGGGTTGGCCTCCTTTGTTGAGACTGTAATGGATTAATAAAAATTCTGCAGATACCCAAGTGGCTGCAGCAGCAGAAACACTGCAGGTCAAGAAGCGGCAGTGGGTAGCAGGTCCCCAAGGGGGACAGGCCATGGGCAAGGCGTGCTGAGCAGAGAGCAGCCAGTCCCAGGCAGGGATGGCACAGATCCCCGAGTGGTTGCAGCAGGCCATGAGGAGAGACAGACAGATGGGCATGTCCAGAGACCACGCCACAGGTCTCTGAAGGTGGTTGGTCATGGGCAGGGAACCATGTGGTGGACAAAGCAGACAGATAGGCACACCTTGCAGAGTAAGGTTGGATATTTAATTAGTGGGTTATGGAAGGGAAAAGGGAGGAGAGAGAGAGAGAGAGAGAGAGAGAGAGAGAGAGAGAGAGAGAGAAGACAGAAGGGAGAGACAGAAGCTGCCTCTTTCAGAGGGAGACAGAAAAAGGGAAGAGACTCAGGCTGCAAGAAGGAAGGAAGATCTGCCTGCATCAGCGGATGGGGTAGGGAGTGGGAGTGGGCGTGGCTTGTCTCTTAGACAGGACAGACCATTGCAAAGACAGGACAGAGCATTTTCTTCTTTGGCCATTCATTTGTTTTCTTGTTTCATGACTTGAGGTAGGCACCAAGTGAAAAGTCAAAACGACGTGGGCTTTGAGTTTTGGATACACAAGGAAGAAACAAACCAAAAACCCAATTACATCACAGTGAACTCAGAGAACCGGATTGTTCAAGAGGCAGAATGAGAACATATTGAAGAGGCTGCAGATAGCTTGCCTCAGGGAGTGCATCAATCAGCTTGAGCTGCATGTGCTGCGGTAACAAATGAGCTCAGCATCAGTGGTGAAAAACAAGATTTTACACACACACACACACACACACACACACCATTAATTTCCCCTAGCTCTGTGGCTCAATTTCACATATCTTCCATCTGGAAGGGAAAGGAATGAGCAGGAGGACATAAGAGGTGGTGGAACCACGGGATGACTTCCCAAGGTTCCCTATGTCACTCGCATGCACATTTTATTGGCCAAAGTCAGTCAGCTGGTTTAAATCCACAGTAAATGGAGCAGGAAAACAATCCTTCCACATGATCAGCAGCTCTGGTGGGGTGGGGGTGGGGGGCTGGCAACTATCTTGACTAGTTACTCAAGCAACCACATCTCCTTGGCGGAGGTCATGATTAGGCTAATTTCACACTCAGACTAAAAGTGAAGGAATTCCTGCAGAGGGAGTCTTGTTAGCCACAGTCGTAAGGGACTTGGCCCATTCCCTACCCACTGAAAAGTCTTTGCTCTTAACTTCATCTTGTCTGCCCTTGGTCACTGTGTTTAGTTTCTCCTCCCTTTTAAAGACAGGGTCTCATATCGCTCTCAAACTCACTCACAGAGCTGAGTATGGCCTTGAATTCATTATCCACCTCCCCAACACTGGCTTTACAGGTGCTGGGTAGAAGGCTTTCTAACTGATGTCCTTAAGTGCCCTGGAATATCCCTGGCAGAGAGTCATCTTTAGGAGGCAGTGATCACCTGGATGCCACAGTATTTAAACCCAGAAGCCTTGCAGCCTAGCCTGTGCTGGGGCTGGATTGCTGTATGTGGGTCACCTGTGAGTGACCCCAGCAGGTGTCCCACCTGCTTGGAGCAGATGAGGGCTACAGAGTCCCTTGGTGTCACCCTCCTCTCCATTTTAACTTTCTGCTTTCCTTACAGATGCCACAGAGCAGCAGCAGATTCGTACTGTTAAGCCCTGAGCTCCTAGATGCTGTGCTGAGCTGAGCTTCACGATTTCCTCAGGGGCGGGGTGTAATGTCCTCCCTCCCTCCTCCTCCTCTGGTTTCTCAGGTGCTCCAGGTGCCCCAGGAAGACTGGTTAATGTGACAGTTCTGGGTGGGAATTCGCATGTGACTGAAAATCCAGCTCACTGGCTTAAGTGCTGGGGTTCTTATGTGTGCCTCCCCACACCCCCATCTCTCTTTCTTTGGTTTTTAGAGACAGAGTTTCTTTGTGTGGCCCTGGCTGTCCTGGAACTCACTCTGTAGACCAGACTAACCTCAGCCTCACAGAGATCCATCTACCTCTGCTTCCCAAGTGCTGGGATTAAAGGTGTGCGCCACCACCCAAGGATTTTGTCTTTTAAATTCATGTAAGTAAAACATCGACAGAGCAGAAGCGACTTCAGGTATGGCTTTGTAGCACCATAAAGTGCGCATAAAGAGGGACCTGGCCCAAGCATCTGCTCTTGAAGATGCTGGTGACAAATGCCACACACTCAGCCTCAACCAGAGAAGGCTGTCTTTGCAGTGAAGGGCAGAGGGTGCAGGGACTCATGACTGCTCACCGTGTTGAGAAGGAATGAAGGCTGTGTGCTCTGTGCTTTGGTAATGATAATAAGTACCCTCCATGCTCTGTCTGTGTCTCCGTGTGTGTGTGTCTGTGTGTGTCTGTGTGTGTGTTTGTTTCTGTGCACCTGCACAAGGAGGGCAGAGGTCGATGTTTTGAACAGGAACTATCACTGAGTCTGGAGCTCACTGATTCCACTAGACTGGCTGGCCTGTGAAGCTCCAGACATCCTCCTGTCTCGGTGCCCTCATCCTGGGATTCTGGGCATAGGCCACTGCACCCAGCTTTTCTGTGGGTTCCCAGGGTAGCACTCAGGCCTAGAACTGGAAGTACAGAGCAAATGAATATCTCCATCCGGATTTTACCCATAAGGTATTTTGTTTCCACAACATATTTAAAAACAAACAAAAGAAGCAAGTCACCAGCAGACTAGACTGCTTAGGGTTTTTGTCTAGACTTTGGGCATCTTCAATTTGTTTGATTTCTGCTGAATTGGAAGACTCAGCATCTCAGGGCCCACTGTCCTACTTGTCTTTCATGGAGGTGTTCCTTAAGATAGAGGCCAGGTCTCAGGGTCTTTCAGTTTTAACATGGTAGTCCTGACTGTGAGGGGCTGCTGGTCAGCCTATCGTTTTTATCAGAGAAGTTCCTTGGAATGAGTGAGCTGAGAGGACACTCTGCTGAGTTCGGCCATGTAAGGAAGCACACCGTACATTTTGACAGAGACACCGGCTCACAGAGGCTCGGACTGGGTTCAGTTTTCTTAACAAGAACTTCAGAATGTGCCACAACAGAAAACTGTATTACTGATGGAATAAAGATCCACGTTCAAGCTCAGAAATGAAATGGGTTTGCAAGAGGATCAAGAGGGAGATGAAGTGATTAGTGTACTATACATCAAATAAACACGCTGGAAACTTAAGAAAGATAGAGGGCGTTTGAAATCTAGCCGTGTTCCCCACTCTTTTTAGGGTTCGTGTCTCTCACTCAAGGTGCCCACCCTGGCCCTTCTGGTTTTGAGTCTGCAGCAGGAGACTTGAAGACAATGGAGGACTGGAGAAGATGGGATCGCCCCAGTGACCTGATCCAAGATCTGCTCCTTATTCCGAGAGTCTGTGCTTGTGTTCTGCAGCACTGCCCATTCCTGGACCCAGGCAAGTCCCACACACCTGTTCCTGGCTGAGCTTGGGGTGCATGCTGGGATCTCCATCGAGCTGAGCTTCAAGACATACCATATGTTTGTGTATGTACACAAACACATGTGCACACGCATGTACACACGAATCCATATACAGACAGTGTGTGTGGTAAATATATGTAATTTAATTTGTGTGTCTGTCTTTGTGGGGCTTGGACACGCCATAGCACATTTGTGGAGGTTAGAGGATAGCTGGAGGGAGGAGTCTCTCTTTCCATCATGTAGATTCTCGATACTGAACCCTGCTCATCAGGCTTGGCAGCAAGTTCCCTTACACTGAGCCACCTTGCTGGCCCCAGATCTAAGTGTACAATCCAGTTGCAGTGAGCATGCTCCCAGTGCTCTGTGTCCTTCAGCACCGTCCATCTCCTGGGTGTCCCACCAGTCACTCACAAGTCTCAGTCTTCCTTCTTGGTCTGTGGCTTTGCCTATTCTAGGAGCCTCACATAGGAAGAATCCTACACTATGTGTCCTTTCATGTCTGACTGACTTCATTTAGCAGTGTCTTCCAGAGTTGTCCATGTTGTAGCGTGTGTCAGAATGCCGTCCCTTTTAAGGCTGAACATTTTACAATGTGAACATACATATTCTTTCTGCATCCATTGCCTCCAATGGATGCAGAAACAACTTAGTCACCTGAGTTGTTTCTAACTTTGGCCTGTGTGACTAATGCCGCCATGACAGGGACATTCAGGTTCCTTGGAGTTCCACTTTCTGTTCTTTTGGGTATATTTTCCCATCACATTTTCCCTTGAATAACCAACCTGCAGTTCTGCTCCATGGTGGTGAGGTGCCCCTGGTACTTTCCAGATGTCCCTGTAGCAGCGGCTCTTGGACAGAAGCTGGAGCCAGAGCCAGGTAGGTGCTCCTGTGCACGGGCTTCCGTGCATGGCTGTCACCTCCCTAGGAGCAACGCTTTCCCCTCTTGATGTGGCTGGCACATCTTGAGGGGACAAGCGACTGGAATATGCTGTGTTTTCAAAGAATAAGCAGAGTGTAAGCTTTTGAGTGAACTTGTACCTGCTCGTCTTTCCTTTCTCAATTCCTCCTCTCCTTTGAGTGCCCCCATGACATGGGCCTGGGCCTGGTCCTTATCTCAGTAAGAACAATTCCAGCTTAGTCAAGCCTTTCCCTCCATCCCTGGTCACCTCCAGCATGCTGACTTCTCTTCAGGGAGCAGCTGGCTCTGGCTTGCAGGAGAAGCACCCTGGGGCTACTGGTGGAGAAGAGGGGGATCCAAATTCCTCAACAGTTTGGTTAGAAAAGCATTGCAGTGTGCCTGACTATGTTCCCCATTCCACAGTCCTGGGGAGGAAGTTGGGAACCTCAACCCAGATTCCTTTTCCTGTTTTTAAAAGAGCCAAAAGTAATCTCATTGGGTGTCGAGAAGGCTGCCCTTCGTAAACCACACTTAGTCCTTGGTTTAGGAATTGGGGGCTCTAAGACGATTGCCCTACTCTTGTCAGAGCTGTTTTCTGCACTTAGAGGACCCAGTGAGGCTGTAGTTTAATCACTGAGGTCTTCTGTCAACTGTTTGTGATTAACAATAGACCTTGTATCAATGGCGTGAAGGCCTCACACAGGAGGACAGCCACTGTCTGCTCCTGGGGAGAATCCATGTAAGGAAAAACAGTTAGTAGGATCATACCCAGGCTTCTGTTTCATCTGCCCCCAGCTGTTCAGCTCTCAGGGGAAAGGCTAAGTGGTACAGGAAGAGGGGAACAGAGAGATAGAAGACCAGCAGAGGTGGTAGGGGTTTTAGGCTTAGCAGGAACCAGAAGAAAACCCACCTACAGACAGACAGACTGAAGGTTACTGACCTTCCCTCTGTCCTTCTAAAGTGAGCAAGGCCGAGGGGGAGACCCAGGCAGAGTAGGGAGGTGGTATTAGGGTTAGGGTTAGAGTCAGGGTCAGGGTCAGGGCTAGGGTCAGGGTTAGGGAGGGTTAGGGTTGAGCCCGTGATACCCAAGCTTGCCAAATCCAGTTCTTATCTGGAGCTTGCATTATTGTGTTTTTATTTTCAGGATTTTTATTGATTGTGTTTTAATTTTCAGGATTTGGCACTTCCTTTTTAACTTTTGAAATATTTATTGGGGATGAAAACAATTCCCCTCAAAGGTAGAGACGGTGTCATGGAGACAAACTGAGGGCTTGATGTTCGGGGATTTGAAAGCTCTCTGAGTCTCTGATTCAGCTCAAGATCATTGTAGCCACATTTCCTGATTCCTCCTTGCCTCGATCCCCCTCACCCCTGACCCCTGACCACTGCTAGGAGGACCTTTGTTTGCTAGTCCACTAAGAGGATAACTGTCATTCATGAGGAACTGAAGGCTGCGGTTGCTCCTGTGATGCACAGCTCCCTGCTGAACAGCCTTGTGAACCCCACTGGCTCTGGGACAGGCAGAGCCTACCTTCTTTGCCTCCTTTCCTCCTTTACTGTCCCCGTGAGAAATGGTGTAGTTAGGAGAGACAGACTCTGGTTCCCAGAAAGTGTGTGTCCCAGAAGAAGATGAGGGCTCAGGTTAGAGAAATGGGGGTGGAAGTTGCCTGGGTACCCAGTGACAATTAGAGAGGGGTCTTCTATACTTTAAGTGCTAGGGAGATAACTTAGTGGGCAGAGAGGCAAAACCCTAGCCACTCACAGTTACCAGAACACTGTTCGAGCAGTAGCATGTCTCTGAAATCCCAGCTTCCTGTAGAGAGATGGGAGACAAGGACAAGAGAATTCCCTAGAAGCCCCCCCTCCACCCCAGCCAGCTAGCCTGGTGTACACAACGGCAAAACCCAATACAGATACTTTCTCGAACAAGATAGAAGGTGACAGCACTTGAGATTGTTCCTTGACTTCCACATGTGAAATCAAGTGTGGTACGTAATGACTGCTTCCACTCACACACACATGCACGCACACATGCATGCACACACACATGAACAAACACACTCACACTTCATATACACATCCATATAAAAAATTCAATAAAGGAATCATTGGTCTTATGGTAGGAAAATGTCCAGGGCCAACATATTCCATATAAAGTGTCGTTAGTCTGAAGCATACCACGACATGTGGCATGGGCCGTTAGGAACGCGTGGTGCAAACAGGTTCAAAACCAAACAAAAGAAAACAAGAAAGAAATCAAAGCATGGAGTTCAGGTAAATGAATGCAGCAGTAGTGGTGTTCGTCTCTAGACAGGCTAGTGCTGAGAGGTCAGTATAAAACCTGAGCTAGGTTCAGGGTACAGAAGGAATTGTGGTGGCACAAAGGAAAGTGGTCCTTCTCTGCTTGAGAGAACCTGATGGCGTCTTAGAGGAGGTGAGGGAGACGGTTCCCAAGGGTACTGCTGAAGAACTGGAGGAAGAGCGTGCGCGCAAAGGAAGTCTGTGGAGTGACCTGTGCTCCGATGGGCTCACGGCAGCACGGCAGTCTACGGTCAGTGGCGGTAGCTGAGGTTGGAGAAGCCAGATAGCAAAGGGCTTCCTGTCTAGGAATATGGACTTCATCCTTGTCATCTGGGATCCTCGGGATCTAGGAAGAGAGTGGTGTGATGAGGCTCGCGTTCCTTGTGGGGAATGCACTGACATGGTTGAGAAAAGAGTAGGGAGTGGGCAAATGCTATGGTGGGAGAGCGGAGAGGCCTGGGAAGAAGAGGAGGGGAGGGCGGAGGAGAGAAGAAGGGAGTGGGAAGAAGAGGGAGAGGAGAAAGTCCTCCGGGGACCTCCACCAAGACAGAAAGAACGAAGAGAGAAACCGCTAGTGTTTGTGGTAGAACTGAAGCCTGGGTGACAGTCTAGTGGGTGCAATAAGGGAAAAGGAATTAAGATGGTTCTTGGAGTGTCTGTGTGAATGGTGGTGTCATCCACAGGACAAGGATTTAAAAAGGAAGCATGTATTTTGGGAGATCAGTTCTGTGCTAGGCATATTGGGAACGACTTGCCTGTGAGAAGTTCCAGTAAGAATAGATGCCCAAAATTTTTGGATGTAAGCAGGAAGTAACAGAAGGAGTGGGAAGTCAATAGACAGTGTGGAAGTTGGGGGTGGCCTGGGTACATATCTGGTGCTTGCCAGGAGTTGAAGCAAAGGGCTTGGATAAGATTATTTAGGGTGAACCACTAAAGTAGGGGAAAAAGGAGGGCTGAGGGAGAGAACGTTAAATAAATAAGCATTCTGCAGAAGAACATGGAGCCTCCAAAGGAGATAAAGACCAAGCAGAAGTTCCTGTGCAAGGCCTGGAAATGTGCTGTCACGGTGGTGATGGTGCTGTCTGCTGCCTCAGAGGGATGAGGTAAGGAAAGGATCTCAAAATGTCCATAAGGTGGACAAAGGTGAGGTCAGCATCAATGGGATGAAGATGAGAAAGGCAAAATTGCTTGGAGAGAGGAGTCAAATGAAAGGAAGGAAGTGTGGATGATTCCTTCAGAAGGCTTGGTAGTGTCTCTAAGTAGAAGGATGCAAAGAACTTGAAGTTGTTGTGGTGGTGTTTCTCTAAGGGACACACAATACCAAAAGAGCAGCATCACTCAAGATGGGGGGGGGGGAGATGTGTGCTTCCAAAAAAGGGTGGGCTCCAGAGCTAAGATGATTTAACTCGGAGGAAGGATACAACAAAGCTGATGATGGTGGTGCTAGCCCCAGAGGCCTCAGAGAGGCGGGGGCCTAGGAAGGTCCCATACAATGTGACACATACCCTGCCCCCCAAATGAAATGCTCTTCTTTGGGGATTAAATGGAGATTAATAAGATCTAATAGATTTGTAAAGTGAAGAAAGAAAAGCTTGAGAAAGAGGAATGTATTAGACTTTGGTTGCAGATAACAAAATGCAATGCAGGAAGTATTCAGGCATTGGATGCTCACAAAGCCATTGCGGGGTTGGAAGGCCCTGGGATGAATCCAAGAGCATCTCATCGCTGATTTCTTTAAAGAGTTGCTCACCACCTCAACCACCATCAAGAAATGGGTGCACGGGGGTAGGGGGTGAGCTTGGAACCCATAGAGACAAATGCTGAATCCAGGGACCACTCCCTTGACTGTGACACAGGAGTCAGGAAGCCATGACTCTGCTTTTGGATACAGAATCAAGATTTCAAATTCAAGTCTCCCTGAGAGTTGTTTGTCAGAAGAACCCGAGTCACTCTCCAACTGTAAGACAGTGGAGCCTGTTTGTTCAACACTATAGGAATACCCATCTTCAGTCCCGTATTTAAACTCCCATAAAACAGCAGCAATAGCAATGTGCTCCCGACACAACTGTCCCTCTGTACGAACAGCCCCCTGCAATGATGCACCCGTGCTGTGTCCATTCATCTAACCACAGCGGGTGTCAGAGTCTGTGTCGGTAGGGTTCAGTAGACCACATCTGGAACCTCAGCTCTAATTAAATTCGCAATCTAATTACCCTTACACACTGCCATCATTCTCCAAGTGCAGGATAGATATGCACCAATGTGCAGTAAATGAGAATGTGGCAGGCGTCACCAGTGGCTTGTGGGTAAACTGGCTCTCAGAAAGGAGAGCAAGGGCTCGACTTGATGCACGTTTCCTATTTCCTTGGTTTAACGACCAGGAAACCAAGTCAGACTGCGAACATCCAGAGTGCTGCCCCTGAAGACACCTGAGGTTACGGGAGATGAGGCGATGGTATTGGTAAAGCAGCTGCCTTGCTAACGTGAGGAAATGAATTTGGAAGTCAACATCCATGTAACTGCTAGGTAGGTGTGACTACCTGCTTGTGAATCCTGTGCTTCAGAGGGGAGACAGCAGATCCCCAAGGAAAGCTGGCTGGGTAGACTAACTGAATCAGTGAGCTCTGGATTCACTAAGAGTCCCTGGCTCTCTATATAAGATGTGCACACACACAGAACACACAGCCACAGAAAGACAGACAGACATACCTCATGAGAACAGTTCTCAGGAGTCCATGTCGGTTGGCTCCAGCTTGCCATCCCTGCCTCAGTCCTCTTTGGTGGCACTGATTTCTGAATTAGCTCCACCGCAGAGGACTGACTTTGACTTCTTTGTAGGGGACTGGTGTTCTCAGACAGTTTCTCTTGGTCATTCCTGTCTTGACTTTCCATATCCCACAGGTCAGGCTGGCCTACATCTGAATGTGTTTTTCAGCTCCACATGCAGGTAGAATGTAGGAACACTCACAGGGCAGAAACAAATCTGTTTGTCCCACCCTCATTTGGTCCCAACTCCATGAGTTTCCAGGATCTTATTCCTTTCTCAGCCCCTGATCAGGGATTCTCATTGACAGAGCTGTGAGAAGCCCTGAAAGTGCTGGTGCCTCTCTCTTGTCCGCGCACGGTCACTACACTAAATGACCACAATTCCCTTGGGAGGAGTTTGGGAAGAAGAGTTACAGCATCAGCTTGCAATGTCATATGCGACAGAGTACACTGTTTTTCTCCTAGCCTGATGTGGTCTGGGAATTTAGCGAAGATGTATGCCCGCTTTGATATCCTCAAACAATTTGTCTGTTTCTCTTCTCTCTCTCTCTCTCTCTCTCTCTCTCTCTCTCTCTCTCTCTCTCTCTCTCTCCCTTCCTCCCCCTTCCTTTTCTCGTTCCTTCCTGTCTCTCCTTTCCCTCTCTTTCTTAACTATTCATATAAGATCTTGATGATGCCATTTCCCACATATTTTAGTCCTTGCTGTCCACAATTGTTCAGCAACTGCCTTTCTCTGGCTCTGTTGCCGTCTGTGTCTACTGCACCTGTGTTTATTGTATAGCCAATGTTTTTTGTGGCTTGACAACATAACTGAGGCTGGATCTCTTTACACAGGAACAGGGTCGTGGAGATAGCTCAGACACTAAAGTGCCCACTGTACCATAAGGAACTTAGTTCCACCCCAGAACTCACATACAAAGACAAGCTCTCGCCCGAGAGCCTGCACAGAACTTAAGGGCCCTTGTTTCTTTTGTGGAGGACCTGGGTTTGGCTCCCAGCACACACATGCTCCAACCACCTGTAACTCTGGTTCTCGGGGATCTGACCTCCACCGGCACCAGGGTTGTACATGGTGAGCATGCGTACATACAACCCAAACACTCATACCCATAAAATAAGAGCCATGAACACATACAGTTCCAACACTGGGGTGTGGAGACAGGAAGATCCGATGATCTCACTGGCCGGCCAGCCTACCCCAACTGGTGAGCACAGGATTATTGAGATGTGAAGGCCCAAAAGTGTGAGCCTATTTCCACCTTGACCAAAGGTCAGAGAGTTGGAACTTATCTCTATTCTTCAAGCTTACTGTGTTTCTACCTCAAACAAAGGTTCCACCTAGATTTAGATCAGAGAATTCTGCTGTCTCAAGGTTATTGTCAACAGGTGTGGCTAATATCCAGCCCTTGTATTTCAGGAATAGAGAAGGAGATCTGTTTCTACCTCAAACAAAAGTCCAAGGATCCAACTAATGCTCCACTTCCCTTAAGGAGATAACATTGGATTCCACCCAGGGAATGGTTTGCCTACAGAATGTTTTGGTCTGGGGTGTGAGCATGACTTGTTTTGTTCTAGCAACAGATTGTTTAACTATGAATGTAGCCCACGACCTCCAACTGGTCTGTTTATTTCCTTGTATCATGTTAATTCAGTTTTTTTTTTTTTTTTTAAATCTTACTCCTACCTCTTGGGGTCGGGGTATTTTAAGCAATTGGAAATTAAACATGAGTGATTTCAGTATTCACTGGAACTCCCTCCTGGTTCTATTCTATGCTTTCTGTGTTATTGTTTTTACACATGTCTTTGTATTCTTTTCTTATATTTCTGATCCCCATGCCCCGACCCTGGCAAGTGGTATTTTTGTCGAGGCTGGTCCCCAACATCGAGAGACCACTGTCTAAAAATGAGAGTGCCAGAGAAAGCAGATACCCACCTCTGGCTTCCTCACACACATACAGAACATGTGCTCATACCCCTTCCCACACATGCACCCCCACATATGCGTGCATCTGAACACACACACTCATGCTTGTGCACACAGACACATGCACACGCAGATCTGCCTTCTGTCCTTCTTTTTCCCTTCCCCTTCCCTTCTGCTCTCTCCCCAGTTTCCGTCCTATCTCTTCTCCACTTTCGTTTCACTGACATACAAATTACGAACTTTCTAACTGGCTCCCAGAACACAGAGATTGTCTTTAACGGGAATCTGGAGGCTGAGTCAAGTGTTGAGGGCAAAAGACAGTCTCAGCAAGCAGGGTCAGTCGCCTCGGGGAGGATGGGAGAGGTGGTCTCTGCTGTGGGAGAGCTTTATAGGTGAGCCACTCTGATTTGGGGGTCTGTGATCTTAACTAACCAGTGACCCAGCTTTCATGTAAGGAATCTGGTGAGGCTGTGAGTTCAACCAGCACTGCAAGTCAACACCTGTGGAGAAAAATCTCTCTCTGAACTTGGGCTCTGTTCACGCACTGAACTCTGAAGGTGATGATGCTGGTTTGAGGCAACCCAGGACACTCTTAGGACAGCCACAGAAAGCCCCTGGCTCCCTGGCTGTATTTTGAGTCCTGAATTGAACGCTTTGAGTTTGTTAGGATGCTACTGATATCTGCACCACAGTCGGGGCTTTCCTCGTGGCCACAGTTCCTGCTCATGGTCAGGCGGGCACAGTCTGGGGAGGTTAGGGTGGAGGGGAGTCTGCAGGCTGGCAGACTGGTGATGTCAATAGATGGCCCAGTTTTATAAGAAGGCTATGCTAGCAGAAGGGGCTGGGAGTAGCACAGGAAACCAAAAGATGCTGCCCTTCCCCTAACCATCTGCATGGAGTAAACAGGTGAGCTGTATCAGTAAGCTTTGTGCATAACCAGCCTCACCGAGGAATTAAACACCTACAAATCACTATCCTAGAGAACCTAGACAACAATGAGGACCCTAAGAGAGACATACATGGATCTAATCTACATGGGAAGTAGAGCTCCTGAGTAAATTGGGAGCATGGGGACCATGGGAGAGGGTTGAAGGGGAGGGGAGAGGAAGGGAGAGGAGCAGAGAAAAATGTAGAGCTCAATAAAATCAATTTAAAAAAAAGAGTAAAAAAAGAAAGAAAGGAATTAAACAACGAACTCTTGCCAAACTCAGAATCAGTGCTCAGCAAGTGCTAGTTCTAATTATCACTAGTGAGTGGTGGATGGAAGGAACTGGCTGGGTGAAGAGTGGGCAGGTCTGACAATTGCAATAAAAATGCAGGAAGGGCAGTGGTAGAAGCTGATGAAGGGTCCTGCCCTCCCTTCCCCTTTTCCTCCTTGCCCTCCTCTAATGTTGTCTGTTGGTAACAGCTACAGGGTACAATTCACATTCCATACCCGTTTAAATCATACAGCTCAAAATGTTCTTAACTATATTCCCACAATGGTATAGTCTTCATTACAAATGACTATAGGACATTTTCATCAGCTCAAAACCAAAACAAACGTTGGGGGGTGGGGTGCAGCTTGGTGGAAGAGCACTTGCCTAATACATGTGCTCCATTGACAACTCTGTCTTCTTCAGTCATCACCCCCAAATTCCCATCACCCCAAATCGAGGAACCCACTAATCTATTTCCTATGTCTATGTTTCCAGGTTAGCCTGCTTTGGCTGTTTCATATAAATGAGGTAAAAATGCATACTAGCCAGCCTGCTTTCTGAAATGGCCTTTTATTTCAGCTGGAAGAATCCTTCAGCACGACAGAGCACCAGTGGTAGACTATCAGACAATAGTAACAGGTGTACACATGTGTACAGTGTGCGTGTGTACACATGTTTGCTTGTGTGTGCGTGTGTGTGTGCTGGTGAAGGAGCAGGATTTGCAGGCTCAGATTTCACATCCTTGGAGTGTAATAATCCCCTGCCTGTTTTTTTTTTCTCTTTTGCAACGTGCTTAGAAGGGAAAATGCCAAAAGCCAACAGAAAACAGAATCCAGGAGGTTGCCAGTGAGTCACTCAGTGGCTCAGGCCTGCTGTGCAAAGCAAGGCTGGGAAATCTCCGCCCTTGGGGCTCCCCTCTGGAGGGAGGACCAGCTGATGGAGTGAAGGCACAGGGAGAAGAGACCAAACCGCACTGATCTGGGGGGAGGACAGGTGGATTGGAGAGGAAGATGAGAGTGGCCCACAGCAGATCGCCACAATGGAAATATTGAATGGGTGGCGACGAGAACCACACCGAAGACTGTGTAGAGAGGTCACTGGGAGGGCTGTGGCCTGTCTTCTCTGCACAGAAACGTATGCAAAGGAGCATCCAAGAGGCACCTGTGTTTTTAGTGTGGGTATCACCGAGGGGCAGAGAGATGGAGTTGGGGTCTCTGGCGTGGCAGTCCCATGACAGAATTAAAATGCCTAGCAAGGACAACCCTCGCTTTTGAAATTCTTTCCCTTGCCTTCTAAGTCAAAGAGAGAAAATTTTCCTGGTGGCATGAGCCCACCAAGTCCTGTTTATGCAGTCAGTGCATGAGGCTGGCTCTGTGCATGCGCTGTGCTGGCTGAGTTACCTCTCCAGTCTCTATTTTTAGACCTTAGTCAGTGTAAAGAAAATTATTACTTGAATAACAGTAGGTGGTGCACAGATATGACAAAGACGGTGGTGACTGGATGAAAACGGAGCTAGAGGAGTGTCAGAGTCATTGTCAGCCCAGTCCATGTGTGACTCATGGCTTTCCACCGGGGAAACTCCATTGAACTCAGACTGAGTGGCTCCCGGCCCTGCAGACCTCAGTTGCAGACACTATGAGTGGGGATGCCCCTAGTTCCTGCATTTCCTGCTGGAGGGCAAAGGGCGGTTTGCACATCTGTCCGTCTCACTACAGTGTCTGTCCTATCCTCATAGCACACAGGATCCATTAGGACTTATTAGCTGAGAGCATGAGAGAATGAATAAGCAAACAGCTGTCATCTCATTATTGCCCTAACTCTGCACATCTACTTACAAATTCATTGCAATACGAAGCAGCTGCAACCGTGCTAGACGCCCTGCCCCTAACTTCCTTGAGCCAGCTTCATTTTTAGTCAATGATCAGTTTACTTGTTGTGCACAGCGGGAATGAAGATGCTGGGGATGCTGGAGCCAGGCAGACCCAGCCTCCTTCCTCCTCCGAAAGCTTGGTGTCTGGGACACTTTCGACCATTTCAAGTTTGAAGCGTCTCCCCCAGGTATAAATTAATGAACAAGATGGTCCTGAGTCACCTTGGTGAATGTCGTGAGTGACTGCAGTAGGGAAGGAGAAAGCAAATGATGAAGCAACACGCTCCAACTCAGGGAGCCTTGCTCTGGCTCCTTTGCCTTAGCTAGCGATGGGCTTGCCGGCTGGCTGAAGATTCAGGTCGGCCAAGGGAAGTCCTTAGCCCCAAGCTTTGCTTAAACATGCAAACATGGAGCAAAATGGACAAAAATACCTATGCTAGGAAAACTCTCTCCCGCTGTGAGCCTGCAGGCTGGTGGCTGGGCCAGCAGCAGCGGCCCTTTGGGCAGGTGACCTAAGGAACTAAACACTCGCTCTCTAGACTGCGGAGACCCTGCCGCTCCCTCCCTCAGGAATGTGGGCAGTGCGATGTTGGCATGGTGACCAGCGCATCTTGAGGAGTAGAATGGGGGCCCTGCTAGCTCCACTGGCTCCGACTGGCAGGGAGAGCCCAGTCCAGGAACTGAGGGGGCCTACAGCTCCACTACTGCCCGGGAACAATGAAGCTGTTGCCCTGGCAACAGAGAGTGGCCTCTCCCCGGGCCTCAAGGCTGAGTCTGGGAATAGGTGTCTTAAGAACAGGAGGTGGGAAGAGAGGGGTCTGGGTTGTTCTCAGAGCTGGGAGAAGGACGTCGCTAAGGACTGGAGCCCAGCTCTTCCCAGAGAAGATGATCGGAGCCCTGTTGGCCCATTCTCCAGGACCACTGTTGGAGGCATTGCCGTGGAGTCCCCCAGGAAGGGAGAATAACAGCAAACAGTCTAGCTGTCTGAGTAAGGACTCACCCCCCAACCCTCAGCTCTCACAGCTTCTGAAAGCCGGTCAGGGTCAGTGATGGTGAAGTTGACACACGGGGCTGACTGATTGACAGCTGTAACTCTGGGGACATTCTGAGAACTCGACTGTCTGTGGCTGCGGAGGACACAGATTGGAATGAGGTGCTGATACAGGCAGGTCAGGGCCAGGTCCTCTGCTCTCTGAGCCTGAAAGCTAACAGACCCTTCTAGGGACCCTGGGGGTTTCTGAAGTGCTTTCTTCTTGGGCGAGACAGTTCAGCTTCGGATTGAGCTGCCAGGTCCCAGGAAGTCATTCCAGTCCTCAGCATCAGGTCTCCCCTGCTGTAAAGCAGGCCTCACCAGGGTGGCACATTGGCATTGAACAAGGCAGACGCCCCTAGTCTCCGGGACACAGGAGGCTCACTTGTTTCTCCCGTCAGAATACTGCAGCTCAGGTGCTTCTTGGCATTACACAAACTGCCCAGACACCCATCTGCAGTGACCCTCGTTCTTCCTGAAAGCCCCTCACCTCGGTGCTTATTAACCTTCTGAGGAGCGGTGTTTAGGAAGGACATCGCTCTGTCTTGGCAACGGCTGGTTCTGAGAAGGGGCAGTTGCAGGTTCCCCTTCCCTACTTGCCTTCCCCACTCCCCTTTTGAATCTCAGTTGATTTCACCAGGAAAATGAAGGATTAAGAAAGGATGAGGTGCTCCTTGAGAAAGGCCTGCAGACTCAGAGGCACTGGGGGTGGGCATCTTGTCCCAAAGGTGCCCCAGGCTTTGTGCACATGATACTTCCCAGGAGGCAGGTGGCAGGGGAACACCTGCTCAGCTACTGGCCCACCCACACCTTGCATCCCATGGCTTACCCACCTCCATAATCAGCACCCAATATCACGATTAGGAAGCCTGCGTGGGTGTTGGGGGAGAGGAAGGCGGGAGACAGGCTCATAGCCAGACTGTCCCCTTACAGAACTCGTGGCTCCCTCTTGTGGCTGTCAGGCCTCATGACGCCTGGCATCCCATCCAATGCCCTTGGAGGCTAGCCGCCCAGAATTATCCTCCTCCCCAGGAAAGGACACACCAGGCCAGGCTGGTTTCTGAGAGCTGGCTTGACCTGACCCTTGTGCAGCCAAAGTAAAATCATGCCTAGCTCAAGTCTTATTGGAACCCCAGGACTCTTTTCTGCTCCCTCCTAAACAAGAACCTTGCTGGTAAATCAGGGGTGGTGGCGCATGCATTTAACCCCAGCACTTGGGAGGCAGAGGCAGGTGGATCTCTGTGAGTTTGACGCCAGCCTATTCTACAGAGCAAGTTCCAGGACAGGCTCCAAAGCTACACAGAGAAACCCTGTCTCAAAAAATAAAGAACGAAAGAACCTTGCTACCTTGCTGGAATCTACTGTTCTCCGGAAGGCAGACTGCCGGCTATGCTTCTGAATGAACCGAGGGCCAGGAGCAGCCTCTACCCAGAGATCTTTTCTGGTCTGAGAGCAACTAAGACTGTATGAGAAGCTCATGGATGAGTTAGGGATCTCTGTAGGTCAACGACTAGGCTGTGTCCATCGTTGTCTCCGTGGGCAGAAACTGAGAAACTGAGGCACCACTGGCTGCTCTCTGGTGCCTCCATGCTGGGCTGTGTGCTCCTTCCAGTCTGAGGTCCTCCAGCTGAACCCATGGTTTCTGAAATGACGTGCAAACGATGGACTCACAGACTTTTCTGGAGAGAGCATCAGGGCTAGCGTCATTTCTCAAGGGACTCCAGCAGAGCAAAGGAAATGTTCTTCAGCACCCTGTGCGTCCCTCCCCACACTCTCCACACTCGTCACTGTGGGAGGGGCACACACTGCCTTTGTATCTGTCTAGAGCTCCTTTGGGCTGCTCTCGGGGACGGATTGAAAACTACAAAAGAATTTCAGACTCATTTCTTCCTCAGGGCATTCGTTTCTGCCCCCAGAATGACCCAGCTCGATCGCCCTCCTTAGTCATCTGCTTGGGATCCAAAGAGTGTTAGCCGTTTCCACAATCTCCTTCCCATTAACAAGGTACAGCGTGTCACCCTCAGGAGTATTGGGATGAATGTGACTGTGGGGGGGCAGGTGGCATTGCTGCAGGAGCTCTGTGTCTTCCCTCAGCATACAGAGGGGAAAGGGAACGTGACAGGACCATTTTCTGGGGAGTCTACTTCATAGAGTTTGATGATTCAGTAACTAGATCATGATGAGGTATCAAACAGCTGACCTAGGGACAGCCACAGGGCTAAAAGATGTATAAGGTAGAGAACAGAGATGGTGTGGTGGCCAGGGATGTGCCATATAACACTTGAGACACTCAGGGCTGTGGATGCAGCTCACTTGGTCCAATGCTTGCGCAGTGTGTGAAAAGCCCTGTGTTTGATCCCCATTGCCACATAAATGGAGTGTGTGGTATACGTGTCTGATCCCAGGACTCAAGATGTAGTATCAGCAGCATCCAAAGGTCAAGGCCAGCCTGGGTCACATGAGGTATGTTGGGGGTGGGTATTCAAGATGTGTAGACACTTGCTCTGGAGTTGGGTAAGACAGGAGTGCTGGGTACAGACTGCGGAATGTTACAGATGGATAAACACAGGACCATACTCACCCAGTGATGCCCTTAAAGTTCATCTAAGTGGTACAAAGTTCACTCCCAGTTTTAGGAGCTTGTTATATAGTCTAGTCTCTGACTCTGTCCCTCCCCCTCTTTCTATCTCTGTCTGTGCATCAAGTGCTTTCCTCAATAAATCTTTGCTTTATTTACTCTTTGAGACAGGGTGAGACAGGGGCTCTCATTGAGCCTGGAACTCACCTGCTATAATGACTGGTCAGTGAGCCTCCCCCAACCCCGTGAGCTCCAGAGATCCTCCTGTCTCTGCCTCCCAGTGCGGGGATTACAGGTGTGTGGCCACGCCCAGGTTTTCCGTGGTTCTAGGAATGGAACCCATATCCTCCTGTTTGCACAGCAAGCACATCACCCACTTGACCCTGGGTGTTCTTCTATTGACGGATGTGTGATCTGCAGGAATTTTCTCCCATCATTTGGGTTGCTTATGACTGTTGACCACCAACCAGCCTCTCCACTAGGAGAAGGGGACATCCTGATATCCGTGAGCAAGACAGGGTGCAGCTGATAGAGGTGAGTAGTTGTGAAAGAATCACCCTTCCGGTGCTCCCTGCTCCTGTTCACTGCAGAGTTCCTGTATAGGGTCATACGTGTATCTTGACCCATAGGAGGAAACTGTGGGTACCTGGGGAGGGTCCTAGCCCAGGTTCCCGTTGTCGTGGGGTCTTTGACTCCCTTGGCTGTTCTCATGCTATTTCACTCTGTAATCGGGGCTGGCATGGAATCCTCCTGCCTCAGCCTCCTAAGTGCTGGGATCATGGAACTCCTCAGTTCCTCTCTAGAGTACTATTATAAAGGGTCAAGCATAGCCCTGCCTGTTCTCATTCTTTGCTGTCTGGGCCATGATGGGATCCCGTGTTCCTGCATATGCTCTTGGTGTGGCACAGAGGCAGACCTCCTGGTCTCAGTCTTGGAGCCTCCCAAATGGTGATCTAAATAAACCTTTTCCTCCTCATAAGAGAGTGGTCTCGGGTATTTTGTTGTAATCCTACAAAGCTGACTAATACGTGTTCTTGCTATAATCCATTTTCCTCCATCCTCCATCATGAAGGCTGAGCCATGAAGCCCATTGCCATGGGGAAGGAGGTAGGTACTTCCCAGAACAAAGCTCTCAGGAAGAGATGGGAGACCCACTGCAGGGAAGGTCATTTGCATACAGGAAAATAAAATAGCAGTTTGGGGATGAAAAGGAGGCCAGGACTCAGAACCAGGCGGTGATGGCAAGGTATGCAGTAGTCAGTGGCAGAAGTCTTTCCTGTGATGACCAGGCCAGGCAGAGAATGTCCACCTAGCTTCTCCACCTCTTCCATCCACTACCACTCTCTGAGTCTGAATGTCTGGCTTGTCTCTCCATCACAGAACACCTAAGAGATGGCTGAGGAGCCTGGGCAGTGCAGGCTCCCCCAGGGAGGTGGTACTTAGGGAGTATTAGGATGAGCAATCACTCAGGGAGGGGAACAGGACAGAGCCCCCCACAGATGGACCCCACAGGCCTGGAGTGGGAAGCAGCTCAGTGTCTGAGGAGCAGAAAGCATTCTCGTGCAGAGATGGCTCAGTGATGGAGAGGCTGATGAAAGAGAAGGGCTTCCCCATGAGCCAGTACCACCGTCACCTGCGTCTCCTGGCCTCACAGCCACCGTGGTGCTCCAGTCATCTGTCGCCTGCGGAGCCTTTCCTTCTGACAGGATACTGGTGGCCCTCCTCCTCTGTTGAACTCCATTCCTGCCCACCCCGTGCTTATTATCTTGTTATTTTGGGGGGATCGAACGCAGAGCATCACACATATCAGGCAAGCACTCTACTATCATCAAGTGGCACCCCTAATCTTTGTGTGTGCGTTATATATGTGTGTGTGTGTGTGTGCGTGCGTGCGTGCGAGTGTGTGTGTGTGTGTGTGTGTGTGTGCACATGGGGGCCGGAGAAAGATATTGGCTTCTCAAATCCCATGTAACCCCTTGCCTCCTTTCCCCATAGTGCTGGGGTGACAGAGTATGCACACCCACACTAGGCTTTTTACATGGGTGCTGGAGATTTGAACTCAGATCCTCAAACTTACATAGCAATTGCTCTAAACCATCTCCCCAGCCCCTTCCTGTGTTTAGATCCACAGCTGCTATTCACTGAGAAGCTCCTCTGACCTTCTCAGGTGGAAAGGACACCCTCCCCTTCTTTGTACTTCTGTTTAAATTGCCCCCCACGTGTGTGTGTGTGTGTGTGTGTGTGTGTGCGTGCACACGAGCATTCATTAGTGAGCATGCGTTTGTGGAGGCTAGAAGTCAACCTCAGGTGTCGTTCATCAGATGCTGTCCACCTTGTTTATTGAGACAGATTCTCTTACTGGCTTGGAGCCAACCCAGTAGTTGAGCTCTTGTCTGGCTAGTGAGTCACTTCTGTTTCCACCTCCCTAGTATTGGGATCACAGTACAGCTACCATGCCCAACCATGTGAAAACTCCCACATGGGTTCTGGGGGCCATCTCCACAGCTCTCTCCGCAGTTTTTTCTGAATATCACCACCATGTCTTCTCCTGAGACCCCTTGCCTGTCTTTCTGGTCACCTGACTGGTGTTTCTGGGGACAGACCTCGAGTCTCACTTTGTTTGGTGTTCTCTGTGTTTTCCTGGTACTTGTTTCTGCATCACCGGCCCATGGGCTTTTACTTTGTTCGTTTCTCTTGAGGCTTGGGTCCCTACCATCTACCTGCCCATGAGGTCGCTCATGCAGCATCAACTGTCTGCAGGAATGACTGTTCACATGTCTTCCGACTTCTTGGATCTGCCTGGTGAAATCAGATTGGCAGCTCAAGATAGGAAACAGTGTGGTTGGTTATCTACACCACTGGCATAGACAAACACTAAAGCAAGGACTTCCCTCCTCCCCTGCAGAGCCAGGACAGCAGCACCCAGGGACAAGAGGGTTTGCTAGCACTCACAATAGTGGACCCACCAGAGCTCCTCATTCTGGAGCATGGGAGAGTGTGCATCTTTCACAGGTTCGCAGAACACTGTTGGTCTGGGGACCATCGTTTGAGATCCAGTAACCACGCTGACCACAAGATCAAGTTCAACTCCAGCCCTTCTTCATTTCCGTATCATCCACCTGCTTTCCTAAGCCAGAACCCCAGGATCCTCTTGATGCCTCACCTCCGGCTCAAGCCCCATAGCTTAGAATCGTGGGTCATCCGGTTCTCTCTTCCTCTGCATTCTCTCCTGTCTGTCCTCAGTGCAGGGGCCCTACTTCCTCCCAGAGTTCTCTCCTTATCAGAACTTGGGCACCAGTCTCCTGGGCCCATCTGACCCCTCAGTCCACTCTCTAATAGACCTGCATCAGTGCAATCATATTATCCAGAGGGTGGAAGATGGCAGTGGCTCCTTTTCGCTGTCTGCCAGAGGGCTCTGTCTAGAGCATGCGCCCCTCCCCGCTCTCAGCACTGGGTTAATGAGCGCCCCTCCCACCAGAACTGCTCCTGCTCTTTTCCCACCCCAGGCCGGGCTGGACTCTTCTCACGTTTCCTTGCTCTCTCTCAGGATTCTAAGCCCAGTCTTCTGGCCATTCCTTCTGCCTGCCTGTCACTGCAAACTCACCCAGGAAGAACTGAGTTTGTTTGCTTATCTGTTGATTTAGAAAGGGAGCAAGCAAGCGGGAGCGTGCTCAGACATGTGCCACTGTGCAAAGGACAAAGGAAAACTTCAGGAGTCAGTTCTCCCCTTCCACTTTGGGTTCTGGGGACCAGCACCACACATACTTTCATTCCCTGAGCCATCTTATCAGAACCATTACCATCATCATCTTCCTTCTCCTTCTTCATCACCACAGACAAGGCTCCTTGTCTCCCAGGCACGCAAGACTGGCCCTGCCTCCTGTGTGCGTGGATTACAGCAGTGTTCCGCCATACCTGGTTTATGCTGTACAGGCAACAGCGTGCAGGGCTGGCTTCACGCATGCTAGGCAAGCACTCTACCAGCTGAGCTACACCCAGAGCCTGCCCCACTTGAAAAAGGAAGGAACAGTCCTCTCAAACACTGCTCGCTACTGTGTCTGGCATGTGTAAGACTTTCAGGTGGGCTTAGGCTGTTCCAGAAGAAGACTAAGAATTCATACATGTCCTTTATGCTGTTAAGTGAACACAGCACCAAACTGACACCTAATGTCATTGTATTAGTTGGTGACCAACATAGAGACCCATAACTGGTGAAGATACAGAAAGCAGAAGACTGAGGGGTGAACACACACTGCACCCCCACACCAAGACTCGGGGATCATTGTGGAAGAGTGGACAGAAAGATAAGGGCCAGAGGCTGTGCGTGACTACAGGGAAACTGTCTTCTGGATGCAGCAGGGCGGTGCACAGATGGACTCACAGTGGTTGCGACAGCATGCACAGGACCTGAACAAGCTCGAGCCAGACTGAGTGTCCGCATGAAAGGCAGAGTGAGGTGTGAGAGTCCACCCTCAGCTGTGCAGCCACTTGTCAGCTGCTGGGCAACGAAAAGTCAGCTTCTCCAGGAGCACAGCCTCTGGTGAGGTGACCACGCTCCAATGCATCCAAGAGTATTTAGATAGCACAACTTTTTCTTAAAGGCGTAGAAAATAAAATTATACACAGTTGGGTGGGTGGGGAAGGGGGTAGAACTGGGGTTTAGCATTGGGGGGAAGATATAAGCAAGTGTCTTCCATGTATAACAAGTCTCTCAAAATGAACTGATGCTGCTGTGGGGCAGAAGGATGGAGAGACTGCTCGGTGCTTAAGAGACCTTGCTGCTCTTGCAGAGACCCATATGGGGGCTCGCATCTGTCTATGACTCCAGTTTTAGGGGATATGATATCTTTGGCCTCCATGGGCACCAGGCACACACATGGTTCACAGACATACATGCAGGCAAACCCTGCCCATCCCCAACAGGGATAGGGTAACTATCAATCCTGTGCAAAGCTGAACTCCCATGTGGGAGAGATTCTGAGAGAAAAACACCTGTCTCAGTGATCTCAAAGGTGTTGTGGCGGAGAGCTGCTCCTGGCCACTGGTTTCCTGTGCCAACGAGCTTTTGCATCCCTTCCTTGGGGGGATCTTGTGTGGTCTGTAGCCTTGGTCATGTGGCAGCCATCTTTGGCACCTATGGCTGGCAGGTGAGTAGACTTGAAGGGTAGGACACACAGGGGAGACACACACGTACATTCAGAGGCACTGTTCTTTTGGGAGCTGTGGGAGGCCCTGGCATGACCTTCAACACAACCTGACCGTGTTTCCTTAGCCAGAAGGACCAGAGTCTGCTCCATCTCACAGCCAGTCTTCCAGAACTCTTAAGTTTTCTGCAGTCTGGAGAGGGGAGCAGTGGCTATTTCCTAAGAAGTTGAGAGTAGTTGGCATCAAGGGCTCTGCTCTGGCCTTTTAAGTGGGCATCTGCCAGTATGCCTCCACTGGTGTTAGACAGAGTGCTTTTGGAGGTGGGTGAAATTCATTGTCTAACACCATGTTAACCTGTGGGACTTTGATTTCTTTTTTTTTCCAGTTTATTTATTTTTTATTAAAAATTGCCATCTCCTCCCCTCCTCCTCTCCCTTCCCTCCCCTCCCCTCCACCCACACCCCCAGTCCCTCCCTCTTGAGGCCAAACAGCCATCAGGGTTCTCTACACTATGTTGAGTCCAAGGTCCTCCCAACTCCCCCCAGGTCCAGGAAGGTGAGCAACCAAACTGACAAGGCTCACACGTAGAGACCAAGCCCATCGCCATTGTCCTTGGCTCCTCGGTCAGCCTCCACCATCAGCCACCCTCAGAGAGTCCGATTTGGTCGCATGTTCCATCAGTTCCATTCCAAGTGGACTTGGTGGTCTCCCATTAGTTCTGTCCTGCCGTCTCAGTGGGTGAACGCATCCCTCATGGTTCTGACTTTCTTTCTCATGATCTCTCTCCATCCACTCCTCATCAGGACCTTGGGAGGTCAGTCCGGTGCTCCTATGTGGGGCTCTGTCATTTTCTCCATCCAATGCCAGGTGAAGGTTCTATGGTGATATGCAAGATATTCATGAGTATGGCAATAGGATCTGGACATTTCTGGCACCCTCTCCTCAGCTGCCCAAGGACCTAGCTGGGGGCGTCTTCCTGGACACCTGGGAACCCCTCTAGAGTCAAGCCTCTGCCAACCCTAGAATGGCTCCCTTAAGTAAGATATATAATTCCTTGTTCCCATATCCACCCTTCCTATATCCCAACCATCCTATTCCCCCAAGCTCTTCCCATCCTCCACTTCACACTTTTCTCGCCCCATCCCCCCTCCCCCCATCCCACCCCACCCCTATGTTCCCATTTTTTGTCCGGCAATCTTGTCTACTTCCAGTATCCAGGAGGATAACTATATGTTTTTCTTTGGGTTCACCTTCTTATATAGCTTCTCTAGGATTTTTACGAATTATAGGCTCGATGTCCTTTATTTATGGCTAGAACCCAATAATGAGTGAGTACATCCCATGTTCATCTTTTTGGGTCTGGGTTACCTCACTCAGGATGGTGTTTTCTATTTCCCTCCATTTGCATGCAAAATTCAAGATGTCATTGTTTTTTACCGCTGAGTAGTATTCTAGCATGTATATATTCCACACTTTCTTCAACCATTCTTCCACTGAAGGGCATCTAGGTTGTTTCCAGGTTCTGGCTATTACAAATAATGCTGCTATAAACATAGTTGAACAGATGCTTTTGTAATATGATTGGGCATCTCTTGGGTAAATTCCCAAGAGTGGGATTGCTGGGTCCTGGGGTAGGTGGATCCCAAATTTCCTGAGAAACCTCCACACTGCTTTCCAAAGCGGTTGCACAAGTTTGCATTCCCACCAGCAATGGATGAGTGTACCCCTTACTCCACATCCTCTCCAGCAAAGGCTATCATTGGTGTTTTTGATTTTAGCCATTCTGACAGGTGTAAGATGGTATCTTAACGTTGTTTTGATTTGCATTTCCCTGATTGCTAAGGAGGTTGAGCATGCCCTTAAGTTTCTTTTGGCCATTCGAACTTCTTCTGTTGAGAATTCTCTGTTGAGTTCAGTGCCCCATTTTTTAATTGGGTTCATTAGCATTTTAAAGTCTAGTCTCTTGAGTTCCTTATATATTTTGGAGATCAGACCTTTGTCTGTTGTGGGGTTGGTGAAGATCTTTTCCCAGTCAGTAGGCTGCCTTTTTGTCTTAGTGACAGTGTCCTTTGCTTTACAGAAGCTGCTCAGCTTCAGGAGGTCCCATTTATTCAATGTTGCCCTTAATGTCTGTGCTGCTGGGGCTATACGTAGGAAGCGGTCTCCTGTGCCCAAATGTTGTAGAGTACTTCCCACTTTCTCCTCTAACAGGTTCAGTGTGTTCAGATTGATATTGAGGTCTTTAATCCATTTGGACTTGAGTTTTGTGCATGGTGATAGACACGGATCTACTTTCATTCTTCTACAGGTTGACATCCAGTTATGCCAGCACCATTTGTTGAAGATGCTTTCTTTCTTCCATTGTGTGCTTTTAGCTCCTTTATCAAAAATCAGGTGTTCATAGGTTTGTGGGTTGAGATCTGGGTCTTCTATTCGATTCCATTGGTCGACTTCTCTATTTTTATGCCAATACCAAGCTGTTTTCAATACTGTAGCTCTGTAATAGAGTTTGAAGTCAGGGATGGTAATGCCTCCAGAAGTTCCTTTATTGTATAAGATTGTTTTGGCTATCCTGGGTTTCTTGTTCTTCCATATAAAGTTGATTATTGTCCTCTCAAGATCTGTGAAGAATTTTGATGGGATCTTTAAGGGGATTGCATTAAATCTATAGATTGCCTTTGGTAGTAGGGACTTTGATTTCTAAACTTCATGTCCTACACAGCAGCCATTGTAAGTCCTTGCAGAGTCCAGTATAGAGAAAGGAGAATTGTAAGTAAAATTTAATGAACTTATGTGCAAATGTCAACAGGCAGATGTGGCTAGCAGGACAACATTGTTATCCTTTCGAAAGTCTCCTTTCGAACTTATGCCTCCTGTGCAGCTAGCTAGCAGCCGTGAGCACTTTGGTTCCTAAGCCTACCTAAGGCCCCCTGACCACGAACACCACTGTGCCTAAATATACAGTTTCCAAGGATGGAAAGCTTGGTTTTCAGATCTGCAGCCTTGCACCCAGTTGGCCCTGCAGGATTTGGAGAACATCAGGCAGAAGTGCATTGATCCCTTAGCCTATCCAATTGCCTAGCTCCATGGAAGTTGCTCTGTGTACCTGACTGTAGTGGGAATGACTGTGGAGACAGACTCTAGACTCGGACTAGAAACTCTTAGTCTTAAGGACTTAGCTATCAACACTCCAGCTCTTTACAGCCATTTGTAAGAGGCAAGCATGTGCCATGTGTCCCACTGGGACTTCATTTCGGCAGGGTTTTGAGGATAGATAATTTTACGGGTCATCTTGACAGGGACTTAGTTTTGTTCCTGCTGCTGTGATGAACACTCTACAAAAGCAACTTAAAGGAGAAGGGTTGTGTTCACAGTTTCAATACATGATTGTGGGGAAGCCAAGGTAGCAGGAATGTCAAGAAGCTCAGCACATCACATGCACAGCCAGGAGCAAAGAGCAATGCATGCACGCTGGGGCACGTCTCGCTCTCTCCTTGGCATTCAGTTCAGGGCCAAGACTGAAATGGTGCTGCCCACGTTCACAGTGGGTCTTCTCACCTCAATAAATATAACTAAGAAAATCCCTCAGTCATGCCAACAGGCAACCTAATGTAGACAACTCTTCATTTAGACTCTCTTCCCAGTATATCCTAGATTGTGTTCAGTTGACAATTAACTAACCATCATAAAGAACAAGACTGTTCAGATACATGGCTTATATTTTCTATGTCTCTGAGGTATTACACATGAATCAAGTAACACTAAAGTAGTGGCTGCTCCCATGAAGGTGGACCTCATCTTATATGTGGAAGACTGCACAGAACAGAGTGGAGGGAGGCTGAATTCTTTCTGCCTTACTGAGCTGGAATGGAGGTCTACCTGCTCTCAGTGCTCCTGATCCTTGGCTTTTCAGTCACCCTACTGGGACTCAGTGGCATCCAGCTCTTTCTAGCTGGCAGAGAAAAGATCATGGGGCTTCTAGATGCCCACAATCACACATACCAATTCCTTATCCTAAATTATATATGATGTAGAGGGATCACAGAGAAATAAAACAAGTAGTTATTTAGATGAGTATTGTGGACAAAGGAAACAGCAAAAACATGTTCCTGAGGCAGAAGCGTGAGTGGGGGCTTTACTACTGTCAGGACGTGTGTCTTGGGAGGAGTAAGAGGGAGAGTAATGGGTCAAGGAAGGAAGCCAATTTGGATAGATTCTTTTTTAAAAAAATATTTATTTATTTATTATGTATACAATATTCTGTCTGTGTGTATGACTGAGGGCCAGAAGAGGGCACCAGACCTCATTACAGATGGTTGTGAGCCACCATGTGGTTGCTGGGAATTGAACTCAGGACCTTTAGAAGAGCAGGCAATGCTCTTAACCTCTGAGCCATCTCTCCAGCCCATTTGGATAGATTCTTTTCTTTTTTGAGTTTTATCTTATATAACCTATATTCAACAAACATGAGAAGAACACATGCCTAATGGAGAAGAAGAAACAGGCCAATTTGAAACATAAGGATGCCGAAACTGTTCAAGTGGCCAAAAGGAAGACTAGGCCCCACAAAATGAGAGATTATATAACACAATCTAGCAGATATAGCACAAAGAACTATCTGGAAATCTTTTCAGTGCAAAAAGTGATGTGAAATGAAAATCACAGGTGGGTTAAAATGGTAGACTAGATACAGTTGAGTTAGTAAATTGGAAAATAGAATGGAAGAAATCCATCAACTTGAAATTCTTAAACACTTCCCTAGGAGTTTCTACTGGGGGCTTTTTTTGGAGCATGTCCTACCTTCCATGTTGCAGTTACTGTGTTAAACAGTCACACTTCTGAATAAAGATTACTAGGAAGGCAAATGTTATTATTTCCAAAACTGGGGGAAAAGTCTAGTTGGAGAGTGAAGGCCTGTGTTAACAAGAAGAGCTCACACCTATTGATAGCTTAATATATGGTAATATTTATTCCAAGGTCTTACAGGAGTCAGGAGCTGCGCATGGCTAGCAGCTTTCCCACAACTTTGCTGTTCTTGATGATTTAGACTCCCCTATCCTTTCTAGTTCCTGTTCCCTGGTTTCTCATCTCCCTGATGTCATTACAGTGTTGTAGAATATTATTTTAAATAGGCAAAGATGTGTTATATTTGTTTATGTTGCGGGATATTACTTTACCTATGTGAAGGTGTGTTACCTTTGCTTCTTGCTGCCTTTGCTAATGATGTAACAATGTGTTACATTTGTCTCTGCTGCATTTGTTTAAGTATGTAAAGACTTGCTGCTGTTTCACCTTGCCTGCCTAAGGCACCCGATTGGTCTAATAAAAACTGAACGGCCAATAGCTAGGCAAGAGAGGGATAGGTAGGGCTAGTGGGCAGAGAGAATAAGTAGGTAAAATCTAGGCTTGAGAGAAGAGAGGAGGAGAGAACAAGGGAGAAAGAGAGGGCCAAGCTTGGGGACAGAACAGGCACCCACCAGCCAACCAGACAGGAGAAGCAGTGACAGTAAGATAATACAGAAGAAAAAAAGGTAAAAAGCCCTGAGGCAAAACATAGACGAAGAGAAACAGGTTAAGTTATAAGAGCTAGTAAGAAACAAGCCTAAGCTAAGGCCAAGCATTCATAACTAATAACAAGTCTCTGCGTCATGATTTGGGAGCTGGTTGGTGGCCTAAAAGAAAAAGCCTGGTATACTATAGTTTTCTGCAGTTTTATTGTTTGGTCTTTTCAACACTAATTCAGTAGTTTTGAGCAACTAAGTTCTGGGCCTGTTGTGAGAATAGAGGGCACAGATATTGATTAGACTAAGGAGCTGGGCACCTGGCAGGGGACACTTCAGTGACTGTCCCCACAGGATGACATCTAGTGAAGAGTGCCCTAGAAAACCAGTAGAATTAAGTGGGCACAAAAGAGAAGACCTTGAGGAGCTGGCAAGCTAGCATCAGAATGAGATGCACACACTGTGTGATTCTGTTTCTGACACTATGGGAACGTGCAGCTGCAGGGACAGACGGGAGGCCAGCAGCTGTCAAGGGGTAATGGTGGAGGTGGTTGGGTTAAAGAGCATCAGTGGGAGAGGCCTTTGTGCATGGTAGGAAATTCAATGTTACTTTTTTTTGTGATACGAGGGATCAAACCCAGGGCCTCACACACGCAAGGCAAGCACTGCCACAGAGCCCACAACCCCCAGCCCATGGTGGAAGTTTTATATTCTGACTGCTATCATGGCTGCAGAACTCTACACCCTTGTGGGAACTCAACTTCATTGAGTATACACCAGAAACTTTGTTGTAAGTTTCAAAAGCCAACAAGCATTTGCTGAAGGTTTCTGGAAAACTGTCAGACTGTGGTGAGGTGGGGAGGCAGGACCTCAGTTCAACACATACCGGAGGATCCTCCTGAGCACAGCCTTGCCACATCCAGTCACGAAAGAGCCTGCGGCTCTCCAAATGCCACTCACTGGACTGCCTGCAGCGAGCCAGTGTTAGCGATGGCCTGACATGGTCTGGAAAACTCGTTAGACTGCTGCCCTCGGTGGGCCCCAGTCCATCCTGGCCCCACTTTGTTCTGGGGTGTGTTTTCTGGGCAGACAAGAGGCTCAGGGCTCATCTGACGAGTCGAGGAGTCGTGACTCTGGCTTAACAAACGATGCTTCCTTTCCAGGAAGTCAAGGTCACACGGCGAGCTCTGCTGATGATGCAGCTTTCTGGTCAAAGTTTCAAGCTCTGAGTTTGTTCAGCAGCGCTAGATGGTTTCCTTCCTCATCTTGATGCTGTGAGATGGCCCAGAACCCAGGCAACCAGAGGCACAGTCACCAGAGAGTCCAGATTAGCCCACATCTGAAGGAAAACTACACCACGGAGCAATTTTGCTCATAAACAATTTTTTTTTATTTTTGTTCTCGGTATGTGCCCTTAAATATTCCAAAATGTTGGAGTTTCTGATTCTCCAGGGACCAAAGATAGGGGCACTGTATGGGACACCCAACCCTGGCTCCCGGCTCTCCTCTGAGGAGCTGCGTGCCGGCGTCAGGGAGAGGGCTGACAGTTATGCCTAGTCCAAGACGGGGAACACAGCGAACAAGGAGTTAGTAACGCAGAGTCAGTCTGTAGAGGGCTTCAAATACACATATTCTATATATATAAACCTGTTATATAGGATTTCAATGTATTGGTATCCTTGTGATCTGCAATTAAAATACAAATGATAAAGATGTTGCACACGGCTGACTCCCCTGCTCAGCCCCCCTCCCACCCCAACATAAATAACTTACAAAGGTCAGATGACCCTAAGAGTTTCTGCTGTTGTTAATATTTTGTTTGTAAAATTGTTTCCCCTTCCTCCCCTGCAAATGGTCTCTGAGTGCTAGTAACATAGCAGCGTGGAATGGACGAGACTGGGGCAGGGCCCAGAGCTGGTGGGACAACAGGAATCCCTGATTCTCACTGACCGGCCCCAGGTGGCATTGCGGTTCCAGGGACAACAGAGGCTACACAGGAAGCAGAGAATGGGCAGTGTGGCTTGAGCCTCTCCAGGGAAGAGGCTGGACCACAGAGGAGCCTTGAAGGCATGGAGGTTTGAAGACAGAGCAGAGCTCCGGCTGTCTTGGCTCAGTATTTACAGTGTCTGGGAAACCCTGTTTCTGAAGATGCCTCTTCTGAGGGTAGCTGGGGAGGAGGAACTTAAGAACCAAGCAAAGCCAGCTCTGCAGGCCAAGTCCTGTTATTCACACACACCATTCATGTGGGTACCGGCAGTAACGGGGCTCTGCTCTGACTGTGGCTGGGAGAGCTGGGGAAGGGAAGCATGCTCTAGGGGGAGCGCCGGCCCTTCTTCAACATTAGGTGGCACTGGATGGTCTGGATCCGGTTCTTGGCAGGCACGAACTCTGGCTGTAGCTTCAGTGTCGACTCATACCACACTAGGGCCTTCTCAAACTCCTCCTGTGAGGACAAGGAACACATGTGACTACACACATTGTGACCAGTGACAGCCCACCATGACTTTGCAGTGGACTTAAGTCTAAAGAGAGCTGAGGTGTGGGAGGAGACAGTGGCCTGTAAGGCACAACCACAACGCAAGCAGTGGCTGTGCCCACAGACCAAACAGAAAGCAGAAAACTGGCCTGTATTGGTCTGGAGTGGCAGTGGCCCCTAAGAGCCACCACCACTAAGCCCTGAGATGTGCCTGGCATGGTGCTAGTGCCTTATGACGTTCCTTACTTAGGCTCCCAAGCCTCGGGACTGAGGCCTGGCAAATGCTCACTGTGCATCTGCTTTGATTTTTTTCTAGCATGCCTGGCAAGATGGACTTGAACTTGGGCATCTCTTGCCACTGTATAATATTAAAACTTTGTATTTTCCTAAACACTTAAAATGTCTAGAAGTGAGCACTGTTAAACTGAGCACCAGTTCTCCACGGTGGGACCAGGAGGCCTCACTGGCTGTCTCGCTCAGTGAGACACACTTGCTGAACTCTCCCACATCACTCACTCACTGCAGCAACTTCACATTGACTGCCATAAAAACAGCCTCCAGTTTAAGAAGCAAGAAGAAGGTTATGGTGTGGGAGAATGGTCTGTATTCTGTCAATCATGTTTTAAATACACGCTGACTGGCCAGGCAGGAAGTATAGGTGGGTCAACCAGACAGGAAGTAGAGGTGGGGCAATGAGAACAGGAGAATTCTAGGAAGGAGGAAGCCCATTGTTCCCAGTCCTGCCCAGACCACTGAAGAAGCAAGATGTGACCTGTCCCGCTGAAAAAGGTACAGAGCCATGTGGCTAACACAGATAATAATGGGTTAATATAAGCTACAACTAATAAGCCTGAGCTAATGGGCCAAATCGTTTATAAACTTATGGAGACCTCTGTGTGATTTTCTTTGGGACTTGCCGGCTGTGGGAACAGGGCAGGACAGAAACCCCAACAAGCAGCCCCTCCTGCTACAAGGTTACACATTTGGCAATGCCAGCCTGGTCAGAGACGTAATACCTCAGAAGTCAGAGAGATGACACCAGCCTGGCCAGAGGCAGGCAACACCTCACTCAGGGATGGAACCATCCTGGACAGACACACTAATACATCAGAAGTCAGGGATGACGCACACACGGCTTACAGTCCAGAGCTGCTCATTCTATTATCTGTGAGGAGAGCAGCATGGAACTGCCCCCTCGCCCTCTCCTTCAACCGAAAGCAGATGGCCTGGTTCCCATGTTATATATGGTTATGATGGGTTTGGTAGAATGTTTGACATTTTAAATTTTGAAGTCAAGGCTGGGGTTGCAGAGCTCAATGAGAAACTACTTGCTTAGCATGTGCGAGGACTCTGGGTTTGTTCCCCAACATCACACACGTGCACACGCGCACGCACACTCGTGAAGTCAGACCTTTTTCTGACTAGGAGAGGAAACTGGAGGGCGGCACTGTCGTTCTCCCTGGTGAAAAGTAGCTGCAAAGCTACTGGAATTCATCAGCGAGTGTTTATTTGCTGGGTACCAAATCTGCTTCTGTACATGAAAAAGAGCAACTCTGTCCCAAGGGGCTCAGAGGGAGAGATGAACACTTCAGTCATTTCAAGTGTTTTAGATTGCCAGGCTAACGCCACTGTGCTAAAAAAAACCAATGGTGAAGAACATGTTGTTGTAAATGCTTAGATTCTATATAACATGTGCAACCCATAGGGTCAGAGAGATAGATGCACAATTAAGAACACTGGCTTCGACTCCAGTGATGATGCTGATGACTGAACCCCAGCATCCTCACTGCTGGTGGCTGCTGGATTCTCTTCCTCTGGCCCTTGGACTTTGGAAATGTGGGAGGGGCAGGGAACAATATGGGGAAACCCAAGACTTCAGGAGGTGAAAAGGAAAAGAAAAAAAAAAACTTGTACCCGATTGCTCCCGATTTTGAGAGGATTGGGTGGGCAGGGGAACTCCTAAAAAATAATAAATGACCACTTCCTCATTTCTGGGGAAGCAAAGGAGCCTAGAGCAGCTGGTGTGCTCGCCCCTCCTCAGACACCTCCATTAACCACAGACTATGTAGCGCTGGCCCTAGCCTCTGGCAGAGCCTGTTCCTGGCCAAACTGTGGATACAGCTGGAGGGTCAGGAACTGTTACCTTCCTTCCCCTTGGCATTAATAAATTTAAGTTAATCCTTTAAAAAAAAAAAAAAAGAACACTGGCTTCTCTTCCAGAGGACTGGGTTTGTTTCGTAGCACCCATCTGATGGCTCACAACTGTCTGTCCCCAGGGATCTGATGCCCTCTACTGATCTCCAAGTGAACTAGGCAAGCACATGGTACATATACACACATGCAGGCAAAATGGTCACACACATAAAATACAATCTAAAATAAAATTGTAAAAAATCCAATCCCCCCTCCCCCGCAAAAAACAAGAACCCAACCCAACCCCTCAAAGCCCTGTGGATAAACTTTATTTTGATGTAGCTGGTAATTTTGGACATAAAACTTCTGGGAAGCTGGAGCACAGTGACATATTCTACAACAGCTCTGGAGTCAAGGTATCCTCTGTATCAGACCTGAACTGGCTTACACCCCAGTCTCACCATTGCCACGTAGACATTGCCCAGAGTGAAGTGGTTCACGGCAAAGTGTGGTGCGATCTCCACAGCCATGGTGGCCACTATGACAGCATCATTCCAGAGCTTGGCATTGTGCAGGATGTTGGCCAGGCTGATGAGGGGCACATCCTGGGGAAGGAGGAGAAAGAGAGGGCAACTGAGCTTCTCTCCTGACTTTGTGAACACGAAGAATACTACAGCGATATTTTGTTTATGATCTAATAGATTAAGGTTGCCCGAAGATCAGAACGCAAAGCTAGCCATGCTAGTCAGCCATACAGGCCAGGCAATGGTGGCGGACACCTTTAATCCCAGCAGCCACACTATTTAGTCACAGAAGCTGGGTAGTGGTGGTGCATGCCTTTAATCCCAGCACTAGAGAGGAATATACAGTGGGATTAGACAGGAACTCGCTCTTTTTCAGTCTGAAGATTTCATAGAGGTAAGAGCTCTCTAGTGGCTTGGCTGCTTTGCTTTTCTGATCTTCAGGTTGGACCCCAATATCTGCCTCTGGGTTTTTGTGATTTGTGCTACAGAATAGAGCCCTGCTCCTGGGAGATGACAGAGTGTGACAAGGAGGTACACAGAGCCAGGCTGCTGTTTGCTACTGGTCTCTAAGTGAAGAGCAAAATAGGAGCTTGCACCAGAAGAAAACCCAACAAAACCCTGTCACTGAGAAAGCCTTCCATGAAAAGATTTAATATTAATAATGATAATAATAATATTGATCTACAGGCCTACTTCTGAAAGCGAAGACAACTAACAGCAAAGTGAGCTCTGTGTGACTTCCACGGGAGCGTGCTCTCTGTCACTGCAGATGGTGAATGGAAAGTCCACAGCCAGACACCTGGGCACAGCACAGCCCGTGCTGAGCAGTGACACGAGAGTGTGCTCCAGAGTGTGCTTGTACGCGCTCTTCTGAGCTACAGCCTCGATTCTGTACAAGGCGAGTGTGTCACTTGTAGCAGCTGGCAGATGTGCCCACAGGCCAGGTCCAGTCACTTGTTTCTGTGGTGACTGGAAGGAACTTCCCCCTAACTGTTGTGGCAGTCTTGAGACCACAGGCAAGACCAGCGGGTGTGCAGAGGCTCTCTGGCAGGCACAGCACAATGCCTTACTGTCTGCCTTGTCTGCGGCCCATAGTGTGAAGCACATAAGAACAGAACACTAACCAATTCCCACAGATCTCTTCCCTTTAAACATGCCGTCTGAGCATGGCTGTCACACACTGAGCTCGGTCCTATGGGAGACATGGACAAACAACAAAAAGGGACACATCTCTGTCCTCAATGGGCAGATGAGAGCAGTGTTCAAGGTCTGACCCCAGGTCAGAATGTCAGTGCAAAGCACAGCTGTGTTTGGAACCCAGAGCTGCCCTTGGTGAAGTGGTTCTCCTCTGCCAGCCTGTGCACCACGTGACACACACACACTGGGTCTGTACAAGGCAGGGCACCTAGACTGGTGTGAACTGGGAGTGCGCATTATCACCCGCCATACTCTCGGCCCGTGACAACACGGGGCTACGGAAAGAGCTACAGCAGCATGCGGTGCACGGAGGAGGAGAAGGGCGTTTACTAACATGCACAAAGGGATTGAAAGTCAAGCACTTAGGAGCTGGTCAACCCACAGGGGATGAGCTAACCCCAGAGAGACTCCAAGCCATAATATACCTTGTATGAGGAGTGGCCCTCCAGTACAGGAGAGGTGTGAGGTGACAGACTGTCACCACGATCTCAGACCTTCCTTTATACTCCAACTCTGTGAGGTGGGGATAGCCACAGGCCACCTCTCCCACCGTGACCTCTGTGCGCCACCTTCTGAGCATGTGGACGCCTAACTGAAACAGCAGAAAGCCACTGGCCATCCGAGAGGAGCACACACAGATACTCCCTCACCCCCTCGCTCACCTTCATCTGGTGGGGGGCGTAGTGTAGGGCCTGGCGCAGGCAGTCGATGGCTTTCTTCCCCTGGCCTTTCACTCTCCAGTAGAGGGCTGCCATGCTGGAAAGGACCCACGATGTCTGATTCTGCAAAACACCAGTGGGCTAAGCAGAGTCCCCTGGACCACACACTCAATGCTGCCATTGAGTTAGAGGTGCTGGTGCTCAGCTAGCCACTCAGTGTTCTTGTGGATTCTTGAGACAGTTCCACAAGCTGGGTTCTACTAAATACAACTTTCTACCCATAAGAACACTTTGGTTCCGAGAGCCTGTGTCCTTGTCCAAGGTCACTGGAGTACAAGCAGAGTGGCACTTGTGTCCTTATTTTGTTCTAGTTAACTTCTTTGAACCAATATGCATACTTAAAAGAGAAAAGTTACCTTCCCACCCTCCTCTCTATAAGTAAACACTACTTTTGGTTTCCTATATAGTTTTTTTTTTTATCATATCTTTATGCTTTATATAAGTGACTATCGATATGGAATTATACTATCATCTTTAAAATAAGACTTTATATGAATCAGCGTTTGCGTCACTATAGGAAACAGTGTGCCTTGAAGACTTTCTCTGTTGGCCGGAGGAAAGCATCCTTGTCATCTTGTCAACAGCCACACAGTGTTTCCTGGTGTGGCTGTCTGTCCTCTTCTTCACAGAACTCTTATTAATGAATACCTCTTCCCAATATTTTAATGCTTTTATTGCCTAAATGGGATCAAAAGCTGTGCACAGGTGTGACCTTACTGTGTGAGCATATGTGCACAGTTCCAGAGGTGGACAAGGTACGCAAGGGATGTATGTTCTTTTCACTTGGTAGATACTTCCACGCTGCTTTTCACAGGACTGTGGTGACATTCTGCCGGAGACATGAACAACTCCTATATCCTAGCAGCTGGGCGGCAGAGCCCTAGGGCCCTGTATCGATGGGAGAGCTGAACACCAGCTTCTGTCTGCACTTCCCACTTAGGAACAGCACTGACTACTGTTGTATATCTGTAGCATTTTGAATTCTTTTGTTTTTTTTTTTTCCTTCAGACATTTAGTTGTCTCATTCTGTTAACTTTCCTGAGGTCTTTGTCATGTTTTCTGCAAAAAGTACTTCATGAGTGAGACTTCACAGACAGGTAACTCAGCATGAAGGCTACCTTTGGAGTCCCAGTGCCTCATATGACACAGGTTCTTATTTCTGCAGAATTTGGGTTTTTCATTTATCTACAATGACTTCTGGGTTTCTGGCTATAGTTAGGAAGGCTACCTTTACTCCAAGATGATCAAGAAATTTTACTGTGGGGGGCTGGAGAGATGGTTCAGAGGTTAAGAGCATTGCCTGTTCTTCCAAAGGTCTTGAGTTCAATTCCCAGCAACCCCATGGTGGCTCACAACCATCTGTAAAGGGGTCTGGTGCCCTCTTCTGGCCTGCAGGCATATACACAGACAGAATATTGTATACATAATAAAATAAATATTTAAAAAAAGAAATTTTACTGTGTTTTTCTCCCCAAGAAAATTTTAAATTTCATTTTCACATGGAAATCTTTGATTCATTCAAAATCTAACCAGACATAAAATGTTTATCCAACTTACTATCTTTCCAGATGGCCACTCAGTTGTTTCAACAGCTTTAAAGGAAAAAGTCACCTCTTCCAATTGTTGCCTCTGCCACACACAGAATCCAATTCTTCCATGCGGCGCTATGTATTTCTGTCTCATTTACTGTCTTCACTGGACGATTAAATGACACTAAGAATTTACCAGTGCATGTGCCCTTTTATACAGATGGGCACTGGAATGGCTTCCTGCTCTAATGCCCTATGCACAAACATGTGCAGAGTTGTGTGGGAATATTATTTTAAGGTGTGTTGCTTTTGTTTATGTTGCATTTGCTGAACTCTGAGAAGCTGTGACTCTTTGCCTGTCTAAAACACCTGATGGTCTAATGAAGAGCTGAATGGCCAATAGCAAGGCAAAAGCAAGGACAGGCAGGCTGGCAGGCAGAGAGGATAAACAGAAGGAGAACAGGAGAGGAGGACTCTAGGGGCCAGCTGTCCAGTCAGTCATGGAGTCAGGAGTAAAGAAAGGTATACAGAAATAGAGCAAGATAAAAGCCCAGAGGCAAAAGGTAGTCGGGATAATTTAAGAACAGCTGGCAAGAAACAAGTCAAGCTAAGGCCGAACATTCATAACGAAGAATAAGCCTGTGTGTGTGGTTAATTTGGGAGCTGTGTGGCAGGCCCCCAAAAGAGTAACAGTAAGTAAAAGCTAAAAGAGTAAAACTTTATACAACACAGAGTTTCTGTGATCAAGAGCAGATATTTGCCAATGTGCTGGGCGGCAGGACAGGCAGATGGTCAAACCCCAAGAGAAATCTCTATTGTTTCCTACACACTTACCAACTTAAAATTACCATGGATCAAAAGGGCTCTTTGAGGGAGGTACACGACCTAGTTCTGAGTCTATCATGGCTGTAAAGGGTACTTAAGTGGGGTCTTAGTTTTCATTTCTTGACCATTAGTAGAACTAAGAATTACTTCATGTTTGTCAAACACTTCTTCTTCCTGGTTTTTCTCTGCTTTTGGAAGCACTGAGGCTCATGCTGGCCAGGCTCTCTACTACTGAGCTGTGCTCCAGCTTTCTGTGGGCGGGTGCACAATGATCGTGATCCCGTCATCCACCTGTGTTCCAACCATCTCCTAGCTTTCCAGGCTTTATAGTTAGAACTTCTGCACCTTCCTCAAACCTTCCCCACTTGGAAATCCACCTCCTACATTTCACTCTAGTTCCCAAAGTAATGTTTTTGATACTTGGCCCTTAATTTACCTGGAATCAAGTATTTTTTAAGATATACAAATTAAATTGCTAACCAATAGCCACTTCTCCCTTTAAAGGGCCATAACTACTCTTTAATCCTTATCTTTCCTTAGAAATCCAAAGTTCTGCTTTTCTCAAATTTTTTTTAGGATAAAAAATTATATTAACAAATGACATGGTACACCACGTGTGTCATGGCCGAGGATTGCAGTCAGAGGGTAACTTTAGAGAACTGTTTCTCCCTCGTCTCCATGTGGGATCTGGGGATGGAACTCAGGCTTACACCAAGCCACCTCTAAGGGCTGTGCAGAAAGTTTGCAAGCAGCCCAGAAGTTCCATTTTTCATTTCAAAGCTCTGCAGGCATTTTACTCTGTCACAGTGCTGCCACGGTCAGGCTGATAGGCTGATAGTATATGCGTTTTCGGATCGGCAAGCAGGGTGTACGTAAATACAGAAATATTTACAAACAGAAATATACCAAGAGCATTGACCTCATTTAGGTCTTTTAAAATATCTTTCAATTTTTATCCCTTTCTGTTCATAGGTTCAGCTTCATTTGTTGTTATAACAAATGCTATGAACACATTTTTGCAACAATGGAAATGCAACTTATCTTTGTTTACTGCCCTTACATGCAGCCCACCGAATAAAAATGCTCCTAAAAATCTGACTGTATACTTTCTGAGTACTACGTAGGTAGCAGTATTCTTTCTGAGAAACACTGATTTTTGCCAAACAGCACTATTAATTCTTTTTATTTGCTTGTTTCCAGTATGAGGCATGTTCTCCACAGGCTCAAGTATTAGAGTTCTTGGTCCCCAGTTGTTGGTGCTATTTGGGGAGACAACGCAACCTTGATGGAGGAAGAATATGGCTGGGGGTGGGCTCCGAGCAAAGCCACCGCCTACTCTAGTTTGCTCTGTTTCTTCCTGTGTGTGGAGGAGGAAGTGACCTTGGGGGCTTCCTGCTCCAGAGGCCGGCTGCCACGCCTCCCTGCCATTAGGACTCTACTTCCTGGAACTGAGCTCACACAACCTTCTTTCTGCAAGGCACTCCCGGTCACAGTGTTGGACCACAGCTGCAGACAGGAACTCGGACACTCGCAGGCTGAGAAGAAGTGTAGAGTTGGCATTGTTTTCCCTGAAGCCAGAGAATTCTTTTCATCTTTTCCCATTGGGAGTTAGCTCCCAAGTCCTGCTGTGCAGACCGTGGTGGTCCCAGACTGCTCATTCTGCATTAGTTCATATCAGGCTGTGACTAAATTTCTCAAATGTGCTCTACTTTTCAGAATTTTCTTTCAGTGTGGTAAATGAAACTCTGAATTTTCCTAAGGTTCTACTCCTTTCTAAATTTCTTGGACAATCCACACTGGTCAATATAAATCTTAAAAATACATTGTTGGATCCAGTCTTTCAATAGTTTGACTATTATATTGCTGTGTTCATAAGATTAAGTTTTTAATTTAAATTTTATATATAATACATTATATACTGTAGTCTTGTTTTCAAGATTACTTTTGACTCAAGGAAGTAACTGGATAAATGTTCTCTTTTCTTGCTACAGAATCTATTTGTTGGGATTGAAGTATTTACCAAAAGTCTGGTAGAATTCCCCTACCCAGCTGTGTCGTATTTCTTGCTGAAAACGTATTTTTTTTTAACTTACTGCTCAAGACTTTTCAGATTTTGTTTTTGTTCTTGAATCAGATTAGATAAATTACAGGATTTTTTTCTTTTTTAGGAATTTAAAGTTAGGTATTTTTAAATTGATTGATATAAAGATGTAAGTATGTCTTTATTTATTATTAGTGTGTGTGTGTGTGTGTGTGTGTGTGTGTGTGTAGTGTAAGTGTGGCATAAATGTTTATGTAAGTACATGTATACACACCTGTGCACTGAGGCCAGGTGTTCTGAGGCATTATTTTCAACCTCATTCCCCTGAGAAAGTTCTCTCACGGAACCTGAAGTTAGGATGGCAGGTAATAGCCTCAGCAATTCGGCCTTTCTCTCTCCCCACAGCACATAGCTTATAGGTGGGCTTGGCCACAGCTGGCTTTTTATGTTTGTGCTGGGGATTTGAACCCGGGTCCTTATGTTCTGCCACAAATGCCCTTTCCTCTGAGCCACGTTCCCAGCTCCAGCTGTAGCTTTTTAAAACCTTTTTAATCAAACACAGCTGCAGTTTTATTTTCTCTTTTCTACTGATATTACTTATAATTTTTTAAAGTTAATTTTGTTAGAGGTTTTTCTAAATGTTAACACAATCTAAGTTGTACAGTGTTGACTGTACTACATTCTTAGATGAGTAGATTTTGCTCTCACTTGCACTGCTCTCTGCATCTAATAATAGAATATACACAACTAAGATATAAACAAACTCATAATTATAGATGGATGCTTAATATGCTTCTTGGTAATTCATTAAAAATTATTGAAGCTAGAGAAAATATGAACAATACTATCAATCAATGTATGCCAGCATTTCTAGATTAGTCTGCCTAACAACAGATGCTGTTTCTTTCTAGTGCATGAAATATTTCCCAAGGCCATCTTCTAGAGCATAAAATAATCTGAGTACATTTGACATGTTTGTTTACTACTACACAATAAACAATATGTGCATGGAGATGGAGAATGCTCACCTATTTGAATCAGGTACCACCTTTAAATTAGCAAAAAAAGAAACCACAGGAAGCTGTAAATCAACTTAAACAATCACATGAAAATGTGATAAATGAAATTTGCTCTAAATTTAATGAGACTACTTAGCTTTAGAATAAAGGGAAAAATCCATATTACAAACTTCCCATTTAATTTTAATTAAGTAGGAGAAATTATAAAGGGCAGGTGGTCATGGAAGCAGGGGTCAGGAGAGGTAGCTCAACAGTCAAGGAGTTTGGATCCCAGCAGCTGTGCACATCTATAACGCTAGCTCCAAGGCAAGGGAAGACAGGAGTGTCAGGTGGAGACAGGACAGTTAGGTGGAGAGGGGAGCTGCTAGGGTTGTTCATCTCCAGACTAGGTAAGAAAATGTGAGCCCCAGGATCAGGGAGAAACCCTAAAAGAAACAGGTGGAGAAGGACAGAGGAGGATACCTGATGCCCTCTTTGTACTCTTTATGCACACACAGATATGTGTGTCCCTGTGCATATATGCAAAATACAGGTAATAAGTAAGCTGATTTTTAAGAGGAAGCAGAGGAAAAACTAAAACAACCTCAATGCATATTAAACGGTGGCTAAGATGGATAGAATGCACACACTTCTATGTAGTCTGAGCAGGAAAAAAAAAACACAAACCCTTCCTCCTAATTAGCCTGTATTCATTCCTTTCTCATTTCATTTGATCTTCACTGTTGCTATTAAACTGTTTTTCTTTTACTTTATCATGTTTAAATTTGCTTAAAATATATTATAATGGGTGTCTAGGAAGTACAAACATGGGCCAGAGAGATGGACAGCAGGTAAAGGCACTTGCTGCTAAGTTTGACCTCCTGAGTTTGGTCTCTGGAACCCACATGATAGAAGAAAACAACCACCACGTTGTCAGCTAATCCCTGCATGTGCATACATTAATTACAATTACAATTTTGTAATTAAAAAAACACAGTGCACACATGGAATAGGAAAGCAGTGTAACACCCCCTCGTGTTCATTACTGGCTTTGCTGATCAGTCTAGTTCCATCTTGTCTACACCCTCAATTACATTAAGCCGAAGCAAATCCCAGTCTTTACGTAGTTGTGCCAATAAATTTTTCAGAGTACTGCTGAGCAAAAAACTCATATTAAAGCCCATGATTAATATATTATGTCTAAAATACTGCAACTTATTCTGTAATACCATCCATTATTTAGTTGGCATATTTCCCCCAATTGGATTATGAAAGTTCTGTTTTGCTTTTACAGGTTGAATAATAATTTAAGTGAGGTCCATACACTGCAATTGGTTGGCACATTCCTTATGCTTCATTCAGTCTCTGGAGTCTACCTAGTTCTTTCTTTGGCAATTATTTCTGTGAAGAAGCAGGGCTACACAACATGTAGCCATCCCTGAACTCTTGCTTGCTTCCCAATAACTCCTCCCAGCATGCTCTTCTGTCCCCAACGCTGTCTGTCAACAGCTACCAGGGACTGGATTGGACTCAGATTTTACTTCATAGGGAGAGTGAGAGCAGGATTATTTTTAAATAGTGATGTGAGCTTTCAACACTTCACATACAGTGCCACTATCTGTTTATGAAGCCACTGGACCCCAGGGGCTGCCATATACTTGTGGGCATGGCTACACCCATTAATACACCAGGGATATCATTCCTAGTGTCTTAGTTGGAACATCCTATATAGTTTCCACATCAATTATTTGTTATATCAAGATACAGTGAATTTAGTAGGAAAAATGCATGTGATTTTCTATTTACATTTTTCTATAAACAAGCTGTTCTCATGCACCCTAGATAAAAATTACTACAGCAGATTTATTAAATACAAGTGATAGTTCAAATCACTGCGGTCACTAACGTTGTCACTCACCTTACCCTGTTCTTAGACGATGGGAGCTTATTTACACTGGCTCTGAGTTCTTCTGACATGACTTAGTTCCTGTCTTTGGGTGATTCCTTGTGTTGTCAGACTTGGTAGAAGCTATTTCCAGGGGCTGGAGAGATGCTCAGTAGTCAACAGCATGTACTACACGTGCAGAGGATCTGAGTTCTGTTCCCAGCACCCACAGGGCAGCTCACGACCACCTGTAACTTTAGCTGCAGGGAATCCTCTGCCCTCTCTGGCCTCTCTGGGTACCTGCATTCACATTCACTCAGGAATCCATACGTACACATAGAACAAATGAGTCCTTTTAAGAAAGCAGTTTGTCCAAGGAATACACTCCCTGCAGTGCAACAGGGAGCCTGGACACCACAGCTGAGACACTGAGGTGCTCCTCAGCACAGGCCAGGCACTGCTGCAGCCTCCAGTGTCAGCAATGCTTATTTTACAAATGATACACTATAGCAGAAGCCCTCACTTATAGTTCCAACTCAGGACATTTAGCAGCCCTTTTCATACAAAACCTCTGTTATCAATGATTGCAAGTCCCAAATCTGTAAGAGCATCAGAAGAAGCAGAACACAGACAGCTCTTGACACTGACAATAACTGTTACAGAGTGAGAACGTCAAAGCACAGGTGACGGGGGAAGCCAGGTGCCTGAGATTATGCCGAACTCAACTGTTTCTGTATGACAGAGGAAACAGTCACTGTGAAGGGACACACCATCACCAAGTGGGGTTGCTGGCTGACCAGATGGCATGGACTCTGCACCTGTGAAATGGGGCACATGGAGAGAGAACTCCCCTGTACCATCTCACAAGGTCCAACAGGACCACGTGGCAACCTAGTACATGATGCAGGGTGACGGCGGCAGCGTGGTGCACGCGTGGTGGCACAGAGGGGGCCTGTGCTGAGGCATCTGAGCACTGTGTGGAAAGCTCAGCTGAGTGTTGAGGGTCTGATGATGCTTATTGATCTGAACCTAGAGTGGAGTCTAATTAATGTCATCTGTTGGCAATTGGTGATAATTAATGGCAATGCAAACTCAATAATTCCCCAAGGAGATAATTACTGATGGGCACTTGAAGAATACTAATGGGTAATAACTATCCTAAAAGTTGAAGGCAAGAGAACACAGAGAGGTCTTTGTTATGCTTTGTAATGGTCATCAGAAAGGAAGCACACCACACCTGCTCTTCTCTCAGCCCTATGCTAAGGTACTGGCTTCCGAGTGGGGTCCTTAGACCAGTAGTATTATCTGAGAATATAGTAGCAACAAAAATCTCAAGCTTGATCCCAGACTTATGGAATATGGGGAAGGACCACATGGATCCATCATTATGTTTTAACAAGATTATGACTCTGGTGTACCCTGAAGTCTGAGTACTACAGAAGGCTACCAATTCAGAGCTCAGGACTTTAGTCTGTGAACCTACAATGAAAGCAATGTTGGATTAATGTTTTAGCTCTTCATCCATGAAAACCTAATAACGGGTGGTAACAGGCAACAGAGCTTATAGTGAAAATGACCCTGGTTGGTGAACTGTACCTGGATTAGGTAACTATAATAAAACATGAAAATGCCTTAAATGGGACTTGAGACCTAAGTTACAATGGATCATGTGATTTGTTTGTTCTTTTGGACATTGGTAGAGAAGGGAACAGGCAGAAGATGATCTTCTGTGGAGCTCACTTATACACACCTGCTGCTGTGTTGCAGCTCACTGCCTTTCCTGTACCACACCCTTCTGGTGAGGCCACAAAGCCACCCAAGCTATGTGAAAGAAGTGTTGAACTGGACTGACCAGTTTAGGTGGTCAAGAGACGTAACTATCTCTTGCCTGTACACTCCTATAGTCATGAGCTAAATTACTTCAGAGGGGTTTGTCTATTCATCCATATAGCCTTATTTCTATTTACACCCAGTACTGATTTGGTTAGGTGCTCTTTGCTGTTTCGTGCATATTTGCGCTCTCACTCTTGACCGTTTATTTCCCTTTGGCCTGAAAAGACCCTGCTAGAGACTTTTAGTTGGAGTCTGCGGGTAACATATATCCAATCCTTCCATCTTTGATAGTCTACACATCTTTTGGTGGTTTATCTAAACTTTATTTTTAAAGAATCAAAGCATAATTCACATAGAGAAAAATATGGATCTTAAGTGTAATGTTCAGCCTTGACAATTACTTAAATACCCAACAATCCAGAAAGTGCTTTCATGCTGCTTCCCTTTCTACACTGTCCCCAGGAAGCAGCCTAGCTTCTATCATAACAGTCATGATAAACCTAGTTTATGATGTGTCTAGAATCCCACAGACTCTAGCTTGCATCTTCTAGAATCTCACAGAGCTGGAACCACACATTATGAATTGCCCCAACCCATGTGTGTGTGTGTGTGTGTGTGAGAGAGAGAGAGAGAGAGAAGGAGAGATGAGAGCGCGAGAGATGAGAGAAGGAGAGATGAGAGCGCGAGAGATGAGAGAAGGAGAGAGAGAGAGAAGGAGGGAGGGAGGGAGGGGGGAGAGAAGGAGGGAGGGAGGGAGGGAGGGAGGGAGAGAAGGAGGGAGGGAGGGAGGGAGAGAGAGAGAGTTCAGGTGGGTGGTGTATGTACATTCAAGGAGGAGATACACACGTGATGTGCATGGAGACCAGAGGTTAACTGGTGTCATTTCTCAGGTACCCGCCTTGTTTATCTAAGACAGTTTCTCTCTGACATGTATCTCATCAAGCAGGCTATCAGGCAGCCTATGAGTCCCATGGAGCTTGTCTCTGCCCTCCCCAACCTCGCCCCAGCACTGGATTACAAACATGTGCTGCCACGCCTGGCTTTTTAAATATAAGTTCTGGGGACCAAACTCATGTCTCATGTTTTCATGGTGTGATGGCTGATGACTGGCTCTAGAACCAACTAAAATGCTAGCTTCTGACTACTTTTGCAAAGAACTTTCTTGATTAGATTATTTGTTTTTTTTCTTTTTTTTTTTCAAGACAGGGTTTCCCTGTAGTTTCTAGAGCCTGTCCTGGAACTAGCTCTTGTAGACCAGGCTGGCCTCGAACTCAGAGATCCGCCTGCCTCTGCCTCCCGAGTGCTGGGATTAAAGGCGTGCGCCACCACCGCCCGGCTTGATTAGATTATTTGAAGAAGGAAGAACTATGCCAAATGAGAGCAGCACCTTCTGTTGGCAGCCCACATAAACAAACACAGAAGAAGAAACCTGCCTTTTCCCTGATTTCCTCCAGTCTTGCTGGCACGCCCATCTACCCTACTGCAGCAGCATTTCTTTAGACATTAGAAACAGCGTCTCTGGGCTTCTGATACAGATTCATGACCAGCAGTTCTCCAGAAACTCTGCAGGCCCTAGTGCTAGATAGGGATTTCTGAGACATTCAGGCTTGTGAACAGACAATGTCTCTGGGAATGTATGAGACAGCATACTTGGGTGACCTCGGTCATAGCCTGAAAGCCAATCTAAAAGATTCTTCTTTAATTCTCTCCCCACCCCCAATACAGAGGCACACATTCTATCAATTCTGTTCCTCTAGAGAACCCTGACTAATATGGATGGCAAACACTTTATTAGATGAGCTATTTCCCCACCTCCAACTTCATTAGCATACTTTTGAATTTTGTGGATGTTGGCTCTGCTGTGCTGAATAGTATCTAGTCACGAACACAACAGTGTCTGTTGCCCATTCCTCCACTGTTCCAATTTCATTGGTGAATGTGGATAAAGCTTCTGTGCACATTCTTAATGAGTACTTCTGTGGATATATGTTTTCATATCTTTTTGATAAATGTATAGCAGTAAGATTACTGAGCCGTGGAGATTTAAGTTATAACAAGCTGCCACCCTACTGACAAAGTGATTACGTCACTGGCAGCTGGCTACACCCTCTCCAACATTTGCCATTCATCTTTTTCCTTTTAAACCTACATTTATAAATGTGATTCCTTTGGGTTTTGGTTTGCATTTGTATTCTTTATAATTGCTGAGTTCAGTCCTGTGCCAGATACAGGAGTTGTGATTATCTGGCTCTACAGTGGCTAGTCTCTTTTCTGAAATATGTATTGAAGAGAGGTTTTAATTTTTGTTTAAGTCTAGTTTTTAAATTTCTTCCTGTGCAGTTCATGCTTTTGTGTTCTGAACATCTTCACTATCCTACTCTAAGGATATCAAGATTACCTATGCTATCCGGATAGTTGTACTGTTTTCAGCTTTGACAGCGACATTCATAACTCACCTCGAGTTGCCCTTCAGGGACTACATGAGGTACAGTGGGCTCCTTAACTTTAATGGTCATCTACTCACAACACACTTTCACACTGAGTACTATGGTCATCTGGGGCCTCTTCTGTTTTTGTGCCTCCATTTACCCATCTTTGCTCACCCTGCACACACTGAAGGGCCTTCATTGCGTGAGGTATCTGCAGAAGATGGAAGTCTAGGGTTTTCCTTTAGTAGCTGAGATTCCTTTGCATTCTAGTGTGACTTTCCTGTGAAGAAGTTGGCTGTGGTTTATTTGAAAGTGACACCCTTTTCTCTGACTTCGAAGATTTTATTTAGTCTTTTGTCTATAGTCATTACGATGATAACATAACAAACAATTCTTTGGGCCTCAAACTTTCTTGATTCTATAGAATAATATCCTTCATCATTGTTAGAAAATGCTTAGCTCTTACTTCTTTCTCGAATGTTGCTTCTGCACTGTCCTCTCTTTTTCCTGGATTATGCTGAACTCTTTGCTGTTGTTTGTTCTTTTGTTAGATGTGTCTCTTGTCTTTTAAGTCCTTATGTGAACTCCCTTTAAATTCCTTCACCTCTTTATTCTTCAGGTTGAATATTTTCTAATTACCCATCTTAATGTGACTCATTTCCACTCCTACAACTAATCTCATGTTCCACTGTCTATTCTGACTTCCTAAAATTTAGGATGAACATTATTTCTCAATGTACAGTTTGGCAGTGCTAAAGCACTCACACTGTGCACAATCAATCTTCAGGACTGTTTCATCTGCACACCCAAACTGTGTTAAACAGCAGCTCCTTCCTCCTGGTCTCTGGCAGGCAACCATCACTGTACTACACTGTCTGCATATGAGTGTGAGTGTTCTGATACTTAAGTGGAAACATTCTGGATTTGACTTTTTATAACAGGCTTAGGTAGCAAAACTTCTTGTGATTTACATACATCATAGAATGTGGCAGAAATCCCTTCCTTTTTAACGGCTGAGTCATTGTATTTATATACATTTCCTTTGTCCACTCATCTTTAGACAGGCATTTATACTGATCCTACTATTTGGCTACATAGAGAACAGTCAAACATGAGTGTACAAGTATTTCCTTGAAATGATGCTTTCAATTGATTCTAGTATGTACCAAGAAGTGAAGTTGCTGATTCCCTAGGCACGTCTATCTTTAAGAAGACCTATGATACTCCCCCCCTCCACAGCAACAGTAAGATTTTGTTCATACCAACAGCATACAAGGTTTACAATTCTTCTTCATCCTTACTAACATTTCATTTTATCATCTTTCCTAAAGGAAGTGAGGCCACTTCTATTGTGGAATATTAGTTTAAGATGTATTGCATTTGTTTGTGCTTTGAAATATCTGATGCAAAAATTGTTGCATTTTTTATGTTCATTTAATTCTGTAAAGTTGTGTTACTTTGCTTGATTAAAACATGATTGGTCTAATGAAGAGCTGAACAGCCAATATCTAGGCAGGAGAGGGACAGGCAGGGCTGCCAGGCAGAGGGAATAAATAGAAGGAGAACTCTAGACTCAAAAGAACAAAGAGAAGTGAGAAAAGAAGGAGAGGACCCAGGAGCCAGCTACCAGCCACCATCCACCCAGCCACCAGCCACCCAGCCACCCAGCCACCCAGCCAACCATGAAGTAAGAAGGAAAGAAATATATATAGAATAAAGAAGGCAAAAGCCCAGAGGCAAAGCATAGTTAAAGAGAAACAGGATAATTTAAGTTGGAAAAGCTGGTTAAAAACAAGCCAAGTAAAGGCCAGGCATTCATAAGTACGATTAAGTCTGCATTTATTTGGAAGCTGGGTGGTGGGTCACCAAAGAGGAAAAAAAAATCAACTACACACTTTGGTTAGAGTTTGCCTTTCTCTGACTAGTAATGCACAACACTTTTCTCATGATTTTATCCATTGCATCTTAACACTGCAGAAATGGTTACTTAAACCCTGTGCACATTTTTAGGTTAAATTTTCAGTATTTATTATTGAATGGTGTTGTAGGAAGGCCGCTTGTTTGTTCCTGGCTGCTCAGCTCTGAAATAACCACACAAAAACTGTGTTAATTAAATCATTGCTTGGCCTATTAGTGTTAACTTCTTATTGGATCACTCTTACATCTTAATTCAACACATTTCTATTAATCTCTGATCACCACATGGCTGTGGCTTACTGGCAAGGTTCCCTCCAGCATCTGTCTCTGAAGGGGCTACAAAGCTTCTCCTTGACTCCGCCTACTCTCTCTCTCTATATATATATCTTCCAGCCTGGCTATATTCTGTTAAGCCATTGGCCGAAAGCAGCTTCTTTATTCATTAACCAATAAAAACAACACATACACAGAAGGACTTCCCACATCAGAATGGTAGAACTTTTTGATATGCTTTGGATATTACGTTATCAGATGGATGATTTGACAGTATTGCCTCTCATTTCACAGCCTGCTTCCTGTGTCAGTGACACACCAAAATCTTTTAGTCATGGTGGAGCCTAGTCTCTCTTTTATTGTTCTGACTCCTGTGCTCCTAGTGTCACAACCAAGAACCCTTGCCAAGCCCAGCATCAGTGTTCCATGGATTCTCCCAAGAATCACGTAGTTTTGACCTTTGAACCATTCTGAGTCCAGCTATATTTAAGAGTTGAGCTTCAGCTTTCCCCATGTGGATATACCATCTCCTTAATGCCATTTGTCACAGAGAACAGTCTTGGTGCTGGTGAAACATCACCTGACTTCTGGGCTTCCATTGTTTGGTCTCATTTTAAGACTATGCAGTAAGTTCTTAGTTTCAGTTTTTATGATTCTCAGTCCCCCAAAGTCCATTTAATTTTTTCTCACAGATTCCAATTCTCTAGAGAAATTTTTCCAATCATATTCTACTTTCCTTCTGTCTTCTTGAGTATACTGATTACTGAGATTTTTTAAAATCCTTGTCTTAACTCCAGAGCCTAGATCATCTGCAGGTCTACGTCCACAGTCTCTCCTTTCCCATGGATACCTACTATGATTTAGTGGAGGGGCTGACCTTTGTCTACAGTACCACAGAAGCTCAAGATGAGTTGATCTTCGTTTTTTCAAATGACAAATTTTATTATAAGATTTAATATTCATACTTGAAAATATTCCACTTGATACTGGGGTCCTCAATTTTCTTCGCATTTATTCATCCATTCATTTGTTCACGATTTAATTAATGTGTCATATGCATGCCACATATGCTTGCACCACTCATGTGGGAGTCGGAGAGCAGCTTGAAGGCCTTGGTTCTCTCCGCCTACCATGTGGGACCTGGGGGGCAAACTCAGGCCATCAGGCTTGGTGGTATGTGCTGGACCCAAGGTTATCTTCTTTTTTATGAGAACTTCTGTCTTCTCACATGGTGTGTAAGAGCTGGCCTGCTTAATTCAATGACCAGGAGCTGAGTTTTGGCTTCTACACCACAGGTGCAAAGGCTCCTCTCTGATTGGGTCCTTCTTAAAGGCACAAATCTTCAAATGGTCCAAATGAAATCCTGGGATATTTATCAGAAGCCCCTGACTTCAATGGTGATTGAGAGCTCAAATTCTTGCCTCCATAGTTGGCAAGATCATCTCAAACTTTCCCATGGCTTCTGTCTTAGCTTCCTGTCCTTGTGCTTTGTTGTTCGAGTTTGCCAGAGAACTGCTGAGAGTGCTGAGACCAGGAACCCTCTCTTCTCCCAGAGAGCATCAGTTTCTCTCTCTGGCCAGACGGCTCCCGAGCCTGTGGGTTTGTCTGACTCACCACCCCTCCGTACAGTCGTTTAAATGGAATACTTTATAGTTTCTGACCCTTCTGAATATTTCCATCATTTTTCCCTGCTCCTTCATTAACCCTTTCTTCTGTTACATTTATGCTAAGCCAAGAGATACCAACTTTTTCTTCCTTTTAGGAGCGCCCTTAGAAACGAAGTTTAAAAACGCTTTCCCTCTTGTGCATTTGAAACCATAGCTCCTAGGTGCGCATCTGCCCATCCACTCTATTATAGTGTCATGTGAATGTTAGCTTTTAATGCTTATGTAATTTGTTAACCTCTTCCCATTACTGCATGTGAATTCCCAGTCAATCTGGAAATGTTTGCCACACAAAACATCCGGTCACACAAAGACCCTACATTCTATTTGTACTTACATGAGATCTGCTTTTAGATGAGTTTAAGTCTCTGATCCACTTAATATTTATCTTCGTGTATGTGTAAGGAATGGATTTAATTTTACATTTTTCCTACCCAGTATAAAACATGTATTTCTCTGCACTGGGGAGGGGGTGCCTTTATATGTTAAGCTGCCACATGCAATTAGCTTTCTGTCCTTTCTCATCAGTCTGCGTATTCATGCACCACTATTAAACAGTTTTAATTAAGGACTTCATGTATGTTTAATATGAGGTTAAATCCTCCTCTTCTCCAACTGTTCTTTTTCACAGTCTGCCTGGTAATTCTTCATTGTTCACTCTTATGGATAAACTTACAATTAGCCTGTCTGCTGCTGGGGAAAAACACAGCACTTTTATCGTTAGTGCTAAAATCATGAATTAAACTTAGGAAGAACGAACGTTCTTAGGCTTTAGGGACTTTACATTCGGGAATATGGCTGTATTTTTCCATTTGTTATATCTTTCAACATTGTTTTATATTTTCCCTCAGTTTTAGAAATTTTTTATAAGTTTAAAATTTCTTCATATCTAAATGAAAAGCCCCCCCATTTTAAATATTTTTACTACTTAGTTAACCCTAATATCTAAGTGATCCAAACTTCGGAATGCTGTTGATGTTGAAGTTCTTTTTTTTGTTTTTCGGTCAATCAATACATGACCCCCCTTTTTCTTAAGCACTTGAGAACATGGCCCTGTCGCTGCTAGACATGATGCTGTTTCACCTCGGTCACATGGGTCAAGTGCTACAATGTTCATTTTCTGCTCATTTTACAGTTATTATGTAGTGTGTATTAACATCTACCTAGATGGGAAGTATGGCTACTAATTTTTTTTTAAAGGTAAGTCACGGTATATATTTCGGAGCTATGTGAATTAGATACAGTTAATAGGGCTCATCTACATTGAATTGGTTAGATTCCCTATGGCTGTACCAAATGACCTCAAGTTAGTAATTTAATGAAACAGAAATGTGTTATTTGTACAGTACTGGGGACAAGAATCCTAGATCAGTATTACCACAAATCTGTGATCAGCAGGGCTGAGCTCCCCACACAGGACTGAGAGGAGGATTATCTCCTGCCTCCTGTGGCCTCTGGTGGTGGTCAGCACTCTTTGGGATCACATCACTTCTACCTATGTCCCTGTGGTCATGGTAGCACAGGCTCCTCTATCTCCCTCATGGAAGACTACCTGTGGGTGCATGAAGTCTTCCTATATAAACTAGGAAAACCTTTCCATCTCTCAATTCTGAAAATCTTACCTGCTAATACCCCCTCTAATCTAAGGTAACTTTCATAGACTCTGGGAATTCAGACATAGACATCTTTTGAGGGTTATGGTCCCAGTTTACTGTAGATTCCTTTATTTTTATAAAATACCACTTTAACTCCATTAACGCTTTTTTATCTCAATGTCTCCTTGATATAAGTACTCAGTGATAAGTAATTCTTTTTGTCCCTTTGCATGATGTCATTTTTCCTATCTGTACTTTCAACTTTTCCATATTCAAATATTTAAGTGTCTCTTCTAAGTAGCACATGGCTGGGTTTAAAAGCCAATGCACATGTGACTTACATGTCTGTCTTTGAACCCACTTCCCGATGCATCTGTCACCTCCCGACTCATCTGTGTCTGTATTATTATGTTTGATGCTTTCTGTGCGCTTACCTTTCTTGACTTCCTTGAATTTAATCAGATACTTTTACGCTATTGCATTTTCTTTCTACTAAAATGTATCTTAAAATAATTTTAGTAGTTAGCCTATTGACTTAAAACATACATTTTAAAAACATGTAAATCATTAACTCTTACACTCTGATTGACACCAGTAAAGCTGTGGTACTCTAAACCCCCATTCAGTCCCTAGGGAACTGCTGTTGTGTATTATATGGTTACAAGAGTGAGTTGCTCAGGTACCACAGTCATTGTTTTTGAATATTCATTGTGCATTTCCATCTTAACTGTTGGTGTTCATTTCTTGCATATCATATTTCTACCTAAGATATTTTTCTACAGATCTCCCTTTACATTTTATTTCAGTTTAGATATACTAGTGGAGAAGTCCCTCAGTTTTTTGATCAACTGAACACATCTTCATTTTTCTTTAGCTTCTGAAGGGTGCTTACACTGGTACAGAATTCCGGGCTTGCCACTTTCTTTTGCAAGCAATGTGATGGCTTCTTATTTTTCTTCACATTCCTTCCTTCTTCTACATAAGCATAAGATCTTCAAATTAATTAATCAGTACACTGTTCTTACCTTTTATATATCCCCTACCCAGTCTATTTTTTGACCAGCTGTGGCAATACCTGTATTTTCAGAGGATGGCAGGGTTTCCATTGAGCATCTTAGCTGTGCAGGCAGACACCATGCTTGACACTAGTCCCTTCTTACCAATGCTGCTATCGTCATCGAGGTTGTCCAGAACACAATCTATCAGACGGGGTGTATGGCAGCAACAGTCTCTGCAAGCTCATCACCATTTGCATGTGGAGTTTATATTCATCCTCAACTAGGTAGCTCAAGGCTCATAGTTTTTTTTTTCCTAAAAATTTTATTTTTTTCACTTTTGGAATTGAGTCTTTGTTGCAAATCCAGCAACATGATTCTATTCTGAATACTTTTAGAGATAGGTGAGATGGCTCAGTAGGAAGAGGCACTGTGCACAGAACTGAATACCTAAGTTTGACCCCAAGACCCCACAAGGTAGCAGAAGTCAATTCCTGAAGAAAGTTGCTGCTAACATCTACACAGGTATGGTGTACATGTCTGCACTCAAAATACACACACACACAAACACACAAGAGAGAGGTAGAGAAACTAGCTAGTAATTAAAAATATATGCTAACAGAATATATTTTAGAATTGGCTATCTTAAACTCCAAAAGTAGATGGAAGTTTTTTATTTTAGCTTTTTAAATTATTTTATTCTATTAATTATATTATTTATTAGACAGGCTCTCTTTATGTAGTTTATTTACTTACTGAGATAGGATCTTTCTACGTAGCTCTGGCTGGCCTAGAGGATTTGCCTTTTCAAAATACAGTTTCAAACTTTTTTCTTGAGGAATGTTTTTATAAATTATAAATTTAATATTTGCTTTGATTCTTTTTTTAGGACTCCTATTAAATGGGTAATGGGTCTTTTTCTTTCTTTTATAGCTAGCTTTTTAACTTTTACTTTATTTCTTATTTAAATTTTTTTTTTTTTTTTTGGCATTTTCTGTATTGGGGGTGGTGCTTCTGGTTTGTATTTTTGAAACAAGGACTTACTGTCTAGTTCACGTTGGCCTTGAAACTCACTATGTAGCCCAGAATGCTTGCAAGCCTGTGGTTCTCCACATGTAGCTCTGCCTCCTTTTGATGAAAAGAATGATCCTGTTTGTGTTCTGTCTTCCTTGGTTATTATCCAGCACGCTTGCTTGTGTCTTCTATTGTCTTCATCTGGAAATAATTTCTTTTCACTTGGGATTCTTTTTGGATATGCCATTGCTTCTCCTTCAAATCCCCCCCTACTTTGCAACAATCTCATTCTCTAGCTCGCCCAAGCCTAGCTAACCTGTTCTTCCAGACTTGCTGCTCACAGTGGGGGTCAAGGCTCAGTTCTACCAGCTGTGGGCTCCTTATTGCCCTCCAGACCCCACCATGAGCTCTGGCTCCTCATTGTCCTCCTGTCAGCCATCAGGCCTGGGCTCCTCGTCGTCCTCTAGACCAGCAGATCTCTGGGCTCTAGCCCTGTTCTCAGTGAGCTCAACACTCACACTGTGGTCTGTTTGTGTCTCTAAATGAATACAAAGATCTGTGGACACCTGCTTTATGTAGGACCAATAGTAATTCAGAAGCATCTTCTCCTGTGCAGGATGGAGTTGTTCTGAAGTGGGGTGATCTCTCCTGGAGACTGAACTGCTGTGCCAGGAGATAAGTCACAAGATTCTCTCTTGTTTATTAAAACAGAATTAATTTGCTTAGATAAGCATCATTGCTAACCTCTTTTGAATCAGTTCTTTGTCATACAACATGCCATTTTAATTAGACATGTTTTACAGAAAAATGAGAACTTGCTAAGTCTTATTTAATTTTATCCTGTCATGTTTTCTTCTATTCTTTTTGGTTATCTCTTTCATTTTTTTCCTTCCTGTACCTCCCTTTTTCCCCAGTCTATCACTGTCTCCTCTGTTCGCTGACGTTCAGGGTGAGAGTCCTGTTCTCACCCTGTGCTAACCTCTTCCTGCATTTTTACTTTTGCTCTGTGACCTTGATTCATAAAGTCAGTTGTTTCATGTTATTTTTTAAATTCATGCCAAGAAGGCTAGACTAAACCATGTTTTTGACCCCTGCAGGACCGCTCTGCTGCGTGGTTTCTGCTGGGCCTTGCTGCCCCTGTGTGGCGGCCTCGAGTCTGGGTCACTGCGGCCCCTGTTGTGGCGGCCCGAGTCTGTCTGCCTTCCTGTCAGGTGGAGGACTTACTTCTGTGCACATACCGGGACATGGCTATCTGAGCCGCCTCTGCCTCTACTTCCCATGTCTTCTATGTTGATCTCAAGCACGTTTTGCAATTCTTTACTTCTTACTCTTCACATTTGGGTCTGTAGATCACATCCGTGCCCACTTTCACTACGAATGGGACAATTCCACGTGTGATACTCAAAGGAAGGCAGCTGTTGCTACCATCTGTCATATCCACCACTCAAGTGACTTGCTTTTCTTAATCACTGTTATAAAATAACCTCTTCAATATCAGACAGCACCAGAGAGATTCTTAGCTACAAAATAATCAAATTAAAATGTACCCTCCTTCTTAAGGGAGAAAAGAAAGTCATCTCTCAGAGGAGAGATTTTTGAGCCCCTGTCCCTGAAGCTGTTGGGAAGCAGCACTGCAAATGTGCTTCAGGACTGCAGGAGAAAAGCTACTTTACAAGGTATTTCCTGCCAGCAGTGTTGCTCGGCCTCACTTCCTGGGCCAGGTTCCCAGAGCTCCCAACAGCACCTCTCCACCCCAGGCAGAGGAAGGAAAGGAAGACACTGCTGATGGGCATGCCTCATCCCAGAAGGCAAAGACGGGTGGAAGAGAGGGAAAGTGGTGATGGAGAAGCTATGAAAGTGACCGAGATAGCCTGAGTGGGGTACTTCACCCTGGGCCTCTGGTCTTGCTAGTCATAGGTAGAAGGCGCAAGACACATGTGGGAACCAACTAAGAAGTCTTAGTAGTCCAACAATCTACTAGTCACTTGGGAGACTTACTTTTTCCAACACCTTGGCGATTCGGGTGCCGATCTGTTCAAGTGACTGCTGTGGATACTGGTCTTTGCCGAGATTCTGCAGTACCTGGAACAGAAGGAGATGGCAGGTGACAGGGCTAAAATGAGGCCGGATGTGGATGCTGCTGGTGCTTCTGAGATGGGTGGTGGAGCATACATCAGAATACTTTCCTGGGACCCTGCTGTGCATCTGCTTGGAGCCAATCTATGAAAGATACTCTTCAGGTGACTGACAGCCCATGGCCCTCTCCCATGTAATAAAAGTTATAGACACATAAAGCAGTCATCACAGCTCTGTCCTAGGGACTGAAAAGAATTGGGCTCAGCCAAAAGCCACACAATTCAGGGCCAAGAAAGAAAGAAAGAAAGACAGACAGACAGACAGAAAGAAAGAAAGAAAGAAAAACAGAAAGACAGACAGAAAGACAGACAGACATACAGAAAGAAAGACAGAAAAAAAGAAAGAAAGAAAGACAGAAAGACAGACAGACAGAAAGACAGACAGACAGACAGAAATAAATAAATAAAGAAAGAAAGAAAGACAGAAGACAGACAGAAAGAAAGACAGAAAGAAAGAGAGAGCAAGTGAGCAAAAAGAGCCCTGGCCACATCAAAACTGTGCCAACATTTCAACAGTCCGAACAAGGCTGAATACTCACCTCTGTTAGCTGGCTCTCACCCGTGTAGTGCAGGCTGGCTCTGTTGGACACTCCATGTAAGTGGTCGAGGGTGTGCATGCTTGTGGGGAGATTGCCATTGCACAGTGGTTCCATTGCTGGCTGCTGTATAGGTGTGGCAAAGTCTATGTGCTCTGTGATGCTGAAAAATGGAGATGACCACATCAGAAAATCCAAGTAGGTAGAGACAGCTCTAACAATCAGCGGATCTAACTTCCATATGGTACTCCCTCACCAGGGAGGGTTTGGAATTAGTGGGTGTTCCTTTTAGGAAACAGAGTAAGACACACAATGGTTCCTCCAGACTGCTTTTCCTTAACACACATAAGCACACTTGTGCTCAAAGAAAAAGTCATCTATGAGACAGTAAATTTTATGCAGACCCAGCTGGACACTCGTTGTATTCGGCATCAAATATAAGTATTTCACTTCATGACCTCGTTATTTTTTAAATTATAATTTTAAATTATGTACATATACATGGGGGAGGGGTATGTGCACACGTGCAGGTGACCAGAGGGCACGGATATCCCTGGAGTTGGAGTTACAGGTGGTTGTAAACCATCATTATGGATGCTGGAAACTGAACTCTGGCCTTCTACAAAAGAAGTACATGCTCTTGAATATACAATCATATGCTCTACATATGATAATTTGGCACTAACAAATTTTACTTTGCAACTTAAATTTAAAAATTTTAACTTACATTTGGGAAACATTTATTTCTCCATGATTATTTATATCAAACCTATTGTATATTAGATACCAAGAGTAGAGTAATTAAGCAAACATAAGCAGTCCCAGTTGTTATGTTACTCATGTCTTAGAAGGGGTAGGATTACAGGTATGGTAAGTTATAAGACATGCAATAATGAAAATGTGCCCGAGAGGGTATTTCTCTCCTCTGTACCATGAGGACCGTGGCTACAACAGCTTTCCTGAGACAGCAGAGCTCAAAAGCCTTGGTGTGAAGGCTATGACTGAGGGGCAGGGGCAGAGCAAGAAGAACTCTCATAGTAGGGACAGAGAGGCTAGGCACCAGGCAAGAGGCCTAATGAGGTGACTGCATGCACCTGTGTGGCAGCAGAGACACTCTGGAAGAGCAGTGTGGAGGCATAAAAGCAATTTTGAAAAGTTATTGGGGAGTAAAAATAGTAAGAACTGGTAATAGACAAGGCTTGAGGGATGAAGGGAAAGAATTGTAAGGATGATATCCAGGTTTCTGGCCTGCACATGGCTGAATATATTTCTGAAGAATATGAAATGGAGGAGCTGGAGAGAGGGCTCACTTGGTGTGGAAGGGCCTTCTGTTTATATGTTGCTTTATTGGTTAATGGAATAAAGAAACTGTCTTGGCCTGTGATAGGGTAAAAGAACAGAGCTAGGCAGGGAAAACTAAAATGAATGCTGGGAGAAAGGAGGCAGGAGCAGTGAGAAGCCATGGAGCCACTGGAGACAGATGCTGGGAATTTTGCTCGGTAAGCCATAGCCTCGTGGTGATACACAGATTAACAGAAATGGGTTAAATTAATGTACAAGAGTTAGCCAATAAGAAGCTAGAGTTAATGGGTCAAGCAGTGATTTAATGAATACAGTTTCTGTGTGGTTATTTCGGGTCTAAGCAGCCGGGTGGCTGGGAAGGACAAGTGACCTCCAGCACCCTTCACCAGCACTCACTGATTAGGAGCACACATCAGCTGCCCACACCAAGTGGCTCACAAGCTCCTGAAACCTCTACTCCACGGGACTCTATGCTGTTGTCTGAACTGCACGGCCACCTTCATTGACACATGTACAGATCCACACATACACATTATTAAGAAATAAAAATGAATCTTTAAAAACATGTGAAATGGAGAAACAAAATCAATTTTTTTAAAGAAAACGATGGATGCTGGGCAAGAAAAGTGTTTTCTTGAGATGGTGGCTATAAATAAGTCTGGGGCTTTGAAGAGTGGTCCTGCCTGGAGATACAAATTTGGGAGGGCTCATTGCCATCTGTGGTGAAGTAAGTTCTAGGAGCAGTCACTCTGACTGAGAAACAAGAAGGGGAGCAGATCTAGGGGCAGAGCAACACTTCAGGACAGGAAGTCTGCATAAGTCCCCTTGTTTGCTCTCTTCACAGGTGCTGGGACACCTCCACGTGCCCCACTTCCCCTGAATATGCACCACAATCTGTGCAGTGGGCTCTGTACTCCTAGAGAGAAGGATCTGGTCTTCAGCGTGACCTGTTCTACACGAGACTTCTGATAGCTTGCAAAGTGCGGATGAAGGCAGTCTGTGGCTCACCCGCCGCTCCATGCATGGACTGAGCCCATCTAGGCTGTGGGTGGGTAGTGATGGCCATTCTCTGTTGACCACAGTGCCGGGAAGATGGCTCTGCCAGTGACCAGTGACACAGACGACATCACCACAGTCAGCTAAGGCCCCTGTGGTTCACGGCTGTGGTTTGTGGGTAAGGAAATTCCATGAACATCAAAGATACTCACTCAATGTTTTTTGAAGAAACTGCCAGCCAGGTGCTCACAATGGCAGTTAGCTCTACCCAGCGAAGTTTGAGGCATTCATCTGGACTGGGCCATCCCAAACTCTGGTAGTCACGCTTTTTTCCTGGAAGGAAAGTATGTCATGAATGGACACAGTACAAAGGAATGCTGTTTTCCCTATTGATGACATAACCCAAACTGGCATGTTAGGTGGTGCCAGTTTTAGTTCTTGTCTTTAGAATGGGCACCATTGACAAACAGATCTAATTAAAATTTTGTTATTCGTGGCAATGGAAATAAAAATCCTCTCTGAAAATAGGTCGTCTCAAACATAATGAAATAAAAGTTGTCTCCTTTGTTGTACTTGAAGTCGGTCAACATGAAGTACGAATTAGGATCCTCTTAGACTCTAACAATCTTATCACGTTTAATGTTTACCCTTCTGGGTTTGGATTTTTACGAGGATAACTTTGACTTAATGGAAACAGATATCTCTCGAGTTGGCGTCTGCCCTGGCCCTGTGGCAGTGTGGGCTGGAGGCTGTGTTGTAAGGATGCTGTGGTGCACTGCAGGACATTTTAGCAGGACATATCAAACACACGAGACTTCAGTAGCACAGCCTCCCAGGAAATAGCGTCACACACTGCCAATGTTCTATGGGTGCAAAATTGCCTCTGATAGAATCACTGCTACAAAGAAAAGTGTCAGGATGGGATCTACGACAGTACAAGGTCATAATTTATTCCACGAGTGTTTCTCGTGTGTGCTCAGAAGCTGAATTCTATGTTTACAACTCTTAACCTCACTAGACTTTGGTCCTTACAACTCAGAGGAGGAAGCAGCCACAGTTCTCTGGCTGTGGGGCATAGAGCTGGAACCTAGACACAGGTTACTCGACTCCAACACAGACAAGTCCAGTTCCTGTGCTAGTAAAGTCACCACCTTTCCAGCCTGAGTCATTCACTTCACATCATGCCCTGAGAAGAGCAAAACCAAGTCTTATCTGATGGGCTTCTGATGGGGGCGGCAGGATAGAAAACCTTAATTCTACTTAGCACTTTTACACTGTAGGTGTTTACCTAGCAAGAGAAAACCTTTGAAGTCAGGCAGGGAGTTAGATTCAGATTTTAATAAAGCAAAAAAGAACAGTTTGGAAGAATTTCAAATTAACTTTAAAATCATACACTCCACAATAAAACTCATGTTTCTTTTTGTATTTAAGAAATTCACTTGAAAATATTTATTGAGCACCTATTATAAGGGTCTGGAACTGTGTAACACACTGGGGTATACACGTAAAGAGGCAGCCTGCTCTGTAGCTTCACAGGCTAGCCAAGGGAAGGCAAACATGAGCAAACTGTTACACCGTACAGTGCAGTGCCTGAGATGGAACCCAAGAGTTGTGACAAATGAAACAGCTAACTTAATTGTGTCTGAAGGTGTAGCAAGGAGGAGGAATGGCACTTGACTTTAAAGTTAAGGGTGAGCAATACTAGCGCCACAGAGAGGGTATAAGGGCAATGTAGGCAGAGGCACAGCATGCACAAAGGCACGGATAAAATAAGAGCACAGCTGTTGCATAGGTGGCGATGAAGGGTGGTGGGGAGAGGCTAGTCTATAAAGGGTCTTGGATGCCACCCTAGTCTGCACTTTATCTTGCAGGCAGTGGGAAACTTCGAGCCCACATCTCTCCATCTTGTTCACAAGGATATCATAAGAGGATGTTAAATGCCTTGCTGAATCCAGTTACATTATGTCTATGGCACTTCCCTGGTCTTCCAGTTTAGAAGCCCTAGCCAAAAAGGAAATGAAATGAGTTTCAAAATGTTATTATTAAGCAGTTAGGTGTATCTACTATGGCTCACAATGATCTCCACTCCTCCCCACACATTTACAGACATTTGCTCAATAATTTGCTTTAGAACTTGGACATGATTTACTGGAAGGCTATTAGCTGGCAGAGGACAGAATCCATACTGATTTAAACTGGGTAGTATTTTGCACCTTCTCCATTCTGAGCATTCTCTTTAAGAACAGTACGTACCTTCATGATTTGCAAGTACCTTCAATGTTCCAACTAGGACCTACCAAGCTGAGATCATTTGAAACTGCTTAAGTGGGACCATGGCATGGCTCCGAAGTAGTGGAGCTATCTAATATGAGCAAGGTCCTCACTTCAATCCCAAGCACCACAAACAAGCAAGCAAGCACACACCTGCCCAGATGCTCTCATATAATCTCAGCCATATCAGCTTTTAAAATTCCCTTTGTAAGAAGGTTCTTTAAAGTAATACAGGATCATTAGAAAATGTCTGCAAAATAAACAGGCCACAGAGAAGAAACTACAAATGATCTACAGTTTTCTCAGGACCTCCAGAGAGCATCTGCAGTTTCTGGTCACCTGCTTCTACATGCGTGTCAACACACTTGCTTGATAGGCCAAGTGGCAGCTGATCTAAGAGGCCATCAACTCCACGGGATGGGCTACTTCAGACAAATTTATGACAGAAAAATCCTACCAACTATTACATATAGTCAGTGACATACACATACAAGTATATATATTGTGACAAGCATCTCATGTATCAGAGACATTGAAATATGAAAAATACAGTTGACAAAACACAGTGTGTTTAGCTCTCAAATTGGAAACATCCTTATGGCCATTCATAAACTGTCTTTACTCATTTGCTGTGTTGTTTCTCTGGTGTATAGCAGATGCCACAGACATGCAATATTTAGGCCTGCTTATCAGCTGTTACTATAAGGAAGCCCCCTGTAATCAACATCTCTGTCTACATGTCTTTGGTGACTACAAGGCAACTTTCCTAGAGTGTGTTAACAAAGAAGAGTAATTGGTTACATTCTAAATTCCTTCTGACTCATCTAGCCAAACTAACCCCAGGGTTGCTCTGCTAATTTTCACTGTGTACTGCACAGTTAGAGACAATGTGGTAAGCACAAGTCTCAGTTGTCTACATTTACTCTACCATAGTTGCTACTGACTGGACAGATCTTACTAGGTGCACCCTGGGTTTGGACAATATATTCTATTCTACATATTCTATTATTGCCCTCTGCTTTAGTCAGCACATTTAACCAATGTTAAGAGAAATTTTAATGAATTGAATTTCAGTCTAAGATAGTAAATATATTCCTTTAAAAGGGGATATGATTTTTTAAAGAGAAATTCTATCACCACGATTTAACTACTGGGGAAGAAAAGAGTCACCCTGAGTGTATGACAGTGGCTTTTAACCCAAATTAGTTGATGCTAAAAATCAAAGTCTGAAAAGAATTTCTGATGTGGTCCTTTTATCATCTCATCTGAACTGCTCTAAGTCACAGAACACATTCCTTATGAGAGAGACAGTGGCCTGAAAGAAGAAATGAGATTCTGACACATACATCCTCACTTACCTTGAGGTCCCGGAGATGCCACCTTTGGGCCAGTGATCTCTAAGTTTGCTTGGTAACGCTGGTCCACTTTCCGCTTGATTGGACTCTACTTTTTTCCCAGGAGGTTTTTTATGATCCCCTTTGGGTTTTCTTTACACGTTTGACCTGGAATGTAATCTGGAAATCAAAAATATGTTAGAAAAAACTGAGACCAAAGAGTGAATCTGTCTCTCACTATATATTTCAGTGGTTTTAAGGATACCCCAGTCCACCAGAACTTGATAAGACTCTACTTCTGAGACACCACACACTTTGGGCAGAGGACATGGAAAATCAAGTTGATACTGACTGGAAAGCTCCCTCCTCACTGGCTACCTTTCCTAGCACCAAAAAGAACAATGCAGGCTATTAGAGGAAAAAAAGTCACTGATGACTTTATTCAGCTGTGAAGAGTAACAACCTGCATGGCAAGATATGTTCATGGGTGTAATATTGTCATGGATACGATGATGTAACTGATTGCTACCTTATTGGGTTTAAGATCTGCTCCACAGGAGGGAATGAATGCTTGGTTCCTGGGGGTAGGGTGGGCTGAATCCATTACTAAATGGACATAGTATCAACATGCCTTGAAATCTGTACTTGTATACTCATTGATAGTGTAGTTCTGAGACCGCAGCAGAGAAGTTTCTTTGTGTAGTGAATGGTGGTTAACTCAGAACTGGCCAAGACACAGAGTGTTCGTCCACTATGGGGCAGCTATATCTTACCCCCTCCTCACAGGCCCAGGACAGCTGAGGAAGAGAGCGCAGCAAGACTAAGAGCCAGGGGTAAGGGTAAGGGTAAGGGTAAGGCACCACGTAGGCTGAACGCTCCAGTGGATGGTCTCATACTTATTATTCTAACGTGTACTCAAATGGGACTGGGTAGGTTACTAGGGGGAAAAAAGAGGTTGAGAGTTCTGGGTCTTAGAGGAGTTAGAGGGGGTAAATACAATAAAAAATATATGCCTATGAAATTTTCAAAGAATATTATACTCAAAAAATAACCTGGATGCATACACTAATTACCCAATTTGGTTGCTGCACATTCACACTGTGTATACGTGTGGAAACAGCCATTGGAGATAAAAATAAATGTTTATATATACATTTTACCAGAAATTTGTATAATTATTATGGATCAATTAAAAATCTCTGTGTGTGAGATATGAGAACATGCGTGTGCTCATTTGTGTTTGTGTGGGTCTCTTCACAGGCTAGCTGGCATGAGAGCTTCAGTGATGCTCCTGCCTCTGCTTCCTTCTCCCTGCAGGAATGCTGGGAGAACACATTTGTGCTACAGCGGCTGTGAGCACTCCAGATGAGGGAAGGTTTTCATAAGTGCACTGGGATAGACATGTGCTTCTATACACTGACACATGCCCCTAGCTTTGAATTAAAAACATTTACATATGTAATTTGAAAAAGGAAAAATACTTTCCAAAAGCCAGTCCTGTCAGTTTCCCTTAAGCTTATTATTATTAGTAGTAGTATTAGTCCTGAACAATCTCGCTATGTTGCCCAGGTTATTTTGAATTCTTGGGCTTATGTCATCCTCCTGCTTCAGCTTACCGAGTACCGAATTACAGGTGTGTACTGCATCTGGCTAATTTTAAAGATCTAATGAAAACTTGGTAGTGAAATGTACAAAGTAACCTAGTCCTGACGAGCACATAAACACTAAGAAAGCACAGCATCTGCCCCAAGTCTGTGGATTTGAGGGGCTTTATACCCTTCCCTTTCCTCTCCCTTCCTGGACATCAGCAATGCTTATACAGATGAAACGCTTCCTGGAAAAGTCTGGTGTGAACAGCGTCCTGGAATGTGGAGTCCAGTAAGAGCATGTACCCAAGACCTTCACACTTGTCCATTAGGAGTTCCCCAAAGAGCTGGTCTATTTCATGAGGGACTGAGAGGGTGAACTCTTCATGTACACGTATGTGTGTGTTTATGAACACAATGGCATGCATGGGTATGGAGGTCAGAGGACAACTTGAAGTATACACTTTCAGGAGCTGTTTATTTTTGTTTTTGAGATGGGGTCTTCCTTGGGGCTCCTGATCGGGCTAGGCTGGCTGGCCAGCAAGCCACAGAGATTCTCCTGCCTTTGCCTCCCCAGTGCTAGCACGACAAGCACATGGCACTATGCGTGGTTTTATAATGTGGCCTTTGGGGACTGAACCTAGGGTTATTGCTCTTGCCTGAACTGGGCCTTCTCGGCTCCGAGCTGGCAAATTCTTACCCATTCTGTTGCTTCATCATCTTCACTTCTGCAGTCACCGTAACAAGAGCTCTTGGCTACTCCATCCTGGGGGCCTTTCTTCAGTACCCGTATGCCCTGCAGGTCCAGACGCCGACCCTTCATTTCCAGTGTTCCCCCAAAGCCTTCTAGGGGCCAGGTCTGCTGAAACTCATCCACCAAGGCCAGTATCTCTTCTGACATCTTTGTTTCATCTGACTTCTCCACCTCGTCAGAACATTGCTCTCCTCAACCACTGTGCCTGCAATTCAAGGGTTCATATTGTCAATAATTTCATAGTGCTTACTTAGTTCCAGTGACTCAAACTTTGTTTCTACGGACATCTTGGCTCTGCTTAGCAGTTTAGCTATAATGCCCCTCTTATAGACTACCGCTCAGCATCTTCAAACATCATATCAGAGCACCATCTCTGCCATTTAGCCTTTGCCAACCCTGCCGGAAGCAATGGCAGAAACCGCAGGCAGACAGGCAGGCAGGGATGGTGTCACTACTGACAGGACAGCTGTGGTTCACTTGATTTGTTTTGAAAGATCACTTGATCTCTATATAACACATAGATGGCAAGATGATGTATACTGTTATTTATTAAACATGTAGTCCTTTTAAATTTTATCCAGTTACCATAAAACAGTTTAGTGTTCAATCCACATTGCATGCTTATTTGTCTGAACAATGATTTAGTAGAAAACTACTCTAATTCTACACGAAGGCCATTTTCAGTAATGGTTATTATAAAAATAGCCATATGCTAGCTTAATTTCTTTAAAACGGGGTACTTATGTTGCTCAAGTATTTAAGGGTTCCCACAGTGGCTTACAGTGGAATGTGCTAGCAAAAATTTTCTCTCAAGAATCTGGCATGTTCGTCTTATTTTCCTAAGAAACTTATATAACCTTTAAGTTCCATCCACATGCTTAGACTATGAGGATGATCAGAAATGATTATTCTGAGTTTCTTAGCATATTTTCCTTTGCTAAATTGCTGATTACTCAATCTTTGCTATTTATTTTGAATTAATCACCAGACCTTATATTGTGTTTTCATAAATGTCATGTCTTATCCTTCCAGAAGTGGATAAGGTACAAAAACAAAGAGCAAAATGCTTCCTTTTATACATGTTCCCATTGGTTAGCCTGAGAATATTGGCTTGACAGCCTATTCCAGTTCTATTATTCCTTCAGCTGGCGATCCTAGCTTTTCCAGAGATGAAAGCCATCATGTTAAACAGGCCAGTGTCAGGACTCTCATATGTGTATGACCAGATCTTTAGCCACAGCACGCATGTTAGTAATCTCCGGGGTGGGGATGAGCTACAGTGATGACAACTGACAGCAACTTTGCACAAGGCCAGTGGTGTCACCTTCTGTTTTGCTGGCACCTCTGCCCTCCTTCTAGTTTCTAGTGTGCAACATGGGCGAGCCTGAGGTCAAGCTGTGCTTCTTCTTGAGAAATCTGGAGGGTCTATTTATGACCACGTGACTACAAACCTTACTGCTGTCACTTCAAGGAAGTTCCTCTTAGGTTTCCTACGTTAGCTGCTCCTTTCTACAGTTTATGATTATGGACAGTACTCTGGGAAAAAGGATGTGGGTTTCCAAAGCCCATTCTTCAGGGACACTGAAAGAAAAGCAGCTGGTTGTCTAGCTCATGGCCAGGGGTATAACTGCAAGCCAACAAAGATTAAGTTTAGGGTCTAGCTTGTTATATATTCCTAATGTTCAACCCTGGGCCCGCCACAAAAAAAGACCCCAGTCACTGTGGAAGAGACAGGAGCGCAGAGCAATCTCATCTCTGACGTGCTTGAGGATCTGTCATCTCTGTCTTGTCATGCCTACAGACAGCTGGAGACTTCAAACTCATGGTCTACTTTGGCAGGTGGTCACATAACAAAAGCCTGCAGCTCAACCCAGCTGAATGGCAAGCAACATAAAATTAAGCTTCATATTAGCCAGGAAAACAGCTGCAGAGAGTTGCCACTGGGAATCTTCCAAGCAAATGTCCATGGAAGAGCTGTCTGGCTCTGACTAAGTTGTCAGAGTTGTTGCTAACTTGTTCCTTTTCTGATTTTCAGGTTCTTTTTATTTCTCCTCCTATGGTTCCCAATGATTCCTTTTCCCCATTTCTGAAACAAGACAGAGTCTTTGATAAATTTCATCCACGAAAACATATGGGTTTACAAATGTGGCTTTAGCCAAAGGGAGGCTACCGACTACTTTTTCAACCTTTAGTCTGATTGCATAAGGAAGCTGTTAGTTGGTTTTTTTTTATTTTTTATTTTGGTAAACTTAACAAAAGCTAAAGTTTTCTAGGAACCCTGGTTAAGAAAATGCATCTATCAGATTAGCCTGAAGGCAAGTGTGTGGGATATTTTCTTGATTAGTAATTGATGTGGAAGGGCCCCAGCTAACTCAGTGTGGGTTGGTGCCCACCCCTAAGAAGGCAGGCTGGGCAAGCCATGGAGAGCAAGCCAGTAGGCAGATCTTCTCCATGGCTTCTACTTCAGTTCTGGTACCAGGTTCCAGTGTTGACTTCCCTTCAGGATGGACTGTGAACTGTAATGTAAAAATAAGCTTTGCTTTGGTTCCAGTGCTTTTCACAGCAAATGGAAACTCCAACTAGGACACATGCTGTGGCTAGGAACTCTAACTTTCCTCCATTACGGCTATTATGGTGAAAGCATCCATGCTGTTTATCTGCAAAATGTCTAAGTTTTCAAGGTTATTACTTCCCACTGCTTCAGTCATGTGTATATGGACACACTTAGTATTATACAAATACATAACTTAAACTTATCAGAGAGGAGACAGAGAGAGTGAGACGACAGAGAGTGAGAGAGACGAGGAGAGAGAGAGAGAGAGAGAGAGAGGAGAGAGAGAGAGAGAGAGAGCATTTCATAATGGAAGCCAGTATTCAAGTGAAGAAGGCCCTGGAATTGCTTCAGTGGAGCCATTCCAAAGGGTGTTTGAGCCAGGGTGACAGCCAGTTCTTAGGGACACTAAACATATACACTGTTTATATTTACCCTCTGTGATGAGTGGTTCACAAATGGGCTATACGTTGTGGGTGAGGGAAACCAGTGTTTTATTTATTTAGCTTTTCCTATGTATGTATCTATCTCTGCCATAACTATCTTGATGGGAGGCAAAAAGCACATGAAGATTTGACTCTGGAAAATTAAATATAACCAATCGATAACAAACTTTGAAACACAAAGCTATAAATGTTTGAAACAATTAAAACATTTTATAAGTCAAGATTATCTGAATGCAATCACACCAGTGCTTCCCAGAGAAAGGCATAGTTACAGCAGGGTTTAGACAGAGAAGCAGTCTGAAGACATTCGAAAGTGCTACTACTTGCAAGTTGATTAGAACAAAGCTGCGGATAGGCCAATCAGCAAAGGCAATTAGAGGGAAGCTGTGACCATTAATACTTTCTGGTGGAGTCTGGGAAAAGGGATTCCTACAAAAGGGACCCCTGTTTCTTTAGGTAGAATAATAATAAAGTATGTGAAGAGCCACGAGGATGATGACAGCCCAGGTCTAGGAGTACTGAGTCAGTGGTGAAGGTATGGGTGGCAAGGGACAAGAAAGGACAGAAATGGGGACTAGAAAGGCATTTCATGAAACAGAGGAGGTTTACTTTGGGACTGCGAAGAGAACGTTGGAAGAAAAAACAGGGGTGAGCTTAAAGATGGTTTTGAAGTCTCATGTGAAATAGTAGGCATCGATGAGTGGATGTTAGCTTCCAACCTGAGTATGAAAACGGAATACTGTCTACAGAAGTGGAGTTAGGAGAGAGTTAGAATTTAATGCAGTTATCAGATAGCTCATATAAACATTTCTGCTGGTGCAGAGCAGCGTGACGAGGGCTGGGGTATCATACCCATGCAGCTTAGAGACTAGACTAGAATGAAAGAAGCAGTTATCTGCAGACACTGCCCAGGTAGAGCACTGTCGTGCACAATGTCCCATATAGCTGGAAATACAGCCTTCCGTATGGTGACAGTTCTGGATTGTGGAGGAATCTCAGATTTCAAATAACGCTGGAAGCAGCAGGAGTAACCTCTAGGCTTGCAGCCCATGGGGCAGATGGTGTGATATAAACTGAAACAGAGACTGACACCCACGCCTCCAGTTTCCCTTCAATCTCCTTTAGCAGGCACTATTTTCATATGGGAAATGGAGGATAAATATTGTGACGCTTGAGAGAACACGAGTACCCACAGTGAGGGTCACATGGGTTCACAGCGGGTTTTCAGTTATGATAGGGATTCTGTCAAGAGTCACAGAGAGTAGGGGTGCTGAGAATGCAGACTATTATATGTGCCCCAATTTAAATGAAAACAGCTCAGTGTGATTTCTCAATGTTTCAAAAAAACACATGGACATTCATGCTTAAGTCTGAGGCCTTTAGAGTAAGAGATTCCAAAGGAGACTGCTAATAGAGGGAGTCTAGGGTGACACAATGCTGAGAATGGGTAGCTGACACACAACTCAGAAACAATCAGCTGAACAAATACCTTTGCTAGGAAAGCTGTGAAAAGTCCTCAGTGAGAGCATTTAAGGACGGTAAGACCTTGAGCAAAGAACTGTGGAAGGAAATGAGCACACTGGACTGATGCGGAGAGTGAGTGGGAGAGCAGGCAGCCCTTCCGCCAGGAGGGCAGGACAGTACAGGAAACAGACCACTGGCCTCCTAAGAGGAGGCCCGTGTTCCAGCTCAGTGTAAGAAAGGTTTAATCAATGAACAATGGAATGAATCATCAAAGAAGAGATGCGAGGTCCAGATGCTCAGGGTAGCCGCGGAACCAGTGGATGACTTGCTGTTAGAGGGGCAGTATTGGGAGGGAAAGGAACATCAGAATGGGAATAAAAAGCACATGATTATCTTTTTTTGGAGGGGGTGGGGGGTAAGAAAATGCCTTATAGTTTCAAAAGAGCAGCTTTGAGAGCAATTTTAAGGAACAAAAGCTTAGAAAGGTGTGAAGAGATTCACAAAAAGTACAGGCACAGTAAACAGCCTAAAGGCAGACCTTCAGGTCTGACTTAAATACACCCCCTCTATGGTCTGGTAATAAGAAGCCAATGGAGCACCAGAACTGAACTGGTCTGTTTGAAGCCAGGCTCTGTCATGCCACCGGCATCTGGTCTTGAGCTTGCTTTAACAAATCCTGAACTGGCCTCAAGCTCATTGATCCTTTTGCAGGCAGCTGAGTATACTCACTTTTAATGATACCAAACACAGGACACAGACTAACTTTGGTTCCAAATTAGGATGCCAACCAGTAGGGCCCTGGGCAATACTGTCTGGTTCTGCAGTAGCCTCCTTGATTGTAAGTCAGATTGCAAAGCTGAAGGTCTGCTGGGGACTTATGTCACAAGCACTGGTGTAAACCATCAGGATGCTAATCAGAAAGCAGGGCCTAGAGTTAAGCACTCACACCAAGGTGGGCAGGGAGGTATGATGTGTTCTGAGCAGACAAACAAAACAAAAAGCAAAGCAGTGGTGCTCTTTCTTCTTCTGTGTGAGGTCAGTAAAGCAGGAAGCAAACAACTCAGAGGGCAATCTAGGAAAGCCAATGGGAATCTTCCCTAGGGGGCTCTGGTACCAATATTAGGGATCCCTCAACTAACAGGTGCTCCTGTGTGTTAAGGACTTGGCTCAGGGAGGTGACCTGCTCAAGCTTTTAACATCCAGTGGTGGTGGAAGTAGGTCATGATACCACTGTCTCTGTACAGCATCTACATCTCCCTTCTCTAGTGGTGGCTTGCCACTGAGGACCTGTGGACCAGGGAAACAGGTACTGAGCAGTGATCTGAAAATGTCAATCAGCGGCATCATCTTCACTCTCAGCAAAGTGAAATTTTTAAGAAAGGACACATGAGTAAAGTTCTTTCTTCTCTAGGGAAATGTGTTGGTGGATAAGGTGGCTGGATGTACATTTTTGATCAGGACTGACTTACCAACTAAAAATGATGTTCCTCACCCATCAAACCTCTATTTCTGAAGTCCACTAATAATGAGACCACATGCATCATAAGGCTAAATATAATTTTAGATATGCCACCATCTGACATTTGAGGGAGTTATCTTTCCTGAGGCCTTAACTGGCTATCTATAAAGTGGGCTTAAAGATATCTGTTTCCACAAGTTAGTGATGCACAATCCCGTTGTAAGTTATAAAATGCCACCCAAAGGCAGGAATTACCATCACGTTAACAGTCACCAGAGAGGACCTACTATTTGCATTTTTTAAATTTTCCCCAAAACTAGACTTCTCAAATGTCTTTAATGTCTATGCTTAGCTGTGTCCATGAAAACACACTATCATTATGTTTGCAGTAAAAAGCAGGACTTGTTACAACTGATAATCACAGCAAAGAAAGCCTACTGATAAAAACATGTGGACTGGGGCTGGAGAGATGGCTCAGAGGTTTAGAACACTGGCTGATCTTCCGGAGGTCCTGAGTTCAATTCCTAGCAACCACATGGTGGCTCACAACCATCTGTAATGAGATCTGGTGCCCTCTTCTGGCCTGCAGGCATACAAGGAGGCCTGAACATTGTGTACACAATAAATAAATAAATCTAAAAAAAAAAAAAAACATGTGGACTGTTCTCTTGTGGACATGTTATTGGTACCCAAGAGATAAGACAAAGAACTCCAGGTGATTGACAGATGGCCAAGAAAAGTGAGTGCCTAAAAGCGTTCACATCCTCACTCTGGGCAGAATCATCAGAGACAAAAGGAATCCGCCTGAGTAGTCTGCATGATGCTGAAGGGGCTTGAGAAATTCCCTGTCCCAGTCAGGGTAAGTATGCTCATCCTAAGCATGGGGACCTGAATAGAAACATATGGAGAATATGGAATTGAAGATACAAACATGCTTAGCAGGTGCTTGCTGTCTCAGGCAATGATGTGTTATACAAAAGAGGATGGGGCAAAATTGTGGTTCGGTTTTACTCTAAATTGTCCTAGAGAAAAACAGTGATTAATGTAGCAGGTCATAAATATCCTAGATACTAGAGAGTTGTAATGGAATAGGGACCATTTCTATAAATGGGTGAAATACCCTAGCATGACTCAGTGTCCTTTCTGATGACTGTCAGCCCAAGGACCTCAGGATGTTCAGGGTGACTGTGTGGGTGTAATGGTGCCAAGAAAGACACGAGATGGCCAGGTGCCAGAGAGGAGTCATCCTGACTAAATGAGCAAACCCACTGTCCAGTTTAAGGATTAATTCCTGTGAGTTGGTAAGTGACATTTAGTTTCCTTAAAGTCTAATACTTTCTAATAGAACTGATTATTTCTCTAAATTGATAAGGGTGAAGGTCACAGTGGGCAGAAAAGACACAATTGTTCCCACCAGTGGTGGTCTCCCTGAGGACTTACTTGCTTCTTTTATACAGGAGCTTTTAAATGTTTAACAGTAGGAGAAAAGATTTTGTATTAGGTGTCTACTTAGGACATTTTATTTCTCTTCGTGTAGGTGTGCACATGTGCGCATGTCTGTGTCTGGAGGTGCAACAATAACATGTGGGAGTCAGTACTCTCAGTGTAACCATGCAGGTTCTGGGAACAGACTCAGACCATCACACATACCTACCACCGTACCAACCCTGCTTGCTAAATATTTTAATACAAGCCACATAAGACAAATACCATGTTCAATTAACAAATGTAGGTTTCACAGGACATGACATGTAAAAGGTTCAAAACTGGGCACTGAAGAGAAGGCCTGGTAGAGTGCTCATGCAGAAAATTTCAGTTCAGCTCCAAGACGCATGTCCGGTGGATGACAACCATCTGTCACACCGGCTCCAGAGTATCTGATATCCCTTCTGGCTTCTGTGGGCATTTGCATGTATGTGCACATATCCACACACAAGTAATTTAAAAAATAGTAAAAACATATTTATTTTTTTATCCCCAAATATATTTATTTTTATTACCCAACTGTATGCTGGGCATTGTGGGGCAGACCTTTAATTCCAGCACTTGGTTAGCATACAGGTGAATCTCTATGAGTTCAAGTCCAGTCTGGTGAATCTCTATGAGTTCAAGTCCAGTCTGGATCTACATAGAGAGTTCAAGGACAGAGTTAGGGCTACGGAGTGAAAGCCCTGACTCAGGAAAAACAAACAAGAACGATGGGGGCCGGAGAGTTAGAGCAGCTGTTGAGAGTACTTGGTGCTTTTGCAGGGGGACCTAGGTTCAGTTCCTAGCACCCACGTGGCCCACAATCTTCTGTACTCCAGTTTAAGGAGATTCAAAGTACTTTTCTCTGACCTGCCAGGGGCACCAGGCATGCATGCAATGCTCATAAATTCATGCAGGCCAAACACTTAATACATGAAATAAGTAAAAATAAATATTAACACAGCTTGGGCGATGGCCTCGCAGTTAAGGACAACTTGGGCTCCTCTAGAGCATCTGAGTTGCTTCCTCACTTCCATGGCAGCTAACTAACAAGCCTCTGTAAACCCAGGGGGTTCTGATGACCTCTTCAGGCTTCCACAGGCATTGCATGCATGTGGTGCAAAACAGACATACATGTAGGCAAAACACCGACACACATAAAATAAGTAAATCTAAAACAAAAAGAGTTAATGAAAGCTCATAATCTGATGAAAGCCAAGACACACAAACAAATTTCAATATATAAAATGTGTTTTGTAAAAATGTAGGAAAAAGATAGCAGATGGAGTTCCTTAAATGTTGAAAACCTTTGTGAATGTTTCACAGAGGAGGTGACACTGGAAATGCACAGGATCTATCTTTCTTCTTCCCACCCTCCCTCCTTTTGAGATAGTCCTCACATATACCAGGCTGGCCTTGATTCCTTATGTAAGCTGATATTGACCCTCCATGCCCAGTTCATGCAGTACTGGGAACAAACCATGACTTTAACTTGCCAGGAAAGCATTACCATTTTGAGCTGCATGCCCGGGTCAGCAAAGCATTGGCAGAGGTCATTATCAGTCTGTGTGAAGATATGGAGGCTCAAAAGAACCTGGCCTGAGAGAGGAGTGGGCATTGTACTTCCTGCTAAGGTATAGTTACAAAAGGAATGGAGGCCAGCTGCCTAGTGGCCCACACGAGTTTAGATTCTTCTGATCATAATAGAGAGTTCCTGAGAAATTTAGGCTTAGGAAACTTACCTGATTAGAAGTATATTTAAGAAACAACTCTTGGGGCCCACCATGAATCCATAACAATGGACTTTGTTGCTCTTCTCCCTCTCTACACACACACACACACACACACACACACACACACACACACACACACACTATATATTTCTAATTCTATATAGACTTATATGTATGCACACATAGAGAGATAGTGCATATACAAAGTAAAAGGTAAAAGGCTATAGTCCAGGAAAACAGATTAAGAGGAAGGGCAGAAGTGAAGATAGCCTGAGTCAGTTAGTAGCAGAGAGAGTAGATGAAGAAATGAGAGCTTCAATAGGTCTTAGAGACTGAGGAGATAAAGGGGACCTGGGTGGGTTGAGCTGCAATTACAGGATGGGATATCGGAATTAAACACCTCAGTTCAAAGGTCGACTCTATTCATCAAGATAAAAGAGCCTACAAAAATCAGCTGGAGCTGTGGAGAAGCCTTAAGCCAAGCACAGCCTGTGGAGTCACTGGTGTACTCATAGGAATCTGTACCACCGAAGGCAGACACTGCATGGGCAGGAAGAAGAGCAAGGCCAGGACACAGGTGTGCTGCTGACACAGGACAGAGTAAGTGAGGAAAGTGGGGAGAGCATCTGCGGACAGGCCAGGGTCAGGAGCAAAGGATGCCAGAAGCCGGAGACGTTCCTCTCAGCAGTGACTCACTACACAGACTGAGAGCATTGACAAGAAAGAGGCACATGCATGAATCAAGTCTGTTCTAGCAAAAGAGGGACAGAAAAGGAAGAAAGCGTGTGAAGAGCGCTTCCCCGTCATTTGGAGTCACTTTCCTGACTCTATGAGTGTCACAAGAAGGAAACAAACTCTTGAGAGGGAGAGGAATGTAAGCCTGATGTCTGGGAGTTGATTTTCCCAAAGAAGCATAGCTCAGGTCAAATCAACTTACTTTCAAGTCTAAGGGCATCTGAGCCCCTCCCTGAGTTCTCAACAGAAAGCACAGGGTCCTCCTCTGCTCCTTGCTCAGAGGGCTCTTCTTCAGCAGCATCCAGTGACTGTGGGTTGCCAAAATATTTCTGTTTGTCATGGCTGTTGTCCAGGGTTTTCTCATGACAATGACCTCAATGACAAGAGATACAGATACACACATTAGAAAACATCTCTCACGTTGCCTAATAATGCAAGGTTCCGAAACATCAAGAGCAAAAGGTGACAACGCAGACAGTACAGAAAGCAGTACATAGGTGTAGTGCGTGACCCATGATTTTTACTGAAAATTCAAGTTTTGGCTGCTATATAGTATTGTAAAAATCAAGTATTTGGTGAAAAGCTGGCAGGCAACAAAGTTCAAGCCTCAAGATCTTGTTTTTATTCATCACTGTAAAATATCCCCTTGAAGCTAAAGATACTATAAAAAGCGGTGGTGGCGCACGCCTTTAATCCCAGCACTAGGGAGGCAGAGGCAGGCGATCTCTGTGAGTTTCAAGGCCAGCCTGGTCTACAAGAGCTAGTTCCAGGACAGGCTCCAAAGCTACAGAGAAACCCTGTCTTGAAAAACCAAAAAAAAAAAAAAAAAAAAAAAAAAAAAAGTGAGAAATGTAGAGCCTGGATATGTCTGAGAATAATGGATTACAGAAAAATATACTAGTCTTTCATATAGCTCATATGAGTCATACCAAAAGGTGAGGGATAACTTAAATTATATGCATTAAAAACCCAAGGAATAAAGGAGAATGAATGACAGCAGCAACCCCCACATTAAGACTGCAGTATGAAAAGGTCACCTGACTTCCTTTCAGACAGCATGTTCCGGCTGCCTGGGTAAAGATGTTCTAAGAACAAAATGTTAAATCTTGAATGAGATCCTGGCACTTTTGGCTACCTTCATTATTCACACAGTGGGACTGATCTCACTACAGTTGTGCCGGGAGTCAAAGGATTTGGGCCCTATCAGGAATATCTGCTGAGTTCCGCCTGATGGTCTGGGCCAGAGAATACTGTCCGCTGTGGCAATAACCCAGCCTGTGACGTTTCTCCTTTGCCACTGTTTGTCTCAGATGGTCTGGCTCATTGAACGGGATCTTTTCTCCTCCTTTCTGCTCTCTGTATACTGTCACTTAAGATGCAATTACTGGAAGGCCACAGATTTCTTAGTAGAGACAACCATTTGGTTAAGAATATGTAAGTAATTTCTTTCCTTTACCAAGAAAGAAATTTAAGTGTGACTGCAGACTGAGAAAGTCACTTTCCAAGAAATGCTTCACACATACAGCAAAGACACTGCCAAAGCTGAGGATTCAGAAATTACAGCAGCTTGGGAAGACAGCAAATACAAAGCAGACAATGCTTGAGGCGGCACGCATGCCAAGGAAGTCCTTCCGAGAAAGCACTCTAGGGCTGTAACTCAACTCTGAAGCATCCGATAAACCCACAGAAGGGAACTGCAAGGAAAGGTGCCAATATTTATGGAGTGCTTTGTGTTTTTTTTTTAAATCCTTCCACTTAACCCTTATAAAAATTGTTAAATAACTCTGTTTTAGACACAAGGAGACAGATTCTTAGTGAAAATAATAATAATAATCCAAACTAAGTTAAATGTTTGAGTGGGCCCTGTCACCCTTTACTCAGAAGTCCTCCGAACAGAGAGGATGGAAGCCTGCCGGCACCATAGGTAAAGAGAAGCAGACGTGTGTATAGGAGGTGATGGGGAACACAAACTGACAGACACAGTGTGCATGCAAGTGTCCACAGAGGGCTGATGGACGGAAGCCACGAGCAATGAGAGCTGCAGTCTCCCCCTACATTCCACTGGGGGATGGAGGGTCCTGATCTGTGTCCGCCTGTGCTTCACCAGCTGGTGTGAACAACTAAATACAGAGAACTAAGCACAACAACAACAACAACAACGCTGAAATAAAACACACTGACTTGAATGTATTATGAAGAACTTCACACTTTCCACAGACAATTCTTGATTGGTATATAAATAAGAATGGCTGTTAAAAGCAGAGAGGAAATACTGATGCTAAGGACTGATTACATCACTTTTTCCCTGATGCAGGTTGTGTAAACTGTAATAGTGTCAAGCATAGGCCAATGCAGTTTTCTGATGCGATCTGTCACATCACCTTGCTTCTCTTCTCTTTCCCTTTTCCTACTGCAAAAATATTTCATCATTTAAAATGTCTGCAATAAAAAAGTATCTCAGAGGAACCTGTAAGGTATGATCTTCAAGAGACCTCAAAGCTAAAATTGGTCTTCCTGAATAGCCTCAGACCTGGACCCTCGCGGGAAGCAACATCTGTGAAGCTGACAAATGTCTTGTCCTCCAAATCACAAACCCAGGCCAGTAGCTCTCAGAGGGAAACAGAAAAGGGGAGGGAAGGAAGAACAGGCAGCTATTCTGTATGAGGCATTTCTTAGCAATACAAAGCATCGGAACAGCCCAGTGAAAACTAAATGCTTTAAATATTAAAAAAATGAATGAAGAGACGGCTCAGTGCTTAGGAATACATACTTATCTTGCGTAGAATCTGAGTTCATTTCCCAGCACCCATGTCAAGCGGCTTCACAACCACCCGTAACTCCAGCTCCAGGGGAATTAAGGTCTCTGGCTTCTAAGAGGTACCAGCACTACCCACACAGAGATACAACATATGCATAATTTAAAAAAATAAATCTTTAAAAACAAGAACTATTAATGCTTACTTTTTTACATCAAAAGTTAAAAACAGACTGGTTTTGAGTCACTGTGATCTGACTAAGTAGCTGGGTTACTGTAAGTTAAGTTGCCTAACTTTAAAACTATATCCCCAGTCATCCGTGTGTGGTAAGAAGGGAGAGTGTTAGTGAAATACTTTAGAAAGAGCTAAAATCTGTGTTCTCTAGACCACAGTACACGTTTGCTCCAACTAAGAGCAGAACTGACAAGCCTTGAAACATGTTACTTAATTTCCTGGTAGATTATATTCTCATTAAAGATAAGAAAGTATTGGATCTATACCAGAAAACAACACCCAAAATAGATGGGTACGCTGAAGCAGGATGATTTGAAGCCAGCATGAGATACATAATTAGACTCTGATGAGACAGACAGACAAACAGACAGACAGACAAGCTTGCAAGAATGAAAAGTAACAACAGCATTTTCTATACACACCATCTACTTTGAACTGATGTAGAAGGGAAGATACTCTATCTATGGCTTAGGCTGCCCTTGAGACGTATGCCATAGTTTTTAACAAGGACCCTCATGATTTAAATGAAATACTTTAGCCAACAAGGTCCCAAGTGAAAGACAAGCATTCTATGCATAACACTCTGGATTTGCTTACAAAGCATTTTCATCTAAATCAATTCTATCTCCTCTTGTTGCAATCCCAGCTAAGCAGGAAACTGCTGTAGGAGCTTCAGCAATTCAACCCTTCTTCTCCATGTGCAGTGTCTGCTGTACACCAGGGTTACTAATACTTCTCCGTGTGCAGTGTCTGCTTATACCAGGGTTACTAATACTTCTCCGTGTGCAGTGTCTGCTGTACAACCAGGGTTACTAATACTTCTCCGTGTGCAGTGTCTGCTGTACACCAGGGTTACTAATACTTCTTCGTGTGCAGTGTCTGCTGTACACCAGGGTTACTAATACTTCTTCGTGTGCAGTGTCTGCTGTACACCAGGGTTACTAATACTTTTCCGTGTGCAGTGTCTGCTGTACAGCAGGGTTACTAATACTGACCTAGGTTATGAGGGTGTTGTGGAAAAAAGAACTAGCTAATACTCTTTGTCAAAGTGTAAGTAATTTGAGGGAAAAAGATAGACTGATTTGTGGATAGATTTTTCAGAGTAAATTCAGATCTTGGGAGCTCCTGTCATTTCTCAAGTTAGGTAAACCTTTTTTCTTCTCATTAATTCTGTTACCAAGTTCCTAGATTACTTTCCACTTCCTAACAAGAGTTATCACTTACATGCTGAGATAAATCTTAGGGAGTATGGTATTCCACACACATAACTCCAGCATCAGAAAGGCTGAGGCATGAGCACCAACACTGAGGCCAGCAAAGCTATGGAGCAAGATTCTGGAACTCTCAGCCAAGTAACTCTAGCTGGTGTCACAGAGAAGATGGTTTGGTACTTTGGGCATGATTGTAGTCAGGAGCACAGCAAGAACCAGACTTCCTGAGTACAAATTCTGACTCTAGGATCATTAGTATTCTAAAGCAGAGGGTTACTTTCATTATCTTTATGGATCAGATCTCTCAACTGTAAATTGATTTTAAAAATAGTATGCCTTCATTCATTCATTGTGAATTAAATACAAAGAGTGAGACCATTGTGAGCATGGGATAAGCTGCTGTTGGTATTAGTGTTGTTCCCTTGAAAAGTCACAAAGGAAAAAGAAGTTCTCTGGTATGACCATTATTAAAACAAGGCCTTCTAGTTTTAGCCATTGAATAATCTTAAGAGATGACCCACTGGAAGTTACTGAGGTACAGGCATAACTTCAGAGAGTGTGTATATGCTCACATGTATGTGTGCATTTCTGTGCATGTGTGTGCGTGCATCTGTTTGCATGCATGTATATGCATGCATGCCTGTGTTTATGGGATTCTGGAAGCAGAGATCCTATCAATCTTCGAAGAGAAACAGTAACCAATTCAGCTCCAACTGCCATCATTTCTGAGCACCAAGGCACTGACAGAAGTTAGCCTCACAGTAGCCCCGCAGAAGAACCCTTACTGGCAACAGAGAGCTTTGTGTCAGGAATGACAGTCCTGTGTTTGCCTTCTTTTTAAAGATCAAGATAGACACTGCATGCCAGGGAAATCAAATTCCACCCTTAGTCAAAGTCTTAGCGAGCAAATCAACAATCTATTTTTGTCAAGTTTCTTTCTTTATTTGAACGATAGCCCTTGTGTGCAGAGACTCTTGGGGAAACAACAATTAATGAGACCACTGCTGAAGTAAGAATTTAGAACACCTTGAATCTGGGGTAACATGAAGTGGTTGTTAAGGACTGGAGCTGAGAGACTGATGAAGGCACTTCACCTCCTTTGCCCTATGCTGTCTTCTATTTGGGGAAAACCAAAGAAATGATTTTATCAGCAGGAATGCTTCCTTATATTTCTCATTCAGCAATTAAGGCCCAATGAAATTCTTTGCAGGAAGTTTAAAATAATGGCTATATGCAGACTGACCTTATAAGTGCATTGCCAGGGAGAAAGAAGCTATCTTAACACTTGAAAATCGGCAATCACTGGTGTACACTGGGATTCCCTCCTGGTAAGGGGAATGAGTCAGAAGATAGGAGGGAAGAAAGAAAGAAAAAAGAAGTAAAGTACATGACTGTGTGTGTTGTCCCTCATATTATAAATTCTGGAGTTGAATTCTATCCCAAGGGAAGTAGGGGAGGGTTTATCTGTTTGGTGTTGAACTGATCTCTATTGTCAGAGTAAGAAAACAAGAAACTGGATGTAAATTTGGCTTACTGATCCTGCCACATGGCCTTTCCTGAGATGACCAAGCTAGGAAGCAAAGTCAGGTTCAGTGGAGACAGAATCACAACACAGCTTTGGAAACTACTTCAGTGAGAAATCCAGGCTTTGCCTTTAGAAACGTGAAGGACCAGACCATACCCAGCAGCATTCATTTATTAGAATCTTAAAGCAGTTTACTATGAGAGGATTTACATTCAGAAACTATGAGGAAAAGTTAACCACTATCCATAGCCATTACCATTTTTAATTTTAATGTGGCATACTTTAACTTGGAGAAATTTCTTCAAGTTAGGATAGTGAGGAACTAAGCTCAACTGAATTCCTCAGGATTCCTAACTAATTCACCCGATACTAATAACGAATCTGAGTCAAAAGAGGTATTTGCTTGTAATGTATATTACAAGGTTGGGAGAATATCTGTTAGCTTATCGTGGACAGTGAGACAAGACCCTTCTTTATCTATCTTCCTCCCGCAGCAGGAGCTGCAGACTTTAAAAAGCTCTATGCTCTTGGATTGGGAGGATCAACATAGTAAAAATGGCAATTCTACCAAAAGCAATCTTTAGGTTCAATGCAATCCCCATTAAAATCCCTTCAAAATTCTTCACAGACCTTTAGAGAACAATTATCAACTTTATATGGAAAAACAAAAAACCCAGGATAGCCAAAACAATCTTATACAATAAAGGAACTTCTGGAGGTATTACCATCCCTGGCTTCAAACTCTATTAGAGAGCTACAGTATTGAAAACAGCTTGGTATTGGCATAAAAACAGAGAAGTCAACCAATGGAATTGAATAGAAGACCCGGATATTAACCCACAAACCTATGAACACCTGATTTTTGACAAAGGAGCTAAAAGTATACAATGGAAGAAAGAAAGCATCTTCAACAAATGGTGCTGGCATAACTGGATGTCAACCTGTAGAAGAATGAAAATAGATCCATATCTATCACCATGCACAAAACTGAAGTTCAAATGGGTTAAAGACCTCAATATCAATCTGAACACACTGACCTGATAGAAGAGAAAGTGGGAAGTACTCTACAACACATGGGCACAGGAGACTACTTCCTATGTACAACCCCAGCAGCACAGGCGTTAAGACCTCCTGAAACTGAGAAGCTTCTGTAAAGCAAAGGACACTGTCATTAAGACAGAAGGGCTACCTACTGACTAGGAGAAGATCTTCACCAACCCTGCAACAGACAAAGGTCTGATCTCCAAAATATATAAAGAACTCAAGAAACTAGACTTTAAAATGCTAATTAACCCAATTAAAAAATGGGGCACTGAACTGAACAGAGAATTCTCAACAGAAGAAGTTCAAATGGCCAAAAGACACTTAAGGTCATGATCAACCTCCTTAGCGATCAGGGAAATACAAATCAAAACAACTTTGAGATACCATCTTACGCCTGTCAAAATGGCTAAAATCAAAAACACTAATGATAGCCTTTGCTGGAGAGGATGTGAGTAAGGGGTACACTCATCCACTGCTGGTGGGAATGCAAACTTGTGCAACCACTTAGGAAATCAGTGAGGTGGTTTCTCAGGAAATTCGGAATCAACCTACCCCAGGATCCAGCAATACCACTCTTGGGAATATACCCAAGAGATGCCCTATCATACTACAAAAGCATTTGTTCAACTATGTTCATAGCAGCATTATTTGTAATAGCCAGAACCTGGAGACAACCTAGATGCCCTTCAATGGAAGAACGGATATAGAAAGTGTGGAATATATACACATTAGAGTACTACTCAGCGGTAAAAAACAATGACATCTTGAACTTTGCATGCAAATGGATGGAAATAGAAAACACTTCTGAGTGAGGTAACCCAAACCCAAAAGGATGAATTTGGTATGTACTCACTCATCAGTGGATTCTAGACATAAATAAAGGTCAGTGAGCCTATAATTCCTGATCATAGAGAAGCTAAATAAGAAGGTGAACCCAAAGGAAAACATATAGTTTATCCTCCTGGATATTGGAAGTAGACTAGATTGCCAGGCAAAAATTGGGGATTTGGGGGGGGGGGGGGGGGGGGGGGGAAGGGGGGGAGGGGGAGATGTGGAGAGAAAAGGGAGGAGGGGAGGATGGGGAGACCTTGGGGGAATGGGATGGTTGGGATAGAGGAAGGGTGGATAGGGGTGCAGGGAAGAAGATATCTTAATTAAGGGAGTCATTTTAGGGTTAACAAGAGACTTCACACTAGAGAGGGTCCCAGGTATCCATGGAGATGTCCCCAGCTAGTTCCTTGGGCAGCTAAGGAGAGGGAGCCTGAAATGGCCCTTTCCTATAGCCATACTGATGAATATCTTGCATTGTCACCATAGAAGCTTCATCTGGCGATGGATGGAGATAGAGAGAGACACCCATACTGGAGTGCAGAACTGAGCTCCCAAGGCCCAAATGAGGAGCTGAAGGAGGGAGAACATGAACAAGGAAGTCAGGACCTCGAGGAGTGGGCCCACCCACTGAGACTGCGGGGCTGGTCTAATGGGAGCTCACCAAGGCCAGCTCGACAGGGACTGAAAAAGCATGGGATCAAACTGGATTCTCTGAACATGGCAGACAATGAAGGCCGACTGAGAAGCCAAGAACAATGGCACTGGGTTTTGATCCTACCTCATGTACTGGCTTTTTGGGGAACCTAGTCTGTTTAGATGCGCACCTTCCTGGACCTAGATGGAGTGGGTTGGACCTTGGACTTGCAGCGGGGCAGGGAACCCTGACTGCTCCTTGGACTGGAAAGGGAGGGGGAGGGGAGTTAAGGGATAGGGAGGGAAATGGGAAGTGGGGAGGAGGCAGAAATTTTTAATAATAATAAAAAAAGCTCTATGCTGACACATGCATATGAGAGATGTTTTCTACAGAGCATTCTGGGTAAATATGGACCAAACAATTCAGTTACTTGTTACCATTGTTTTATATAGGCGTTCTGAATACTGAAACCCCAAGGATCATCAGCTACTACAGCACTCTAGTAAGGACACCAACACAGGAGGAACAGAAGAAATATGGGCATGAAGGTGAAAAAGCTTAGTTCTTGCTCTTGAGAAGGTTAGGAAATTGCAGCACAGTGATTAGTTATAATATGACTTACAATTAGTAGACCAGGACCCAGGCACAATGGTGCATACTTTTAATCCCAGCACTTGGAAGAGAGAGGTAGGTAAATCTCTGCGAGATCAAAGTCAGCCTGGTCTACAAAGCAAATTCCAGGTCAGTCAGGGCTACATAGTGAGGCACTATCTCAGAAAATAATAAAACCAAACCAAACAAAATAGGGGACCATATACATCAGAAGGCAGAGTGGGGCCTTCACAACTGGATATGTTGATTTGTGGGATGAGGATGCAAAGTTGTGGGGAGAAGTTAGTGAAAACAGGTGTAGACACACAAAACTGGGAAGTCAGTGTGGACATATATGCGTGCATACACATGTTAAACAAAGTAGAGTACATACAATGTATTCATTATATGCCAGAATTTGATACAATTTGTAAACTTTGTAAAAAAGCAGACATGAAAATATATAAACTGGTAACATGATTGCTCCGTGGTGTGGTTAAGGGGAAGGTTTTTAGTATAGATCTGAGGGAGAGACTAGCTAGAGGCATCTGGAAGAGTCCAGGACAGAGATAAAAAGAAGTAGACTGGATGTGGCCTGGCCACAGAAGAAGCAGAGGAGAGTGTGGGGAGGAGGGAGATAAAGACAAAAGAGAGTAGGTAAAAGAAAGACCAAGGGAGTGCATAGCTGAAATAGCAGGGTTATAAGGAGAATGAGAAGCTGGGGGTAGGGAAGCTCCTGAGTTGGAGGAAGTTTAGGGTAGCGGGGGTTGGGAGAAGGAAGAAGAACGGAGAAGAGCCAGCATAGACTCTTGAAATGGAACAGGGAAGGGACTCACTATCACAAGTATCTGCTGGGAGCAGGCTTGCCCTTTCTCTTAGAGTGAGGCCGTGATGCTAGGACAAGACTTTCAGATTTAAAGCTAAATGAGCTTTACTTATCTGTGTTTAATAAACTGTCTTGAATTTCTTGAGTTTAGTAAATTGTAAGGACAGCATCTCAAACAAGAACCAGAGACTTAGGAATTCTCTAACTGCTAAGGCCTTGGGTCTAGTGACTTCTCATAGGATTCAGATGTGAGCACCAGGAATTCTTAGCTTTGCTATGCATAGTGAAGTGTATCGAAACCAAAGTTTAATAGAATTAATTTTAATCTTTAGTTATATATTTTTAGAATGTACATGTGTGTTTGTGCATGCTTAGAGCTTGTGTGGGGGTTAGACTTTTGGGAGTCTATTTTTTTCCTTCCACCATACAGATTCTGATGAAAAAAACTCAGGTCATATGGTTTGATAGCATGTGCCTTTACTACTAGGTCACCTCTCTGTCCCCACTAAATTTTAAACAGCTGATGTGGGATTCCCCTCTGTATGCTGTGATTACCATTAAAGAATAAAGAAACTGCTTTGGACCTATAACAGGGCAGAACTTAGCTAGGCTGAAAACTAAACGGAATGCTGGGAGAAAGAAGGGCGGAGTCAGAGAGAAGCCATGTAGCCCTGCTGTAGACAGATGCTGGAACTTTAGCTGGTAAGCCACAGCCATGTGGCGATACACAGATGAATAGAAATGGGTTAAATTAAAATATAAGTTAACCAATAAGAAGCAAGAGCTAATGGGCTAAGCAGTGATTTGAATAATATAGTTTCTGTGTGTTTATTTTGAGGCTGAGTGACTGGGAACCAATAAGGGGCTTCCTCCAACAAACTGGCACCCAATGTGGGGCACTACATCCACATTAAAAACCCAAGAAAGCTTAAAAAGGAATTCTAGACACAAAAGAACAGAGTTAAGCATGGCTTTTGGTAGCCACAATTTTTTTCCTAGATGGGCTTGCAGCAAGCAAGGCACTGCGGGGCACAGTAAAAACTGTGAGACTTCTTTTAAAAAAAAGTGGCGGCTTCCTGGTTCAGTAGCACAAACTGCTCTGGCTCTTTTGGGAGGTCTGGGAAATGAGCATCTAAATGTGTTTTGTGAACAGAGTACAGTAATTTGCTTAATGGCAACACAGACCAGCTGTGTGCCTGAAAATGGGGCAATGTACATGGCTCTTGGAGGCAGTGAACAGTTCCACTCTGCCATGCTGGACTGGGTGGGGCAAGCAGGCAGTGCTGTATTTGACCTAGCTATGCCACAGATTTTTAAGAAGCACATTTTAAGAAGTGTTCCTGGACAGTAAAGAATTAAAGATACACAATAAAGACAAATTCAGATGAAAAAGACCTTTAAATAAGACACAGTGTGTTTAAAAAATGTATGTAGGCTTGGTAGAGAAAATAAAAAGAGTATAGAGAGTTTTAAAAGGAAGTAAATGGTTTTTTAAAAAATAAAAAGTCTTTAAAGATACAGAATACAGACAGTCATAGATTAAAAGAAGTGAAAAAATAAGTCATGTAAAGATGAAATATACACAGAGAGGCTGAATTAGGTATCTTGATTTCAAAATATGGATCTAAACATATGTTGCTTTGGAAAAGAGGTTCTTCTTTTGTTTCCACAGAGGATGAGAACCTGTGAATTGCTTCCAGACTAACATGGTTTGATGGACTAAGACCCCCTGAAAGGTCACCTTGAACACCCCTCAAAAATTATTTTGCTCAATAACAGCAGTTTGGAGAAAAACTACACCCATATTCCCAAATATTGTTTATAAATATTTGTTTACATTTAAAGGGGGATATGCTATAGACATTTGCATTGGCATGGATCCTGGTTTACTGATACAAATTTAAGGTCAATTTTGTTATACTCTTGATTAAGGTATTGTGATTGTGCAGCTCATTTAAAAATACAATGTATAATCAAGAAATACATTTAAATATAGAGTCCTCTATAATATCAAGCTTGTAACCATGTTAGTTAGATTTTCCAGATGTACAGAGATATATTTCAGATAGATAGGTATTCTTCAACCCTTTCAAAGACTACAGAATATGACATTTAAAATGTTTAAAAATTTAGGATTTTTCATGACAATGAGACGCATCTGCTTCTGTCATCATCAAGCTACTTCAAGAGAAAGATGGGCATCAAAGAGGCTCCTTATGGAGTTGGTTAGCCATTTGGGCAAGAAACTGCTCTTGTCTGAACTGCTTGATGAACTGGACATGTAGGACCCACAGAGAAATGACTGCTGAACTTTCCTAAAGGTGAGACGATCCTTTGGGGTTCCTGCTTCACAGAAAAGTCTGCTGGATACTATGGGCCTGTGGGCTGAACATGGATGCCCCAATGGTACAGAACTTTGGGTGACTGCCAGGCAGCAAGATGTCTCTGTCAATTCTAGAGTTTTGGAAGTTACTTACAATGCATTTCTTTTTTACTTAGGTAATATTATATCCTTTTGGAGTCTTTGATGGAGTTGAAGATGTTTAGGTATAGTTTTCCTTAGCTATGATAAAAGATAAAGTAGATATAAATATTGTAACTGTAATTCTTGACTGATACCTGTTTTGTTATATGTAATTTACTATGTTAAGGTTAAAACCTTCCTTTTTTATTTAAACATCTGTTCCATACTGTACTATGGGAAACAATACAGGCTACACTACTATTGATCTTTCTTCTCAAACTGTTCCTCAGAACTGCAGTATCCACTCCTTGGCTATTGTGACACTTTGACAACTCAATTTTCATTTTTCTTTTCTTTCTCTCTTTTTTTTTTGGGGGGGGGTGTTAAAGACAGGGTTTCTCTGTGCAGCTCTGAATGTCCTATAATTCACTCTGTAGATGAGGCTGGTCTCTAACTCACAGATCCTCCTATCTCTGCCTCCCAGGTTCTAGTATTAAAGGCATGCACCACCACAGCCTGCCAGTGTCTATTTTTAAATGTTAGCATTTTGGAGATTCTGTTCTTGGCATTTAACACCCTGAATTCCTCTCCCCCTCTCCCAGGGAACCTGAGGCAGTAAATGAATATGGAGCGAACTTGTTACTCCAGTACATTGGTGAATGCTGGCTCATTTCTCCTCTGAGTTTCCTTTTTTGATTAGTGACACTAACATTTATCTACCTTGAAAAGTTAGAAACCTCTCCTGTCAACTCACATTCTGAACAACAATGTTCAGTCCCTCTCCCCATGGCATCTCTGCCACTCTCCTCTGACAATTCAACTCTTTATTGTGCTGAGAAGCTGTTACCCCACTAAATTACCCCACTGTTACCCCACTAAATCTTTGAGCAAGCATCCTTGGATGTTTACTTGTATACTGTCCCTGTCCCATCTAGGGACGTCTTGGGTCCGTTTACTTTCCTGCGCTCCTTCCCACACTCCCTCCCCTCTTCTATTCTGATACAGTGAGCTCTTTCCTGCATCTTTCATTTCTCCCCTTTTATGTGATTTTCCTTAGGCAAATATGTTGCAATATATTCTTTTTTTGTAAACATACAACCAACACAAACATCCTCAATCTCACAATCTCCTCTAATTATACCCTATTTTTTTGCACTCTCATAAAGCTTGCCATTCCATTTTCTCACTTTTTTCAAACCCCATTTCATAGAAGGTTTTAAAAGATTGCCAACAACCTCCAATGCTGGATTTATCCTGCCTTCACCTGACTCAGCACCCCAGGATGCACCTACTGGGTGTCTTGATTGCTCTTCTGAATACTCCTGACTTGTGGGTAAATACTCACCTTTACTCTTCCCTACTGTACTGTCTACTTTTTTCCAATTCTCCTGCATCCTCCCAGTGCCTAATGTAAGCTAAAATGCCCTATTAGCAATTGTTTATACCTTCTCCATTCTATATCAGTTACTCAGGCACTTCCATACAAGCTTGTGATGCAAAAAACCCAGGTGCCTATGGCTCAACAATCATAGTTTCTAGCCTGTCCTTCACTCACCATTATAATATTCACATAGCCAACTGTCAACATCTCCACGTGGTATTTCCTGAGGCAATGCAAGCATAGTCTGTCTAGACACACAGCTCTGCTCCCTCAGCCTGCTCACTCATCTTCATGCCTCTATGAACTCACACTAGCTGTTTGGGAGCTGACTTCCTTTCCTTCTCTGTCACTCTCCATAATCTCTTTTTACGGATGTTCTTTTATCCTCAACATGATCATTTCTGCCCCTTTCTCCCATGTCTGACTCAGGCCAATATTACTTTTATGGACATGCGTGTATACATGTGCATGCATGTGTATGTGTGTCTCTGTGTGTACGTGCATATGTGCACCCTGAACTTGTGCAGGTAGAAGTGGAAAACAGAGGTTAACAACGGGAGACTTCCTCTCTCCCCTTCATCTTATTTTTTGAGAAAGGGTCTCTCATTGAATCTGGAGCCCACTGGTTACTAGCTTGGCTAGCCAGTGAGCCTCTGGGATCCTGCTATCTTTGCTCCAACACCTCCCCCCCAACCAGTGCCAGAGTTAACAGATGTACACCACAACACCTGGCTTTTATATGGGAGGTAGGGATCTGAACTCAGGGCTTCAGGCTTATGAAGTAAGCAGTTACTCTCTGAGCCATCTCCCAGCCTCTCTCATGGATTCTTTGGAAGTATCATCTTAACTGGTCTTCAAGTCTCTACCCTCACCCCACCACAATCTATTCTTAGCAGAAGAATCTCATTAAAATGTAAATTCAGTCACTTTATCACTGTTCAAAACCTTCCAAACATCTTGCTTTTGAAATGAATCCTCCAGTTATTAAAACAACTTGCCACACAATAAACATAAGGCTCTTATCTTCCCTTCATTTCTACTGCAAAGAAATCTGCTTATAAACTGTGTTTTCCTTGGCCAAGCCTTTGCAAAGACTAGTCTCTCTGTCTGAAGTCTTCTCATGCTGTGTATGGGCACTGCATTAAGTCTTTGCTACCATGCCATTTCTTGGGTGGGATCCCCTGACACGCTTGCGCTGTTCCCCCACAGCAGCACTCTTATCCTAAATAGTTACACTTGCCATCCACTCTCCATTTCTTACAACTAGAATACAAGTCCATAAGAGATAAAGCTTTGGTGCTTGCTTTCCAGGTCCTAGACTATTTCCTGGCACAAAGTATTGGCTGAATGAATAAATAAACCACATGCAAGTTCTTTAAATGAAAGAAATCAAATGCTACTCTGTTGCTTAAAGATTATATTCACAGGCTGGTGAGATGGCTCATGGGTAGAGATGCTTGACATGCAACCATAGTGACTTAGGTTTGATCCTGAGAACTCACACAATGGTGGAAGGAGAACCACAAAGTTGTTATCTGAGCTCCGCATGGGTGTCATGGGACATGTGCCCCAACCCACCATATTATACACACACAATAGCAAATAAATAAATGAAATTTTGAAGAAAAAAAAGAGCATGTTTGCCATCACTGCTGTGGAACCAGCTGTTGTGGAGCATTTGCTGAGCACACATGACAGCCTGGGTTCTACTCCCAGCACTGTGTGGGGTTAAGAGGAGCAATAGATTACAGACATATCCACCACAGATCATTTATCATGTTCAATTTTTCTTAGGTATTATTTGGCTAGGACTCTGTTTCTTCACTTCCTTTTGCTGGGGACTTACTCCAGGGCCTTGCACATCCTACAGAGGCCCTTTGACATTCTACACTCCCAGCCCAGGTTAGTAATCTATACTGATAGGATGGATGGTTGTGGAAAGAACTTGTATAAGGGTCAGTAGGCTCCTTTCTCAAAAGAAATAAAAATATTTTTACATGTAGGGCAAAAGGTTTTCATTATAATTTAAGAAGGCTTGGAATGGTGGTGCATTCCTGTAAGCCCAGCCTTCAGGAGGATAAGGCCAGGGGATCACAAGTTTAAGTGCAGGCTGAGCTATACTGCAAGGCCCTGCCTAAGACTAAACAGTCAGGAGGTATTTCCACATTGTCTTAGGGTTACTTTTCTGTGATGAAAACCAGGATCAAAAGCAAGTTCAGGAGGAAGGAGCTTATTTAATCTCACAGTTTGTAGTTCATCATGCTGGGATATCAGGACAGGAACTCAAGGTAGAATCCTGGAGGCAGGAGCTGATGCAAGGGCCACGGAAGAATGATGCTTACTGGCTTGCTCCACATGGCTTTCTCAGACTGCTTTCCTACTGCACTTGCACTACTAGTCCACGGGTGGCAACGCCCACAATGGGTTTGGCCCTCTCCATATCAATCACTAATTAAGAAAATGCCCCTACAGACTTGCCTACAGCTGGATTTTTAAGGAGACATTTTCTCAACTGAGAGTCCCTCTTCCCAAATGACTCTAGTTTGTGTCAAACTGACATAAACCTAGTTGGGTCACATATCTTCACTGTTTTAACACCATGAAATATAATTATACAGTGTCCTAAAAGACAAAAATATGTTAAAAGATTTAATTGAATTCTCTCTCTCTCTCTCTCTCTCTCTCTCTCTCTCTCTCTCTCTCTCTCTCTGTGTGTGTGTGTGTGTGTGTAGGTCAGGACAACTTTGGGAGTTGGCTCTCTCCTTCCACCATGTGGGTCTTGGGTAATTCAATTCAGAGCATCATGTTTGACTGCCTTTACCCACTGAGCCACCTTGCCGGCCCTAGAGATAAAAATTTTGTTCATAAAATCTAAGTACTAGGAACATTCAAAGAAAAGCACTGCTTGTTGACTTAACACAAGTACAGTTACTAGTTTCTGTGCAAAACCCAAAGCAATTCACATGCAGCAAACTAATGCACAAGTCTTGAAAAGCATGCATCTTGTGTATGCTTGTAGGGGGGAGGTTATAGCTGTTCTCCATAATCTTCATAATCTACTGAAATTCATACTTTTCTGTTTACACACACTTCTTTTAAGGGATGGCAACAAAAATGCAGGGATTATACTACTTTTATTAAACATCCCAAGAGTCAACAAACATGAATTGTACTACCATGGATGTACTGGTGTTTTATTGTGTGTTTAAAAGCACGAAAATTAAAGAATGAGTCAGACTGGCAGGAAGGCAGCGACTTGGGTTAGTTTCAGTTCTCCTGACGGATCTTTGACCTGGGCAAATCAAAACCTTTGTTTCTAGACCCATAAACTCACAGACTTTTTCTTATTCTTCCTTATCACATGGATGCATGTCAAAACAATTATCTGGTAACTATAACTAGAGTCCTTAAATTTTTAAAATTATTTTGTGGAAACAAATGGAGGTGGCCTAAATATATATTGAAGTTCTCCCCAAACTGGATCTATAAAACTATCTTAAAGACAAACACACACACACACACACACACACACACACACACACACACACACACACACACACACACTTCCAGCCATCCTTGTGAAGAGATGGTGAAGCAGAGGTTCTCAACTGTAGGTGGCATTTGCTGCAGAGTCTGCAGGAGGCAGCAACTTGCAACATTGCTTTCTTTAAAATCTAAATTATAGAACACTGTGTACAGCAAGCCATAAATCTACAGAAATTCTGGCTGTAGAAAAGACTAAAATCTTATAGAATGAACTGTTATAAAAGAGATATTTATGTAAATGCATGTGATAAATGCAGAAATGCTGTAAAAAGAATACAAAGTCATCTACCTATACATTGCAAGCTACTAAAGTTCATATACACAATTTAGAAATTGTTGAAAAGGCTACTTGCTGTGGAACAATGGTCTGATTTACTGTAAAGCTTTTTTAATTTGTACTGGTTTAATAAAATGCTGATTGACCAGTAGCCAGACAGGAAATACAGGCGGGGCAACCAGAATAGGAGAATTCTGGGAAGAGGAAAGAGTCAGTCTGTAGTCATTACAGAGGAAGCTAGACATAGAGGAAGCAAGATGAGATTGCCTGGCTGATAAAAGGTACCAAGCCACGTGGCTAACACAGATAAGAATTATGGGCTAATAAAAATTATAAGAGTTAATAAGAAGCCTGAGCTGATAGGCCAACTACTTTATTATTAATGTAGATCTCTGTGTGTTTCTTTGGGACTGAACGGCTATGGGCTCGGGAGGGACAGAAACCTTCCGTCAACAAAATGGCACCAACGTGGACAGCTAAATCCACTTAAAACCTGAGAGAGTTTGGGAAGTAATTCTAGACAAAAAAGAACAGAGTTAAGCACAGTTTCTTGGTGGCTAACACAGACAAGAATTATGGGCTAACATAAATTATAAGAGCTAATAAGAAGCCTGAGCTAATAGGCCAACTACTTTATTATTAATGTAGACCTCTGTGTGGGACTGAACGGCTGTGGGCCCAGGCAGAAACCTTGGTAGCAGCATTTTCTCACATGGGCTCTGTTTGCAAGAGGCAAGTGTGTCTCATTTAAGGGAGACTTCCTGACTTCCTTTTAAGATGACCCACCAGCAAACACTTAAATGGTGTTGATGAGTAGCCAATAGCATGCTTCTTGGTGGTGGCATAAACCTTGAAACTCCATAGAGTTCTGGCAATAAACATGGCCAGTACCTCCGCCATGAGGCTAGACTCTCAGAAAGCTAAGGGATGGGGTGGATCCAGCAGCCAAACTGACGACTTTAATTCTTTCCATATCACCTAGCAAATTAAAGACTCATGTGGTCAGAAAAAGAGAAATATACAGTAAAGATAGATTCAGACAAGAAAAAAAATCTCTAAATGGTTTACAATATTATATATATATATATATATATATATATATATATATATATATATATATATATGCTTGGGAGAGAAAAGAAAAATAGATGAAGTTCTTAAAAAGAGAGAGAAAGAGAGAGAGAAGTTGGGTGTGGTGGCACACACTTTTAATCCCAGAATTTGGGAAGCAGAGACAGGCAGATCTCTCTGAGTTCAAGGACAGACTGGTCTACAGAGTGAGTTCCAGGACAGCCAAAGATACACAGAGAAACCTTGTCTTAAAAAACCAAAAATTAAAAATAAAAACAAAAGAAATAGAGTTTAAAATAAAGCCATGAAAAGATGGAAAATACAAAGAGAGTCTAGATACTGTTTGTTATTGTGTTGTCTTTGAATGGTTTGATGGTTGAGGAAGGAACAACAGCTGCTAAAAGACATTTGATTACAAATGCTGCTGGATTAATACAGCATATATATTTTGAAAATGCTTTGACTTCAAAATTTAAGTCAAAATATATGTTACTTTGGAGAAGAGGTTTTGCTTTTGTTTCCACGGGAAATGAGAGGCTGTGGATTCATTCTGGGTTAAGAAGAATCAGGTTTGATCAAGGAAGACCCCCTGAAGAAATTTTTGATAGGAGCAGATGGCCCAGATGTCTAAGTTCTACTTCCAGAACAGTTTCAAGACTGCTGGCGGAGACGATCAAGCCTCACAGAATACTCCAGTCAGGACTTGATCATAACTCTCAATTTTCTTTAGGTCCCTATAAGATTATCAGCACCCACAATCATCAGGGAGTAGCCTAGAAAACTATGCCCACATTCTCAAAAAATGGATTATGGATGTTTGTCTTTGTTTAGAATGTTGGTTGCAAGTTGTTATGGATAATGATCAGGAAAAAAGCTAAACAAAGGAGATTTGACTCAGAGTTCTTATTTTGAAAAAAAGGGGCAGGGGTGCTGTGAGACAATGATCTTATACCCTTTAAATTTTTGTAAGTTGTACTGGTTTAATAAAATGCTGATTGGCCAGTAGCCATACAGGAAGTATAGGTGGGATGACCAGAACAGGAGAATTCTAGGAAGAGGAAGAGTCAGTCTGCAGTTGACACAGAGAAAGCAAGATGAGACTGCCTGGCTGATAAAAGGTACCAAGCCACGTGGCTAACACAGACAAGAATTATGGGCTAATATAAATTATAAGAGCTAATAAGAAGCCTGAGCTAATAGGCCAACTACTTTATTATTAATGTAGACCTCTGTGTGGGACTGAACGGCTGTGGGCCCAGGCAGAAACCTTCTGTCAACAACTACTGAACATGTATTATAAAGAAACTTGTCTAAAATTTTAAGATATGATGATTTTATGTATGACTTATTCTGTAGAATATCTATTCACAACTTCTAAATATCTAGTGTAATGTTTTAGGTAAACACAGGTCTTGGTGCACTGGTGGTAAGCCATTGTTGAAGACACCACATACTTGGGTCAAAGAACAGTACTGACCTGGAAGCATCAACACTGCTGGCTAGTTTAAATAATTCTGGAAGGTGCTATGCATGCTCCAGAGGAGAAAAGTACTCTTCAGTCTTCGTAAGCTGTGAACCTTGTGCACTACAATGACTGGCCTGGTAAGATACGCCTGCTAGTGCAATGGTGCCAGGAATGTTGTGGGTAACCAACGACTTTCTGATTAGATTTAAGGCCTGATCCAATGAAACCCATACCTGGCACCATTATTGGGCCAAAACCCTATGACTAAGTAGATCATAGGCCCTAGGAGAGAATTTAGTACTATTATTCTGCTAAATGGACACATTATCAAACCTCCCCTAAAGATTTATCATTGTATCCATAGACGAAGGCATCTCTTAACCTTCATTAGAGAAACTTCTATATACAGTAGGTAATGATGACAGAGAACTACAACTGGCCAAGGAATAAAGAACAAGAGATTCCAGAATCTTCAGCCCTAAGTAGAACACATATACTATACTCCCTGCTTCAAAGACTCAGGGATCATTGTGGAAGAAGAGTGGAAAGAGTACGAGTCAAATAGAGTAGACAGATACAAGGAAACAGTGTCTTCTGGATGTAGCAGGGCAGCTACAATCTGAACTAACAGTGGTTGTGACAGCATTCACAAAATCTGTGCAAACCTAAACCAGATCAAATAGCAGCATAAGGACAGGAGTTGGGCATCAAGTTCTACTTCCTAGTCAAAGAGCTGCTCAGAGAAAAAGGGTCAGTTCTTTCTAAGAGTATAGCCCCTGAAAAGTTGGCCATGCTCTAGTGGAAGGACACAAACCCAAGAATATGTGGACAGCATAAATTGGCTTTGATGTGGAATGGGGTACAAAGGGAAGAAAGAGTGGCTCTGAGAAGAGTTGGAGGAGGGAGGGTGAATATGATCATAACACATTTTACAAAATTCTCAAAGAAATAATAAAAACCTTTAAAAATCCAACCTTTTAAGTCTTCCTTTATAAAAAAAAAACCCTGAAATGAGTTTGTTAAAATAATACATAAAGAAAAATTCAGTAGTAAAATTCACTCAGTGTGATCACTTAGATTCACACCTAGGGATACTAGGGTAATGCCATGGTTAGACATTTTCCTGTTCACATGCTCACCATCTCAATACTGACTAACTGAGAGAGCCTGTTCTAATAATCAGGGTAAAGGCCTCATGACTTACACAGTTAGTTACTTAGTGGAGAAGGATTAATCTTGTCCAGTTTTTGCTCATGAGTTCTCTCTGAAAGAACAATAGCAGTTCATCTTTCAAGCTAAATTGTTTTCTTTCATAGTTGTATTGGACCCAAGGATATCATGGAGATAATCTAGACTAGCAGATGCTCCATATCTGATAAAGATGTGCCTCACATTACTTGTTCCTAGACAAGTTAGGCTCTTGGGGACGAGCCCATCACAACTAAATACCTCTGTTTACATGAGTGACATAGGAATAAAGTGCAAGAAACAAAAACAAAACAAACAAAAAACTGAACACAAGTGTGTACCATTGACACAAAGGGAAACAATTTTCAGAGGAAGGCCACTAATATGTATAAACTTCCAGGAACCAAAGTGTTGAGAAGGCAAGGACATGAGTTTCTCCTAATAAAAGACCCTTAGTAAGGAGAACAAGTTTCTTCTTGGGTAAATGATGAAGTAAGAACCAAACTTTCCCTTAGAAAGCTCTGAATACCTGGTATTTACTACAAATTTCTTTAAAATTACATTTTTATTTTATGCACGCATGTGTGTGTGTGTGTGTGTGTGTGTGTGTGTGTGTGTGTGGTTATACATGTGAAGGCTGGAGGATAACTGGTGGGAGCTGGTTCTCTTCTTCCACCATGTGGGTCACAGGCACTGAAATCAGGTCTTTGGGATTGGCAGCATGTGCCTTTCCCTGCTGAGCCATCTCAATGGTCTTACTATGAATTTCTAAAAGCTTACTTTTACCCAGTTATCTATTATAACATAAGTATCTCACTTAATTCTCTCAGCAAGTATGTGACAGTTTTTATTGTCTTTCATTGCAAAGGTAATGATATGGGTATTTTTGTAGGGCAGAGTATGGCCCAGGCATGAATCTGTGTAATTCTAGTGCTGGCCACATGACTATTCCTTACTAAAATACTATCTAGGCCTTCCGTATTCATGAGAACTCTAATTCATACCATGCCCAACACTAATACCCATCTGACCTATGTTATTATGCTGCTGACAGAGTTTGGTATTTAATAATGCAAGGACATTTATTCCCAATTCCATTACCATCCTGAGGCAGTCTGGTAAAGCGAATCAGGGATATCAGTTTATGTCTTAAGTCTATTATAAATCATCTTAGTCAGGTCACATAAACTGGATGTCAGATTTGCTCAATTTTTAATATCCAAATTGAAGGAACTAGAACGGAAGCCCTCTGCCTAAGCATTACACTATATGGACATCAATGGAACGTCCATTGTTGCTCTACCCAGCACCTGCTAGGTGCTGCAGATCCACATACATGTAAACTGTTTCTGTCAAAGTTCAAAGGCTGAATGTGAAATAAACAATCTTCTCCTTGTAATGAAGGTTACTGGATTTCATTTGACTTTTAGAAAGGTTTCACGCTAGTTCTACGGAAGATAGCCTTAAGGAGAAAGGACACTGTGATGTACTATTAAGTGTTACTGTGAAAGTGCAGGAAAACTGAGCCTACTCTAAAATGTAAGGAGCTGTTTTCAGGGACTAAGTATGTAGAACTGTGCTCACGACATATGCTGACTTCATGAGTTTCCTTTATCAGTTATGGTTAAACAAATTTTATGGTTAAACAAAGAGAAAACACATAACCTCAATTTTACTGTATATTTTAGCCAGCATTTCGTAACCCAGAAATAGCTTTCTAGAATCTCGAGGAAGTTTCTAAACCATCTCCATTCTTGCAATCATGACAACAGCACTGGTTGAGCTCCTAATTGTTCAGGTGCTTACCACTACAGACAGAAGAGGTGATGTTGTACAGAAAAGGGTAAAACTGCATGCAGCGGATCAGCTTCAAGCTGCTTTCACACTCTGGGCATTTGGTAGTTAACTTCAAGGCCCGCCTGAAGGCTTCAAGTGCCCCGCTGACATTCTTTAGAGCAAGGTAAGCATTTCCCAGGCTCAAAAAGGTCAGGGGCTGAGAAGAGAAGAAAAAAGAAATCAGCAGAATGTAAATGAACTACTGTGTTTTGAGAAGCAGAAAACCTTCACAGTGCACTTCTTTGAGCTTTTCTTGGGCTGCTCTGTAAAGGTTACTGCTAACCTGTCCATGTCATTCACACCAGCCCACTCTAAACTGTGCAACATGTATAACTGGACCCTTAACAAAGATCAAAAACTACTAAAAGTTGTAACTAGTCTTAAATGTAACTTAGTGAATTTCATATTACACACTAATATATCCTGGTAACTGCTACTCAACCCAATATATAAAACAAATAGAATGTCTCTAGTATCCCAGAGGTTCTCTACCTAAAGCAACCATTGTTGAGATATTGTGACTTCTATCACCACACATCAACTTTGCCCTTCGAGAAGTTCACAGGAATGGAATCAAACAGTGAGTTCTCTAACATGTACATACAAAACATACTGCTCATAGCAGCTTCTTCTGCTTGATCTAGGATTAGTTCATGTTCCTAAACTGGGCACAGAGTACATGCCTGCTATCCCAGCAATTGAAAGGCAGAGGTCGAAGGCATTGTGAGCTTTGAGGCCAGTTTGGACTATCACAATGAGATCATCTTAGAAAACAAAACATTTTTATTAAGAGCCTAAAAAATGCTAAGACAAGGAAATGGCATTTTAAAATAAGGTAACCAGTTTTATAAATGGTGGTTCCGAGGCAATATACTGTTAGTAAATTGTGAGCGCCATAGTCAGCGTCCCCATGCTCAAATCTGAGAACATTAAATCATCTACTAAGGGAGAAATCTACCTCCTAAGGCTGTTCTGCTGATAAAATGGACTGTTCTATGTAAAATACCTGGAGGGTGCCTAGCTCTAGGGGAAAAAAAATGATGTGCCCAGTTCAGGTGAAGACACAGGCACAATGAGGATTTGTAGCCCTTGCTTACGATCATATGTATTGGCCCAATCTTTTTGCTGGACTCTCTGGCTGTGTAACTGATTACCACAGTTATCAAGATATTTTCTCTTTCACTGACTTATTAATTTCAGTGCTAAGTACTTGCAATTCCTGGTTCTAGGTGAGTATTCCCAAATGCTGACGCTGGGTAGGGGAGTGTTGGTAAGGTATATTTTTGCTACACTTATTCTGATTCACTGATTCTCTCTTTATCTTGTAGAAGTACCATAGCACTTCAAAACTAAAATGTACTTATAATTTTAAATACAGAAAGACAAATGTTTTTTCTTCTTCAGAAAAATGTCCCGTAGCTGCTTTAGCTGGCAGCAGCAGCAAGTGAACACAGGAAGAATTATGGACCACAGCAGCACAGGGCCTTCCATGGGGATGCCTTCTTCATCACACCCTGGCACATGGGTATCATTTATTCTCACTGTACCTTGTCTGCTACAAAGCAAGCATTGGATAATATCTGATGGACTTACTAGCAACCTGACCTGCTGGAAAGTATAGAAATTAAAAAAAATTATGCTTAAAATTCGGTTGTAAATTTATGAACTCTCAATAGGTAACATTCTATATTTAAATATTTAGTTTTAGGATACCTTAAAGAAACCTGAGCTATTTACACCCCTGTCTTCTAAAGGATTCTCTGGAGATAAAATATATAATCATGTAGGTGTTAGGAAAGAGCAACTTAACTATTTGTATGTATAATAGCCATGGCATTTCATTAAAAACTGTGATAAATCAATAAGATGAATTATGATGTGGCACCTTAAAAATAAGAACTAAAAATAACAAAGCAGTCATGTTGGGCATGCTCTACCACTGAGTTACAGTTCCAGTCCCCTGCCTATTATTTCTTACCAAAACAACTGTTTAACTGTGCTTTGTCTCAGATGATATAACTATATTTATAAATCAAAAACTCCATCTGTAAAATGCACAGTACTGAGCAAGGTACATTCAGAGATGAGGGGATAAAATAAGAGCAGGTGTTGCAGACTGATGTAGAAAGTGACAGTATATTTTCATAGCTGCAGAATTTTTATTTACATGCAAGTTTTAAAAAAAGCCAACTGAGAATTGTTAATTTCATTCATTTAAAGAAAAAGGCTAGCATGATGGTACATGCCTATAATCTTGGGTCAGGAGCATGAGGCAGGAGAATTGTGAACTGAGGAGAGCTCTGGCTAAAGTCTGACCCTGTCTCAAAATAAATAAATATCAAAGTAAAATATATTTTTCTTGAACTATGCAAAGTCTACCCTGACAAGCAGACTTGACAGTTTTTATACCCCTCCTAGACACAAAGTGCACTCTGCAACCAAGCTGTTCTCACAGCTCGCGGCTGTAAGGTGGTAAGGGAGGAGTGTCTCACCTCGGAGCTGTTGACAACCAGTGCTTGCAGGAGCAGCTTAGTAGCATCAAGATGAAGGCCGTAATGAATCAAAAGGTTGGCCAGGTTGACAAGAGGAATATCCTGGTACTGAAACGGAGCTAAATTCAAAGCTCTCTGAAGGCAGAGGATAGCGAAAGTGCTGTTTCCCACAGCTCTCCAGTACAATCCTGCTTCATTCAGAATGAGCCAGATCGGAGCATTTGGCTGAGAATGTCAAAGTACTTCCGTTAAGTAAAAAGTGCAGTACTCATTCTAAATAGAATCTTTAACAAGTACATTAAAAACTTTAATTACATTTAGTAAGTATTTAAGCTTTAGATGCTGCAAACAAATGACTTACCTTGTTAATAGCATGAAATAAAAAAGACCCAATTTCTTCTTCTGGGACAGTATAGTTTTTAATACGGGAAAGCAAAATCTGAAATTATCAAAAGAAAGACTGACTCAATTGAAAATAACAGGGAAGGCATTTGGAAGAATCTCTATGATGGCAGTCTTTAAATGAGTGTCTCAAAATTTTATTTATAAATAAATTTATTTATATAATATTTTATTTATTCATTGTGCATGAATGTGTGTTTTGTGTGTGTTCCTGTGCATATATGTGTATGCATGACATGTAGAGGTGAGAGGTTGATGCAGAGCATCTTCCTCTCCTCTGTCACTCTCTATTTTATGAGACACAGTCTTACTGAACTTGGAACTCACTGATTTGCTAGACTAGCTGACCAGTAAATGCCAGGAGTTCTCTTGCCTTCACCCATCCTCAGCTTTTTATGGAGGTCCAGGGGTCTAAACTTAGGTCCCCATGCTTGTGCAGCAAACACTAAACCCACTGTGGCGTCTCCCCAAGAATATTACTCATGTATAATCATATATACAAGAGTTTATTAACATACTAACAAGTAATCATCAGCTCACATATATGCTCTAGTGTCCTTCAATTATGAAAGTTAAAAGATGTACATACATTCTCTGTTTCTGTCTGTCTGTCTTTCTAGTAATATACCCTCTCACACTGAAGGTGACCTATGTGCATAGAATTTAATGAGCAGTTCTGCAGAATCAACACATGCACTACTGGGTATACTAAAACTCTGCAGAATCAACAGCATGCACTACTGGGTATACTAAACTCTGCAGAATCAACAGCATGCACTACTGGGTATACTAAACGCTGCAGAATCAACAGCATGCACTACTGGGTATACTAAAACTCTGCAGAATCAACAACATGCACACTGGGTATACTAAAACTCTGCAGAATCAACAGCATGCACACTGGGTATACTAAATTCTGCACTCATCCCAAGCTGGAAAGGACCAGACCTCCACCCAGCAACTTTATCTTCTGCAGTGTTTGTGTACTTGTGAGCCACTCTAAAGAACGTCGTGCTTTAAAACATGTTTTGTGTTCTGAGAACCAACAACAGTACCTGGTAAATGATCGTTTTTATGCTTTAATGAATGTGTACCAAATTTAAGAAGTCACTATACTCAGTTTAAAACGACGCTACCAAATTAGTTGCCACGGTCTGATTTTTCCACAAAAAGATAATGCTTTGATTTGTAGTTTTAGAGTAGTTACATTTGTTAAAATATGATAATCTACATATTATCTCTGGAGAACACATCTATCTACGTTAATAAAGTACTCTTAGTCATACACAACTAATAAGATCTAAAGGAAATAGTATTAAGAAAATTTATTCATAATTTTGCTAGATGGCTATCAAATTAATAGATTCCCAAGGACCTCACGTAGGTCCGAGGCAAGTGACAACGTCAGAGAGCAGGAGAACTTTCAAGCTTTCAATTCCCGAGGCAGCTGAGAGAGTACAAAGCTAAGCTGAATTAGTCAGGACGGCCTCCATTAGACAGAGTTCTATGTCTCACGTCTTCAGAGCTCTCTGGTTAGAGGCACTGAGGGTGCTCAGCCGGACTCCATACATTGAAGCCCCAGGGAGCATTTCTTGCTGCTCTGTTGTTAAGAAGCACGGCTGACATCTCAGTCATCTCATCAATTCTTAATGCTACTTTAGTTTCTCAGACTGAAAACTAAACACCTTCCTTCAAGTTTCTGTTCCATCTAAGAGGCTTCCAAAGTCACCCAGAGTGGACGGCAAGAAACAGCAGCCTAAGTGAGCCTTACTTTGCGTGCATGGTCATCGGGTATTTTGGCTTTCAGATCCATGCGGACCTCTAATTCTTTGACTAAGTAGGACAGAGTGTGGCTTTTACTGGAGTCAGTTATGGAACAGTCAGGGGTTTGGGCCTCTTCTTTTGAAGAATAATCATCACTGGTCAGTTCGTGGATCCTGGCATAAGAAAAAGGAACAAGATTCATATTTTCAAAGTTTGGGTGAGTTCAAGACAAAGACTTAACCTTTCAAGTCCAAGGCTGGTGCTCTCAAAGAACCGCCAGGAGACAATCATGCAGAATCAGGTGCTTTGCCAAATCCACCAGCACTTGCCTGAGTCCTTTGTTTTCTGGAGGCAGAAAGTATGTTGGCAATTCCCCACCAAGAGGGACTCTGGGATAGCTGTCTCTACAATCTGCTCTTTTAGGCCAAAGAATATGTTGTTTATCCTATGAAAGAAACAAATCTTGTCATAGATTACTTTAGACTCACCATTTCAACATGGTAAATGAACTGTCAAAAGAACTAGACATTCTAAGGGGCTGGAACAATGTTTCAGAGGACCCACGTTTCATTCCCAGCGTCCACATGGCTTCTCACAACTATTTCTAACTCCAGTTCAAGGGAATCTGAAGCCCTCTTTTGATCTACATAGGCCACTTCACACATGTAATGCACATATATGCAAGCAGACAAAACATTCATATACATAAAAGTAAGAAAAAATCTAAAAATATTAAAAAAAATAATTTAGGTATATGTGGTGGTTTGAATAAGAATGACTCCACAGAGTCATCTATTTGAATGCTTAGTCACCAGGGAGTGACATTATTTGAAAGGACTAGAAGAATTAGGACTAACGGTCTATTTGGAGGACGTATATCATTTTGAGGCTTTAAAAGTCCATGCCAAGCCCAGTGTCCTTCTCTCTGCTTGAGGATCAGGATGTTAACTCTTAACTATTTCTCCAGCACCATGCCTGCCTGCTGCCATGCTCTCTCCTAGGATGGTAATGGACTCAATCTCTGAAACTGTGAGCAAGCCCTACTTAAATGTCTTCTTTTGTAAGAGTTGCTTTGGTCATGGTGTCTCTTCACAGCAGTAGCATAGCAACGAAGACAGTATGATATGATGATATGATAGTGTACATAAGCAACCCCAAAAACTCCACCAAAGAACTCCTACAGCTGATAAACTCCTTCAGTAATGTGGCAGGATACAAGATCAACTCCAAAAAAATCAGTTGCCCTCCTATACACAAAGGATAAGGAAGCAGAGAGGGAAATCAGAGAAGTATCACCTTTCACAATAGCCACAAATAGCATAAGATATCTGGGAGTAACTCTAACCAAGGAAGTGAAGGATTTATTTGACAAGAACTTCAAGTCTTTGAAGAAAGAAATTGAAGAGGATACCAGAAAATGGAAGGATCTCCCTTGCTCGTGGATTGGGATGATCAACATAGTAAAAATGGCAATTCTACCAAAAGCAATCTATAGATTCAATGCAATCCCCATCAAGGTCCCAACAAAATTCTTCACAGATATTGAGAGGACAATTATCAACTTTATATGGAAAAACAAGAAACCCAGGATAGCCAAAACAATCTTATACAATAAAGGTACTTCTGGAGGCATTACCATCCCTGACTTCAAACTCTATTACAGAGCTACAGTATTGAAAACAGCTTGGTATTGGCATAAAAACAGAGAAGTTGACCAATGGAATTGTATAGAAGACCTGGATCTTAAACCACAAACCTATGAACACCTGATTTTTGATAAAGGAGCCAAAAGTACACAATGGAAGAAAGAGGGCATCTTCAACAAATGGTGCTGGCATAACTGGATGTCAACCTGTAGAAGAATGAAAGTAGATCATATCTATCACCATGCACAAAACTCAAGTCCAAATGGATTAAAGACCTTAATATTAATCTGAACACACTGAGCTTGATAGAGGAGAAAGTGGGAAGCACTCTACAACAAATGGGCACAGGGAACCGTTTCCTACGTATAACCCCAGCAGCACAGACATTAAGGGCAACATTGAATAAATGGGACCTCCTGAAGCTGAGCAGCTTCTGTAAAGCAAAGGACACTGTCACTAAGACACAAAGGCAACCTACTGACTGGGAAAAGATCTTCACCAACCCTGCAACTGACAAAGGTCTGATCTCTAAAATATATAAGGAACTCAAGAGACTAGACTTTAAAATGCTAATTAACCCAATTAAAAAATGGGGCGCTGAACTGAACGGAGAATTCTCAACAGAAGAAGTTCAAATGGCCAAAAGACACTTAAGGTCATGATCAACCTCCTTAGCTATCAGGGAAATGCAAATCAAAACAACTTTGAGATACCATCTTACACCTGTCAGATTGGCTAAAATCCAAAACACCAATGATAGCCTTTGCTGGAAAGGTTGTGGGGTAAGGGGTATACTTATCCATTGCAGGTGGGAATGCACACTTGTGCAACCACTTTGGAAAGCAGTGTGGCGGTTTCTCAGGAAATTCGGGATCAACCTACCCCAGGACCCAGTAATTCCACTCTTGGGAATTTACCCAAGAGATGCCCAATCATACTCCAAAGCATTTGCTCAACTATGTTCATAGCAGCATTATTTGTAATAGCCAGAACCTGGAAACAACCTAGATGCCATTCAGTGGAAGAATGGATGAAGAAACTGTGGAATATATACATGTTCGAATACTACTCAGCGATAAAAAACAATGACATCTTGAATTTTGCATGCAAATGGATGGAAATAGAAAACACTATTCTGAGTGAGGTAACCCAGACCCAAAAAGATGAACATGGGATGTACTCACTCATAATCGGTTTCTAGCCATAATTAAGGGACATCGAGCCTATAATTCGGGATCCTTGAGAAGATATTAAGAAGGTGAACCCAAAGAAAAACATATAGTAATCCTCCTGGATATTGGAAGTAGAAACGATCGCCGGGCAAAAATTGGGAACTTGAGGGTGGGGCGAGACGGGGCCAAGGGAAGATGGGGAGAGAAAAGCGTGAAGGGGAGAATGGGGGGAGCTAGGAGGAATGGGATGCTTGGGATACAGGAAGGGTGGATATGGGAGCAGGGAAGCATATATCTTAATTAAGGGAGCCATCTAAGGGTTGTCAAGAGACTTGACTCTAGAGGGGTTCCCGGGTTTCCAGGGAGATGCCCCCAGCTAGTTCCTTGGGCAGCTGAGGAGAGGGAGCCCGAAAAGGCCAGTTTCTATAGCCATACTGATGAATTTCTTACATATCACCATAGAACCTCCACCTGGCGATAGATGAAGAAAATGACTGAGCCCCACATTGGAGCACTGGACTGAGCGCCCAAGGTCCTGATGAGGAGCAGAAGGAGAGAGAACATGAGAAAGAAAGTCAGGACCGTGAGGGGTGCGTTCACCCATGGAGACGGTGGGACAGAACTAACGGGAGATCACCAACTCCAGTTGGAATGGGTCTGATGGAACGTGCGACCAAACTGGACTCTCTGAATGTGGCCGACGGTGGGGGCTGACAGAGAAGCCAAGGACAATGGCGCTGGGCTTTGATTCTTCTGCATGGACGGGCTCTGTGGGAGCCTTCTCAGCTTGGTTGATCACCTTCCTGGACCTGGGGGGAGTTGGGAGGACCTTGGTCTAAACATAGAGTAGGGAACCCAGATGGCTCCTTGGCCTGGAGAGGGAGGGAGGGGAGGTATGGGTGGAGGGGAGGGGAGGGAAGGGGGAGAAGATGGAAATTTTTAAATATAAAAAAAATAAACCATAAAAAAAGTCCATGCCAAGCCCAGTGTCTTTCTCTCTGCTTGAGGATCAGGATGTTAACTCTTAACTATTTCTCCAGCACCATGCCTGCCTGCTGCCATGCTCTCTCCTAGGATGGTAATGGACTAAATCTCTGAAACTGTAAGCAAGCCCTACTTAAATGTCTTCTTTTGTAAGAGTTGCTTTGGTCATGGTGTCTCTTCACAGCAGTAGCAGAGCAACAAAGACAGTATACAAGAATGGCTGAACAGAAAAGTAATATTTTCAGATAAATGTGGGCACTCTGGCTGATTTTACAATAGGCCTTCTACCAGATTCTTAGTCTGACTTATTCTATTTGCTTTCCCACAGACTGACTGTATTCAGGAGGCCTATGTCAGCTAGGGCACTGAAACACAAGGACAGACTGGAGGCATTACTAGAAAGAAGAGCAACTCCCAGCCTCATATGAACAGAAAGTCTTGCTGTTCCAGTTGCTGATGGATCCCATCAAATTTTCAAATAAAACCAATAACGTTCTTGGCACCATAAGAAAGGAAATACATCACTGGGAAAGTCACTGGTCACTTACGGTCACCCGAGCCTGAAGTTTAGCCTATCTATCTCCGGACTCTGTATAATAATGGTACCTCCTTTGGAGGTGCAGCTTGTAACTTGCACCTGCAAGCATATATAAGCTCCTAATATTGCAAAACAAGCAAATCCCAACCAAAAATCTTTGATCAAATGTGAAAAACTTAATAATCCCTTTAGTAAGGCAACTCCAATGCTCAAGAATCCTGTTTCAGTTTCCCAACAATTCCTTTAGAAATTTGTAAAATGTTCATTTTTCTACATATAAATAACTGTACTAAAGGCCTACTAATCCAAACTTTGAGGATTTTGTATATTATATAATGATTATATCTAATGACTGAATTGTTAGAATAAAAAGTAACCAATTAAATTCTGAGATTTGAATGGTAAATTAAAAAGTACACATTTTTGTCCTCATGTTGTGGCTAACATACAATTTCTTCATGGCAGCCTAGAAATGTATTTACCAATGCATTCACTGTACACATCTTGCATTAGCATAAAAGATTCAAGAGGGCAAGAAGTTATCTACTATGTCCTAGTATCAGCCTAGCATTCAGTACTGACTGAATAAATAAAGAAGACACAAGCTAGAAATTATACCCAGCATATAAAACTGGAATCAGAGTTTTTATCTGCCCCAGTGGATGATGAGGAACTCAGAGAAGATCTTCCTGATTCAATTCCCTAACAGAATGCCTTCCATTCAATAGTAAGTTTACTCAATGTGCGCTGCATGAGGCTGGACAGTGTCGGGGCCACACCAATCACTGCAGCCACAGCTTAAGAGACCATGTCTGCTGGAGCAAATACCTTTATCATTCTCTACACACTTACCCTGTATGCATCAGAGTCACGGCCCCAGACCCAGAGGACAGAATGGGCTACAGGGGGAGGCTTGGTAGCCTCACTGACATCACTCTGATTTGTGGGGACATCAAAGTTCACGGACATCATACTGGAGGTTGATGAGTCATCACCAAACTAGAAAATGAAAAGTTTCAATCAATTCTGAGTGGAAGAGGAATTATGAGGGAAGTTTTACTTAAACCAAAAACCTACTGAACATTCATCAGCAGTCTAACAGAAATTCAGAAAGCAGGTCAGCAATAAGCAATAGGTTCATTTATTCCTTAGAACTACATCCCGACAGTATTCTCATGGATGTGCACTGCAGTTAACAACTTTAATGCAACTTTGCCATAGAAGGTGAGAAAAAGCACGAATTGTCTTCCCATCCTTTCACTTCCATTTTAAAGGTTTTCCTAGTTTAGATTCGATGGTTAACTAATTAACTAATTAGGCAATTTATTTCTCTCCCTTGCCAAAACTAAAATGGTTATTATTCTATAAAGCTAGTTCTACAGTTAGAATCAAGGAAGGTGAAGGAAGTATTCTTAGGAGCTGGAGAGACAAGTCAGAGATTAAGAGCACTTACTGCTCTTGCAGAGGACCTGGTTAGGTTCTCAGCACACACATGGTGGCTCACAACCCTTTGTTAACTCCAACTTCAGGGAATCTGACACCCTCTTCTGGTCTATGCAGGCACCAGGCACACATATGATGTACATTATCTACATGCAGGCAAAACACTCATACACATGAAAACTAATAATACAATTTTTAAAAGTGTTCTTAGGGGTTTTACGTAGCTGTCATTTAGAGATTATAGACTGCTGCCAATTCTATACAATCTGTAGAGCTAAAGAGGGGAAACTAAAACTGAAGGACCACACACACACAGTTTTCCTCCAAACAAAGATAAATTATTTACTACACTTGTAAGACACCCTGGTTCTACTGGTGTCATATAGCGAATGAGGAAAAGAGCATCGGAGGGAAGAATAGGGAAGACATGAGAGAAAGGAGCAAGCATGCTAACTGTGTACTTCTAGGTCTTATGAATAGAAACATACTCTTCTGCTATACAGAAGTGATATACCTGAAAGGACACTGCTCCAGGGCAGTACTGAATCTACTGGCGTATCCAAAGGTCATACTGGACTTCAGTCATATTTCCAAACCTTCTTTCCTCTTTAGAATGCTTGGGTTGACAACAGTGAGATACACTCTAGGATGGTATGAGTCTTTACTCACTGTCAAACATGGAGGGGTGCTAGTGACTGATCTGTGGAAATCAGAGGAGCATTTGCTCCACAATGCTGCTGCCCTTCCTGAAAGGCCTATATATCTTAGTTTCTTACTACCTGTGGCAGTTTGAATGTAATTGGCCCCCATGAGCTCATAGGGAGTGGCACTATTAGGAGGTGTGGCCTTGTTGGAGGATGTGTGTCACTATGGAGGTGGGCTTTCGGGTCTCACATATGCTCAAGTGATGCCCAGTATCTCAGTTCACTTTCTGTTGCCTGTGGATCAAGATATAGAACTCTCAGCTTCTCCAACACCATGTCTACCTGAATGCTGTCATGTCCCACCATGATCATAATGGATTGAATCTCTGAACTGTAAGCCACCCGATGAAATCTTTTTCTTTATAAGCGTTACTGTGGTCATGGTGTCTCTTCACAGCAATAGAAAGCCTAACTAAGACACTATTCCTATTAATGTTGTCTGGGGCTTTTCAAATTAAAGGGCTCAAATTTGCTTATGATTTGCCCCCTAGAATGTTTTCCTGACTCTTATTTTAACAGTTTGTCTCTGGAAATTTCTTTAGAACAGTGCACAATGAGTCTTACGAAGGACAGGATAAATGCTGGCTTTGTTTTTATAGCTTTTCTATGATCATTACTCTGGTTGTGCATGTGCCCTCTATTATTCTCCCAGCAATAGTTTCATTCTACTCAGTATCACTGTATTTACATACTCTCTCTTGCAAAATAAACAGGCTAGAATGTTCACATGAGTGTGGATGAGTATGTGTGTGTTGTGTATATATACATACAGAGATGGTTAGAGAAAGCATACTCCAAGGTACTTAATAAGTAATTTTTTTTAGTGGCAATATAATTTCGTTGGTATTTCTGGATGGGCAATACAATGGAATTTTAGGAAAGAGATGGTTTTCTCTCCCACATTTTATGTACTCATGCCTTAGAACTGTGATTCTCACTCAGGAGGCAGACACAAATGGATCTCTGTGAGTCCAAAGTCAGCATGGTCTACAGAGCGAGTTCCAGAACAGGCTCCAAAAGCTACAGAGAGAAACCTTGTCTCAAACCCCCTCTCCCCCATAAAAGAAAAGAAAAAAAAAAAACCAAAAAAACCAACCAAACAAAAAAACAGTGATTCTCAACCTGTGGGTCGTGCCCCCCCACAAGGTTGTACATCAGATATTTACATTATGATTTATGACAGTAGCAAAATTAATTACAAAGTTATAATGAAATAATTTTATAGTTGGGGTCACTTTAACATGAAAAAGTGTATTAAAAGGTCATAGCATTATGAAGGTTGAAAATCACTGGCTCAGAGGATAAATTAAAACTGAGTCAAACAGTAGTAACAGTCAAGTCTAACTCCCATAACAAAGAGGAAAAGAATCAAATGCACATGAATGGAGACACAGTGCTAGTACTATAGAAATGGAATGTTATCCATGCATCTGATAATTCACAACAAAATCTGCCTTCATACACTTAATAAGCAATAAAAATCTTAAAAGCTTTAAAAGATAGCCACATATTTTAGCAAGTAAATTTACAAAAAGTCAAAGGAATAAAACATGATATATTTATACATAAGTGAGTCAGTAAGAACTAGAAGAGATGAAGAAAAGGACCTGAACATAGTCCACATTCTCAAAGATATCTCCTCGATGGTAGCGCACAGGTTGGTCCCATTGGCAGTGCAAACTATGCTGCTGGTTGACCAGACGGCATATCTGATGATTTCCTGGGCAAGAAGAAGTTACACAAATGATGAGCAAGGTCATGCAGTGACAGCTTTTTCTTAGTGCAAGTCTCTGAGTTTTACTATTGTGCCTCTTTCTTAGCCTTAGGAGTATTCAGGCTATCTACACAGAGAAACACTCATTAATAGGTAATTAAATAAAATAATTAAAGAAGTCCCAGGTCAGGGTTGGAGAGATGGCCAAGCAGTTATGAGTACATATGGCTTTTCTAGATGGCCCAAGTGGTCCTCTCCACTCATGCCAAGTGTTTTTCAATAACTGGCACTCCAGCTCCAGGTAGATCTGACACACACCTTGGCTGATTAAAACACCTGTATTCATGTAATGCACATACTGCCCCCCACATACACATAATTATAAACAAATCTTTAAATCTCATTTCTCTCTATAGAAAACAAGGAGAAATTAACCCCATTAGTTATCATAGCAATTACATTCTGTCCATGTTGATTACATGGTTTGAAGAGACCATCTATCTGTACAGAGAGAATTTGCTGTATATAGTTCCTAATTTTGTTTCAAATGCCTATCTGAGAGCTCAGGTTCCATTTAGTATAGATTGATCACTAAATAATCCTAAAACCTGAATATATTCTTTTTTTTTTTTTTTTTTTTTTTTTTTTTGGTTTTTCGAGACAGGGTTTCTCTGTGGCTTTGGAGCCTGTCCTGGAACTAGCTCTTGTAGACCAGGCTGGTCTCGAACTCACAGAGATCCGCCTGCCTCTGCCTCCCGAGTGCTGGGATTAAAGGCGTGCGCCACTTCTTTACTCTCAAAATGGGAAAGAGAAGCCATGAGAGGGACTGTGAAATGGATGACAAATGGTCACAGCTAAGGTCCAAGGCTTGAGTCCTTCGAGATGAACACACTCATAAGAGAGGAGGGAACAAGTGAGGGCAGTCTATGCCTTTATTCTCTGCTGCTGAGCTGTCAGATCTGTTCCCTTGGGGTTTAATCATGAACAAAATATTCTAGATATAATCAAATCATCCATCTCTTTCCAACCTAAGTTCTTCTAGACTAGTGGGTCTGTTCTGGGGGAAACAGACTTCAAGAGAGGCTAACAAAATGATGCATTCCCTTCTCCTAAAGACAGACAGACAGACCACACATGTGTGAGTCTACAGACAAGTGTGGAAACAGACCACATACAAGTGATTCTATGGAAACTGTGGAAACAGACCACACACATGTGATTCTATGGACAACTGTGGAAACAGACAGACCACACATGTGTGATCCTATGGACAACTATGGAAATGACTTTGGAACTCTCTTGCAGCTTACCTACTGACCTAGGCTAGGATTTCCTACTAATTCTAGTCTAAATTCCTATTTCTAAAATAGTGTTTGTTTTTAGGGAAGTAAGGGAAAACCAACATTTGCTTTGGTAGAGTATGCACACATTGTTTCTAGCATTTCTCTGTGTTTGCTTAGAGCAGTGGTTCTCAACCCATGGGTCATGACCCTTTGAGCAACCTTTTCATAGGAATTGCATATCAGATATTTACATTGCGATTCATAACAGTTACAAAATTAGTTATGAAGTAGCAATGAAAATAATTTTATGGTTGGGGTCACCACAACATGAACTGTGTTAAAGGGTCACAGCATTAGGAAGGTTGAGAACCATTGCTTTTGATGCCTGCAGTACAGTGTTTGTTATAAGGGCAGGAGCTCAGCTCCATCTCGTACATCCTGAGTCAGAAACTGGGCTGTATCAAGATCTCAAGGAGAATGATAAGCACATTAAAGATGGCTCAGTTGTTGAAAGTACTTGCTGCTCTTGCAGGACACAGGAGCGGTTCCTAGCGCCCACACCAGGAATCTCACAACTGCCTAGCACTGGCTCCAGGAGATCCCATGCCTATTTCTGCAGGTACCTACAAGCAGGTAGATGAGCGCACATGCTCACACACACACACACACACACACACACACACAAGAATTAAAATAAACAAGCAAAAAGATTTAAGAAAGTCAGGCTGGGAGATAGCTCAATGCTTGCTGCTAAGCCTGATAATGTGAGTTTGATACCTGGATCCCACATGATGGAAGGAGAAAACTTCCCCTCCTCTGGTTTATCCTCTGACTTCCACTCATACATTGTGGCACACTCTTGTATACACACACACACACACACACACACACACACACACACACACACACATTTTAAAAAAGATCCAGAAAAATCATAAATATAACTTCTTAACTGTTTTAAGGCTAACCAGAAAGTCTCCCAGTCAAACATAGTGGAAGTGAACTTCCTACCAGCTGCACTCAGGACCCTACTCACCTAACTGTGCCTCTTTCGCCATCTGAGTCTCATGGATGATGTTGCGCAAGATCTGCTCCTCCTGAATCAGTTTGTGTTTCTCCAGGATCTCCTGTTGCCGCAGGTAGTGGTCATGCTGCTTCTGGTACTCTTTCAATTCATTCAGTGTTCTCTGGAGGGACCTTAACAATTTTTAATATCAGAAAAAGCCAGAACTTGAAAAGTCATGAATTTTAAAAACTTGCTTAAATACATAAACTTTATGGTTACCAGCAATAATTGTTATTAATAAAAAGTCTATACTACAAGTTGGAGAAAAACAATGCTATATAAATGCTATTTTAAACTTGATACTTGAGAAACATTAAAATTTAAATTATTATTTAGGAAAAAACATAAATGCAAAGGCCTTTTTAAAATCAAAGGACGTGCTGGGCTTTTCAGATGTCATAAGAAACAGAATCATCTGCCTTGTTTTCCCATGACTTCTAACTGAGGTGGAGCAGAGGGGAGCTGCAGCGAGCCCCAAGTGAACTGGACTACCTGTAAGATGTGCTCTCCCCTTAAGTTTCCTGTCTCCACAGTAAAATCGCAATGCCACCCGCACCACCCAGCTGCCTGAGCTGAAAACACTATCTCCTCAAATATTTACACATCATTATGGCGAACAGGCAAGAGATAGCTCTTGACAATAGATTCATGCATTGAAATTTCACAGAGTACAGCACACAGCTCTCTCTCTATAAATCAGCTAAAATGAATTTAGGGTTGAGGCTATGTCAGAGAACTTGCCTAGCATGTACAAGTCCTACATTTACTCCTTTGCATCATAGACAGATGATTCACAAATATAAAAGTTAATTAAAAGCTGTACCTGTGTTGGCTAGTTTTATGTTAACTTGGCACAAACTAGAGTTATCTAAGAAACGGAACTACAACTGAGAAAATGCTTCACTGGGCTTCAGGCAAGCCTGTGGGCATTTTCTTTTTTAATGATTGATGTATTGATCGTATGAGGGCCCACCCCATAGGGGACAGTGCCACTCATGGACTGATGGTCCTAGGTGCTATAGGAAACCAGGCTGAGCAAGCATCCTCTATGGTCCTGCTTCTAGGTTCCTGCCCTGACTTCACTCAATGATGGACTGTAAGCTTGAAAATGGAATGAACTCTTTCCTCCCCAAGTTCCTTTTGGTCATGAAGTTTTATCATAGCAATGTAAATTCCACTGACAGTCAAAATCACTTTAGAATTCTTTTCTCATGTTCATATTTATTGGCCATGGTGTCCTGGTCTCATATTCTAGTTCCTTAAAATAGAGAAATGATGGAGGAGAGTTATGTTTCTTCTTTTGTTTTCACAGAGGACGAGACTCTGTGGATTGCTTCTATCCCAATATGGTATGATAGACCACGCCCTCCTAAAAGGTTGCTGTGAACATCTTCAAAAAATTACTTCACTCAACTGCCAACTGAGAGGAACCTAGCACACAGGTTACACCATGAAAGACCTAAATAACAGCGCCCCCATTCAGCAGGAAGCAGTTTGGAGAGAAAAAACTGCGCCCATTTTCCCAAATATTGCTTATAAATGTTCTTTTACATTTAAAGGGGGAGATGATATAGATATAAATAATTTACATTGGTATGGATTTTAAGGTCAATTTGTTATATGTATATGTATTTCTGATCTTGATTAAGCTATTGTGATTGTGTAGTTCATTTTAAAAACTATAATGTATAATTAGAAAATATAGGTTGTTAATGGATAATCATTGATAATAGTTAAGCTTGTAGTCATGTTATTAGATTTTCTAGATATGTAGAGATATATTTCAGTTAGATAGACATTCTTCATATCTTTTAAAGACTGCAAAATATGGCATTTAATGTTTTAATAACTTAGGGTTTTTCATGACAATGAGACACGTCTGCTCCTAGCAGCACCAATCTACTTCGAGAGAAAGATGGGCATCAAAGAGGCTACTTATGGAGTTTGTTAGCCATTTGGGCAAGAAACTGCTCTTGGCTGGACTGTTCCATAAACTGGACACAAAGAACCCACAGAGAGAGGACTGCTAAACTTGCCTAAAGGTGAGATGGTCTTTCGGGGTTCCTGATTCATGAAAGAGTCTGCGAGATGTTCTACAGGACACAGCAAAAAGTGACTGAACTGTCTTTGGAATTTCCTGCTTCATAAAAAAGTCTGCTGGACACTATGGGCCTGAAGGCTGAAGATGGATGCCCCAACGGTACAGAGAAACTTTGGGTGACTGTCCAGGCAGCGAGTTGTCTCTGTCATTTCTAGAGTTTTATAAGTTACTTATTTCTTGTTTACTTAGGTAATATTATATCCTTCTGGAGTCTTTGATGGAGTTAAAAAATAAATAGATAGTTATAGATTTCCTTAGTTATGATAAAAGATAAAATAGATTTAAATATTGTAACTGTAATACTTGCTTGATAACTGTTTTGTTATATATAATTTTGCTATGTTAAAGTTAAAGCCTTTCTTTTTTGTTTAAACAGAAAAAGGGGAAATGATGGAGGAGAGTTATCTGTCTATGTTTCTTTCATTGGTTAATTAATAAAGAAAACTGCCTTGGCCCTTTAAGAGACAGAAAATTAGGTAGGTGGAGTAGACAGAACAGAATTGTGGGAACAAGGAAGTAGAGAGGGGGAGACGCTTCAGGCAGTCGCCATAGTGAGTCTCCATGCTGCTCCTCTCCGAGATGGACGCAGGTTAAGATCTCTCCTGGTAAGCCACACCTCGTGGTGCTACCCAGATTACTAAATATGGGTTAAAAAAAGATGTAAAAATTAGCCAATAAGAGGCTAAAACTATGGGCCAGACAGTATTTAAAAAAATACAGTTTCCGTGTAATTATTTTGGACAAAGCTAGCCGGGTGGCGGGACACAGCCCGCTGCTCCTTCTACAGATGGGGTGGCGGGACACAGCCCGCCGCTTCACACTACAGAGAAATATTGTTTAGAAATATTCATCGTCATCTGATTTCAGTGAGTCAGCTGCCTGATTACATTTAAATACTGGAACTTTAATATACACTGCATTATAACATGGAGAACTTAGACTATAAATACTGTAAGGGTACTGAGTTTGGGTACTAAGAATTATGCTGGAAGATCTTCAGCCAGGACATATGCATATTCTGATCCAGCGGAATAGAAGTCTGTTACAAGGAAGCAAGCTACCATTTTGTCTCACCACATAATACCTTAAACAAACTAGGAAACGAGCAAGTACACACATTTAATGGGTCCTAAATTCCACTTTAATTCTTTAATAACCAAAATAGACCCAAAACATGAGGGCTAATTTTGAGGAATAAAAAACTTCTCTTCTGAATCATATCAAGTTTCTTAGCGGGCCTTATTATCTATGAAAGCAAACATATTTTGCCAGGAATCCTGATAGGATCATGTAGAAAAAAGTTCCATTGCTGCTCAACCTAACATATACCCAGTGAAAATGTGGTCAAAAGCAGTGTCTGACCCTAGGAGCTAAAAGCTTAAAAAAAGAGCAAATACTATGTGCACATGTGCTTTTACTTTTACTTTTACACACTATATTCTGTTCAAATAAAACTATTATCAGCAGAAGTCCTGCATACCCAGAACCTCCCCAGGAGGTCAAGACGCTGGGGATGGTGCCTCACACTTGTGATCCTAGCACTTGGGAGGCTAAGACAGGAGACCTGCTGAGAGCTCATAGCAGTCTGAGCTACACAGTGAGTTCTAGGTTAGTCTGAGTGGGGTAGTTTGAACAAGAATGTATCTCATATTTGAAGCTTGGTCTGAAGTTTGTGGAGACATTTTGGGAAGGATTAGGAGGTGTGGTCTGGTTGGTGGAGGTATGTCACTGGGTGTGGGTTTTGAGGTTTCCAAAGGCTCAGTCTCTCTCTTTTTCTGCCTGCTCCTTGTGGATGAGATGTAAGCTCTCAGCTACTGCTCCAGAGCCATGACTGCCTGTCTGACTGCTGCCATGTTCTCTGTCATGATGGTTATGAACTAACCCTCTGAAACTGTAAATCAAACTCTCTTCTTTCATAAGTCTCTGTGGACATGCTGTCTCTTTGCAGCAATAGAAAAGTAACTAAGACTCTGGGCTATAGAATGAAACTGTGCCCCAAAACAAACAACTTATAAAGATCTAAACTGGGAGCTTTTCATTACAAATGTTCTCTATTCCTGGCACTGATGATGCTGGAGAATCAGCTGACCAGTCACTGAACAGTGCTAAGTCACTTGGATGTAGTGAACAGGGATGGCCCTGCAGTATGAAGAGGTTTTCTCCTCAGTTTTTCTGACCATGTTAAGGTGATGCCACGTGGGATGGTTTTAACCCAAGGGTCTGTGGTGCTGGTGCTTCAGTACATTTTTGCTTCTAGTTACCTATGCTGAGCCTCTAGCTTCTGCTCCAGCTTTTGCTGACAGAGGACAGCATGCTTCCTCTTTATCGCTTGCTCAAACCCAGGTTTGGCCTGCAGAGCATGGTCATAACAGAGTACCGAGTGGTTATATTCCCCGAGCATCTGGGGAGACAAAACAAACACACACATACATAACACAGTGGAAGAAATGTTAACCATGCTGGTTGCATCAGTCTAAAGCCCTCATGATCAGCTTTTATGCAGTGAAAACTGCTTTAATGAATCCCACAACAGCATGGCATACCATAGCTGGAAAGACCTGCTATTTTTAAGAGGTTTATCCTGCAGTTTAGAATTTCAGTTCAATTATATTTCTGTCCAAAGCTAAGAACATTATGACACAATATTGAGGTGTTTTTCCCCCTCCCACTAATTATTTTATTTCCACTGTTCAGACAAAAGTGGAAACGAAAAAGCAGTCTTCTGAGAGAAAACAAGATGAAATAAATGAACAAAGCTCACTCCCCTCTAGCAACTGTCCTAGTTCAACACACAGAAAAGTAGTATTTACTGCGTATATATTCCCCAGTGTGTAGTAGCTGGTGAAGAAGTCGCTGTCGTCCAGAGCTGCATGCACCACGACAGCAGCATCAGCAGAGAAATGTGCTCTGTGCAGAACATTGGCCAGATTGACCAGAGCAATGTCTTTATTGTGCCTACAAGAGAAGAGTGCAGCTGTAGGTCAGGGTGCCACTGACATGACTGTGTATCTACTCATGTTTCACATCTCAGGTTTACATTATTGATGATCCTTCCTCAACTTCATAGCTATACATGTTGCATGTTTCACATCTCAGGTTTACATTATTGATGATTCTTCCTCAACTTCATAGCTATACATGTTGCCACAAAACTAAGATCTCACAGACATTTTATGATTGAAAAATTCATTTGTGGCTTATATTGGCTTTAAGAGATGCCCATTTTAGGTGCTAGAGAAATGGCTCAGGGCTTGGACCTTCAGCGCTCACATTTTTTTATGCATAGGAGAATCCCAGTAGCCTGCTGACCAATCAGCTAATCTGGCAAAAATATCAAACTTCAGGTTCAGTGAGAGACTGTATCTTAAAAATAAGGTAGAGAGGGATAGAGGAAGACACCTGATGTCGCTTTCTGGCCTCTATACATGCAGTGTGTGGGTACAGGCACCCATGTGCATATGTCTACAAATAATTAAAAAAGGCAGTTCAACTCATGCTAATTCCTCCAGTGTATGTCCTGGCGCTAATATCTCATGTGAGCCACAGCCTACTTACCTTATAAACTTAATGAAAAGTATATTACATATCTTTTCACTTTGAACTTATTGACATCTGTGATTTTTCTCTTTTTGAGATGAGACTAATTTCTTTAAGAGATGGAGAAGTGTGTAGTTATAACACAACAATGCTTCTATTGTTCCCTATGTGTCACTCTTTAACAGTCTGCAGTGATGCGGTTACTCAGGAGGTCCTGAAAAGGAGGAATCTTACCTGGAGGAGAAGTGAAGTGCTCGCATGGCACATTCCACTACCTGATACGGTTCATTTTTTATTCTCCAGTAAAATGAAGCCAGGTTATACAGCACCCATGAGGAAGAGTTCTAGGAGGAAACAAAACAACAGCACATACAAGAGAAGACAGTATATTTGACTGAGGATGTTCAAAATGAGCACAACTCAAACACTGGCTCTTCTAGAACTCAAGATGAAGGAAGTAAGGCGAGCTACATTGATAAGAACACAGGGTACAGCACAGAACACCAACCCGTCCAAAGATCCTCATGTAGTCACCGTGGGAGCTGAGGCAGGAATGTTAAGACTTGGAGGCTGTTAGGGACTACAGAATGAGTTCCAGGGCAGACCACAAGCAAGTAAACACACAAATGAACAAGCAACAAAGTCCTGTCACTGTTAGTGAGGGCGCATCCACCCCAATTTTCTTGATTCCTCAAGTTCTAAGAATGCAAACTTGTCTTTGGAAAGACAAAGAGGCTAATTTCTATAAAAATTAGAAATGAATTAGAAAATAAAACTTTTCGCCGGGCGGTGGTGGCGCACGCCTTTAATCCCAGCACTCGGGAGGCAGAGGCAGGCGGATCTCTGTGAGTTCGAGACCAGCCTGGTCTACAAGAGCTAGTTCCAGGACAGGCTCCAAAGCCACAGAGAAACCCTGTCTCGAAAAACCAAAAAAAAAAAAAAAAAAAACTTTTCTTACTTTTATTTAAAAATTTCTCTCAATAGAGCCATATATCTGAATAAACAATACATAAATGTATAATAATACATCTTAATACAGAACTGTATTTTCTTCTTGAGTGTAGTGTGGAGCTGCGGGCTGGCTTCCCGCCGCCCGGCTCCCGCACGGCTAGCTTATACCCCGAAATAACAACACACAAATTGTATTCTTTTAAATACTGCCTGGCCCATTATTTTCTGCCTCTTACTCACATCTTGATTAACCCATATCTAATAATCTGTGTAGCACCACAAAGTGGTGCCTTACCGGGAAGTTTCTAGCATACATCCATCTTGGGCTGGAGCTTCATTGCGTCTGGCATCTCTCTCAGGAGAGGCACGGAGGTCTGTCTAACTTAGGAGAGGCATAGCATCTTACTGATCCTTCTACCTCACTTCCTCTTGCTGTTCTGTCTACTCCACCTACCTAAGGAGCGGTCTATCAAATGGGCCAGGCAGTTTCTTTATTAGCCAATGAAATCAACTCAAACAGAAGACTCTCCCACATCACTTGAGAATGAGGCCTCATGTAGTTAGTTCTAGCTGGCCTCAAATTTGCTATGCAGTGTAAGGATGACCATGAACTTCTGATGCTTCTGTCTGTCTCTAGAGTACTGAATGACAAACACATACCTGCCACATCTGGTTTATGTAATGTTGAAGCTGGAAGTCAGGGCCCTATGAGGGCTGGGCAAGCAGTGTACCAATGAGCTATACACCCAGCCTGGTGCTCCTTAGAACAGGGAAGAAAAAGGCAACAAGTGTCTTTGGAATCCCCACACATTCTTGGCTCACTTTACATAATTTCCTACTTCCTTTTTGTTTTTTCTTCCTTTAGTTTTTGGAGCTGGGGTTACTCTGTGTTGCCCATGCTGGTCTTGGGCTGGTGGGTTTAAGAGAGTCTCCCAGCTCAGCCTCGGGAGGAAGTTCTTGTGAACAAACGACAGAAGACATGAGTGTAACTGGGGAAGAGAGTGGTGGTAATGTGTGCTGTGTACAGATGCAGCCATGTTAATTTCCCTACAAACCTAACTGAGAGAATGTAATTTATAAGCCCCATTGCTCTACTAGTGCTCTTTTTTTCTTTCTTGTATTAGTTTAAATAAATATTTTCAGTATCTCTTCCTGGTAAAGGAAATGACCCTACCTATGGCCCTCTCCTGTAGAATGCTGTATTTTTGCACCAATGTAATCATAACTCTGGATCCTCCTCCAGAGGAAGAAGCAAACCAAGTATCCTGAGAGGAACACATCCATGTGTGCACACAGCCTCCTGGCTCAGTCAGTCACTGGGTGACTCACCTTCTGCAGGCCTTCATGAATGAGGTGACCTATGTCGTCGATACTCCTTCCTAAGCGTTTAGATAAATATGTGAAGATTGGATCTTCTTTAGGTAAAAGAGGGGCAGATAGATTAATTCTTTCTTGCACACCCTAAAGGAGGAGGCAATTCGAAAAAACATAGTAATAGTAGAGAATGTAAGATGTAAGAAACTCAGTACCCTGTAGCATTTATTTTAAAGATATAAGACTTGTAGGTGGCCCGGCAATGGTGGCACATGCCTTTAATCCCAGCTCTCAGGAGATCTCTATGAGTTCAAGACCAGCCTACTCTACAGAGCGAGTTCCAGGACAGGTTTCAAAGCTACACATAGAAAACTTGTCTTGAAAATCTAAAAAACTCCAAACCAAACCAAACCAAACCAAAAAACCCCAAGCAAGAAAGCAAGCAAGCAAACAAACAAACAAACAAACAAAAACTTGTTATAAACATAAGACCAAAAAAAAAAAAAGCATGTCCCCCCAAACTCTAAAGTTCTCCACTTACTCGTAAGTGCTGAAAAGCATGTATACTATATGGAAGTTCTAGAACTTTAGTGCAATCAGGTTGTTCCGGATCTGGAGGGACAGGAGATTCTGTGTCTATGAAATCCTCAGGGCTAAAATCAAGAAGCAATGAATGAATGAAAGAGGTAAAACATTGCTTTGAGGAACTCTAATTCGCTCACATTCTCCCTGCACCTTGACCTTGTAAGCAACAATACTCAGCCAACATTTGCACCTTTCCACACAGCTGCAATAAAAAGTCAAATATTTGGGGATTCAAGTTGAAAGAGACACAGCAAGAATCAGAGAACAGTAGTGGCTAAGATGGTGGTCTTTTGAAGACTGGTAAATAATGACTAAGTGCTTTCTAGAAATGTCAGACCAAGTGAGAGAGCCACGACAGTCTTTCATGTTCTTATAGATACTGATCTTTAAGGGCGATTTTTGCAGTGTGGTAGATGAAACTGTTTTAACTTACACTCATATGATAAACTCAGAGAAGTATTTCCACGTGTTTTCTGGGCACTTGTCTTTTACTTTTTGCTGTAAATAGCTCCGTTTTATATTGTGGAGAAATACATCTTAACTGGCTTGCTAGATTTTGCACTTTGAACTTTCAATCAACTCATCAGTGATGAATCTTAACTTTCAGGAACTTCTTAATGATTCTGCCCTTAGGAAGAGAAGCGTTTTACCTGATGTCCTTGCTCTCCAGAGTTATGTATGTGCCATCGTACAGATCCAGGTCTCCCAGGGGAACTTTAGCCTTGATGCAGTCAGGGTCTTCTTTATTGTGTCTCTGTTCTAGTCCTGTGTCTCTGTCCTCATTCTCCTCTATGTGAATTTTTTGAGCAACTAATTGCTTCTAGTAAGAAAATAAGAACACAAGGGGACCAGTGAGATTCAGCAGGTAAAGGTACTTGCTACCAGGCCTGAGGATCTGACCATTTCCAGATTTTACATGACAGGACAGAAGAACTTCCTGCAAGTTGCTTTCTAATTGTCATGCTTTTTTTTTTTTGCATGTACCTACGTGTGCTTCAGCACATGCGCGCGTGTGTACACACACACACACACACACACAGAGAGAGAGAGAGAGGGAGAGAGAGAGAGAGAGAGAGAGAGACAGAGACAATTGACCATGCAAGCAAATGAGCACTGAACTAGTTAGTTAGAGGAAGACAAAGGTTCTGAAATACCCTAAATTACCCTAGTTAACACACACCAGTCTCTCTAAAAGGTATCCATATGCAGGATTCATTTGCTCTGTTATTCTCTTAAAATACTATTTTGCTAATGTATGTACTGACTCAAAATATAAAACTCAATTGTTTTCATAAATGGTCTTATGTTGATATACTGCTGTACACAGTGCTAAACTTAACACTGTATTTTCAGATTTGCCTGTATCAGTTCTTATAGCTTCACATTTTCTACATGAATGTATATAAAAAATATCTTTTTTGGTCAATGCTTAGGTTGCTTCTCTAAACTTTTTCTTTACTTTAAAAACAACAAAACGTTAGGGGCTGGAGACATGGCTCAGTAGTTAAGAGCGCCTGAGTTCAGTTTCCAGCATTCACACCAAGTGGCTCACAACACCCTATAATTCCAACTGAAAGGGATCTGACGTCCTCCTCTGGTTCCCATGGACACCCACTCACCTGAATATACCTGACCCACATACACAAATTTTTTTTCATTAAAAAAAACTTTAAAACTAAACTAATGGCTAACTGGACCAAAAACTTATATCTAGGCAGGTCACAGGTCCTAGAAGAAAACTCAATACCAGTATTCAGCTTAAACTATACTGTACCCATAGATTAGCATCTCACAACCTTTATCAGAGGAGCTTCCTTCTGTTGTGGGTGGTGAGTAATGCAGAGAGCTCCAGCTAATGAAAGTGCAGGGAACAAGAGACTGTGGAGCGCTCAGCCCTATTTGGGACATCGATAGATACCAAACTCTCCTCCAAGGCTCTCGTCGCAGGAGATGGCAGAGGACTGTCACACAGACATGACAGCTGCTGCATCATAAACTCAGAGCACTGTGAAGCATTCACAAGGCCAAGGGAAAACTCCAGCAAGTACTGGGGAAGAACTCAAAAACCCCACCTCTAGCAGGGGAGCTATTGGCACTGATGGCTACTAGGGAGTCAGTTTACTTTCCTCTAAGAGACTCGTGCATGTTCAGTGCAAGCGTTCTGGTGGGAGTACAACTAAGTGTGCGGAGGTCAGAGGACAGCATGTGAGAGTCAGTTCTCTCCTGCCATCATGTTGGTTCTGGAGACTGAATTCGGTCCCTAGGCTGAGCAGTGTCTTTACTCACTGACCCATCCTACCAGTCCTGCATCTGATTTACACCGTCAAATCTGTTCTTCATGGTGATCATAAAAATGCTACCAGTAGACACGACAGTCCATATCCTTAAACTTATTTTTATTGATGTGTTCTGATGGGTATGACATATAGGTTTGAACTATCATGGGAGATCACATTACTATGATTGGCTACATCATACTCCTTTGTGTCCTCCTGCACCTCACAAGATAATTTTACACCACTGCTCTGTGGACTCCGGCATACACAACATGATGTTCGAAATCCTGTGGCCCTCTAGTAGGCAAGCTAACAGTAGGTTTTACTTTAGCTACTGAGAATGTTACTATACAGGCAGTGGCTTCTCTGACAAACTTATGGATCAGGGACTTGGTAAGTAGCTCAGAAAGTCAGGCCCCAAATAATTAGCCATTAAGTTTTTATGATTCAGCCAGAGAGTACATGTAATCCCAACACTTGGGAGGCAAAGGCAAGAGGATTAGAAACTCAAAGACAGCTTCAGCTACACAGCAAGTTTCAGTCCAGCCAGGGCTTCATGAAATCTTGCTTCAAAAAGCAAAAGGGGCTGGAAATATGCCCCAGCAAAGAAAAGTATATAGTGATCTCCTAGAGGACCTGAGTTCAGTCTCAAGCACCCCCATCAGGGGCTCACAACAGCCTCGTACTTCAGCTCCTGGGAATCTGACCCTCTCCTTTCTCCGGGGGCACCTGCATGCATAAAGATACCTTCCAATAAAGACACACATGCACGCACACACACACACACACACACAATTAAAACATAAGCATAAGTATTTTAAGAAAGAGATTTTCTTATTAAAAAGAGCATGTTCTATATCTTACGATCTGTTCCCAATGCGCTCCTTTCAACCCACTTTTCCTAAGCTTAGCCATGTGATTTTCTTTGGTCAATGGAATGATGAGTAGACATGTGATTGTTTTTCAGAACTTTTTTTTTACTTAAAAATTTTGCATTTTATTTATTATTATTATTATGTGTACATAAGTGCCTTTCCTGGCATGTATGTGGCAATCAAATCCAGTATCAATTCAGGCCCAAGTGGCAAGCACTTCAACCTACTGGGCCATCTTGCCCAGTTCATTCATATTGCTTGGCTGTTCTCCAATGGGTTTCTATCTTTCTGAGAATAGCACTGAGATTTTTTTTAAAGATTCATTTATTTTTATTTTATGTGGGCATGTGTGTGTGTGTGTGTGTGTGTGTGTGTGTGCCACATTCATGCATGCTGCCCAGAGAGGGTAGAAAAGGGCACTGGACCTCCTGGAGTTACAGACAGTTGTGAGCCACCATGTGAATGCCAGAAATTCAACCCTGGTCTTCTGGAAGAGCAGCAATACTCTTACTGCTGAGCCATCTCTCCAGTGACTACCCCCTCCCCCCATTTTAATTTTTTTAATCAGTATATATTTTTATTTCTAAAAGAAAATAACTTAGAAACATAAAACTATCACGTCATTGCCATATATTTAAAATAACAATCTCTTAATATCAAATACCTAACCCAACTGTGTCTTTCTTCCCTCCTTTTGAAATCCAATTTTAAATCCTTGTTTGCATCAGAATCCCACTGGCCCGTTGGCCCAGCTTCCAGTGCAGTTAGGCCGGGGCTACTGTCAGCCTTGGTCAGTGGGTAGCACTCAGTGGAGACACGTACAAGGTGCTGAGAAAACAGCCTCAGTGCTCAGTCCTAAGTGAAACATCAGTATCAATACTCGCCACACCAAGGGTCAAGGACATGGCAGAAGAGCAGGCAGGAAGAATGGAAGAGCCAGTGGATGGGGAGGAGAGCTGTGATCCCTGCACATTGAGGCACCAGAATCCCATCATGGAGAGGGTCCTCCTACCTTATATTGAGGAGCTATGGCAGTGGGTTGTTGCTGGGGAGGGAGAGTCACTCTTTACTGAGGATATGGTCCATGGTGGGTTTCCTTCCTCTTCCAGTGGATAGTCTCACACCCATGAGCATACTGATAACCTACCTGGACTTAGTAGGTTATCAAAACGAACAAACAAACGTGAAGTTGGAAGGGAGAAATTTGGGGGGGACTATGAGAGGGATAGAATGGGAAATGCTCGACGACTTGTTTTCTTCTGTATTGCCAGCCTTTACCTGACCTTTAGGCAATTTTCTCCTCAGATCCTCTGTAAGAGTGGAATTTGACTCTACCCATATTGAAGAAGTAAGCCTGCTCCTGTCCCTTCACCCACCCAGAGCACAGTCAGTGTCTTAGCTCCAAGAGCTGAAACACGGACACTATAGCCTGTTGGTGACTGTGGTCCCCACTAGTGTTTCTGTCCCCTTCGGCTTTCACGTGGCGCTTCCACTGCTTTTCGGCGTGACCATTCACTTGGTATCTGTATTTGTATCTCATCAGTCACTCCTGTCTGTATGAAGTAAGCATGAATTCCTACACTAAACTTATTCCAAATAGGGTGGATCTAGTGCGCCTCCTTTGTATGTCACTCATTGGATGAATTAATTGCATGTTCCCCTATCTATCATTAAACTCGATTCTTTTATTTATGTCACTAAAAAAGTAACAGCAGTAAGTAGACACAATGTCTTTAGCATGTAAAAGTAAAAACTTTTGAACCATGACCATTTATTTGATCATTATGAGAAAAAAACAGGTCATGCTTCAAAACATGAAACCCTACAAAGAAATCTACTGTTGTATTCCTGATATTAGTAGAAAAATATCAATGTTTCCAAAGTTGTAAGTGACAAAGCTGGTAGTAGCAGGGTGAGAGATTTATTTTAAAATATTGCAACACTGAGCTCTATGTTCTAAGAACACTATACCTGTGGGTAAAAGTTCACAGGTACCAAAGCCTTTCTTTCCCTTTTCCTGCACACAAATTAAATATCTATAGACAAGTATATGCTAATAGAGGTACCAGTCTGAATTTATCTCAATGAAATTCAGGGCTTAGTGTGGTGACAATGAATTACTGACTTCCTTTAACGGGATCTGACTTTCAAGTTAAGAGGTAAGCCACTGGAGCACAGACACAGCTCAGGAGTGTGGGGTTTGCCCGTGTACTCTGGGTTCAGTGCCAAGACTGTACTAGTGAAGTGGGTTTTTTTCTCCCCTCTTTTGACAACTTGACACAAGGTTATCTGGGAGTGGGAACCTTAACTGAGAAAATGCCTCCATCAGACTGGTCCACAGGCAAGTCTGTGGGAGCACTTTCTTTGTTAAAATGATTGGTGAGAGCCCAGCACACTAAGAGAGGTGCCAGTCCTGGGCAGGCAGTTCTGGGGGCACTGACCATGAGCCAGTAAGCCATGTTCTTCCATGGTTTCTGCTTCAGTTCCTGCCTCCAGCTTCCCACCCTGACTTCCTTTCACGATGGACTGTGATGTGGATGCACAAGCCAAATAAACCCTTTCCTTCCCAAGTTTGGAGGGGAAGTCATGTTGCTTTTAATAGAAAGCAAACTAAGTGAGAAAAATAACAAAATTTCCCCAAACCAAAAAAAGAAAGAACAAGTCACGAGTCTTCTGCCTCTAGTTCTGCTGTGTCTGCCTTGAGAACCCGAGCGGGTCTTGTTTTAGTTCTTCTGGCTAAACTGAGCCGGTTCTTAGGGTCCCTTCCTGTACAGCACTCCACTCCACACAATTTCCTCCTGCTTACTCCCAATACTTTCTCTCATTTGGCATGTGACTTTTTCTATAACTTAGTTTCCTTAAGATTGAGATATAATTTACATTATAACTTTCAAGTAGATAGTTTATGGGGGGAATTTAGTTTTTCCAATTATTGCACGCTATTGAGCAAACCCAGCTCATAGATATAGATGGTAAAAATCAGTGTCTAAAATGCTGCTTGGTTTATTCATTAAACAAAACTCGTATTTTATTTTTTCATAACTTTCATGCATTCATGGTACAAACTGGTTAAGACTTTTTGACTTAACCACAAGAAAAGACCACAGGTGAGACCCTAGATTTTCATTTATTTATTTTTATTTTATGTGTACCCTAGTTTTTACTTCTTCAGAATGAATGGAAATGATAACTTTTAGATTTCATGAGAACTTTTTCTGTTTTGGATACAGTAACTCTCCATGCACACTGGAATGGCTTGGGACTCAAGAGCTAGGATAGTAGGTGTGCGCTACCTGCCTGGTTTCTTCCTCCCACTTCTTTTTCTTTCTTCTTTTTGAGACAAGGTCTTTCTGCATAATCCTGGAACTCTATATAGACCAAGCTAACCTCAAAGTCACAGACATTTATTTGCTTCTTTGTCTTTGGAGTGCTGAGATTCAAATGTGAGCAACCATGTCCAGCTCCTTTCTTCTGTTTCCTATTTCCCCCCAACTCTTCTCAGACCATACCAGAGAGCACAGTCTTCTCCAGAGAGCATCCTAGCACATACTGGGGTGGGGATGGGAGCAATGATACAGACCCTATTCTAGGAAAAGTGGAGAATTAGGTTGATACCGCCACTATGATATTCTGTTCCTCCATTACTCAAATCACTTTCATGGAGAGAATGAGTGTAGACAGAGGTAGTAGGGAGGTGGGGTGTGGGAGTAGTCAATATGTATTACATACATGTGTAAAACTGTGTGGGGCAAATTAATTGGTAACACACACACACACACCACAGACACACACACACACACACCACAGACACACATACACTCCACTTTGACAAAGTAATTTGAGAAATTGTTTTGAAGACCCCACCTCAAAGCAAGATCTAAACTGTATTCCTATAAAAGTCATAGGAACTGGGCTTAATGAAATGTTCTAGTTCTTTGAACATGATCAGCTCTTAAGAGGCAGACGTTTCAGCTATGCATCATATGTCCAGTTGCCTCACCTCTAATTCTTTGAGGTAGTTAACTGTCGTTTCTTGTCTCATTAATATGACTAAGTCATGGGGATGCTTCAAGTTCATTGGTGAATCCACCTACAAGAAAGCAATAAATAAGTAAATTAAACTCCCATTTCATTAATGTCTATTTAGACTAATAAAGTTCCATTTAATGATTTCAACTTCTGTCCTATCACAATTCTAGTTTGTGCCAGTTGCTCAGTAACTTTACAGAGCATATCAACAGTGATTGCATGTAGGTGGAGGTGACTGAATGTGGGCGGGAGGGGCTGCTCAGTGAGCTCAGCATGCAGAGTTTTAGGGTTCATTTTCAGCGCCTTGAGTAAACTAAGGAAGAGAAGCACTTGGTAACAAATAATTGTAGGCAGAGACTGCTCTTTCCTTCCTGGCTGCCCAGACCCAATAATCACACAGAATCTATATTATTTGCAATACTGTTTTGCCAATAGCTTAAGCTCTTACATCTTAAATTAACCCATTTCTATTATTTTATATTTTACCACGAGGCTTGTGGTCTATTGGTAAAGCTCCGGGTGTCTTTCTCCTCTGGCGACCACATCTCTCTGACTCTGCCTACTCTCCCTCTACATCTGTTTGGATTTTCTACTTTGCTTTACTCTGTTAAGCCATTGGCAGAAAGCAGCTTCATTATTAATCAATAGCAATAAAACATATTCACAGCATACAGAGGGGAATCCCACATCAAATAATAAAATAATTTCCTCTAAATATTTTTCATACCTGTAATAGCAAAAACAAAACAAAACAAAAACCAGACTGCCTAGTTTTGACAGCACGTTTCATATCTGAATAGATGTGGAAGTGATAAAAAAGAGAAGATATCAAAAATACATTTTTGTAAGGCCATTTGGAGAAGTCATAAATCAAAGATGATATAAGATTTATTACTTAGTGTGGGTTCTCTGACTATGTGGTTGCAGATGTAGGAAGATGAACCCCACATACTGGCAGTAGGCTTAGAGATTGCTCTCACTTTTTCAGGGTTATCTACAACAAACACCAACATGTTCCCTGTTACTACATGATCTTTCACTTAGCAAAACAAACCCCAGGAAACTGAGGTACTCTGAAACAGGGAGACGAACCTATATACAAGACACTCACCACATTTTTAGCTGAACGGATTTCAGATACCTAATCTTATCTATAAAGCAATAGAGAGGGACATTGTCCTATGGAATGGAACAAAAAGAAAATGTAAAAGCTATAGCCTGCGGCCTGAGTATAAAAAGCTTTGCATAGGAAGCAAAGAATGCTTGTTTACTTGCAATTTGCCTGGACATCAAGCTGCAGCTATTCAATGGAGTTTCCAGAAAATCAAGAACCAAGAGAGACAGGAAGTAGGGGAAACAGTCCTTCTGTCTCAAACACCCAAGCCCATTGTTTACCCGCTATCTGAAGGACTTGCAGGAATAATAAGACAGATGAAGACTTAACATTTCAGAGCTAGAGGAAGAATATTCTCACTTTTAGACTTAGAAGTGCTGGCACAGACACGGTTGTACCAGACTCCTCCTCACAGTTTACTGTGAGGGAAGTGTGCTGCATTTCCCTGGATGCAGTGAAGATGCAGTAAAGGGTCTGGTGAAGATGCAGAGACACCAGGATAAAATTATTAGCTGACAGAAAGGGTAGCCGACAGCTGGGTTTCTCTTTTTGAGGTGACAGCAAATGGTATGGATCTTTGCCAGATAAAGGTTTAGCAAGGGAAGACTTATGACCTGACACATATTTTTATTGCAGTGATTTCAAGGTCTTAAATTCTAAAATGTTATGGCAATTATCTTGGTATATAGTGCCAAGCATAGAAACCTCTCCTTTTGATTACCTTTCCTCAGAAAATTATAAACGAGTGTCTGCTTACCGGTCTTGTAAATACCAGAGCATACACTTGCCCATGTGCTTAGAAAGTCTCTATAGGCCTGGCCCACTGACTGAACACTTAGAATTATATACTCCTATGCTCTCTCTGTGCAGTGGGGAAAGGAATGATACAATGGCATAATCTAAAGCATTTAAAAACCTTCAGAATCAAAACCTAGAGGTATCAGAGAGAGGAAGTTTAATCATAATACTCAAGAGCATGAGGCAAGATTATTATGAGTTTGAGGCCAGTCTGGGCTACATTTTACTGTCTCAAAAAAGAAACCACCAATACCACCAATTTCCATTTCCTGACAGTGCAAAAGATGCTCATAGGCCCCGAATCACAAAGAAAAGGCAGAATCGTTTTCATCTGCCCTTTTTTAAGAAAAGAAATATGAACTATATTTAGAGAAATTATACTGCAGGGAAAAACGGAGCTGGCATTTGAAATGTAACTGTGGACTTAATTCTGTGAAAGGGAAAGATGCATTCTCTGGGCCTACAGGTTCCACTTCACCAAAGAAGACAAAATATGCCAGGCAATTCACCCAATAATATAAAACAGTAGTAAATGTTTTACTCCTATTAAGTGTACTTTTATAGATTTCTCTTGTTGCTTTCTCTAATGAACCAAGACTTTTATAAATGATTTATTTTTATTATGTACATTGGTGTTTTGCCTGCATGTATGTCTATGTGAGTTAGGATGCTGAATATCCTGGAACTGGAGACACAGATGGCTGTGAACCACGTGGGTGTTGGGAATTGAAACCTGGGTCATCTGGAAGACTGCTAAGCCATCTCTTCAGCCCTGAATCCAGACATTGTGAATGTCTGATCTCCAATCAGGGCCCTAAGATGGCGGATTCAGTAAACCATACTGCAACAGATGGAAATTGATCCACTGCCAAGTTAGATAAGGGTGAACATCTTAAACACAATAACCAACTTAGGGTACAAACATGTTTGATGTTCTAGGAAGGCAAGTTTGAGCCAATCAACTGTCAGTGGTCATTTATAGCAGGAAATGACACATTTCTGTAGTGATGTTAATTCATACATAGTGATTTTTCTAACCTCTTCACTGGTATTCACTTTAATATATGAAAGTACATGGAGACGTGTTCTAGCAGCAGTGTGAAAACTGATTAATAATATCCTACAGTAACGATACACTCATAAAAATATTCCCTTTGAGTTAATAATTTGAAGCAGAATATTTTTAATTCAGAATTTTAAGTTATTTACATTAAGACTATCACACTGAAACCTCTTAAGACACTCTCATTTCACCTCCACATGAAGCTAATCTGGCTCCACTGCTGTCTACCTCTAGGTTTTCCTGGCCAGGACCCATGCTTTCCTTCTTTATCACAGTTACATGGCTGGCTTCCCTCTCCTCCACCGCAAGATCTGGCCAGTGCCTTCTTTCTATTACTCATACGGTTATTTCTGAGACAGGATTTTCCAGGTGAGGTCAGGTGGGACTACAGAGACTAATCCAGAACTCCTGTCTGAGCCACTGGGGACCAGCCAGCTTGCATTCCAGGGGCCTGACAATGGGGCTGAAGCAGCACAAAAACCTACCTTTATTTACACCCTGGGACAAACCATACGTGCAGCACGTGCAGTTTGTCCAATATGCCAGAAACATGTTATATCAAACATTTCCCTAATCTTTATTACATTTTAATTAATTAAGGATGGAGGAGTGCACACATGTGCCCCATAAGTGGAAGTTAAAAGTTCTTCCATTCCATTATGTGGGTGCTGGGGATTGAATTCAAGTGTCAGGCCACTAAGTCATTTCACTGGTCCAACTTGACCTGATTTTAAAAGACCCTGCCAGGGTATCTTCCGGCTCTTTAAAGAGTCCTATGCTGCCTGCTCTTTTTTTTTTTTTTTTTTTTTTTTTTTTTTTTTTTTGTCTTCTTTGGCCAGCCTGACTCAAGATAGCTTCATCTGAGAGGAGGGAACCCCAACTGAGAAAATGCCGTCATAAGATGGGGCTGTAGGGCATTTTCCTAATTAGTGATTGATGTGGGAGGGCCCAGTCCAATGTGGGTGGTGTGTCCCTGCATGGGTGGTCCTGGATGCTATTACAAATAGACTGCAGAATTCATGAGGACCAAGCCAACAAATAGGCAATTCTCCATGGTTTCTGCTTCAGCTCCTGCCTTGCTTAAATTCCTGCCTTGACTTCTCTCACTGATGGACTGTTAGCTCAAAGTCTTAAGATGAAATAAACACTTTCCCCTCAAGTTTCCTCCCCAAGTTTCTATCACAGCCATAGAAATCTCAACTAAAACCAGACTCTTGTGATTTTGCACCATGGTGCTTCCTATACCCCCGGCACATACTTGACAGGGGCTAGATGACTGAACCAAAAACCATTTTTTTTTGTGAAGCCAACCATCCTCCTCTTGATTAACATTAGACTGTATACTCCTGTTATCATCAAGCATTACATGTGTACACACTCCTGTATCGTCAGGCATTACAGGCACACATGCTCCTGTATCATCAGGCATTACACTCACACATACTCCTGTATCGTCAGGCATTACAGGTACACATACTCCTGTATCATCAAGCATTACATGCACACATGCTCCTGTACTGTCAGGCATTACATGCACACATACTCCTGTATCATCAGGCATTACATGCACACATGCTCCTGTATCATCAAGCATTATAGGCACACATGCTCCTGTATCATCAGGCATTACACTCTTTAACTGCCATTTGTACTTCTCTTTCTACTGTTGGTGTGTAATATGTTGAGATGTATGGTATGTAGTCAACACAATGCTGGCTATTTGAGGACACTGTCTTACTGCCACACTTGCTCGATGTTCCACTGAAGGTACAGTGGCTAGCCCTCCAGAGGTCAGAACAAGTATGCCCTGACTGTATGTCCTTGACTAACTGAATCAAACTGCCTGAGGTACTTCCCTGTCTATCAGCTTAAAAGACCCAATTAGATGACTTCTAGGTCCTTCCAACTTTTAAACACTACCTCTACACATTTTTATCAGCCTGACTTATACGTCTGTGAAAAATTCTACTATTAAAATGAATGAGATTGGCACATTTTCAATTTGCCCATCTAATCTTTACTTGCTTGGAGCAAGGATGTTTTCCACAGTTGCAGCTAAAAGCTTCTTCTGGTTCTAAAGAGATGACTCCATCAGAACAATGTAAGCATGTGGGCCTGAACTCAAGCCCCAGAACCTACATGGAGAAAGCTGGGAGTGGTGACATGTGAATCCTTGGGGCATGTCAGCAGCAAACAACCAGGTCTGGGAAGGGACCCTGTCTAAAAACTAGGTGAATAGGAATAGGGGGCTGGAGTTCGAGAGGGTTTCTCTATGTAGCTCTGGCTGTCCTGGAACTCGCTCTGTGGATTGGTCTGGTCTTGCAATCACAGAGATCCACCTGCCCATGCCTCCGTGAGTGCTGGGATTATAGACGTGTGCCACCACTGCCTGACTAATTTTTTAAATGGGAATAATATCTAGTGCACTGAGTCCTTTCCTGACCATTCCATTGAAAGTCTCTCCCAGTAAATACAGTTGGATCATTAATCTTATCTCCTTATTATGTGTATATACAGGCATGTGTGTTTGTGTTCATGTGCACGTGAAGACCAAAGGCCAGCTTCATCTATCACTCTTCATGTAATAGCCACCTTGTATTTTGAGGACAGGATCTCTTAGCAGAACTTGGGACTTGCAAATTAGGCTAGCCGGGCTAGCCAACAAGCTGCAGAGAGCCTCCTGTTTCTGCTCTGGAATGTCTACAGTCCTGGGATGAGAAGCATGTGCTACTACTGGCTTTTTGTGTGGGTGGTGGGGACTGAATTAGGTTCTCATATTTGAACAGTAAGCACTTCTGACCAAGCTATCACCCCATCATGTATGTATGTATGTTATGTATGTATGTATGTATTTTATTTATTTTTATTTTTTATTTGTGTGTGTGTGTGTGTGTGTGTGTACTCATACATGCACAAAGGCCAGAGGTGCCCTGCTCAGCTGTTCTCCACCTGAAGTTTTGATACAGTCAGTCTCTCAGTAACTCATCTAGATAGACGAGCCAGCAAGATTTCTATTTCTGCTTTCCCAGTGTTGGGATTATATTCATGTGCCGTTGCACTCGTACTCCTGCTGTGGCTCTAGGACTGAAGGAAAGCATGTTATTTATGAAGACCCTCTTCCAAATTCTGATATATTTTTATTTATTTGTTTATCGGTTATTTGAAAACAGGGTTCATTGTGTCTAGCCCTTGCAGTCCAGGCTGGCTCCAACTCAGAGATCCACCTGCTTCTGCCTCCCAATTGGGGGATTGAAGGCGTGCACAACCAAATCTGCCAATTTATTTTTGACACAGAGTCTCTGTTAAACTGAGGATGACCTTGAAATTCTGACCCACCTCCCAAGTGCTAGAATTACAGGGGTGGGTTATCATACCACAATTATGCAGTGTGGGGATGGAACACAAGCATTTTGCCAACTGTATCTCTAGTTCAACATCAATTTTAGTGGTTAATATTTTGTTTTGAGGACAGGTTGTTACCATGTGAGCAGACTAGCTTTGAACTCATGCTCTCCCTACCTCAACCTCTCAAGGTTAACCTAGCTCAGGGTTAACAAGCCTACTTTATTCCTAAAATTTAGGTTATTCATTATTTTTCTTTAAAAAAAACAAAACTGTGATGAGCATCCTTCCACACATGTTCTTGGGACAGCAGTCCAGATAAGTTCTTCTCTTTGAAGAGAATGTCTAAGTCAGAGGGAATACACTTCATGGTTTTTGCTAACATTTTTCAAAACGTTTAATCAACTGAAATTTCTACCAACAGTGAATTTCCATAAGCCTGAGGAACACAGGAATACATTTAATCTCAATCTTTTGTGGGCTTTATATTGGCCATTCTTTATACTTAAAAATATTTCTCCTGCCTCAATTTAATTTGATAGTTTATATACAATATTTTAAAACTATGGCTCTAGTTAATGAACTGCAGGTGATTATCTTAATTTTGTGTTTCCTGTCTTTCCAACAGTGAGTGCATATTGCTTAAATTTATATGAAAAGTCTACCTATACGTCATGTTATCTTTGTAACATCAAACGAGCATACTAGAGAATAATTTTGTTTATTTAAATTTTTAAACCCCTAAACTGCAATAACAAGTAAAGTTCAATGTCTGGAGGGTAGCTTTCTCTTAGTATCATATAGGCAGTTCTTGTCCAAGGAGAAGGACTCCAAAATACCAGCTAAATGTCTTTTCTGGAACCTTTCCTTTCTTAAATCGTATCTGAAGTCTAATTTCTTGCCATTGTTCAACAGAACTGGCCAAGGAACCTTTGCACCTGTGCTGCCAGCTGTGGTCATACCATGGCAGTCAGGATGAGTTTTAAGGGGATGGGCTGAGACAGGCAGGTCCCGCTGTCAATACTCTCCACCCAACTACCCTTCAAGTTAAGCCATGATGGACTTTCACCTTCTTTCAAGTTCAGAGAACTGCAAGTTCGAAATATCAATCCAGCTCTACTTAGGCTCCTGGCTATAAGCATGAAAACTTACACACATTTGTGCATATGTGGGTGTGGTACATGTTGTGTGCATGTGCCACAGTGGGAAGGCTATTCCCCAAGACAGCCATTCTCCTTTTTTTTCCTTTTAGAGGGGAGACACTCTCTCTTAAGGACACTGATTAGGGCCAGGCTGGCTGGTTAGTTCCAGGATTTCTCCAGGCTTCACCCTTTCAACAGCGGGATTAGAATTTATGACACAGGGAAAATATATAAACAATATACTTTCAGCTAGACTATTGTAACTCTCCAAGAAAGAAACTAAAATGTTGGATGAGATGACAAGAGTCATGCATTATTTCTCCATGTATTTGTCAAGAAGCTCTTTGTCAACATGTATGAAAGCAATGTAGCTGATTCTGTTGTTACTGTTTTCTTCTTTTGAGAACAGGCTGGTCTCAAACTCCTATGTAGCTGAGTCAAATGTGAAACCCCTGATTTTCCCTGCCTCTTCCTCTCAATTGCTGTTTATAGATAGCTGTTTTATATGTAACTCAAATGTGACTTTAATTCAAGCAGTAAATAAGTACTGAACAAATACAGCAGGTAAAATAATAGCCAAACTCATGCTCAGATCCCTAATCTTGTGAATACATTATGCTGTATGGCAAATGAGAATTAAGATGTTAACCAGATGAATTGTTGCTAATCAGTCTGTCTTAATTAGGACAGAGATCACAGCTTGGATATCAGGTGGGGTACTGCGAAATTTATATAGAAGAGGGAGAGTGTGCACATGTGCATGGCACACACACACACACGGTAGGCCGCAGAGAGACAGACAAGGAAAGAAAACAAAGTCAGAGGCATGCACTGCTGCTGATTTTGAAGATACAATGCTAAGAGCCATAGAATACTGGCAGCCACAGGCATTCGAAAAGGTGGGCATTGCCCAGAGCCTCCAGAAAGATGCACAGGCTGCTGTCCTCTGGACTATGCCTGTGAGTCTCAGGTTGACTTCTAGCCTTATTAACTGGAGGGCAATAAGTTTAGGTTGTTTTAAACCATTAAGTTTGTGGTCTTCTTCTTCCTTCTTTCTCCTTCTAAACAGCAAACAATAGAAAATAATATAAGCACTCACTAAGCTAGATATAATTACCACGTTTGAGCTCTAAAATTCTTAGTGCAATAACTGGGTTACTCAAATCCCAGAAAAGACACTACATCAGGGCGAGATGCTGGCCATACTGTTACTGAGGTGAACGGAAATGGCCTGGGATAACTTGGCTAGTTTTATGCTGGAAATCACCATCCTAAGAGAGTAACTGGATTAGTTAATATCATTACTAACCCACTGGTCAGGGGATGAAACCAATGTGATGCTTTCTTTTTACTGCCATACAAGTAGGAAACACACATTAATGATAAAAGTGTAATTTTTCTGGGAAGACATGAAGATGCAACTGAAGGTGGCTTTTTGCTTGTCACTCTTACTGATGCTACAGTGCTGTTTAACTCAGAGCAATGCATGGTCTTTTCCTGAAGTGAAATTATGACAAAGGTTTTGCACATCCCAACTAGTGTTGGGCATTTTCAACTGTTGGGGAATATTATTTTAATGCTTGTGACTTTTTGTTTATGCTTGCATTGTTTAACTCTGTGAAGCTGTGATTCTTTGCCTGTCTAAACACCCTGATGGTCCTAATAAAGAGCTGAATGGCCAATAGTGAGGCAGGAGCAAAGATAGGTGGGACTGGCAGGCAGAAAAGTATAAATAGAAGGAGAAATCTGGAGAAGGGGAGGGGAGGAGCAAGAACAAGGAGAGAGGGCATTGGGGGCCAGGCACCCAGCTATACAGGCAGTCACGGAGAGTGAAAAGTAAGATATGTAGAAGTAAGAAAAGATAAAAGTCCAGAGGTTAAAAAGATAGACAATTCAATATTTAAGAGTCAGGATAATTTAGATTAGGAAACTGGCTAGAAAACAAGCCAAGCGAGGCTGGACATTTCATAACTAAGATAAGCCTCTGTGTATAATTTACTTGGGAGCTGGGGTGGTGTGACCCTCAAAAGACGACAAAAGAGTAAGAGCCAAAACAATCAAAACATTTCATATACTGACATACTCCTTAACATGATAAGTTTGCCAATACCTAGGGAAATTAGAGTAACACATTCTTTAAACCAGTTAACTCCATTTCTAAGAATTCACCTTACAAATACTCTAGGCAGGATACAAAGAGGACACACTCACTTGCCATAGCATTATTTGACAGAAAAAAAAACAAAAACAAAAAAAAACAAAAAAAAAACAAAAAAAAAAAAAACAAAACAAAACAAAAAAAACAAAAAAAACCTGAAGACTCTAAAAGCCTGCCAAGAGCACTGGATAAATACTATAGAATACTCATTCAACTGGTTACTATCAAGTCTTAACCAAGAAGGAAGCTTTTACTTTATTGTGGTTTTAAGCTAGCAAGTTAGTCATCAGACAAAATGTTCCAGTTGTCTGTTTACAAGAGAAATTCTAAGTGTTTGCAAATACAAAGAACTTTGAGGAAGAACACTCATTGTGATGTGGCCAGGGAACCTCGTACAATTCTTATTCAGAAATACTGGCTCTTAGGATTTAGCTTGTCCAAGCTTTTCATTTGTAACAGGAATCAAGGAAACCCTTTGTCACTTCAAGTAAACACACCTTCCCTGTCTAGAGCAGTAAAATGACGGTGGCCTATGAGTGTGCTGACACGTGATACCTGCAGGTAAAAATACTGTATGCAAACATGCTTTTCTCACCTATTCAGTACTCGTGAGTGCAGACCATGTGCCGGGCACTGTTTTCAGTTCTGAGGTTACTTCATTGAAAAGGACAAAGCTGGTGTCTTCTTGAGTGGACAGGAAATAAAACATAAATGCTATAATATAGCGCCAGCAGTGAGTGCTATGAAGAATAAAGCAGAGGAAGTAGACAATGTTGGAAGAAATGTTTTAGTAATGTAAGAGATGCCATCTGAGCCAGACCTGAAAAAGAGGCAAGCTGAGCTACGATGGCATCCCTGTAGAGGGGCGGTCCAAAGGCCAGAAACTTGCTAGGTTTGAATAGCCCCAAAGACTATTTCAGCTTTGAAGGCTGAAACCCAGTACATCACCCTAAGATTGACAGTGGGACCTGAGGCTGGAGAGGTGAGCAGGCCTCTGGTCTCTCAGGCCTTGTAAGCTATAGCAGAACCTAGCTATTCATCTTCATGTGTGATGTGGAAAACCAATGCTCTCATGTTCCTCTGATTCCCTACTATCTTCCTATCTGAGAGTGACTGATGTGGCACATGTGTTAAAAAAAAAAAAAAAAAACAAAATATTTTCAGTGATTCTGGGGGGAACAGACAGACCATCTAGGGCACAAGAGAAGTGGGAAGACAGCTAAGAACTGTCAGCAGAGCAGGATGGAGGCAGAGCTAGGCTGGACTAGGGCTACAGAAGTGAAGTGGAAACACATGGCTGGACTGGGAGCACTTTGGATAGTAACAGTGGCAGCTTATTTTCAGGCTGGGTATGAAGTAGAAGAATGAAAGAGTCAAGAAACACCAGTCTTCGGTTTTTTTTGTGTCCTCAGCAATCTGGTGAATGGAAGAGATCTGGGGTGGGGTGGGTTTAAGGCATGTGTACATGTGATGCCATTCTGAGTGGAGACCCCAGGAGACATGGAGCTCAGATTGAGATCTGGAAGGCTTCAAACAGGCCAAATTTTATGGCATGAGGCTGCATGAGACCATCAGGTAGGAGCAAGACAGCACACCAGCCAGTAAAAGTCATCAAGGAAAGGGGGATCAAGCAGAAAGAACAAAAGTCATGGCCAAGGGGCTCAGAAGAGAAAAATAGAGTCTGTGTTTTGGCAATCATGAACGTAAACAGTTCAGTAAGGTAGGAGGAGGCCACTGGGCTGCTAAAAGGTCACTCAGAGTGAGTGTGGCAATGAGGGGAAGTCCTGGGTGTCCTTATGAGAGCTGTAGGGATAAAGGCTGCTGACTGGATTGGCCTTTAAGAGAACAAAAAAAGAGTACACATATGAATCTTTGAGTTATCTGCTGCAGAACCACACACACAGGAGCTCTGCTTGTTTTAGCTTTTGCTATCAGGGAGTATCACTGAGACACAGGTACTGTTCTCCATATTCCAGAGTGCAAATCTGAGCTAATATTTGACCTTGGCTCTCTCGGCAAAGACCTCATATTCCTCACTGTCAGCATGCCTTCTGTTTGCTTCCAAACTACAACAGCTGCTGGGCCCACAGCTGATTGTAACCCCTGCTCAGCAGTGTAGCTGTCAGCCCGTGTCTACACTGCCTGGCTTTCTCATTCTCTTCTTACTTTTCTTGTCACTGTTTTTCTATTGCTTCTTGACATATTACATGTCTGGGCAATAAAGTTTGATCTTTGTGTGTAACCCTAGTGAAAGAGAGGATGTTATCCCTACAGAGGCATAACCTGATCAACAGCAGCCAGGCAAGAGTGGTTCTCTGAGGTAACAGTCCTCATTTATTCCACAGGCCTGAGAGCTGAAGGGCTCATCAACTGAATCAACTTGTATCTTTCAAAAAATTTCCACAAGTCTGAGACTTCCAAAAGGCTGTTTCCAGATGATAATCAAACTAGTGAACACCAGCTTCATAAAGGGCAACTGTAAATGTCCAGAAGTGGAATCCACTCATACGCTTATTCACAATAGCTGATCAAGGGTTACACCTGTAGCTCTGACAGCAAGGGAGGGGGACTGCAGTGGTGGAGGTGGATGTACTCAGACCCTCTTGGGGACCACTGCAGTGAGTGTCCAAAGGACACGAAGACAAGCGAATGGCACATACCTTTAATCCCAGCACTTGGGAGGCAGAAGCAGCGGATCTCTGTGAGTTCCAGGCCAGTCTGGTCTACAAGTGAGTTCCAGGACAGTTACACAGAAAAAACCCTGACTTGAAAGACCTCCCCACCAAAAAAGAAAAAGATTAAGCAAATGGACAGTACATGGGCCAGTAAAGGCTTTCAGAAAGAAATTCAGCATGCTATGAAAACACAAAGAAAAATAACACCAAAGTTGTGGAGCTACATGTGCAGAGGACAGAAGCAAGGGAGAACATAACATACCTAGGATGCTTGTAGCAAACAGAGCAAAACGTGCGGCTGCGGGTGTGTTGTGAGTGTGTGTGGGTGTGATGCTGGAGGATGGGTTAGGTACTGACAGATGATTATATAAAGGCTAGAGAGAAGAAAGGGTTAGGTTAGAAGTTGTGGAAGAATTTGGGTTATATCCGGGTACACCATAATCAGGTGATCTCCTTTCTAAGAAGTACCCAAACTCAGCTGAGTCACTGTGGCATGTGAAAACTCCTCTCAGATCTGCCTAAATCACCACTGGATCCAAAATCAAATAGCCCATCGAATTCTAACCTACCGAAAGAGCAGTTGCCATAGGGACTTTGGCCTCTTTGTCAACTCCATGTGGTGTATCTCTTCTTTGGGCAAGAGCTGCTGAGAGTCACTTAGCATGTATGCTTTCCAAAAGGATCAGCTTTCACGCATCAGCACCATGAGGAACTTCACTGTGCGCAGGAAAAGCATCTGTTGCTTCCTAGACATCTGCTTGGCTGAAGGCAGATGATCACATAGTCACCAAATAACTCATACATTGAGTCCCCTCTTCTCTCATTGTCACCTAGCCTAAATGTACTATGAAATACTTGGCTGAAATAATCTAAATGGAAAGAAAACAGATTAGATGAGCATTCATTTATTTCCACATTTGCTCTTATGTTTCTTTCTATTCTTCCACTTCCTGGGGTAATATGGTAGAAGAAAATGTTGTATGTACTTCAAACAGCACAAAATGCATGCTACTGTAGATAAATATGCTTATAATTACTGTCACTACTAAATGATACTGATTAGATGTATGAAAAAGGTTACTAAGTGTAACATGTATTGTTTTTTTACCTTAAATAATTATTTTTTATTTTATTTGCATTGATGTTTTGCCTGCATGTATGTTTTTGTGAGGGCGTCAGATTTCGAGTTACAGACAGTTGTTAGTTGCCATGTGGGTGCTGGGAATTGAACCTGGGTCCTCTGGAAGAGCGGTTCAGTGCTCTTAACAGTGAGCCACCTCACTGAGCCATCTTTCTAGCCCTTGTAAGTGTTTTCTTTAAGAATTCTTCCCCACAGAAAAATACTCCCTGCCACTAAATTTAAAAACTTGATGATTCTAACTTTAGAGGAGAAGGAAACAGTGGTCAAGAAAAAATGCTACACTGTGGAGATAGTGGGTAACAACAGAGATTCTTCCTAAAGGCAGAGACTTAGCTAGAACATTTCAAGAGTTCACTTGATAGGAGATGAGCCAGGCATGGAAGTATGCACCTATAAACCTTACAGTTACAAAGTTCAAAGCTCAAAGTCATCCTACATGATGGGTCTGAAGTTAGCTGAGATACATGAGAACCTTTCTAAAACAAATGAAAAACAAAACAAAAACAACTCACAAAAACTAAAGAAATAGGATACTGAGAACTGCAGAGGGTCTGTAGGCTAATCAAAAATTAATTTAACATTCCTTATTATTAGCAGGTATTTTTTTGGGGGGGGGGGAAGAAAAAAGAAAAAAAAACCTTGGCCTGATGGGTATTCTTATCTCAACACTTGAAAGGTGGTAACAGAATGATCATAGAGTTCAAGACAAGCCTCTGTTACACAGTTTACTTCGAGGCAAGTCTACTTGACATGAGACTTTCATGTTGAGGCAAGCCCTAGGCTACATGAGACTTTGTCTCAAGAAACAAACAAAGAACAAGAAAAAGGAAGGAAGAGAAGAAGGGAGGGAAAGAAAAAACTGCTACATTATCGTTAAGCAAAGAACATCAAAATTAAACAACAAAAGTATTTAACTGAAATTAAAGAAGTAGGGGCCATGAATTAAGAGAGAGCAGAGGGATTATGGGAAGGGGTTGAAGGAACGAAAGGGAAAATGATGTAATTATATTTTAATTAAAAAAGAAATACCTGAAAATTTTGTCTAGAAGCATATTCTTCACAAAACCAACCAGCAACAGCCCCAGTTATGATACGAAGAAAGTTTGCCTGCATTCTGTAGCTGAAGCATGCTTGCTATCCCTCTTCCAAGTGAATGTGTGTGCATGTGTGTCACGAGCGCAAGTCTGTGTTAGAGACACGATCTTACATAGCCCAGGCTGGTCATAAACCTTGCTATAACCTACTGACAAGGATAACAAACTACTGACCATCCTGCCTTCACATCCAAGTGCTGGCATTACAGATGTGTACCACTAAACCTAACTATGAAGCCCATTTAAACACCTAAAGATGATTAGCCAGTGGCATCTCTGGGGAACTGTCTTGGTTTTATTATTTAAGATGGGAAGACCCATCCTCTGTGGGTAACACTATTCCATGGGTTTGGTGCCTGGACTGTAAAAAGGTGGAGAAAGTAAGCTGAGCACTGGCCCATATTGTTAACTCACTGCTCTCTATGGTTGTAATGTGAGTAACTGCTTCAAACTGGTTGCCTTAAGTTCCTGCTACCCTGACATCTCCGCACGTTCCTATTGATGGACTGTAACATGGAGTGGTGAACTCCCTTAGGTGTTTTTGTAAGGATATTTGGTCAGGGCAGCAGGTAGGACAATGAGACCTTCTTTCTCTCTTCCAGGCACAGGGGCAATGAATGAAGAAAAGGTATCTCAGAACCCAAAGTTGAGAAAAGCTCGCAGTTGTGGGCAGTCTTTTCTTAATCTTTGTCTGTCTATGGTGGAAGAAACATAGCAAATGGAGCATTTGCTTCACAACCCATGACTTCCCTAGAGTACGTTCCTGGAGTTCAGTGGTAGGAAGGTAGGCTTCTTAGCTAATGCAGGGATTGTGGAAAAGAAACACTGGTTTTCATGGCATGCACTGGACACTTGCTGTAGCCAGCAGCAACCCAGTTTTTTATTGTGAAGAGGCTGACTGCAGGAATGTAGATCTGCCTGACTGAAGCCCCAATTCAACCACCTAAGGACAGAGGGTGTCTACACTTGCACCAGTCACAAGCCTGCAGTGTTGAACTGGTGGGTATTGATCTTACGGTGCGCTAAGCTTGAGATATAAACCCAATGAATATGCACTTCTCCTGGTAAAGACTCCATGCTGTACTTAAAACTAACTACAATGATGGAAATGCCCCTAATTAAATATACGCTTTGGGTAAGTCTGATTTTTTTTTTTCCTGGAGAGGACAGGATCTCATTATACAGATCTGGCTGGCCTAGAACTTGCTAAATAAGTAGACCAGGCTGGCTTCAAAACTTAGATCCACCTGCCATTGCCTCCTAGTGCTGGGATTAAGTTGTGTGCCACCACAGCTGGCTCCAGTTCTGATTATTAATTCCTATAAATATGTTCACATTTGCTGTGAAAAAATGACTATACTGTAGAAAATACTGACTTACATATAATTAGAAAAAGTTTAAATATAAGAATTCAAATAATCCGAGAGGCATTTGCCACTCTAATTTACTAAGATTTTCTACTTCAGTTTGCCCATAGCCCCTTCTTGATAGTAGATCATTTTAAAAAACTGAAACCATACTTCTGCGTCTCGGCTGAGTGACAAAAAGCAAGAACCAAGCAGTGGAATTACATATGCCAGGCTTAGGTACAGTATATATACGAGGCCTAACTATGTTTCGAATTTACGAACGAATCTACAGTATCCCCAATCTGTGTACTAATATATACCCAATGTGACCACTGACTGCAATCTAAAACTAGGTTTATTAGGTTTACCTGAATTAAGTTTATTGCCAGGAAAGGACACAGGAGTTAGGCAATTTTTGGAGTCCAAACAAAAGTGCCCACCAATCCAATTCCGATCTTATTTATTTGTACTGATTTCCCTTTAGATTAACTCCATTCTCTTATACCTACCCTTCCAGTCATTACACTGTTGGTGCAACTTTACTTTTTATAGAATAAAATTTCCTGGCTGCCAGAAATCAGTGCTGCAACTTTTAATGGGCAGAGAAGAATTGGAAAAGTCAGTGAAAAGGGGTCATTAAAAAAAGACACAAATAAAAAGACTTGCTTTTGAAACTTTAAGCCTAACTACTTACTGAAGGGATGACTAGGCAGTCAGAAGATTTGGCCTTTTCTGAAGGCAAGTTATTAAAATCTTCGATTTTCCTTCTAAAATGTAGATCCAGTGTGCAAGGATGGCATTTGTTAACAAGCCAAATCAATTTAACTTCTCCACTGCATATTCAGCACATCAACAATCCATATCCATCAATGAGCCTTCACTTTTTCAGATGGGCTACTTTTTCAGCCAAGTGGCAGGACAACCAAAATGGGAAGGAGAAGTCAATGTCATATAGAGTATAAATAGCTGTGGCCAGAAACAATATAGCAAAAAGAGCCAATAGGAGAAGAGCTCCCCAAATTGCAGTGTAAGTACTCATTCAATGTCATCCCTTCATGAGGGCCTCAGAGAAAACCAGCAACAGCAAACAAAAGATGAAAACACGAATGGATACAAGATTTCTAACCTTATGCCTAACAAGACTGCCTTACTGTATCTTCTAGGGTTTCTGAGAACCTTTTGAAGGCTCAGCTGGAGCTCAATGAAAATTAAGCTGGAGCTTAATATTCATGGAAAAGAAACCTTTTAAAATGGGAGACAGTTATAAATACACGTGAGTAAACCAGTATAATGGAAAGACAGGGGCCGACTTTTTAAAATTATATTTGTTTAGATTCAGTGTTTCTACAGTTAACCCGAAGGGTCAGTTAATTTCACGTGACTTTAAGTTAAAAACATTAGTTAGCATGCTTCAATTGCATGGAATACAGACTTTTTAAACGTCTGCTGGACGTTTTCCGATTGTTGTCAAGCACTGAAAGTCATTAAGTTTACAAGTCTGTGGTGGAACGTAAGCACGCGAGCATACACACGTACTCTAGCCATCAGCAGTATAAGCGCAAATGCGGGCATCAGAAAGTTACATAAGAAAAGCAGTCTGTCCTTTTAAAAATCAGTTCAAGCATACATTAATCTAGTAAACTGCATATGCTCCAAGCCGCGGCTGGGCCACAGGAACTAGGTAAGAAGCAATGGAAAAATAAAGACGCAATGAAAAGAGGGCACTTAAGAGCTGAATGATGCAGACAAACGCCACCAGAGGCATCTTCTGGCATCTCCTTCGGAAGGAGCAAGAATGGTTGTCTTTAATGAGCCCGAGACCTGGCTAACGGCACAGCCTAAAACAACCATATCCTTAAACAAATCCACCATGGTGGGAGAGAAGATTGGAGGAGTCGCTTTAAGTGATTGATCATTCACTAAAGCGACCCTGCTGTCAACCGGCTTGGGACTCGCGCCACCCCGGCATGCCACCTGCTCTCCACTTCCTCGGGAAGACCTGGTGGCGCGCGGGACCCGGCCCACAGGCTCCCAAGGCAAGAACTAAACGATGCCTGTGTGATTCCTAAACCCCCAGCTCAAGTCCAGGTCCCCAGGGTCGATTCCGGGACGGCGCGCGGCCCCAAGGTGGAAGGCTGACAGGTTTCCCTCGGTGGAGCCGGGGCAGGGAGACCGGGGGAGTGGGCGGCGCGGGGTTGAGCGGCCCGCGGGGACCATGGGGAGGCGAAGCTGGGGGCGGAACCGCGCGGAGCCTCCCCAGGGGCCCGGCTCGGGATGCCCCTGACGGGGAGAGAGGGGTACCCTGGCCGCACCTGCTGCTGGATCTTCCCGTCCTCCGTGACGACCCAGTGCGTGGCTGGCCAATGCCCCTCGAGCCACCACGCTCAGCAAAGCAGAAAGGCTGAGAAGCCCACCTGGGCCAGAGCGAGGCGGCAGCTCGCACCGGCCGCGGACCCCTATTGCCGCCGCCATCTTGCCCCCCCAGCCGGGTCGCTCACACCGGAAGCGGAAGCTACTCGTCGCCGTCCGCCATCTTGGGAGGGGTCGCCTCTGGAGACAGGAGGAGGAGCCCGCAGGGTGTAGCTGTGGCTCCCTACCAGTTCCCTTCAGCAGACGCTTGGGGCAATCCGTTCCCGCTACTTCTCGGAGCTGGAAACTGCCTTTAGTTATCCTGTAGTGCTCTGTGATCTCCAAGCCTGGGAACCAGAGGGGAGATAGTGCAATAGTAGACTAGGTGGAGCTTGAGCACGAAGTGAGAAGACTGGCTGGTGGTTTCTTTTTAAAAGTAAGTTGTTTTTTTTTTTTTTTTCCCCCCCCGGTAGTGCAATAAAGATGTGCTTTCGTAGCTACCTAAGAGAGGCATTATGTTTACAAGTTTCGTAATGGAGTGTCAGCGTGTCCCACTCCTAATGCGTCGTGACGTAAGGAATAAAAAAGTCGCTCTGGTTAACGTATCAAATACAAAATAGCAGTCAAGATCTGCATATATGATCGGTGTAGATACTTAGTTTCTTCCGAAATTTAGAAAGCGATGTGTACTTACAAATCAGTCACATCTGCTAAGGCCCAGAAGTGTTCCCTTCTGGGCCTGAACAGCAGCACGTGTCTAGTGGACCTTGGTGGGCAGCTCCAGTCTAAAGGCCTAGGTGGAGAGCCCAGATATTGGCATCTCCAAGGATTGTATTAAATATCGAAGTTTTCAGCACTTGTGGCTTCCCTCCCCCATGCCCTGCTGAGTTTTAAGGAAAGTCTCAGATGACTGATTTGTTATTCAAGTTTGAGGCTTACTACCAACAGGTAGCAGAGTAATGGACTAGCTTAGGTTCCAGCTTCTACCAGCATATGTTCTTAGAGGTATTTCACGACTGCCAATAGTATGATGTTATAATTTTGTGTTGTCGCTGTTATGCTTTTTTCTGTTGGGAAAAGGATAAGAATAGTGCCCTGCCACCTCCCTATATAGATGTTGCAGAAAAACAGGTCGGTTTTGTTTTTTAAAATGGAGTCCCCAATATGCAGCCCAAGTTGTCTGAAATTTATTATATAGCCCAGGCTGGCCTTGAAGTCCTCCTTTGTCAGCCTCTTGATGCTGGTATTGCTGTCGTGAACCATCAGGCCCAGCCCCAAGGGAAGCTTTTCTTAAAGTACTGTAACATTCATTTTACTAAAAAGGTGCAACTTGGGGGTGGAGAGATGATTTAGGGCTGAAGAGCATTTCTTCCTCTTCCAGGGAAACCAATGTTGGACTCACCTGTAACTCCAGCTCTGGGGGAATCCATCTTTATGTATGTGGCACAATTCTCATATACAAACACACATACACCATACATATATATCTGCCTTTTGCAGTGACAGTGGAGACTGGGCATGGAAACATGAACACTGAGCAATAAGTCAGGATGTTTGACGAGTTAATTAAAATATAGATAATGGGTGTGTGATAAGGGTGTGTGTGTAAAAGAGAGTGCTACAACCAGGTGAAAAAAGGATTGGCACAAATGATTCAGGTAAAGTGTGTTAAAGGTGATGCTGGTGTCAAATTGTTAGGGTCTCGTGTGTCATTGAGTTTAAATGTAGACAATAAGGAGTATAACTGAGTTTTAAAGTAGTGACACCTTATTTTTAGGTATTGTCATCTACTGTATATAAAATAAGGTGGCATCATTTTTTTCTTTACAATGCTAACGAATGAGCCCAGAACCTTGCATAGCTAGCCAAACACACTATTAATGAGTTATGTATCTCTAGCCCGTCATTTAATAAATACACCTACTTGGCTTCAGAACCCCTGATATCACATTTTAACTATTAGCAATTTCTTTGGCATTTAGCCTTTGGAAAGGAGGCAAAATTAGCTTCTGTGAACTCAATGGATCATCTATTTGTTTTTCATAGATCATAAATAATCCTTGTGCTTTGAGACAAGATTTTTGAGAGCTCTCCATGGTTTTCTGTTGTGTAACTAATCTTCACAAACGTAGTTTCTAAGGGAAAAAAAACCTACTGTCTCACACAACTGGTATCAGGGCTACACTCTGAAGCTTGGTGGTAGGGTTGAGTGAGGTGTCCTCTTCAAGCTCATTCAAGTTCTTGCAGGTTTTAGTTCTTTGCTGTTATAGGACTGAGGTCAGTTTTCTTGCTGGATGCTGACAAGCCATTAATATGCAAAACACCCACTATATCTTGCTGTGTAGCTCTCAACATGGCCATTACTTTTAAGGTCAGCAAGAGAATGTCTCCAGTGTTTGAAATTGACTCACTACATCTCTAATCTAGATTTAATGAATTTTTGATAAGATTTTCCAAGTGAATAATTTTCCTTTTTACTTAACCCCAAATTAGCTTATTTGTGACTATGACATTTGCAAAAATACCTTTGGCCAAATAACATAGTATTTCAGCAAATTTCACATAGCTACATGTGTCTTCCATAGTCCAGGTGGATCTTCTTAAATCCCAGTCTTTTTTAAAGTGTAAAAAAACTGTATATATTCAATGTACAAGGATGTCTGTGAACACCATTCCTGCTTTAGGCATTCTTAATGCAGAGAAGAGTGTTTGCTTATTTCTTCCCAGTCTTTACTTGTGCTTCCTTTTCTGCAATTTAAGGTATAGCTCAAATCCTAGTTTGTAAAAAAAAAAAGTCAACTTTCTTGCCATGTCTAAATTTTGTAGCACTAATGACACACCATACTACCTTGTGATATACTTTCTATATTTTGAGCAATGAAACACTTTAGTAATTTCTGTAAAGGTTCTTAGGTTTAGTTTAGTGAGACACAATACACAGTAAAACTAGGAAAAGAAAATACAATACAGGTAGTCAGCAAAGACAAGCAGAGGAATAAACTTTCTCTCCTAGGTCAGGGAAACTTCCCAGAACAGATGGCAATATCCTATGTAATACCACATCTGAAAGATCCCAAAGCACTTTGGGTATTGTATTCTAGGTAAAACTGGTATCACTGAGCATAAACATGTACAACACAGTTCTCTAGAAAGAACAAGGACTGTCCCCAACTTAGATCAGTTCATTCTTGGTATGTTCTGAGAAGTACAAGCAGGACTGGAAAGAGTTGGGCTAAGGCCATCTAAGGGGTCTGTCCTAAAATTCTTTGCTTATTTAACCTAGGTAAAAATGGGAGGAATTTCTTATGTTAATGTTATGTATTAATATATACACATATTACATATAAATACAGTCTTCTTGAGTAGCCATACTTAACTTTTGGCTGGGTTTTTCAATTCCCAAAAGTAGCTTTCCCCACTTAAAATGAGTAAAATAATTATAAATCTCAACCTAAATGTGCTATTTACTTCTCTTCCCTAAATTACGTGAGACAAGCACTTTAAAGGGAGGGCTTATTCTGGTTCCCAGTTGCAGGGGTTTCAGCTCATGCTGGCACCACAGTGCTGAGAATGTGACAGTTGAGGGTGAGAAGCAATCAGAAGAAAGTTGACTAGGGACACAATAGACCTGCGGTTTTTCTCCACCTTCAATTTCATTCCATTGCAAACTCATCATTCTGTTAGACTTGCACCCTCATGATTCAACCACTTCACTAAAGCCCACCCCTGAATACTGTATTAGAGACCAAGCCGTCAAACACAACAAGCCTTTGATGAGCCTTCATATTCAAACCATGGAACTCTATAAATTATGGTTTTGAGTTTCTATTATATCCAGGTAGTCATGTTACTTTTAAAAATCCTGTCAATGCACTTATTTTTTTCTTTTCCATTCTACATGTGTTTCTTTCCTTTCGAAAATATAAAGTGCTATAATGGGAGAAACTTGACAATACATCACACTGTGAATCAATTCTTAGGTCAGTATGTAACAGTAACCTGTTTAAAGGTTTATTTTCTTTTAAAATTATGCACTGATCATGTGGGTATGTACACATGAACATAGATGTCTTGTGAGGAGGAATATTGTTCAGATCTCTTAGAACTAGAGTTACAGGCATAACTGCCTAATGAGGATGCTGGGAACTAAACTGGGGTTCTCTGCAAGAGCAGTCAGGAGAGATTTTATGATGATTTCTTAAGAATTTGATGTGGGTTTTTATTAAAATTTTATTACATTTAGTGTGAGTTTGTGGTAGGTAATAGGACAACTTTCATTGAGTTGGTTCTCTCTACCAGCTAGGGGATTGAACTTAGGTTGTCCAGCTTAGAAGGAAGCTCCCTCATTGGCTGAGTCATCTTGCTGGACCGAGTTTTTATTTTAAAGAATAGATCTCTTTGGCTTAGACTTGCTTCAAACTTGTGATCCTCCTGCTTCAGCCTCCTGTTTGCTGGGATTAAAGGTGTTTGTCCTGGAACCTGGCTGATATTTTTCCATCCTCAAGTACCGGAAGAGTCTTACTATGCAGCCTACACTAGAACTTGTGATTCTCATGCCTCAGCCTCCTGATGGGATTACAGGCATGGGACCATGTTACAACTCTGCTGACACTGTTTCAACAAAAAGAACCAAATCTTTTTTCGGAAGATTGTATTTACTTATAAAAATATAATAAAAACAGATGGCTTGCAAGACTGAATCAAATTGACCTTGACGACAGAGCACGTTTTTCATCTTTATATTTAACATCCACCAGTTTACCATAAGCAGTCAATAAATGCTAATAATATCCAAGAATCTTACATTATAATTATAACACTTTAAGACACAAAACAAAATTACAAAAGAAAATTTATTTCAAAAGCATAAGGGAACATTTACATTTAAACAAGGGGATAAACAGGTGTCTTGAAGAAAAAAAACCATATTTATGGCATGAAGATTTTCATTCAAATCTCTGAAGCAAAAGAACAGTAAGTTATGCACTATTGCCTAGGAAAGGGAAGGGGAACAAAGGGAAGAGGGAGGAATACAGTGAGCTCTGCATCAGACATGAGGTCAAGTTATTTCTGCTGAGTTTACAAATACACTCAGACAAGAGAAAGGAAAACTACACCATGTTCAAAATTATATTGCTGTAGTCCAATTCATTTTTGTACTCAAAATGGTGTTAGACCATGGCTCATGTATCTGAGGTCCATACTAGATGGTCAGTTTTCAACTGGCAATCCCATGTTCCTACGTCTGTTCAGATTCCAAGGGAGGCCTAGGTCAGCTCAATCATGTGGAATGTTCAGAGATTATTGCCAGCACTCCATAGTCAGCTGACCAACTTGTTGTGCTACACTTGTATCATCTAGACTTCTAGAAACATTTTCTCCATAAATTATATGCAGTAATTCTCACAAAGGGGTTTTGCTTTTTTCCCAGTGTAGAAGTAATGGTAATGAGGACACCTGTGTAAGAATCGAAACCTCAAAAAAAAAAAACAAAAAAAAAAAAAAAAAAAAAAACAAACAACAACAAAACTACTAGCAATGAATCTGAATATCTGATTTTGAATAGCAAATTTAGAGAGGAAGATTAACTGGAACAAAAATATATGAAAACATTCAAATGAAGAACAAAGGGTCTGAGCCACTAAAAATGCCCACGACATGAGGCACTCCACAAACCTCCCATCTGTTGTTTTAATCTAAAGACTACTGGCTAACTTATAGAATAATCTGATCAATAACCTGAGAAGTTAAATTTTGAAAGTGGCAAAAGCAAACTGAGTGAGCATCTCTCATTTAATGATAGTATGTCATCAAGTCACTTTCCTGGGTAGCCCTGGTTAAGTTTCCAAATCCTAAATAATACTATCCATCCTGTGAGAACCTGTATGTACACCAGATCTGGCTATATTTCACCAACAAGGTCTTCAAATTTGTCTCTGAAAAAAACAACCTATGTTTTTAGTTTTAAACAATTTTAATCATGTAAGTATGACTGACTCAAATTCCTCCCTACTGGATTGAAAACCTGGATACCAAGTCAGTAATGGATTCATTTCAGCCTTAAAAGGATAATCACTGTGTCAGATGACCCATTCCTAGAATTTAAAATAGTGATTTGTTGTACACTCAAGTTCCATGGCACGCACATATACACACGACATATGCTTATGTTTTATGTATATTATGCACATGTACTCCTATTCAAATAATAAGACCCTGTGTTCAAAAGCTGTAGCCCAAAAAATGGAGAAGAGTGAAGGAAGCAATGCAAAACTTAATGCTTCCTAAAAACCTAATGTCACTTGTACACTGTAAGAAGTGTTTAACTTCTATGAGTCCTAGTAGGAATGCTACACACTGCCTAGCAGTTTCATTAGAAATCAATGAAAGCAAAAGGTTAAGACTGATTATTACTCTTCTCCATGTGTTGGGCAAAAAACTGGAACAGAATGGGGAGGAAAATAAGTAACCTTTCAAAAGTGATTGGCTTTACCAGATCATGAGCTAGACTGAATTTTTCATTAGATTCAGTTCTTAGTAACAAATTATGAAGATGTTTAAAAGCAAGATTCACAAGATGAAGTCTAATAATGAGGCTATTTTGGAAAGAAGTCAAGGCTGCAGATAAAGCATCCAAAAATATTGTTGTGGTTTTACCTTGGACACAACCATGGTCTGTTACAAAAGTAGATCATACATACAAAGGTAGAAAGAACATTACGTTTTCAGCTGAAGGCAGCAGTCCTGTTAAAGGGACATCCCCGGCAATCCAATGAGTAGTAGATTTAAGAATATTAAGCTCATGACAATGCTGAAGAATGTGATGTTGCACTCAGTAGAGTCTTCCTCGACTACGATTTCCTCGTGTTCCCCAACCACGGCCTCCTCTACTTCCCCTGAAGGCTCCTCTCTGCTCTACGAAAAAGCGAACAATGGTTTAGGTCTTGCTCAGAATTTCATGGTTCAGCAAGTAGAAAAAATACAACTTGTAGTTCTGAAAATAGCAGCAGGCCTTATAAAAGCTAAAGTGGTGCTCTCCTACTATCTTCAAATTCACTCTGTCCATCAAACCAGGACAACATTTACAGAAACAGAGAGGAGAGGTAAACAGCTGAGTGCCAGACAGTTTGGTTAATGCTTCTCATTAGCAAAGTTGTTGCAAAGCGACAGATGTTAGGATAATTGTACTTGTAAGGTTTTATTTTGGTGCCCATTATTATCAAAGATAAAACTATTAAAATGCCTGCACTTACTAAAGAATTAACAATGCAACCAAAAACATCTCTGATCTTTATATATGGAGAAGTGTCTTAAACTATCGATTTGGGACAATGAGGCTGCCCTTTTGTAGTGTGACAACAAAGGCAGTGGTCCTTCGTTGTGACTTAATATCTACAAAGTACTGGCATTCACGGTAAGTGCAGGTTCAGTGCTGAGCCTTTTCATTCTTCACGGGCTCTATGAGCTCGACAGTTCTGGGGAGTCAAGGCAAACAGGAAAACAAGATCATGAAAATTAGCTCAAGAGACTCTCTTCCAGTGAAGAAACTGAAGTTATCAGTGAGGCTACTCTGTTCATCGTGGGCAAATGAAATCAGTCTGTGTTGAACTTCTTCACTGCAGCATAAAAGGCTGGCATTTATCTTTCTGATCCACAATATTTGTGTCTTAAAAAGTAACTTTTAGGTCATATTTACAATCCATTTAAAATTTTTGACAGTAATAGCTTATCAGATGGTTTTCTGATGAAATCTCTCCTTTTCCCAAGAAGGAAAAAGAATTCAATCTGAGAAAGAAAACTAACTAGACTTCTCCAATCTAGTCAATACCTGTCTCTTTCTCCCTCCCTCCCTCTGTATCTCTCTGTCTGTCCTGTCTTCTCCCAACTTTGGATGTTCTGGAACTTGTAATATATATACAGATCAAGCTGGTCTTGAACTCAAGAGGTCTGTCTGTCCCTGCCCTCCTAAGTGCTAGAATTAAAGGTGTTTACCACCATGCCCCACTTTTATTTATGAGGACCGAATTTTATTTTTTGCGATTTTAAAATTAAAATATAATCACATCCTGGTTTACTGGCAAACAAGCTAAGGTGGTCACACTTTCTGCATTTCTTCTCCAACTTCTATCAGGCACACAGAGAGTTTATGAGAACAAAATCTTTGTGGAAACCCAAAGTAGGCACGTGACTGCCAAGTGAAGAGGAATTTTAATGTACTGTGCAAAAGCTCATGGCTACTTTCATTCATTGCTATATACAACCTCATATCATCTAACTGCTGATTTTCTGACAGAATAACACATGAAGTCAAATTATCAGGAGATAATATCCAATGTAATAAAACAATTGGAGACTCTTCTGTTGCAAAATGCTCTCAAAAATATTATCTAAAGCTCCTAAGAGTTCTGCTATCCCTATTTTTTCCAGATAAGAAGCAAAGAGATGCACATTTATATCCAGTTAGATAAATACCATTCAATATTAGCCCCTAAATAAGTCTTTAGAGTTCATTTATGCCGTGAAGTAGTGGGTGCAAGTCTTTAAACTCTGGAGGCAAAGGCGAGGTGGATCTCCAAGTTCAAGGCCAGCCTGGTCTACAAAGTAAGTTCCAGGACCAGCCAGGGCTGTTACACAGAGAAACCCTGTCTCGAAAATAAAAACCAACCAACCAACGAACCAACCAACGAATCCAACCAAACAAAAGGAGCTCATTTACATAGGAGGGTTCTTTTCTCAGACTAAAGCTGGCTTTCTTCAATAGAGGAATTTACTTAATGTCACCATTATGTCACTTGGAAACAGAAATCGAATATAAAGTAAAATATGGCTCAGAATATACTTAAAAAATACTGCAGAATTAATTATATTTAGCAATCAAAATCAATCACATTAATGTTTGGTTGCTATTGTTATGATGTTCCTGATACTGTTATCATTGAGACCTGCTCTAGTGGCTCAGGCTGACCTCAACCTTCTACACAGATGATGACCTTGATGCCTCCTGTCTCTGCCTCTCTAGAGTTGGGGTTCTAGTATAAGCTTTTCCTAATAAAAAAAGGGGCTGGGTGGGCTACTTCTGCTCATTCTGACTCTGGCTTGCCTTTGAACTTAGGATCATTCTATCTTAACCTCCTGAGCACTGGGATTATAGGTATGTGTCATTATGCCCCATGTGTTCTTCATTCTGTTTTTTCTTTTTTCTTTTCTTGGTTTTTTCAAGATGAGAGTTTCTCTGTTTACAGTCCTGGCTGTCCTGGAATTAGCTCTTGTAGACCAGGTTTGGCCTCGAACTCAGAGATCCACCTGCCTCTGCCTCCCAAGTGCTAGGATTAAGGTGTGCACCCACCACCACCGCAGCTGTTTCTTCATTCTTTCAAAAAGGAACTTAATATGGGGAAAAGCCAGTGAAGAGACAGACTTCATTTACTGATTCTATGAGCCTTCAGAGAGAACGGACAGGTAGGAAGTTCTCCTAGCCAGAGGGAGTAGAAAGTAGTGGCAGGAAGTTTGCATTTGGGGCAAAAGAAGGCAGTATAACAGCAGCCTCACAGCCACACAATGCTCTACCCCCTGCCTCCGTTTCTATGGCTTCTCTTCCAACTAGCTATAGAAAACCTGAGTATTTTCAGCAAACAGGCTGACAAGTCCCAGAGACCCTCTCCACATTTGCCAGAGTTGTATCTTTCCATTCATGGAGAGTGGGACATGAGGTTCATGACAAACTTCTGGTTCCTATAACTACAGGCAGGCATATTTTCCTTTTCAAGTGCTTTAGGTGTCAAATGTTGGTTCAGTGAGCCCACAGAGTTATAGAGAAATGGATATAATTATTTCCCCAGTGGCCCCCTTTTCCAGCTAACTCAGCAACCTAACAGAACTATGATACTATATATAATTCACAATTAAAAGCACATACCACTTTCTACCATAATCCTTGGACTTGCTTGTACCCAAAACGAAAACGCTCACCATAATAAAGTTGCCCAAATTGCTGCTGTACTTTCCACTGGGAGGATTATAAATCTGTCTGGCATCCCTTTTGGTCCGCCTGGAGATTTCTTGGGTGGTGAACCTGAACTTGTGTCCTTCACTGGCTCTCTTTTGCCTGTTGACAGTGGGAAAAACCAATAGTTAAAAAAGTACTGTATTATGCCAAAGCTACAACATAGTCCTAAATTATCCTGTGAGCTAAAGAGGACAGTCACAGAAGAAAGTAAACAAAGTTCCATACCATCAGAGTATCTGTTGGGTTATATACAGTTATACGGCAATTACCAAAGGGCAATTCATATTACTGAAACGTGTGGTTTCAAAGACATAATGCAGTGCGACTTTGCAAACCTACCAACAAAGTCTAGTATGTGGACAGGAAACAAGCACTCATCCAGGCTGTCACTACCACCCTCGCTTGTAAAGCCCTGGCATAAGACTCGTACTCCTCTTTTGAACATCACATATTTGTAACAATTTCTGAGATCATTTCAACTATCAATGTACTCAGGATTTGTTTACTCTTGAATCTCTTAAAACCCGTTTCTTTACCCAATCTCAACTTCTGTACAGTTTCCAGGACAATGTTACTTGTGCTCTTATAAGAGGAGGAATGTGTGGAAGAGATCCTGGAGAGACAACAAACAAGAATCAGTCAAGACTTCTAATGGATGGGCTAAATGTTAGAAAATACTGGGCGAGGAAGGAGCAGGAAGATTTTGGTTTTTTGAGACTCCTCTGTGGTAGCCAGGGCTGTCCTGGAACTCACTTTAGAGACCAGGCTAGCCTCAAACTTAGAGATCTGCATGCCTCGCTTCTAAGTGCTAGGATTAAAGTGTGTGTCACCACCTCCTGGCTAGGAAGACATATTACATCTTAAATATTGGTTTGTGTGAGGCCCTGGGTATAATACTATAACAATGAAAAGAAAATGTGAGCCGGGTGGGGCTCAGAGAATCTACCAGACTGGTTGGCCAACAAGTTCCAGGGGTTCCTGTCTCTGCCTCCCCAGTGCTGGCATTACATGCATACACTTTGCTTGACTTTTTACATGGGCACTGATTGAACCCAGGTAATAAATAATAGCTATACATAATGTATATTATATATATAAAATATATAATAAATATAATAAAGCTTTGAAAAGAGTTGTACGTTAGGGCTGGGTGTTGAGCAGGGATGGTTTCACTTTGTTGAGCAGGGTCTATCTTGAACTTGTAGCCATTCTCCTGACCTCTACCTTTTGAGTGGTAGAATTATAAAGCACACCACGACATTCACTGACTCTGCTCTGAATGCCTTTTCATTCTTATCCTAGTAACGTGACACTCATCCTCCATGTCTAATGACACTATCGTTTTCTCGGGAATGCGGTGTTCTCCTGGATAAAAAGCACTTTCTCCATAGCATTTCTTCTACATTAGTTGACGGCATACTTGTCCTCACTGTCCGGCTTTATGCTCTGGCTTTATTTATGAAAAAGAACAAGAGGGTAATTATACCTTAAAGGCAAGGATACCACTAGCCTGCAGCACAGAAAAGTCAAGTGAAATTAACACAGATAAGAAAGCCACAGAAAAACATTCATGTGCGGCACAGCACTGGCCCATTATTAATAATAGGCAATGCAAAGTTTCACTGACTATTCAAAAGGACCCGATAACATTAAGACCACCAAACTGGGGGGCTGCAGAGATGGTTCACTGATAAAAAGCACCGGTTACTTTGCCAGATGGGTATACTGGGTTCAATTCCCAGCACCCACATGGCAGCTCACAACTGTCTGTAACATCCAGTTCCAGATGATGCAAACACCCTCACCCAGACACCATGTAGGCAAAAAAAGCCAATGCGCACAAAATATGAATACACCATTCTTTAAAAAAAAAAGTCAAGTCTTCAAAACAAAACAAAATAACACACCAGAACGTTAAGCTACCGAAATTTCTAAGTCTATCTCTATTTGCTGACTGCTTGCATGGCTCTCTCTCTATTTTCCAACCTTTTAAATTCAGGTTAGCTCAAGAAATATCACGTAGTATTACAAAGAAGTATAAAGTTTTTAAATTCGGAAGGCAAATATTAGGAAGGAAATGACATCTTCCCATTGCAGACACACAGAAAACCCTTTGCACCGACTCTAGTTAGCTGGCAGGTCAGGGAGAAAGGGACTCACCTTGATTAAAACATTGATATTATTTGTTATTTTCAAGGCAACGACTTTTATCTTGTTCTGTATGTAAAGGGAGCAGAAAATTAAAAATCAGTAAGTTCTGTGTGATTCTGCATGCAACCAGATTCACACTGCTAGGTAGAGAATTTCAACCATGTTGCTTTGGCAGGCTAGAGAAAGGACGACCTGCAATTCATCTGAAAAAGTCACACAGGGCATATAGTTTTCTAAGAATCATCTTAAAGGAAACCAGTATAAACTATAGGAAGTTTAATGAAAACTGGAAAGTGTCATTAGGAGTGCAATGAAGCTGGCTTTTATTATGAAGATCAGGGAGACCCAAATCCCAGAAAGGACCCACAAAGTCTGTCCTATGACTGACAACTTTTGTGTCATCAGCCAGCATTCTTACCTCCTCGGTTTTTAAGGCCTCGCCTGTTTTACCCTGGAGAGCCAATCGAAGTTGTCTGATATAAACCTGAAGGCCCCGAGCAAAGTATTGCAACCTAAATGACAAAGTATTTAATCAGTAATTCATAACTTCAATTTTGTTCTTAAATAATCTACTGTGGCAGAACAATCCATAGTGCAAAAAAAAAAAAAAAAGGCTACATGAAACAAACAAACAAAAAAGGCACTCTCTTAAGTAGTTTGTTTCTGGTCAAGTATCTCATCAAGCATTTGATGCTGAGATGGATACTTGCTATGCTGCCCAGGCTGGCCTCTACTATGCCCAGGTGATTATTGAACCTTAGCTTCTTGACTATAGAGTCTGTGAGCCATGATGCCTGTATGATCATAGTAAATCACTCCCAGTGGAAAATCAGAGGCTAGTTAGCAGGTGACAGTGAGGCGCAAGTACTGTAAAATGTAAGATGTAGGTTTGTTAATGCATGAGTCTATTGAAAGTATCCTATGAAAATCAGTCATTGACTTTCCCAGCACTGCTGCTACACCACTGCTGACCATCATCGACTGAGATACAGGTATCCAATACCTCCTTGCTTACTCATATCGCTACAGTCATTCAAATATAACAGATGAGAAAAATCTAAGGAGCAGAGTGGTTGCCCAAGGTAATGGGGGCAAGTGAGAAGAATCAGAGTTCATTTGTTTGAAAGTTCCCTTCCAACCAGACATCTGATAGATGTCACATCTGTTAATGCTACAAAACATGTGTCTTCTGGACTCTCATCCTATTCCACTTTATAAAGAAGAATGGGGAGAATCAGATATTATAAAACACAATCAAAACTAAAGGAGCTTGAAGATTTTTTCATCTTTGTCAAGGACTAAACCACTTCTATCATATATTACCTGATTTTGAAATCTTTGAGCTTTTCTGCATTCAGTTTGGCTGTTAAGAAATCTGGAAGTTTTCGGCCCAACTGGTGAAAACTGTATAATAAACATTCCACATAACTGAACTGCAGCTTGGGTTCTTCATTGCCAGCATTCTCTCCATTTTCTGCTTCTTCTGGAGGAAGAGGCATATACTCCTAAGACAGGAGAGACCAGATGTTTGCAGTATGTTCTAAAGCCTCTTGTTATCAATACCCATGTAATCCTAAGGCATGGATGTAAGACACGGAGCACTAAAACAGACTAGAAATGAGCTAGGACCTATTGGACCAATGCTCTGGCACATTAGCTATCATTATTAACCTATGTTACAGCTGCTACTATTAATAACAAAAGTGGAAATAGTTAACTTTAGGCACTAGGCACCAAAGTTCAGAGATAAGATTCAACGTACACCAAGACTTTATAATCTTAATAAATTAAAAAAATCCTGAAGTCCATACTCTTTACACTGAGAGTGTGACACAGACATTCCTATCAGCCTTGCAGCAACCGGTCTACCCCGCAAATTCTGGAAACAGCAAATGTTCAATGTCTCCATATATGCCAAGGGCCTAAGGCTTACCTCTGGTCATTTATGTAACTACCCACATCAAATACAAGAGTCACTCAATGATGCTGACAATGATTTTTATCAGATGGCCTATTTTCTCCACAATTACAACTTAACTGACAGACTATTTCCTGGTTGCTAAAGCTGCTTGGCCTAAGGCAGCCACCAAGTTGGTGGCCTGGAACAAATGACCTTCCCATGCCAGCTACAGTTTGTAGACTATTTAGCACAATCAGAAGAATCAGTGACTCTTTTTCATGGACATATCACTTTGATTTGGGAGCAAGGGGATGATCTAGTTTCTAAATCATGGGTGATCTTTACGCAAAGCATCAGCATCAGGAAATGCCAAGATCCAAAGAGACTTCCTTACAGGAGGAAACATGAGGCCTGAGCACTCACTAGAATTAGTGTTCAAGGTACATTTCAAAAGCAAGTTCTCACCATGTCGAAATGAACAGTAAATGAAGTCTTTACGGTTATAAACGGACCACCCCACAAGGAAAGAAGAAAGCTCTTACCAGTAACTTATCAAATAGTTTTCTTAAATTTGTTTCTAGTTTTTCCATGTCACCACAAAACGAACTCATCTCGGCTAACAATTTTAATACCTAAAACATACAAATTTACCATTAGAACTATTTGTAAATGAGCAAGGGCTATAAAATGAGAGTAATTCTATACACCTTTAAAAGATTGTGCTTATTTTCAATTATGCTTTTCAGAATCATGTTAGAACTGGAAAATTCCCTAGAGATGAAATGTTACAATTAAACATTCAAGAAAATGAAGGCCTTTAGTACAGTCATGAGGTCCGTTTCTGAGCAAACCCAGGTCTCCTAATTCCCGATACATCTGTGGGAATCAAGGAGAGGGATACCCATGACCCTTTCTACTATAGGCTCATAGTGACAGTGTTAAGTATACTGAAAATTGATAAATACATTAAACCACCAAGCATCACTTAGAATGTGTAGCAGCAGCCAGTCTCTCAAATTTAATTAAGGTAGGTTCTTACTAACTACTGAAGTTAGACTCTAGTACTATCTGAAAATGCTAGTAACTGCCAGTATCTAGAAGCTCATCCTGTTCCCTCCAATCTCAGATTGACCAGCTTAGCCTAGGACATCTGAAGCAATATATACCCATATTCCCTGTTCTAGGGGATGTTGAAGGAAATGGCGTGCATTCCCAGGTTTCAGTCAATTCACCACCATTACGGCTGTTCAGAGTCTGGCTCTGTGCCACATGGTGTGACACAGGAGTACAAAGAAATGCTGGAGGAGTGACACAGTAAACACACGAAACACAACAGATGCCACAGAACTGTGTCTGTACAACTGAGATCCAAAGCAGGAGGGTGCTCGCTCCACTGGAGGACAGGCTTGGTGGCAAAAACCTTTACCTGCTTGAACCATCCCATTGGCCCAATCTAAGTTAACTGTCTGGCAAACTGTCATGAATTAAGTACCTTATTTAAAAATATTTAGGCTTCAAAGGCATAAACTCCGTTCAGTGCTGTCCCACCGCAGCAGCTATAATGGGATCTATAAATCACTCCTATGCAATTAATTCTGACCTAGGAGATTACTGGCTAGCCACTGCCAGACATTTCAATTACCCCCTTGGAAATTAGAGCTAAGCCAGTGATTCACATTTCTACTGAAATATGGGAACAGCTTTTTGGTGCTGAAAGCAGGAATATTCTCTTACCTCCAACTGTATATCAAGACCCTCCACTGGGGTAGTCAGGGTACTGAGATTAGGGAGAACTTGCTCACAGAAATATGTCACAAACCTTGTAGAATGGACATTTTTCTGTAAAAACAATGCAAAAAACAAATGTCACAAAACAAAAAGTCTCTTTTTCAAAGATTACAATAGTAAGTAGACTGCCATTTAAAAGTGTGAACTAAATATCCTACCATTATGTGACCTTCCTTGCAAGGTCACCTGGAACACAGGGACGTGGATACATCTTGGATCTCCCTTTTCACTCTCTAGTTTAGTGGCACTTAAGTGCTTTAGTGCTGGATTTACTCACTGCACAGTATTACATACTGTCCTTATTGTCTCTCAATAAGGACAGATCCTTTATGGCTTTCAAAATAAGACATACACATCTCAGAAAACTCATCCAAGGGAAACAAAGCTGGAGACATAATGTAAGTTCTCACACCTTTCAAAGTTTCTAAGCAACCCCTCAGAGCTACTTCTTGCTGCTCTGGGTTCCTACAGTGTCACTTTGCTTCTATGTGCTCCACTACACTAAGAATGCTTTCGTGGGAAAGTCTGAGGAATGTTCAAGTAAATATGGACAGAGTTAAGAGTAACCCAAGTGCCGGGCGGTGGTGGCGCACGCCTTTAATCCCAGCACTCGGGAGGCAGAGGCAGGCGGATCTCTGAGTTCGAGGCCAGCCTGGTCTACAAGAGCTAGTTCCAGGACAGGCACTAGAAACTACAGGGAAACCCTGTCTCGAAAAACCGAAAAAAAAAAAAAAAAAAAAGAGTAACCCAAGTATCAGCTATGTGGAACAAAGCTCACAGAGAAGAGAGGCACGGCCTGCCGGGTGCACTGCAGGAGCCTGTCCACACAGTCAGGATCTGAGGGGCTGAAGGTCTGCTCCAGGTCAGCCTGTTCTGCTACCAGCTCTACCAGCTGCTGTCTTCCACTCACTGTCTGTAAGCTTTTTAATCCAGACAGTATCTTCATGAACAGAACAAATTCTTCACCAGTCACATCTTCCAGGACCTGAAAAAAAAGTAATTCAGAAGAACAGCATTTTTATTAGTAGGAGGGGCAGAGGGAGAAGGAAGAAGGAATGGAGAGAGGGAGGGAAAGCGAGCACGCTTAATAGCAAGAGTGGCATTATTTCAGTTACATCTTAATGCTTCTGTATGACAAAAGGATAAGTTTTAAGTTCAGAGGAAGGGAAAGCTGTATTCTCTAAGAGGACCAAAATTATCCTAAAGAAAAAATTTCTTTTTTGACATATAAAGCACCACCAACACATAGAACTTCACAGATTTACAGTAAAACTCAGATTAAAATTTCCAAAATGAGTAAGAAAAATACATAAAAATGTTCCTGGTGAGGGTGGTGAGTGATAGAAATGATTAAGAAATCTGTCCTATTGTGTATTTGTAAGTCTTTACTGTCCAGGAGTGCTCATTAAAATGCTAAGCAATCTTAGAAACTTAAGCTACAACAGCACTAGGGTATATAAGGTACTGCCTACTTGCTTCACACAGTCCAACATGGTAGAAGTCTGTTTACTGCCACAGCAACAAGTTAAGCAGCTCATACAAATGCTTTTATACTTTAGAAAGAGTTTACAGGCAGCAAGGAAAAATTTTGTTTCCATTATTTCACTATGCTATTTCATTTAAAAATGCTCCAGAATACTCTTACCATCTCAAGATGGGAAAGAAGAATAAGGAGCCATTAGTATAGCACCACCGAGGATTTCAACATGATTACACCCTTTAGATTAGTCTGAGTCATGAAAGTGTGAGAAGGAGTCTTGGTAAAAGCAGGCACAGAGCACTTCTGCAGTGACACTGACAATTACCAGTGACTCTCAAGGGGGCTGCAACAGACCTTTTTTGATTCAGTAAGTATGAGCTCTTCCACTTCCTTAGTTAGCACTTCATCTGGGAGCGTCTTAAGTTTTGTGGACAGGAATTTAATAGCTCTTTCTCTAACAATGTCTTCTCCTTGAAGAATCTGGCTAAATAAGCCACCTAACGTTCCTGTAAAGCAAAAGAGCAACTGTAGAGTGTGAAGTGTTTACGTTTATCTCATCATTGTTCAAACGAGGAATAAACACTCCGATACTATCAATGCTGGCCACAGTCAGTCGGCAGTTTTTACAGCTCAAACCAGAAGGCCACATGCTTGGCTCCCAGGGCATCAGCTTGAGTAGGACTGGCATTTCGTTCCAACTATATCCATAAAGTCCGAGTATTTTAGGAAAATTCTTTAAAGTTGCCAAAGGAACTTTTCCAACACATTTTGAGGGGAAACTTGAACTGTTTTATTTTTTTTTGCAATTACTTCTTAGTAATTGTAGGTAGTACTTAGTAATTAGTACCAATTATCTAAGCTGGGAGGCCCCTTTTCAGAACAGTCATCACTTTTATGAAAAAGACCCGAGTAAAGTCCAGGCCTCCTGGTTTCCTAAGACTCCAAGCATGATTCAGAAATAGAACTGGCTTTACCTTTTGCATCCATCTTAAATATACTTAATAGCGCATTGTTCACCAAGTTAAATTCTGCAGAGTCATCTGGGAAGAGAACAGTAGCATGATGAATAAAGGATAAACTTAAAATAACACCTTCATTTTCAAAGTTAAGATTCAACTAAGTTTCACACAGGTGATGGAACAAGCAACCTATGGCCAATAAGCAACTCTTTCAGAGGATCAGGGATACATCAGTCCTTTACAGCGGCAGAGAACATTACGGGGCATGCCTGTGACAGCACCACAGGAAACAGGTGAAATGATAATGTGTTACAAGTCTGAAGAGAAGCCTACTATTATGCCTTTATAAACAGAATTTTAAACAAAACAAGTCACAGACTCAAAAGTCAGTGAGTTTCATAACACTGAATGAAAAAAGAAGTTCAATATCATCTGGCTGAGGCAGGGCCTCTGTGCTCATTGCCCATGCATAGCAGAGTCAAGAACAGCAAGTATTCCAGAGAGGATATTGAGATGCAAAGGTGACAAAGGAACCTCTCACCTGTCTGCAGAAGCTGGGTCAGTATATCTGCTACTCTTGGAAGATTCTCTCCTGTGGCAAACTGAGGCAGCTCTTTAATGGCCTGGCGTCGTATCTGAGCATGATTTCAAACAAATGAAAAAAATTAAAATGGCTTCATCATAAAAAAGCAACGACAAACTCATCTTTTAAGACAACTGAAACCATATTAAGAAGCACATGAATCATAAAATGCAAGACGCTTTTTCTTAAAACACTTTAATTACTGTGTACACATGGTCCAAATGCACACATGGAGGTCAGAAGACAACTTTGTGAAGTTGGTTCATTCTTTCCATCTTTACATGGGTCCTGATCTGAGGCCTGAACTTAGGTTAGGCTTATGTATAAAGCATCTTCACCTGCTCAGCCAGCTCACCAGTCATAAAGATGATTTTTTTATTTAAAGATTTTTACCTTCCTTCCTTTCTTTTTTTCAAAACAGGGTTTCTCTGTAACTTTGGGGCCTGTCCTGGAACTCACTCTGTAGACCAGACTGGCCTCGAAAGGAGATCCGCCTGCCACTGCCAGGCTAAAAAATTTTTGGTGGGGCGGGGGGAGATTTTTACTTTTATCTCCCCCCACTTCTGTGTGTGTGCGCGCGCGCGTGCTAGTACCCAGAAAGGACAGAATGACAGAAGAGGACACTGGATCCCATGGAACTGAAGTTAGAGGCCATTGTGAGCACCAGCGGGTGTTGCGATAGGTTATTTAGAAGGGCAACAGGTGTTCTTAATTGCTGATCCATCTTCCTGTTTCTAGTTTGAAAAACAATTTGCCCCGTTTGCTTTTGAGACATGATACTGCTATGTTGCCAAGACTGGCCATAAACTTCTTGTTTGGCTTAAGGGATCCTCCTGTCTCAGCCTCCTGAGTAGCTGGGACTAAGATACATGCACTGGCTCAGTTTACTATTCAGGTTTCACAGAATAAATAAGACAAATGCAGCTGGAAGGGATATTAAATACTGGACTGCAGCAGAGAGTTCATTGGTAACAAACATGATTGTATGGAACTTGTATATACAACTGTTGGGTTGTGACTTTTAGGTATGTTAATATACTGTTCCTTTAAAACAGCAACCATGACGGAGTCCTCACCAAGAATTATTTTAGGGCCTTCTATAATGACTACTTAATGTGAATTAAAAAAATTCCAATTTACTAGCTCTTCCATCAAAAATGATGCAGAGTTTATATGTCATTCGCTGCATGAAATGCTAGTGATTGATTGATTTCATTTAGAAAGTTAAGAGCTAATAATAGCTGAAAAAATTTTAGAAGCCTATACCAGTAACTAGAAATGCTAATGGTAAATTCTGAACCACGAGAAGAGGGTCAATGCTTAATCTGGTAATCAGTTACAAGTATTACAATGACCAACTATTGTTTTGTGACACATATACTATACCTATCAGTACAAAAATTGCATTAACAGTCTAATATCATACAAAATATGAGTAACAATTTAAGATGTGAGCTACATTCCATTTTTATCAGTGGATAATGAAAAAGCAAAACAAAAATTGTTATTGCATGCATTTTTTATAAATACAAGATAATAAACTTAGTATTGTGGGGGGTCTGGTATAATGTGACCATATTATGATAGCAGATTATGGACTGATCACTACTTTGATGTTACTTTTACATAAACAAATACCAGAAAGCTTACTGGTGTCAATCATAAACTTACTGACACATCTTCATCCTCACAGAGGTCTAACTGTGCATTGATCGCAGAATCAGCCAGTTCTGGGAAATGCTTAAAGAATTTTGGAATAAACTGAGCTGCTAATCGCTTTTCCTTGGTGCCGCCTTTCACACCATCCAGGATCACTTGGTAGGCATCTTTATGCTGGAAGAAAGACAAAAAGAAACAACACTGAAGAACTAGAAGCTACAGGAAGATTTACCACACATGCACAGATGCTTCCAATATTTAGAAACACTAGAGTTTTACACTAGTTCCAAAACTAGTGCTTAAATTGGACATGACCTTTTTTACTCTATTTCCCTATTCCCTACTGCTGAGTCTGTTTTATTTGTCAATTAGGAAAGAGGGAAATACGACCCTAATTTTAAGTAGAAAAAAAGCAAGTAAGTTGCTCAATAGCTCAACATCCCATTATTTAGGTATCACCAGGCCTTTTGACACTGTCATGCTTTTAAAAATGAAGGAAGATATTACAGAAGTCTCATAGCTGTGTTACATTTACTAAAAGATGCCTATGGCCAGGCATAGAGTAATGCTAACTAGCATTCGGGAGGTTGAAGAAAGAAGGTGGTACGTTTGAAGACAGCCTAAGTTACACAGCAAGACCTTGTCTTACCCTGCCTCCCACCTACATGGACCAAGTCTAATTAGCATCTTGAGGAAGTTGAAAGAAATATATTTCTGAAAAAAAATAAAACAGCATCTCCAGGAATCAGTGACTTATTATTTAGTGGTGCTTTGGACTGCCAGCAGCACAAAATATTTCAAACAGTGCACAGTTCTATCCACCTCTCTCCCAGCATGGTTGTGGGTTTCACGTGAGTTCGAGGCCAGCTTGGTGTCTACAAGGCGAGTTCCAGGCCAGACAGTTCCACGGAGAGACACTGTCTCAAAACAACAGAAGCATTAACTGTAAGTACTTTGTATATTCAGTGCCCACAGTGGCCAGAAGAGGAGATCTTCTGAACTACAGCAACAAGACAGTTGTGAGCCATCATGTGGATGTTGGGAATTGAACCTGGGTCCTCACTTGGCAAGAGCAACAAGAGCTTTTAGTCATGGAGGCACCTCACCAGCCCAACTGTAAATATTTTTGATGCTTTTCTAAAATCATGTTTTGGTATGTTTTCAACAATAATAAAATAGAACTCTAAAGGTGTTCCTTCAAGAAAAATATAAGGTACAATTTGAATCATTTTCATCAATGTATTCTACTGAAATAATTGTGTGCATTGGCGGGGGGGGGCGTAGAATACATTTATGGGAAGCATAAGGAAGCCTGGCCATTGATAAGCTAATTTAAGAAATCAGGCTGAAAATAAGCTGGAAGCTTCATTCCCGATGGCCAGAATGTCTGAGGTACTCTGCAGGCTGCAGGGGAGCCTTGTCAGCAACAGTCTTACTCAGCTGTGCACTCTGACATGTGAGGCAAGATATGGAGAAACAGTGGTGATTCTGTTATGAAAGGAGGCAACTGCGTTCTGACTGGAACTGAGGCTCAATCCATATGAAGGAATTCACAACTGGAACTGTAAACTGGTCACAAGGCCTGTGGCCAGGAAGGTCATAGGGCAAGTGGGGAAACTACAGCTGTTATTTTGCTAAAATGGACATGTGCTCATCAAACTACCAACTAAATAATTACACTTTATCTCATAGGTTAGTGCTGCTGCCAGCACTGCTCAGAGAAACTTGTCTGCAGTGGAGAAAGGAATGGCAGAGACTCTTAAGAGGTCGAAGTACTGAGAATAAGTGACTGTTGCAATCACAGCCAAAGTGGGACATAGGCCATCCCCTCCAAACTCAGGGAACACCCAGAAGGGAAGGCAGAAGAACAGCAGATCCCGAGGACGGAGAGCAGTGTTGCGGCATCCTCAATTTACAGCAGCTGTGATACCTGCCCAAGACTGGGCAGCCAACGTCCTGGCAGAGTGGGAGGAACTCATGAGACCACACCCCTCCCCGTACCCACTCCGCTCTAAGTATTTACTAGTTGCCAGGGGAGGGAAAGACATTTTCTTCAGTGGTGGAGGCACTAGCAAAGTGCCCATGCTCTGTAAATAACCCCTCATCTACGCTCCTGTGTAATCTGGATCAAACTCCCTGGGTCATAAACAACAAAATTAAAACATGAAAGTAGGACTGTCTGGAAAAAGGAAGGGTCAGTAGAGAGAGTGAACAGGGTATGATAAAAATACATTATGTACATATATAAAAATAGAATGAAACCACTATGTAAAATATACCAATAAAACAAAATTAGCTGCAGCAGCGATGTTCAAAACATAGGCAGTATGCATTAACTGGTCAGAGACTAGGTGAAGGATGGGACTTTCACATAAATATATTTTTTGAGTAAAGAAAAGGATGAAGGGGCTGGGAAGCAGCTCAGCGGTGCCACCCTTGCCTAGCACACAGTAAGCACTGGGTTCCATGCCTAGCAGTGCAAAATAACCTCAAACACAACTGAACACTGAGAGAAAAAAAGGGTTTCAGCTAAACTATATTACTGCTTTCTTTTATTTTTTTAAATTTTTTAAAATATTTATTTATTTATTATGTATACAATAGTCTGTCTGCAGGCCAGAAGAGGGCACCAGACCTCATTACAGATGGTTGTGAGCCATCATGTAGTTGCCAGGAATTGAACTCAGGACCTTTGGAAGAGCAGGCAGTGCTCTTAACCTCTGAGCCATCTCCCCAGCCCTATTACTGCTTTCTTCCTTGACTCAAGAGTGTTTACATTTATACTACTTACGTTGCTAGTATTTTCATATACTTTTCAGAATTTGAACTTGGTCCTTGACTGTAGTTTAATCATACAGAATAAAGCTAATAAAAGAGTGGTATTTCATGAATCACAAGTCAGCAAGTCAAGCCTCTTCCACCCCAAGAGGCAATACACAAATCAGAGCTTTGGGATTATACAACACCTCAGATCAGCCTGCTGCCAGTCTCTAACAGCTGTCTTGACAAGTGGCAAGGCAGCTTAGGAAGGTCAAAAGAAAACCTGAGGTATTTGGTTCTTTCTTCCATGTAGGTATTAGAAACTATACTCTGGGTCATCAGGCTTGATGGCAGGTGACTTACCCAATGGGCCATCTCTCCAGGCTAGATAATAAGTTTTTATAGGGTAGAATACCACACATAGTTCAGGCTAGCCCAAAACTTGTTATACGGTCTAGGCTGGCTTAGCGCTCCTCCTTCTCCCTCTCCCTCTAGAGTGCTGGGAATATGGAGGTTTCCACTAGACAAGTATTTACACTTTAAAATTCAGTTAAAATGTGAAATAAAGGTGGGTTACACATTGCTCTATCATGGCTACTTGGAGACTGGCGCCAGAATGCAGTGAGGAGAGCCAGAGGAACCTGAAGGAGTAGAGTTGGAATGGGGGAGGCATGTGTAGTGACAGGGGTAGTGACAGGAGAATGATAGATTCTGAGACAATAACAGTTATTTAGAATTTATCACCTGCAATCTGCTTATTAGAAATGCAGATTCTCAGCTGTCTATAAAGTAAAGCTCTCTTCATTTATCAGACAAACCTTGTAAATTTTTTTCCTTTCTTGTATCTATTTAACCTTAAGAAATTATTTCCTAGAAGATACAGTGCAAGGATTTAACACTTATCCCCACAACTTTATAATTTAGTAAAGGAATAAGAAAAATCTATACCTGAACTAAAATGCAAACATGAAGTACTATTAATAAATGAAGAAAGAGTGAGAAAGGATCTGGCCTGGAGAGCTGGCTCAGTGGTTAAGACACCGGCCGCTCTTCCAGAGGGGAGATTGGATTCCTAGCATCCACGTGGCGGTTCATAACTGTTTATAGTTCCAGTTCCAGGGAATCTGATACCTTCTTCTGGAGAAACTCGCACAAAATAAGAAAAATTTCATGGAAAAAAAACTTAGGGGGGGGGGAGAGGGGGATCTGCTGCTTGAGGGGAACTAGCTAATAAGATCTGGGGGAGACTGCTGTCTAGAACGTGACTGCCACTTTCTAGTGCAAAACCCAGGATGTCTGGGGAAGCTAGGCATGATGGTACTGCTTGTAATCCCAATGGAAGTGGAGACAGGAGGATCCCTGGAGCTTGCTGCTCCAGATCCCAGCGAGACTAGTTCATCAAACAAGGTGGACAGCTCCTGAGGAATACAGAAATGACCTCTAGCCTCTATATGCATGTACACACATATGTACCCACTGTGCCCTTCTAGGCCTGAGAGGACTTGTGTGTTTCCTTGTATTTGGGGGTTCTGCCCTGAGAGACCTAGAGAGGGAAAGAGTGGTTTGCAGTAGCAGAAATGAAAAAAATCAAATTAAAGACAATAGATCAAAAACTGTCAAAGTCGGTTTCAGAACGGTCCACATAGCAGAGAATGTAACATGAAACTTTATTTTACTAAACACAAAGGTATTTTCTCTTTCTGCAATGGTTTATGTGTTTCAGCTAGCACTTGCCTTTTGTTAGTTAAAACTGCAGTAACATCCTAAGCCCAGTATGTTTTTTGGAGAGCCTTTCCAGGCATCTTCTCTAAAAGGGAATAAATACCACACAGACAGGACCCACTGTATTGGTTACGCGGCAGCCAGTGTCTTAACTATGGTCACTACAGTGTCGTGAAGAGCTGACTACCCACCATCTACAAGCCCTCATGGGTCCCAAGGCCCAGCGCTTAGCACCTGGCAGATGCTCAAAAACGATACAGCATCCTTGAAATCGCCAGCACTCACCTGAGCCAGAAAAACTCTTCCTTTTCACTTTCTGGTTCTTAAGCACTCTTCCCAAGCAGTAGTTTTGCCTCGAGAAAGCCATTTTTGCTCTCCTGAGGTGAGTTATCAATTCAACATTTTTTTTTAAATCATAAAGAAAACAGGGGTGCTGGGGAGGTGACTCAGCAGGTAAAATGCTTACGATATGATGAGGACCTGAGTTCAAACCCCAGAACCTACATAAAAGTTTGGCTCCCACTGTGCATCTGTAATCCCAGCACTAGGGTGGCAGAAACAAGAGGGTTTCTGGGCTTGTTAGATAGCTAGACTAGCAGAAGGGGTAAACTCCAGATTCAGTCAGAATCTGTCACAAAAAATAGGGTGGATGGTAAATAAGGAGAACACACCTGATCTCAACCTTGGCTGCCACATTGTGTGTGCACAGCTATAAACACACAAATATCTACACACACACACATTCAGCAAAAATGAAATTAAAAAATTAAATGATAACAGAGATCTATGCAACTCTCATTTCTCAAACCCAGGTCACAGTGGGAACTGGCACTTCACCAACCTATACTGTCTACAGTATTCCAAAGTCAAATGGAAAGTTAAAGAACAACTTACACATGTGTGCTTTCAGGCATTTCAGAAAAGGATACCTCCCCTCTCCACACAAATTGAACGTGGCTTCCATCTGCCCTAATGTACTCTAATAGGTGGTTGTCAAAACATACTTTCCCTACTTCAGCAAAAATCAGTGGGGAATGAGACAGCAGCAAGTACACAGTCTCTAAGTTTCCCCTGGAAAATTCCCAATTTATCTCTTTAGGAGAGTACCATCCTTGGACGCAGCAGTGGTGGTACACACCTTTAATCCCAGCACAGAGGCAGAAGCAGGCGGATCACTTTGAGTTCGAGACCAGCCTGTTCTACTGAGCAAGTTCCAGCACAACCAAGACTACAGAAATAAACCCTGTCTCGAACAACTAAACAACAAACCAAAAACAGACAAACAACAACAACAACAAAACCCCTGAAAACCTAAAAAAGGAGAGCACCATTCTAGAATCAGAAACGAATCCCCATTCTAGGCTCCATCCCTGGCCCCTCTTGCTGATGTGCGACAAATTTAACTTTTGGTAGAACAGTCAAGCTACATGCCTCTGTAGCATGATTAATAAAAATTCAGAGACAGATATTGGGGTTCAATCTTAAAGTCAGAAAAGCAAAAAAGCCAGCCACTGGTTCTTACCTCTACCTCAGTCGGAAAATGGAGATCCTGACTCCAGGAATCCTCAGAATGAGACTGAGAGCTGTCTCCTCCGTCTTGATATTCTTTTCTAGTGCTGGGATTAAAGGCACTGCCCACCAGTTTCCATGGCAAACTAGTGTGGCTACTGGGATTAAAGATGTGTGTCACCACTGCCTGGTCTGTGAGGCTGACCAGTGGGGCTGCTTTACTCTCTGGTCTTCATACAAGCTTTATTTATTAAAATACAAATGAAGTATCACTACACTCCTCCCCAACTCAGTTACAAACACCAACAAAAGCACGCTGGCCAAGGCTGCCATGTCACTTTTCCTAGGAACGAATTCCTCTATGACTGACCATTGTGTTTTCCATCTTATGGTAGGAGGCAGAAAAAGCCTGCTTTACAAGGGGCCTAACAGCGTATACACATCTGTCAGGGCGAACCTTCACATTCTGACAATAAAGCCCCCACAGACATGGAAGTAGGGAAGGAAAACTGTGGGGGCCAGCCATGATAAACTAAGCCTGGGCAGGTCACCCAAAGAGCTGTAGATAGAGACACCTGCCAGCGTACCTCAACAGGACACCCCTAGACTAATGTCAGCCAATCAGGGGCCCTAAACCTCAGAAACCCCTCACCCCCACCTCTACTACTATAAAACCCTATTCTAATTGAGCCCGGGGCTCTCCGGATATTCCAATTACGTTGGACGTGCGGAGAGAGAGTTTGCAAACTTGATTAAAATAAAGGCTCTTTGCTTTTACACATGGGACTCGGTCTCCTTTGTTGGCTTTTGTGGGGACTTCGCGGATTTGGGCATAACAAAACCACTTGAAATTGGTACATTCGCAATACTGAGTTAAGTTCTAACACGCTCCCCTTCCCCGCAAACTTTGAAAGGTTCTACTAGAACTGCAGACAGGCCACGGGACAGGAAGGACTCCTCCACCGCTCAGCTCAAGGACGTTTCGCTTTCTATGGTACGGGCTGAGGACGCTGAGAAATCACTAAAGCGTCTACGCACTGAAAACGTGGATTTCTAAAACCTCTTGCCAGCCTGGCTTCTTTTTCCCAGAGGACAAGCACTTAACCTTAACAACTCAAGTTCAAAACAAAGCTTCAAGGCTTAGACGGGGAATTTAGCAGGGTCCTGAAAACTATGCCTGGGGGAAAATGAGCGGAGAGCACTTCTTAGAACATTCTATTTGGGGCTTGATCGCCTCCCTCTCCACAGCCCTGCGACTTTCTTCACAAAATTCTTCCAGTGAGAAACAACACAAAACGCTTGTCCTTTCCTCGCGCATCACTAGTCGCCGGGGGAGCACGAAGCTGCCACCGCGCCTCCAACGCCCGCCACAGCTGGGTCCCCGCCAGGCGCCCGAAAGCGCAGGGAACGAACGCTGCCGCTACCGCGAGTTCCTATCCAAGTCCGGGCGGCAGGGCCCCGCCGACGCGTTGCACAAGCCCTGTATCCTACTCTTTCTATATCACTCACAACTACTGCCTCCAGAACCGACAATTTTGATCTCTTGAGGAAAACTTTCCATCTCATCACAGTCCGGGAAAATGCGAAAGGCGGCGCGGCTAGTCGCGGGGTCCCGGGAGACCGTGGGGAAGGCCGGACTGCGGGACCGCGCGCTCCCGAGCAAGCCGAGGCCGCGTTCCCGTCCGAGTGCGCGCCCCGCGACGCGGCCCAGTGCGGCGGGAGCCCAACTCCCCGAGCGGCGGGCCCTCCAGGCCGCGGACCTACCTGGCCCACTTGCTCCGTGGCATCGGCGAGGATGCCGTAGTTACGGTACAGCTCCTCCACCGTCGGCATGCTGAGCGCCAAGTTCCGGGCCCGCTCCCGCCGCCCAATACGTAGTCGGCGCCACCGGCGCCTCCACGGAACTTATCTAAGCCGTCGACCGCACTATTACGCCGGTAGCTGCCGCCGGGGCCGCCACCAGTCACCGCGCACAGCACGGCCCCGCCCCCAACGTCTACGCAGACACTGACGCGTCGGGAGCGGCCCACGGCGGAAGCCGAGTCTCGTCCCGGGATCTACTGCCCCCTACCGCTCGGCGGTGCGAAAAGAAACACGGACTAAAGGAGCCCGTTGGAGGGAATTGCTTTTCTGCTCCGCAAAGTTTTACCAGAAATAGGAAGATACAGAGCGAAGTTGAAAACACACGATGTTTGAGAATTCACACGCTCCATTTCCTTTTCATCCAGGAGGGCCGTAATAAGGGAAAACATTCAAATGCGATTAAAAAGAGAGAGGGGTTCTGGGGAGATGGCTCAGCTTGTGAGAGGACCTGAGTTAGATCCCCAGAGCCCATGGGATGCATGGGGCAGCGCGTGGGTCTGAGATCTCAGCACCTGCAAGGTGCAGACTGATGGATTGTTGGAACTGGCTGGAGAGCCAGCCTAGCTCAAATCAGGCAATTCCAAATTCTTTAAGAGACCTACCTCAAAAACTAAGGTCATGAGGCCATAGTTCCCAGGGTAAATGTGCTTGCCATGTAAGCCTGACAACCTGAGTTCAGTCCCTGGAACCTGCAGTGGAAAAAGAGAACCAACTGAAATTGATCCGGATCTTGAGACCGGAAAACACTGGCCTGTAATTCGGATCTGGGGGGCGTGGGGGAGGAGGAGGATAAGACACATCTCTGATGCGAATCTTGAGGCAAAGACACACCTTTAATCCAGGCCTTTAAGCAGGAAAACACGTGCCTTTAATCCAGACGTTGAGGCAGGAAAACACAAGCCTTTAATTCAGACCTTGAGGCAGAAAGATCCACCTCTAATCTTAGCCACACCTTCTGCTGGAAGCCCACGTAGGGACGTAAAAGAAGGAAGCTTTTGCTCTTTGCCTGCCTGCCCTTGCCTTGCCAGCACACCCACTCCTTCACTGGAATTAGAACACACGTTTTGGGGATTCCAGCATATACAGAAGACCAGCTGAGTGAGGTACCCAGCCTCGAGAGACTGAACAACTACTAGATTGGTCTTTCCATTCATATGTAGCCACTGTTGGAGTAGTTGGACTGCAGTCTGCAAGTCGTTCCAATAAATTTTATATAGATTTATTTGAATTTATTTATATGTATATTGGACTTTACGAGAGAGAGAGAGAGAGAGAGAGAGAGAGAGAGAGAGAGAGAGAGAGAGAGAGAGAGAGAGAGGGAGGGAGAGAGAAAGAGAGAGAGAGAGAGAGAGCACGCTGTGGCTCTCGAGAGTCCTGACTAATAATATAATGGTCACAAACTCCCATTTCTAGTTTACTCAGACTTGACTTTTCTGTATTTGCTTGGAGATTGAAACCTGGACCTTGTATATTCTAGGTTAACACTGTGCCACTGAACCGACCTCCCTCACCCCAGGTTCTCAGTTTACTTCTTATCAAGTATCTTTTGAACAGCCTTGAGCTGTTTCATTTTAGTAAGTTAGCTCAAGGGCACAATGCTGGCTTCTGGACGCAACCAGGTGATCACAACCGTGCGCTCCCAGCAGCTGTGGTACCTTGCACTTGGTCAAGCCAGCCACAATCCTAGCATACATAGATGGGGGTGGACGGGCTCCAGGCCACGCCCCCTTATGGAGGAGCCCTTGCCCGTTGACAGTTGCTGGGGTTGGGAGAATCATTCTTGCTTTGCAAATGTGGCCACTGCGGATTCCCATGCGGTAGCAGTGGATAGCACCACAGCCATTCAAACGTGGGCAGTGCACACTGGGAGTGGGAAGTGTTAGAGTATGAGGGAGATGGAGAGAAATAGGGGAGTAGATAGAACCCATTTTCATTGCAAACACGTGAAATTCTCAAAAGAGGAAAAAAATAAAAGACACACGTGGTGCTGAAAGAGATGGCTTTAATAGCTAAAGAGTACTTGTTGCTCTGGCAGAGGATGTGAACTTGGTTTCCAGCACCCACGGGGCAGCTCACAACCAAACTGCAGCTCCAGTGCCAGGCATCCAACATCCTCAGGCCCTAGGCATGCATGTTGTACACATATACAAAAATAAAAATAAATGAAAAAAAAAGAATACAATGCCTTTCGGAAGGCAAGGTTTCTCACCCACATCTCCCTTCCCCAGTATGTCAAGCAGTGTGGGTTATAAACCTCATAGGCCTTACACAGAGATATAGTTTCAAAAAATACACAAATAGCAGCACATTGTGTCCTGTGATTTGCCCTTCACTTGGCGATGTTTTCTGTAGACCTTTTCAGGACTGCACCGCCCTGTGGTGAGGCACTATAGTCGATCCCTTTCCTTTTAGGCTATTTTCCATTGTCATAAACTCTAACTTTTGCATTTAGAAAAAATATAGTATAGTCTGAACGTTCTTCAGCAGCTTCTGTGTGTTTGCAGTGACTCTTTCCCTTGTCTTTGGATCTGGGAGTGCAGAGGTTACTACAGATGCTTGCGTGTCCTCTGAAAGGTTCCTATGTTGAGATGGAAACCCGATTGTGAGGAGTTACAAGTGGGAAGCTGGGTTGGTTAGACTGCTTAGAAGTAGGGCTTTTGGGAGTGGCTGGGGCTTGCAAAGGCCATCCAGGTATAGATTTTACCTGGTGACTTCATAGGCAGAAGAAAGAGAGAGAGAGAGAGAGAGAGAGAGAGAGAGAGAGAGAGAGAGGAGAGAGAGAGAGGATGAGAGAGAGAGAGAGCGAGAACATCTACACACACATATGCAGGTCCCGCCTCTTGCTGTGTACAGTTCTGCACTGACCCCTGGCCTCTGTCAGCAAGAATCACACAGTCTCCTGCTCTTTGTGTTATTCACCCAAGTGCCACTGTGACAAAATGCCAGATAAAGCAGCTAGACAGAGGGAAGAGTTTGTCTCTGTTTCAGAGGCTCCAGTCCATGTTTGTCTGGCTCCGTGCTTTTCGGCAGAGCGTTGTGTGGCAGTGGGAATGTGAGGCAGAGAGCTTTTCCACCTCAGGGCAACCAGGAAGCAAAGAGTGAGGAAGGGACTGGGAGCCATTGTAAAACCTTCACAGGCACCCCTCCTCCTCTTAAAATGGACTCTACCAGCTGGGGACTGTGCACTAAAGGCCTGAGTCCGTGATGGGCATTCCTCTGGGTTGGGCTGTGCGGCCATTTTGAAAGAAAGTGGCCCCAAAGGGAGTTGCATTACTGGGAGATGTGGCTTTGTTGGAGTAGGTGTTGGGCCTTATTGGAAGAAGTGGTCATGCGGGGAGGTGGGCTTTGAGGTCTCATACATGCCATGCCCAGTATTTCAGTTTCCTCCCTGGTTCCTTCTGATTGGGATGTAGGGACTCTCAGCTCCTGCTTCAGCCACCATATCTGCCTGCACATCACCATGTCATGATGATAATGGACTGAACCTCTGAAATGCAAGCCACCCTCAATTAAATGTTTTTCCTTTATAAAAGTTGCCTTGTGTTGTAGGAGGCTGATAGTTCATTCCCAGATGCTCAGACCTGAAATAATCACTCAGAAACTATATTATTTAAATCACTGCTTGGCCAATCACTTAAGTGTATTACTAACTAGCTCTTATATCTTTGGTTGACCAGTAGTCAGGCAGGAGGTATAGGCGGGGCAACCAGACTAGGAGAATTCTGGGAAGAGAAAAGGCAGAAATGCAGTTGCAAGCCAGATGCAAAGGAAGCAAGATGAGAATGCCTTACTGAGAAAAGGTACCAAGCTACATGACTAAACATAGATAAGAATTATGGGATAATTTAAGTCGTAAGACCTAGTTAATAATAAGCTTGAACTAATAGGGCCAAACAGTTTATAGTTTATACAAGCCTCGTGTGTTTCTTTTGGGGACTGAATGACTATGGGACCAGGTGCGACAGAAACTTCTGTCTACACAGACTCTGGTGGTGGCAACCCTAACTCCTGCCTCTTGGTTAGTGAGCTTATTTCTGATAAAATCAGGCTAGAGTCCTTCAGTTCCTATCAAAGCACTACCAACCTCCTAATCTTATCTGGGCCCTGTTAGGGGAACTTCACACATACGTTCATGGTGTCTCCTTATAGAATTAGTTATTGTACATTAAGTAGAATTGTAAGAAGTGTCCAGGACAGACAGTTCGCACCAATACTCAGTAAGTGTCTGCTGTCTTTCTTTTACCATTCTGAGATAATTTAAATATCATGAATATATGATCCTTGATCATTGCAAGTTGGTTTCTGAAGGCGAGTTTATATCCCAGACAATGAAAGCTAGATTGTTTGACCAAGGAGAGCCAGTGTTGTAGGTGGAACCCGAGGCAGTCTTCTGGAGGAGGTTTTATGACTCAGAGGAGGTTCCAGTTTTATTTTATTCATGCTTTTGACTATGAGGATGCTGTAGGAAGTCTTACAGCCAGTGGTTACCCCACCACTGGGGCATGGCCTCTGATACTATTTATGCTGATGTAGAGCATGTGTCCAGCCTCTTTTCCAGCTGGCAGGATTCGGTTTCTGTTCACTGTTCCAGCAGATGATCCTGATTTGTGAGTCTACCACTAAATAAATAACTCTCTATTTTTCTCAATTCTAAGCTAGTGTGGATTCTTTTAAGCATCCTTCATCTTCATCTAGTGCCCCATGCGCATTGGGACTCCATGCCTACTGGGTGGATGGCCTAACGGCCTAACTGGTCCATGGCCCAGGCAGTCTCCCAACCCTGCCTGCTTGGCTTGCTTTACCAAAGCAGTTGTTTGTAGAACCCCTGCCACAGAGGAGCTTACTGGCTGTGGCAACTTGGAAATTTCCCAAGCACACACATGACAGCTGCATTCCCTGGCGTGGCTCCTTACCGTGTGGCGACTTGTGCAGCTTCCGGTTTTCTGCTCCCTGTCTGTGAGTTCTGGGCTGTTTGCTCCATCTATGGAATTGATTTAATTGCTTTTTAATTTGTCAAGCAAGCATATTTCTCAGTGTTTAACCAGTACCCAGGCAGAAAACTAAAGCAGCTTGGAAACTAAAGCAGCCCAGGACATTCCTGTTACCACCATTTGCATTGCTTCTAGTCACAACTCTGCAACCATGAATCTGCTGAACAATAGAGATTATAGTTTTACCAGATCACATAACAGGTAATTAATGAATCAATATGGAAGACTACAATAATATTTCAACTTTTAGTAACTTTTTTGCTAATACTATGGATTGTATCATGTGAGGCTTACATGGTTATGGTGATACTTCAATTTATTGGCTATTGGGACTCAGTTTCTTTTCCATATTCTATCATTAAGAAACAATATGGCACTTTTAGGAAGGATACCATCTTTACAGACTAATAACAAACAGCTAGTCGACAGGATTAATACCATCGAAAATCAAAAGTTACCTGAAAAAGTAATACTATTAAAAAGAATAACATTAGTTTGACAGACAAAATTGAATCTATATCTAAGGGTACTAAAAAGTTATTTGAAAGAATTAATACTGTTGAATTTGAAAATCAAAATTTGTTAACAACTTATGATAAGTTAGCAGATAAAGTATCTCTCTAGATTGGCAACCTGCACACTATTCAAGTAATGTCCAAGGATGAGATGTTATCTTTAAAGGAGAAACTTCAGACCTTGGAATCACATGTGCAGAATGAGGAACAGAGGCTAGGTGCCTCAATGAAATCACTAGAAATATATAGAGGTCAGGCGATTCAAGCTTTACAAAACACAATAGTAAAAAGATGTGGAATAATTGAGAAAATTATTGGAGCCAATGAACAGAGAAAGAAGACATAAGAACAAGATTCAACATCGCCAGTAGCTCAGAGATGACTTACCCAAGGTTTTAGCTTCCTACCCTGTAATCTACTCTGACAAAGCATCAAGTTCTAAATGCCCCAAAGGATCCAAAGAAGATAGATGGATACCTATAGAAATAAATGATCTAAAAGAAATTAAGCAAGCTGTTATAACTTATGATTTGCATTCTGCATTTTGTTAGGGAGATGATAAAGACATGGTCTTCTAGCATGAAAGCAAATGCCACAAGATTGGCTTCAGTTAGTTTCAGCAGTCCTGCATGATGGGCCTCAATTAATGTTTAGCATTTATTCCAGAGAAGAGGCAAAAATTTTGGAACAATAGGGAAAGCAAAGGCCTTGAGACCTCCCAAGATCAACTTTTAGTGATGGCCCTCTATGCTGACCCACGGGTTCAAGCTCTTTACAATGAACAAATCTTGTCCTTATGCCACAAAGCAGCTTTTAAATGCTTGGGACAGGATTCAAGAACTAGGAAAACAAATTGAATCATATACTAGGGTTTTATTTAACAGGGCCAGAGAGAACCATATACTGACTTTTACAAAGATTAACTACGGCTGAATACAAATAGGAGTAACAGACCCAGATGCTAGATGAGTACTTATTGAACTCTGGCTTTTTAAAAATACCAACTTAGAATGCAAAAAGATACTGGGCCTTTAAGGTTAAATCAGCACCTATGGCTAAATGGATCCTGCATACAATGAAGTTGAGGACATTTGACTATAGTACTGAATCTGGGTAGGAGAAGCAATTTCAAAAGGAATGAGAAGACATCAAAATGCCAAAATGTTTAATTGTGGGTAGAATAAGACATCTGAGAAGGGACTGCAGACAAGGAATTCATAAGGATAATATCTCCTCTGGGAATGGCAAGAATAGGAGGACTCAGCCTTCAGGTATATGCAGAAGGTTATGGCAACGGCCAACATTGGACCAATGAATACAGATCAACAAAAGACAGACAAGACAACCTGATACCACCAGGAAATCCTTGAGGGGCTTCTTGCAGGTCCCCAAGCCAAAAGTGGCTCTGTGGATAGGGTGAGTCTAAATCTCAATTGTATTCTAGTCATATTGCCTTCAAGGATTTCTCCTACAAGAACTTTAATGCAGAAGGATGATATTGTATTAGAATGGATATTTTTACTACATAAACCAAGTAAAAAATTAAAAACTTATGTGTAAAAAGTCTCTTAATTATAAAAGGGTAAATGAGACTTCATCAATTAGCAGGTATAGACCCAGCAGAGATTATAGTGCCTTCACTACTGATGAAATAAAAAAAGTTATGAGAAGACAATGAACTATAGCAAAGAGCTTTGTGCTAATTTTTTTTGGAGAAATTAATAGCAATTATCCCAAAAGTGATAGACTTAACTTATAAAGAGAACTTCTTGGATTTCTTCCCCAAACTGTACTGTGATGCCTCCAATAACTGGAGCCCATATCTTTTATACTGGTACAAATAAATTAGGGAAGGCAGGATACAAATCAGAAGAATTAAATAAGGAGAAACAAAACCCTTATAATTCTCGCCAGAAGGTAGAATTATAATTATATGCTATTCTCATGTGGTGCTAAAAGATTTTTTTTTTTTGGTTTTTCGAGACAGGGTTTCCCTGTAGTTTCTAGAACCCTGTCCTGGAACTAGCTCTTGTAAACCAGGCTGGCCTCGAACTCAGAGATCCGCCCTGCCTCTCCATCCGAGTGCTGGGATTATTAAAGGAGTGCGCCACCACTGCCCTGCCTGGTGCTAAGGGATTTTAAAGAACCTCTTACATATAGTTACTGCATTCACAATATGCAGAAAAGAGTTGTCTTGCATATTGAAACCGCTGAATTTATACCAGATGATACAGAATTGACTTCATTATTTATCCAAGTGCAAGACATAATCAGGAATAGGCTTTGTCCTATATACATAACACACATCCGATCCCATACAGGTCTACCAGGTCCTCTAGCATAAGGTAATGCAGAAATTGATCAATTATTGAATGGAAGCATGTTGCAAGCCTCAGAATTTCATAAAAACATCATGTCAATAGCAAAGGTTTTAAAGAGTTTTCTATTACATGTCAACAAGCTAAGGAGATGCCCTACTTGCTTTTTTCTATAACCAAACACCGCTACCTGCAGGAACTAACCCAAAGAGTACTCAAAGGAATGAAATCTGGCAGATGGATGTGTTCCACTTTGGAGAATTTGGAAAATTAAAATATGTACACCACACCATTGACACTTATTCAGGTTTACAGTGGGCAACTGCTTTAAGCTCAGAAAAGGCTGATTTAGTAATCACACATTATTAGAAGTTATGACCATCATTGGTATCCCTGCACAAATAAGACAGACAATGGTCCATTATATGCCTCTCAGAAAATAAAACAGTTTTTTGCTTATTATAATATTAAGCATATTACAGGTATACCACACAATTCTACAGGTCAGACAGCTATAAAAAGATCCTTAAATTGAACTATAAGGGATATGTTAAACAAACAGAAAGGGGTGGAAATGCCCCCAGAGAAATACATTACATAATGCTTTATTAATTCTTGAATTTCTTAATGCTACTGACAAAGGGACAACCAGCAGCAGAGAGACAATGGATAATAGAAAGTCTTCTTGAAATAAACCAACCAACCAGTTTATTTCAAGAATGTGCTACCTCACAATGAAAGCTAGGAGATGTGCTTGCATTGGGAAGAGGTTTTGTTTTCTTGTTTCCACAGGAGAGGAAAGAAACTATGGATTACCATCTCCAAAGTAGGTAAAGATTCAGTTTGAAAAGGAGAAAACTCTTGAAAAAAGAGAAAGGACAGCTCATCCATAATGGTTACGAAACCATTGTAGATGGTAAGGAAACCTCATAAGGGTTGGCGTAAGGTTCTGTTTATATTTGCAATGGCAAGGAAAATACTTCATCTTTCAAAAATTCAAGAGACCTTGGATGTTTGAATGCTGATAGATGGAAAATAAACTATCCACTAAGAATCATTGAGAAAGAAAAGGGATCACAATTTTTGATTGTTCAGGTAATTGATACACACACATTTTAAAACATATTCATATCTATATCTATATATCTACATCTTTATAGATATATATATATATTATATACTATATATATGAATATGTAGAGATGGCTTTGGAGTTGGACACTGGCTCTGTCCCTCTCTAAATCCAAGCATGTTGTTAAAATAAAATTTCAGAGTTTCTGTCTCATATTAGAAGCCATGATATGGGACAGAAAGAAAAAGAAAAATTTCACTTTTCTTCATATCATTTTTATCTCTATTGTACCTTTCATGATATATATGTTGTATATGTCTATATAAATAATGTTTAAGTTTCCACAATGAACAATGAATTTTCCTGCAGTAATATTTTGAAGTTTCCAGGAAAAAAGATGGGGGTCCCACAACAACAACATACATCTGGTTAATATGACGTCATGATGTTGATAGCACTACTATAAGACCTGTTTTGGGGGTACAACTGCTCAAGATGGTTCCAACTTGGTTAGGCTGAAATGGTATACATTTTTACAATGTTCTGGTCAGACACTTACAAATAGAAACCTCAGAAAAACACCTACCAAATACTCAGAGACTATTCACAGTAATACCAGATAGTAACTCTTGAGAACTTAACCATCATTTTACTTTCACAGAAAGAACATTGTCCCCATGGCATCTGGAAGTAATTCGAGAGATGATGTCCCCTCTCCCAACAAAGTTTGTCCTCAAGGTTAGGGACATCATTAGGGGTGATTATAATTGGTATAGGGTTGGGGGTTGGGGAAAAATTTTATAGGCTCAGGGATCTACTTTGAAAAAAAAAACGGGGGAATATTGGATGGGGATAATAGATTACTGTGAGTTTACTCACACTAATAACAATAGTGAGTAATATAGTGAATACTTGTGAGTTATTATTTATAGACAATTACACTTGGTATAGATTCTTGTATATTGATACAAAGTTACAATTACATCGAATATTGTATACATGACTGCTTCTACCCCTGCTTTAAAACATTTTTATATATTGATATATGATGTAGGAGGTTCTTCTGTCTATGTATTTCAATATATGCTTTCATTGGTTGAATAAAGAAACTGCCTTGGCCTTTTTGATAGGGCAGCACTTAAGTAGGTGGAGTAGACAGAACTGAATGCTGGGAAGAAGGGCAGAGTGACAAACACCATGGTTCTCTCCTGCCAGAGATGGATGCTAGTTAGACTCATGCTGGTAAGCCACAGTCAAGTGCCAATACACATTAATGGAGATGGGTTTTAAACTAATATGTGAGAGTTTGTCAATAAGAGGCTAGAGATAATAAGCCAGGCAGTGTTTAAATGAATACAGTTTCTGTGTGGTTATTTCAGGTTGTAAGCTGGCAGGGTGGCTAGGACCAAAAGCAGGCCCTCACACAACAGATTGGTGCCCAACATGATGGACTAAATCCACTTAAAAAACCTGAGAGGGCTTTAGAAAGGAGAGAGCGAGGGAAGGAAGAGAGAGAGGAGAGAGAGAGAGAGAGATGCGGGAGAGGAGAGAGAGACGGAGGAGAGAGATGAGAGAGCGAGAGAGAGAGAGAGGAGAGAGAGAGAGAGAGTTTAACACAGCTTTTTGCTGTTGCTGGTGGCATGCCACAGAGAGAATTTCCTGACTCAGTAGCCATACAAAAAAGCTTGCACAGTTTTAAAATGTGGCTTCCTGGGCTGTGCCACCAGTGTGAATTCTGGCTATGAAACATTTCAATGGCTTTTGTGGGACCAGATGTTTGTGTGCCCACTCGGGGATGGGAACAAAGTACCTGAGACCATGCCTGTGGCTCGACGCTCCCTGCCTGTGCAGGTGGCGGGAACAGTTCTACTAGGTGTGCACAGGCAGGAGAGCATGGCGGACTCCTGCCGCCATACACAGAGATGTTTCCAGGCTGCGCAGTGCTCTGCATGGTAGATTGGGCTGTAACTCAGATGAAAGCGTTTATGTGCTGCAGGCTCTCTCCGGGTTTGACTGCTGAGCATGGCTCCTGCCTGGTGGCCCCCAGAGATACTATAATGATACATCCACCATTTTGAAATTGGAGAGAGGTGGAGCCAATATCCAGAACAGCTGCAACCAAGCTGCTTAGCATTTTAAAAGCTCTTTCAAGACAGTAGAAAATTAAAGACAATACAATAGGACAGATTCAGACATAAAAGACCTCTAAATGGGTCATAGTGTTAGACTAAAGTTGTAGGCTTGGAAGAGAGAGAAAGAAAAAGAGTACATCAAGTCATAAAACAAGTTATTGCTTTAAAAAAGGTTAAAGTATTAAAGAGACAGAGTTAGTACAGATAGTCACAGATAAAAAAACAAAAAAATAAGCCACCGTAAAAATGGAAAATCCAGAGAGTCTGGATTTTGTGTATTATCGTGTTTTCTTTAAATTTTTGACTTTTGAAAGAGCTAAGTACAGAGAAGATGTTCATTGTATGGGACTGCTAAGCTAACCAGCATGGATATTATAAAGGTATTAGACTTCAGAATTTGGGGTCTAAGGATATGATGCTTTGGAAAAGATGTTTCCTCTTTTGTTTTCACAGAGGATGAGACTCTGTGGATTGCTTCTAGTCCAATATGATATGATAGACCCACACCTTCCTGAAAGGTGCCGTAAACACCCTCAAAAACTTACTTTGCCTCAACTGCTGACTGAGATGAACTAGAATACAGAATACACCATTAAAGACCTGATTAACAGTGCTCCCATATAGCATTGGAGACAAAAACTATGCCCATATTCCCAATATTGTTTATAAATTTTCTTTTACATTTTAAGGGGGATATGATATAGATATGAATAATTTGCATTGATATGAATCTTGGTTTTATTGATACTAATTTAAGGTCAATTTTGTTATATGCATATTTATGATTTAATTAAGGTATTGTGATTGTGTATTTCATTTAAAAATGTAATATATAATTATATATAATATAAATTAGAAAGTGTAGGTTGTTAATGGATAATCATCTATAATAGTCAAGTTTGTAGCCATGTTAGTTAGATTTCTAGATGTGCATAGATATATTCAGAAAGCATTCTTCATATCTTTCAAAGACTACAGAATATGGCATTTAAGATGCTTTAATAACTTAGGATTTTTCATGACAATGAGACACATCTGCTCCTAGTAGCACCAATCTACTTCCTGAGAAAGATGGGCAGCAAAGAGGCTCCTTATGGAGTTGGTTAGACATTTGGGCAAGAAACTGCTCTTGCCTGGACTGTTGCATAACCAGGACATGAAGAACCCTCAGAGAGAGGACTGCTGAACTTGCCTAAATGTGAGATGGTCTTTTGGGGTTCCTGTTTCATGAAAGAGTCTGTGAGACATTCTACAGGACACAGATAAAAGTGACTGAACTGTCTTTAAATTTTTCTGCTTTATGGAAATGTCTGCTGGATACTATGGGCCTGTAGGCTGAAGATGGATGCCCCAAATGTACAGAAAAACTTTGGGTGACTGTCCAGGAAGCGAGATGTCTCTGTAATTTCTAGAGTTTTGGAAGATGCTTACAATATATTTCCTGTTTACTTAGGTAATATTATATCCTTCTGGAGTCTTTGATAGAGTTGAAGAATAGATAGATAGTTATAGTTTTCCTTTGTTATGATAAAAGATAAAATAGATATAAATATTGTAATTATAATTCTTGTTTGATAACTGTTTTGTTATATTCTAATTTTACCATGTTAAAGTTAAAGTCTTCCTTTTGTTTTTAAACAGAAAAAGGGGAAATGGTGTAGAGGTTTCTTCTGTCTATGTGTTGCTTTCATTGGTTGCATAAAGAAACTGCCTTGGCCTTTTTATAGGGCAGCACTTAGGTAGGCAGAGTAGACAGAACTGAATGCTGGGGAGAAGGGCAGAGTGGCAGACACCATGAATCTCCTGCCTGAGACTGACGCTGGTTAGAATCTTTCCTGGTAAACCACAACCTCGTGGTGATACACAGATTGGTGAATGAAAATGGATTAGATCAGGTTGTGAGAATTGGCCAAGAAGAGGCTAGATATAATGGGCCAGGCAGTAATTTAATTAATACAATTTCTGTGTGATTATTTTGGGTATAAGCTAGCTGGGCGCGTGGGACAAAACAAAGGGACCCCCCTCCTACAACAGATATATATTTATCATATTCCAATGTATATTTCTACCTCTGATCAAGATACTTATATATTATTTATATTTTGAGGTCATTTTTCTCATTTCTTTCACAGTTTATTGTATAATATTCTAATATGAAGTCTTAGTCTTTAAGTTATATAGGTATTAAGAATTATAGATCAATAGTCATCTATGTTTGTCCTACTTATAGTTAGAATCAGGTTCTTTAAGTACATAGAGATTATATTCTGCATAGATAGGTAATCTTCAACCACTTCAAAGAGGTTGTAGAATATGGCACTTAAGTAACTTAGGGTTCTGTTGAATAGAGACACAATTGCTTCTGGCAGCACTGATCTATTCCTGAGAGAATGTTGAGCATTGAGAACACTTCATTTGGAGCTTGTTTTCTTCTTGGCAAACTGGCCTTTGGGCAAGAACTGCCCATGCTTCAACCACTGACAAGGTACATTGATGTGGGAGAGTCTTCTGTTTGTGTTGATTCATTAATTCGTAATAAAGAAACTGCCTTGGCCCATTTAATAGGCCAGCCCTTAGGTGGGTGGAGTAGACAGAACAGAATGCTGGGAAGAAGGGAAGTGAGGCAGACCCTTCAGGCAGTCGCCATAGTGAGTCGCCATGTTTCTCCTCTCCAAGACAGATGCAGGTTAAGATCTCTCCTGGTAAGCGACCACCTCGTGGTGCTATATAGATTACTAAATATGGGTTAAAGCAAGATGTAAGAAGTTAGCCAATAAGAGGCTTAAACTAATGGGCCAGGCAGTGTTTAGATGAATACAGTTTCTGTGTAATTATTTCTGGTGGAAAGCTAGCCGGGTGGTGGGATGCAGCCCCGCCACTCCATCAACAGTACATGGTATCTTGAAATGGATAAGGAAGACTGTTAAATATTGCCAAGACAGGGTAAGACAGTTTTGAAAAGTTTCCTACCTCTGAAAATTGTCTGTCAGTTATTCTAGGCCTTAGCCAAAGTTGGTTGCTTCAACATTGCAAAGAGACTTTGGGTGATTACCTAGGTAGCCAGTTGTCTCTGTCATTTGTTGCACATTTTGGAAGTTTCTTGTTTGCACTTCCTGCTTACTCAAGTAATATTATTTCCCTTCTCTGGTCTTCAATGGGATTGAAAACTAGATAGTTGCAGTTACTTTCCTCTCATGACTTAGCCAAGTTATTATTATATAAGACTTAAACTAGTTAGGATAGGATAATTATTGAATATATTTGTTCTTATTGTATATAATTTTGTATTAGGCTTAGAACTCTCTTACTTAAGCAAAAGGGGGAGGTGCTATGAGAAGTCTTACAGCCAGTGGTTACCTGCCCACTGGGGTGTGGCCTCATACTATTTATGCCAGTGTAGAGCATGCATCCTACCTCTTTTCTGGTTGCAGGAAACTGTATTTGTTAAATCATTGCTTGGCCCATTAGCTCTATCTTCTTATTGGCTAACTCTTACATATTAATTTAACCTATCTCCTTTAATCTGTGTATCATCACGAGATCATGGCCTACCAGCAAAGTTTCAACATGTCTATCTTTGGATCCATGGCATTCCCCTGACTCTGCCCTTCTTTTTCCCAGCATTCAGTTCTGTCTTTCCTGCCTAAGTTCTGCCCTATCAACAGGCCAAGGCAGGTTCTCTACTCATTAACCAATAAAAAGCAACACATAGACAGAAGGACCTCCCACACCACTACAAAGTGAGTTCCATAACTACAGAAAAACCCCATCTCAAAGACCAAAACAACAAAAGGAGAAAGCAAGCAAACAAACAAAACCCCCACAACACTCAGATACTTGTTATAGTAGTCTAAACATGACTAGTAACTACAATAGTATTCTATCACATATTTGGGCAACTCCATGTGGCCCAGTCAAATGATACAGAAAATCAGCTGGTACAGAGGTCAGCACCCAATTCTGGAAACATTAATGCAGAGACTTCTAATTTATAAAACTCAGGAACCCAGCCTATGCTCCTAAGCATTCATTAGGAGTGTGTAAAATACATTGACTAAGTTGGTGATAACCTCTAGACAGGGAACCTTGCAAAAGAGAAATACTTCCTGGTGATGCTGAAAGAGTACTCGAAAGAGACCTTCCCTCTTTTAATTTTATTCTTTTCTCATATACTACATCCTTACCAAAATTTCTCCTTCTCCTCCCCAGTCTCTCCCTCAATCTCCCACTTCCTCTAGATCCACTTCCCCCCCCACCCCTGTCTCCCCTCAGAAAAGAGCAGGCCTCCCAGGGACATCAACCAAATGTGGTGTAACATGCTGCAATAAGATGAGGCTGGAAAAGATAACCCAGTAGTAGTAGGAGGAGGGTCATACAAGCAGGCAAAAGAGTCAGCAACAGCTACCGCTCGCATTGTTAGGAATCCCACAAGAACACCAAGCAACCCAGTCATCTCTCTCTTTCTCTCTGTCTGTCTCTCTGTCTCTCTGTCTCTGTCTCTGTCTCTCTCTCTCTCTCTCACACACACACACAACACACACACACACACACACACACACACACACACACACACACACACACACACATATATATGACTTGGTCAGACTCCTATAGGGTCTCTGATCTCTGCAAGTCCCCACGAGTCCTGGTCAATTGATTCTGTGAGCTGTGTTCTCCTGGTGTCTGTCCCTGACCTCTCTGGTTCCTCAAATTCCTCCTCCCCCTCTTCCCCTTCTTCCCCCTCCACCCCAGGACTCACTGAACTCTGCTAAACATTAGTTTAACAGCTGTGGACTCTGTACCTGCTCCCATCAGCTATGGGATGAAGTCTCTCTGATGAAGATTCTGTTAGGTTCTAGTCCCAGAACACTCTGCAGGTAGGGCAAACATGTTTGTCTTTCTAGGTCTGGGTTGCTTCACTCGGGGTGATTTTTTTCTAGTTCCATCTATTTGTCTGCAAGTTTTATGATGTCATAGTTTTTAACAGCTGAGTAACACTCTGTCATGTAAATGTACCACATTTTCTTTATCCATTCCTCTGTTGAGAGACATCTAAGTTGTTTCCAATTTCTGGTTTTTATAAACAAAATGCTGTGAACATAGTTGAGCAAGTGTCCATGTGACAGGATGGAGTATCCTTTGGGTATATGCCCAGGAGTGGTATAGCTAGGTCTTGAGGGAGATAAATTCCCAATTTTCTGAGAAACTGCCATATAGATTTCCAAAGTGGTTTTACAAGCTTGCACTTGCACCAGCAGTGGAGGAATATTCCAGTTACTCCACATTCTTGCCAGCGTGGACTTCAAGAGGACCTTCTTATCTGAGGTAAGGGTTCTTTTCTCCCAGAGTTATGACTGACACATCTAGTCAGTGTTGTGGGGTAACTACTCTATGTATCTGTTCACTGTTTCTGGAGCAGCTACAAAGTCTGGACAGATAAGGGTAGGGAATCCTAGCAAGTTGGGACTTTGCTCCCTTGGGCCAGACCCTCGCTTCCTAACAATGCACCCAGCAACCTGGGATCCCTCTCCTGAGTCAAACTGCACATGTACCCCACTTTAAAACATGGGGGTGTTATTATTCTTTAGCATCCCTTTGTTAACTCCCCTTTGTGGTTAGTTTCCATTTTAAAATGTCCTGGAAAGGATCAGGGAACCAGAGGAAGGGGCCAAATCCCAAACCAGTTTAGGGTGTGTGCACAGTAAGGCAAACTGTGTCTTCTGAACTTTTAGTGGAAACATGATTGGCATGCATATGACAAAATCAGATGTACCATCATATCAGTACAAAAACCACAGCTCCCATCTTAAAGGGAACAAGAGAGTTTATTCTAGAACCATTTTGTGTGACCATGGCCTTGAAATACAGATTTAGGTTACCCCAAGTCCCATGTTCTAATGTGGAAGTAGTTTCATGAAGTTTTATAGTTTTATAGAAAGAAGGTCATAAATCAAAGCAAGTTTAAAATACATTGATGGTGATGTGGGAGGTCCTTCTGTGTATGTGTTGCTTTTATTGGTTAATGAATAAAGAAGCTTCTTTCAGCCAATGGCTTAACAGAGTAAAGCCAGACTGAAAAAGATATATAGAGAGAGTAGGCGGAGTCAATGAGACGCCATGTAGCCACCAGAGGGGAAAGATGCTAGCAGTCAGGTGGAACCTTGCTGGTAGGCCACGTATTTTGTGGTAACATATAAGATAATGGAAATGGGTTAATTCTAGAAGTAAGAGCTAGCTAGCAACACTTAAGCTATTGGCCAAATAGTAATATAGTTTCTGAATGAGTATTTCAAGTCAGGGCTGTTGGGAAAAGAACAATCAGCCTCCTACTACATATGGGTACACCAGAGATGTGGCTCAGTAAGATGGTGGAAGATTTTTGTGTGGGCTGGAGATGCTATCTGATGACATTCTTAGCTTTTGGGTTGGCAGAAGCAAATGGTCTCATAAATTAATAGATTCCGTAAAGGTTTCTATTGATTAAGTCACAAGATGTTAGTTCCAACATAGAGAAGGGCATGGAACTAGCCAGAGCTAAGGTAACTAGACCCTGGACCTGCAACATCCCAACTTATCCACAGTACTAAAATTCTAAGAAGACACAGCTTCTCTTCAGGGGTTTTCTTTCACAACGGGAAAGTACATGTGTGAAGAGAAAGGCTTATATAGCACAAGCCTGCCAAGTCAGAGAACTACCTATGCTATATGCACCAGCAACCAACCCTTCCTAGACTGCATAAAAGAGAGTCCCCAACAACAACCAGGTATCCTACTGCTGCCATATACTGTAGGTTGTATGCTACCTCTTTAAATAAAACTTATTGCTGCTTCACCATTTATATGAGAAGCACCTGGTCCAGCAAGACCACCATAGCAAAAATGACAGCCTAAATTTTTATCTGAGGCATCTCCTACATGTTCTGTTGGCTGGGTGCAGGGACCATTTCTTTACAAAGAGGAGCTTTGTTAATACTAGCTCTGTATTTCCCCAGTCTCTCTTGCCAAGACACAGGTACAAGATCCACATTTTACAGATCTCGAAGTCTCCATCCATAGTGGATCAGCCTTTGGTGGCATAACATTTCTGAAGCACATGGTGGGCCAATCCCATTCTCCTGTGAAAAAGAAGAAGAGAAAGGAACTGGGCCCCATTGTTCCACTCAAGGGTTATGTGCCCCAGTGATCAGATGACCTACCACCATTCAACACCATCTCTTAAAAGTCTTAGCACTTCCAAACAGCACCAAGATTTTAACACACGGGACACAGGGTGACATTCCAGACCCCAACCCCAACACCACATCACTTCCTTTGCTGTTTTTTGTTCCTCAACATGTGATAAAATACCAGAAAGAGACAATTAAGAGGAGGATTTAGGCTCATGGCTCTGAGGTTTTTGTTGACCGAGGTTTCTGTCCCATCCAGTCCCACAGCCATTCAGTCCCAAAGAAACACACAGAGGTCTACATTAATCATAAACTGATTGGCCTAATTAGCTCAGGCTTCTTATTAACTCTTATAACTTATATTATCCAATAATTCTTGTCTGTGTTAGCCATGTAGCTTGGTACCTTTTTCAGAGAGGCATTCTCATCTTAACTCCTCTGCATCTGGGTGACAACTGCAGGCTGAATCTTTCCTCTTCCCAGAATCTTCCTATATTCATTGTCCCTCCTCTACTTCCTACCTGGTTGCCCCACCTCTACTTCCTGCCTGGCTACTGGTCAATCAACATTTTATTAAACAAGTACAAGAAACAGATCTTTACAGGGTAAAACCATTGTCCCACAGCAGGTTTTAGTTTAGGTTCTGCTGGCGCCATTTCTTTGGGGCTGAGGCAAAGCTGGACATCATAGTGAATGGGATGAAGAGACAAAAAGAACCAGGGCAAGTCATACCCTTCAAGGGCATACTCAGTGATGACTTCCTCCAGCTATATCCCATCTCCCGATGATGTCACCAGCTTATGACTCCAACAATGGATTAGTCCACTACTGAGGTCAGCATCCTCATGATCCAATCACCTCTCCAAACTGCACCTCTGAATACCAAGAAACAAGCCCTCCAAACACATGCCTTCGGGGGCAGGGACATTTCTTCTTCAGCCCTGGCATTAGCCAGTGAATTATGAGAGAAAGTGACTGGTCACTTCTGTTGGAAGTAGTAGTGGCTGCTGCTAGTTCCCCGTGTCGCTCAGCTATTGAGATGATCTGGACACATAATAAGGAGAACTACACTGAGCTGTCATCTGAAGGGTGGCTGCCCTCAAAAGTCACTCCCAGCCACCAGAGCATTTGTGCATGTAGGAAACCAAGCTTCCTTGCTTTAAGTCTCCAAGCCTTAGGAGATGTTGTGAGGAAAGCCAGCATAGGTCTAGCATCTCTCTGGTGCAATGAACAAGACTCTCTAACATGCTTGACCAACCAAATGGAACCTAAATATATTTATGTATAAAATGAGAAAAACCAAATTGCTCCAGACAGGGAGATCAAGAAAAGAAAGCAAAATGGAAATGAGTAAGACTATGGTTGTCTGTATGCTAATATAATCCCTCATTACCATCTTGTGAGTCCCCAGAAGCGTAGACCTGAAACATTTATGAATACCTAGTAAGAAGATAATTGTTCTGTCATTTATTAATACGCTTGTGTTTATTGTTCATTTGTTTGCTTAAAGGTTTTGTTTTTAAATTGGGTAGAAGCCAGTGAAGGGGTGGAGTTTAATGGCATGCTCTGATGTGGGTGGGAGGAAGGGGGAGGGGGGAGGAGGTGCAGGAGAGAGGGAGCTCATGCTGCTAGTCACAGGAACTGGAGGCAGAGGAAGTTGTGGAGTCAAAAGATGATTAAGAACATTGCTGACCACCACTAGACCCACTTGTGAAGTAGTTACTAGTGCCAACCAATGGCCTTGGCCATCTCTTTCCCTTTAATCCTCACGTGACTGCCTTCAGTGTAAGGTCTCTTGTTATCTTGTTTTAACAGATAAGGAAACAGAGACATCGGGAGGTAAATGGTTCCTTTTCTGTCATTTAATTCTTAGAACAAATGTTTTGTTTTCATCTCTGGACTCTCCAACTACTTTTGTCTTTATCTGCACTGGTTAGTTTTTTATTTTATCAAGTTTTTATCAACAAACTACAGTCACTTAGGGAGAGGAAACACAGTTGAGAAATTGCCTTTGTCAGACTGGCCTGAGGTCTGTCTGTGGGGACATCTTTTTGATTAATGACTGATGTGGAAAGGCTCATCCCACTGTGGGTGATGTCAGCCCTGGACAGGTGGTCCAGGTAGACATTTCTGTCTATCAGCTGATTAACTCAGTAACAGAAAACCTCCTAACACACAGGGTTTACCAACCGGACACTTGCAAAGACTCCGAGGTATGAAGCAAGGGCACATCAACACGGGCCCAGAGTATGTCTCATGATAGTGAGGGTCAACGATTTCTCTCTGGTCACACAAGAGTGGCTTCATTTAATAAATTGAATACAGTAAAGGCACAATCATATCAGGTTTATCTTTTCAGAAGAGTTTCAACTCCATTGAGCTGAAAATTCTTAACAAGCATTAAATACTTACATATGTAAAACACAAAGTTCAATATATCCCCTGGGAAATGAATCAACACAACTTTGGCTCTTGTGAAAAACAGATTACCGATTTTGTAGACAAAAATTTGAGTACATGGAATCAGTTCTTACCCATGGTTGGAGCTTGTTAAATATTTGTTGGATGAGACAGGAGACAATGTTCTCCAGTCAGCTCCAGTCACATGTTTACACAACACAAATTTGAATTCTGCTGTTGGTGGATCCCCGTCTCTTATATCTCTTGGTAGTCACAGTCTGTGAATGACTGTCCACTGTGAATCCCGGGTCTGTTCTCGTATGAGTGGCTTTGGCCAGGGGACCAGCAACAAGTGTATATCTATACACTTGAGCATATTCATAATCCAGTGCTAGGGAGGCAGGGACAGTGCGTTCCCTGGGGCTTGCTGGCCACCTTGCCTCAAAAAATAAGGTGGAGAAATGATCAAGAAAGACAGGAGATATTGATCTCTGGCTTCTGCCTGCATGCAATGTGCACCCCCTCTATCACAACTGCATGAACACACACACACACACACACGTACACACATGTTCACACATACCCCTACACAGAAAGCCCCTCTATCACGTCTGCATGAATACACATATACATACACACACATGTGTACACACACCCCTACACAGACAGCCCCCTCTATCACAGCTGCATGAATATACACACATATACGTGCACACACATACACAACCCCTACACAGACAATTCCCTTTATTATATCTGTATGAAAGCACGCGCGTGCACGCGCGCCGCGCACACAAACACACACACACACATGCGTGCGTGCGCAAACACACACGCAGAATGCTATAAAAATAGGTAAATGTGGCAGTCTTTTTTTTGAAAACTTATTTTCATAAAATAGGTGGCAACCCTAACTCGGCTCACAGACTGTGGTTGAACAGCTCTGTTTTAGCCACTAGCATGTGGGAACATTTGCTTTGCCCAACAGATAACCGAAACAACCTGCCGTCTCTCCTCGTCATTTATTCAAGGTGTCCTCATCCAGAGGACACTCCACAGATATGACTTCATTCCTGATGACTCCCTGGTGTGGAATGCCCTCATTTCTCAAGCCTGGCCTCAGGAAAATTAAAAGTCAGCAGTGGATGTTTTTAGCCAGCCTGTCAGAAGGTTCCTAGAGGGGAAAAAAAAAGTTATGCTCCTTTCCCAGTAGTGGAGGGTGCCAGTCCTTGTGGTGGTTTGAATGAGAATGGCCCTCATAGGCTCCTATGTTTGAATTGCACCATTTGGAAAGGATGCAGAGGTGTGGCCTTGTTGGAGGAGGTGTGTCCTGTCATTGGGGGTGGGCTTTGTGGTTCAAAAGCCCATGTTTCTGAAACTGTAAACAAGCACTCAGTTAAAGGTTTTCTTGGTGCCTCATCATAGCAATAGAACAGTTCCCAAGTTCCAAATTGTGGTAGAGGCTCTCCTTTCCTGCCCCAGAGCCAAGAGAGTCTGTAGGACACAGAAGACTAAGTTTCCCGGCCCCATTCTATCGTTGGAAGTCGTTAACTGTCCCTGTGAAATTGTGGCTAACCCCACCAGCTCACTCATTGCCGAATAGCTCACATTTCCTGCTAAGACTCTCAGAATTCTCAGGAGTAAATTAAAAAACAAAAACAAAAACAGAACCAGTGCACAGCAACTAGGTAATCGGCGGCCAGGAAGAGGGAGCCCCAACCTTGGCTGCCGGAAGCTGCTGGTGTAGTGGCTAGGTAAACAGTGTTTATCCCTGATTCAAGCATCCTTAACCAAAGTCCTTGAGGGACCCTGTGGCCTTAGACAAATCATTTCCTACTCCAAGGCTAAGCTTTTGCTTTTATAAAACAGTAATGCTTGTGGTATTTATGTTTGTGTTTTGGTGACAAACAATATCCATGTATTTATTGCAGGATCAAATACATCAAATATTCACTAAATTGTGGTGATCGTAATTATAAACTCCTTGTCAGTCATTTCAATAGAGTTGCCTAATATATTAGTTAAAATGGTTCCTCCATACAGGGCCACTCTGAAACTCACTCATGGCCATAAATTTGCTAGGTAGCCTAGGCTGTTCTTGAACTTGTGCTGCTCCTGTCCCAGCCTCCTGTACATGACAGTTCCTAGTTTTCTAAACTGTCCTCATATTTCTGTCTTATTTATTCACACCAATTTATTTTTACTAACAAGCATCATGGACACTGATGTCGGTCCAAAGGGAAGATGGGTGACAAAGCTCTCTGCAGGCTTCTGAGAGAAACTAGAAGATTAGAAAGCTAAGTTAGCCCTTGGGACCTGATCCGGACAACAGAGCTCCTGCTCCCCACCTCGCCAGGGGTCCAAGGGTGGGAGGTGGGGGAGTGAGGGGGCTGGGAGGGCAGTGAGTGTGAGACTGTAAACAAGGAACTTGGCTGATGGTGAAGTCTAGGAGACAGAGCTGGGGGCTTGAACGCAAGTCCTTCTTAGGTAGCATGCTACTTTGCAGAAATGAGGAAAACTGTACATCGGGAGAGACGAGAAAGGCCATGATGTGGCGAGCCAGCAGAAGCCAGCTTAGTAGGAGCTTACCGTCTCTGAGCTTGGTTATTCTGGCCCTGAAGCATTTTGGGGCTTTAAGACACATCCCCCACAGCAGCCGCCTGTCCGACTTTCGCGTTTCACTAAGGATGCAGCAAGGTCTTTAGAAAGCTGCTTTTCTGTTTTGCTTTTTTCCATCCTTTCAATTTTGTTTGCTCTTGGATCAACTCTAACGGCTGTGGGGGCCATGACTGTAGTCTTCTTGGGAATATTAAAATCTAAAAATAAAATCTGGTTCCTTGGGCTGTGCCATGTGCTGTTCTTGGCGGACACTAGATGGCGCTCACCATCTACTCTTGAGTGTCCTGTTGGTGCTTTCTGCTCTGTAATAATATTATTAATAGCGAATACAGTAGTTATTGAGAAGTCATTGTTTGCTTAGTAAATTACTACGTTAAGCACTTTACATAAATTATCTCATTTAATCCTTGCCACAGTCTTTTAAGGTAGGTTCTTGTTTCCTTCATTTACAAGGAGGTTAAGTAAATTCCCTGAATTAACAAAGCTAAATTAGCTGAAATGCATCAGGATTCCAGCCTGGTTGTTTGGTTTCTTCCTTCCTTCCTTCCTTCCTTCCTTCCTTCCTTCCTTCCTTCCTTCCTTTCTTCCTTCCTTCCTTCCAAGTATTTTATTTTAGATTTTTAAAAAATGTTTGTAGATGTTTTTACCTGCAAGTATGTCTGTGTATCACTGTGTGTCTGGTACTGGTGAAAGTCAGAAGGGGCATCAGATCTCCTGGAACTGGAGTTACAGATAGTTGTGAGCCACCGTGTGGGTGCTGGGAACTGAACTCAGATCCTCTGGACGAGCAGAAAGTGCTCTTAACTTCTGAGCCATCTCTCTAGTCCCTGACTTTGGGTTTTTGATGTCTGCCTTTGACCTCTTCCTTTGCTGTTATTTCTATGGCTTGAATGTGTCTTCAAACTTTCATATTCTGAAACTTAGCCCCAGAAAGCCAACCGATAGGCAGCATTGGGGGTGAGACCTTCTGTTGGTGATTGGGTTATGAGGCCTCTCTTCGAATGGGCCATTCCATTTATCTGAATGGGCTAAGGGATCAATGGATTGTCCTGGGAGGGTTTTGCTACAAAAATAGGCTCCGTGTTTGGTCAGCACTTTCTTGATCCAGAAAGAAAGCCCTTAGCGGATGCCAGCACCAGGCTCTCTTGGACCTCCCAGCTTCCAGACGCACAAGAGAAATAAACTGCTTGCTTGCTCTAATGACTTTCCTCACTCCTGTCACAAATATGTGACCAAGCAGATTCCAGAAGGAGTGGGGGAGGGAGGGGGAAAGGAGTGGGAATAGAAGGGGAAGGAGTGGGGGAGGGAGGGGGGAGGGAGGGGGGAAGGAGTGGGAATGGAAGGAGGAATAAGTGGAGGAGGGAAGGGGGAAGGAGTGGGGGAGGGGGCATGCTTTGGCTGACAGTTGGAGGGGTGTGATGGTTAATATCACCAGTGAGGAATGATCCTGACTGGGCTAACTCAGGTGGGATCCATCTTAAACTTGGGTCTTGCTCCTGGGCATCAGACAGAATAAAAGGGGGAAAGGGAACTGAGCATGGATGCCCATCACCCTTTCCTTCCAAACTGTGGGTGTAATGCAACCAGCTGCCTCAAGCACCTGCTGCCAGGACTTCTCTGCCTGCCATGATGAACTGTATCTGAGACTGTGAACCCCAGTGAAACCATTCCCTCTTCAATGGTTTTTGTCAGAGCAAAAGGAATGTAAGCAAGACGGAAGGTACTGTCCATCACAGTGAGGGAGGATTGCGGTAGGAACATGAGGTGGCCAGCTGGTCACATTGTATGCACAGCCATGAAGGGGGTGGGGAGAAAATGAGCTAGGTTTTTCTTTTAGTGTAGTGCAGGACCTCGCTTAGCCTGTGGGATGGTACCTTCCATTACCAGGGTGGGTCTTCTCTGCTCTAGAAACACACTTATGGACATCCCCAGAGATATGTTTCCATGGTGATTCTAAAACCCATCAAATCAACAATGAAAATTAACCATGAACCATGGCACCATCCTTCTTTATAAACTGTCCAGTCTGTGGTGTTGGGTTATAGTAACAGAAAGCTGAGTGAGACAATTTCATGGAGAAGACAGTTGGCCACTTGTTACATAGTAGGCCTGGTGTGAAGGGTTTATAAATTCTTCATTTAGCACTTCTAAGACCCTGCGAGGTAAGTATTCTTGCCCATTTTAAAAATGAGAGCACTGAGGGATGAAATCACCATCAAGCCAATAATAGCTATGTACTTTCATAGCCTAGCTCCCGAGAGAGGACCAAAAGGACGAGTATTGGTCCACTTAGCCTTGGTGGGGCCCGAAGGTTCTGGATCCACTCTAAGATCCTCTGTGAGTGCCTTCTGCTTTGTGTTTGAGAGCTCTCAGTGAGCTTAGCCTGTTGGAGAAAGCCCAGGTTTTGGGGCAGCTCCAGACTCAAATTTGGCTCCACTCGTATTGGCTCAGTGTAACTTCAGCTAAGCCTCTCTCCAGCTTGGCTTCTCTGGGCATCTGCTCCCTTGGCTGGAGGAATACAGAGAATGGTGTTGCATATAAGTGTTGGTATAAGTTCAGGGTCCGGGCAGGGAGCAGCCCTTGAGAAACTACATTCCTGTCCCTTCTCTCAAGTTCACAGCTGTAACTCGAGGCTGGCAAGACTTTGGCGGAGTGGGTCAGAGGACTCTGAAGATTGGCAGCATCCTTTCAGAGGTGCTGGGGGAAGCAGCTAATCAGCGCGTTTGCAGCCTTGCCGGCACCTCTGTCTGTGTCTACGCCTATGCCCACCACAGAACTTTCTGCCAGGCTAGAAGGGCTTTTTATCTGTCTTGTCCAGTGTGGTGGCCAAGACTCACATGTAGGTGTCAAGTACTTGAAATATGGCCAGTGTAACCAAGGAACTACATTTAGCTTTCATTTGATTTTAGGTCCTATAAATTCAAATGTAGTGGCTGTCTGCTCCCATGGCACAGCTCAGGGACAGCAAGGCTTCAGCCTCAGAGTCTGGCATGTCTGTGCTTTTAATCTTGTCCTGTTGCTGTAAGTCCAGATACCAGGCAGGGAACAGCATGTGAGAGACAGCCTTTCCCTCCCCGTCTCTCAGTCCTGACATTTTTTCACTCTCTAGGCTGAATGAGCAGATGTCAGTTACTCATGTGTGTCTTCTGTTCAATGCCTATGCAGGAAGCTGTGTGTGCTTGGAGGGAGGCTCGTGGTTTGGGGCAGCCAGACTCAGTCAGCACACAGCGTTTCAGAGAGAAAAAGAGGAAGGACCACATTACACTTTTGGGCATCCCAGAAGCAGGGAACCCAAACAACAGACCACAAATGAGCCTAGGATAAGTGCTAGTACCTAAGTCACACCAGCCACCTCCCCCGGTTATCTGTTGTTTGCTTGTGTGTGTGCCTGCCAGAGAACACAAGGGGAGGTCAAGGGATGACTCTCAGGAGTTGCTACCATGTATGACCCAGGGATTGAACTCAAATCACCTGACTTGGAGACAAATGCTTTTCTCTGTGGAACCGTCTCACTCGCCCATGTTTTATATTCCTCACAGCGATCAGTTTCAAGTCTTCAAGAGGAGGGTCTGAAAGGAAGGGGCTCTGCGGAGATAGTCAACTTCCTCAAAGTAGAGTCTCGGGGTATGGAGAAACCTCCCAGGGCCGACTCTGGGGACAGACTCTGGGGGACAGAGAGACCTCTGGGGACAGACTCTGGGGGACAGAGAGACCTCTGGGGACAGACTCTGGGGGTCAGAGAGACCTCCGGGGACAGATTCTGGGGGACACAGAGACCTCCGGGGACAGATTCTGGGGGACACAGAGACCTCCGCGGACAGATTCTGGGGAACAGAGAGACCTCTGGGGACAGACTCTGGGGGACACAGAGACCTCTGGGGACAGATTCTGGGGGTCAGAGAGACCTCCGGGGACAGATTCTGGGGGACACAGAGACCTCTGGGGACAGACTCTGGGGACTGAATGGGTGTCAGCAAGATGCGGGGTCCATAGGCTTCTGAGTGAGGAAGGAGAATATGCATGTTGCCCTAGGTGGCTCGGTCTGGAGCTCCCCACTTAGGTTACTAGGTGTGACTTCAGATGCTTCTTTGAAGAACACTGGCTCTTTCCACCCCAACCCGCCACGAGCCTGGTATAAAAATGCACTTGTAGTATAATGATAATAAACATTTGATTGATTGAGCTCGTGGTAAGGCAAAGGGAATGAAAGGATTACATCATTTAATTCCTCCCAAGAGCTTGGAGGCAGATGATCTTCGGCAACATTTTAAAAGCATTTATTACCTACCAACGGTTGCGCTAACTCTTAAACGTCATAATCTTCCCACCAGTAGGTCACTGCATTTCTACTTATCAAAAGTGTATGTACTACCTGGAGAGGTGCAGTAACCCACCTGTAACCACAGACCAGCAGGCAATGAAGACAGGATTAGAATCTCATCAAGTCTGGCTCCGACTTTTAGCCTAAGCCCCGCCCCAGAGCTGAGAGACGGTAATTTCCGGTTTTATGCTGCCTTGTTCATAGCAGCCCTGACCCGAAGGCAGTAGCATCCATAGCGGGTGGGAATAAGGAGAACGACTGCCTCCTAGTCTTGCTTAGCACAGTTAACACTGGAATTGCTCCCCAAATCAAGACGGATGCTGTTCCATAATGATGGTGGATGAACAAGGGGAAGAGAGGGCTGACTCCCCACTTTAGGAAATATTTCCTCCCCCATCCAACGGCCCCCGTCAGTTTGCGGGGAATGAGCACGTCATGCCATACTTGCCTCTAGGATACTGCTTAAGGAGATTGACTCGAATTCAAGACCAGCCTGGGCTACATAGTGAGTTGTCTCAAAAACAAGAAACAACAAACAAAACAAAACCCAAGAGGGCTGGGGAGATGACTCAGTGGAAAAGTACTTGCCATTGGAGCCTGAGGACCTGAGCTGGGATTCTTAGCACAGTGGGGGTGTTTCTGTATTCCCAGTACCAGAAGTGGGGTGGAGTCTAGCCATTGTAGGCAATTGGTGTTTTAGCTTGGGCGAGAGACCAAACACCGCGGAGAGTATTCATGAGGAAGTTACCTGGCTTTGGTATCTGGCCTCTTTACATGGTGCATACACAAATGAACCATGCACACCCTCGTGCACATGACAGAGAGGGGCCCTTCAACAAAGTAAGTCCAGGCCTTGGGAGCAATAGATCCAGGTTTCTATTCAAGTCTCAATCTACTACCTGGACAAACTTAAATTCTTTAAATTCTGTAGGCCTTAGTTTCCCACAAAGACAGTTTTAACTTGAAGTTTGTAAAAATCTAATGGCATTATAGAAATAAATACCCTTGTATACCTTAACCAATACTGTATTATGACTTCTGCCAAAGACAGTAAATCAGGAGACGAATTAGATGATTTATGCTTCAGAGGTGAACTGTGGGTCCAGAGAATGGAGTATATTGTCCTCCTGCGTCCTTTATAGTTCCACAACCCATCTCTCTGGCCCTCTGAGATTTAAGAGGGCTGTTTTTTATTGCAGGCATCCCTATGCGTTTCTTTCTTATTCCACTAGGTGGCGACAACTCTCCACCATTACTGTTTATCAGTCATTACTCTTCAGCTCTAGCGCTAGCAGTGTTGTGACTGGACCACTGGGAGCCATTTAAGCTATTCAGACTGAGGGGACTCTTTGGGAGAGCACTAAGAATCCCCCCAGGGCACAAATAGTCATCCATTAGCACCCACGAGGGATATCCTCCGGTCCTACCAGCGGTGCTGTCTGTGATGCACAACTCAGAATTTACATTTATAATAAAAACCTTCATTTTTTGTTCCCCAAACAAGGATACATCATTTCTAAATCCCCCAAAGGGGGCAGAGCCCTAATGACTAGGAAGTGAGCCTCACTATGGTGGGTACCTCATGGTGCTTGCTGTATGCCTCTATAAACACTGAATCCACTGTGTGAGCCTCACCCGTGAGCCCTTAGAAACAGACAGTCAGGGCCTCTCCTGGACCAGATGAGGAAGAACCTGCACTGCCAGCTGTCTCCACAGGTGACCGCCGCTCTCATCAAAATTTGATAACGTTGGTCTTTGGAATCAAGGAGGTCTATGCTTCCCTCCAAGCTGCTTTTAATTCTCCAAGTCAGTGGCGGTTACGCTAGGTTTGACGTCGCGTGTCATGGGTATTCTTACTCTATCGCCTGATTTGTTGGTTACCCTTCCGACAGCCCTTTAGCATACAGCCGTGTGCAGCTGAAGAAGTGGGACTCACAGGGACACAAGTGTCCAAGGGCAGAGCTGAAAAGTGAGCTCAGGTTTTTGGGGCCACGGAGATCAGACTTCAAGGCAGTCATGTGAGCAACGGCCAACAGCCACTCAGTGCTGACTCTGTGTCAGGCCAACTGTCACTCAGTGCTGACTGTGTGTCAGGCCAACAGCCACTCAGTGCTGACTGTGTGTCAGGCCAACAGCCACTCAGTGCTGACTGTGTGTCAGGCCAACAGCCACTCAGTGCTGACTGTGTGTCAGGTCAACAGCCACTCAGTGCTTACAGTGTACCAGGTCAACAGCCACTCAGTGTGTACCGTGTGTCAGGTCAACAGTCACTCAGTGTGTACCGTGTGTCACGTCAACAGCCACTCATGTCAGGAGCTCTAGAAGTCATGGACTATATTGTATTTTATCTAATTCTTTTGGAGGATGGAGCATCATTGTTCTCAAAAATGAGAAAACTGGAGCTGGAGAGAGACTCTGTGGTTTAAAGGGCCTTGCTTTCCTTGCTGGGAACTGGTGGCTCATTCCCTAGCATCCACATGGTGGCTCACAGCCATCTGTAACTCCATTTCAAGAGGATCTGACACCCCCAGACACACATGATGCACACACATATGTGCAAGCAGAACATTCATACGTATAAAATAAACAAACCTAAAAAGTGAAGAAATGGAAGGATAGAGACATCAGGTTGCTTGGTCAGGGCCACATGGACTGACCTAGAATTATGACCCATGTTAACCCTGAAAGGTCAGGTCAACTCCTCACACATGCGTTTTGGAACATACTTTTACTTTTTTTACTTTTTTTTTTTTTTTTTTTACTTTTGAGTAAGTATTTTCAGCATTAAGTTAATAGTGATGCTCAACACTTAGTCCCTTCTCCGAGTACGTGTCTAATTTCCTGAATAGCTATAACGGATTGCCATGGACTGGGTTGCAGAAAACAGCAGAGTCATGGCAAACAGACATAAGTAGGTATCTACATCTTCTCCAGCCTCCTTCTGGATCCTGGGGATGCTGGCCATCTTTCATGTCCTCGCCTCAGAGCAGCAGTTCCCAGACTCAGCTTCTGTCTTCATATGGGGTTTTCTCTTGTGTCCCATTTTCTCAGTACTGTTACCAGTTGCATTGATTAAGGGTTCATACCTCACTATGACCCCTCTAACTTTGCTAATTATGAGTGATTTTTACACACCATCACAGTCTCATAGTGGGGGTTTAGGACTCCACTATATGTTTTTCTTATGTGTGTGCATGTATCTCTCTCTCTCTCTCTCTGTGTGTGTGTGTGTGTGTGTGTGTGTGTGTGTGGCTGTGGGGGGGCATCCATTATCCTATCAATCAAAAGGCAGTACATAGGCTAAATACATGGTGAGAGAGCCCATATGCCAGGGTTGGAGCCCTGGCTCTGCCATCTAGTGACTCAGGGCAAGGGACCCAAGATTTTGCTGCACCCCTGCTGACCTGAAGCTCACATTACCACACTGATGTGGGCCCTGCTGGCCTTGTACTTGTGATCTCCCTGCCTCCGCTTCTCATGCTATACCTGGGTGGATTGTTTTGATGTGCATAGAACACCCAAAGGAGTTTTGTAGTAGAAGCTGCTTGTTCCCTGACCCCCTGACCTTCTGGCTCACCACATGGCTGACAGCTCACAATGGCTGTCACCTTGGCCAAGGCGAGTTACCTGTAAAAGAAACAGGATTTCCCCTTCCCAGTGTAGAGACCATTGTCCAGCTTGATCCAAGACCAAGTTCTTGCTGAGCACTGTCTCCTCATCTCTTTTCCTTAGAGCACTCTCCTGGAAGCCCAGCATCAATAAGCAGCGTATGTCTGAGTTCTGGCCTGTGGTCCTGCTTCCAGGGGACCTGACCTGAGAGAAGGCCCCAGGTGATGGTTCGGATTGTTGACATTCTCAGTTGTCTGGTGGTTTGCCTCTCTAACCCTCTGCCTCCAAACTTGCGTTACCGCCGTTTGCGTTACGTTTCAGCGTTCCTTTATGTGCCCTCTAACGTCAATAACTGTAAAGGTTTCTCCATACACATCAATGGTCTCTGGGCAAGGTCAGCTAGGCTCTGCCATAGGAAGCTGGCCACCTCTGATAGGTGTGATGAGAGCTGGAGTAGCCCTCTCCTGACCATGCTGCCCTTCTTCACCTGCTTCTTTAGACATCTGGCTTCTTAGTGAACCCCTCACAGTTTTTTGTATAGGAACCTGTTTAGTAGCAGGATCTGGGCCGAGGAATTACTGTTAAATCAGCTGACATTCCCACCCTGTCTGATTCCAGCTCTGTTGAGTTCTACCTTAGCCTCATTCATACTCCCTTTTTCTTCCTCCATCCACTGCCAATTAACAATTGACTACTAGGTGCCAGGTACTAACAGTATATATATTAACATAATACTTAGTGCAAACCTCAAAATGCCAAAACTCAAGAGATAGAGAGGGACTTTTGTTGTTGTTGTTAATAAAGATCAAGAGGTCAGAGAAACAAGGTCCCTTACTGTGGTCATGCAGTAGTTGAGGCCGAATTGAACTAAAGGAACTAGAGTTATCTGGAGGAAGAAGGTGACCAAAAGTAACCAGCCATGTTTTGTGTGCAACTGAATTCTGTCTAAGCACTCAAACCAAGGAACATTGATTTCCACTGGTAAATAATGCCATTCCTAGCAGGCATCCTTGGCTTTTCCCAGCAAGATGAACTGACCTCTTGAGTCTGTCCTGTCCCACAAGGCCTAAGATTTCCTCAGATCTTTTCCCTTCTACCTGCCACCTGAAGTGGGCTTTACTTAATTTCTGTGCCTCTGCTCCTCCTCCAACTCTTCAAGCCCCAGGCGGGCTCACAGGAAGGATTCATCATTTCCTTCTGACACAGTGATGGCAGCTTCTCCAGTTTCATTCAAGTTTCTGCCACTCAAGTTCTGATTCATTACAAAATTTGCATCTTCAGGCCTACATTTAAATTAAGGCATGCACGATTCTTGTTTGTCCCAGATACTGAGAAAGGGGTGGTTGTGTTATTTATCACAGCTTATTTACAGTGATGCTTGGGAAGACTTCATTAATTAAGCTGCCCAAACAGCCTCCTTCCTTCCCCTTCCCAGTAGCCCGCCCACTGATTAGAATTGAGTATTTGGAAATCACCACTTGCTAGCAACCTGTGGTCGATACTGGAATTAATAAGAACAAATTTGGGGGCGGGGGGAGCTATGACATTTTGTATGAAAAGCTTTGCAAATGGAAACACCCACTTGTCACTTTCAACAGTTCTGATGTCAGTCCTGTGTCCAGTGACCTTGTGTGTAAGTACCAGGCTTTGGAAAGCTCACGAGGAGTGAACAATCTAACCATGCAAGGCAAACTCAAGGCAAAGAGAAACAGGAAAGACCAAAGGGGAGTAGGATTAAAGTCAGTGGATGTTGGAGGACTGTGGGTCCTTGAGAAAGCAACTGGGAACTGGAGGGGTAGACGAGGAGGCGGAGGCCTGAGATAATGATGCAACTATCAGATGCTGGAGGGAGGCCTTTGGGGACACCAAAGAACCCTTAAATAGCACCTGAAATAAATCTCTTGTTTACTCTCACTGAGAAAGATGTGGGCTGAGGTTTTGCTGTGGTTTTGGGGTGGGATTCCCACAGTTGTGTGTGGAATATGATAGCAATGTTTTAGGAGATGAGGCTCTGAACATTTTAGGAGATGAGGCCTTGATGGGGGTCCCTGGGGGGCTTGCCTGGGGGAGGGATGTGCTTTGTCACAGACCTTTCCACTGGGGGTCTTACCTGGGGAGAGGGATGGGTGCTGTCCCAGGCCCTCCTGCTTTTCTTCCTCTTTCTTCCCTACTCAATAGACTGAGTAGCCTCTGCCATTGCCACAGTCCTGATGCATTGCCTTGTAATGGACAGAATGGATGAGCCAACAAGTGGCCTCCTTACTACCCTGGTGGTCAGTAAACCCTTTGGAGGCGGAGCTTCACTGGAGTAATGGGGCCACTGTGGAGCCTTAAAGTCTTCTACTTAGCCCAGGTTCCCAAATAAGCTCTGTTTCTGCTCTCCGACTTTAGCTGTAATGTCATCGCAGGCTCTTGCTACTGTGGCTTCCCTGCCATGATGGACCATAGCCTTTCTGGAACTGTAAACCAAAGCACACTTTTCCTCCATGGAGGTGCCTTGAATGAAGCATCTGGTCATAGCAATGACAAAAATAACTCAGAAATCCCCCCCACCGTTTTAAATATCAAAATCCAAAAAAAGCTTACTTCCTATTGCCCATTAAGATATTTTACTTTTGTTTTTAACTAGGTCATTCACCAGAGCTAGTGAGCCTTAGAGGTCAGGGCTCCATCATTAATCTGCCCACAAGGAAATTCTTCTTATTGCCCTGGGGCTGTCTGAGCTTATGGGACACAGGGTGGTGGTGGGAGAATTCCATTTCCTGTATTGCAACTCTGGTGAGCTGGGTGGATTGAGGACAGGGAAGCACATCCTTGTTCAGTCCAGGTCAGCGAAACCCTGAGGAGGGTCAGGCCTCTTGTCTGTGGCTTTCACCCATGACTCTTGCCACCCCACCCGCTACTGCTACTCTCAGTTAGGTGTTGACAAGTCTCTTTTCTTGGTTTCCTGAGGGAGTTCAGGAAAAGCATGTTGGGAATTCAACAGAACACCGGGGCTCTAACTGCTCCTGAATGAGACAGAATTAGAAAATGGTTTCAAATTGAAAACTTAATTTTCAATTAGTGTACATTCAGGCAGGAGTGGGAGGGCTTAGGAGGCGGCAGCTTGTTTGGTTAACATACTCTTTTGAAGGCGCACTCGTGAGCTATTAGTTAGCTTTCTCCTCGCTCCCCACTCCCTCCGCCCTAAAGCACTCCTAGCTCTGTAATTTGGCAGCAGAGGCTCCCTCACTGCCTGAAGCCCGTAATTCTCCAACTGACTCAGATGCCGCCGATGGCAGCAGCTGAAGCTTCTGGAAGTGGGGTGGAACCATGACTCTGAGTACACAGGCCAGCTTGTCTGCCTAGGGACTATCTGTTCTTCAAAAACACTTCTGGAAAAAGAAAACCAAACAGCACATTTCTCTAACATATTTGATCACAGTATTGATGGGCGTGCTCGTAAAGACACACTTTTGTACATAAGTCACACTAGCTCAGTGCATACACTGCTGGTGGTCTGTTTGTTCTGCGTTTCCCCCTCCCAGCCCAGACGCCCCTGGAGGAGGACAAGGTTGACTCTGTGCCCAAGTCCAGACGTCCACAGAGCGAAGGGGAAGCACGATGGATGATAGCCAGAGAGGCACAGATGTCTCAAATTGATGGCTGACCACCAGAACACGGGGGTGGCAGCTCTGGAATGAGTGACTGCCTTGTCCCTCTCTAATCTCACTCCCTATATAGTCTGTCAGCTGTAGATGAGATGGAAGACAGATTTTTCAGGCTCTTAATCCAGTGTTTGCTCAGATTGCCAGCCCTTGGAATAAACCATTTTCAGTTCCCACCTGGTCTCCCTGACCTCTGTGAGTGACAGGAAGCAAGGCATTCTGGGACCCCATGACTGTAGCTGCACCACAGGGTGAACCTACGAAGTGTAACTTTATGTTTGTGATTTGTGATGGGAGTGGGTCTGAAGGTAAGAAGGACCAGGATGGGGTGTGACATTGAATGTGGGGTGACATAGGCTGTGGGTTGGGACACGAGTGGCTTCATCCACCTGTTGCTACTTTCTTTCCTGCTCTAGACAGCTCTCATCTTCTTCACTCTTGTGTGGTCACCATTGTTTTGTCGTTTTTGTTGCTGGTTTTGGTTTTTCGAGACAAGGTTTTTCTGTAGCTTTGGAGCCTGTCTTGGAACTAGCTCTTGTAGACCAGGCTGGCCTCGAACTATGCCTATGCCTCCTGAGTGCTGGGATTAAGGCGTGTGCCACCACCGCCTGACTTTTTTTCTTTTAATGTATGAATGCTCTCTCTAGCCTGGGGTTCATATAACCACAGCCCATTCACCTTGGGTAGTCAGTCTCCACTGTGCGGCTTCAGTAAACAGGGGACTCAGGGAGGCACATTGACAAACCTGGGACCAGGAAATCAAGAATTCAGTCAGTAGAGCAGTGACTTTATTAGGCACTTCCCTCCACCACAGTGGGCCAGCCGCCGTGTCCTCGCTTGGCACCTTCAACCTTTCTCCTCCCTTCCAACTCGTTTCAAACATGGCAAAGCTGGCTGCAAAGGCAGGATTCAGGCATGCCGTCTTAGCGCTGACAGGGCTGCTGGCTCCAATGATTTGTCACTAAGGTTTTTCCTGACTCTTTCTTCAACCTTGGATCATATCCCAGCTCCAAGCTCCTGGTGACATCTGCTCCCCACAGATTGGTATGAGCACATTCCAAGTGCCTTTACCAAAGACTCTCTGTCAGTGAGTGTGAACCCCAGGCTAGTTTCTGCACCCCTTCCCATAGGCATCACGTCCAGCCATCTTGGTGAATATCTTACTCCCCCCCCCCCCCCCCCGCATTAAACTCCTCTCTACTAGAGAAGCCACCTGTGCCTACTGTTCCTTCATTAGTCTTCTCAAGGCCTTGAGCAACACTTGCTAATCCTCTCTTTGCCTCCTAGGCCAGTTTCCAGGAAGTGCTGGTTTAATTGAAGAAAGGTTGAGAGCAGCCCAGACTCCGCAGCCAGTGCAGTGTCTGTCAGCTTCCAGTCTTAAATGAAAGAGACTAGAAGAGAGGAGTTTGGAAAACAATTCTCGCCAGACAAATACCAGTGAATCTCGAAAGCTCAGAAGCAATTGACTTTGTGAAAGCAGAACTTAAAAGCAGGATTTTCTGGTTTGAATAGGTCTCTGAAGCACTGTCGTCCAATCCTTTTATAAATGGGCAGAGTTTGAGTTAAAGAGACTGAAGGGGCTGCTCTAGTAACTAACCAGGGACTGTAGAGAAAGTCCGGGACTCTTCTGGTTCCTAGTGGCTTTACTGCAGGCATAGTTAATCCTTTCTTCTCTTGCAAAAGCAGTTAAAAAGTTCTGACATTTAAATTACATTCTATTTATTTATTTATTTATTTTGGGGTGTGTGTGTGTGTGTGTGTGTGTGTGTGTGCGTGTGTACGTTTAATGAGTATGCTATGGTGAATGTGTGAAAATCAAAGGACATTTTGTGGGAGTCAGCTCTTTCCTTTTTACCAAGCAGGTCTCATGGTCATCAGACTTGTAGGCAAGCATCTTTATTGACTTAATCATGTCACCTCCCCAAGAAGGGTTTTGATGGTGGTATCAGTGCTTATGTATGTACAAATAAAAAAGACCAAAAATTTTGTTTTGTGTAGGAGTGTTTTGTCTGTGTGTGCATGTGTGTATCACCTGTACGTTGTGCCTGTGGAGGCCAGAAGAGGGTGTCAGATTTCCTGGAAATGGAGTTACTGATTTTGAGCTGCCATTTTGGTGCTGGCAACACAATCTGAATCCTCTCCAAGAGCAGCCAGTGTTCTTCACTACTGAGCCATTGTTCCAACATCAGCTTCATACAGCTTTTAAAGATATCGGCATCCTCAGGATTTAGGGAAATCTCAATCATAATTCTTTTGCTTACAGGAATCAAAAGTACAGTTTGTTAGGAAGAATTTCTGATTGTATGATTTCAGGAAAGTTGGCTAACTGGATCATACAAATCGGGACTAGAACAATTACTGGAATGTCCATAGCCCCTTCCTTCCTTTCCCCTTCTCTTCTTTTTCCCTACCTCATTCCTTTTCCATTTTGTTTGAGACAGGATCTTGCTACATATCCCAGGTTAGACTTGGTCCTGTGATCACTCCATGTCCTCAATCCCTGGGCATTTTCTGGTTGCCTAGATATGATGGGAGGAGTCAGGCGGCCTCCGCTGAGGCAATCATTTTAGTCTGGAGGATGGGATACTATCATTGGCATTATTTGATTCTGGAACCCAGTCTAGGACCAGTCAATCACCAGAGGTAAGCACAAAAGCTTAACTCCCTTCACATAGACCCCATGGTTGGACTTCGTGTGTGGAGAGAAGGAGGGGGAGTAGTATGCTCATCAAAAAAATGGCGTCTGGATGAAGAAAATGATGGAACATTGCGAGGACCCAGCCCCTTCTCATCGAACACATTTTGTCTCATCTTGATACTTCTCACATCTGAGACCACTTAAGAGGGAAACGTGGCTTTCCAGTTTTAGCCATTTACCTAAACGTAAGGCAGCACAGGCTAGTTGGGAGCATTTCGCTGGATTGGTCCATCTGCAAAGGAGCCTGCCCCGTAGTTTAACTACTTTTCCAGTCCTCGAGTTTCAAAACTGTTTCGTCTTTCTTCCTGCTGAGCTTCTTTATGGCTTATGTCCTGGTTTTCCATCACCGGAAATGGTCCATCCTACCAAGGCCCCAAACAGACATTATTAACACTTTTATACCACTGCTGAGATTTTGGAATGCGATTCTTTTTTTCTTTTCATAATGATTTTTAGAAATTGTCTCCCTAAGGTGGCAAACCTTCCATTTTTTTTCTACAGGTTTGCAGTTGTGGCTTTTCAGAAGCAATGGGATGGACCTCCACCCAGTGATTTTGTCCTCTGTTTCTTTTGTGAAGACAGATTAGTAGAAGATAGAAACAATAGTTGTGATAACACCAACACTTACTGGGTGCTTTCAACACACCTTCCACTGTTGTATTAATAGGATTTAGCTTAAGTACAGTTTATTGTGATTCCATTTTATAGATGGAGAACATAACACACACAAGTACATTTGCTTGCCTGAGGTCATGTGACTAGAAAGTGTCCGAATTGGAATTTGGATCTGGATTGTCTGAGTTTGCTGTGTACACATGTGATGGTTTGGCTGATAAATGTCCCATACATGCTTGGGCACTTGAACAGTTGGCCCCTGTTGGTGGCACTGTTTGGAGAGCTTGTTGCACCCTTGCTGGAAGAAGTGTATCACCTGAGGTGGGCTTTGAGGATTTACAGCTCCATCCCCTTCCAGTTCCCTCTCTGCTTCCTGCTTGGGTTAAGATGTGACTTTTCAGTTTCCTGTTCCAGCTGCCAGCTGCCGTCCCTCTCCTGTCATTATGGACTCTCCGTTTGGAACTGTAAGCCAGATTCCTCCATCCACCACTTTCTCTTGTGATGCTTTATCACAGCGCCAGTGACCAATGAGATGCATCAGACCTTGGCTCCTAAGCAGCCAAGGATTTCAATATGACAGCGTATTTGCATAAGCCCCTTCTTTCTCAAACACTTGACCTCCTGGTGAATGATAACCTTGGTTGGCTTAATTCAAAATTTCCATCTGCACAGTAAAAATAAAAATCATCCTGGGGACGATACCTAATTTTGTTCTTCCTAGAATGTAACTAACACTACTTCCGTGGCCATGCTAGGCAGCATATTAACGCAAGGAGTGGCTGCTATAATCATCACTGTAAAGATGAAAAGACTAAGCTTTGATGAGGTCAGCGGCTTGGTCAAGGTCACTGGGAGGGTTGGGATGAGAAGCCTCTCACATAGGCTCAGGTATTTGGACATGTGGTTCCCAATGGGTGACACTGAGGGGTGCACACTTCACGCTCATGGTTGAGAGATGCGGTCCACTTTAAGCCACCACGCCTGCCGGCTTTCCTGCCTTCCTGCTATGATGGACTCTTCTCCCTCTGGAACCCTGGGTCCGGACAAGCTCCTCCTCCTCTTAGTTGCCTTTGCTCATGGTGCTTTATCACAGCAATAGAAAAGGAGCTCACAGAGTCACCTAGAAATGGAGGGGCAAACCTGACTTCAGCTTCGGCCCGTCTCCCTCAGAGCAAGGCCTCTCTAGAACACCTGCAAATGAAATGATAATATATGTTTTCTGTCTTGCTGAGCACATTTTAACAGGAAAAGAAGGTGGAAAGTACAAGAGGTAGTCCTCCAGTTAAAGTGGAACCTTTGAAAGACGGGCAGAGGTGAGAGGTTTTGTCATTCTGCTGACCAGAGACAAGGGAACTATTTCCTTAGTTGACGCTTTTGGAAGGTTCCAGCAATTAGGGTGTTAATATTCTGTGTAGTCATAATTACGCTGTAACTACCAATCAGGAGACAAGTCAGCATTTGGCTGTAATGTAATTACATTAAACAGCGCTAGTCATGTCAGTGCGGAGACTGGGGCAGCCGCTAATTACCACTGCACCCGGGCACCTCAGCTCGGAGCAGGGATAATTGGTGTAATGCTATTTTGCGTTTCAGGGCTGGCCTCGTCTTCCTCGGCAGCCCTCGGATCCTCTGTTCTGTGCAGTTCAGCTGTGTCTGTCATCTGGAAGCAGATAAGGCACTGATATCCCTGCTCTCGCTCCTTAAAGCAAACTTGAGAGGGAACTATCTCTGCCAGGTGAGGAGCCCTGTGAGGACAGGCTGTCCATTTCTCCTCTCACTGTCACACATGGGCAGAGTGAGAAGAGCTGACGCGTATCCTGTGCACCCACATGACAGAGACCGGGATAGGTACTTTTCAGATGTTTTCATTGATCGTGGAGAACATTTCTCTAAAGTGACACGATCTCATTTACCAGATGAGAAGCTAAGGATCAGAGAGACGAACCACTGGCCTGCAGGCATAGAGCTTGACAGTAGCAAAGATGGGCACTATGCTTTACAGTTCCTCTTTCTACTGCCTCCCATTGCCTTCCAGTACCAGCCTAAGAAAGGGTGAGAGAGATGGCTACCCATATTTATGCAAAAGGACAGCCCTTTATTTTCTTGCTAATTTCACCAGTTTCTTCAGAACTAAATTTCTATACATTTACCTACTTTCCTGCTAGAGAATCCAAATGTTATTTTCAGACAATTTTAGCATGTGAGGAAAGAGAGAGAGAGAGAGAGAGAGAGAGAGAGAGAGAGAGAGAGAGGGTTTTTAAGTCAGTCAATTTTGAAATGTATCTGAGTTTAAGATGTGTGTGTGTGTGTGTGTGTGCGTGCATGTGTGCGTGCGTGTGTGTAAGTCATAGGAAGTCATTAGATCCCTTGAAGTTGGAATTAGAGGCAGTTGTGAATGACCAGTGTGAGTTCTGGGAACCGAACTTGGATCCTCTGCAAAGCAACAAATACTTAGAGCTCCTGAGCTACTCCTGTCCCTACGAAGTGTGTTTGAGGGTTATCAACTGAGCAGCTGTGAGGTGAAGACACCCAAAGTTACAGTAAAGCTGAAAATGGTTGTATCTTTGCTTTCTGACTCTGGTAGTAATCTGATTTAAAAATGAAGAGAGAGCAGCAGATGGCTGATTTATATTCACATACAAAATGCTTTTCCCAAGTGGTTTGGAGACCCTGATGGATTTGTAAGGTTATAATAGCTCTGATTATTTCATTGTATCTTATAGACATACAGTGTGCATGTGTCTTTCCTGACTGATATCCTTGTAACCTAAATGCATCTCATTTATGTGATGGAGAAACTAGAGCGGAATAGATGAGGAACAGAAAAGAATCATGTCTGAAGACATCAGTACAGACCTCTACCTCGAAGCCCTGGCTAGTGGAATTTAGCTCACCCTTGGTGGAAACAGACACCATTAATGAGCTGGGGGATTCATGGCTTTGGCAGGACTGATTGGCCTTACCTTTCCAAATGAGTTTTCACTACTCATATTAAGTCTCTTTTTGGAGGCTGTGTGTGTGTGTGTGTGTGTGTGTGTGTGTGTGTGTACATGTAAATGTGGAGGTCACAGGACAACTTCAGGAATCATTCCTCAGGTGCCATTCACCTTATTTTTGAGGCAGCTCCCATGAGCCTGGGGCTTGCTGATCCAACTAGGCTTGCTGGCCATCATGCACCCCGAATTTGCCTCTCTTCACTCTCTAGAGCTGAGATCACAATGGTAGGTAGCATTCTTGCCTTGTCACATGGCATCTTGACCCTTTGTGCTTGTGGGGCAAAGGCTACACCTGAACCATCTCCCCAGCCTTGCTCTGAGAGGCTTTTATTGATCTCTGCGGAGTTGGCAAAGTCAGACTTCTCTGTTCGTTTCCGGCAATAGTAAGTTAACTTGCACCCAGGCTTCTTAACTCTAATCTAGAGGAGATGCATGACTTGGAAAAACCCTCAAGCTATTTCAAGGAGTGAGGAACTCAGTAAAGTTTTCCCTGGGGAGAGGTCGAGGGTGAGACATTTCGGGAAACTCCAGCGTATGAAAGCATCATCAGTGAGAACATTCTCAAGAAGGCTACAGACCCTGGGACGACTCATTAGTTTAAAAAAAAGTGTGAGGATGTCACACAGCTCAGTGGATAAGGGAGCTTGCCGCCAGTCCTGACAACCTGAGATTAAGCCATGGCCCAGCGAGTTCAGTCCCCTTTCTTGCTGGTGAGGAAACAGGTGTGACAAAGAAATTCAGCCTTCTCAGTGCTACACATTCTGTCACAGTTCTGGACTGGGTCTGGTGGGCCAGGCCTGTGATACCAGCCCAGGAGGAGGAAAGTCTCAGTGCTTAGGAGGACCCAGGTTCAGTTCACAACTGCCTGTTAATTCCAGTTTTCGGGGATTCAGTCCCCTCTCTGACCTCTATAGACGCCAGGCACACACGTGATGCACATACCTAACATGTAGGAGACAGAATGATTGCTGATAAAGGGCTCAGTGTGGTTCCCCAGTGAAATGTCTTCCTGGAATGTCTTCCAATAGGCTCATGTATTTGAATCCTTGGTCCCCTGCTGGTGGCACAGTTTTCAGAAGGTTGTTGATTCTTTAGGAGAGGGAACCTCGTTGGAGGAAGTGTATCACTGGGGTTCTGACTGGAGATGGCACAGTCTAGCCTCACTTCCTGTCCACTTCATGTTCTCAGTTCTGCCAAGATGTTACCTGAGGAGTCCCAGATACACGCTTCTGTGGACATGGCTTGCTGACTTAATGCCATAGGGTGAATGTAGTATTAACTTATTTGGCTAAATGAACCTACTGTTAAACCATCCTCGAAATCTATATATCCAGGTCCGTTGATTAATGAAGCTTTCAGACCTCATCAGAGAAGGGTCTGTGCAGCGGAAGAAACTCACAACTGATCAAACCACAGAGAAGGATTGTCAGTGGAGAGCTCAGTCACAAATGGGAATTTATAGCATTCCTGCCCCAAGGCTTAGGGACCATCTTGGGGGAGGGGCTGAGTAGAAAAGACTGTAAATGCTAGAAGTGGGGGGGGGGGCTGAACATAATGGTCCCTTGTAAACTCTCAGCACAGATCAAGACTGAAGGACCAAGCCAGGCACCATTCTAGCTTTGGAACAGGAACAAAGGCATGGAATAGAGTTGATGTCAGTACCAGGAAGAAAGACAGGATCCAGGTCTGGGAAAGGGAAAAGTGGGATCCAGAGCTTATGGGGTATTATGGGTTGGTGGAAAGGTGATTAGCCAAAACAGGAAGCAAGGTTTGAGCTTTGCTTTTACAATAAGAAAGAGAAGTGGGAGAGGCAAAGACAGTTACATAGACACATAAAAGGGACAGAAGGGGAAGAAAGACAGATGAAAGATCCATAGATGAAAAGAGAGAAAGGGAGGTTGGTGTGGGACAATTCTGTATTCTGTCAATTATGTTTTAAATAAAATGCTGATTGGCCAGAAATCAGGCAGGAAATATAGGTGGAACAACCAGACAGGAAGTAGAGGTGGGACAATGAGAACAGGAGAATTCTGGGAAGGAGGAAGCCCATTCCTTCACAGTCCTGTCCAGACACTGAAGAAGGAAGATGTGACCTACCCTACTGAAAAAGGTACCGAGCCATGTGACTAACATATACTAGAATAATGGGCTAATGTAAGTTATAAGAGTTAATAAGAAGCCTGAGCTAATGGGCCAATCAGTTTATAACTTATATAGACCTCTGTGTGATTTTCTTTGGGATTTACTGTCTGTGGGAACTGGGCAGAACAGAAACCCCAACAAGCAGGCCCACATGTTACAGGAGGTAGATACAGAAAGAGAGAGAAAGGTGAAGAGGGAAAGAGAGGAGTAGGGAGGACAGGAAGAATGAGATACAGAGAGAAAAGGAGGGGAAGACAGAAGAGGAGAGAGAAGAGAAGGAAGAGGAGGAGAAAGAGGGGAAGGAGAAGGAAAGAAGAAAGGAGGAGGAGTAAGAGGAGAAGAATGATCAGGAAGAGAAAAACTACCAAGAGTGGGACAAAAAGACTCAGAGAGTCGGTGTCCACCTCAGCAACTCTGATGAAAGAAAGCTGGGATGTAGCCAGGAAATAAAGCCTGTTAAGAAACTGTGGTAATCTGAAAGAAAGTGGCCCCCAAGGGGTGTGGCACTATTAGGAGGTGTGGTCTTGTTGGAGTAGGTATGGCCTTGTTGGGGAAGGGTATCATTGTGGGGGTGGGCTTTGAGGTCTCCTATGCTCAAACTTTGTTTAGTGTGGGATGTGGTTTCTTCTGCTGCTTGCAGATCAAAATGTAGAACCCTCAGCTCCTTCTCCAGCACCATGTCTGCTTGATTGCCACCTGCCATGATAATAATGGACTCAACCTTGGAAACTATAAGCTAGTCCTAATTAAATGTTTCCCTTTATAAGAGTTGCTGGGGTTATGGTGTCTTTTCACAGCCATGGAAACCCTAACTAAGACAGAAGTCTAACTCAAGGGTGGATCTTTCCAAAGCATCCTCTCCTAAAAAGGAACATGTTGGCTTTCAGATCTCAGCACATCTTGGTTACATACTCTCTCCAGCTGACTGGCTGCATAGACCTGGACCGCAGAGACACAGCCAAATAGAGATGCTCAAAGGAGGCAAAGATGTGAGAAGCCAGGGAGCCATGGGTTTGATCATAAGAGGGGAAGCACACAAGATGTCAGTCAGCCAGAAAACCTTTCTTCCTTTATGGAGATGTCAGGAAGGCCATCACTTTGAAAATGCCCTGAAGCCCTTGGTGACATTTCTTTTCTCTGAGACGTTCTATTTTTTTTTTTTAACTAAAAGTTATTATTAAGGCAGACCGATATACTGTCTTTCAGGGTGTGGTTGGGTTCTTTCTTCTAGACCCTCAGGGTTCAGTTTTTGTTTTTTCTTTCTGCTTTAGCCATGGCACTGACTGCCCTCCTGAAGGGACACTAGCCCACTTGAGCTTGTGGCTTGAGCAGGCCTTGCCCTTCTCCCCAATTCCCTCTGACTTGCTAAAAACAGTTAGAATACGTTCCTAAAGCTAGCCCTCAAGGTCTGTTTCCTTATTTGGCTATTTCTTCCTCCTGAGGCTGACTACTAAGGTCCAGCTATCAAAATATTAAAGTTTAGCAGTCAAAGTCCCCTTTGGCTCATCTAATTAACACGCCCAATTAAAATTAAACACTTCATCCTAACACAGGGTTTTCCCCTTGTACCTTTATAAACTGCCATTTTCCTATATGACATGTCTATCTCCTCTCTATCCAGAGGCAGTCTGGGGTCCTGAGTCGATGTTCTCCCTTTCATGTGCCCTTCTCTTCTTTAGATAAAGAACGGTTCACGCTTGCAGGTTGCGTGAGAGTGAGAACCTTACTCAGAAGCTCATGTCGCTCATGTATGCCACTAAAAGTGGCTACAATCTAGCATGTCCACTCTTTTGTGTCCAACACACCCCCAGAGACTCACTCAACTCGGGTAAACAAAAGCAAGTATTTCTATTTTGGTCTGAAAGTGGCAAAAGGTTATTTTGTTTTCCATGAGGCCGGAAATCAGCTAAAAAAAGATGCCCCTTATAGTTCACACCTATGTATCTTCAATTTCCATGATCAATTAAAAGACAGTAAACCCTTATCCTGAATAGAAGTGCAATTAGATCCAATAATGAAATCATCAAGCACTACTGAGGTGGAACTTTGTAGTAATTAGGTTTTTGATACATAAATACAATTTCCAAATGCAATTTGTCCCTAAGCCCAGGCTGTTGATTCAATTTGTAGTGTTTGCTATCATCAGGGATTGTGGGGTAAAGTACAGGCAGTTCTGTTTTCGGTAGAGAATAGAAGGAGTTGGTTAACTCTGAAATAACTAGATAGAAATAAAAAAAGAGATGCATAGGTCTTCTGGGATCAGGAGTGGACAGTGTGCCTTTAGCATGTCACTGACCTGTGAATTATACTGTCAGGTAGCAAGCTGGTCCTCTCTGCCCTTACCCTTTCTGTGTTTGCTTATGTTTCCTCCCCATTTTCCCTAACACTCCTCATTCATTTACCCATGTTTGTATTCATTGCATTTTCACTGAGAATATGCTACACCTTGTCAGGTGCTGGTATAGAGCAGTAAGTGAGCATTCACTACTGCTGCTACTGTGGGACAGGAACCACACATTTAATTCTAATTGTTGTAGTGCCACCAAGGGTCTCCTGAGAGAGCAAACAAGGGTTCTATTCTAGTTGCGGAGGTTCAATAATAGCTTCCTGGTGTTACTGACAGTGTAGCTTTAATCAGAAACATAAATAGAGGGAAGCAAAGAATTTGGAGAAAACTGGTTAGAGAGGGAGGGAGGTAGGGAGGAAGGGAAAGAGGGAGAGAGGGGGGGAGGGAGCTGTAAGGAAGCAGTACTAGCTACAAAAAAATACTGAAGAGTAACTATGAGGAAAGAGGAAAGAATAGAAGCATCAGAGGCCATCTGGTAGACCTTGTTCAAGGTTTTAGATTTGATTTAAAAATCCACAAAGGCCAGGCGATGGTGGCACACAACTTTAATTCCAGTGTTCAGGAGACAGAGCCAGGTGGATCTCTGTGAGTTCAAGGCTAGCCTGCTCTACAAGAGCTAGTTCCAGGACAGTTTTCAAAGCTACAGAGAAGCACTGTCTCAACCCCGCCCTCCCACCAAAAAAAAAAAAAATCCACAAGGAATTCTCTGAAGATTTACAACAGTGGCATGACACAATCCTGTGCTTTAGTTGCCAGGATCCTGTAAAGTTTATTTGTGGGCCTCAGAAGTTCAGTTTGATTATTCTTTAAGCCAGCTTCCACTGTGTCTCAGAGCCCACAGAGGTCTCCCCTGGGAGGGACATGAAGCTTGCGGCCCATCTTCCCTAGTGACTTGCAGTGCCAGAGCTTCAGTGTTCCTAAGCTATGAAGCCATAGAAACATAATCAGAAGTACTTTAGGAAAAGGTCAAGAATTTCTGACAGATTCATCTGACAGGAAAAAAATGGAACAGTTTCCACATGAATGAACCTATTTGAAAGTGTTGCTGGGGAGTGAAAATCCCCCCTCACCTTTCTAACCCAAATCCACTTAACAAATAGTACCCGGATCATTGCTTTATTTCCCCCTGCCCAATGAGATTTGAAGTGTGTTGGGGGAGAGGTCTTATGGCCTCAAATCACCAAAGTGTGGTACCTATTGACCTAGTTTTCTCAATGAATGGGGACTCTATCTTTGTTTGCTTTAGGATATGGGTTAGGTGAAGGTAGACAATTGGAACCCAACAGAGCAGTTGAAGAAATGAAAACTCTTTTTCATGCAATATTCTTTATGGGAACATTTCAGATCAAAGAGAAAATTCTACTCTTTCATACTGGACAATCGGAATTCCTTGCAATTTCCTATGCCTCAAGCCCTCTGGATATCACCATCTGCTTCCTAATAAACCCCGTGTGTTTGCGCCACTGAGATCCTGGTTAGTGAGAGGGCAGAATAGAGCTTCACCTAAGACATTTCTAGAGATCTCAGTTGGCACATATCACTTCTGCCCTGACTTCACCGAGGAAAACTCAATCCATGGTGGTGACTTTCTTACTCGTGATCACACTTGTTGCAAAATAGACTGAACTATAATCAATATGAGTGGTTGCAGTTGTGCCACTGAGGAAGAAGAGAGAATGGGTTTCAATGGAAGGCTAGAATTTTCTAGATCCAGTGTCAGTTGCACAAAGATCACAGTTCTTCATATCTCCATGTGTCCACACTTAAAATGTGATGCTGAGGCTCCTTAGAGCAGGAATTGGAGTCTGCTTTCCTTCCCTTGAATTCAGGTTTGGTTCTTCTTTTGAATAATCAATACTATCTGGTAGATGTGGCAATGTGCCCATCTAGGCCTTAATAGGATTTGTGTACCATCTTAGACCCAAGTCAGGATCTAGAAGGTGATAGATCAGTGGAAAACTGTCTAGTTGTTCAAACTGAGGTCAACCTAGACCAGGGTTGATAGCTGGTTGACTCCCAAACCCAGGAGAATACCAAGCAAAGATTCATAGAGATGTGGACCCTTTCATAAATGCCCACACTCCATTATGTTCAGTTGAGATCAAAGGAATATCTCAGTTGATTTGTGAATTTGGGAAGGCCTGGAAGACAGAAAGGGAAGGGTAAAAGAATACTTATATTTTAATTAAAATAAAGATATCAGAGAATTTTCTGATCCTGGTGTGGTTTTTGTTCTGTCTTGGTTTATTGTTTTTTTTTTTTTGTTTGTTTTTTTGAGACAGGGTTTCTTCTGTAGCTTTTGGAGACTGTCCCGGAACTAGCTCTTGTAGCCCAGGTTGGCCTCGAACTCACAGAGATCCACCTGCCTCTGCCTCCCGAGTGTTTTGTTTTTTGTTATTGTTCTTGCTTTTGTTTGCTTCCTTGCTTACTTCATTTTGCTTTCTTTTGAGGGTGTGCAGATCAGGGATGAGGGGGAATATGGGGGACTTGGGAGGTGGACAGAAATGGGTGCATGATATGAAAGTCCCAAAGATTCAACAAAGTTGTTAAATATATATATATATGTCGTTAAATATATATTTAATACACACATGCACATATAAAATCTAGAAAGAAAATTTAAAGAAAATGGTACAAAGATAAAAGGTCATTATATTGAGGTAATGAGATAAAGATTTCATCTTATGTTTTTTGTTATTAATCTAGAGAAACAATTTAGGAGGAGGCAAGGTTACTTTTGGCTCATGGTTTTAGTTTATGGAGAACCAGAACCATCATTTCTGGGTTGTGGTAAGTCAGATTATCACAGTGGAACACTGGGGTGTGTGGGAGAAAAGTTGCTTATGTCATAGTGGCCAGAAAGCAGAAAGGAGACAGGAAGTAAAGACAGACTTTAAGAGTTTAGACATAAGTCAGTTTCTCTCCCAGAAGACATGGTGCAATATTGGCATGGAGGTTATGAGGGTAATAAATTGCTTTCTGATTGGATTTGAGTCCTACCGATTGACTGTGAGGTGGGAGTTCATGCCTGGTATCATAAACTCACTCAGAAGCCCATGATTCAATAGGTCATAGGCCCTAGCAGCGGGATGTTATGCTGTCAAACAGCTTTCAAAATGTCGTTCACAGCCGTAGATTAGTGCTGCTCTCAGCCTTGCTCAGAGAGGCTTCTTCCTGCAGTGAGTGTCAGCCAATATAGGGACTCGGAACTGGTTGAAGTGCTTAGAATAAGTGGCCGCTGAGTGCTCAGACCTAAATGGGACATTTGTATTAACCCCTACCCCATGCCAACACTCAGGGAATGTCACAGAAGAGGGGTAGAAAGGGAGAGTGAGCCAGAGGATATGGAGGCGTGCTGGGAAATGCTGTCTTCTGGACATGATCACAGTACTTCTGAACTCACGGAAACTGTGGTTACCTGCACAAGATATACCCCTGTAGGAAGTCAATACCCCTGTAGGAAGGACTGATTGGACCCTGTCTGGTGAGAACAAACAAACAAAACCCAGAAAAACAAATACAAAGCACCCTTCAAACTACTTCCTTAGTATTCTTCTTCCTCCAGCTAGACAGAGTTCTGTTCTGTCATTTTTCATGTGTCTTCATATTCTTTACTAATATTTCTGAATTTCTATGCCCCTACTCCAACTAGAGGTATTTTTGGCAAGGCCTGTCCTTGACAGTGGCCCTTCACAATCCATCTTAGAAGTTTTTGATATAGCTTAATCTCATCTCTATTATTTTCTTTTATAGACAATAGATTTTCCCATATAATATTCCTTATCATAGTTCCCCTCCCTCTACTCTCCCAGTTTCTTCGTATCTCCCCTCTCATCTAGATTCACCCTCTTTCTGTTGCTCATTAGAAAATAAAGAGATTTCTAAAGGATAATAATATAATAAGATAAAACAAAAACAAACACATCGGAATAGGACTAAACCAAACAAACAAACCAACAGAAGAAAAGAGTCCAGGAAAAGGCACAAGAATCAGATACAGATGCAGAGATCCACTTGTTGGCACACCCAGGATTTCCCAAAACACAAAAATGGCAGATATAACATATATGCAAAGAAACTGTCAGATAAAACCAAACCAAAACCAAAACCAAAGCAGAAAAAAATGAAACCCAAAAAGGAAAATTAAAGTAGTGATAAAATGGCCTCTAATGATATTTTGCTATACTCATTGGTCAGTGCCTTGTTCAGCTACCATCAGAGAAGCTTCCTCTTACAGCAGATGGGAGCAAATATAAAGACCCATAGCCAGGCACTATGTAGAGAGTAAAAGATCTTGGGACACTCAGCCCTAAATCGGATGTCTCCATCAAATTCCCTCCTTTCAGAGTGCGGGAGGAAGAAGAGGAGGCAGGAAGAGTGTAAGAGCCATAGGAAAGGAGGACACCAAGAAAACAAGGCCCTCACTCTGTAAGTCATCTAAGCAATGCTGCTATAACGCACAGAGACTGAAGTAGCACGCACAGGGCCTTGCTTCTTGTCCCATGATACCAACACCATACCCAAACCCCAAAACTCTCAGTGCCACTTCATGACAATCCAGTGTTCACATATGGCTTGTATGCTCCCTCCCTTCATACCTGACCCAACTCTTATTGGTTGTACCCAATACAATGTAAATGTTATGTAGCTGGTTGTGTTGTTTAGGAAATAGTAACAGGGAAAATTTGTATATGATCGGTACAGTCAACCCCCAGACTTAGGTAGTACATCGGTCAAACCCTCAGCTGTCACAGAGGTAGAGTAACAACTTTTTGGAGACACTGACCTAGTACCTCATTGCCAAGGGCACAGGTTTGACCATTAAAAAACAAGACAACAAATGGATGATTAAATATCTATCAGTCACTCCTGTAGGAGCCATCGGGATGATTGTCAGGTCTCAAATTAACTTTTGAAGTTCTTTCCTGAGATAATTATTGTTTATTAAATTAAGTGATCATTTAATCCCACAGCTAAATTTGAATTGAGATGGAAGGAAAGAATGTATTTGGCAGCTTCCAAAGTTTAGTGTGTGTGTGTGTGTGTGTGTGTGTGTGTGTGTATGTGTAGATGGGCTTCCTCTATTGCTCTCCACTTTGCTTTTTGAGACAGGGTTTTTTCCACTGAATCCAGAGTTCATGGATCAGCTAGACTGACTGATCAGTGAGCCCCAGGATCTTCTTGTTTCCCTCCCAAATACCACAACAGTTGGTGTGTCTTATGGTTTCTATTGCTGCAGCAAAAATACCATGTGGCCAAAAAGTAAGCTGGGGAATAGAGGGTTTATTCAGGATACACTTCCACATTGGTGTTCATCATCAAAGAAAGTCAGGGCAGGAATTCAAGTTGGGCAGGAAACTGGAGACAGAGCTCATTCAGAGGCCTTGGAGGGTGTTAATTACTGGAATGCTTCCCATGGCTTGCTCAGCCTGCTTCCTTAGAATCCAGGACCAGCAGACCAGGGGTGGCACTCCCCCATAGGCACCACCTCCCCCATTGATGACTAATTAAGAAAATGCCTTACAGCTGGATTCCATGGAGGCATTTCCTCAACTGAGGCTCCTTCCTCTCTGAGGACTTTAGTGTGTCAAGTTGACACATAAAACCAGTCAACAGGCTAGGGATCTCAACGCCAGTTCTTATTCTTGTGCCACAGGCACTCTCTTAACTGAGCCATCTCTCCAGACCCCAGACAAAGTGTTTAGAAGGAGACATCTGTGGTCACAGATTGTAGCTCAGGAATCTTCCTCAGCAGCATCTGTAATTGTAAAAGAAGCACCCGCATTCCTTCCCTCATGGGACACTGGCTTTCAAGAAACAAGCAAAGGGCCTGACAACTGCCTTTCACTTGATCCTCGATTCTGTCGAAGGTTGTAATGTGCTTTTAGGTGAGCTCTGATGGAGCTGGAAACCATCTCTGCCTTGATCATCTGGTTTGCATCCCCCTACTCTTCCAAATTCAACCATGGTCTGGGCTCTGGGCCTGGCAGTCACGTGAGGAAAGGAGAACAATAGGAAGCCGGGAGAGCACTCTGACTTCTTCCTGCGTGAGTATCCCGTGTCATTTATACCCTGCATTTCAGGTTAAATTAAAATGGCCTCCTTTTCTCTTTTTTTGCGCACAAATGTGCATTCATTAGTGAAGGACAGACCTAAGAGCCATTTGCCCTAGTCCACTGGAAATAGGGTGACTGTAAAATCAGAAGATCACATTTTAATCTGCATTTTATCATTTTCTCCATTTGTGAGTAATAACACTGTACAAGCTTCACTTTCAGCTCCATGAAAGGGGCAAACAAGGGCCCATCCAAGGGAGGACCACCCATTCTTCCACAGCTGCTCATTCTCCCTGTGCTCCAACGTGGGTCTCTGTCTCTATCTCCATCCGTCGCTGGATGAAGGTTCTACGGTGATATTCAAGATATTCATCAGTGTGGCTATGGGAGAAGGCCAGATCAGGCACCCTCTCTTCCACTGCCCAGGGTCCTAGGTGGGGACATCCCCTTGGACACCTGGGAACCCCTCTAGAGCCAAGTCTCTTGCCAACCTTAAAATGGCTCCCTTAATTAAGATATCTTCTTCCCTGCTCCCATATCCACCCTTCCTCCATTTCAACCGTCCCACTCCGCCAAGCTCTCCGCAATCCTCCCCTTCTCCCTTCTCTCTCCCCTTCTCCCCTTCCCCCACCCTTACCCTCAAAAATGTGTAGCCCAGGCTGGCCTCGAACTCATGATCCTCCTGCCTCTGCCTCCTTCAGCAAATCCTACCGGTGTGCGCCACCACAAGGAAGAGCAGAAGGAGGGAGAAGATGAGCAAGAAAGTCAGGACCGAGAGGGGTGCATTTACCCACTAAGATGGTGAGACTGATCTAATGAGAGCTCACCAAGGCCAGCTGGACTGTGACTGAATGAGCATGTGATCAAACCGGACTCTCTGAATGTGGCTGACAATGGGGTCTGACTGAGAAGCCAATGATATGGCACTGGGATTTGATTCTACTACATGTACTGGCTTTTTGGAAGCCTAGTATGTTTGGATGCACACCTTCCTAGACCTGGATGGAGGGGGGAGGGTCTTGGACTTCCCACAGGGCAGGGTACCCTGACTTCTCTTAGGACTGTAGCGGGAGAGGGGAGGGGGAGTGCAGGGACTGGGAGGGAAATGGGAGGAAGGGAGAAGGTGGAAATTTTTAATAAAAAAAAAAGAATTCAGAAAGCTGTGTTAGCATCACAGCAACACATTTTAAAAGTCAAAAAGTAAAAAGAAAGAAAGATGTTCCTCCAGGGATGTAAGTAAGTCTTAATATTTTATTGTTTGCTTGCTTTAACACTGAGGCATTTTCTTCAGGTGCTAATGATGCCAGGTATTCACAGCTATGCATTAAATTGGAAAAGTGTGTGTGTGTGTGTGCGTGTGCGTGTGCTTGTGTGTGTGTGTTCTGTTGGGGGCACGATGCTGGCTTGGAGGGAAGAGCAGGAGCACTGTGCATTTGGGGTGGTCTGCAGTACTTAATCGGGTATTGGACCATTCAATGTGCCCTCCTTTCATTCCCACCACTGAAAGCAATGTTCTGCTAAGGTGTAAGAGTGTGATGTGTGATCCCAGGAGCTATGCTGGATAGACGTCTTTGCTGAGCAACCATCTTCCTCTGACTCAATAAAGACCTTTTATCACAAGAGTACTGGTATCAAAGGTAGTTTCTAAAAGAAAGGTAACTTTGTTTCATCTGCAGCAGCCCCTTGCCTGGTGACCAGCCAACAAGAAGAATGAATGGCCATTTCTAAAAGACTTAATCTGTTGATAACCAGAGATCCTTCAAAGGTAGGAGAGATCCTACAGAGTCCTTAAAAAACCCATGTATCTTAGGAAGGAGACTTGCCTGAAATACAGAGTTGTTAGTAAATTTGAAGATGATATCAAATGCATTCTGGGTATTTTCAAGATTTTAAATAAACAAGTAGACATGGAACACAGCATCTGGTCAATATCTAACTGTCCTGTTCAGTGTACTAGTTGACACTCTGATTTGTATTTATTCCATATTTTTGGGTTAACGAGATGGCTTGGAAAGTAAAAGCACTTACTCCAAGTCTGATTACTTGAGTTGGGTCCCTGGAATCAACATAGCAGAGAGAACAGATTCCTACAAACTGTCTTCTGACTGCCACACATGTTATTGTGATATGTGCACACACACATACACACACACACACGCACACACACACACAAAATAGGCGGATCAATTCAAAATTAAAAGAATATTTTTTCTATCTTTAGGACTTTCTACATTGCCCTCAATATTATATCTAAGAAGTAATGTATACTTATCTGTACATTGATTCAATTCTGAATTTTACCAGGGTCAAAGAAACTATTAAGCTCAACTGGCTCATCCTCTAACATTAAGCCTTGGTTTCTATAAACAAACCAGGTGATTCTTCTCCTTTCAGTGGAGAAAAGTCAACCCAAAGCTGTAGTGATGAGCTGCAGGCCACGTTCCAACCGCCCTGCTTCCTGCCACCCGGCTAGCTTATGCCCTCGAAATAACAACACACAAATTGTATTCTTTTAAACACTGCCTGGCCCATTAGTTTCAGCCTCTTACACACATCTTGATTAACCCATATCTAATAATCTGTGTAACACCACGAGTGGTGTCTTACCGGGAAAGATTCAGCACATCTGACCTGGTGGCTGGCTTCATGGCGACTCTCCCCCTGAGGAGAGGCATGGTGATCTGTCCTAGAGAGGAGAGGCAGGGCAATTGTCTACCTCACTTCCTTTTTCCTGTTCTGTCTACCCCACCTATCTAAATCCTGCCCTATCAAAGAGCCAAGGCAGTTTGTTTATTAGCCAATGAGAATCCTCCATCACAAAGCCCTGGAAGAGCTGGGTTTACAGTTGAAGGTGAACTGTGCCGAAATTGTTTTTTTATGTCTTGATGGTTTCTTTAGGATACATTAGCAATACTGAAACTCGTCTCTTTAGGGATGAGAACATTTTGGTCAAGAAAAGGAACTACATGTAAACATTCAGTGAAATCCTGATTTTCTTCACTTTGAAGGGATTAAGGAATGTATTGAAATCTGGGGGCTGACTCGCTTGAGAAATATGCTCAATAGATGCTGAATATTACTAGATATAAAGTGGAATCAGTCTGAAGGCCACTCAGGAAATTCCGACTCATGGGTCATGAGGCTACTGCGCTGTCCAGGACAGTAAGTGGATGAGATTAATTGCTTATTACCCTCTCCATCCGCAGGATACCATCTCTACTCTGTGTTCAGTGATTCTCATGAAGTTATAAGAGAAAGATATTTGGTGACAAAAAAAGCCATCTGTGTTCTAAGATTGGAACTAGGGAGGTCAAAGAAAATGATGCCTTAAAAAGTAGAGCTTACAGATAAATTGCAGAGATGAGGGAAGTAAGAATGAATTGGCATCAATTACAAAGCAGATATCCAGATATTCTAGAGGCATTACTTTTAATTTAATTTCTATTTCAATTTCCTACTAAAATTAGTGAAAAACTAAATTTAATATCATAACATCTTGAGTATATTAGGTTGCAGTAAAGGTTTTATTAAAATTAATTTAATTTCACCTGTCTGCTTTTGCCATTGCTAATGTGACTCTTAGAAAACTTTAAGTCACACATATGGCTCAAATTATATTTTTATTGGGTTGTGTTGATCTATGTTATTTGGAATCTATTATGTTTTGCTTTTCAATAATCAAGGTGATGATGGTATTTTAAACTTTTGGCAAGCATTAATTTCCTCCTGAGCTGGGAAGCATGTCATTTGAAGTTGCGACACTCAGTCGGGTCTGCCACTGACCAGCAGGGCAATATATTGAAGTCAGTTCTGCTTTAGGTCTCAGATTCTCATGAAATAACGCTGCTGCCTCAGCACTGTTTATGACTCCACAGAGTCCTAAAACACTGACTTAAAAGGCAATTGGGAGAGCAGTGACTCTTGAGAAAAGGGAACCAGATATGCAGAAGAGGCGGGGGAAGGTTAAGATGAAGGCAAGAGAGGCAGGATCTAGGTTTATAAAAGTAGAAGGCTGGGGCTCTGTGCTCCTAGCTTCTTTCCTCATGGCGTTGCCTCTCTCCACTCCATCCCTTTGTTCTAGTTGCAATGACAGGTGTGTAGCCAAGAGACCCAGATGGAAGGCTTCACCTGTTCCACCAATTCCATTGCATGCCCAACTTCCCCCTCTCTGAATTTTTACCCATCCCTGACCACTCCGTATCCACTGTGCCTTGTATATCATCTTTATAGGCTCAGGTACTAAAACCCAGGAAGTTTTTAAAGCCACGTCTGGCAATTCCACTGAACTTGACAGCTCGTTAAGAAGATTCATTTAAAAAACATTCTGATCAGCCCTGGCACCTTCCCCAGGTCTGAAAAATAGGTGCTAGCCATGCAGGAAAAAGGAAAGCCTGGCTTTGTCATAACAGCCTGCCTTTGTCCCAAGTCTCCCAGGGCTTCCCCAAATCTTGAAATCCAGCCCTCTGATCCTGAGACATCTTGTCTGCAAATGAGTTTCAAGTAATTCCATGCATATATGCTTTGCTTATACTCTTATTAATCTGCTATTTACTCTGAATTCTTCATCACTGCTCAAATTGATGTTTTAGTACATTTTTTCCTTTGTGCATTGTATATCTTAACTTCTTTTCCATAAGAAAGTTTCTCTTTCATTAAAACTATTTTTATACAATATATCCTGATTACAGTTTTCTCTTCGACTACTCCCAGCTCCTTCTCCCTTCCCCTCCCATTTGAATCCACTTCTTTTCTGTGTCTCATTAGGAAACAAACAAGCTTGCAAGACATAATAATAAAATGTAACAAAATAAAATATAATGAGACAAGCAAAAGGGAAGGAGCCCAAGAGAAGGCATGAGAACAAGACTGTATATTGTAAAAGAAGACAAATATCTTTACAACAAATATAACTGGGCATGGTGGCTTATACCTATAATTTGAAAACTGAGAAGGTTGAGGCAGAAGGACTATTATGAGCTCAGGGCCAGTCTGGGCAATAGAAGCAGATGTCAAGAGCATAAGGTCTAAGACTCTGTCTTTCTCCCTATCCAGTAGGGCAGATAACTATTTGATTTGTTGGCTGGTTGAGTGGATAGTTGGCTTGTTGTGGGACAAAGTCTTTGTAGCCCAAGCTGACCTCAAACTCATCACAATCCTCCTGCCTCAGCTTCTAAGTGCTGAGATTATAGGTGCTGTTTTATGAATGACTGAGTGAGAAAATCTCACTCTAAATGAGCCCTGGCTGTAAGTCATATCAACCAATGGGTATACTTTCCACAGGATCAAGCATTTCCATGTGATACAGCAAGTGCTTCTTAGCATGTGTCTGGCTGTGCCCAATGGAACCCACTCTGGGGATCAGGTTGGAGGATCAGCAATGACCTATCCTTCTCATGACTGTGTTCAGAAGCTCCCAGAAGGAATAGTAGAAATAGCATTGTCTCTTTAGAGTCAAAAGTCAAAAATGGAATTTTGTCACATCTGTGCACATTCCACTACCAAAGGAAAACAACGGCTAAGCTTGCATCGTGTGTGGAAATGTTCTCCCATGGAGGTGGATGAAGGACAGGAATGAGTACCGGCTTCTGAATAACCTAATCAGAGATTCCACACATGAGACAGGAGAACTGCAGCTGCCTGAGTTGAAACTTGCAACAAACCACCCTAGTTTTTTTAGTCTGCTTCCTGTGGATTTCTGGGGGCACTTAAAGAAATGAGGGCCCCAAAGGACATACTTTTATAATAAAAATTAATGATTGTGTTTGTCCTGGATATGCCAAAGTACCAGTGGGGAGGGGATCCTAGGTTAAAAAATTTGTTTAAAAAGATTTTTATTTTTAGTTCACACACACACACACACACACACACACACACACACACACACACAGAGAGAGAGAGAGAGAGAGAGAGAGAGAGAGAGATTCGTATTTATTAATTCGTGCTTGAAAATGTGAATGAAGGAGGGGCCTCTGTCAGTAAAGTGTCCCTTGTGAAGGCATGTGGGCCTCCCCAGCACTCACATAAAAAGCTGGCTGCAGCACTGTGTGCCTGGACTCATAGGAGCGAGGTGCTGGAGCTCCATGACCAGCTACTTTCTCAAACCTGGAAGTTCTTGGTTCAGTGAGAGAATGCATCAAAGAAACAGGTGGCGATCAATTGAGGGAGACATCCCATGTTGACCTCTGACCTCTTTATGCCTATGTACATATGCGTGCACACACCCACATGCATAAGTTTACACATACACTGGCATATACATATGCACATACCACAGCTATATACACATACAATAGAAATAAAAAAAATTAATTTAAAGATCATAGTGAAAACAAGATTTAACAGTGCCATGGCCAAGCAGAATGCTGGGTAAATTTTTCATGGCCATTTCTAGTTTAATCACAAACTTCCTTTTTGTCTTTTCCCCCAAAGACATCAATGGAGTCAAGGGAACAAGAGCTTTTGATGCAGAAATAGCTTGAATCCTGTAGTCTTGTGCAGGGACCACAGCTTTAGAGGTAGAACTTCATACCTGGTTTGTTGAAATGGGAGAGGGGGAGGAGGAGGGAAGAAGGGGAAGAGAGAGGGAGAGAGGGAGGGAAAGAGAGAGAGAGAGAAAGAGAGAGGAAAAGGGAAGGGAGGGAGAGAGGGAAAGAGAGAGATGAAGGGGGGGGGAGAGGAGCTGCTTTCCAGGGATCACTGAAGAGGTATGGTATAGAAAAGCGCAGTAGTACCCTTAACTGCAGTTTATTCTTAGGGACCAGGTGATTCGAATCTAAGGCCTGAGTATGCTGTTCAGCTAGTCCATTGTGTTCCTTTTGATTTCAGAGCTTCCAAGCTGGCTGGCCCACTTTCCAACTACCCAGGAGCTGGTTGGAACAGTGTTGAAGCAAGCAGGTGGAAGGGTCGTAGACTCCACGAGCAGCCCTTCTTCCTAGGTGTGAGTGAGCAGAGAAGAAGAGGTAGACTGCATTCATCACCCGTGAAATGACTTCCAGGTAAGGGAAGCCATTGCTGTCAAATTTCCTTCTCAGTTTTAAAAATCTGGACCATTTCCCCACATCCACACAGAGCCACTTATGGTTTATCATCTGTTGATAGGAAAAGTTATCTTCCCAGCTGTGGAGCTGCATTAGTTATGCTCTGAGCAGGACAACACTGTAAATTATTTGCAATATGCTGGAACTCAACACGACTGAGTTTATAAATATGATATTAAACTCTTAAGAGGGAGTTGCAGACCTTTTATAAAGCCATTAATTTTTAAAGTGGTTTAGGAGTCCAAATTAGCAGCTGTGTGTGGGTGCCAACTTAAAAAAAATTCACCCAGATGGTGCTGACTTTTCCAAAAGCTACGAGATCCCGAGATCAAATGGGATGGTCAGGACTTTTGGAAATTGAGTTCAGAGCCCCGAATAAGGAGTAAAATTCAAAGCCCTTCTTCTGGCACCTTCCCCATCCCCAATCCACTGCCTGGAGCTTCACCTGAACCCCTATTGTGCTTGCTGCATGCTGACTCATTTAGAGATCAATCATATGCAACAATGAAACTCCTTCCAGGCAGGGAAGTTAGTTTCAACAAATTATTCATTCCATGCTTATTTAGTATCTATTATGTATCAGGTGCTATCAGATATAAAATGAGCCAAGTAGAAAAAAGTCTCAGATTTTATGAGCTTATCTACTAGGGAAGAAAAAGACCATGAAAAATAATAATTATAAAACAATGTGATGGAGTCTGGAACCCAGGTTGGTATGGAGCACCTTGGTGAAGGCTTTCAATTGGCCCTCTGGGCAGGAAGATGCACACCTGTCTGACTGGTTCAACCAGCTGCGAAGATATTCATGTTGGGCTATTAACAAAACAGATATTATGGAAACCACCCCTGCACATCCCCAGCAGAGGCCACCATCCAAACTCCTCTTGATGTACAATCAAGGTTGCTTCATGTCTCTTAGCCCAGACTGCTTCCCTGTAAAGTAAAAACAATCATACTGCTTCAAACACCAAGAGGCCAGAGTTATCCCCAGAATTCTGATGAATTAAATGAAATGATATATAGGATAGCTCCTAGTTTTTACATTGGCTATTTTGGATCTGTGGAGGTAATGAGACTATAAAGCAAACAGGACCCAGGGAATAAAATCAGCAACTTTATTTTAAGGCTCACCTCAATTTTTTTGAAATGCTTTCGAAAAGCTTCATGTATATCCCAAGTCATTTCAGGTCACGTCAGGGAGTCCTAGGGTCATTACAGGGAATGTTCTAATGTCCACTCCTGTAGAATATTGTAAATTTCAAACATGTTTAATAATATTTACTTTTCAGTAGCAAAAGTGTTGTGTTCTTTGTATAAATCCTTCCCACCTTCCTGTCTTGCTGGGCTTTCAGAGTCAGTGTACGGTGCCACGGCAGAACTGAGAACAGATGGTGGGAACAGACAGGCAGGAGCGTCAAAGAGGCTAAAAATACTTTGATCTGGGTGTGTCTACTTAGCTCTCTGCTCTCTGAGCATAGGTGGTTTTAAAGTTCCCCACTCCCCTCTTTTTGTAATCCTTTGGAGAGCTCCAACATCACTTAGAACTAAGAAAGGACTCCTAGTCTTAACACTACTGATTGACATTTGGGTTTAGCCATATGTCCTAGTTAGGGTTACTATTACTGCAATGAAACACCATGACCAGAAAGCAAGTTGGAAAGGAAAGAGTTTATTTGTGTAAAGTTTCACATTGTAGTCCATCATTGAAGGATGCCAGGACAGGATCTTAAACAGAACAGGAACCAGGAGGCAGGAACTGATGTAGAGGTCATGGAGGGATGCTGCTTACTGGTTTGTTCACATGACTTTCCCAGCCTGCTTTCTTATAGAACTCAGGACCACATATAATGGGCTAGACTTCCCCCATTTACCACTAGTTAGGGAAATCCCTACAGCTAGATCTTATGATGTGTTTTTCTCAGTTGTGTTTCCTTCCTTTCAGATGACTCTAGCTTGTGTCAAGTTGACATAAAACTAGCTAGGGCACCGAGTCTCTGCTATGGAAAGCTATCCTATGTGTCAAGGGTGGTCTAGGAGAAGAATAAGATGCCAGCTGTACCTCTTTCACCTATAGCAGCCCCAAATATATCTCTAGTCATCGCCAAGTGTCTCTGGTAGAGGAGAATAGCCCTGATTGAAAACCACTGAGGAGGTAAATATATTTTATTTCAGTAGTTGCTTCCCTTATGCTATACCGTGGATATAACATCCAACTTCTTTACAGCCCTTTGTGTGTGTGGTGTGGTGTGTATGTGTGTGTGTGTGTGTGTGTGTGTGTGTGTATGTGTGTGCATGTGTGTTGTATACATGTGTGTATGTGTACACCAATGCAATGAGTGGGTGAATATGGAATCAAATACTTATCAATGCAGTACTTGCAGATGACATTTCTATTCCAGAAGACTTGGTGTTCATTATAAAGTCTGTTGCTAAAGTTGGGCTAGTTATTTCTTGGTAATTTAGCCTAGACAGGTACATGACTGGGATTAGGAAGCCATGGGCAATGGGAACAGATATATTTGACTGTTTCAGGGACTGGAAAACTTCTATGAAGGGCTAGATAGAAGATATTTTAGGCTTTTGTGCTGTCTATCAACTTTGCACAAGCTAGAATCATCTGCAAAGACAATCTCAACTGAGGAATTGTCTAGATTGGCTTGGATGGTGGGCATTTTCTTTACAGGGCTGTATTGACTGTTAACTGATGGAGTAGGAACCAACCAACACAACAAGGTCAGCACCATTGCAAAGGCTGGACCTTGAACTGTCTATGAACAGAGGAAGCTAGCTGAGTAGCAAGCAAGCAAAGCTGCAGTCATTTATTTTCTTTGCTATTCTTGTAGATGAGATGCTGCAAGTGCCACCTGCCTTCACATCTCCAAGATGATGGTCTGCAACCTGCAATTGCATGCCGAGCGTACCCTTCCCACCTCTATATTGCTGTGTGTGGCAGGTTTTTCAAAGCAGCAGAAACGAAACCAGAACAACTTTGCTTGCCATATTTTTGTTGAGAGTAAATATTCAATTATACTTTGTAGTGCAAATTTAGCCACTAAAGGATTGGATGCTGCTGGACTTCACAAAACCAGAAGGTTTGTTGACTCCTCATCTAGATTACTAACAGTGATGATGGTATTGGAGGATAATTTGAACAAATGAAGATCCCAGCACAAGTCATTTTTTTATATTTAAGTTTTGCACTATCCCTACCAGGTAGATATTTTTAATCATCTAATTGTAATGTCATGCCAAGCTTTATAAAGTCAAAATGGTTTTGGTAAACTATTTAGCAAGTGAGGTCAAGTCCACATCCTGGTGTATTTGACATAAAAGTTTTCTATCATAACAGTAAGAGAAAAGACCAAACAGGAATGGACTAGACAAGGATATGTAAGGGGGCTTTTGATGAGGGGCAGGAAGTGGCTCATAGCAATGGGATTGCATGTTAGTATAGGACTGATTACAAATATTTGCCCACCAGCTTTGGAAACCTTTTTGCCACTGTTGCTAAAAATAAACATGTCCTCTCTTCAAGCTGCTATTCTCTGGTACTTGTTACAGTGACATAAGACACACACATCCTGCAAGACAGATTTTTATACCCCTTTTAACATAAGGGTCCTTTTATTTAAAAGTAGCTGGAAGGCAGAAAGTATATAGTGTTCTTTCATATCGGGCCTGAGACTGTAAACTGGAGAATAACTATGAAGTTCTGGTGTGTTAAGACTCTGAAAGTTCTCTTTGGCTTGAGCCTGTCTCGTAAATGACTTCCTGCTGCACATAACATCAAAATTCCTTTAAGTAACACTTTGCACTTGATATAAATCCTATTCATTTTTTAAAAATATTTTAGGAATCCTGGTTTTATTTGTGTGGCTGTTTATTGAATTAAGGTCCTCAGTCACACTGGTGTCATTTGTGACCCTTAGTATACTGGCACATAGTGTACAGAAGAAATGTTTTTCTGAGTTCACAGGCCTGACAACTACGCTACCGAACTGAAGGAGCTCCTGTTTTATGAATATAACCTTCCTTTCTACCTTCTATTTGCTTTCAAATCTTGAGCTGCAACAGCACCTTGCAATTTCTGCCCATAGCATTTAGAAGTTTATATATTAATAATAACAATAGCATTTTTGACAGTAAAAATGTCTGTTTACTGAATGCCTCCCATTTCCCAAGCATTGCTTTCTGTGAGAACACGCATCATTTCTAATTTCAAATCAAACAACTGTGACAAAGGTTTCTACACTTTCATTTTATGGATGAGAAAATGTAAGCTCCTATGGGTTAAAATCACTCCGATGCATGTGCCACAACAAGAAATGAACCCTAGGGCTGGCTCAGTGGAGAAAGTGCTGGCCACACAAGTATGAAGCCCGAATTTGGGTCACCAACAGGTGCTGGGGTGAAAGAGGTGGATACCAGGGACTCGGAGACTCTCAGCCATACCAAGTTGTCTGAAACAGAGAGCTCCAGGTTCAGTTAGAGACCCTTTTGAAAGTAAGTGAAGAGATAGAAGAAGATTCCTGGTGTACACACACACACACACACACACACACACATACACACACACACACAAACACAACCATATGTACACACACAGATGAAGGCATCACATACACACAGGCAAGGACATTTGCACACATATGAACACACACACATGCACATACACACATAAATGAGGGCATCTACACACACACAACATACACATGTACAGGTGAGGGCATCTGTACACACACATACACACACACACACACACACAGAGAGAGAGAGAAAAGAAAATCATCCTGAGCTGTCTTTATGAGGTGTTCTAATTGTGGGTGTCTCCTTAAATTTCCCTTAGAACTCAAACTAAGGCAATGGGAAGAGCAAGAAAGGAGGCAGGACTAAAAGATTTTGTAAAATAGGCTCAGGCTGCCAATTTCAAACAAACATACTTATTTTTAAGCTACAGTTAGAGCCAAGGGTCTTGCACATGCCAGGCAAGTGCTCTACCATTGACCTACATACCTAGACCAACAAGAAGGATTTGGAATCATCTCCTGCAAACAGGAATGGCTGTTTTATTCAGAGAGGATAATGAAGATTTGCTGGGATCTCAATAGGTATTCCACAGGACATGCCATGATCACTAACCACTTTTATCCTGAAGGGTCCTTCAGTCCAGATACACTGCACCAATTCAGTGTAGGCTTAGATCTCCTAACTCAAGTCAAGCAATCAAAGGCTTCATGGACCTGCCTGACATCATCATGCTGGCCACCTATGGGAGCATTTACAACCCTCAAATGCCAATAAATGAGTGCCCCATGTATCACACATAGAAGATAGAAACAGATAAATTAAAGGTCTCCTCTTTATTTTTACAGTTTTCATTTTTACTATGTAGATGCCCAGAAAGGTCCCCAGGGATGAAGAATCAGTTACCTACAGTGCTGGCCAGACATGTAGCTTTATTCTGTGTTGGCCATCCATCCATTCTTTCCTATTCCACACTCCCTGTCCCTTGACCCTTTCTCCACCCAGTGGTGATGTTTCCAAATAGAATAATATACTCATATATACACATATATAATATATATGTATGTTATATATACATGTATATATAATTTTAATGGAGTATCTCAAGAAGTACTCAGAGTTATAACAATGATTGGCTAAAATTTACATAGCATTTTACAAAGTATTAAACTTCTTTGCACAATGATCTTTCTTATATATACCACAACTATGTATAGTAAATTGTGCTATTGTTATTCCCGTGATCTAAATATGCCTTTGGAGATTCCAGGAGTTGAAATGTTTTACTTCATAGAGGAGTTAATAGAGCTAGAACAATATTGTTAAATTCTTGAGCCTAGTTGATCGTTCCATTCTGACTACACTAGTCAGTCATCTGGAACACATTTTTAAAATTAGGTAAAATGGGGTCACATTCCAGAATTTTGCATTCTCTAAACCTTAGTTGTTAATCTATGCATAGGTATGGTATATATACATATACAACAAAGCATTCAATGATGTATGAGCTTATTTATATGTAATTACATATTTTCCAAGTCTTTTCTAAGCAAGCGCTTATAGAGACTTTGACTGGGGACCAGCCTGTTTTTTTCTGGAAAAACAGGCAGAGGAAAGTATAATAAAAGTAGCTACAGTTGTTGGGTGTTAGCCAGAGCTCTTATTTAATACTCACAATGATCCTGGGGCAAGTGCCATTATTATCATTTGGAGAAACCGAGGCCCATGAAGATTATCTCACTTAAGGTTTCAAAGCTAGTAAGTGGTATAGTCAGATCTCAAGCTCAAGCAACCTGACTCCAGCTCCCAGTGTCGGAGACACTGTGCTATCTATCCTTTTAGTCATTTTATGCTGAATCTTAATTCCCCTTCACAGGCACCTTGAGTTTGGGAGAGGGTAATGTGATATCACGCTGCCAAGCTCTGTTTTAAACATAGCAAGCTGTGGCTACCCTGAGAGGATTGCTTAGCATTAGTGTTCACTACAGAGCAAAGTGGAGGGGTGGGAATACAGAAAGCAGAATGCTTGCTTAGCATGCACAGAGTCCTAGGCTCAACCCTACCACGGCAATCAAAAAGAAGGTGAGCAGGATTTGTTGGAGGGTCATTTGTGAGCATGCTCAAGTGAAAGAGTTTCTAGGCTTTAAATGTGAAATGGAATATGATAGGGCATCTCTTGGGTAAATTCCCAAGTATGGTATTGCTGGATCCTGGGGTAGGTTGATCCTGAATTTCCTGAGAAACCACCACACTGATTTCCAAAGTGGTTGCACAAGTTTGCATTCTCACCAGCAATGGATGAGTGTTCCCCTTACTCCATCCACATCCTCTCCAGCAAAGGCTATCATTGGTGTTTTTGATTTTAGCCATTCTGACAGGTGTAAGATGGTATCTCAAAGTTGTTTTGATTTGCATTTCCCTGATCGCTAAGGAGGTTGAGCATGACCTTAAGTGTCTTTTGGCCATTTGAACTTCTTCAGTTGAGAATTCTCTGTTCAGATCAGTACCCCATTTTTTAATTGGGTTAATTAGCATTTTGAAGTCTAGTTTCTTGAGTTCTTTATAAATTTTGGAGATCAGACCTTTGTCTGTTGTGGGGTTGGTAAAGATCTCTCAATCAGTAGGTTGCCTTTTTGTCTTAATGACAGTGTCCTTTGCTTTACAGAAGCTTCTCAGTTTTAGGAGGTCCCATTTATTCAATATTGCCCTTATTGTCTGTGTTAGTGGGGTTATACGTAGGAAGTGGTCTCCTGTGCCCATATGTTGTAGACTATTTCCCACTTTCTCTTCTATCAGGTTCAGTGTGTTCAGATTGATATTGAGATCTTTAATCCATTTGGACTTGAGTTTTGTGCATGGTGATAGATATGGATCTATTTTCATTCTTCTACAGGTTGACAACCAGTTCTGCCAGCACCATTTGTTGAAGATGCTTTCTTTCTTCCATTGTATATTTTTAGCTCCTTTGTCAAAAATCAGGTTTGTGGGTTAATATCCGGGTTTTCTATTTGATTCCATTGGTTGACTTCTTTGTTTTTATGCCAGTACCAAGCTGTTTTCATTACTGTAGCTCTGTAATAGAGTTTGAAGTCAGGGATGGTAATGCTTCCAGAAGTTCCTTTATTGTATAAGATTGTTTTGGCTATCCTGGGAACCCAGACCCAAAAAGATGAATATGATATGTACTCACTCATTAGTGGATTCTACCCATAAATGAAGGACATTGAGTCTATAATTCATGATCCTAGAGAAGCTAAATAGGAAGGTGAACTCCCCCCCAAAATAACCATGTAGTTATTGTTTGGGGGTGGAGAGCTTGGGGGTGGGGGTGGGATGGGGAGAGAGAAGTGAGGAGGGGAGGATGGGGAGAACTTGGGGGAATGGGACCGTTGGGATGGAGGAGGAGTGGATATGGGAACAGGGAAGTATATATCTTAATTAAGAAAGTCATTTGAGGGTTGGCAAAAGAGCGGACTCTAGAGGGCTTCCCAGGTGTCCGAGGAGATGTCTCCAGCTTGTTCCTTGAGCAGCTGAGGAGAGGGCGCCTGAACTGGCCCTATACTATAGCCATTCTGATGAATATCTTTTTTTTTTTTTTTTTTTTTTGGTTTTTCGAGACAGGGTTTCTCTGCAGCTTTTTTAGAGCCTGTCCTGGAACTAGCTCTTGTAGACCAGGCTGGCCTCGAACTCACAGAGATCCGCCTGCCTCTGCCTCCCGGGTGCTGGGATTAAAGGCGTGCGCCACCACCGCCCGGCTCTGATGAATATCTTGTATACCACCAGAGAACCTTCATCTGGCGATAGATGGAGATAGAGACAGAGTCCCACATTGGAGCACTGGACTGAGCTCCCAAGGTCCAAATGAGGAGCAGAAGGAGAGAGAACATGAGCAAGGAAGTCAGGACTGCGAGGGGTGTGCCCACCCACTGTGACGGTGGGGTCGATCTAATGGGAACTCACCAAGGCCAGCTGGACTGGGACTGATGGAACATGTGATCAAACTGGACTCTCTGAATGTGGCTTACATGGAGGGCTGACTGAGAAGCCAAGGACAATGGCACTGGGATTTGATTCTCCTCCATGTACTGGCTTTGTGGGAACCTAGTCTGTTTGGATGCTTACCTTCCTAGACCTGGGTGGAGAGGGGAGGACCTCGGACTTCCCACAGGGCAGGGAACCCTGACTGCTCTTTGGTCTGAAGAGGGAGGGGAAGGGGGAGTGGGGGGAGGGGGAGGGAAATGGGAGGAGATGAGGAGGTGAAAATTTGTAATGATAATAATAATAATAATAAAGAAAAAAATGTGAAATGGAAGCAAGCTTTGTTAAGAGTGCTTACAGAGTTGTGAGTGTGTCACCACGCCTGCCTTTCTCTTTTTAAAAAAGAATCATTTTTATTTGTGTGTGTGTGTGTGTGTGTGTGTGTGTGTGTGTATGTTTGTGATGGAGTTGTATTACAGGCGGTTGAGTGCTGGCTTGGGTCCTCTGGGAGAGCAGTAAGTGCTCTTAACTTCTGAGCCTTCTTTATAGGCCCTGTGTGGTTTCTTATAGATGTAAGTTATTTTATGAAAAACACAGGTATTGCATTAAGATATTATTTTATGTACTTTCAATCTTCATTTGTATTAGAAATAACTTCTAAAAATGCTAATGGTTTTATACATTAAAAATCAAATATGCAAATTATAGTGGATTCAAATTTAAAAATTAGGTGTAGGGGTAACGAATAGCTACAGGGACATTCTAAGCACAGCGAAGAGCAAGTCTCAGGTAGGGTTGGAGAGGTGGGCCAGTGTTGTATGGTGGCGGGTCACTCTTGACTGTGATTATAACTAACTTGTACTTTTCATCCACTTGAAGGCTATCTCACGGCTCCTCCTTCATAATACACCATTCACCCAGACTGTGAAATGGTACAGTTTAATAAGCATAAAAGGGAGCTCATTACTAGTGTTAAACATAATTTCTTAAGAAAGTTGTTTATGAAAGACACTTTGACTCGAAGAGCTTCATTATGAAGCCTTCTCTTTCTTCTTATCTGTCTCTCTCTTCGGCTCTCCCACTCCAGTGCCACATGAGAGAAGAGGCCAGGGGCTGTGTGGAGCTACATCTGCCAAGCATGGATGAAGGAAGGTGTGATCTCAGAAAACAGGGCAACTAGAAGCTCTGCTCTCAGAGACTTGAGGGGAAAAACACTCTTTCATTTCATATTTCCATAATCACTGATGGCATGAACCCACCTGAATGAAACTACCAAATAAAAGAACACTGATGTTTTCTCTGCAACTCTGATTTTCTCTGTGTAAAAAATAGTGGCCTTGACTCCTGACATCAGCTTACCTTAGTTCTGAGTAATTAGCCAGGCTTTCATGCAGTGGTGGGGCTGGCCAGCAACGCTTCATCCGTGTTGTTTCCGTGCACCATCACACTGCACAAGAGAAGATGCGACACTGCGTATTTTTCTTTCACTCTTTTGACATATGGATAAAATGAGGTTAGTGATGTAAAGGAGCCTGCCTAAGCCACACTGATAATAAAGAATGGAGCTGCTAATAAGAGAAGGATTCAGACTGCGCCTGGAGCACCTGCTGCTTCTGGTTTCGTGGGAACGTCATGAGAACTGTGAAGATGATAGGACACACTTGAATTCGGTCATCACACTTTCTGCTTAGAATAGCTCATAGAGCTTTAAAAATAAAAGATTAGATATTTCAGAAAATGGTGTTGTTGTGATTGGTATGAGAACAGCTGGTTTAGATAGAGGTAGGCTTTGTACCCCAGGGCCTCTGGTAGAGTCAGTCATGAGGGCAAGGGCAAAGAGATGGCATAGCATAGTCATGGAGAACTTAGGCTCTAGAACCACTTTGACCACTTTTTGAGTCCTGATTTCTGCTATTTCTTGTGGCCTTAGGCAAGCTACAGCTATTTTTGCGCTCCTTAGGGTCTATGGGAAGTGGATCAAGATCTGATGAACAGATCTGTGCTGATCTACATGCTAGCTGGTTTGTTTTGGTTTTGTTATTTTAGGTGAAATTAAAAACATTGTTTTTACATCCCAATCAGTTCCCCCTCTTCCCAGTTCTTCCCCCAGCCCCCTTCCATCCACTCTTCTACTGCTTTCGGACACTGGTGGGCATCCCATGAATGTCAACCAGCCAAGTTGCAGTGAGACTAGTCACCTCCTCTTCTATTAAGGCTGGATGAGGCAATCTGGTAGGCACAATCGGTCCCCAAAGCAGGCAACAGAGTCAGAGACATACATCCCTTACTCTCACTGTTAGGAGTCCCACACGAAGACCAAGTTACCCAACTGTAACAGTTTAGACCTGGAAGGGGGAATGAGAATGGAAACAGGGGGTGGATGGGGACTAGAAGTACTTTTTGATTGAAAGCAACAGGTATACAGCAAGGACTGGATAGCAGCAGCTGTGGAGTAGAGGACAGAGGTCAGGTAGCAGCCACTACATAAGGAGAGGTACTCAAGAGAACTGTTGCTGACATTTGCAGTATGCGATACCAGCAAGGAGACTCTAAGACATGTAGTCAAAGGACAGGATTGGAATTAAAAAGAAAATGCCCACCACACTGGCAGAATTTCCCTTCCAGCACAAAGTCCACACCCACCACATACAGTTTAGTTACTGTGCCCAGACGGCTTACCTCAGGAGGCTGGCACAGGCTGGGATTAAGGTCTTCAGTTTCACCACTGAAAAAATGTCCCTAAGAACACCTGTTTCCAGGAGTCTTTCCTGCTTCATTCAGAAAAGCTTGCAAGTGAGAACAGCTCCTCTTTTGTTGTTTTGAAGGTTTGCTTTATGTGGTGATACATTCTCAAGTCTTGTAGGTGAAAATTCAGCAAAGGAATCCAGGACTCTGACATGATAAAGCCATAACATTTCCACTGGGGGAGAAAGATTCCCTCCCTCCCTTTCTTTTTTCCTTCCTCCTCACCTCCCATCTCTCCCTCTATCCCTCCCCTTGCAGTGCTGGGGATTGAACTCAGTCTCACGCATGCTAGGCAAGACTGAACTACATCCTAGCCCCAGAGGAGGGTGTGACTTCTGAATGGAGGAGAGGTGAGATGCTTTGTAACAATGATCTTTAAGGTGACTTCCCGTGGGCATTCTGTTCATCCTCAGTACTTGTTTGGAATGGTACTATGCTTCTGCTATGGTAGGATGCCAGACAGAGAAACTACTGTCCATCTCTCCACTGTATTTTCTCTGGGATCTAACCACAGAGGCGAGCTAACCAACAGAATTGTCTAGCTATGATATATTATTTCGTTCTGGGTTCTGAATCTATGAGCCATATTTCACAACATAGCAATTCTCCATTCCTCCTAAAAGTCAAGTCCATGTGCATCAGAGGAAGCAGCTGCAGAAAGAACAGTGGCAGAGGCTTGTGAGGCAGAGAAGAATGGCTGTCAAGAGGAGATGGCTGTTTTTGTTCTGTGTGCTGAGAAGAGAGCTCTTATGATACATTAACTCACAGAGAGCAGGCGAGACCTGATGCTCAGATGGGAGATTCTCAGCGAGCAAGCTGCTGCAAGGTCAAATGCCCATTGTCCCCCTGCCTTAGAGAGCCTAATATTGACTGCACAGCTTCTCCAGTGCTTCCCCTTCCCATCACACTGCTTCTATTTGAGAGTTACCAGCTTGAGTGATTCTTCTCTGGGAAGGACCAGACTGGGCTAGGAGGTTGCAGCCACCATTGGAAAGGCTGCTTCTGTCACTCTGTGAGATGTCCCAGCAGGGGAGTAAGGCCCTGAGTCCTGTTGTGTTGGGAAAGCTTACAGTGCCATCCCCACCCTAGAACTAAAGAGTTTTATGTCTCTCCAGTCACTTTCACCTGTCTTTTCAATTTTAAGAGAGAAAAACAGCCAACCTATAACTTCTGCCACAAGGATCCTGCCTCATCTGTAGGCACCTGTATTCTCGACTCCATACTAGCCATTCGGGGCTCCCGCTACCTTCAGAACTGCCCCTCAAACTTTTCTCTCCCAGCAAAAATGAACTTTCCCTTTTCCTCCCATCCTACTCATGTCCCCCACTTGCAAAAACCTGTCCATCTAGTCTTTGTCTGATTCCTCTATGAATCCAGAGTGACATTTAAAGACCAGAGACACTGTGATGTAATTTGTGCAGCTGTCACCTCTAAAAGGTGGTCAATCTTATGAGGGCGCTTTTTAAAATTGTCACTAAAATCTAGAATTCAATTGCTTTTACATATGGCTTTGTGCAATGCTACTGCTGTCAAACTCAGTTTCTTTCTCTTGTGGGGAAACCCACAGATGAGAACTGAAGTAAAGATGGAAACAGTTTAGATCAGTTCCCAAATTCCAGACTTAAATATTTCCCAGAAATTGTTGAACCTAAGGCAGGTCTCAGTGTGCACAACTCAGGCCTCCCATCAGACCTGTCCAAGCCATCAAGCATAATTGAGTCAGCTGCAATCACTTTCCCGGAGATGATAGAATTACACCTCATCTCTTTTTAGGCCACAATAGTGGTTCACTGAGACATTTAGGAGGTGTATCGGGACTTCAGAAATCTACGGGTTGCTGGATGGTGAAGAGAAACACTATGGGAAGTTCATGAGATGAGGTCTTGGTGATGCACAATAAATTAACACTCAAAGTGAGAAATTGGGGTTCAGCCTGAAGATCCAAAAAGCAAAATAGTCAACCACTGGCTCTTACCTCAACCTCAGTCCAAAATGGTGATCCTGCCTCCAGGAATCTCAGAATGAGACTGTGTCTGAAAGCTATTTCCTCCTGTTTTATAATCCTCCCTAGGGCTGGAATTAAAGGCGTGCACCACTGGGATTAAAGGTGCATGTCATAGCTGCCTGGTCTGTAAGGCTGGCCAGTGTGACTGTTTAACTTTCCTAATCCCAGGCAAATTTTATTTATTAAAATACAATGAAAATGCCACTATTCCTAGGCATTGCTTAACCGACCTTCACAAATTCTCAAATACTCAGGAGTCTTTCTGCTGTGTGTTGAAGTTTGTTTTCCAAATATCCTTTCTTGGGATGGTGCATATTAATCAGTTCTTTTAAGTAACAAATCATTCCAAAACATGGTAGCTTCACTATCATTCATTTGCCTTTTAATTCTGTTGGTTGGAAATTTGTGCTTATTATTGCTAGTTGATGTTTTTAGTCTACATTAAATTCATTTTTCTTAAGTCAACTGCCAGGCAGTGCTGCAGCTGGTTAGTCAGGATTGCTTTGGTAGAGGCACCTTTATGCCACATGGATTTTTATTCTACTCAGATTATCCAGGCCTTTTCATATGGCCAGTGGACAAGATTCTGAGCAGGAGTGGAAGCTGCTAACCTTCTTTTGGCTCCATCTCTGCTGCCACATCCTGTTTTTCAAAGTGAGGCTAGTGTCAGTTTGATTGGTGGGATAGAGAATATGCCCCATCTCTTGTGAGGGGAACTATAATATTACATATCAATGTACACAGACAGAAGGATGAAACAATTAAGAGCACTTTTATTAGTTTTTTTAAAATTTATTTTTAAAGTTTCATTATATATGCATATTGTTTGTGTGGTACTCTTTTATATAAGGAGATATTTTCATATAATTAACATATATTTTGTTGAACATATTTCCTCTGCATTTCCTACCATTAGCCCCTATTTGCTGTAGGACAATGGTTTTACTCTGTAAAGATTTGTTTCCTGTACTTGTTTAATAAATGCTGATTGGCCAGAAGCCAGGCAGTAAATATAGGTGGGGCAACTAAGCAGGAAGTAGAGGCGGGACAATGAGAACAGAAGAATTCTGGGAAGAGGAAAGATTCAGTCTGCAGTTGTCACCAGAGAGGAAGTAAGATGAGAATGCCCGCTAATGAAAGGTACCAAGCCATGTTGCTAACACAGACAAGAATAATGGACTAATTTAAGATGTCAGAATTAGTTAATAAGAAGCCTGAGCTAATAGGCCAACCAGTTTATGATTAATGTAGACCTTTGTGTGTTTTGTTGGGACTGAATGGCTGTGGGACTGGGCGGGACAGAAACCTGTGTCAACACCTATTTGTTCCTCTAAAGAGTTTTACTTCTATTATGTCATATATGCATATTATACATATATGCATGTATGTATCCCAACCACAGAAGAGAGAAGCAGTGACGGTATCTGGAGTCTGGCTTAATTTCCCTAACATGCTGACTGAAGTTGTATCCATTCTCCTGAAAACAACCATTCTTCCTTTTTCTTCCTTACAGCATGAATCCTCTTACCTTTCTCTCCAAGCTTGGTGTCCAGCATAATTTAGATGGAAATTCACAACCATTATTATTTCAAATATTTCTTCTTTTTTCTTTTTGAGGTCCCCTTTGAAGCCAGAAAAGGCTTAGCTTTATTATCTGTAGACCCAAAGAAAATACCAGGCTGATTTTTTTTTAGGAGCTTCAACACACATCTCTATAGTTAGTCTCCATTGGACTGAGTGAAACACTTTCTTGATCTCTGATTATCAGCTCAGTTCTCATCTTGAGTGTTTTACAAAGCTGTGTTCCTAGATCCTACATAAGTCCTTTCTATCACTAGGCTTTCTGCCATTCTCAAAGTTATACTGTAAACTACTGCCAAGAGGTCAATGCACTCAAACTCCATTATCTAATTACCCAAGTTTTGATTTATCTGTGGCAATTCTTGTTTATAGACTCTTTATTTGTTCCTACTGTGCATGACAACACTGAAAGTACAGATAAATAAATAAACATGACAGCACCAATGCTGTCCCTTTGTGTGTGTGAAGTTTGGCTTGCACTGTTCCTTGGACCAGATCCATTGAAGGGCTGTTTATTGCTTGTTTTGGGATGCTTTTGTCCTAAGTCAGAATTCCTCATAGAGAATACATTAAAAACTCCCCAGATGTCATAAGCATCTGAGTTCAGGGCAAGTGTCAAGGCAAATCTAAGAGATTCTTTCTGAATCATTCTATCATTTGGGCTATCCCGATCTGCTTTCCTGCCTTACGTAAATAATTGAGAATTGACTGCATAATACATGTGTGGTGGCTTATTTATAGTTCTTGATAGAAACCTTTGCATGCTTCATTCTGCTTTATAAAACTCTAATATATTCAGATCATAAATATTCTCTTCTTTTTTGGAAGGCAGTTTCCTACAGGACTCAAAAATGTAGTTAAATGTTAAAATGGTAATGCCTGGAAAGCACTCTGTGCAGTCTAAGAGCTAACCTATTAAGAAGATCCTCTGATGAGACAGGTGCTGCTTAGGTACTTCACATGTGTGAATAATTCTCACCATCACCTTTCAATTTATATTTGGTGATTGACTCTTATTTTATATCTGAGGAAATGAAGACTCTGAGAAGTTAAGTAACATGTTCAGAAAAGCATAGAACCACTAGGACACAAGCCAAACTGAAAACCAAAGTCAGCTCAGCTCATGACTCAATCATCTTTTTTTTTAAAGACTAAAATAGAGTTCTTAATGCTGATGACTTTTTACTGCAGTACCAGCATCATTCTGCAGCAATGTGTTTGTTTCCTCCTAGAGGACTTAGTCTCACCATGTTCCCATCTCTATAATTTTATGATAGAGCTACAAAGTCAAAGCCAACTTGTAAAAACATGAATGACAATCTTGTCTACTTCCAATATCCAGGAGGATAACTATATGTTTTTCTTTGGATTCACCTTATTTAGCTTCTCTAGGATCATGAATTATAGGCTCGGGTTGCGGGGCAAAAATTGGGAACTTGGGGGTGGTGTGGGATAGGGGGTATGGGGGGATGGGGAGAGAAAAGTGTGAAGTGGAGGATGGGGAGAGCTTGGGGGAATGGGATGGTTGGGATATAGGAAGGGTGGATGTGGGAACAGGGAAATATATATCTTAATTAAGGGAGCCATTCTAGGGTTGGCAGACACTTGACTCTAGAGGGGTTCCCAGGTGTCCAGGAAGACACCCCCAGCTAGGTCCTTGGGCAGCTGAGGAGAGGGAGCCAGGCATGGCCAGATCCTATTGCCATACTCATGAATATCTTGTGTATCACCAGAGAACCTTCACCTGGTGATGGATGGAGATAGAGACAAAGCCCCACATTGGAGCACTGGACTGACCTCCCAAGGTCCTGATGTGGAGCAAAAGGAGGGAGATCATGAGCAAGGATGTCAGGACCGTGAGGGGTGCGTTCACCCATTGAGACGGTGGGACAGAACTAATGGGAGATCACCAAGTCCAGTTGGAATGGGACTGATGGAACATGCGACCAAACCTGAATGTGGCTGACGGTGGAGGAGGACTGAGAAACCAAGGACAATGGCGATGGGCTTGGACTCTACGGCATGGACAGGCTCACTGTGAACCTTGTCAGTTTGGTTGCTCACCTTCCTGGACTTAGGGGGAGTTGGGAGGACCTTGGACTTAACATAGTGAAGGGAACCCTGATGGCTCTCTGGCCTGGAGAGGGAGGGAGTGGAGGTATGGGTGGAAGGGAGGGGAGGGAAGGGGGAGGAGGAGGGGAGGAGATGGAAATTTTTAATAAAAAATGAGGAAAAAAGAAAAAAAAGAAGTTAGAGATAATGGACCAGGCAGTGTTTAAATGAAAAAAAAAAAAAACGTGAATGGGATAGGAATGCCAGACATTGTAGAAACCTAGGGGAAAGACATTGACAGAGTCAGGGACATGAGAAGGAGTCTCTTTGCTATGTGTTTTCCAAATTGAAGTCAGTTACTTTGAAAGCAGCTGTCTGCAGGCAGCCCATCTTCCTCCACTATGTTAGTGCTTCTTGTGTACCTTACCTGCAGGGCAGGCCAACTGCTTCTATTAGTTCAGTTCTTGCTGAAAACATAGATGTGACTTTACAAACTGTTGGTTCCAATGCAGCACTTTCCAAGGGTGTTAGTTTTGGACCATGTCTGGGAAATGTTTGAAAATTACCCCATTCAGATCTACAAAAGGCACACTGCAGCACTGCAGTACTTCATTGTAGATACCCAATTGTTTGATCTTGGGCAGAATTAATTGTTGACATTTAAGCAAATTTTAGGAGCCTTGGAGAAGACATTGTGTGCTGTCATCTAGGGGGAATATGATGTATGATCTTTGCCAGAACACAGGGCAGAGAAAGCTATTCACCTAGAAGGAATAAAATTTAATAATGACATTTCACATGGCAATTAAGATTGCTTTCGGTGACAAGACCTAGTGGGATCCTGTGAATCATGTCATGGAAGTTGTTATCCACATTTCAGAAAAGGCCAATCCAGGAGAGGGTTTTGGAGTCATAACTTAAAACAGTGAAGCCTCTGCTCCTTAGAGATGACAGCCAGGGGAAAGACTCTGTTTTAAAGCCAAGACTCCAGGGAATATTGTAGTATGCCAGAAAAAATTTGATCATCACACACACACACACACACACACACACACACACAGAGAGAGAGAGAGAGAGAGAGAGAGAGAGAGAGAGAGAGAGACAGAGAGAGACAGAGAGAGACAGAGACAGAGACAGAGAGAGACAGAAAGATAGACAGTGACAGACACACAGAGAGAGACAGAAAGAGGGACAGATTATTTTTAATACTCCTAATTGTTTTATATGTAATGCCTTCTTAGACCTTAGAAACTTGGCTGGGTATTGGCTTTCTTTGGTTCACTATAGCTTTAATAACACTCCCAGGTTCCTACAAATTAATTATGATGACACACATTAGGGTTATAACTAAAGGCATCTGCCTATGTTGAAGTGACTTCCAATATTTCTGAGATACTATCCTTCCTTCTTCTGGGTCTCATTTTCCTCATGAACTTTGGGTAGTCACTCTCTCTGACACCAAGTGAAGAGCTGAGAGATGACCAAAGTCTCTGTCCTCCACTGGGCTTGTATCTCTGGATGCGTTTGTCAGCATTTGTTCTCTGAGCACTGTGTTACAGAGCACCATGCCGTCTAGGATGACTAATCCCCAAGGCAACTGGATATTGCAGCTGGGATCACTGCATGCACTGTTTAGATTTTGCCTTCAATGAGGATACCTAACCAAGAGGCAAGAGATAACTAATTCTGTGCCTCACTCACAGAGCCGTGTACTCTGTTATAAAGTTGTCTTCATCTGTATAGACAGAAGTTCTTTCCTAATTTACTCCCAGGTAACTGATGCTACTCTAGCAGTATTCCTTTGTGGGGGTACAAATCCTCTAAATGAACGCCTTTCTCATGCTATAGAATTTCAGGGCTTGCAGCAACCTTTGATATTCAGTGATGGACCTTTGAAGAAAACCTGTCTTCTCTGTCTTTCTACAGACAGGCATGTCCATCAGCTTTTATGGCATCATGCACATATATGTTCATTGTCTATAGTTAACGAAACAGTATCTTGTCCTCAGCTTTTGGTTCACTGGAGCTGAGTACTGTAATAACACTGGAAACAAGTCAAGGATGTCCCCAAGCCAAACACTTCAGAATGAGAGACGATCACTGAGTAAAATCAGGTTGATTCACACTTCTGTTTTAATGTTGGATAGCAGATGGTCTTATCAGGCCATCTTTCCTCCAGGAAGTTCTTTATCTAAATCACTGCCAACAGTATTGGTTATATTAGTGTTATTACCATCACCACCACTACCATCAACACTGCCATCGCCAGCATCCTAACCACCCCTGCCAGCATCAACAGTGTCGTCAACAGAATTATCACTACCATCCTTATCAGCATTGCCGTCATCAGCATAAGTACCTACCACCATCATAGCCATCATCAGCATCCTAACCACCCCTGCCAGCATCAACAGTGTCATCAACAGCATTATCCTCACCACTGTTACCATCATTTCGTTCTTGCCCCAGTTCCTTTTATGACTATCATACAGCCAGGCACTAAAGTCTTTTTGTCTGCAGTTCTTTCCTCCCCTATATAATTTTTAACCTGCCAAGTTATTCTCAAACACCAGATTGGGCTTTTTTTTGGTGTCTGGGTTCCTCCTGAGTAGACATCCTGGATTTCACCTGCATACAGGCTGTTTCAATTCAGCTGAATCCAAAGTTAACAGATGGCATGTTCTACAGTAGAGAGTTAGAAATTAATGTGTTCAGGAAAGTAAACCCATAGATTGCAAAAAATAAAATATTGTTTCTAATTACCATTATAAACTGATTTGGATACAGATTTAAAGAAAACGTAAAGTCACTATACATATAATAAAAACAATAGCCATTATTTTTAAGTATGTATTTGGCACTAAGCACAAGGTTGGATTAAAAAACAATACACATCTCATATTCACCTTGCTGGCAGGCATTCTGATGAGGAAGTATGAAGAAACTGCACTGAACAGTAATGACAAATTTGTAAGGGCTATGCTAGCTTATGCCCTTTTTCTGGGACAGTTTCCCCCTATGCATTGGTTTTCCATGACCTCTGAATATTCTTATATTTGTATAGTGCATAACTCAACCTCAGATATAAAGGCATTTAATAAGATCTGCCAAGATTTTTTCTCACTGTGAGAGTAATACATACTCAATGTACACAATTTTGTAATAATAGATAAATAGGTTGCCCAAGGTCATGCTGATTTGATAAATGGCAAAGTCAAGGCTCTCGACCGCTGTTTGTCCTAATCAAGTCTCTTTTGGCTGACTCACCCATGGGGTCAGATTCATTACTGTTTAACACACTGGCACATCTCAGTGCAGGGCTTTTGTTTGTTTTGCATAGTTCCATCTGTCTTTAACATAGGTTAACAGTATGAAACTTATCTTGGCCAAACAGGCAGCCAATTTTGGGGATAGAATCATTCTCAGGATAAAAGTGTCACTGAATAAGCCTGTGCTGCAAATAGAATTGATGTCTATACATGGCATATTGGCTCCTATTAAATAAGTTTTGAGACAAGGTCTTGCTATGTAGTTCCAGCTGGCCATGAACTTGTGGCAATCCTCATGCCTCAGTCTCTTGAGACATGGGATGACAGATATGTACTACTATACCCAGCAAATTGGCTTCTTGGAGAGAATGCCCAGTAATCTGTAAGGTCATGTAGATTTGCAAAGCCTAATGACAATGGAATCATATTGTTTCAGACTGACAAATTTGCATATTGCTTGGCGGGGTAGATTCCAGGTCACCTCCCATTTTTCTTGTAGTTCCTCAGACTCTGCCCCTGCTGGTGGGGGTTGTTTACTGTTTTTAAGACCCATTTTATTTTCTTGGTTTATTATTATTTTTAGTTATAAATGAATGTATTTGAAGGCCTACAAAGTGATACATGAACCAGATCTTTAAACCTTTATGAACTGAGAATTGGTTAGATGCTAGACAAAGCCTGTTCCATCTCTCAAATTCTTAAAAACCGTTCATCAATCAAAACAATGGGAAAAAATCGAAAGGAAGCCTAGTCCTAGAAATATTGTTAATTCTTTTTTTTGCCAGTTGCAGCCAGTGGAAGTTTATGATCTTAATAAACTGATAACTGCAAGGTAACAGTCAGGACAGGCTAGAAGCAGAAAGGAAGCTGCTTTTTACCAGAGGCATCAGGGTGTCCTGCTGTAAGGGGTGAGGCTTATTTGTCATGCCTAAAATAGAATAATTTCAAATACCCTGCCATAACCACATTCTGGAAGATTCAGCATTCTCCAGCTACCAGTTATTTTGGCTTTGAGAATAATATTGCATTTGTTTTCTCTAATCTATGAGCCTGGATGGAATAGAGACAGAAGTCATGCCATGGTGATGTTTCTTTGGAAAGAAGCAATGTTAGTTGGAACCACAGGCAGGCAGAAGTAGAAAGTCTTGATTCAAGCCTTGGTTATACCCTTGCTGATGCATAACCTTACTCATGTTCCTTAATTTCTTTGAGCTTACATTTGCTCATGTATAAAATGGAACTAATAAAATGTTCCTCAGAGCTTTTGTGTAAAGATTAAATTTTAATATATGCAGAGTGCTGCCTGTTCAATAAATCCAGTTTCACAGTCTCATGTTCAAAATCTAGAAATCCAAAGACCAGGAAAATGGTTTTTTTTTTTTTTTTTTTTTTTTTTTTTTTTTTTTTTTTTTTTTTTTTTTTTTTTTTTGGGATATACCTGGTTCCCTGGAACTTTCTTTCTGATGTGACCTCATCTGAAATTTTCCCCGATCTTGTGAAGCTGCTCGTAGTCTTTGTCCCAGTCAATGTGAATTTTAGTAGAACTTGGTTCATAAATAGGCATGTTTTTAATTATTTGTGGTAGCCCAATGCTATATAGTGCACAATTTGATTTTTTTCTAGAGTGTGGAGCAGTGGCTGGGGAGATAGCTTGGTTGGGAGAGGGCTTACCCTAGCATACATGAAGCACCGGGTTAAATTCTCCCAGCATAAACGAGACATGATACTGCACACCTTACTGCCATAACTTAGGATGTGGAAAAATGAAACACTCAAAGCTATTCTCAGTTAATAGTGAGCTCTATACCAGCCTAGGTTACATGATACCTTTTCAAAAAAATATAAAACTATTCTGAATTCTGAGAATTAGGTCATTGATTTTTTTGGTAAGGATTTTAAGCCTATATTCTTTCCTTCTTTCAGAATGGGTGAATATGAAGATATTTTTGTATTGGTTTATTCCCTTAATATCATAGAGAGCCAGTATGGGAAATCTGTCCTTAAAATAAATGTTTGTTTTTTTTTATTGTCCTTAGCTAAATATATGTGCAAGTGTCTGCATGTGTTTTTGTGCATGTGAGTGCCCATGGATGTCAGAGTCAGTGGATACCTCTGGAGCTAGAGCTATAGGTGACTGTGAGCTGTGGAGTTTGGGTGCTGGGAGCTGACCTGGGTCCTCTGGAAGAGCAGCAAGTGCTCTTGGCCTCAGAGTCATCTCTCCAGCCCTAAGAAAACAATGTTTAAAAATTTTCTTTTGTTTTTGTTTTTATTTCCTAAAGAATATTTTAATTAATTGTTTGAGAATTTTATGCAATATATTTTGATATTTATTCCCATTGTTTTCCCTAACTCCTCCCAGATCCCAGATCCCTTCATATCTCTACTTCTTAAACAAATGTATTCTTTTTAAAAATAACCAATTAGGGCTGTCTGTACTCTCCTAGGTGTGGAGCCATCTATTGGAATGTGATTGTCTGTCTAGAGCCTTTCCCTTAAGGAAAACCGACTTTCCCTCTTCATTAGCTCTCAGTTACTGATTGCTCCTCAGCTAAGGGTGAAACTTCATGCTCACCTCCTCTGCTTATGCTGGGGGTCTCCATGGCTTGAGCTTGTGTGGGTTTTCTGTATGATGATGTGGCAAATACTGTGAGTTTCTATGTGCATCTTCCCTGTTGTGTCTGGAGAACACCATTCCCATGTAATCATCTCCTGCTTCTGGCTCTTCCAAGCTTTTTATCACCTCTTCCACAACATTGGAGACTGAGCACTCTGATCTCTTATTCTAAGTTTGAGAGTAAGAAAATAAAAACAAAGACAAAAGAAAAGTCCTAAAGATTGTTTCCTTAGGGTTGGAGAGATGGCTCCGTGACTAAGAGCACTTGCTACTCTTCCAGAGGACCCAGCTGACCATCTACTGCAAAATGAATCCTCTCTGATGAGGGCTGAGTAATGCACTAATGCATAGCAACAAGTCACCAGGAGTCAGCTTACCACTATGCCCATTTAGCAGGATAATAGCAGTAGATTCTCAACTAAGATCTATTTTCACATGAATTATAGATTTATGAGAATAACCTGGGATTTGCCTTAGAGTTCTTTATTTTTTAAATTTTATTTTTACTTGTTTATTTCATGTGCATGTGTGTTCATATGTGTGGGCATGCATGACATAGCACATATATGGAAGTCAAAGGACTCTTGTGGGAGTCAATGCTTCTCTTCACCATGAGCTCACTCAGGTCACCAGGCCTTTTACCTGTTGAACCACCTCACTACTAGAGTTTTTGGCAAAGGTCTTGAGACCTAGAACTCAGTGAGTTTTAATGAATGGACTGGAGAAATAGCTCAAATGGCAAAATCTTTGCCTCACAAGCATTAATTTATAGGTCCAAGGAAGCACTATTCATAAAACCTCAGAGACAGAAATTGGGGTTCAACCTAAAGTTCAGAAAAGTAAAACAGCCAGCCACTGGCTCTTACCTCGACCTCAGTCTGAACATGATGATCTTATCTCCAGGAATCTCAGAATGAGATTGTGTCTGAGAGTTGTCTCCTCATGTTTTATAATCATCTCTAGTTCTGGGATTACAACACCACTGCCCAGTTTCTATGGCAACTAGTGTGGCTACTGGGATTAAAGGTGTGTGTCATTGCTGCCTGAGCTGTAAGGCTGGCCAGTGTGGCTGTTTTACTTTTCTAATCTTCAAGCAAGCTTTATTTATTAAAATACACATGAACTGTCACTACAGTGCAATCCCCAGATCCCACGTAAAAACGCTGGGCATGGTTGCACACCTCTGTAATCCCATCCCTCTGGAGATGGAATAGGATTCTTGGGCGTACAGGCCTGTTAGTCTAGTCTAATTGGTGAGCTCCAGGCCACTGATAAATTCTGTCTCAAAGGAGGTGGATGACATTCTGAGGATGACTCCTGTAGTTGTTTTCTGGTCTCCATATGCAAACACAAACAGACACAGGCACAGACGACAGATAGGCACATTTATTTGTCCACCTGCTTTCACACATATTAAAAAGGTAAAACAATGTGCATAAATATGATATCAGTGTGGCAGTAGGTGGAGAAAAGAAACTCCGTAGGCTTACAGCATCTATGAACATCCTAATATCCATAAAGATATTAGATGTGCTGTCGGAGGAGCATACATTTTTCATCCTGTTTTAGCGGGCTTGGGTGCAGTTGTGGATTCTTTTCTGAAACAAAATAAATCAGGATTTATTATTTATAAAGACAGGCCAGTTATTTTCTTAATTATTCGCTACTCATTCACATATATGCTAATTAGTCTCACCACTCTTAGAGTATAGGGTGTATGAAACCAAAGGCGAAAGCGAGGCTCTGTCCACGGTGCTGAAGCAGCCATAGTCTATTACCAAATCCAAATGCCACTGGCTCAACTGCAATAGAACAAATAATTGATTGCTTGAAGTGCCTCTAGCTCATTTAAAACAAAACCCAAGTTTAATGGATCCCATATCAGATAGGTCACCCTGTACTGAGAGACTATTTTGTTGTTTTGGACTTTTAGGGAACTTGCAGGGGTCCTGACGCATGCGCACCGCATAAGTCATAAGTCACAGCCTACTAAAGAGAAATTATTTTGTATGGTACATGATAACAGGGAAAAATCTCAAGTGACTTATCTAATTTTCCTTTGGATGGATCTCTACATTATATTTATGTATGCATTAGAAACAATGAGAAGCTGAAGGAAAAACTCCAACGAATTAATGTCTATGAAAGTTGGCATATTAATTTTGCTTTTGGGCATAAATGTATTTTATAGTGTTTAAAAACAATGTGATTTCATAGGCAATGAAAGTGTCTCAACTCACAAATGTAAGCAAACAAAAAAGAGATGGAAAAAAGCATATCCTGCGAGTTTGAAGAGGTGAGGACTTTGGCCTGCCAAGGTATTTTTGGTTCTTGTACTACTACTATTGTTTGTTTCTTCTAAGCTAGAGAAGTCTATATGGTTAAAGAAACCATGGCAGGATTTGTGTAAAACTGGTAGGCAGTGGAGTGTGTTGTGAAACCTCCAATTCATTCATCTTTTCTTTCTACCCATGGAGCACCCTCAACTTCACTCATCTTTTCTTCCCACCCATGGAGCACCCCCCATTCATCTTTTCTTCCCACCCATGGAGCACCCCCCATTCATCTTTTCTTCCCACCCATGGAGCACCCTCCATTCATCTTTTTTCCCACCCATGGAGCACCTTCCATTCATCTTTTCTTTCCACCCATGGAGCACCATCCACTTCACATCTTTTCTTTCCACCCATAGAGAACCCTCCATTCATCTTTTCTTCCCACCCATGGAGCACCATCCACTTCACATATTTTCTTTACACCCATAGAGAACCCTCCATTCATCTGTTCTTTCCACCCATGGAGCACCCTCCACTTCACATCTTTTCTTTACACCCATAAAGAACCCTCCATTCATCTTTTCTTCCCACCCATGGAGCACCCTCCATTCATCTTTTCTTCCCACCCATGGAGCATCCTCCATTCATCTTTTCTTCCCACCCATAGAGAACCCTCCATTCATCTTTTCTTCCCACCCATGGAGTACCCTCCACTTTACATCTTTTCTTTACACCCATAGAGAACCCTCCACTTCATTCCTTTTTTTTCTTTCTACCTGTGAAGTAGCAAATCCTTATCTCCCCCTCCTTTCTCAAACCATCCTCCCATGAATATTTGAACAGGAACTTCATGTCAAGTCACAAAATGACAAGCCCTTTGTGCTTAATATGATTACAGACACTGTAGAAGAGGAGGTTTTAGCCTGGTGCCCATGAAATCACTCAGTGGACTTTCAAAGAGCCTGGGAATGGTGACATAAAACTCCCTGAGTCCCTGCTCAGTGGAAAAGATCAGCAATGGCTGGAAGTTGGCACATTTAAAAAAGCACATTAATTTTTTGAGATTATAATGATTATGTAATTTCTCCTTCCCTTTCCTCCTTCCAAAACTTGCCATGTTACCTGCCTTGTTCTCTCTCACATTTGTGACCTCTCTTTCCATTAATTTCTGCTATATACTCACACCTCAAGTTTATAAATTCAGCCTGCTTAGTCCATATAATGTATTTGTATGTATATGCTTTTGTGTTGACCATTTGGTGCTGGATAACTATTTGATGTGTTATTCTCTGGGGAAGACTATTTTTCCCACTCCCAGCATTGCTTAGTTGTTTTTGTAGTTCTTTGTGTAGGGTTCAGGCCATGTGGATTTGTGCACTTTTGACACAGAACTCAGAGGATTCAGACTGACAACCTTTTCTTCCCCTCCAAAATCAAAGTTTGTCACAATGATTACAAATTAAGTAATACAAATTATAATATATAACATATAATAAAAATACAAATTAAGTCATATATTTTTTCCTTTATTTAAAAAATGTTTAATAGACTTTTTTAACCTCAAGACGAAGGATTGACACAGCTTTGAGGCTCTGTAATCATAAGACATGTGTGTCCCCATTATTATTTCCAGCCCACATATAGTGGCCTGCCTGCTTTCTTTCCTATTTTCCTTCCTCCTCTCTCCACTCTTCCCTCCCTCCCTTCTTTCCATCTTATTTGTAAGAAACATTGAGTCATGACTCACATCCCTAGAAGCAGGCATTGCATATTTTAATATGGCAGTGTTTGATATGTTCATGTTTGTTTGGAATGCTCCTCACCTTTATTTTTCTGGCTAGTTTATTTATTTTCATTCCAATTAATATCTAACACATGCATATACTCTTGGGACACACTGTGATGTTTTAATACATGTATATTTTTGTGCAATGAGCAAATATTTGTAGCTGGCATTCCCACCCCCTTGTTATTTCTTTGTACTCTTTTGAGAGAGTCTTAAGTTGCTTCAGCTGGCCACAAGCTCTCCACACAGTGGAGAATGACCTTGAACCTCCTGATAATCTGGTTTTTTCTTCCTGAGCGCTGGGATTGCAGGTGTGGATTCTCTCACTGAGCTCATCGTCTCCATGTTGTCTTGTTTTAGTTCTTTATAAGTGGCAGTTTAGTAGGTACTGCGTTTTAGTCATGGCTCTGTTTCTAAAGCCTGATACAGTGCTCTGATCAATAAGCATTCCTTAAGTATATGAATAAAGAAGAACCTTGTTATCCTTGGTGGCATTACTCCCATTTCTGGTATTGTCCTTCATTCTGAAAACTTATACTTAATACTACATGCAAAGCATTGCACAAGGTGCCATAATCAATCTACAGCATACAAAATTCGGACTGTTGCGTTCTGAAGGTGTCCTCTAAATGTAGTCAAAAGATTTAGATTTGTAGTTTTGGCACTGTGAATGTGCCTCAGGAGGCAGAGTTCTGGCCCAACACACCCAGAACCCTCTGTTTCAATGCCAGCATCACCCAAGATGATCTTGTGGAGGCACACACACACACACACACACACACACACACACACACTGCAGTGCTGGTTACCCCAGGGGGTTTCAGAAGCTGGAAGAGCAGGATCCCACTCTCATCCTCAGCCAGCTTGAGGCCCACCTGGGTTATGTGAGACTCTGCTTCAGAACAACAAGGAAAAAGTGGAGTTAGATTTGGAGATCTAGATGTGCATCCGTGGTGGGATTACAGCCACAGAACTCTCAGACTAGAGCAAAGGCAGTCTGCAGGGGGCAGAAGAGCTTTTAACGTGGAGGTAAAACATGCTGCTTCTCTCCGTGAGGACCATGTTAAAGTCAGTCACTAGTTACGACTGAAGGACGATGAGGTGTGCGAGGCAGAGATCTTTGTGGGACCTCACCTGATTCTTTTCATGGTCATTTCATTCTGGGCACCACAGAGCACCACATGATGCTCCCAAAGCCTTTTCCACGTAGGAAGGCATTAGGGGCTGTGTCATTATTCTACAACACTCTCAGATGTCCAGCAATTCTTCGTCAAAGAGTCCACATTGCCATATTCAATATGTATTCAAGCATATCAGAGAGAAGAACATTAGAAAGAAGTTACATCAGAACTGATATATTTCTATGAGGGAATTATTATGGAAGAATTTCACTTGAATCAGAGAAGGTATGTGTGTTTTATGTGACACAATCCAAATTGGCTTATGGGAAATTTTTCTTCTCCTTTAAAAATTAATAGTGTGCACATGCAACACAGAGAAATGCTTTGCAAGTATTGATGCTGTTTGATTTACTTTTTTTCTAGATGATAATTTGAGTTGGCTATCCGAATAAACAGTAGTTCTCTGCTAACAATGAAGTGCATTGCCTCATGCTTGATGTCTTAGTTCATTTTACATTACTATCACAGAACACATCATACCGAGTCATGTATGAACATTAGATGTATTTGGCTCACAGTTCTCATGACTGAAAAGTCCAAAGATAGGACATGGCTCTGGTGAGAGCTTTCATACTGAAACATTACATGTCATAAGGCATGACATGACAAGAAGTGGAAGCATGCATTCATTTCTGTTGTGTGATAAAACACTCTGACTAAAAGCAACATAGGAGAGGGAAGGGTTTATTTGGTTTATACTTTCAGGTTCTAGTCTATTCTTGAGGGAAGTCAGAGCAGTAACTCAAGAAGGAGGCTCTAGTAGAGAACATAGAGTAAGTCTGCTTTGCTGACTTGTTTTTAACTTTCTTATACAGTCCAGGAACACCTTCCCAGGGAGCAGCAATGCCCGCAGTGTGCTAAGCCATCCTACATCTATTTAATAATCAATCCATCTCCTGCAGACATGCCCACAGGCCAATCTGATCTAGACAGGTTTTCAACTGAGACTCCCTTCTTAAGTGACATTAACTAGTGTCAACCTGACAGTCAAAGCTAATTAGGATAGCATGCAATCCTGGATGCTGTTTCTTCTTAAAAGACCGCCATTCTTATCAGGAGGGCCCCATCTCACTGGTCTCATGAGAAAACCAATTTAAAGGAAGAACTATATACATGGTTTCAGGTCATTGAACTATATACATGGTTTCAGGTCATTGCTAGTGGGCTTTACAGCTTTTAGGCCTGTGATGAGGCAGAACATCATGACTACGGAAGTGCTTGGCTGTAAGACTAAGAAGGGAAAATGGAGACGGGACCAGGGTCAAGGTACGGGCTACAACGGAACTCTTCCCAGTGCTTACTTTTCTCACCTCTTTAATTTCTATCACCTCCCTGTAGCCTCTAAACTATGAACCCATTGATTGGTTAATCAATCTGTGAGGTTAGAGTCCTTATGATCCAATCACTCATCTTTGAGTGCCATGTTTTATTTTCATTGTTTTTTTGTCAAGTTAACAAAGCTAGATTTATCAGAGAAGATGGAACTATAATAGAGAAAATGCCTCTATAAGATTGGCCTGTAATCAAGCCTGTAGGGCATTTTCTAAACCAGTGATTGATGCAGGAGGATACAGTCAGTTGTGGGTAGTGCCACCCTTAGGTGGGTGGTCCTGGATGGGATAAGAAAGCAGAATGAACAAGTTATTAAGCAAATTAATAAGAAGCATTAAGCCATGAACTCTGTATCAGTTCCTGCCTCTAGATTCCTGCCTTGACTTCCTCTAATACAAAATGAAGAATTTCTTATCCAAGTTGCTTTTGGTCATGCTGTTTTATGATAGCATTATAAACCCTAACTAAGATACTAAGTATTTTTTGTATTGCTACCAAATCTTTAACTCATGCTTCTTGGGAAACATTTTAAGTCTAAACCCACAATACCTAATCTGATTTTAATTACTCTTCATGGATCCTACCTCCAAATACCATCAACATATAAAGTTAAGGATTAAATTTCTATTGTGACCTTTTGGGAGACACATTCAAACACAACACTTGTTCATTTCCATAAGTGGCTATGTAATTCAGATTTAAAAGTTTAAACCATAATTTTGAAGCAAAGTTAGGGAAGAAGAATGGAACCTTAAGGCATAGTTGTATTTTATTTGATCTCCTGAATGGAATAATTTGCCTAAAATAACTCTATCATGAACCATGTCTTTCCATCTTTGAATGCATGTAGCAGTATCTCGTCAAAGCCTTCAGTCTAGCAGGTTTTACAAAAGTGGCCCAATTTGTCCTCTGTATTAAAGGCTGCAATTTCTGCACCTTTTAGTAAATTTCAGATGATTCCAAATTATAGTTACAGTCTTTGAAGCTTTTCTCACAGTTAAACTATCTTTTGTTCAAATATTATACTATTTTCACCTGACACATCAACAAATATTATCAAACACAGAGATTATAGGAATAAAAGTACTCTTAGCTCCTGTCTTTTCATATATATGTATTTGCCAATGAACATTGTACATCATGTGCTATTATATCTATTGTGAAGTGCAAGCTTCAAGAAGACATATTCTTTTTGGATCATGGGCATTCATCTCCAGGAAACTCATCTGAAAAATATCTCTGTGTTAACAGCCTTTAAGCATTCATTTGGAAAGTTGTGTCTGTTTTCTTAGTACTCTGGGAAGTCCACAACATTCACCAACAATCCATAACGTATACAAACAGGTCAAAGTGTCTTGGAAGAACTTCCCTGACAAGCTATTTATTTTCTTTCTTAGCTTAAAATTTCCCCAGATTAGATGACTTTTGAACATTTTCAGTAGGATGCTATTCAATACAGGTTTTCCGGACCTTCATAAATCACCTTGAGATTTGGTAGGAGTGAAGGTATCTGTCAGCTGTGATGGCCACCACCCCGGGATAACCACAGTGGCTGCTTTACTTATCTGAGAGTTTAGGAAGCAGTCTGTTCTTTGCATGTACTTAGATAGAACTTTAAAAAATGTCTACTATTATTTTGTGTTATGTGTATGGGTTTCAGGTTTCTTTTTTAACTTGCATCTATGTCTGTGCAACAGATGTATTCTTGGTGCCCAGAGAAGTCAGAAGAGGGCATTGAGTCCTCTGCAGACAGTTGTAAAGCACCAAGTGGGTGCTGGGAATCAAACCTGGGTCCTCTGGGAGAGAAGCCAATACTCTTAACCATGGACCTGCTTCTTCAGTTCCTTGTTATTCCTTTGTATTTCCCGAGGAGAATGACTTTCTGAAAAAAGAGAAAACCTTTTCTTTGGAAATAGTAGACAGATTGTTCTCTTTTCCTAATAAAATTTAAATATACCATCACCTTTGGGAAATGTGGATTTGATTCTGAATACTTCCCTAAGTTTCTTAGAAATGTGAAGGTTGTAGTACCCTTTCCCAGTAAAATTAATTTTCTTAAAGAATAATGTAAGCACAGGGCAAGGTGACATGGCAAAAGTTGCAGAGCTGAAGGCCACAGAGCGGCCCAGTCACAGAGAATGTGGGAATCCATTGACATGGGCATGCTCAAGAAACTTCTAAATGAATATGCCTATATGCTTTTAAAATTTTATTTATCCTTTGACTGTTTCATATATATATGTATATATATCCTGCTTTATATATGGATTCATATACAGATCATATCCTGATTCCCAGTTCCCTCTCTTTTCAGATAGCTCACCCCCACTATTTCTCCCTCTCCACTTCATGTATTTTTAAAAACCGTTTGAATTCAATGAGTGCTTCTAGTATGTGGATGAGTATATTCTTACAAGTATTCAGCTTAGCGTAACAATGGATTGAATGTATTTATAAAGTACTTAGAGAATTGATATTACACACTTTTGCATACTGTGACATTTTCATGTTTGCCTTCAAGGCACAAAGTACACCACTGTCTGATTGTAAGGTACCCTGGTTCACAATTCTTTTGCTCTTAACACCGCTTTCTCAGAGTTAGTCATTCCCTGGCTGTTTTGATAACTTCATGAAGAATGTAGATTCCTAAGAGCTTTCTTCAGAGTTCCCACTTCACAGATGGGGAGTGTGAAATACTGTCTGCTTACATAATTCTAATGCAATTGAGCTGTCTTCTCTAGGTCCAAGGTATGGCTTCTTTTGCCAGAAAGAAGTGGTCATGCCTGTCAAATGCTTCTCAGAGAAGTGGTGTGACATATAGATGCTACAATAGAAGCTAAACAAACAGGTTTGAATCCCTTGGAGGCAGTGGCTGGCACTGCCAAGTATGAGCGAGAATGGCTTTTCTGCAGGAGGAGTCCAGATGGCAAGAGGAAGATAAATATCCATGAATGAAAGGGAGAATAAAATGCTCAACAGTTTCAAATTCCTGTGGAGGAACCTGGGAGTTAAGCATTTTCTTTCTTTCCCCTTTATCTCTTGTCTGTCTCATATTTCAGTTTTACAACTCCTCTTTTGCTGCCCATGGTGCTGAATTATGATGAGCCCCAGACTTAGCTTAACCTTAGTTATTTCCTGACCCACACTTTCTTTAAGGTAGATTCCTTCTTTCTCTGCAGTCAAGACTATTATTAAATCTTTTACAATAGTCATATCTAATGTCATAATGTGCTTCCCCCCTTTACCAATGCACCATGCCAAAGGGTTGGCAGGGCAAGCCAGGCAGCGTCTTTGAATAAAATGACATCAAAACCTGGAGCTAAGATCCAATGAAGATGCTTAAATAGACAAGTATGATGGGATGGCTGAGAGTGCTCATGGCCTTTTCCACATAGGTCACACTCTGATGAAAACACTCTCCAGCTCTGGTTCTGCAGTTTACAGTCTGGGTCACCCAAAGGCCTAATGTTGCTTTCTCTTGCTCGTCTGTCAGTTGAGGGTTAAGTGGTTCCTGTATCATCAGGTTATTCTGAGTATAATGTAAAATAATAGATTATATTGTGTGTGGTGCTTAATTAATGATAGCCTTTTCCTTCATTGAACAGCAGAGGGTATGTCTCACTGTTCTAGAGTACTGTTGGAAACACTTGATGACCAAGTGAAGAATCTGCTTTCCTTCCTTCCTTCTTTCCTTCCTTCCTTCCTTCCTTCCTTCCCTCCCTCCCTCCCTCCCTCCCTCCCTCCCTCCCTCACTCCCTCCCTCCCTTACTCCCTCCCTCCTCTCTTCCCTTCCTTCCCTCCCTCCTCTTTCTTTCTTTCTTTCTTTCTTTCTTTCTTTCTTTCTTTCTTTCTTTCTTTCCCTCCCTCCCTCCCTCCCTCCCTCCCTCCCTCCCTCCCTCTCCTGCTTCTCTATCCATTCATCTACTCTCTCTTTTACCTCCTTACACACATGGTTTATGTTCATGATTTGTTCTTTCTCTTGTAGTGAATAAGTTCTTTGTGAGACGTGTAAGATGTGTATTATTCCAGATTAATAAAAGGCAGAATGATTTACTCTTTATGGTTTAATCCAGAACAATTTTACAAACACATGAGAGGGTCTAGGATGTCCCATAATTAACATCAGATGACTTAGAGATTCTTATCCTCTAGAGCTAATTCATATTCTTTTGAGAAACAAGCATGGCAAAGCAGACTGGGAAAGGCCAACATCACATGCTTCCTCCCAGATTTAGAAAAAACATAAACAGAAAGCAGAAGGGAGAAAATTTGGAGGAAGGAGTGTGGAGAAACAGAGGCCACTAGATGTGACCATGAGCAAATGCATGTTACATGCATGTGTAAAGATGACACATTGTTTTGAATGCTAATAAAGAATAAGTATGATGATTGATTTTTCTAGAAGCTGAACAGAATGTAGTGCAATTTGACATCTGAGCAATTAGGTCTGACTCAGCTGCTGGCTTCAAATACTAGCTACCTTACTCTCTGCAAGTTCCACTTTGAGTGTATTACTTTCTTCCACAGCAAGTAGTGGGTGACTGGAGCCCTGATTTCCCAGGGTGGTTTGGAAGAGTCAAGGAATTAATAGATGTGGTGATTTTGGAATAGGACCCAGGCCAGAGGAAGCAGTCAGTGAGGGTTATTTCCAATAATTATTACCAACATATCTTCTATTTAGGGCTTTGGTATTCTGGGTATTTGAAATAATTCACATTTTAATGCCAGTATGACTTCTTACACTCTACTGCGTGCTCTTCAGTGGCATTTTCATATCCGTTTTCTGCTTTGTCCTTGCAGTAACCTGTCAGCTAGCTAAAACAGAAATAATTATCTCCACCTCTATTATAGTAATTATTTAATTCTACAGCACTTCTGTCTGCCTCCTCTTACCAGATGGAAACCTCCCATGAGTGCAGTGTGTAAGTTTGGAATAGTTACCTGGGGGTAATAGCTACCTAAGTAATAGCAGTTTAATCATAATGACATCCATTATCGAGGAAAAAGTTCCAAGGTAGGAGCTAGTGACTGGATGATATTATTGAAGACCTATTAGCATTTCCACAGTCACAAATGGTTTGATTCGTCTTCCTTGTGCATTTGTAACCTTATGCTCACAAGATGACTGCCATACTTCCAGGAACTGAGTCTTCCATAGCCTCTGAATAGGGAGGATGCGAGCAGTCCGGCCCCAAGTGCATCAGGTGTTTTCTGTGTCTTACTGACCACAGCTGAGCTGGAAAGAGCATATTTGGCAGAGGAAAAGGAAATGTTCCTAGTTGATTCAGAGAAATCAGGATTTATCTTGTATATCTGGACACATTAAAGTTTGATCAGAATAGGTAGGCGGGTGGTGTGTGTGTGTGTGTGTGTGTGTGTGTGTGTGTGTGTGTATGTGTGTGAAATCTGAAAAATTTCAGGAACAATCTACAGAAAAAGAAATTAATAATGCTGGTTATGGGTAGGAATTGTGTCTTAGTCTTTAAAAAAAATCTCAGAGCTTCACCACACACACACACACACACACACACACACACAATCTATAAACTTGAAAATGAGTGAAACTCTCTTTGATAGATAAACTTAGGTCTAGAGAGAGATAAAAAAATTTGATTTTTCTCAAGGTCACACAGCTGGTTAGGAGATAAATGGACCTAAACTAATCTGTGTTACACTCCTACCTGGAGTCCGTCCTGTTAGCAAAACTACACCCTGACTTATTTCCTGTAACCCATGTCTAGATAGACCGACTCATCTCCTATGCTTTGGGGATTTAGCTTCAGGCTTAGGTAAGGGAGATGCCTTTCATGTTTCAACCACGATCCTTCGTTGAGTTAACCATAATTATGTGTAAAATGACAGACAAACCCACTCTGATCTTGGGAGACTCTCTTATTGGTTGGAGTTATTAGCTATGACATAGAAGTGTTTCCAAACACAGATATGCCAAGGCCCACTACATGTCAGGCATGGCACCAACAATTTGACACATGCCTCAGATTTGATGTTTTCATTCTGCATGTAAGAAAATAGAGGGTAATACAAGTCGACACTTTCTCAGGGACATAGAATTATAAGGTGACTGTGCTGAAATTCACACCTGGCAAAGATGAACTTCAAAATTTGTGCTTTTCCGCCGGGCGGTGGTGGCGCACGCCTTTAATCCCAGCACTCGGGAGAGGCAGGCGGATCTCTGTGAGTTCGAGGCCAGCCTGGTCTACAAGAGCTAGTTCCAGGACAGGCTCTAAAAAAAAAAAAAAAAAAAAAAAAAAAAAAGCTGCAGAGAAACCCTGTCTCGAAAAACCAAAAAAAAAAAAAAAAAAAAAATTGTGCTTTTCCTATTAGCTCAAATTCCTGTCAGGGTTAGGGCAGCCTAATCTTGGTACTTTAGTCAACACACACCATTATTCTAAGAAGCCCTTAACAGTTAGAGAGCAGCATTGTATATGTCTGAATAATGTTTTATTAGAGATTGTGAATTAGCATTTTAATATTTTGCATGTAAAAGGGTTTACACATTTTTATAGACAAAAAGTTTTATATAACTATGTGTTATCATTATCCTTATATCAAAATTTAGGTTGGCTTCCTTGGAATTTCAATGCAAGGCTTTAGAAAGCCTTTGTATGGAGTTTTGAAAAGTCTCTGTATTAGCATAAAGAAGTAAAACATACATTATGAGTTGTTTAAAGATTCCAGTGGCTATTATACATCATAATGTGCAGTGAAGTTAATCCTAAAGCATATCTATAGCTCATTTTATTTTATATTGTGGCATCTTGTTTATAGTGTAGTGTATTTATGGGCTAGAATGCTTTTAAATATTCTGGTCTTACAGAGCTGTGTTTTCTTAGCTGATAAAATTTTAAAATGACATTTAATATCTTAAGAAACATTGTACTTGAGGTGCAAGCTGTTTTATTGCTTCTGTTACAGGTTAGCCCCACCCCCATAGTTGTTACTGACCTGGCTTGTTGTAAAGTTTCATTCTTTTGATTTTATGGTTTCAGCTCATAGAAGTCTGTGGCCAGGAAAAAGCAAAGTCATAAGGTAAATGAAAAAGCTTTAAATATAGACCTTTACATTGCCACAGTAATATCAAAGGACTGATTAATTAGGGCATAAGTAATTGGTCTGTGACATTACTCCAACACTGTCCCCTCTTCAGACATTGTTTGTGTTTGGAGAGGACTCTCCAAAGGCCTCTGCTTTGGAAACTCATGTGAACCAAGTGCAGGCCACCTTTGTTCTGGACCATCTTTTAAGCACGCTTTCTATTCTGTGATCTGACTGGGAGGACAGCTGTAGTGTCCCCGGAGCAAAGAGAACATTGGCTTACAGCCGCGAGGGACAAGGTCAGTGTCAGACTGTAGGCCTAGCAGTCTTACTGCCCATTCCAAAGATTTAGATTCCACCAACTTAGCATGACTGTCCCAGGAGTCACCCCCTTCCCCTTTATTGCCCCCTGAGACTTAGGCAGAGAACTGGCAGAGATGTGGCTACTACTAGTGGCGTGAATAATAAAGCATTTGTCCCTGACCTAGGGTTTATGTCTGCTCTCAGCATTCATGAAACCACATGAACATGCATTGCTAGCCTCAAAGAAGACAAAATGCAAGGCCCTTCATAGTAATAACTCCCAAGCCAAACTGCTTTGGATCCATTACTAAAATTACTTGTCCTAAGATAAGCTAATTGTTAACTTTTTAAATTTTAGATTTAAGCTTCTGTCTATATCTCCATCCTGGATGGAGGACCTTGGACTTCCCACAGGGCAGGGAACCCTTACTGCTCTTCAGACTGGAGAGGGAGGGGGAGGGGAGTGGGGGAGGGGGAGGGAAATGGGATGGGGAGGAGGCAGAAATTTTTAATAAAAAAATAAAAAAGATTTAAGCTTTAGAAATTTCAGTAACAAATATAATAAAAAAGCAATGCAGGATAAAGTTTTATCACATTCTTATCAACTTAAAAACTAAAATACCTTGAATATGAGATATGAAGTTAAATTCTGCTTTGTCTTTTTCTAGAATACTCCCACTGCTCTTTCTGGAGCAGTTTTTACCATGATTTTCATATGTATCAGAAGCATTATCATCTATAGTATAATGCTGTCATTATATGTACTCTCAAAAGTATTTATTTCTAGTTTATATTTTAAAACATTATATCAGGCCAGTGAGATGTCTCAGTAGGTATTGCTACTAACCCTAATATCCTGAGTTCTATTCCTGGGGTCCAACATAGTAGAAGGAGAGATCCACCTACTGCAAGTTGTCCTCTGTTTCTCTCTCTCTCTCTCTCTTTCTCTCTCTCTTTCTCTCTCTCTTTCTCTCTCTCTCTCTCTCACACACACACACACACAATACAAAACATAAGAAAAAGATTAAAAAACCAAAAGCTAACCTAACACATCATTTATTTCATAATATATGTATTTTAAGCTATATTTTTTATTCAATTTTTTGCTGCATTCTTATATTTCTCATCCATTTTGCTTCATTATAACATTTGAATCATCTAAACACTAAACACTATTGAGTATATGTACTGATTAAATAGAGGTGATTTCCAGTCTTTTGATGTTACGATGCTGTGAAGAGCTTTGTCATGCCTTGGATGCACAATAAAAGAATGGAGCAGAATTGACACCAAAGCAGTACGAACCCAAGAAATGAATGCGAGTCCTATTTCTGTTCTTTGGAGGAGACCAGCAAGAGAGCCCACTGATTTGAAAGTGCCACGCTGTGAGGAAGCACAAGCCAGCCACGTGGAAAGACTATGGGAAGCAGAAACACACACACACACACACACACACACACACGCACGCAAGCATACACACACACACACACACACGCACACACATGAGAAGCCATCTTGGGCATCACATGGAGCATGGACATCTTGTTTCCACATGGCTTTGCAGAACTCAGAATTAGAGTCAAAAGTAAGAAATTATGATTACTTTTATCCTACCAAGTTCAGACAATTAAAAGTTTTTCTTAAAGTTTTTTTGAAGTGTGCTAGTTGTAGAACTTTTTAAAAATTCATTTGAGACAGGGTCTCACTTTCTAGCCCAGGATGACCTTGAACTCATGATGATTTTTTTCTGTCTCAATCTCCTGAGTGCTAGAGTTGCAGGCAGGAGCCTCCACACTAAGTGGAAATACTGGTTATATAATAGACAATATTACTCAATTAATCTGTAAACTTCAAAGGTTTTTCTTTTTTCCCTTTATTTGAACTGCATTAAAAGCTCTTTCCCCACCAGGATGGCACCTTGCATCTCCATTATTTTTTGGCCAGTTTCCGTTTTCAAGCTTGTCTTCATAACTTTTCTGAGGTGCCACTGGTGTTTCTTAAAACCTAACTCATATTTGCTTAAAAAAAAAACCAAAAACCCTGGATAACCTTCCTCAATACCTCAATAGAAACTATGGACAGGTCTGGAGGTTTGGAGTGGTGTGTGTGTGTGTGTGTGTGTGTGTGTGTGTGTATGTGTGTGCATGTGTTCCTATCTAATGTTACTCATCACAGGATGTCAGGGCAGGGAGGGATGATAACAAATGCCTGACCCGTTTTATGCTTCTAAGGGGTCTAGCTTATGATTTTCCTCAGTTGACCCTAAATGACTGTTGAGATGGATGCCTATAAGCTTCAGAGGATGGGGCATGGCTCCAACAGGTTCAGCTGGTGACAGATTTACCCACGTGCATCAGTTCTCATGTGAAGAAGGACAAAAGTCATGTGTACTCTCATATATAGATCCTAGTTCATGCTTATGTGTGTGTATGTAAGTGGGAGGGAGTATGGGTATGATTTATAGGCCTTGAAAGCAGAAGAGAAACCATGGGAAGTAGAGAAAGAGGTGCTGAGGAAGTCAGGAGGCTAATAGGACACATGAGACAGAGAAGTGGGAAGGACTCTATGGGGTTGGTGGAAGGCTATAAACCAGGAAGATCAAAGGGATAGCAGACAAGAGGTGAGGAGGGGAATCAGCACAACAGATTTTTGTATATATACAACAAAGTATAATATCTGAAGAGGAAAGGAGTACCAGGAAGTGGAATGGAGCTAATCCTGTGTTCATGGAGACAAACAGATTAAGAAATGAAATAAAGGGAAAGGTGACCTAAGGACAAGATCCCACCCAGCTAAGTTTCCAACTTGTGAAAAGGAACTTAAAAACACTTAGAGCTAGGTATGGTAGTGCATGTCTTTAAGGGCAGCACAGGGAAGGCAGGGGCAGGCAGATCTTTAAGTTTGTGGCCAGCCTGGTCTACAAATTCAGTTTCAGGATAGCAAAGTTTAAGCAGTGAAAGAAGCATCAAAAACAGAAAGTTGTGAAGATGTAATTGAATAAGGGAGCCATGTTCCAGCCCCAGCAAGGAGCAGAAATTGGCAGATTTGGCCATGGGATTCTGGCTGCAGAATCAAGGACAGAAGAAAAGGATTATGGGATACTCATCTGCAACTTAAAAAAATCCACTGAGGCAACACACGTGCCAGGGGTGTCCTTGAATGGAGGCCTAGACAGGCCATTGTGTGACGCTATGAGGTTGAAGCCTAGATTTCCTTGGAGAACCCAAGATGTTGGGATATCTGCCAAGGAGAGCTACTAATAAGGAGTGTAACCAGCCCAGGAGAAAACAGTATGTCAACAAAGCTGAAAGGAGTTAGAGATCTGAGAGCTTTTGACATCAGACATAGAGATGCAGAGTTTGGAGTTTGCCCAGGTGGATTTCAGTCTTGCTTTGGTCCCATATTTCTTCACTATGCTCCCTTCCCCATGTTTTGAAATGGTAATGCCTATCCTGTGACATTATATGTTTGTTAGAAGTATATGATATGCTTTTTAATTTTGATTTTACAGGTTATTACAGCTAAAAGATTGAATGAACCTCAGAAGAGACTTTGAACTTAGGACTTTTAAACATTAAGACTGTGAGACTGTGGGGACTTTTGAAGTTAGAGTAAATGTATTTTTGCATTATAATATGGCTATAAGCCTTTGGGGGTCAGGGAGTGAAATGTGATGGTTTGGGGAAAAAATGTTGCCCAAAGGGAATGGCAGTATTAGGAGCTGTGACTTGGTGGAGGGAATGTGTCACTATGGGAATGGACTTTGAACTCTCCTATGCTCAAGCTATGCCCAGCGTCAAAATTCACTTCCTGTTACCTGTTGATCAAGATGTAGAACTCCAAATTCCTTCTCCAGCAACATGCCTGCCTGTATGCCACCATGTGTTCCACCATGATGATAATAAACTAAACCTCAGAAACTGTAAGCAACCCAAATTAAATGTTTTCCTTTATAAAAGTCGTTGTGGTCCCAGCAAAACTCAGGACAGCAGGCCCTGCACCTCACCTGGACAACACAATAGAGCCAATCCTGTTGGCAGAGGTGTGTGTACACCAGTCCTGAAGTTGTGAGCATGGGAGGGCTGTTCCCATTATATATCTGTCATATGGCAGAATAGGCATGGAGAGATCCCCCTCCCCAGACAAAGACACCCCACCCCCACCCATCAATGCCTGAGGCAGGTGGGAAACCTCTCCCTGAGATCATGAGAGCTGTCCCTGGCCCTCACCAGTTGTAGCCCTTAGGAGAGTGGCCCCTATGCCATGTCTGGGCAAAACTATAGAGCAGGCCCTGAAGATGTAGGTATGGGAGAACCGACCCTGAGGACATGAAAGCAGGAGAACTGGCCCTGCCCCAGGGTAACCTGGTGGTGAGGACGTGCAAAGCTGGTAGGCTGACCAACCTTGCAAACTACACAGGACAGAACCAGCATTATAAGTTGGCCCACCAGTCTATGATCTGCTGGAACACATGAAGGGACCAGTCCTGCAGACCTAGAGCTGCGGGATCTCCATGACAAAGGGCAATGACAGGATAACCAAGAGAAGCATCAATAGTGTAGCAGAAATGGGAGGCCTTGAATCAGACCAATGACTCTGCAATGAACACTTGCAAGTAAGCATACATATATAAAATGATTCACTACATGAGTCACTGGGTCACACTATAACTTCCATGACAAGATTCTTTATTTTCCTCTTTTTTCTTTCTTCTTTTTTCTTTTAGATTTTATTTTATTTTATTTTGAGGAATGAGGAATGTAGGTGGAGGTTGCTCATTCATTCCTGGCTGCCCAGACCCAAAATAATCACCCAGAAACTGTACTAATTAAAACACTGCTTGGTTAGTCACGTAGGCGTATTGCTAGCTAATTCTTATATCTTAAATTAACCCATCTCTACTAATCTGTGCCTTACCACAAGGTCATGGCCTACCAGCAAGGTACCAGTAAGCTCCCTGGGGCGTCTTTCTCCTTCAGCAGCTACATGGCATCTCTCTGACTCTGCCTTTTTTCCTCCTCTATCTGCTTGGAGTTCCTGCCTTACTCTAGTCTGTCCTGCTGTAGGTCAAAGCAGCTTTATTCACTAATCAATAAAAGCAACATATATACAGGACTTCTCACACCAGAGGAGGTTTCAAGGGCAGAGGGCAGATATGAAGGGACAGGAAAATAAATGAAATGGAGATGCATGATGTGAAAGACACAAAGAATAAATAAAAAAGAAAGCTAAAAATAACAATAAAGTGATGTAGTTTCAAAAAGTCATGTTATCTTTTAATTTCTTTAAATAATATATTGCTTTAAAAGCAGTAATATTTTGATGAGGCAGAAAGGAGGTAGAGGAGTGCTGGGAAATGCTTTCTGAAGCTGAGATGGTCACCTGTACCAGACCTGAGCAAGACCAACTAGCTGAACTGTCATAGAGAGGAGTTCACTAGACCCCCACACCCTACTGAGGAGCTGTTTATAGTTGATAGTTGCTGAGGGAGAACCATACCTTTTTGAATGTGAGGTTACTAGAATTTTCCAGAGAATGGTCCTACAAATGCACATATAAACATACAGGATGCTTATATACTTACATGCATACAGGATGTACATATATTTATATACACACATACTTATATACATTTATGATGCAGTAATTGGACTTGGTGAGTTATCAAAAAAGAATATAGATGTCAGAAAGGGGCTGTATTCAGGAAAATCTGAGGAGAGTTAGGGGATTAGAAGTGGATAGTATCATGTTTCATTGTGTACATGTATAAAATTCTCAAAAATAAAGGAAAATTAATGTTAAAAGAAGTTATCTGTGTTGGGCCAAAATTATCTCAGGACCTATACCTTGAGGCCTGTAGGACAGAGAAAAGCCTGGCTCTAGTTTGAGTGAGGATGAGACAGCAACATCTAGGTAGACACCCTCCAGCCAGAGGGAGGGCTTGGCTGCCTCTCATTGGCTGGAGGTGCCCCACATCACAGGATGTCACTTAACATACATAAGCTGACACTCACAGGAATAAACTGAGTTCCTGCTTTGACTCAACTCCCTATTGCCTCTGATTGTCCTGCATGGTGGAGCTGCAGAATGGACAGATAACACACTCACCTTTTCCTCTGGAATAAGAGGCTCAGGAAGCCTAGCAATCTGGATAGCCAATTTGGGTGCTTTTCCCTAGGGAAGACTATTTCGCCTACTCTCAGCTCTCCTTAGCTGTCCATAGTTCTTTGTGTAGGGTTGAGACCTCATGAGTTTTTTCCTTTCCACATTAGCATGTTGGTGTTCAGCCCTGACATCATATATATATATATATATATATATATATATATATATATATGATATATATATATATAAACATTATACTTTCTGAGCAGGTTGTATTCATATATTTAGGAATATACATACACAAATATATAATACATATATTTTTAAAGTACATATGTATATATGTAACAAAAACTTAAAACACATAGAGGCCATGAATCTGAGAAAGAGAAAAGTGAATGCATGAAAAGGGTTAGAGAGAGGAAAGCGAAGGGAAAATGATGTAATTATATCTCAATCTTAAAAAGTTAAAAATTAAAAAAAATAACATAAAAAGCTCCTGAGGAAAGTACCCAATATCCACCTCTATCCCTCTCATGTGCTGTACAAACACTCACACAGAAGTTGATGTTTAAATATTAGATATTTACACATGTAATAATACATCTCATGGTACCCCATTAATACACACAAATCACCTAAAAATGAATCAAACTTAAAATATAAAAATGGCGTCTGTAATGGATATTGATTTTTTATTCCTGGTAGCCAGTGAATTTGATGGTTTGGTTGGCACTATTGCGAATAGGAAAGCAGAGCCAAGTCAAGGTGTGCTCAGAGACAGTAAGGCAATAGAAGACAAGGGCTCTTCTATCCTATCCATAACTCAGATTTGTGGTTGCACTCTTGCTGTTAACACTAGCATGATGAGACAAAGAAATATGTACACCAAAGACATCCTCCCTGAAGCTGCCCACTAAGGGCCAATAGAAGATGTAGTCAACCACCCAAGAGTACCCATTGTCTTTACTGTTTGTTATTTTTAATTAGTGTGCTCAGTATTAGCTTCAGACAGATGCTTTGGCCAATAGCAAAAAGCAGCCATATTCTTCACCAAAATATCACAAGAATGATTTTTAGGCAACACACTAGGTCTTCTCCTCTGAAACCTCTTGTCCAGGCTCACACAGCTCATCAGATCACACTCAGCACCATTGTCTTCCACGCTCCTATTAGTGTGGCCCAATAAGCAGCACTTAAAGCATTGAATTGCTTCTTAAATCCATGGTCCTAAGGTCCATATTCCTTCAAACAAAAGCATGATCAGGCCTATCACAGCAATACCCCAGTGCCTGGTGCCAACTTCTGTTTAGGGTTTCAGTTGCTGTGAAGAGATACCATAACCACAGAAACTTTTATGAAGGAAAGCATTTTATTTGGGTGGCCAACGGTTTCAGAAGTTCAATCCATTATCATCATGGTGGGAAACATGGTGACATGCAGGCAGGCATGTTGCTGGAGAAGGAACTGAGAATTTTATATTTTGACCCACAGGCAATAGGAACTAACCTCTAACACGGGGCATAGTTTGAGCACAGGAGACCTCAAAGCTTACCCCCACAGTGACATACTGCCTCCAACAAATCACACCTCTTAATAGTGCCATTCCCTTTCAGAGCAATTTTCTTTCGAACCATCACAGTCCTTGAGCCTTGGTAGTAGTGGGAAGGGAGGGTTGAGAAAGAGGTTCCCTTTAGGACTGAGCACCCTGTTTCTTATTCTCAGCATTTTGACCAGTTACATATCTCAGCATTAGCTGTTGTTCATGCTGACTAAGGCTGAGATCATCCCAGGTCTGAGTATAAACACAAGTATTTGAAAAACAACTTGACAATGTGGCCATCTAGTTAAAAATAATAGCAAGTTCTCCCTGACAGTACAGGACCGCACCATCCATGGGCATTTGACCAGGACTATAGTACCAGGAATAAAATTCCCTCCTCTGAAGCAGATTTCAAATCTAAAAAATCCCCCTGAAGCCTGCACAGCGCTTTCTGGCACTATGAAATCTCTGCAGCAGGGAAGATAACTTCCGGATGGTTTGAGATGGAATCTTCTGTGTCCTGCAGCCAAAGTGTGTGGTGTCATCAGCAGCAGAGTCTTAACAAGTAGTTAAGTAGGCAACTAAGGCCAATGGCAATGGCTTGTGATGTTTTAGAGACCTTGGAAATATCCCTCACCATTTACTCCTAGAGAGGCATCCTATGCCTTGCATCATGGTTATTTTTAGTAAATAATCCTTGTCTTCTTGGAACAGCATGAGCATCTTTAAAGTTTACTAATCATTGTCTTGAGTCCTAAATACCTCAGTTTTTGAAGAAGAGGGAACCTCTCATTTTTTCTTTCTTTCATGTAGAGAGGATAGGAAGGGAATAACCCGACTTACAAACAAAAAGGCTCGGGTGATTTTAGTGCTAAATCTGCTGAAAAGCCCTCTCAGCAAGTTCTTAAGGGAGTGAGCAGCCCAGACAGTTGATCATAATGTGTAGTCTTTGAGTCAGATTTGCTTAGCCAGGCTATGGTTTTTCTATGAGTGTCTTCTCAAATAATTGATTCTTTGTTGTTTATGTTGCTTGACTCTATTACCCATTGGTTGCTTTGCTTTAATTTTGCTTGTTTTGGCTTTGGTCTTGCATATTAAGTTAATTGTGTGTGCATATGTGAATGTGTGTGCCTGTGTGTTTGTGCATGCATACACACATGCATCATGCCCATGTGTGTTTATTCATATGTGAGCACATGCATTTACTGGTGTGTGGGAATGTTCATGTGTATATGTGTGTGTGGTGACTGTCTTAGCCACTGTTCTGTTGCTGTGAAGAGACACTGTGATAAAGGCAGCTCTTAGAAAGCAGTTAACTGGGCCTTGCTTACAGTTTCAGAGGTTTGGCCCATTTTTATCATGGCAGGGGAGCATGATGGCTTGCAAGCAGACATGGTGCTGAAGAAGTAGCTGAGAGTTCTGTATCTGGATTTAGAGGCAGCAGGAAAAGAGAGAGACACCGGGCCTGGCTGGGCTCTTAAAACCTCAAAGCCCACTCCCAGTGTCATCCTTTCTCCAACAAAACCACACCTACTAATCCTTTCAAATAATGCCATTCTCTGGTGCGCAAGCATTCAAATCTATAAGCCTATAGGGCCGTTGTCATTCAAACCACTATAGTCATCTTTTGTCAACATTGGGTGTCTTCTTCAGCTACTATTTACCTTATCTTTTGAGACAGGGTTTGTCATTGAACCTGAGATTTCCCATTGGCTAGGCTTACTCAGTGAGCCCCAGAGATGGACCTGTCTCTGCCCTCTATCCAGTGACTGGAATTCTGGTGTGTTTTGCATACTGCATGTTTGAACTCAGGTCTTTGTTCTTATGTGGCAAGCACCTCACTGACTGAGCTGATTCTGCAGGCCCCACATTAAGGTAATTTTGATGGAACAAATAAGTCTATGTTGCTTAAAGTCACATCGTTTTTACCCTCAGCTAATAAGGATATCCTATATTATTTCCTCAAAAATTTGCTTATTGAGTAGACTCTCATCTGTTCTGCAATTTCTAGCTATCTGTCTAAAATCTGATAAAGGGATTTTTTTCATAGAAAGTCAAAGAGTCTCCACAATGTACTGACTAATCTGTGTTTTCTCCAGGAATCAGACATGCAGGTTTTGTCAAGTTCCCATATGTGGCTGATCTGTTTCTGGCATCTTCATTCTGTTCCATGAAGATATGTAACACCACAGTAATTAAGACAGCATGCTTTTGCTGCATTGCTCTTTGAAGCGAAACAATACTGTGCTAATTGCTACTGCTTTGTGTATCTTAATTTCTAGAAAGCCGAGCCTCTTGTCTTAATTTCTAGAAAGGCGAGCCTCTTGTCTTTCGTTTTCACTCTTAGAAGCATCTTGGCTTTTCTTAGTCTTTTTTGTTTAAATGCCAATTTGAGACTTGACCTATACGTTCAGTGAAAAATTATATTGAGATTTTGATTAGTGGAGTCTCTTCTGTTGCTGTGAAAATAACCTGACAAAAGTGACTTAATGGAGATATAGTTTTTATTTGGCTTAACTGGTTATTTTAATTTGAGGTATAGTCCAAGTAACTCTTTTTTAAGATTTATTTTTATGTGTATAAATATTTTGTCTGAATATATGTTTATGCAACACATGAATGCTTGATTTCATGGAGGTCAGAAGACGGCCATGGGTTCTCCAGAACTAAAATTATGGGTCATTTTGACCTGCTGTATGGGTCCTGGAAACTGAATCCTCTGCAAAAGCAGTAAACGTTCTTCACTAATCAGCCATGACACCATTCCCACAGCTAACTCTTTAACGTTAAAATGAATTAGGTATTTTCTTAGCAGCTTAAATGCATAAAGATTTCCAGCTGATATATAACTAATATGTCTCCATTACTCTACCCCACTTGAATGTAAAGCTGTCTGTTGTCATGATCAACACCTAATGCCAGCATCTCTTGCTAAACGTTTGTGTGATTAGTGCACAGAGCATCTGTGGATACTTTCAGATGCTCTCCAGCTCAGAATGTGTTTCTGTGAACTTCATTTACTGTAAAATTTCCAAATTTTAAAAATAATCTTCATGATTTGATGTGAAGTTCTAGTCTCAGCACAAGAATGCTTAGATCATAATGATTAAAACCAAAACATTTTGTGTTTTATATGTTCCTTTGTTATGGCTCATGCTAATATTTTTTTTCCTCTGTAACAGAGTCTCATTCTCCAGACCATGATGGTCTGGAATTCATTCTGTAATCTCAAACTCACAGTAACCCCCCTGCCTCAGCTCCCTCAGTGGTTCGTTGTCATTTTTGCTGTTGTTGAGAATGATGGACCATGTCTTCAGATGTTAGATGCTTGGGGTTTGTTATCATGAAAGTTTCCTTCTTGAGATGGTTGAGTGGATGAAGACTCTGGTCTCCAAGTCTGACAGCCTGAGCTCAGTGCCCAGGGCCCACATGGTAAAAGGAGAGAGCTCATTCTTGACCACTGCCCTCTGCCCTTTGCACACACGCTGCCACCTGTGCACATACTGCCCCACATAGTAAAGAAATAAAAAATGTAGAATCTTCTCAGGAAGAGAAAATTTGATATAATTTTGTTCATCACTGATAATATTCTCTGTTATAAGTACTTGGAATGTGCCCTCATTTGTTTGTGTTTATTCCTGTTCCACATTTCAGTTTCTATGTCATATATTAAATTACATATTTATCAGACCTGAAGGATTCTTCATTATATTAGGTTTTTGGGTCATGGAGAACAGTTAGATACATGACATCTACAATGGATCTTAAATTGGCTTTCTAGAGCTTTTCTCTGGAAAATTTTCCTTCATCTTTTCCTGTGCTGATTTCCCTCCGGAGAGCGGTGTTTGCTTAGGTTGTGGTTCCCTACCACTCTAAAGCCTTTGCGCTTTCACCCCTGCCACTGATAGTACCCTCTCTGAGCTCACCTCCTTACAGTCCCAGGCGTAATGAAGTCTTCATTTCAATGCAGTAAGAGAGCATTTAACCTGTGTATTTGTATCATTTTTCTAGGGCCTCCACTAGGAAGTACCACACGCTGAGTGGCTCAAAGAAGTGGATATTTATTCTCCTGGTTCTGGGGCTCAGAATACAAAGTGTTGGCAGTGACATTGTCACTCTGGAGGTGCCAGGGAAGATCTTCTCCAGGTCTTTCTCGTAGCTCCTTAGAGACTTGGATTATGGTACCAGGTCTCCACCCTCATGTGCATGTGTGGCTCTGTCTCTTCATATGGCGCTCCTTTTGTTGTTGCTTTGAGAGGAAATCTCACGTAACCCAGGCTGCTGTCACACTCATTTGTAGCTGAGGCTGGTTTAGAGCTCCTTCATGATCCTTTTGCCTCCACCTTCCAAGTGTTGGGATTACAGTCACATGCCTATATAGCAGGGATGCCATTATTTTAATGAGGACAATAGTCCCTTGGATGAGGAGGTCCACTCATCCATGCTCCCACTCCCATCTGACCTTACCTGAATGACATTTTCAGTTGAACCTACTTCCAATAAGAACAAAGTCTGAAGTTCTGGGGTTGGATTTCAATAGAAGAATGAGGAACAGACACAGTCCAAGCTAGAATAAATTTACTTAAGCACCAGATACATCATTTATTTATTTATTTATTTATTTATTTATTTACTTTTAATTTTTTTAAATTAAAAGTTTCCACCTCCTCAACTCCTCCCATTTCCCTCTCCCTCCTCTCCATCCCCCTTCTCCTCCCTCTCCAGTCCAAAGAGCATTCAGGGTTCCCTGCCCTGTGGGAAGTCCAAGGTCCTCCCCCCTCCATCCAGGTCTAGGAAGGTGAGCATCCAAACAGACTAGGCTCCCACAAAGCCAGGACATGCAGTAGGATCAAATTGTATTTTTTTTTTGAGCCAGCTTCCTGCAGTACCCCTAGATAGAATATAAAGTCTTCCAAGGAAGACCTCTTCCTCCTCCTTCTCCTTCTCCTCCTCCTTCTTCCTCTCCTCTTCTTCTTCTCCTCCTTTTTTTTTGAGACAAGGTTTCTCTGTGTAGTCCTAGCTATCCTGGAACTTGCCCTGTAGATGAGGCTGGCGCAAACTCATAAGAAAGAAGATCTTTTTAATAATATAAAAACCTCAGTTCTTGGCTGGGTTGTGATGGTGCTTGTCTTTAATCCAAGCACTCAGAGGCAGAGGCAGGTGGATCTCTGTGAGTTTGAGGCCAGCTGGGTCTGCAGAGCTAGTTTCAGCATAGCTAGGGCTGCTACATAGAGAAACTCTGACTCAAAAACACCTAAAAAAAGCACAAAGCAACCTCCCCCAAAATCCCCTCAGTTCTTCACACATTGCCTGATATAAAGAAAAGGAAAAATGTTAATTATAGCTATTTTTAGGCAAGTCTTTGCTATCCCAGAGGCATTTGAATCCTTGATAGCTCAGAGGCATTTCCAGCCTCGATTTTTTAAACTTCCTTTATTATAGCTGTAATGATTGTTCTGTCTCTTTAAGAGACAAGCCATGCCCACTCCCTTCCTGCCTGCAGCCTCAGACCCCCACTTTCTCTTTTTCCTCTCCCCTCTTGGAGAGGCAGCCTCTCCCTCCCTTCCTCTCTCTCTCCCTCCCCCCTCTCTCCCTCTCCCCGTTTTCTTTCCCCTTCACAACCCACCTAATAAATGTCTAACTTTACTTTATCCGTCTCTCTCACCCGCCCGCTGCAGTCACATGGAGATCTGCCCCGTGGTCTCCTGTGCCGTCCCTGCTTGGGACTGGCTGCTTTCGGGACCCCGGCAGGTTGCAACAAACCCATCTGCATGGTATGTCTATCTGTCTGCCCTTTGCTCACCTGCGGCCCACATGACTAGCCGCTGGGGACGCCCAGGGACCAGCCACCTTTGGAGATCTGCTGTGTGGTCTGCCCGGGGCCCTGTCCGGGACTGGCTGCTCTCGGGACCCACTGCCCCCTGCCTACTGGGCAGCTGCAAATCCATTAAAATAGCGACCATTATCTTTGTCATTTGATTGCCTCAATATGAGAATATTTTTATTATTTTGACAAGTAGCTAATATTGGTTTAACTTAGTCCAATAAGACAGTGCAGAAAGGAAACAAAAGCAAGCATTTCTTGGTTGATCATGTCATTTAAAATTTGATTAAAAAATCTATGAAATTTCTAAGGTAAGTATATCTGAGGAGATGGCTCGGTGGGCAAAGTGCATGTTGCAAAAGCATGAAGACTTGAATTCAGGTCCATAGCATCCGCATGGAAGCTGAATGCTGCATAGCCTGCAACCCTAGTCTTGCAGAGGCGGAGACAGGTGGGTTCGGGTGCTCTCTGGCCAGTCAGTTTAGGTGATACTGCGAGCTTCAGATTTAGAGTATGATTTATGCCATTTCAATGAGTAAGATGGAGAGTGATAGAGAAAATATTAATGCCTGTTCTCCACAAGTACAGGCAAGAGAGAGAACACCTGCATGTATGTATACACACATATAAAACACGCACACCCTGCATATATTATACACACATATAAAACATGCACATCCTGCACATATTATACACACTTATAAAACACGCACATCCTACACATATTATACACAAATATAAAACACACACATCCCTCTCCCCTGCTTCCTTTCCTTGGGAAATTGATTTTCATTACATCTAGAGATTGACAAGAACATATTTAACCTCAACAGCTTCCATATTCAGTTACCTGCTTTAATTTGAATTTAGAAGTGATTGAACACAGGAGGTCATTAGATCCATGACTACACATTCTAATTTTGTGAATTCAGGTGCTTGGAAATGAGCTCACTGTAACCTTTGGCTATGATGGCAGCAGCATGCAGTCATCTCTTGTTCCTCTCCCCTTCAACCCTCCCTTCCTCCCCGCATTTAGGTAATCTTCCCTGTGCCCACTTAGAGTCTGAGTGGGACGGCAGCCTCCTACCCATGCTCAGTGCTAACTTTTTTAACCTTTGTGTTTTATAGCTCTTAAGAAACTCCAGTCACTGTGGCTTGAGTTGCTGTATCTGTCTGTATAGTCAGGAAAGTCATGGAAAATGTCTTACAGCACAGTATGGTAGCACTGATTCTCTGTAGACTCAGTGTGCACTGTGCAGAGTGAGTTAAGGAATTCATTGGTTTAATTCCACCACTATCCTAAGATTGGTTTTACTATCTTAAAATGAAAGAGTCAAAGCACGGATACTGTCAGCAACCTGTTCAAGGGCTGTGGCTACTAACTTGCAAAGGAAGAAACTTTGAATCGAATCCTCAAACTAGTAGGTCTGGGCTGTTTTACAAGCCTTCCATTATGATGTTAATTGCGTTTTTGACTTTTCTGGGGGGAAGTTTTACTTCCTTGAGGCACCCAAATTCGAAGTCTCTTCCCAGCAAGGAGTGGACATGGAACATGACTGTGGATTCACTGTCTGCCGAGTGAGCAAGCAAATTAAAACAAAACACTGAGGATGGCCTGTCCTCTGGAAGAGCCCCCTTGTATCCTGTAATTTTAACTCTATGAGCTCTCTTCTTACCAAAATCAATCTTTAAGTAATTATTTTCTTCACCATAGTTGCATGAACTACTTGTCCTCCCAACGCCTTCTTGCTCTGATGAAGTTTCTGCTGATGTCTGTCTAAGGATCAAAGCGCTCTCAGAACCAGCAGGGATTGGCCAGGCAATGACGTGAGGAGCTGAGCCGCTCAAGGCAGAGGGCAAAGTCTGTGCCTCAGGTGATAGGCAGTTCATATTTTTGAGGAGATGCCAGAGAGCCACACTGACAGAAGAAACAAAGTCCTCACCTCAAAGGGGATAAGAGATCATCTGTTCTGGAACAAAATATGAGTGACCATGGCCTGAAAACACAAAACTGGGTTACCCTAAATTTCATGTTCCCATGTGGTAACTGTTTCGTAAGGTTTTATAGTTGCAAAGCAAAAGAATCATAAATCAAGACACTTTTCGAATAGACTTGTGCACACATCAGGTAGGCAGGTTAGCAGTTCCTGCTGGAGTTTTCAGATGTTATCTGGCTCATAGTCATCTCTTGAGTTGGTCCATCCATACATTACATAAAGACTTATGCATTATTCACAGGAGCGTTAGGTCACACACAGAGGTGTGCAGTAATGGGTACTAAGAAATTTAAAGGTTGTCCAAGATAATTTGGCTCTGGACCTGCACAATATCAACCTCTCCACGTTGGTGAGTTCTAAACAGTTCCTGTAGAAAACTTAGTGGAATCTGAGTTTATTCCTGAGAACTTCTGTTCAGAGCAGCATATCTGGAGTTAAAGAAGGAGGGAGCAGGGAAGACCGAGAGGGACCAGGAATACATATACCTGCTGTGTGAGGACCATGGGCTTTATCTTAGGGCAGTGCTCTGTTTCTGTTATGTTTTTAAGTGAGACATTTGTTAACTGACACATCTTAAAGCTGGACTCAGTGGGGCACCATGGAAATCAGCTTTATTCTCTATTAACACGTCTTCTCTTCCTACAGAGTCATTTCTCCCTAAATTCTACACGAGCTCTTAGCTGGGCCACATTCTTTTTTGTTCCTTCTTATAGAGGTAAATGAATCTCTTTTTAAGGTTACAAAATACCTAGCTCAGGCAAACACTAAAAGTGTACACATTTCAACTGACTAAAATATTCTATCTTGGGCTTGGAGAAGTAGCTGAGTGGTTACTGCTTGCCTAGGATGCTGGCGGCCTTTCAGTCCGTCTGTAGCACCCCTAACTGTTCTCCTTCCTCTAAGTCTTTGCATCTCCTTTTGAGGAGGGGAGGGAGAGGCCATTTGTTTCTGCATACTGACTCTTGTCTCCTCTTTGCCCACTGAATGTTCTGGGGTGCAGGGGAGAGATGAGTAGGTCTCGTTCTTGGGAGATTGCTTTGATGCATTCACAGCCCCCTTATGGCCAGTAGGTCACCTCTGGCTGGGCATTGATGACTCTCCTGTACACAGTCAGTTCATGTTTAGTCTCTTTCTGGTGGGCTCACCTTCCACCCAAAGGGCCATTTTTGGATGAAATTATTCCCAAGGAAGCTTGGGGCTGTGAGGAAGCAGATTGCAGGAGGAGGCAGACGACTAGAATTCTCACCAAATTTCAATAAGGCACTGGTTTCCCGATACAGCCTCAAGTTATTCACTCTGCCATTATGCTGGCAAAACTCTGACGTTTAGATTTGTTTTTTTCAAGTCCCATTTCGCATTCTTCCACATTTCAAGGCTCAGTGAACAAGCTTAGAACGGTTTCCTGTAAAGCTGCCTTGGACACGGGCATGCCTGAGAACTCACCAACGGTTTCCTAGTCAGGCCTCCACTTGCAACCCAGAAACTAAGATGTGCAAGGTTTGACTTGGATTCTGCAGACTCAGTACCTGACTTTTATAGGGCTGATGTTGCTGGTATTCACTGTTCTTAATGAAACTCTAGGAGGAGCACTGTTTTAATATTCTCTTGCAAAGTGATGTGACCAGATGCCCTTATTTGCATAATCTTAATGAATACAGTCTCCAGTCTTATTACTTCCCCAGCTCCATACAAAATAATAATTTGTCATTATATTAAAAAGGTCAGACTGTCTTAAGATCTAACCTGGTTTAAGTTCCTTTGCTTTGGGCAGCATCAAGTTAGTGACTCAGCTCCTTCCTCAGTAGTCTCCAGGAAACATGGGACTCTTTCTTTTCTTTTTCTTCTTCTTTTTTTTTTTAATGAAAACTCAAACAGCTGTCAAGTGCTTGAATGCGGACCAAACATTTAAATATTCAGTGAAAATTTGGATGTGTTGTACAGAGCGCTCAGCAAAGCGGAAGGCTCTGTGACCACTTTCAAAATAACCCAAGCAAACAGCAATCAGGGATATATTCTTTGTCTCTGCATTTGTTCCCAGCTCCACAGAACTAATGCGAGCCCCCTTGCACATCGGGAGGGAAATGGACAGCACTTAGCCTGGTCTTTACTTTGATATGTGACTGTCAAGCTTGCAGATTGTGTGTCTGTGCAAGAAAATTGCCTCCCAGTGCACCGAAGATGGAATTTTAAAGAAATGTCTCTGCCGCCTTCCTTTTCTCTTCCCATTTACTCAGCAGTACGTGACTCTGCTGCTAAGCACCTGTGGGGAGAAAGGGATTGTTTATGATGGCCCCAGTGGGATGAGCCTGACCAAGGGAAAGTAGGCCGCACAGCGAAGAGGTGTTTCCAGCCCTTATTTAGCATGTGTTCATTAAGTATCTACTGGGCATAAAGGACATTAGAGAGGAGACTGCCTGCTAGAAGCTCCTAATCTGTCTGTGGTAAGAGGACACTCGGGCGCTGTGAGTTAAAGTTAGCATCTGCGGTGCTGGGGGGAGCCACAGTCTCTACTGTGGGTTTGAAAAAGACAAAACGACGAACAAGAAAAGGATAGATGCTACAGAGAGATAGACCTGGGCCAAGTGCAAGGTTATATATATTGCACACACACATATATGCAATAACATAGACTTATGTATATATACATACGCAAATATATATGTTTTGTATATATTTATATTATATATACAAAACATATATATTATTAAGAGAGAAAGAGGGAGGTTTGTGGGTCTCTCTGCCATGGCACACCAGTAGAGGTCAAGGGTTATCTTTGTGGAGCTGGTTCTCTCTATCTGCCTTTACATGGCATTTCAGGGCTTGAACTCAGCTTACTAGGCTTGCAGGGCAGTGCTTGGACCTGCTGAGCCATCTCACGCATCCCAAATATAAATTTCCTAAAGAGGTGACTAGAGGTAGGTTTGGACCACATTTCATAGGGGTGGGTTTTTTGTCGTGTTTTTTTGTTCAAACCAATGTGGGTGAGCACTTGCCAGGTGCATTGACAGAGGACATCGTTGTACTTGGTGAATAATTGCCCTCAGGTAACCTTTAAAATACAGTAGTCCAGATACTTGCAGGGATGTTTTTTAAAGACCCTGAGTAGATGTTTAAAAGTGCTGGCAAGTAGCTGGAGAGACAGCTCAACGATTGGGAGCAATTGCTATTCTTCTAGAGGACACAAGTTCAATTCCCAGCACCTGTCTCAGACATCTCCAGGGGGCTCTAATGACTCTGTCATCTGTGGGCACTTGCACAAATGTGATATACATACACATTCAGGCACACATGCACATAAACATAAACTAAAACAAATCTTTTTAAAAGTGCCGATAGTACTGAATTTATACATGTGTATATTATTCTCTACATGCATACGTGGCATACATAGATACCTGTGATAGCTCTTAGCTTACAGATTAGATGTAGTAAGAGGTTAGTACCATGAAAGAGAGAAATTTTTGGCTCTGCTTTCTCTCTCTCACAGAGTATCTCATTACGTCGTATTGTTGTTCTTATGAGGCTGGTGTAAGACGACGGACCCCTGTGTGGTCAGATGACGCAATGCGGTGGATGACAGAGTCGGTTACCTGGGCTTAGGCACTGTGATCCTATGGAGATCCGGTAACCGAGATGTTTATGTGGTCAGACAGGAGATAGGAAGGGAATGACTTTAGGCAGAGGAGAGCTGTGAGACAGGAGATAGGAAGGGAATGACTTTTGGCAGAGGAGAGGTGTGAGACAGGAGATAGGAAGGGAATGACTTTAGGAAGAGGAGAGCTGTGAGCTTACTGACTTACTTTCCTTGTCCACATGCTGCAAGATAAAACCACCTCATCTTTGGCCACATTTGAATTAGTCATGGTTTTCCAGAGTAGCAGGAAGGAGGAGAGGGGAGAGAGGAGAAAAGATGCAGTCAGGGAAAGAATAGAAGAAGATGAGGGAAGAATGATGGAGGAAGGGAGGGTGGGAGGGAAGGGGAGAGAGAGAGAGAGAGAGAGAGAGAGAGAGAGAGAGAGAGAGAGAGAGAGAGAAAAAAGAGGAAAGGAAAGCATAGAATGAATCTTTTTTCTTATTAAAATTTACTTATTATTTTATATCCTGGCTACAGTTTCTTCTCCCTCCTCTTTCTCGGTCCCTTTCCCCATCTCTCTTTACCAACCCCCAGTCCACTCTTCCCCCATTTCTATTTGGAAAAGAGCAGGTCTCCCATGACTATTGACAAATTATGGCATATCAAGTGTTACTAAGCATCACCACATGTATTAAGGCTAGGCAAGGTGAACCACTGTGAGGAGTGGGGTCCCGAAGATCAGTAAGAGAGTCAGACAGTCCCCATTCTTACTGTTAGGAGTCCCATAAGAGGACCAAGCTACACAACTGTAACATACATGCAGAATACCTGAGTTAGTCCCATGTAGGCTCCTTGGTTGTCAGTTCAGTTTCTATGAACCTCTATGAGTCCAGGTTAGTTGATTCTGTGCATTTTCTTGTGGTGTACGAACCTCCCTGGCTCCTACAATCCTTTCTCCCCCTCTTCTGCAGGATTCCCTGAGCTCCACCTAACGCTTGGCTGTGGGTCTCTGCATCTGTTTCCATCAGTTGTTGGACAAAATCTCTCTGATGACTACTGGGCTAGCCACCAATCTATGTGTATAGGTGGATAACATTAGGCATCATTACATTGACATTACTTTCTTCCAGTCATGTTTAGTTCTATCTTAGGTCTCTGGGTCATTCAGCCCATGGGTCCTGGTGCTCTGGGCAGTGGCAGGGGTGGGCTTATTCTCCTGGCATGGGTTTTAACCTAGACCAGTAATTGGTTGACCATTCCCTCAATCTCCCATCCACCCTTACCCCAGCACATACTATAGGTAAGACTGTAGGACAAAGGTTATGTAGCTGAGTTGGTTTCTCACTCCCTCCACTTGAAGTCTTTCCTGCTCACAGGAGATGGCTAGGCTATGAGCCCACTATTGCTAGGAGTCTTAGCTGGGATCATCCTTGTGGATTCCTGGGAGGTTCCCTTGTGATCAGTTTTCACCTGACCCTTGAGGAATTGGCTCACATGAGGGTAGAAGTCAAGTTCCTCTATCTGCAGGGGGGAAACACAGGAGATGCCACCCACTTTGGGTGGTGAGACACTGTTGATCTCTTTCTTACCTGGAACTTGCTCAGTAGGAGAGGCTGGCTGGCCTGCATGCCCCAGGGATCTTCCTGTCTTAGCCTCCTAGCACTGGGATTACAAATGTGGGTGTGCCACCACCCCCTGCTTTTTTTTATTTTTGTCTTTTATTGTGAATTCTGGGAATCAAACACAGACTGTCCTGCTTCCAGTGGGAGAATTGTACTGACTGACACATCTCCTCAGGCCCCTTTTATGTTATTTTCATACATATATGTCAATATAGTTTGTTTTAGTTTATCTTCTTTCTCAGTGCCCTCCCTGTCCAACACCCTTCCTATGCCCTCTTGCTGCTCCATTCCTCCTCCCAAGTACATTCCTTTCTGCTCTTTATGTCACATGTATTCTATGGTTACCTTCTTAGCTCTCTTCCCCTCTAAGATCTCATCCTCCCTACCCATGGTCCCCCATGTAGTTTCTTCTCTCTCTGTCTCTGTCTCTGTCTCTGTCTCTGTCTCTGTCTCTCTCTCTCTCACACACACATCACTCACACACACATCTAGATCTCACTCAGGAAGAAAACATGTTCTATTTTTATTTCTCTTCCATCCTCCCTCCGTCCCTCCCTACTCCCCCCCTACTCCCCCCATCACACACACACATCTAGATTTCACTCAGGAAGAAAACATGAACTATTTGTATTTCCCTCCCTCCCTCCCTCCTTCCCTCCCTCCCTCCTTCCCTCCCTCCTTCCCTCCCTCTCTTCCTCCTTTCCCCCTCCATCCCTCCCCACACACATCCAGATCTCATTCAAGAAGAAAACATGAACTATTTGTATTTCTGAGTCTCGCATATTTTGCCTAACCTAATGATTTCCAGTTCCACTCATTTTCCTACAAACGACATTTCATTTCACTTCACGGCTGAATAAAATTTCACTCTCTAAATGCACCACATTTCTTTATCCATTTGTTCCTGGACATCTAGGCTGATTCCACTTCCCAGCTATTGTGAACAGAGAAGCAACAAATGGATATATGAATCTCTGTGGCATGTTGAATTAGAGTTTAAGTATATATCCATGAATAATAAAGCTGGATCATGTTCTTTTTTCAGTTCTTTTGAGAACTCATACTAACTTCTAAAGTACTCAAGAAGTTTACACACCCAAAAGCAGACAATAAAGTTCTTTTCCAGCATCATCATCAACATTTGATGTCATTTACTTTCTTTATGATAACTGTTTGGCTTGGGGCCAGATGGAATCTGAAGGCTGTTTTAATTTGCATTTCCCTGATAACCAATGTTGTTGAATGCTTTTTGAAGTATGCGTTAGTCACTTATTCTTACTTTTGAGAATTGCCTATTTAGTTCATTAGCCCATCTATTGATTGGGTAATTTGAGATTTTGGATATTTACTTTATATGCTTCTTTGTGTCCAGTCTGAAGTACGTTTAACCAAGATTTACGCCCCCCCCCCCCAATTCTCTAGATTGTTTACTCTGGTGATTACTTTGTGCAGAAAAGTTTTAATTTAATGGAATCACATTTGTCAGATTTTTGGCATTATTTCGTGAGCTAATAAAAGTAATTTTCAAAAGTTCTCACTCGTTCTCTTTTTCTCAGGGTCTCAGGGATCACACACATCTCAGAAGCACCCTTACCCATTAAGCCATCTCGTCAACCTCAGTACTGCATTTCTGCCAGAACTGACCTTGCCTATTCAGGGTCTTCTGTGCCTTCACAGTAATTTTAGGATTGTTTGTTTTAGTTCTGTGGAAACCATCCTTGAAATTTTGATGGGAACGGCATCCCTTTTGGTAAACAGACATTTTTGCAATGCTAATCCTGTCAACCCAGGAGCATGGGAGGTCTTTCCATCTTCTACTGCCTTCCTCAATTTCTTTCCTCAGTGTTTTCAAGTTTTTATTATAGAGGTCACTTACCTCCTTAGATGTTCTATTTATTTTTTAAGCTGTTATAACTGGGGTTTCCTTCCTCTCAATTTCCTTTCTTGACAATCCATTGTGTGTGGAAAGAATTGTTTTTTTTTTTTTTTTTTTTTTTTTTTTTTTTTTTTTTTGTGTGTGTGTGTGTGTGTGTGTGTGTGTTGATTTCTCATTCTGCTGTACTTTTTGAAGAAAATACTTCATACATTTTAAATGCTTTCTAGTGGAGTTTTTAGGATCTTTTAAGCATAGGATCACATTATCTGCAAGTAGGGACAATTTTTCTTTCTTTCTTTCCTAGATGTATCTCTTTTACTTTTGTTCTTGTCCATTGCCTTAGTAAAGACCGTGAGCACTATACTGAATAGACCAGAGGGAGTTGGCAAACTTGTTTCACTCCTGATGTTAGAGACAAGGCTTTCAACTCTCCCACCACAAATAGTATGATGCTGGCTATAGATTTGCTGCATAGAGCCTTTATTAAGTTGGGATAAGTTCCTTCCATTTCTAGTTTGTTCAGTGCATTTATAATGAAGAAATGCTGAGCTTCGTTAAAGGCCTCTTCTTTATCTAGTGACTTTTCTGTCCTTAAGTCTATGTATATGCTGCATTACATTTTTTGATTTGTGTATCTTGAATTATCCTTGCACCTCTGGGATAAAATCAGCTTGATTGTGGTTCCTAATTTTAGGTATTTTTCTTAAAAATTTTTGCATCTGTGTTCATCAGGGAAGCAGGTTAGTAGTTCTTTTTGTTTTTGGTTGTATCTTTTTCTGGTTTTGGTGTTAGGCACTGCTGGCTTCATTGAATGAATATGGTATTTTCTTTCCTTCTGTGTGTTGTGGAGTATTGAGACGTATTAGTATTAGCTTTTTTTTTTTTTTAAATTTTGGTAAAAATTAACAGTGAATCCTTTCCTGGGCTTTTCTTTGTAGGAAACCTTTTCCTACTGTTATAATATTTTTAAAATACATTTTATTTATTCTTCTCTCATATGTTACAGCCCAACTCCAGTTTCCCCTCCATCCACTCCTCCGAAGCCCCCTCACTTCTGCTCTCCCTGAGATCCACTCTTCCTCCATTTTCCTTCAGAAAAGAGCAGTCCTCTTAGGGATATGAACTGAACACGGCATAACAATTTATAATAAGACTAGGCACAAACCCTCATATCAAGGATGGACAAGGCAGCCCAGTAAGAGGAAAAGGTCCCAAGAGCAGGCAAAAGAGTCAGAGACACCCACCCTACATACTCCCACCATTAGGAGCCCCAGAAGAACACTAGGCTACATAACCATAACATATTTTCATATATTCAGAGGACAGATGTCAGAACCATACTGTTTGAATCTTAATGCTTGTTTATATGTTCTTTATTTAATTTTGATAGGTCATACATATTTAGACTATATCCATTTATTATAGATTTCTAGTGTTTTTAAATATAAGTTTTAAAAATATTTCCTAAAGATGGTCTAGATTTCCCTGATATGTGTTGTAATATTCATTTCTGATTTCATTACCTTGGTCTTCTCTCTTTTTCTTTTGGTTGGTTTGGTTAGGGGATTTTTCAAACATGTTTGTCATTTCAAAGAACCATTTGATTCATACTGTCTCTACCTCATTAATTTCTGCACAGATCTTTCATTTTTCTTGCTTCCTAAAATAAAGTAAATTATTATCATAATTTTTTAAAGAGGAAACTGATTCTCAGAGAGGATAAGCATATTGCCCAATATGAGTGGATACCCAAGTGGAAACTCCAACAGTGGCTAAGCCCATTGCTTGGTAACATCTTCTAAGTGTTGTTGTACCAGATGCTAGGTACACAGTATCTTATGGAGGCTTTCAACCACTGAAGAAGAGATGTACTATTCTTTTTTTCCTAGTATATTATTTTATTTTATTTATTTTTTCCCTCATTTTTTTATTAAAGATTTCCATCTCCTCCCCTCCTCCCCCCCTTCCCTCCCCTTCCTCCCACCCATACCCCCACTCCCTCCCTCTCCAGGCCAAAGAGCCACCAGGGTTCCCTTCACTATGTTAAGTCCAAGGTCCTCCCAACTCCCCTTAAGTCCAGGAAGGTGAGCAACCAAACTGACAAGGCTCACAGTGAGCCCGTCCATGCTGTAAAGTCCAAGCCCATTGCCGTTGTCCTTGGTTTCTCAGTCCTCCTCCACTGTCAGCCACATTCAGAGAGTCTGGTTTGGTCGTATGTTCCATCAGTCCCATTCCAATTGGACTTGGTGGTCTCCCGTTAGTTCTATCCCACCGTCTCAATGGGTGAATGCACCCCTCAGGGTCCTGACATCCTTGCTCATGATCTCCCTCCTTTTGCTCCTCATCAGGACCTTGGGAGGTCAGTCCAGTGCTCCAATGTGGGGCTCTGTCATTTTCTCCATCCAACGCCAGGTGAAGGTTCTATGGTGATATGCAAGATATTCATGAGTATGGCAATAGGATAGAGGTGTACTATTCTTATCTTCATGCTAGGTCTAAGAAAAGAGAGGACTGGGACTCAGACACTTTGCTAGAGTCAGTCAGTTCATGCTGAGCAATGATTCAGGCCCAGTGGGCTTGCTTCCAAAGCTAATGTTCCATAAGGACCATGCTACTCTCCTTCTCACACTGCTGTGTTTTCCAGTCTCATTCTGTCTCTGATGTCCATATAGGCGACTCTTGGGCCAAATGCCGTATTTCCTTCACTTTTCGTACCCATTTAGCAGCGATAAAAGTTACATTTTTGTGACCATAACATCTACAGTCTAAACATTTTTGTCATTGTTTTTATTCTACTTTAACTTTTTTTAGTTATTAACATATATAACTGAATACTGTAACCTATTATTTATAAATTTTTACTTTTGGTTTATTTTTTTGCTTTTCCATGTTTTTGAAATTTTACTTCTTATTTTTGAGCATTTATTATTTACCTTTTTTTTTTTTTTGGTTTTTCAAGACAGGGTTTCTCTGTAGCTTTTGGAGCCTGTCCTGGAATTAGCTCTTGTAGACCAGGCTGGCTTTGAACTCACAGAGATTTGCCTGCCTCTGCCTCCTGAGAGAGCTGGGATTGAAGGAGTGCAAAACCACCACCTGGCCTATTATTTACCCTTTTACCTGTAGTGTAATTTTTTGTGGATTTTTTTTATGTTCTCCTCCATACATCTGCTCACTTTTTTTGTGTTTTTTTTTGGATTACCGATTAGCCCCACGTGGGCACCAATACGTCAGGGACCAGCCTGGACATAAACCATTTCTCGTACCAGAGTGGAGGTGTAAAATAAAATCACAACTCACACGACTATATCGGGAGGGAGTTTTCAAGGATCCTTTATAAAATCCTAAATTTACATCCTAAAAATCACCCATGTTTGTTATCCAAACAGCTTTTATATTAAAATATAAACTAAAAAAATTATTAACATTGTTTCCTAGGTAGTAAAAACAATGACTTAGGTCACATCCATAGCTATGCTTGTTTTCACATCTGTGCCTATGCTCATACTGTTATGTACAAAACCACCTCTTCCCTAGGTACCTCCTAAATTACAATAAAATAACAACATTAACATCCTGACCACTTGCTTAGGGTGGCATCAGGTTGCCTCACTATCAAAAGGCTAGACAACCACCTCTGTATGGTAGGTACAAATTTTGCCTTACAGGTCAGTCAAAATTCTAACTGCCATACAATGTAAAATATGGGCCTATATAATCTGGCCCCTACATTTCTCCTGCACCTCTTTCTTGCTTTACCACAAATCAAAGTGAATACCCAAACCATTTCAAACGTCTTCTTGAGAGGCCAAGAATGAAGCAGCTGGAAAGAGAAATTTTCCTTAGAAATTCTCAAGCTGGGCACACAGTAATGGCAGGAGGGAGGTAGAATCACATGACAATTATGCAATTCTTGACACTCATGTTTAAAACATAAAGTTGCCTTTATATGAAAATTCCTGGAACATAACTCTTTTTTCATTTTTGTCTATGGGCATAGTGGGTACAGTGCTGAAGAGATTCTCATTGGAGAAATGATGAGAAGGCAGAACTTCTCATTTGTTGCCTCTTTAGATTTTTAAAGATAGTTTTTAATTGCTTGAAAGTTTCACACATTATATAATAAGCTTTAGTCATTTATGGCCCCTTCCCCTCTTTCATCCTCGCTTCTTTACTGGAACTTTTCTACTCAAGCACCCTCTGATTTTCATGTCTCCTTTTATATATGGCCTATTTTACAACCCTTTGGAGATATAGTGGGGAAAATTTGACTTAGGATTATAGTGGCTAATTAGATCTCTTCATCTTTGAAATACTGTATCATTAGAAAAATATATAGTGTAGTCGGGGATTCCTATTTCAAGTTTATTGCTTGGACTGGATGTCATGCTAGATCTGTGGCTAAATCTCTTCGCTCATGCTCTGCCAACATCTCTGTTGGAGCTTGGAGTTAGGATCTGCATCTGGAAAAGGTTGAGTCTATGAGAAAGGTAGTCACCTTGCACCAGTTGAATATAGAGAATGAAGGAGAAAAAAATTCTTCAGTTCAAGGGTTGTATAGAACATTCACATCCCTCAAATGAGGCTGCGTGAAAGGTGCTTTGGAGGTTTGAATGGGAATGTCTCCCATAGGCTCAGGCATTTGAACACTTGGTTTACAAGTACTGGTGCTGTCTGGGGGTTTAGGCGGTATGGCCTTGATATAAGAAGTTTGCCACTGGAATAGGCTTAGAGAATTAAGTCTCACCTCACTCTAATTTTCTGCTTCATTTTTTTTTAGCAGATGAGAAAATGATCTGTCAGCTTCCTGCTTTGGCTATCACACCTTCTGGCTTCTATGCCTTCCTGGTATGATGGATACTTATCTGTCTGGAATGGTAAGCCAAAATAAACTTTCTATTTGTTAGGTTGCCTTTGGTTACTGAGTTTCATTACAGCGGCAGAAGAGTGACTAATACAGAAGACTGACTGTTCGTTACCATGTCCTGTGTTGTATGGTTCAAATCTCATCTGTGGAGAAGCCAGTGGAGTTGGGGTGGGCATTAGTGTCCGCCAAACATGCTGGAAAAGTGACTTATTAGTTGACAAAGACGCAGGGAGAGGGAGCACACAATTTTCATGAGAAAGTTTGATTTTGCTCTTTTTAGTCCATTTCCATGTCTGGACTTGACATTTCTAAAGTCAGCCTTTGATGGCAAACTCTGGCCTAAACTCTGCTGGTGGAAGGCTGTTCTGGCATATTTGTACACCATGTAAAATGTATTGCTATGATTGGTGTCATAAAAATTGAATGGCTGGTAACTAGAAAGAGGTTAAGTAGGACTTCCAGGGACAGAGAGGACTCTGGGAAGAAGAAAGGCAGAGTTGTCAGCGAGATGCAGAGGAAGCAGGATGGGCAGAATAGGGAGATGAGATAACCAGTCATGTGAAAATTGTAGGTGAATATAAATGGGTCAATTTAAGTTATAAGAGCTAGTGGGACAAACCTAAGCTAAGGCCAGGCTTTCACAAGTAATAAGAAGTCCCCATGCTATTATTTGGGAGCTGGCTGGTGTGTGTGAGAGAAACCACTACTATATATGGTGTTCAGTGTGTAGGTCCTGAGAAAGCGGTCTCTCAGGTAGGCTCAGTATGCAGGAGCATAGCTCTTTTAAGAGGCCCTGCTGTGCAGCTCAGCACTTCAGCATCCTGCACTGGCTACAAACACCTGCCACAGGCAGATGCAACAAACTCCCAGAGATGGGGCAGGAGTATCCAGCTCTGGAGCTGGTACTAGCTGGCATGAGGCTAGGTTCTCACAGAACTGAGGGGGACAGAGCCAGCTGCCATCATGCCAGGGGTTAAGTGGAACCATGTGGTGATAGAATAGCAGCTTAAGATTTGGGTCATGTAGTCCAAGAATGCTGCAGGTGCAGAGTGAAGCATTCCAGACCAAGGAAACCTTTAAATAGATACAGTGAAAATGGGTACAGACATTCATAGAAAAAATAGTTTAAAAATAATAGTCTTTAAAGAGAGAGTAAAGTAATAGAAAACAAAAAAAGTCACACAGAGATGGAAAATACACAGTGCATCTGGATCCTGTATGGTGTTTTCTTGACTTTGAATTTTTTTAATAAATGCTAATGTACAAAAGACAATAGCTGCTGTGAGACATTGGGTTATGAAAGCTGTTAAATTAAATCAACCTGTAAATTTTAAGAATATCTTAACTTCAGAGTGGAAGTCAAAAAAGTGTTGCATTGGCTCCTGTTCTAAGGCCATCCACCCAAAGGGGTCAGACTCTGGCCTCCAGGCAGGTCTGAGGATTCCTGCAGAGGGGTGCGGGCTCCTTCAGATTGTGCTACCAGGTTCGCTGTGTGGTATTCCATCCCGCCCTGCCCCCACCTTGGCCCTTTTGTCTGGGCTGCAACCCTGGGCTGCCTGGAATCCCTGATCCTGTGCCCTGACATTCCATCTGAACTGGTGAGTGAATGTGGACCCTGGGGCAACCTGCCCTGGAAGAGAGCACAGACCCCCTACCCCCACTTCCCTCTGCAGGCTTGGGTCTGTTTCTCCCGACCCTGTGTCTCCCAAGCTTTCCCTAGTGTTCTCAGGTGTCCTGCTCCTGTTCTAAGGCCATCTACTCAAAGGGGTCAGACTCTGGCCTCCAGGCAGGTCTGAGGATTCCTGAGGAGGGGTGCGGGCTCCTTCAGATTGTGCTGCCAGGTTCGCTGTGTGGTATTCCACCAGTTCAGTTCCACCTGAACTGGTGTCCTGCTCCTGTTCTAAGGCCATCCACCCAGAGGAGTCAGACTCTGGCCTCCAGGCAGGTCTGAGGATTCCTGCAAGGGAGTGCGGGCTTCTTCAGATTGTGACGCAAGGAATAGGTCCTCCTCTGGCACTGGGGAGATCCAACCAGTTTCAGTCACAGCAAAGATTGGTCTAGGACACCAAACGCCTCCGGGCTCCTTTTGAAGGAAGAGATGGGCAGGCGCCAATGCAGGAGCTCCTCCAACAACATGAAAGGCAATATGACATCACCACAATCCAGACATCCCAAAACAACAAGAATTGAACACCCTACCCCAGAAGATATAGAAGAAACCGACCTTAAACAGTACTTTATGAAAATAATAGAGGACCTTAAACAGGAGGTAAAAAACTGCCATAAAGAAATGGAGATGACAAACAAAAAAGTAGACGAAATAAATAAATCTCTCAAAGATACCCAAGAAAAACAAGAAAAACAAGAAAAAGCAATCAAACAGGTAAGGGAAACAGTACAAGACCTGATAAATGAAATGGAGGTATTGAAGAAAGCACAATCTGAGGGACGACTGGAAATGGAAACTCTGAGTAAACGAACAGAAACTTCAGAGACAAGTATTTCCAACCGAATACAAGAGATGGAAGAAAGAATCTCGGACTCTGAAGATAATATAGAGGAAATAAACTCACAGATTAAAGAACTAAACAAATCTAACAAATTCTTAACACAAAACATTCAGGAAATCTGGGACACCATGAAAAGACCAAACCTAAGAATAATTGGGATAGAAGAAGGAGAAGAATTACAACTCAAAGGCCCAGAAAACATATTCAACAAAATTATAGAAGAAAACTTCCCCAACCTAAAGAAGGATGTTCCTATGAAGGTACAAGAAGCCTACAGAACACCAAATAGACTGGATCAAAAGAAAGCATCCCCACGCCATATAATAATCAAAACACAAAACATACAGAATAAAGAACAGATATTAAGAGCTGCAAAGGAAAAAGGTCAAGTAACATATAAAGGGAAACCTATCAGAATTACACCTGATTTCTCAATGGAAACCATGAAAGCCAGAAGAGCTTGGATAGATGTGCTACAGACACTAAGGGAACATGGATGCAAGCCTAGACTACTATACCCAGCAAAGCTTTCATTCACCATTGATGGAGAAAACAAGATATTCCAGGACAAAAACAGATTTAAACAATACGCAGCCACAAATCCAGCCTTGCAGAAAGTAATAGAAGGAAAATCACAAACCAAGGAGTCCAACAACGCCCACAATAACTCAGGCATCTAGCGACCCTTCACCAGCACAACTAGAAGAAGGGAAACACACAAACTCTACTACTAAAAATGACTGAAGTTAACAACCACTGGTCATTAATATCACTTAATATCAATGGACTCAATTCACCTATAAAAAGGCACAGGCTAAGAGACTGGATACGAAAACAGAATCCAACATTTTGCTGTTTACAAGAAACACACCTCAACCACAAAGACAGGCACCTACTCAGAGTAAAGGGTTGGGAAAAGGTTTATCAAGCAAATGGCCCTAAGAAACAAGCGGGTGTGGCCATACTAATTTCCAACAAAGTTGACTTCAAACTAAAATCAATCAGAAGAGATGGAAAGGGACACTTTATACTCATAACAGGAAAAATCCATCAGAATGAAGTCTCAATCCTGAATATCTATGCCCCTAATAAAAAAGCTCCCACTTATGTAAAAGAAACACTTCTAGAACTCAAGGCAGCCATCAAACCACACACACTAATAGTTGGAGACTTCAACACTCCTCTCTCACCAATGGACAGGTCAATCAGACAGAAACCTAACAGAGAATTGAAAGACTTAATGGAGGTAATGAACCAAATGGACTTAACAGACATCTATAGAACATTCCACCCAAATAGAAAAGAATATACCTTCTTCTCTGCGGCTCATGGAACCTTTTCGAAAATTGACCATATACTTGGTAACAAAGCAAACTTCCACAGTTACAAAAAAATATTAGTAACCACCTGTGTCTTATCGGATCACCATGGATTAAAATTAGAATTCAACAACAATGCTACCCCCAGAAAGCCCACAAACTCATGGAAACTGAACAGTCAACTACTGACCCACACCTGGGTCAAGGAAGAAATAAAGAAAGAAATTAAAGTCTTTCTTGAATTTAATGAAAACAAAGACACAACATACTCAAACCTATGGGACACAATGAAAGCAGTGCTAAGAGAAAAGTTCATAGCACTAAGTGCCCACTTAAAGAAAATGGAGAAAGCACTCATTGGTTACTTAACAGCACACCTGAAAGCTCTGGAAAAAAAAGAAGCAGACTCACCTAGGAGAAGTAGAAGACTGGAAATAATCAAACTGAGGGCAGAAATCAACAAAATAGAAACACAGAAAACAATCCAAAGAATCAATGAAACAAGAAGCTGGTTCTTGGAGAAAATCAACAAGATTGACAAACCCTTAGCCAAACTAATCAAACGGCAGAGGGAGAACACGCAAATTAATAAGATCAGAAATGAAAAGGGGGACATAACCACAGACACAGAGGAAATTCAGAGAATCATTAGATCTTACTACAAAAGCCTGTATGCCACAAAATTGGAAATGTAAAAGAAATGGACAGTTTTTTAGATAAATACCATATACCAAAGTTAAACCAGGACCAGGTAAATGCTCTAAATCGTCCTGTTAGTCGCGAAGAATTAGAAACTGTTATCAGAAACCTCCCTACCAAAAAGAGCCCAGGACCAGATGGTTTCAATGCGGAATTCTACCAGAACTTCCAAGAAGACCTAATACCTATACTCCTTAAGGTATTTCATAATATAGAAACACAAGAGTCACTGCCAAATTCCTTCTATGAAGCTACAGTTACCCTGATACCTAAACCACACAAAGACTCAACCAAGAAAGAGAATTACAGGCCAATCTCACTCATGAACATTGACGCAAAAATTCTCAATAAAATACTGGCAAACCGAATCCAAGAACACATTAGAAAAATTATCCACTACGATCAAGTAGGCTTCATCCCAGAGATGCAGGGCTGGTTCAACATACGAAAATCTATCAATGTAATCCATCATATAAATAAACTGAAGGAAAAAAAACCATATGGTCATCTCATTAGATGCTGAAAAAGCATTTGACAAAATTCAGCACCCTTTTATGATAAAAGTTTTGGAGAGATTAGGGATACAAGGGTCATTCCTAAATATAATAAAAGCTATTTACAGCAAGCCGACAGCTAACATCAAATTAAACGGAGAGAAACTCAAGGCTATCCCACTAAATTCAGGAACACGACAAGGCTGTCCACTCTCTCCTTATCTCTTCAATATAGTGCTTGAAGTTCTAGCAATAGCAATAAGACAACATAAGGGAATCAAGGGGATTCAATTTGGAAAGGAAGAAGTTAAACTTTCATTATTTGCAGATGATATGATAGTATACATAAGCGACCCCAAAAACTCCACCAAAGAACTCCTACAGCTGATAAACTCCTTCAGTAACGTGGCAGGTTACAAGATCAACTCCAAAAAATCAGTCGCCCTCCTATACACAAAGGATAAGGAAGCAGAGAGGGAAATCAGAGAAGTATCACCTTTCACAATAGCCACAAATAGCATAAGATATCTGGGAGTATCTCTAACCAAGGAAGTGAAGGATTTATTTGACAAGAACTTTAAGTCTTTGAAGAAAGAAATTGAAGAGGATACCAGAAAATGGAAGGATCTCCCCTGCTCGTGGATTGGGAGGATCAACATAGTAAAAATGGCAATTCTACCAAAAGCAATCTATAGATTCAATGCAATCCCAATCAAGGTCCCATTAAAATTCTTCACAGAGATTGAGAGGACAATAATCAACTTTATATGGAAAAACAAGAAACCCAGGATAGCCAAAAAAATCTTATACAATAAAGGTACTTCTGGAGGCATTACCATCCCTGACTTCAAACTCTATTACAGAGCTACAGTATTGAAAACAGCTTGGTATTAGCATAAAAACAGAGAAGTTGACCAATGGAATCGTATAGAAGACCCGGATCTTAAACCACAAACCTACGAACACCTGATTTTTGATAAAGGAGCCAAAAGTACACAATGGAAGAAAGAGGGCATCTTCAACAAATGGTGCTGGCATAACTGGATGTCAACCTGTAGAAGAATGAAAGTAGATCCATATCTATCACCATGCACAAAACTCAAGTCCAAATGGATTAAAGACCTCAATATTAATCTGAACACATTGAGCTTGATAGAGGAGAAAGTGGGAAGTACTCTACAACAAATGGGCACAGGGAACCGTTTCCTGCGCATAACCCCAGCTGCACAGACATTAAGGGCAACATTGAATAAATGGGACCTCCTGAAGTTGAGCAGCTTCTGCAAAGCAAAGGACATTGTCACTAAGACACAAAGGCAGCCTACTGACTGGGAAAAGATCTTCACCAACCCTGCAACTGACAAAGGTCTGATCTCTAAAATATATAAGGAACTCAAGAGACTAGACGGTAAAATGTCAATTAACCCAATTAAAAAATGGGGCGCTGAACTGAACAGAGAATTCTCAACAGAAGAAGTTCGAATGGCCAAAAGACACTTAAGGTCATGCTCAACCTCCCTAGCTATCAGGGAAATGCAAATCAAAACAACTTTGAGATATCATCTTACACCTGTCAGATTGGCTAAAATCCAAAACACCAATAATAACCTTTGCTGGAGAGGTTGTGGGCTAAGGGGTACACTCATCCATTGCTGGTGGGAATGCAAACTTGTGCAACCACTTTGGAAAGCAGTGTGGCGGTTTCTCAGGAAATTCGGGATCAACCTACCCCAGGACCCAGCAATTCCACTATTGGGAATCTACCCAAGAGATGCCCAATCATACAACAAAAGCATATGCTCATCTATGTTCATAGCAGCATTATTTGTAATAGCCAGATCCTGGAAACAACCTAGATGCCCTTCAGTGGAAGAATGGATGAAGAATCTGTGGAATATATACATGCTAGAATACTACTCAGCGGTAAAAAACAATGACATCTTGAATTTTGCAGGCAAATGGATGGAAATAGAAAACACTATTCTGAGTGAGGTACCCCAGACCCATAAAGATGAACATGGGATGTACTCACTCATATTCGGTTTCTAGCCATAATTAAAGGACATCGAGCCTATAAATTTGGGATCCTTGAGAAGATAATAAGAAGGTGAACTCCCAAAAAAAGATATAGTAATCCTCCTGGATATTGGAAGTAGACACGATCGCCAGGCAAAATTGGGAACTTGAGGGTTGGGCGAGACTGGGCCAAGGGAAGATGGGGAGAGAAAACTGTGAAGGGGAGAACGGGGGGAGCTCGGAGGAATGGGGTGCTTGGGATATAGGAAGGGTGGATATGGGAGCAGGGAAGCATATATCTTAATTTAAGGAGCTACCTGAGGGTTGTCAAGAGACTTGACCCTAGAGGGGTTCCCAGGTTTCCAGGGAGACGCCCCCAGTTAGTTCCTTGGGCAGCTGAGGAGAGGGAGCCTGAAAAGGCCAGTTCCTATAGCCATACTGATGAATTTCTTGCATATCACCATAGAACCTCCACCTGACGATAGATGAAGAAAATGACAGAGCCCCACATTGGAGCACCGGACTGAGCTCCCAAGGTCCTGATGAGGAGCAGAAGGAGAGAGAACATGAGAAAGAAAGTCAGGACCGTGAGGGAACCTCCAGCTGGCGACAGATGGGGAAGGTGACTGAGCCCCACATTGGAGCACTGTACTGAGCTCCCAAGGTCCTGATGAGGAGCAGAAGGAGCGAGAACATGAGGGAGAAAGTCAGGAACGAGAGGGGTGCGTTCACTCATGGAGACGGTGGGACAGAACTAATGGGAGATCACCAACTCCAGTTGGAATGGGACTGATGGATCATGCGACCAAACCCATCTCTCTGAATGTGGCCAACAGCGGGGGCTGACTGAGAAGCAAAGGACAATGGCTCTGGGCTCTGATTGTTCTTCATGGACGGGCTCTGTGGGAGCCTTCTCATCTTGGTCGATCACCTTCCTGGACCTGGGGGGAGTTGGGAGGACCTTGGTCTTAGCATAGAGTGGGGAACCCTGATGGCTCCTTGGCCTTGAGAGGGAGGGAGGGGAGGTATGGGTGGAGGGGAGGGGAGGGAAGGGGGAGGAGGAGGGGAGGGAGGGGGGAGGAGGAGGGAAGGAGATGGAAATTTTTAAATATAAAAAAAATAAACCATGAGGAAAAAAAAAAGAAAAAAAAAGAACATAGATTAATGTAAGTGGGTTAATTAAGTTATAAGAGCTAGTGGGACAAGCCTAAGGTAAAGCCAATCTTTCATAATTAATAGGAAGTCTCCATGTCATTATTTGGAAGCTCCCTGGTAGGACCGAGAAACTACTACTATAGAAGGTTGTAGAGTACAGGCAGCCGATTCTATATTTCATCAATAGGTCAGAATGTCTCACAGTGGCCATGTGGCATGTTTGAGATTAGAGTGCTAGATTTAGAAACTCAGGTCTTCATACTCTTTCTGGAACTCTTTTCCATTCCTTACAGATTTTTCCCCATCCCACATTATCCCCAGATGATTAGAGAGAATCTTTGAGAGAGAATGTTTATCACTGTTTTCTAGATGCATTTATTTTGAGTTGTGTTATTAGGACTAGTACCAAATTCACAGTCAAATGATACCCGTATCTCCATCTCTGAGGTATCTGGGAGTACAGGTATGTATCATGGCTGGCTCACTTCTGCCTTTAAGTTTTACAGTTGTTCTCATGTACAGGAAGTCTGAGAGCCATGCATGATCCTGGTGATTTCTTACTCTTGTTGTGTTTGTCATATTTTGCTCTTCCAGGACATGAGGTGAAGGGAGACTATGTTTTCATGTGTTCTACCTGTCTACTGGGCCTGGGTCCATAACTATAAACCTCAGAGAGGCTCTCTGTGAGTCTCTTCACCTTAGTAATGACAAGTTTTTACCTGTGGATAGATTTTGTGCTGTCTCGATGCTGTTGATTTTGTTTTAAACAAAAGCCCTGTGAGGTCAATGATTATTGACTCCATTTCACAAAACCAATTCTTTCCTAGCTCTGCATAAAAGCAGACAGCTTTCTGTTCTATTTAGAAGGGGGGTTCACACAAGTAGACTGGAAAATGATCCATTTCCTACCTTCAACAATGATACTTTATCATGAGCAGTCACAGGGAAATCCATTTTAATTTGGTGTTAACAAGCTTGGCCAGACCTGCAGTCATCGGCTGTGAAAGTTGTTCACTGCCTAAGCCCAGCAAGTAGCATAGTGTGATAGTTTATATGAATGGTGCTATAAGCAAGTGCACAGGCCCATGGCTGTGTGACTATGGCAGTAACTCCACACATACTTAAAGCTCATTTTGATCAGTAACTGTCTCTGCTGCTTTCAGTGTGAAACATCCTTCACAGGTTCATATATCTGAACATTTGACCTTCAACATGTGCTCTGGTTATGGGGGGATTATGGTTCCTTGGCCCAGGTGGAAGAGGTGGATAACTGAGGACAGGACTTTGGGGGTAATAGCCTGGTCTGGATTGCTGCCAGGCTTTCTGCCTTCTGGCCGGCATTAAAGAATAAAATGGTGCTACAAGTTCCTGCAACTAAGGACAGAGCTACTGCAGCCTGTCCTCATGACAAACAGCAGCTTCTTAAACAGTGACCCTCCCCAAACTCAACTTTTAAAAGTTGCTTTTGCTAAGTATCTGGTTACAGAAAAAAAAAAGTAAGTAATGCACTTGCCACTGTGACCTAAGGTGTGCAGAGACAACACTCAGATGTTGCCCAGTCACTACAGGTTAAATGCTGAAATAAATCTCTGTGTACTAACACACGCCCATAACATTATCACCTCTGAGCTTTCTCATTTAAAATACATGCATCCCTAGCAAGAAGAAACTGCTCTAGATTCTTTGAGGCATTAGGAGTGACAAGTTATAGAATGGGGTTTATACTTTCCTTCACACACACACACACACACACACACACACACACACACACACACACCCCACTTCCTTAATCCAAACAGCCCAACTAGTTAAGAACTTGAACACATTGTGTTGTTTTCAAACTCAAGACATTCTTAACTGTCCTGTATTTCTGGAAATTAGGCTTGGTTTACAGTGTTTGTAACTATGCTTTTCAGAAATGTGTGCATCAAAACAAGCACTGACTAGAGAACTTTGGTCCTGCAGCCCTGCCAGAATGTGATAGTGTCCTTTGGGGTGATTCTTCCAGTCCAGGAGCTTCTTCACTTCAATCACTTCTGCTCTATTTTCCAAACAGGAAAATTTGCATGATGGATAAGGCTTTATTTCCTCTTTCTTTTTAATTTGTGTGACAGCCAAGGAGATGGTGTGTATCAAAGTGTGCTAGTTTTTATAAACACAAATAAATAGAAAAATGGCTAGGCTATTTATGCAATCTTTTTTTTTGAGGAGGAATAACTCCTCAAAAATCACGGCCATTGTTTAATGGAAGTGGGAGTTTTCACTCACAGAATATATGAGATAGAGCAGTTACTACAGTGTGGGTTGTAGAACCAGAGGCCTGGATTAGAAGAGACTTCTGGTTGACGTCTTGTGACTTAGAGTAGAGTGCTTGGCATCTTTTAGCCTCGGCTTCCTCATCTACAAAGTGAGGACAGCAAGGCTTACCATAGAAGATGGCAAATCCTACGCACACAGCCCATAACAATCTGTCAAAGGCGTTCTCTTATTTCCGTCCATCATTAAGGATCTATTTTCCTTTAATCAATATAACTAATCAGTAAGGGTTGAGTAGGTACATTCACCCAGATTAAAAAACAGGGAAGTCCAGATAGACGGGTTAGAGTAGTGTGTGCACGTTCACAATCGTGAGAACAACCTTGGCTGTAGTTTCTCGGATACCCTCTATTTTTGACATAGGTTTCTTCCCTTCCTACAACATGCTAAGGAGTCCAGGCTGGCTGGATAAGGAGCCCCAGAAGTCTGTCTCTCACCTCCCAGCCCTGGGTTTAAAGCACATGACATTGTACCCAGCACCTTTCCCCCCAACATAATAATTTTATTGATTATTTGGGAATTTGATATAATGCACCCTGATCTTACTGTCTAGTCCTCCCAGTCTGCTTCCCTGGACCTTGTTAACCCCTAAAAAAGCCAGACAAGTCCAATCTGTGTTGCCTATATACTCACTGGCGCATGGTCAAACTCCCAGTAGCCAACCCCTTAAAGAAAACTGAGTCCTTCTCCATCCAAAAGCCACCAATTGTGGAGAGCTACACGTCAGCATCCTTATCACAATTTTAAAGAGTTCTCTTCAGTAGCTTTCTGTCTAGATTGATACTTTTCTGGGGGGTGGGGTGGGGTTGGGGTTGTCATAGAAGCCTTGTATGTCCCCCTTTCTCAACTGCAGTCATCCATACCACTTTAAAAGAAGCTTGCTTGCTATAGTCAGCAAAACAAGAATCATGGACTTCCACATGGTTTCTGGTGACCACATAGACCATGGATATCCACATGACATCTGGTATCAACATGTGCCACAGACCACAAAATGGTCTCCAGTGCCAGTACAGACCACATTCATCAACACAGCCCTCTGCCACAGCATGGGGCACAAAATCAGCATGGCTTCCAGGGCAACATGGACCTCAGATACTAATATGGTCCCTGGTGGCAGCCAGGACCATGAACATAAACATAGCTTCTCACGGATATCCACATGGCCTTCAGTGGTAACATAGGTCACAGAATAACATGGCTTCTGACTGCAACAGAACCCCAACAAGGGCCTCAGCAGCAGTATGGACCACAGACATGGCCTTAGGTGGCAGTATAGGCCATACACACCATCATGGTTTCTGGTGGTAGCTCAGGTTTTCTACATGGATGTGGCCTCCAGGAGCAGACCAAACCATGGACATTAACACAGACCTTGGGCTTCAACTTGCCTTGGGACAGCAGCATAGACCACAGTTACCAGTATGGCTCTGGGGGTGGCACAGACCACGGAGGTCCTTCTAGGAGGTCCAATCCAGAAAATGTACTGTCATCTCGGACATCCTGCCATTGCTTAGAGCCAGGACAATTGTTTGGCTGGGCAGTGTGTTTAAGGGCTGAGTCTGCACTACTTCCAGGCTGCTGCCCACCACCCTGATGGCTTTACTCAGAAGGAAAAAAAAAGTACTCCCCTGTCCACAGCAACCTTCCCGCATACCTATTGTCTTCACTGAGCATGTGCCACTCCATCCGTCCATCTTCCCACCTCTCTCTCCATTGCTGACTCATTCGTCTCTGTGGCACTGGAAACTATAATGTGTCACATAGTATATTTCCTCCCAAACATCTTTACAAGCAAACATTCATTGCAATGTGTCATTAGTCTGGTTCAAGGTTTCTGGTTTCTGAAGCATCTTAAATATTGGACCGTCACTGAGACTGGTCTCAGATATCCTGCTGTTCTCCAGAGCTCTGAGCTCTGGGCTCCTGCACACTTCCCTGCCCTCATTGTCACCTGCCCCAGGCTTGAGAGGTGTGATCTGTGTTCTTGCAGCCACACCCACATTGCTGTCCCACACTCTGTTTCCCAGAGCAACAGTGGCTCCACGCCCGTAGTCACCAGCTGGTCTTGGACTAACCCTATTCAGTAACGACAAGTTTCTGTGGGAGCTCGAGGCCACCACCCATTACCCACCCTATCTTTAGCTGGGCATGACCATTGTGCTTGCAGCCTGAAGGCAGTTTTGATGCTCCCTGCTCTCCGTCTCCCAGGCCCTATTCAATAATACCATATTTCTGCAGGAGCTCCAGGCCACTGAACATCAGGTGCACAGCTCAGTTCCGCCATCTTTCCTTCTGATTTCGTAAGTACACTTTTTAAAAAAAAGTCACCTGCAGCTATCCTTGCCCAACACTTTTTATGTGGGTTCTTAGGAGAGCAAACTCAGGCCTGTGTGCTTGCAGGGTAAAACGTTCCCCTCTGTGACATCACCTCAGCCCCATAGCTGAATTTCTGAAGAGGTTACCTGAAAGCCCAAGCCTAGCCTGAGAGGAGGCGCAGCTCAGGAGGGAGCTGCCTTTTCTTTAGACAGGTGAAGTCTCGGGAGTAGACTGGACAGGCAGCTGTGGGCGCACTGAGCCAGGAACCACTGCAGTGGGAGGCGGGAAAGGGGCCCCTCTCTTTCTGAACCTCATAAGAGGCCAGACAAGAACTTTGTGGCTTCCTGAAGGCTTCAATGAGTTTTCTTAGAGTTTAATTTACAGCCAGCCAGTGAGTGGAGCTAAAGTTTCACGAGACAGAGGCTCATCCAGTGTACCTGCTCAGGAACTCCTGCCTCGCGTCTTGTGCGAGCCCAGCTTCTCCCTGGCCTCATAGAAACAGCTCATGGCGGAGCAGAGGGTCACACTGCCAGACGGTCTCTTTGTGCTATGCCTCACCACCCCTCCGCCTCCTCCTTGCTCTGCTTCCACAGTCATGGCCCCTGGCATGCTTAGGGCTAAATCCACGCAGTGTTAGCTGGGTTTTATTAAACTCCCTATCCTGGAGATAATAGGACTGCAGACATCTTTCATTCTTTGGTGCAAAGAATGAGCACATACAGGCATTTTGACTCTGTAAGCCAAGCAGTTTGCTTAAAGCAAGGATTGAAAACTCAAGTGTCTACAGGGCCGGGGGAAGCATACTAGGAGAGATGAGCTGTCTGAAGAAACCAGGGTCCTCCACACTGGAGAGCACAGGGCTTTCTCACTGTGGGACCAACTCTGTGGAGCTGCAGTTTGGCGGGAATTCAGGTTGATAGTCACCCGATTCGTTAAAATTTCAAGGAAAAATATTCAGATGCATTTTTTTGGGGGGTGAAAATTTCTAACTTTTCAAACATTTTCTGGGTCCAAAATTAAATCTTCATTTTGTTTGCTTCCCCGAGGTGGAAAGGCAAGAGAGAATGAACCTGAGTCAACAGCCATTTTCATAGCAACATCGATCCACACCTGAAATACCTGAGGGTGAGACCTAAACACATCCGAAAAGACCCATCTCAAGCAGCTCTTCACTGGAAATCAAGTTCCTAACATGAGTTTGGGGTAGGGGCACACATTCAGACTGCACAAGACTGGCCTTATCCGCAATCAAGGCGGAAGGGTTTGTGAGGCCTTACCCCTTACTGCTGAACTTCTGGCTATTGATAGATCATGGGGCATAGAGATTACTATTATTAGTTGTGCCTACCAGATGCTAATGGATAGCACCTATCCCAAGGTCATGACACAAGACATCCCTGGTTATCAGTCATAAAACAGATGAGAATATGAGACACATATTTGTAGAGAAGGAGAGGTATAGATTAGGGTGAGGGGAGGTAAGAGAGGGTAGAGAATGAGAGTAATCAGCATACATTTTGTATATGTTTAATTTTCAGAAAAAAATCTGATTTAGAAGAGAAGTAATCAATAAATAACTTGTGTTTATTATACACAGGAGCCTGGGATTTGAAGTCTGACGTTGACCAGCTTTGTAAGTTTAAATCCTGTCCAAATTCTCATCAGATACAGCACATTTGGACACCTCAGTCCTATTCTCAATCTCAGTTTAAAATAAAGTTAGTGTTATCTACTTTGAAAATGTGATTAGGGTTAATATTTACAAGTAACCAACAATACCCAGTACTCAGCGGTAAATGACAAACATTGTCAATCCCATGAGTGAATGAATGGTTGTAAGAACAAGCAACCAGCTTTGTCAGGTTAAAGGCAGTCAAAGTACGAATGGTCAAGTGTGAAAGTAGGGGGCATTAGCAAGCAAGGGTTCTTCCGGGGCTTTATGATGGGCAGAGGTAAAAGAAGGAGTGAGTTAGAATTCCAACTGCTTCCCTAAACTGTCTCCTTGCACTTATTTTTATTATATTTATGTGTGTGTGTGTGTGTGTGTGTGTGCATGCACGTCTCTGTGTGTTTATGGAGCTCAGGAGACAACTTTTGGGAACTGGCTCTCTCTTAACACCAGTCCTGGAATCCAACTCAGGCCATCAGGCTTGGTGGCAAGCACCTTTGCTCCCTGATGTACCCTACTGCTTCCCCAAGATCATTGATGCTTTCTTTAGAAAATGACTTAAAAATAGTTTACCATCTACAAGAAACAGAGCCTCTTTCTGCGCAGTTCACACCTAGACTCCGTGATCTGCAATGGCCTATGTAGCTAAGACTCCATCTCTCCCTTTCTTTCTTCCTTCTCCTGTCCTGCTACCCTTTCTTCTTTTGAATGAGCACTGTTGTGGTCTCTCCTCCTTCTCCCTTAACACTCCTAGGCTACTCACTTGTGCTCACTGTAAGTTAATAGCGAAGGTGAATGTCAATGTCTTTCCTGCACGTCACTCTGATTGGAGCAGTTCCATTGCTACTGGACCGGCAAACATTCCAGCTGGATGTGTATCTTGTGCTGTAGTCTCTGTAGGATTACGACCATTTCTAGATGCAGGTTCGTTTCCTGAGGCTGCATTGCTGAGAATGAGCTTGCGGGTGGCAGGCTATGAATGGGTCCAAAGCTGTGGGTTGCTGTATTTGCACAGCAGTTGCTGAAGGAGCGAACCGATGAGTGAAGCTGCTACCCCAGAAGCTGATGCTTGGTCCAGGAAGGACTCTGAAGCAAAAAGGCCTCACTCAAATTGCTGCTGCATGTCTGCAGTTGAGTGACCGGAGCCAGGTGCCGCAGGGACTCAATCCCAGCAGCCCCCTCAGTGTCTGGACAATAACGCAGGGCCCAGAGCCATGGGTATTCCTGGGCAGGCTACTGCTCACTAACGCCTGAGTCACGCTGCCTTCCGTCCACCCCTCCAACGCACCCCCTCCCACACCCCACTTCCCACCCACCCCGCCCCCCGCCCCAGGACTGAGTTCTTGTTTTCTTCTTTCAGGTCATTTCCCTGAAACCTGAGAAAATGATTGATCAATTTAGAACAGGAGGCAAGTAGACGTGCTGGGCAATCAGGCCTCCTTCCAGCCAGTGAGCATTTATAAACTCCATAATGGTTACAATGCCATCAGCGTGTGATGTTTGCCCTATTCTGGCTTGTGACAGGCAGTATGAGCCAGGAGTTTGTCAGAGTGGCTGCTAAAGGCAGAGCAGGAGCCCTTTCAGACTAGGGCCTGGGTGTCTGCCTCATTTCCATGCAAATCGAAAGAAGACTGTGGCGAGACAAGTGCTGGTGGGGGAAGGCGGGTGTGGACTGAATTGTGGTTTAGGTTCCGTGACCCAGGTAGACGCTGCGACTTGCTTGTTCTTAGAGAGCTATAGGCAGGTTGGGTGCCAGGGTGGACCACAGGTCCATTTCTGCTCTTTTCCTTTAAGCTTGTTATTGTATGCAACACACTGTTCCACAAATGCACTTATAAAAATCCAACTTTCACTGGACACGGTGGTGCACATCTTTAATTCTAGCACCAGAGAGGTAGAAGCAGGTATATCTCAGTCAGTTTGAAGCCAGCTGCTCTACATAGCAAGTTCCAGGTCAATTAGAACAGTGAGACCATTTATTTAAAAAAATAAATTGAACATTAACAGCTGCTTCATTTTTCTCTTTCTTAGCACACAACTGGACTACATTTCCCCAGTTTCCTTGTGGTTGAAAGTTGACAGGGGAGCAGAAGTGATGCCTATCACTTCCTGGAGTGCTCTGCCTTGTGGATGAATGTAACATGGTGGGCCTGCTTGTTGGGGTTTCTGTCCTGCCCAGTTCCCACAGCCGCCAAGTCCCAAAGAAAATCACACAGAGGTCTCCATAAGTTATAAACTGATTGGCCCACTAGCTCAGGCTTCGTATTAGCTCTTATAACTTATATTAGCCTATTATTCTAGTATATGTTAGCCACATGGCTCAGTACCTTTTTCAGTGGGGCAGGTCACATCCTGCTTCTTCCATGTCTGGACAGGGCTGGGGAGGAATGGGCTTCCTCTTTCCCAGCATTCTCCTGTTCTCCTTGATCTGCCTCTACTTCCTGTCTGGTTGTCTCCACCTATACTTTCTGCCTGGCTACTGGCCAATCAGCATTTATTTAAAACATAATTGACAGAATACAGAATTGTTCAGGATCAGATGAGTAGGACAGAGTTTCCCTAGTGTGATGGGAAAGGTCTCTGGCTGTGTGGATGGAGCATGAGCACTGTTAATATAGTCTTCCACTTGATCTTGAGGTCTCTCCACGGAGAATAGTTGTAACTTCTAACCCTGTCCTTTACCTTGAGGCAACTCCAGAGGGCATGGTTGTGGATATTTACCATGTGCCTTTTCTAGAAGATGGCCTGTTGCTAAGGTGTGCTCATTCATTAGTCCTGGCAGACGCTCTAGTCGCTTTGCCTCACTTGTACCTGTTCCTCAACCCCTGCCAACATAAACACTTCTTTGATTTGTGCAGCAGAGAAGATTCCGGTGTGTTTGTGCAATGCGGTGGGGCAGAGCATCTGAACACTTGATCCTGGTGGGTTGGTATCATAACCCATGGATTCCAGAAAGAAGAGTCAACTTCAGTGGGCTGTGGGAATGGAGAGCTCTCTTGGACTAGCATGCTCAAACAATGGGCTGGGATCAAGAGACAGCAAGAGCAATGGATCTGTGGGCTGAATCCCTTATTGTGACCCAAGCAGGTTTGCCAGAGGAGCTCTGATTGGTGGGTTTATGAATCCTGCGGAATCATGCAGTGGCTGTAAAGTGGTCGCCATGGCATATCTGCACAAGGCAGTAGTGTAGGGTCAGTAGGCAATTTGAATAGGCTGTACCTAACGGTCTCATAGTCAGTCAGTTGGATAAGGCAGATATTTGGCTCAGACGTCTGGAGAAAGTGGGAGGAGACAGAGGACTGTGCAAGGTTGACTAAGCCCTGCCTAAAATGAAGGCCGAGGCAATGTAAACTTGTAGGAAGCCACTGAGATCGTGCACACTCCCTTGCCCCTGCTCTGCAGTCCTGTGTGTACAGTTATATAAACTGCATGAAGACTTCATTTGTATTTAGCCAACAATTTTTTAAAGACTTTTTTGTTGTTTTTCCTTCTGATATTTGGTCACGCAAATGATACAGAATGACAATATTCTTACTTTAAGAAAACACAAGAGGACCCAGCAGGGCTCTTTCAGTTGCACTGGGAGTTGGTCAAAGGAATCTGCAGTTGAAAGTGAGCAGTATCCCCAGGCCTCCACACAAAGCAGTAGTGGGCGCCTCTAGGGGTGCTGTGGTTTCCACATACCATAGTTTAATGAACTCAAAATTGTGAAGCAACTATGGAGATCCTGAACCTTGACCCTTCATCTGGAATTAGTGTGTCCTTTTTTTCACCCTAGAACGTTCCCTTGCGGTAGCAGTCAGATTTTTATTCCCACGTAGGGAATCATCGACTTTGATATTGACAGACACTTAGAATTCTGTGAATTACCATAACCTAAGTCCTGAGGATTCTCAGGACTTTTTGTGACTGTGTACTTTGGAAAATGTTCTGTGCTATTCAGATGGAAAGAGAAGGCCATTTCTTATCTCTGGGAACCCTACTGTGTGGCATACGGTAGATTAGGAGGTCCACCCAGGAGGGGATGGTCAGTGAGAGCATGGTTTCAGCTAGAAGACTGGGTCCAGAGCCAACCTCCATGAGGCAATGGAGGGTGCAGCCAGATGTTGGACTGGAATTCTTCTTATGTAACTTATCTACCAGCTACATAGCTTACCCATTTAGCTCTTAGAAGGGCTAGTACTTGGAGGCCCTTTTCTTGATCTAAAGATGGCAGAAAGACCACTTCCTGCCTTTGTTTCTGCTTATTCTCTGATGTATAGATGGCACTGTAAGGTGTGATCACGATGGAGTGAATGTTGGTGTAATGAGGAGAGGACCAAAGGCCATGTAGTGTTAAACAGATGTGAAATTATTTGGAGTGGATTTAAAATTTTTTAATGGTGTGTGTGTGTGTGTATGTGTGTGTGTGTGTGTGTGTGTGTGTAGAACACCTGCACCTGCATTACTTTCTTGGTACAGTTCACATGCCACTGTACTGCATGAGAGTCGGGCAAGGGCCTGGAGATTGAAAGAACACACAAGAGACCTGGGTCATTCGAAAGGAGATCAGCAGAATGCCGTTTATTCAAATTTAGGGAAAACCTTACATACCTAGCTGCTGCACAATGGAATTCCGCCCAGGCAGGTGGGATATTACCACGCCCAAGGTGAAGTCAACCATGCCATATAGCTAATCATCAGGCAGGGCAGAGGGAGCACAGGAACAAACAGGATGTTTTAGCTGGCTGACCAGAAACTGTCCTCAAAATGAATTCCAGGAGCAGGGTAGACCCATGGGCCCTACATATGTGTGTGTGTGTGTAATGTATGTATGTGCATGATTGTGTGTGTACAAGTGCATTTGTACATGTATGTGGGTATCAGAGGCTGATGTTGACTGTGGCCCACTACTGTTCTGCTCTCCACCTTATCTTTAGAGACCAGGTCACTCGCTGAGCCCACATCCACGGCTAGCCTTCTGCCTAGTCAGTTACCGGGATCCTTCTATCTGCATTTCCCCAGCACTAGGCTTACAGATGCTTGTGGACACTGTGGGACCTGAAACCAGGTCTGTGCTTGTATGTAGGCACTGGACCCACTGAAGCATCTCCCCAGCCCCTGAAGAATATTTTTTTTCTCATGGTTTATTTTTTTTTTTATATTTAAAAATTTCCATCTCCTTCCCTCCTCCTCCCCCTCCCTCCCCTCCTCCTCCCCCTTCCCTTTTTTTTTTTTTGTTTTTTTTTGTTTTTTTTTTTTTGTTTTTCGAGACAGGGTTTCTCTGTGGCTTTGGAGCCTGTCCTGGAAGTAGCTCTTGTAGACCAGGCTGGTCTCGAACTCACAGAGATCCGCCTGCCTCTGCCTCCCGAGTGCTGGGATTAAAGGCGTGCGCCACAAAATTCCAATTGAGTAATTATAGTTTTTAGTCTCTATAATTAGAAGATCCCAAAATTTTCCAGGAATTTGTTTGTCATCATTACTTCTAGGAATAGCCTCTCCATGCATCATAAAAGCCTATTATATCTTGTGGTATGCCTGCATCATAACCAGGAACACACCTATTGAAACACAAGGCCAATTAATAACTGCCTTCATTTATTTAGTTTATTGGTTTGCTAAAAGTTTGCTGAATACCCACTCTCTGTTTGACAAAGCAAGGACATCAGGGATACCTCAGTGAATTATATGCAACTAGCTCACACTGGTAAGGAAGACAGACTGGATCTTTTGGGAGAGGGTGTGGTGATGAGTCACCTCGCTGAATAGTGTCTAGAGTGGATCGTAGCTGCATCAGAATGACACCACTGGTCGTGCTTGAGAACATCTCTGGGAGTTGAAAACTCCTGTAAGAGTTCAGACAGAAAAGTCTGTTTAAGGAAGAGGTAACCAGCAAAGCAAAAGTTAGAGATGAGAGAAAGAGAGAACAAAATAAGATAAAACAAAATGAAAAGCTTCAAAAAACTCAAGTAACTCATTCTGTGGGAGCTGAGTGTGGCAGAAAGATCGGCAACATGGCTGACTTTCTTACTGTCCTATGTGACTTACAAACTCTGGGGTCGTGTTTTGCATTTCTGTGTTTCTCCATGGTATCCGGGGACACAGAGTTTTGATGGTCAATTTCCTGGATTGAGAAACGCCTAGGAGACCAATAACCTGCACCTCTGACTGTGTCTTTCCCAAGGAGGAATTAAGTGTGGAAGATGCTCCCTGAATGTGGGCAGCACCCCCCCTAGGATGGTACGCAAGTGGAGTAAAGAAGGAGAAAGAGTAGCCCCAGTAGGATTCTCCTCTCTGACTGTCACTCCTGCTTTCTGGCTGCTATGACATCTATCCTACCCCGCCCACAGTGATAGTGACTTTTCTGCAACTATGAGCCAAGATAAACACCAACTCCTTTAAGTTTTCCTCAAGTATTTTGTCTCATTAATGAAAAATCTAACTGATACACTCATCGGAAATGACCATAATGTTTTGTTAAATGAATGAAAACAGGCTCTTGCCGAGTTACAGACGTATCTGCTGGTCTCATCTCAGAGCTACTGGACTGATGCCTATCCTCTTGAGACAAAAAATGGCTGACACGGGTTTCTCCTTTCAAAGAGCTGGAAGCTTCTTTGCAAATGGCAAGAAAGGAACACTAAATATTTAATGCACCAAAGTTAAATATTATTACAAAAGTAATTTAATATAAATGTTTCAGCGACTCCTTATCCATATTTCATGTCAGCAATGGGTATCTGATTGCTAATGTTTGTGTGCAATTAATTTTAATGGTTACATACTCTCAATTTCTTTCAGGTTTTCTCTTTAGAAGACTTCAGTGTCTGCCAGGGAAAATGAAAAGCTAGACAATAGATGTCACCAAGGGCAGAAAGAAAGACAGAGACTCCTGAGTGGAGGTTTCCAAATGACAAGTTAATAGGCACTGGGAGTTGCTCAGTGGTATGTAGGCAGGGACGCTGTAAATCTCAGCTGCATAGTCCTGACCGCTGACATGATGCCCTCATGGCTCCATGGTGGTAGGCCCTTCTCTGCGCTTTCCCCATGCTTTCGTTGCATTGCTTCACGGCAACTGGATCGAGTGCCCACGATGTGCCAGGTATCACAATGAGACCATTATATCTTATCATACCAACCATGAAAAGTTGGCATATATCCTGTTTTTCAGAAATAAAAACAGACTCAGAAAATGAAATTTATCAAAAGCCAGGAGGATTTTGTTGTTTTCTGACTCTGGTTGTGAGTCCTCAATCAACACTGGTGTCATCATGCTTCTCTTCTGTAATTCCAGGAGCTCAGGGAAGGGACAGGACACTCATTCCATGAATCATACATACTTGTTGAATGAATGAGCAGAGACAAGAATCAGTCCTATAAAATTATTAATAGATGAAGGACTTGCTATCTCAAAAATTTTTAAACAAATATCTCTCTGAGGTTGAGGGATGCTTGATTTTTCTCTAATGCAAATATTCTTAAAGTACAGTTTAAGGATGCTTTTGCATGATACTTTGTGGGATTTGATGATTTAAAATAAAGCCTGTATCTTTTTTGCCTGTAGTCATCAGGACTCAACAAAAGTGTGAGGGTGCCTTGGGTGCTGTGATGCTGAACCTTCTTGTCTGTAGCCCCACCCTCCTCTTGTGCTGACAAATGTCACCTATTGACAATCATGGATTTTTGTAACATCTGTAAAATCCATAATACATCATGTAGAAATATCTTTAATGCTTGGTATTCCACAGCTGTCTTTTTCATTGAATAAATATATTGTAAATTGATATGCATAGTTATTCAAATATAGTTATATCTCCTAAATGAATTACTAGAATCATGTGGCCAGACTGTATTTTTTTTTCAGTTTTCCATTTAATGTCCCTGATATAATCATGTAAGGCTTTAATAATGGTTGGTGTGGCTTTTATGGGATATTTAACCTAATACCGGAGAACAAGACCCGAATTCTCAAATCAGGTATCATATGTTATGGCGGGGACCATGATATTCAGTGTGTAGACAGGTGTCATATGACATGGTGGGGCCATGACATTCAGTATGTAGACATTTATTGCTTACTTTTGGCAAAGCTATGGGTTGGTTGTTGGGGTCCTTGGCTAAAACCCAAGGCCATGATGATATAACAATGACAGATAGAAACAAAACTAGGTAAAGCAAGTAACAATGCTTCCAGGAACTAAGAATTCTCAGCTGAAAGAACATGGGTCAGAAACCTGGTTACAGAACAGGACCCGAGAGGTTAATTGTACATACAAAGTTCCATGGCTTCTAAGGACCAGGGTTGGATTGAACCTTTGGCTTTCTCTAAGAGACAGTTTTAGAACTGTTCAGTGAGAAAGAATGTGGACTTGGGTTCATTTGACCTGGGCATGAAGTTAGCCTATCTGATTATATATATATGTCCCTGGGAATGTTACACAACTTTTCTGAGCCGAGGTTTTCTCAGCCTGTCTTCATGCTCGACTTAAGAGAGAGGCTGAGAAAAAAGAGAGCGAGGTTGAGGATAAAGAAGGTACAGGCTTCCTTGGCTGACACTTTGTGACCATCAGCTAAATGACAGTTATTAGAATCTGCTGGCCATATCCTTTTGTCAAAGTCAAACTTAGGATTAAAGGCTGGAAATAAGGTTCTACAGGGTCCTACATGATCAAGAACCCATGACATTCAAACCTGCTGCCCATCAATAGCCTCTGAACTCTATATTCATACAATATTTTCTCTGCAATGTTTTACACAAGTTAACAGTGGTTCTTACCAAGAATCCCTGGATTGGGTGGGCAATCTTAGGATGCAAATGGTGATGCCTTGTTCTTCCTATCTGTGTTTCTCAGTGTAACTGGGTTCCCAGCCAATGAGTTACCAACAGTGGTTCCTATAGATTAGTATAGTTCACTTCTGAGTACCTATAGTGGACCCAGATCCTAACTAACACAGCAGTCACATACTATGCCCTCAACAGACCTGACAAAAGTCACATTGCTGAGGTCATGTGATGTCAAGCGATGGAAAATCAGCCACAGATCAGGAAGGAGCACCCAGGCAGGCATGGTCATAGAACTAACAACAACAACAACAACAACAACACCACACACACACACACACACACACACACACACACACACACACACACACACACACACACACACCCAAGTTCCTGGGCCTCTTCCTACCTGACCAATCAGAATTAATTCTTTGGAACAACAGTTCCCAGACATTACATCACAGCACACTGCATGTTTCAATCTGTGTGATTCACCCTTTGTTACAAAAATGAAGATACATCTTTCCAAATTGTTTACATCTTTACTAAAATAAATCTTAGAATAAGATGAGGTTATCTCCATTTTTTGTCTTCACTTTTGCAACCAGCTAAGGACAAGCCATGAGTAACCATCTCTTGCTCAGATATCTGAAAGGACCCCTTCCTACTCTCTCACATGGATCCTCACCTTTTCATCTCCTAGCAGCAGCTAGAATAAGTTTCTTTCTTTGTGTGTGTGTGTGTGTGTGTGCGCACGCGCGTGTGCACAGAGGCCAGAGGAGGATGTCGGCTGTCTTTTTCTAGGTCTTCACTTTATTTTACTGAGACAGAGTCCCTCTCCATAACTGGAACTAAGCTGACAGCAAGAAAGCCCCAGAAATTCTCCTGTCTCTTTATCTCCCACAGTGCTAGGATTGTAGGTACATGTGGTCACAGCTGACTTTTAAAATGAGTGCTGGGCATTTGAACTCAGGTCTTCATAAGTATACATTAAGCAATCTTGCATACTGAGTTATCTCCATAGATCTTCTTAGCATGTAAATTAGACCACATCATTCAGATTAAATCTTTTGGTGCCTCCCTTTTCCTTTCTCCAAACATGCCTCCCCACTGGCATCTTTTGTACCCCCAGACCAGAATTTTTGAGTCCCTGGAGTACTGAGATCTTTCCTACCTCAGGGAGTTTGTATTTTCTGTTCTCTCTGCCTAGAATTCCTTTACTTACCATCATAGGCTAGGCTCACTTTACAGGCAAGGCCTTCTCGGATCACCTGAGCTGAATGAACTGCCCCCTCCTCCCTTCCCCCAGTCCTTCATATCACCTTCACTGGGTTCCTTCATAGCAATGATGCCTGTCTTTGGCAAATATTACATTGTCTAGATTGCCAGTTGTAGGCAGAGGGTGTTTGTTCATTTCCCAGCCACCCATACCTGAAATAATCACACAGAAACTATATTAATTGCAACACTGCTTGGTCTATTAGCTCTTACATCTTAAATTAACCGATTTCTATTAATCTGTGTATCACCATGTGACTGTGGCCTACTGGTAAGGTTCTGTCAGAGCCTGTCTCCTTTGGCAGCTACAAGGCATCTCTCTGACTCTACCTTCTTTTTCCCTCTATGTCTGCTTGGAATTCATCCCTTGCTCTATTCTGTGCTCCAATAGGCCCAAATCAGCCTCTTTATTAGCCAATGGTAATAAAACACATTTACAACATACAGGGGGAATCCCACATCATTCGCTGTACACAAGCTATGCTCACTCCTAAAATGGAGCTGACACAAAGGAGATGCCTTGTCTGACTTCTTTATAATCTTACTGCTAACATTTAGCATGGTACCTGACATGTAGAAAATAGTCACTAAATATTCATTGAAAGAAAGAATGACTCGTTCAATAGTACTGTCACTCTCAGTCTTATGAAATGAGAGACACAGAAAGACAGAGAGAAGGGAAGAGAGAAAGAGAGAGAGAGAGAGAGAGAGAGAGAGAGAGAGAGCGAGAGAGCTAGGATTAGCTTAGGGTAAGCTCATACTAACTGGTCCACCTGTGAAAATGAAAATGATCATTTATGCATATGGGCTATTTAATTTGTTTAGGTGTTGCACTAGACATGGAAAACATCAGTATAAGCAACTCATCATGCCTGATTTTAGGAAGCTTAGATGAAATATCAGAGATTATTATAGCAAACAGTAAATATTGGATAGCACTTGTTCATTAAAAAAATGGTGTCATTTAGAATGGAGGCTGGCTCCTGTGGAAGAGATGGTGCTTGAGTTTCATTCTGTTACTGTGATAAAAAATGGATCAAAAGCAACTTTGGCAAGAAAGGGTTTATTTGGCTTATTACTTCCAGGTCACAGTCCATCATTGACAGAAGTCAGGACAGGAACTTGTGGCAGAAGCCATATAGGAACTGATTGCTGGCTCTGTCTGTGGCTTACAGATTCATGTTTAGCTATCTTTCTAATACAATCTGGGACCACCTGTGCAGGAAATGGCACCATCAACAATGGATTGGGTCCTCCTTTATCCGATGATCTTTATGACATGTTGTCTTAGGGTTTATATTGCTGTGAAGAGCAATAGACAACATGACCATGGTAACTCTTATAAAGGAAAACATTGAATTGGGCTAGCTTACATTTCCAGAAATTTAGTCCATTATCAGTATGGCAGAAATCATAGGCAGACATAGTCCTAGAGAAGGAGCTGAGAGTTCTATATCTTGATCCATAGGCAACAGGAAATGAATGTGTATACCACACTGGGCATAGCTGACCCCTACAGTGACATACTTCTTCCAACAAGGCCAAAACTACCTCAAAAAGCTACATCTTCTAATAGTGCCATTCCCAATAAACTTACGGGAGCCAATTATATTCTAACTGCCACATTCCACTTCCTGGCCTCCATAAGCTTGTAACAATTTCATAATATAAAATGCACTTAGTCCAATTTAAAAAATCCTGTAGTCTATTATAGTCTCAGCAATGTTTAAGAGTCAAAAGTTCAGTCTCTTGTGAGATTCATGCAATCTCTTAACTATAATCCCCTATAAAACCAAAATCAAAATAACCAGATCGTATGCTTCCAACATAAAATGACACAGGATATACATTATTGTTCCAAAATGTAAGGAAGGGAGCATAGTGAGGAAATACTGGGCCAACGCAAGACTGAAAATCAGCTGGGAAAACTCTAATCACCATGTCTGATGTCAAAATGCTCTTCATATCTCCAACTCCTTTCAGCTTTGTTGACTTCAACATGCTTATTTTCTCTTCAGCTGGCTCCACTCCCCATTAGCAACTTTCCTCAGCAGGTATCTCACAGCCCTGTCATCTCCAACATCTTGGGATCTCCAAGGCAACCTAGGCTTCAGCTTCACAGCTTTATATAGTGGTCTCTCAAGGCCTCCATGCAGGGACACTGCTGATACATGTCTGGCCTCAGTGACTTTCCATAGTCATGGGGGAAGATTCCAGAACTCTTTTCTTCTATTCTTGACTGTAAACCTAGAACTATGTGCATGAAACTACCAAGTCCTGCTGCTTTCTGGAGTTGGGACATGGCCTCCTTGCTCAATTACATCTTTACCAACTTTCTATTTTCCATGGTTTCCCTTATTCCCTAAGCTTGTTTGACCTGAGACTGGATCTATGTATCAGACTGGTCTCAAACTCAGTGATGTGCTTGCCTTAGGAGCGTGCTGGGGTTAATGGTGTGCACCACCACATCCATGTCTAAGCTTTTTCACAAGTTGGAAAGTTAGCTGGGTAGGATCTTGCCCCGAGGTCACCACTCCCTTTATTCCCTTTCTTAATCTGTTTGTTTTCTTGAACACAGGATTTAGCTCCATTCTGCATCCTGGTACTCCCTTTTCACTCAAATTTTACATTTTATACTTTTCCTTTCTCAGCTTGCTCCTTTTCATTATAGGTCTGTATAACAGTGACCACTAATAATCACACAGTTGAGTCAATCCTCAGCTGATTTCAGATTTCCTCTGCTGATGGAATTAATTCAAATATTTTTACTTTAGACTCTTTAGAAAAGGCAAAAAAGCAGCTATATTTCTCACCAAAAATACCACAAGAATGATCTCTAGGCGATATATCAAAATTCTTCTTTTTTGAAATCTCTTAGCTAGGCCCCCACAATTCATATCAATCAACACCACTATCTTCCATGCTCTTATTAGTATGTACCATTAAGTAGCATTTGATAAATTTTTCTGTTTTCCTAATCCAAACTACCAAAATCCAAATTCCTCCAAATCAGAACATGGTCAGGCATATCAAAGCAATACCCTACTCCTGGTACCAACTTCCAATTGGTACAAACCCTATTGCTGTGAAGAAACACCATGACCACAGCAACTCTTATAAAGGAAAATATTTAATTGTTTTCTAGAGGGTTAGTCCATTATCATCATGGCAGGAAGTATGGCAGGCAGACATGATACTGGAGAAGGAGCTGAGAGTTCTATATCTTGATCCATAGATAACAGGAAGTGGACTGTGTCTATACTGAGCATAGCTTGAGCATAGGAGACCTCAAGGCCTGCCCCCAAAGTGACATACTTCCTCCAACAAGGCCACATCTTCCAATAAGTGCTATTCCCTATGAGATTATGGGGCCAATTATTACCAAACTACCACACTTGTCTACAAACCAACCAGATAAAGACTCAGTTTTATTGTCAGCTTGACACCATCTAGAATCACTTTGGAAGAGGGAACCTCAAATGAAGAATTTTCTCAGTAAGGTTGGAGGTCATCTTGATTGATGGTTGTTGTAGGAGGGCTAAGCCCACTACCATCTTGTGTCATCTTTAGCCAGGTGGACTTGGGTTGTTTAATTAAGCTTCCTGAACATGAGTCAGAGAGCAAGTCAGTAAGCAGTGTTCCTTCATTATTCCTACCTCTGTTTCTGCCTGAGTTTCTTCAATGATGGATTGTGACTTGGAAGCATATGTTAAAATAAACTATTGCCACCTCAAGTTGATTTTGGTTATGGTGTTTATCACAACAACAGAACAGCAAACTAGAATAAGACTTTTGGTCAGGTGATTCTAGGCTGTGTCATGTTGACAGTTAAAATTAACTAGGACAGCTGGTCTAGGAAGGCTTCCCTGGGGAGAGAGCATTTCCAGAGGACACCAGAGAACATGCCACTTGTAAGCCTCTTTTGTGTATCAAAGGAAAAAAAACTTTCAATGTCACTGTTTTCAGGAGACACTCTTCACATTTTAATGAGAACTCACTTAAGTCAGAATCTATTTTGTTCCTTAGTAGTGATTAATATTGTCTAGATTATTAACAGCTCTCAGATTTTGAGACAAAAGTAATTATATGTCTGACCTTGAATGCTGGCTTAACATGGATGAGAGGGGCTAGAATTTATCTGGGAAACACAGATAGATATGGGTTATGAAGGAATCTACCTATGAACAGGAACTAGACATCCTCCTGACTGCCTTATTTGTCTAGTTCACTCTGGAACTCGCAGTAAAATGGGCTTCAGCTTGAACATGGCTTGGCTGTGTCTTACATGTGTTCAAGAATTAGAAACTTGATTCTGGATGTGTCAGTGTTGAAAGTTGATGTGGACCCTTCAAGCGTTGGGACATTGCAGGAAGTAGCAAGGTCATGAAGAATACTACCTTTATAAGGAGCTCATGTATGTTTTGTGGGATCTTTGTCAGTTCTTACAAGATGAATATTAAAAAAGAGAAAGGCTGTTCTCCCATTTCTGACTTTCCATATGTATAAATGTTCCCTATACATAGTTCTCACCATAATGTGTAGTGTGAATTCTAGTTGGTCTTAATAATAAAAACCTGTAGTCAGATATTGGGGTAAATGCTGAAAAATTATGGAAGTAAAAGAGTCAGCCACTAGAGAGACCTTTTACCTCTACCAAATTCTCAGACCAAAGTGGGCAAGACCCTATCCCCATGAATCCTCAGAATGAATACACTGGGCTCCTGTCTCCTCTAACCTTATATTCCTCTCTCTGCCCATCCATGTCCCTTCCTGTTTGTACCTTCCTAGAGCTGGGATGAAAGGCATGTGACTCCTGAGTACTGGGATTAAAGGTGTGAGCCACTACTGCTTAGCTCTATGGCTAATTAGTGGCTTTGCTCCAAACTTTGATCTTCAGGCAGGCAAGCTTTTTTGTTAGATCACAAACAAAATTTCACCACAATAATGTTTTCTGCCATGTTGTGTTATAATGAGAGGATTCTTAACCAAAGCCAGCACCATTGTGTTTGGCCATTCTCCTTTCAAAATCTGGGATGTAAATAAACACTATTAAAATACAATGTACCAAACTATATTTTACTACAATGATTGAAAAAAGTTAGTTCTGAGAGTCATGTTGTTGGTAAAGAATATTTGACAATGTGGTTAGAACTGAGTCATAGACAGGTTAGCAAAATCTGAGGAAGTCGATTAGAAAATCCTAAAATGCTGACAGTGTAGTAATGTAGGAAATATAATGAAGTCAGATGGCACTAAGGCTAGGGAAGACTTAGCACACTGTAGAGATCACCTAAGTATCTGTGAATCAACTCCAGATGCAAATGAATGCTGCTGATGGGAACGGGGGTAGACCTACTCCTACTAACTGGATCAAAACCTCATACGAATCATTCCATGTTCTATAGCATTATAGATGGCAGAATTAAAAAGGGATGAATTGGAGACAGAGAGATAACTCTGTGGGTAACTGTTTGGAGATTCCTGGGCTTGCTGACCAAACACACACACACACACACACACACACACACACACACACACACACACATCTGTACACGTGTGTGTGATGGAGTGGTGGTACTTGATGGGGGAAATATTTAAACACTAAGGATTCAGATCATTGGTTGATTGCTTTCAACTGCATTGGGCAGGATTTGGGAGCTATAGTGTGATCCAAAGACAGGATATATAACTACAAAGGAGTTGGAGTGGAAAGATTTGACACCTTTTCTGTTGCCCAGAAAAGGAGTAAGGAAAGACATAGGCATGTACGGCTGTGGCTTACTAACAGTTTGTAGAAGAGGTTGCTACTCAGTGGTAAGGCTGGAGGCCTCAGAAGCCCCAGTCTGGTGCTCTAGACCTGGGAAATTCCTGGAAAACTGTACATTTTCAGTCCACACTGGGAGGCTGAAATCAGGAAGGATGACAGCAGCCACAACAGGATAGATGAATTCACTGGCAAGGAGTGAAAGGGACAGGTAAAAGAAGACTTACCTCTCCCTATATATGTGAGCTGCTGTCAGAGCTGCTGATCCCTCTAAGGGAGTCTTCTCTCCTACTAATACTTCTAAAAAGTGCACTCACAGATTGCCTTGAGTCATGTTTCCTGGTTGATTTCAGGTCCAACCAAGTTGACGATCAAGAATTAGCACCATGCTTTCTCTTACTAGTCCTGCCTCAAGAGTCTGCGAACAATATCGTCATCAGATGAGTGCTCTTTACCAGGGATCTCTAAACCAGGAGTCCAAATAAACCTCTTTGATTTAAATGTTTCTATCTGGAAATATTGTTTTATTTTCCAACACAAAACAGACTAAATACTCTGTGTTTTGATCTAGCCCATCCTCTACATACTACCACTATGTTTGGTTGCTTTATGCCCACCTAGTATTTGAGAGACAGGACAAGAAATGCACTGTAGGTAGCCGCTTAGCAACGCGAGAGGGTCAAGTGACTCCATCAGCTGACTCCGGTGGAGGAAGGCGCTGTGGTTACCAGTTCTGGAGGTGTTGCAGTCACGATTGCACGGCTGGGGGCCCGAGCCGAACTGTCACCGTCAGAATGTCGGGCAAAGACCGGATTGAAATCTTCCCTTCGCGAATGGCTCAGACCATCATGAAGGCTCGATTAAAAGGAGCACAGACAGGCCGAAACCTCTTGAAGAAAAAATCTGATGCCTTAACTCTTCGATTTCGACAGATACTGAAGAAGATAATAGAGACTAAGATGCTGATGGGTGAAGTGATGAGAGAAGCTGCCTTTTCATTGGCTGAGGCCAAGTTCACAGCAGGAGATTTCAGCACCACAGTTATCCAAAATGTAAATAAAGCACAAGTGAAGATCCGTGCCAAGAAGGATAATGTGGCAGGCGTTACCTTACCAGTGTTTGAGCATTACCATGAAGGAACTGACAGCTATGAACTGACTGGTTTAGCCCGAGGTGGGGAACAGCTGGCTAAACTAAAGAGGAATTATGCCAAAGCAGTGGAACTACTGGTGGAACTAGCTTCGTTGCAGACTTCCTTTGTTACTCTGGATGAAGCCATTAAGATAACCAACAGGCGTGTAAATGCCATCGAACATGTTATCATCCCCCGGATTGAACGCACCCTTGCCTATATCATCACAGAGCTGGATGAGAGAGAGCGAGAAGAGTTCTATAGGTTAAAGAAAATACAGGAGAAGAAAAAGATTATCAAGGAAAAATTCGAGAAGGAGTTGGAGCAGCGGAGGGCAGCTGGAGAAGTGATGGAGCCTGCCAACCTGCTGGCCGAGGAGAAGGACGAGGACCTACTGTTCGAGTAACGGCCCCTTCGCTCCCTCAGACCCAGCACCCGCTCCATTTTAACTCAGTGTGTAGGTTTGGTATATGTGGGTATTTATTTTGGCATAAGAATCCCCCTGGCTGTAAGATTAAGGATGTCCCGTGAGACTATTTCTCCTGCATCCTAATTCAGCAACCACTTATCACAGTTGAATGAGATTTGTAAAACTTGCCCAGCAACTTACATACTTTCCTCTGTGAAAGTGTCATACGATCCTCTGTACAGTAGCTTCACTGGTTCATACCAACATTCATGGTCTCAGCCAACGGCTGTGAGCAGCCCTCACGCCTACCCACTTGCAAACCTTGACACTGCTGGCTGAGGCTGCGCAGCCACTGTTGTGTTACTGTGGTCTCAGCTCTACTCCTGCTTTTCTTTGCACGATAAGTCTGTCTGTAATGGAAGCAGTTCTGCCCATTTAAATGTGACTTATGAACAGAGTAAAATGATTTAAAAACAAAAAAACAAAAAAAAAAAAAAAAAAAAAGAAATGCACTGTAGGTGAACCCCCCTATCTTTACCTTCTCTGCCTAAGGCAGGCTTGGGCTTGGTTGGTCAACTTCCTAAGCAATGAAGTCTGTTCCTAATAGGAGTGGGCCACTTTTCACACTCATTGGTTTCTTCTTCTTATCAGTCTCCCCCTAGCCACAGACAGACTGGAAAGCTGTAGATGAAGGAGAATGGGTCTGATTCAGTCTCATGATTCTTAATATCTTGGCCTCTGAATTCCACATTCTCCTTGGCTACTTCCCTTTCCCTTCCACTTCCATCTTTGTAGAGTTTCATATCAGCTTTTAGTTCTCTTTCAGTAGATTTTAAAAATATTATCCGAAAGCCACACTGAGAGGAGGCCATCTCAGAGACTCTGTGTGGCTTCGGTCACATCTGCAGATCATGTAGGTATAATCTCTATGGCAACTGATCCATGTTGGGAAGGAGCAAATACACTCAGAACCAAAGGTTAATTGCTATTTCATTTCTGCTTTTCCCTCCTTGCAATTCCAGCTTTGTGGATGTGGAAGTTTTAATTAGAATCAAATTATCAGCAGATTGAATATCTTTATAATTTTGGTGTTTAAAAATTATGCCAACTACTTGAAAAGTAATAGATGATTTTTCCTGATCTCTCTCTATCGCTCTCTCTCTCTCACTCTTTCTCTCACACAAGCACACACACATCCACACACACACGCACACGCACACGCACACGCACGCACACACACACACACACAAGTTTAGATCTTTGCAGCTCCAAGGAACAACATGGAACCTTGTTCTCATTTAATTTTGACATTTGTCTGCTGCTAATATGTTTACCAAATTGAGAATTTACTTTGCACCAGTTAGGTACTCTGCTTAACATGTACATGACTTCATTTGCTCTGCAAAGCAATGTATGAGTAAGAGATTCTTAACAGAATTTTAGAGATAACAGTGAAACTTCAGATGTATTAATTCACATGCCCAAGTTCATATAGCCATTAAATCACAGAGTTAGTGTTTGAACCAATTTATATGACTCTGATATTCTTTTTTTTTTTTGGTTTTTTCGAGACAGGGTTTCTCTGTGGCTTTGGAGCCTGTCCTGGATCTAGCTCTTGTAGACCAGGCTGGTCTCGAACTCACAGAGATCCGCCTGCCTCTGCCTCCCGAGTGCTGGGATTAAAGGCGTGCGCCACCGCCGCCCGGCTTACTCTGATATTCTTAACTACTAGTTAGATCCTAAGATATGTCCGTTAAGACACGAAGGGAGATCAGTGAGAATGTACCTTGGATTTTCTGCGACCTGGTTCAAGTTAGATAGATACACTTAGGGATTTGACTTAATTTGTTGTCTTTTCAGTGTTCCTGAAATAGGAATTACAGAATTAGGGTACTGTCCTAGTTTTGATCCTCTTGCTATGATAAACAATGAGAGGGAAAGGTTTATTTCATCTTACAGATTACATCGTGTAGACTACATACAATCCATCATTGAGGGAAACCAATGCAAAAACTCAAGGCAGGAACTTGAAGCAGAAACCAAGGAGAAATGCTGCTAACTGGCTGTTTCTTGGCCCATATTCAGCTCTTCAGCTACTTTTCTTGTGTAGCGCAGGCCCATTTGCCTAGAGATGGTACTGTCCACAGGAAGTTAGGCCCTTCTACATCACCCACTGACATGCCCACAGGCCAATCTGGTGGATGTAATCCCTCAACCAATGTTCCATTTCTTTGAGTTGACAACCAAGGTTAGCAAGCACAGATACCACGTGTAAGAATAAAATATTAGCTGCCTTGTCACTGGAAACACGAGGGATTGAGATGGCTGAGTTGGGGGAGGGACAGAGGGGTAGAGCAATGAAAGAGATATCTTGATAGAGGGAACCATTGTGGGGGTAGGGAATAACCTGGTGCTAATGAAATTCCCAGGAATCCACAATGATGACCCAGATAAGACTCCTATCAATAGTGGAGAGGATGCCTGAACTGTTCTGGCCCCATAATCAGATTAGTGATTACCCTAACAGTCATCATAGAACCTCCATCCAGTAACTAATGGAAGCAGATGCAGTGATCCCAGCCAAGCCCTAGGGTAAGCTCCTGGAGTACAGTTGAAGAGAGGGAGGAGGGATCATATCAGTAAGTGGGGGAGAGGGGCCTCAAGATCATGATGGGGAAACCCACAGAAGCAGCTGATCTAAACTAGTGGGAGCTCATGGACTCTCTGGACTGACAGCTGGGGAGCCTGCATGGGATCAAACTAGGCTAGGCCTTCTGAATGTGGGTGACAGTTATGTGATATGACCTGTTTGTCAGTTCCCTGGTAGTGGGACCAGGACTTAACCCAAGTGCATGAACTGGTTTTTTGGAGCCCATTCCCTATACTGGGATACCTTGTTCAACCTTGATGCAGGGACAAGGGGCCTGGGCCTGCCTCAACTTGGTATGCCAGACTTTGTTGATGCCCCAAGGGAGGCCTTGCCCTCTTAATGAGCGGATGGGGGATAAGTGGGATGGAGGGAAGTGGGCTAGACAGGATAAGGGGAGGGATGGGGAACTGGGGTTGGTATGAAAAGAATTTTTTTTTTAAATAAAAAAAGACCGTGTTAGAATCTAGCTGCTGTTCTCTCGCAGATGCAAACAGGCAGACCACTGAAACACTGCCTGTGAATCTCTAGCTAACCAACTTCCAGGTGCCAGAGGTTTCCCACCTGGGGAAGTGAGTTTACATCAAAAGGGATCTTAGAGGCCACAGGTCCTCCTCCCATTTCCTTCCCTGCCTTCCTGCCTGGGAATCAGAGTTTGGCCTCAGGGTTGTGCGGTGAAATCTCCCCATTCTATGTGCTCCTGACCTCCTCTCTTCAGAGCCTCAGCCATGCTGTCTTTATCTGGCGCTAGGGTTTGAACTCTCCACATGAGTCATAGTGGACACAGTAGTCCCTGTCAGTTTATGGCATGAATAAGTCTTCTAATAAACTGCATGCCCCTCAGTCCATTTCAGTGTCCCTCTTGAACCCCCATAAAATACCTTTCCCCATGGAAAATATTAAATATTAGAAAGTACATCTCTGTGCTCTTAGAATTAAAAACAAAGCTGCAAAACAGACGGGCAGGACGGGTCCCAGCTGCAATCCCAGCACTTCCAGGGCCCAGCAGCATGACTGTGAGTTTGAGGCCAGCACAAACTACAGAGCAAGATCGGGCATCAAACGAGTCAGTCCACGGTTTTCAGGAACTACAGAGCTATCCTGCCCACTTCCCGCTTTTCTTTGCTTATAGTTTTTTCTTTCCTTCAGTTCTTCTCTTTCTCTGTCCAACACTTGTGTTTCTCATCCTTTAAAGTCCAGTTAAATAAAGAATATCCATTGTTGGATTTTAAAAAAATATTTGACAACTATGGCTCATATTTTCCTTTTTTTCTTTTTCTTTTTTAAATCATGTATTTATGTACCATTTTACTTCTCAAATTATCCAATAGGAGTCAACAGTCTAGACTCCAGCTCAGGTTTCCAGTATGTGCATCTCAACTTTGCCTTTAATATTTCAGTTTCCGGATAAAGGCTAATTCTGTGCTTCCTTCTCTGTAACCTGACAATCCTAACCATGTACATGGGTGGTTCTTGTGAGAGCTGAGCTTCCACGAGTGAAATGTGCAGAAGAAAGCAGGACTCAGGGTGTGCACTCCAGTTGTGTTTTCTTTTATGTCCTGCCTTGCTCATTCGAAGTTTTGCCCTGTTTTATCCATGACTTGATTTTAATTCAGGCTGGTTTAAGCATGATAACAAAAGGAAGAGACAGACTCCTTGACACTTCTGATGGCAGCACCCATGGACTCAGAGTGTCAGTGATTACACAGCAGTGTCTGATGTTCCGGCATGACCTCAGGCAGCTGCTGTTATGCTGTCTCTACTTGTCTACATGTTCCCATGTAGTGGCTCCAGAAGTTGGGCAGTAAGTCTTTCCTGTTGTCTGGGCTTGTCGGAATTGGCCCAGCTCAAGTCATAGAAGCCAGTAGGAGTCAGTTACATCACTGTTCAGACCCTGGAGAGAGAGAGAGGGCAGAGTTGACTCTACCCATTAAATTGTGTGGTAGGAAGCTATCACTGCAAATGTCTTTCTGACATCAGCCATCTTACTTTTACAACATACTTCTACAGGGATATTGGGCATAAATTTCCTAATTAGCACTAGATAGGAACTTTACAAAGCCTTCTTGATAATGAACGTGTATGTGGCATCTGCCCTGAAGACTAGGAAATGAGCCTAGGGCATATCCTGGACACTCAGACTTGAAGAGGGAAGGGGTGAAGGTAGATGGAGAAGAGGGGGAAACATGAGATGCATGACAACTGAAGGTGTTGTCACCTGCATTTGTAATGTCATTTTCTCCTGAGTGAATGGCTGGAAAACAGGCATGGATATTCATATTGTTTACATTCGGACACACTTGATATATTTCATTTAAAGTCAACACAATGACAATGAAATAATAGAAATAAACAAACAGACAAAAACCAAACTAAAGCTGCAAACAAACAATAGCCACCTCAATTCCCCAAGTCCAAATCAGAGTCACTAAGGCTGTTCCTTCCTCTCCTCTCCTCTCCTCTCCTCTCCTCTCCTCTCCTCTCCTCTCCTCTCCTCTCCTCTCCTCTCCTCTCCTCTCCTCTCCTCTCTTCTTCTCTTTCCTTTCATCTTCTCTTCCTTCCATTCTTTTCTCTTATCCTCTCCCTTCCCACCCCTCCTTCCCCCTCTCCCTTTTCTATCTCCCTTCCTGTCAGCGCCAAACTTTTGTGAATAATGATGCATCTGCATGTACATGTTCATGTATGTGAGTGTAGGTATATATGTAAAAGTCAGAGGACAGCTTGAGGGGTCAGTCCTAGTTTTCTGCTTCGAGGCAGGATCTCTCGTTCAACATTGCTAGCTATCCCAAGAGCTCCCAGGGTTCCTCTTGTCTCTATCCCCCATCTCAGAGACTTGTGCTATCATTTCTGTCTTTATATGGGTTCTAAGATGCAAACTCAGGTCTTCAGGCTTTCATGGCAACTACTTTACTTACAGAGCTGTCTCTCTAGCACCCCAGGAAGCCTTTTTCCTTTTCAATTTTTGGCCAACAATGGAAAGTGGCTTAGAAATCATAGAGTCCTTTGGGGTTTTGTGACTAACAACTTATAAAGTCAGCCTTTCCTGCTCGCTCACCTAAGGGCAAGTTCAGAGTCATATCAAAAGAAAGTTCAGCAGGCTCTGGACATGTATAGAAGAAAGACCTTCCTCTAAACCGGGAGGTAGAAAATAACAATGCTAAAATTTATGATGAACATATGACTCAGAGTAACAATAGTGACCCCTCATTTAAGGCTATTTTTTAAGACATCATGATAAACAATTATACATTGTCTTATTTAATTATCTCAGCATTACTTGAGGCAAGTGGTGCTATTATCTCTATAATACAGACCAAGAGGCAGAGGCTCACAGGTTAAGTATTTCGCCAAAAGGTACACAATGGTTGTGTAACTTGGTCTAAAATCAAGACTGTCTTATTGCAAAAGTCCCATCTGTTATCATTTATAAACATGGTGGGAGACCGGAGGTTGGTCCCACAGGGCAGCGGCAGGTCACCCGAGGTCTCAGTGGGTCCCTTTGTCAGGGGGGAGACTGCAGTGGGTGGGAGACAGACAGATACACCATAAAGAGAGAGTTTGGGTATAGAGTTTATTTAATGGGTTATGGAGGGGAAAGAGAAAGGGGAAGGGGGAGGGAAAAGGGGGGGAAGAGAGAGGGAGGCGGGGGTGGGGGAGAGGCAGCAGTTACCTCTTCGGAAGAGGGACAAGCAGAGAGGAGGTGGAAAATCCCATAACTTAGGTGGAAGGGGAGGAGTTGGTAGTGGGCGGGGCTTGTCCCTTAAAGGGTCAGGGTGCCAGGTGACATACCAGGCTAACAGATTATAGCACCATTTACGTTTTTCCTTCCTCTTTATTCAAAAGTGATCTGGACACTAAAAAGTTTTTGTATCATTTTTTCTTCCATGAGAAGTGTCATTAAGAGCATAGAGGAAGGAAGCCATATGGTTCTTGTCTTTGTGTCTGTGAGAGTTCACATTTCTAAAGATGTTTATCTGAATGTAGATCGGTGATTACTGGGGAAGGCAAAATAAGGGAGGGAATGAGAAGAACCAAGGAAAAGTTGGGGAGATTAAGTTCTAGTGCTCTACCCCATAACTAGGGACTGGAGGCCAGTATGTTTTTATCATACACTCTAAAAATCACAAAATGGAGAAGCTCAAAGCCTCCACACACAAACTTGTGATCAGCAAATGGAAGCATTAGTTATACTGAATTGATTAGAACATAAAGTACTAAAATATCACACTGGGTCCAATAAGTCCATAGAATTATTATTCATTAGCCAAAAAACTTTTAAAATGTGATGAGTTGGACATGCTAATTAACACAAATTGATCATTATACAATTGCTTAATTATAAAATTACACTGTACCCCATAAAATGTATAATAAAACATGGATTATAAACTTCTAATGCCTGTGTTATTTTCTATGTGACTTTAGGGGACACCTTAAAATTCTCTGAACTTCAAGTGTCCATGAGTAAACTGGAGGAAGAGAGTACTAACCTCAAATATTGGCCCCTGAGAGTTAAGTGAAGATGTGCATGTCGAATTCTCAGCACAGTTGTTGGAAGGAGCATGTGTTCAATCAGTATTAGCATGTTTCTAGGGCTGCTTGTGACAACATAGGTGGCCTGAAGAACATTCCTAAAACAAGCCAAGTTCAGAAGGGTAAGTTCTTCCTCGATGCCCTTATATGAAGAATCTAAAGTTGTCAAACCCAGAAGCAGAGTCTGGGAGAGTAGGTCGCCGAGGCTGTAGGATGGGGAGACCATGAGACGATGGTTTAAGAGTTGGGAGTTTCAGTAATGGAAGAAGAATATACAGATCCAGGACAGTGAAGAGCCCACAGTTAACAGGGCCATATCACCGGCTTAAAGACTTGCTAAAATTCTATTCATGGTGCCACATATCCACAGCATTAACCACTTATAGGTTGGAGGTCTGTGGTGAGCCCACAAGTAATATACAGCAAATGCACAGCTGACAGATCTATTGGACTGTCTATGGAAAGTGTAATATGTACACTCCACCTGGAGAACTCATTTTGCCAAGCTGCAGGGGACATCTGTTTTTTGGATAAGTCACTGTCAACTCTGTAGAAATATTGTGAAACCATGGCATTTCTCCCTCCTATCATATCCCAGCAACGTATAAATCTGACTTTTCCTATAGGGCAACTGGATAACTCCCCTAACACCATGAAGCCATGGTGTGAAAAGGGTCCACTCAGTCAAGTCCTTGTTCTCATAGCCAAAATCTACATAAAATAGTCCCCCACAGACGTTCTTTATTGACAGTAGTCACTGATAAGTAAGGAGCCTCATACAGGAGAATATATCCCTGCTCTAATAACAGACTCAGGAGGGTGTAATCTACTGATCTGCTCTGACTTAACAGGTTACTAATATTCTGTATTTACCCTTTACCTTGGTTTCAGCTAACATAGGATCCTAGCCCAGGAAATTAACTTTTTATATGGAAAAAAAATGCCTGAGTTGCTAAAACTAGCTTCAGAGAGAAAAATTCTCACCTGGGCACATTACTGGAGTCAAAAGCAAGGTCTGCAGAAGAGATCCCTTTTAACCTCAACCAGCTAGATGCTAATGCAAATCAAGCCCATGGATAGCTTAGCTACCAAGGCTGTGTTCCCAGCAGCAGGGAAACTTCACAGTCACGCCCTCTCTGAGACATAAGGGCCTCTTTCCTGATCTACTGGTTTCTTGTGACTCTGAAAACAAATGCTTGATACCATTGTTACTGCTTATGAGATTGCTACCTTGTCTGTTTGCATATATAAACTGAAAGCTTTGTGGAGATCACCTCTTGCTTTTTTAAGCCTTATCCCCCCTTTTTTAACCCTGATGCCTTATGCTTGATGCCTTTACCCTTTTGCTTTGTTCTTAAGTCTGATGTTTGCCCTTATCCCTTATGCAGTGTTTAAATGAATATAATTTCTGTGTGATTATTTTGGGTGTAAGGTAGCCAGGTGGGACAAAACAAGGGACCCCATTCCCTTCAACACCTCCCCAGGAAACATCAAGACTGCTCCCACAGGCTATTTAAACTGCTCTCCAGAAAATAAACCCTGATAGCTCCTTGGCCTTGAGAGGGAGGGAGGGGAGGTATGGGTGGAGGGGAGGGGAGGGAAGGGGGAGAAGGAGGGGAGGGAAGGGGGAAGAGGAGGGGAGGAGATGGAAATTTTTAAATATAAAAAGATAAACCATGAGAAAAAAAAATTAAACAGTAAGTACCCACTGGATACTTGTGATTTGCAAAATGTAGTAAACTTCAATAAATAGAGGAAAAAAAATAAAATAAAATAATACTGTCATAAATCTTGAAGTATATAAAAAAAAGAAAATAAACACATGGTCTTCCCTCTTCCTCTTGGGTGGTTGTAGAGACTTTCTGCTTCCCCCTTGGGGCCACCCAAGATTGGAGATGTCAATTGAACCTGGATATATTTTAATTTGGTCTCATTTGGTCTGATTGGGATTATTTGAATTGGCAGAGAGGCTCCTCTTAGGAATTATTCCTAACATTTTGGAAATCCTGCTGGGGGCCTGTTTTATCCTATGGGCTCAAGGCCATGTGTTGGAAAATGCCTAGGTCGCGAGTGCTCTCCATCAGGCTAAAATCGGCTTCCAGGCTAGATCAGCTTTGTCTTGGTGAGTTCCCCCCCTTTTTTGCTTTATACTAGTAGGGTTTGGGAAACCATTCAGGTTTATTTTTGTCAATTTTCAGACTTTCTGTGGAAGTTGCCATCGTGCCACAAAGCCCTATCCAAGTGGCTAAGCCAGGCTTAGCAGTGGTGAAAATTGCATGGCCAGAGATATCTACCATTCGTTTTTCATGACCCTGTTTTGTCTCAGGAGTTGTACCAGTGGATGCACTGTGATAGATTTGAGCCCCACAATTGGGCATAGAGACTTTTAAATGGGTTCTTGCAGTTCGAAGCCGGATCCTTTATCGCCCCTGGGCTGCCTCCTACAAAATCTTTATAAAATGGAACTGTTCGATACAATCTGTCCCGAATAGCTAATTTCTCTATGCACTAATATTTGACCCTTATACGACCTTGACAATGGGATGCAATGGCCATCAAAGGGAACTTTTGAGTTTTCCATCCTCCAGGACCTAGAAAATTTTTGCCGCTGTGGGGGTAAATGGACAGAACTCCGTGATTTCTGGGCACTGTTCTCTAGCCCCTCCCTCAGTAGCCAGTGTCTTGTAGCACCAGTCTGGTTGCCAGGGTTACGGTGCCTCCAGATTCCTGATCATCTGGGAATTGGGACCCTGAAAGCTCTGCCATGACTATGCAGACTGATACACTAGCCCCTGCCCCACTCCCTCAAACCCTAACTACCCAACCCCCTCCTGTAGAACAACATTTTTCACATTCCTCCCCTTACCCACCCACACCCATTCCCTCCCCAGCCAAACAGGAATTTCAAGGTCAATTTTCTCCCTACCCACCTTCCTTCCCTCCCCTCCCTCTTACCACATCTCCCTATCCCCCCCATGCCTCAACCCACTTCTTGGGCCCCTTCTACACTCTGGCCTAACCCCTCCCAATCCTCCCCTGTCTCCTCTCATACCAGATCTCACCATAACCCTGCCCTTCTCTTCCCTCTCTGGGAGGTAGCAGAGCTGATGGCATTATTAAAGTCCATGTTCCTTTCTCTTTTCTGGATTTCTCTCAGATAGAAAAGTGGTTGGGTTCCTTCTCTGCTAATTGTTCTGTTTATATTAAGCAGTTTTGCTATCTGTTTCAGGCCTGTGATCTAACCTGGCATGAATTCTATGTCATCCAGGCCTCTACTCTCACTCCTGAGGAGCGAAGTAGAATTCAAGCAGCAGCTAGACAGTATGTAGACCAGATTCACCTAGTAGACAGTGCAGTTCCTGTAGGGGAAGTGGCTGTGCTAGCCGTAGGACCATACTGGGATTATCAACCAGGCCAAAAAGGCCCACAGAGATGGGACATCATGGTCCGATGTTTCCTTCAGGGTATGGAGATGGTCTCAGAGAAAGTAGTTAATTTTGACAAACTTCAAGAGATCACATAGCTAGCTGATGAAAACCCAGCCATTTTTTTTAAAAAAACTGATTTCAAGAGACCATGGTCTGATATACTAGACTAGACCCAGCCTCCCCAGCGGGAGCCACAGTCCTGGCTAACCACTTTATTTTTCAGTCAACACCAGATATTAAAAATAAAAAAAGTTGAAAAAGACTGATGAAGGTCCCCAAACCCCCATACAGGAATTGGTGAAAATGACCTTTAAAGTTTTTAATGACCCAGAAGAAACAGCTGAGTCCTCCCGACAGATGAGGCTGCAACACGTGGCTATGTTCTAAGCCCAAGAAACTGCCTTGAGGCCACTGGGACCCCTGGAATGGGAAGAAGGGAAGTCAGCCACGAGGCTCCATCCTGCTGTGCCTGAGCCCAAGTCGGCCATGCTGGTAGGCTGCTTCAAATGTGGTCTAAATGGCCATTTGGTATGATATTGCCCTGGGCCTCTGCCTTTGAGGCAATGCCCTATCTGCCAGCAACCTGGACACTGGAAATCACAATGCCCCCATATGGGCTGTTCACTATGCCATGCCATGGAAGTCCAGCCTAACCAACATCAGCAAGTGAGACTGTGCCAGCCTTCGAACTTCTCAGTCTTGTGGAGGATTGACGTGTCCCATACTTAGTGAGTTGCATAGCCCTCTCTGAGCCTAGGGTAATGCTTCAGGTAGCAGGTAAGTCCATTGCTTTGGACACAGGAGCTACCTACTCTGTTTTAACATCTTATTTGGGCCCTATGTTCCCCTCACCAATTTCAGTCATGGGGGTTGATGGGCCCACTCCTCCTGACTTAAAACTCTGCCACTGCCCTGCATTCTTGCAGGGCAATTTTCTGATTCTTTCCTAGTCACACCTGTTTGCCCTGCACCTCTACTTGGTCGAGATATTCTTAGCTGCTTCAGGGTTACACTCACTTTGGCCCCCACAAACTCTCCTGAGTCACACTTTCTTCTCACTTTAATAACCTCACAGGTTCCTATCCCAGACTGTTCTGTCTCTACCCTCCCTGATCCAGTAGATCCCAAGTATGGGACGCTTCCACTCTTGTGGTTGCTACTCACTACCAGCCAGTCCTAGTTCACCTTAAAGACCCTTCGATATTCCCTTCCAGAACCCAGTTTCCCATTTCTGAAACCTACCACCAAGGCCTTAAGCCTATTATCACCTGTCTCCTATCTCGAGGACTTTTAATTCCCATCAACTCACCCTGCAATACTCCAATTCTCTCTGGTGCTTACCGCTTGGTTCAAGACAGACCTCTTCCTCATAAATGAGGCAGTTTTTCCAGTTCACCCACTGGTTAAAAACCCATATAATCTCCTGTCTAATGTCCCTCCTACCATCTCCTACTTTACTGTTCTGGACCTAAAATATGCCTTCTTTACTGTCCCTTTACACCCTGACTCATACTTCCTCTTTGCCTTTTCCTGGAAGGACCCTGACTTCCAGTCCTCCAGACAGCTTACATGGACTATTCTCCCTCAGGGTTTTTGGGACAGCCCCCATTTCTTTGTTCAAGCTCTGGGTCAACATCTCTCAAACTTTGACCCAGGTCCTAGCATACTCCTCCAGTATGTTGATAATCTCCTTCTCCACAGTCCTACATTGTCTCTGTCCCAACAGGCCACCTCTGCACTCCTGAACTTTCTCGGATCCCTGGGATATCAAGTCTCACCAGCTAAGGCTCAGCTGTGCTCTCCTACAGTGGTATATTTGGATGTTCAACTTAGCCTGGGGTCTAAGACCTTCACTTCTGACAGGGCCCAGGCCCTGCGGGATTTACAGCCTTCAACTGCAAGGGCTCAGATCCTCTTATTTTGGGCCCGCTAGGGTTCTTCCGTCATTGGATTTCTAACTTTGCCATTACAGCCAAGCCTCTGTACCAGGCCGCCAGAGAGACCCCATGCGGCCTCTCACCCACCAGGCCATCGTCCATCACCACTTCTCTCTACTGCAAGATGCTCTTCTAATAGCTCTGGCTCTTGCTCTTCCAGACACCATGAAATCTTAGCACCTTTATACAAATGAGAGCTTAGGAGTGGCCACAGGAGTTTTAACCCAACAGGTTGGGCCTTCGAATCCCACTGTCACCTTTATATCCAAACAGCTGGACATCCACCATCTGTGGATGGCAACCTTGCCTTAGAGCCCTTGCATCAGCAGCTGAACTCACTCGGGATGCTCTCAAGATCACCTTGTCCAGGCCAATCATGGTATATTCCACCCGCTGCCTCTCAGACCTTCTGAGACATTCCTCTTTCTCTCTCCTTGGGTCTTCATGAGTCCAGGTTTTTCACTTACTGTTTCCTGATTCACTCTTCCTACCATATGTGTGCCCAGGCCAATCCACAGGGGACTCTCCACATATGTCAGTCTCTTCATGGACACTAACCAGGTGAAGATTGGCAGGTTGATTTCACCCGTATGCCTACTCATAAAAACCTCCATTATCTCCTAACACTTGTGGACACTTTTCAGGGTGGATAGAAGTGTTTCTGGCCTCCAGGGAAACAGCAGATGTAGTGGCTCAGGTACTCCTGGACCACATCATTCCTCAGTTTGGCGTCCCATGGGCCGTCTGGATGTACAATGGGCCAGCCTTCACTTCCAGGGTCATGGAGCTTGTGTCAGAAGCTCTCAACATCTCCTGGGAATTCCATATCCCCTACCATCCACAATCCTCAGGAAAGGTGGAGAGGGCCAATGGACTCATCAAACAACAGCTAATCAAGCTCTCCACTGAACTCAGGTTATCTTGATCCTCCCTTTTCCCCATTGCCCTTACTTGCCTCAGGGCCACCCCATGTTTCCCTACCAGCCTGAGCCCTTTTGCACTGCTTTATGGCAGGCCCTTTCTCCTTAACCATCACCTCCCAGCTCAAACTTCTCCACTGGTGAGGTACCTACCCTACCTCTCTCTTCTGAGGTCGCTTCTTCATCCACACGCTGACAGTTGTCTCTCTGCCCCCACACCAGTGGACCTGCCCCTGAACCTGCCCCACTCTTCCCAGGGGACAGGGTACTCCTCAAACAGCTAACTCTTAGGTCTCTGGAACCTCGATGGACAGGACCTCACATGGTAATTCTTACCAACCCCTCGGCTCTCAAGCTCTTGGGATACCCATGCTGATACCATCTCTCCAGGCTGAAGCGGGCACCTACTCAGGACACTTGGTTTGTCCAGCAGACAGGACCTTCCACCCTCCAGCTTTCCAAGATGCCACAATAGAAGACCTATCTGCTTTTCAGACTGGCACACTCATCTTTGGTGATACAAACATGATGGGTAATAACAATATTTTTTATCCTAGTCACCTGACTTCTCATCGCCCTCAAGGAACAGATGCTTGGCGTCTTTGGGATGGCAGTAAACAGGATGCCTCTCCAGCCACACCTCTCACTGAGTGTGAGCCCACCAACTTTCAGTTCTCCCCTCCCCCGTGTCGCCCCATGCCCACAGGAAGTAGCCAGACTTGAGCCGACACCCCTTTATCCAAAAAGAGTTTAAATGTTGGTCATAAGCATCACCTCAGCTCCCTGTCACTCCTTAAACAAAGAGTCTGGAATGTAATCCCAGCCCCTGGCATCCATCTTTGAAAGCCCGGGAAACCTTGACCTTTCCCTAGGAAAGATCAAGACTACTCGTACTGGCTATTTAAACTGCTCCCCAGAAAATAAACATCTGGTCTTCCCTCTTTCTCTTTGGTGGTTGTGTCAGCTTTCCGTTCCCCACTCGGGGCCACCTGGATTAAACCTGGATATCTTTTAATTTGGTATGATTCGGTCTGATTGGGATTATTTGCGTCGGCCGAGAGGCTCATTTTAGGAATTATCCCTAACAACCGATATTTGTCTACTCCTCCATGGAAAGTCATGAAACACTTGGCATTCTGATAGGGGCATGACAAAACCAAGGATGGGTTTGAAGGCTCAGCTGCATGGTGTCTGCTGTGGGTGATAAAGCATGCAACTGAAGACAAGCTGTGTCAGGGTGCGGTACCCATGAGGGCCTTCCTGATATGGCTACTCTTTCCCATGAGGTATGGAATGTCCTGCAATATCTACAAGGGTCTTCCTGATATGGGTATCCTCCCCTATATGGTACGGAATAGCATGAAATGTCTTTGACAATTTTCCTGATATGGTCACCCTTTTCCATGCAATATGGAATGGTCACAAGGGACATCCTGACACGGCCCTCCTCCCTCATGTTAAGTATGGAATGGCTTCCCTTCCCGTTGTAGAGTAATTGTTTTGTTCTGCTGTAGGTAGTAAAACATGCTACTGAGGTTGCTCTACCAGTAGAGTATCTGTGTGTGTGTTGGGTGGGTCCTAGGATGGCTTTCTTCCTCTGTTATGTGAAATGGGTCCAGCACGTGAGTAGAGTGATGTATTCCAAATGGCTGATGCCTTAGAGGATGTATTGTAACCTTGACAGTCGGATGGGATGGAAAGAAGACTGTGACATCAGTTGTATGGCTTGTGCTCCGGGGGATAATTCATGAAACTGAGGCTGAGTAATTAACCCAGGAAGAACTTAACCATCATAAGAGGGGATTAAAATGAGAAAATTAAATGGATGCCATACTAGTCTCTGAATTAGTAGAAAAATTGAAAAAAAAAAGAGAGAATGAGACGGAGGAGTTGGCTGGCTTTCTTTAACACTGGTGGGGAGGATCAAGTGAAAGAATCCAAATATGAGGTCTGGGCTAAATAGGCCCTCCTCTGATCAAAGTTAAACAAAACCCCAAGCCAGAGGAACAACAGCAGCAACAACAAAAGCAAAAACATGGAACTCATGGGGAGAAGTTAATGCTAACTGTGTGGAGACTGAGAGAGAAGCGATATGAGATATCCCCCAGGTGGGATGGACATTTAATACAGAGGAAGCAGAAAAAAAAATCCATAATTCAGATGCTGCAGGGACCTTAATAATGGCCCCCAATACAGAAAATTGATAGTCAGGAAACACTGTACCTTTAAACTTCTTGAATTAGGAAAGGTTTTAAAGCATGGAATGAAAGAGCCCTTCACAGTCTAGCTCACGAGAAGTGGGGGTTCAGTCTACTGTGAAGGCAGAGAAACCGAGTAACAGCAATTCTTTCCTTTTCAAGACAAAGGTTGAAAAATCTCAAGAGTAAATCAGTCCTTGACAGAATTGCTCAAAGGAGCCACTAGGGAGATTTGGTTATTGCCAGCTGAGGTCTCCCTGAGGTCTAAAGGACAACACAGAAAGGGCAGGCAGTATTGATAAAATTGGGCATTGTGGCAGGTAGTGTTTGATACCCAGTTCACTTGACTATACTGGATTGCCTTTCCAAGGGGATTTAAGAAAAGAAGTTAATTTAGCAAGGACATTGAGCTTGGTACCTCTGAAGAGCCACAAAGAAGCTCATGATTTTTGCAAAGCAGGAGCCAGTCTTAGGGACCTGATGGTTTAGATTGGTATGCAAATTGAGTCTGTAAGATGCTGAAGTGGCCCGTGAGGGGTGAGTAAAAGACAAAAGCAGATGAAGGGGTTAATCAGGTCACTCATAGGTGAGACTTGTACTCATCTGGAGTTCCTAAAACCTGCTTAAGAGCCTCTGGAAGCTTTAACACCTGAACAACAGTTTATCAGAGGGAAGAAAGGAGTAGAAAAGAGGGACAAACACATCATCCCCACTGTTCTCCCTACTATGCCGGAAGGAAATTTGCAGGTGGTGGGAAACAGCTGTTTCTCTAAAGGAGTGGCCAAGATTGCTTGTAAACAAAGACCATACAAGGCAACGAGGGGCCACATACCAGTATACAACATGGCCTTAGTAGATATTGAAGCTGAGTGTTCCTTAATTCATGTGAGTTAACCAAAGCACCAGGAGCACTGAGCTCCAGCAGATGGAGATGGGGCAGAAGCATGCAGATGTATAGGACTAAGCTTGTCTTAAAGTTGGGCAGCACTTATTGCCTGAGAATATATTGTGTGCATTTCTTCTCTGCCAGGAAACATACTGGTGGTGGCTTACTGCTGGGACATAACATGTATACTGTGCAGAATTTCATATTGGAATAAAAGCTGTAAAAACAACAAAAAAAGAGCCAATCATGCATGATTGGGTGAAGTGGAGCCTGCAAGGTTGCTAGCTCTAAAGAGGGAAGTAAATGACAAAAATATTGGATATTCAGGGCAAAGACAAAATTACATAAACCATCCAAGAATTCCAAAAGGTGGAGGTTATTTGTTTACACCAAAGCCCTTTCAACAACCTGGTATGGCCAATAAAGAAACCAATGACTCATGGAAAAATGACCGTGTGTTACAGAGCTAAATAAAGTAATGCCCCTGTTTGTGACATGGCATTAACATTCCTCTTCTAAGCAAACAATTGATCCAGGTGTGGGCCCTTTTCATGTTTGGTTGGATCTTGTGGACAGATTTATTTATTTATTGCCATAGTTTTCGCGGTTGAGTCTTAAGACCAATTGGTACTTGCTTGAAACGCATGGTAGCCGTCCTTTGGAGAGCCCACTTGCCTTTGTCCTCTGTAAAGAGGTTTCCATATACAGATGGTGCAGTGACGCCCTCAGTCTTTTCTAGATTTACAAGCATTTAGAAGGCATAAAATCTCACTAGCAGGATGTGGCTGGGAAGGCATTATACATAGGTGGCAAGAAAACAGCTGAGAAATTCTCATGAGTTCTATGGTTTGATAAGCACAGATGATACCCAACAGTGATAGAGAAAAATCCTACAACAGTCTGGGGCTGTAAATGCGAAAATGATGTTCACTGGGGTCAATGAGGTGGCTCAGTGGGTAAGAATGCTTGCTGCCCACCCTGGCACTGGGGCTTGATCCCCGGAAATACACGTAGAAAGGGAGAACTAACTCCCACAAGTTGTTCCCTGCTCTCCAAGCACACCCATACCAACACCCACACACATCAACATGAACAAGGGTTAATGATTTAAAGGAAGGCACCTTGAAAGGGTGTTAAAGCACACTCTCAGATCAGTTACAGATTATTAAAAAGCACAGTCCTGGGGTGTGGGCTCCCTCCCTACAAGGATGATTGTTTCTCCTAGTCTTGATCATTTAAGCTTCCTTTTGCATTGGAATGTGGTTCCTATGGAGACTATGCTGAGAGAACATGGTTGCTGCTGGGCATAGTGGTCCAATGTTCAGTCAGAAATGAAATAAAATAATCAGGCAACTATATCACCCTCTCCAAGGGTCAGGAAACATCTTGGAAGAGGAGCCATAGGACTTTAAAAGTCAGAACGAAAGGTGAGGTGCTACAGAACTCTGCCATGGCATGGCCTAACAGGAAGGCTGCCCTCTTGAGTTCAAAGCAGCTGTGATGATGCTAACAGGATCCTTGCAAGCTTGGGCCCATTAACATCCTCTGGAAGGAGAGCCCCTTCCCTGACCCAGCAGGCAAGAGTGGCTTACTAGCCCTTGCAGGAGTCAGCACCAGAGGAAAACCTGGTGGTAACCACTGCTGTGGGGAACAGGACTCTTTGGTGGTGTAGCTGCCAACAGTTACCCACGCTTTCATAACTCTTCACCCATTGCTCCACTCCTTGTTTCACTCCTCGTCTAAATCTGAGTGGGATTTTTCCTTTGATCTGTTGCCTGCATCCTCTCTGGGGTGAAAATATATATGCTCCCAGAAAATGTCACACAAAATGAGATGGCATTTTTAAAAATCATACCTTTTATTTTTAAAAAAATCTTTTTACTTTAAATTATGTGAATGTGTACATGTCTGTGTGCTTGCTGTACATATGAGTGCAGGTGCCTGAGCAGGCCAGAGGCGTGGAAACCCCCTGGAACTGGAGTTACAAGGAGCTGAGAGCAATGTAGTGTAGGTGCTTGGAATTGAACTCAGGTCTTTTGTAAGATGAACACATGCTCCTGACTGCTGAGCTACTTCTTTAGCCTCTATGTGTCTTACTTGGAGGTAATTGTAGATTCAGATTCACATGTAATTGTAAAGAAAAAATAGAAGTCTTAGAAGTACTGCGAATCTTATATTCAGTATTAATTAACTAAATGGCAACAGAAGATAGTAAATTAATAAGACAATATTATCACAGGAAATTAAGGTAATAATATTACTAACAGGATATGGATATTTTATTACCACAAGGAGTCTTCCTGATGCCCTTCCACAGCCACACCCATTTTCCTCCAAACTCCACGTACTACTGATCTTCTGGCAACTATAATGTTCTTTGAATTCATGATTTCAAGTAGTTTACTATGGAGTCCCTCAGCATGTAACCTTCTGAGGCTGGTTGTTTTTAGTCAGTTTAATTCTCTAAATCTAATGTAGCACATTCCCATGTATCAATAATTGCCTGCCTCTCTATTTTAGCTTTGTTAAGGTACAACTTATAAATAAAAAATATGAATTTAAGGGGTACAATGGGATGTTTTACAACACTGTGAGAAGATTGTCATAATCAGGCTGGTTAATATATGCATGATTTTTACATATCCATAGAACTGATAGTCTAAAAATGGGGACATTGGTATCATTCTCCAAAGCATGGATTTTAGGACTTTTATTAAGAGGTCTTTAATGTCTTTTACTTTAATTATATAAAAATTATGCCATAAATTTCCCTCTTTCATAAGGTAGAATCACTTCATGTAATTTGTTGCAATTAAAATTTCTTTTTGGCCTCTCCTGTAGAACTCTGGGGATAATGCTTTTTCTTGGAGACCTTAGTGGAGTGAATTAATCTACATTCAAGTAAAATTAGAGATTCAATTACGTGATAACCTTTAAAAGGGTAATTATGTTCTTAATGCCTTCAGCTTTGTTGTCAGAGCCCATTTCTGCCCACTCATGTCCAGTTCGGCTTTTTTTCATTTCACTGAGGTCGGTGATGAAACTTCCTCAATTGTAGCATGTGGTTTTGATGGTTGGTAATACGTAGTGGCACCCTGCAGGAAAGCGCAGAGGCCCAAAGAGACCTAAAATATTGACTGTTAACCTAGATACTTCAAGATGATGGATCAAGTAAGAACCCTTGTAAGCAATGGTGATTGAAATAGACAGCTGATGAAATTGTAAAGCAAGAAAGCTGCCAACTGGTCAATTTTCACTTCTCGGAAATCAGATTACAGAGGAAAATGACTAATGTCTGTGCAAAACTAAAGGTCCTGAACATTGCAAAAATGTGGTTAAATATATAATTTCAATTTCGATATAAATATAATACATATGGTTGAATATACAATTAAATCTAAATATATAATGCTTTCCAAAGTTAATATCATCTCATAAATGAAGAAATAGCTGACCATGTAGTATACACAGAGGTGGAATTATAAGGGGAAGATTTCATCAAAGATGTCTGACTCCAAAGTTTATAGTTTTCAGTAGAACTTGTTTCCTTGAGTGGAGGAAATAGCCTTACTAGGATGCAAGGTTTGGCAAGATACTGATGTTAGGATAGAAGTCTGGAAAGATGGCAGGACCAATCAACTTTAAAACATCTACCCCCCCAGTTTTGGAAATATCACTTGGGGCCAGAAACAAGGCCTTAGGCTTTTGGGGTCTCACTGGAGAGAACTGATACAGAGCTTGTGTATTGGAGACTGGATGAAGATCTGCATATCAGTGACACATGAGACAGGGGTTGTAAAATTGGGATACTATGATAAACTTGGTTCAAAAAGATTTGTGAACTTTGGAAAGAAATACTAATTCTCTACCCTCTATCTCTTTCTCTTTCTCTCCCTATTCACTGTGTGTGTGTGTGTGTGTGTGTGTGTGCTGGGTCTCCATGACAACTAAGATGCAGGGATGCTTCCTACAGAGGACCACTTTGTTTTTTCCTGTTATGGAATGCTACCTAGGGTGTTTGTTCCAATAATACCTGAGTCCCAATTATATTTAAAAAAAAAATTCCCAAGGCAGCATGTCAACACAAGAAACAACAAAGTCAGGAAGAGCATAGAGCAAAATTTACAATATGTCTATGAAGGAGATAGCTAATTGGGACAGAAGAGTAGGAAGTACACTCAAAGAGATTGGAGGACAGCATAGTTTCTCTGTGTAGGTAGTCCTGACTGTTCTGGAACTGTCTCTGTAGACCGGACTGGCCTCGAACTCACAGAGATCTACCTGCCTCTGCCTCCTGAGTGTTGGGATTAAAAGTATGCACCACCACGACCCCTGAGGGCAGCATCATTTAGAAGGGAAAGTGCATTCTGTGTTCAAGGTAAATGGAGACAAAACTACTGGCTTCGAAGACAGTGGGAAGATGTTTCTCTCCAACTGGGAAAATAGTGTAAAGCAATGCAAAGCACAGGAAAGTATAGATGCTTTGGAGGACAGACTAGTGGAACCTGTCGTGAGCATGACAGAATCTCTGTGCCATGAAGAAAGTGTGTGATTTATAAGGCATCAAGTCAGAGCACCAACAATACAATAAAGAAATGCTAACACATGCCAGGGAGATTTGTTAAATGAAGCAATATTGGAAGAACTCACAATTCATCTTTTAGAAATGTTGGGGTATATTCAATCAAGGCTACTCAAGAACATAGCCATTTATTGATGCTCAGTTTATACATATGAATAATACATCTAATGAGGTATGCATTTTATTTGTGGAATGTTTATAAAAATCGATAATAAATAGATACAAAGAAAGTAGTTATAAATCAAAGATATGCAGAGGTCTTATTTTTTACCTACTTAATCATGTTTTAATACACTGAAAATAAAAATAAACAGTCTTTAATTACTTAATTTCTTTTTAATTTTTTCTTTATTTTTCTTCTTTTCTCGTACGTTACATTGATTGTGGTTTACCCTCCCCACATGCTTCCTGGTTCCTCCCCACCCCATATCCGTCCCCTCCACCTCTCCTCTCTTCCAGATCTATTCCTCTTCTATTTTATTTGGAGATAAAATAGAAGAGAGAGAAAGAGAGAGAGAGAGAGAGAGAGAGAGAGAGAGAGAGAGAGAGAGAGAGAGAGAGAGAGAGAGATCAGGCCTCCTAGGGTTATCAACTGAACATGGCATAACAAATTAGAATAAGAGCAGGCAAAACTTTTGGATCAAGGCTGGGCAAGACAAGCCAGTAGGAGGAAAAGGGGCTTACAGGCAAAAGAGTCAGAGACACTCCCCACTCCCACTGTTAGGAGTTCCACAAGAGCACTAAACTGCACAACCACAATGTCTATGCAGAGGACCTAGCTCAGACCCACAAAGGCTCTGTGTTTATTGCTTCAGTCTCTGTCAGCCCCTATGAACCTTAGTTGATTCCATTGGCTGTATTATTGTGGTGTCCTTGACCTTCTGCTTCCTACAATCCTTCCTCCATCTCTTCTGTAGGATTCCTTTTTTGAGATAGGGTCTCACTATGTTGCTTTGGCTGTCCAAGAATTTGCTATATAGATCAAGCTGCTTTTGAATTCACAGGGATCCAAGTGCCTTTGTTTCCTGAGTGTTGGGATTAAAGGTTTAACCCCCCCACATCTTCCTAATTTCTTATATTCTTATATTATTACTAAGCAGTCTTAGATGACTATTATGTAAACAAAAATAATAACTGCAGAATAATTAAAAGGCAGGGCAAAGGAGATCACATATTCATTTTATTGGACACAAATACAAACATTTTTATTATTGCATCATAAGAACAATAATTGTTGGGTGTTGTGATAACTCAGAAAGAAAACAAACAGAAGTAAAATATAGAGTTTGTGATTGCATAAATCAGCACAATAGTTTTAAAAACTGCTATTATCAAGATCTTATTTTTCCATGCATCTCAATAACTTAGAAGAAATTCAAAAATTCATTAAATTTGGTCCTGACAGTGTTATACACATATAATGCATCATTTTTACTATTGTTTTCACCCCCTATTATTTTTCTGCTGCTCTGTCAATCTTTACTTCTTTCTTCTCCCTCTGAATTTTCATGACTTTTTTTGTGTTTGTGGTTCAAAATACAACAAACACAACAAAATGATGGCTATCTGAGTGACTATAGATATGAGATATTTATATTTCTTGAGATATGGTCTGAGCTCAAAATCTAGGTGGTTTAGAACTCACTATGTGTCCCAGGATGACCATAAACTCATGGTAACCCTTCCACCTCAGCTTCCTAAGAGACTGGATTTAATATCTAATTCTGAAAAGCTCTTTAACTTCTCAACACTAAGACAAGGTATCGCAAACTGTGGTTTTAAGGCAACAGTTTTCTTCTCCCAGTTTTAGAGAGTATAACCTCAGTATGGAGAAGAGTAGCAGAGCCAGGCTTTCACCAAACATCTGAGGAAGGATGCTTTCTTCTCTCTTCTGGCGTCATCAGATTTTCTTAAATTTTGGCAGCAGCATCTCAACCTCTGTGTTCTTCACACATCCGTCTTTCTTCAGTATCTGTTTCTCTTCACTCAGAAGAAAGAATACTTGACATAGTGGTGAAGGCCTATCCTCTTTTCCTTTGCCACATTGACACAAGCTAGGGGTATCTGAGAAGAGGAATCTTAATTCAGAAAACGACTATCAAATTGGCCTGTGTCTAAGCCATGAGACATTTTCTTGATTGAAGATTAATAGGGAAGTTCAAGCCCACTGTGGATGGTGTCGTTCCTTGGTGCAGGAGAATTGTATGTATTCTGTCAATCATGTTTTAAATAAACGCTGATTGGCAAAGCAGGAAGTATAGGCTGGAAAACCAGACAGGAAGTAGAAATGATGCAATGAGAACAGGAGAATTCTGGGAAGGAGGAAGTTGATTCCTCCCACTCCTGCCTAGACCACTGAAGCAGCAGGATGTGATTTGCCCCACTGAAAAAGGTACTGAGCCACATGGCTAACATAGATCAGAATAATGGGTTAATATAAGCTACAAGAGCTAATAAGAAGCCTGACCGAATGGGCCAATCAGCTTTATAACTTATAGAGATCTCTGTGTGATTTTCTTTAGGGCTAAATGGCTGTGGGGTACTGGGTGGGACAGAAAACCCCAACAAGCAGGCCCTGTTCATGTTACAATTCCTGGACAGGTGGCTCTGGGTGTTTAAAAAAAGCAAACTGAGTAAGATGGAAGGATCAAATCATTAAGTGAAACGCCCCTGTGGACTCTTCTTCAGTTCTGGCCTCCAGGTACCTGCCCTGCTTCAGTTCTTAAGTTGTTTCCCTCAGTTACAGGCAATGATAGGGACGTGTAAGCCAGAGACTCTCTTTCCTCCCCATGTTGCTGTTGGTAATGGTGTTTTATCACAGTAGCAGAAACTTAACTAGAACACTTACTCAGCATGACCTCATCCTAACTTTATCGTATCTGAGAAGATACCATTTCTAATCAAGACATCATTCACAGGCACAAGAGTTGTTTGGATGGCACACATAATTTATCATATAGGAAAAATTTTAGCCTTAGTTACCTTCATTTGAATATATGCTGTGGTACTGAACTATCTATTGAAAAACTGAAGAGGGGCATTTAGGTTGTTTCCAGGTTCTGGTTATGAAAACAATGCTGCTATGAACATAGCTGAGCACATGTCCTTGAGTATGATTGAGCATCTTTTGGGTATATATCCAAAAGTGGTATTGCTGGGTCTTAAGGTAAGTTGTTTTCTAATTTTCTGAGAAATCACAATACTGACATCCAAAGGGTCTATACCAGTTTATACTCACACCAGCAATGGAGGAGTGTTTCCTTTACCACACATCCTCTTCAGCACAACTTGTGATCAGTGTTTTTTATCTTGGCCATTTTTACAGGTGTAATATAAAATCTCAGAGTTGTTTTGATTTGCATTTCTCTGATGGTTAAGGATGTTGAGTGTTTCCTTGGATGTCTCTCAACCATTTCAGATTCATCTGTTGAATGTTGTCTGTTTAGGTCTGTACCTCATTTTTATTGGATTATTTGTTCTTTTGATGACCAATTTCTTGAGTTCTTTGAATATTTTTGAGATCATTTACACAATGGAGTACTACACAGTGGAAAAATAATGACATTTTGAAATTTGCAGGCAAATGGATGAATCTAGAAAACATCATATTGAGTGAGGTAACCCAGATCCAGAAAGACAAATATAAGATGTACTCACTCATAAGTGGCTTTTAGACATAAAGCAAAGAAAAACCAGCCTACAATTCACACTCCCAGAGAACTTAGACAACAATGAGGACCCTAAGAGAGATATACATGGATGTACTCTATATGGGAAGTAGAAAAAGACAAGATCTTCTGAGTAAATTGGGAGCATGGGGATCATGGGAGAGGATAGAAGGGGAGGGGAAAGAAAGGAGGGGAGTGGAGAAAAATATATAGCTAAATAAAAACAATTTTAAAAAAGAAAAACCAATGAGGTTAATCAGAGGACACAGAAAAGGGAAAATTAAACATCAATATTAATTATAAAACAAAAAAGATACAGGATAAATTTTTAAGATGTTTATTCAGTCTTTCCTAGAAATAGCTGCATAAACATGACTGGAACAATGACAATATCAACATACATGTTAATGTAGAAGGGGGAAAATTTCACAGAGTTCTACCACTAGACAAAGAACTACAGGAAACTATTGACTGCTGGGTGAGGAAGAATTTAGCTTTCCCAAAGACCCCTTATTGATTGTCCAATTGGGACAGGTCAGCCCTAAATGACAAATACAGCAGCATGTTGTATTTATATATTTTTGTATGTATGCATGTCAGAGGCCATGAGTGTTATGGTAGGTGACAATTAGTGTTCAGATGTCAACCCACCAGAAGAATGATTCTCTAATGGAGGAGAATTCTGTCAAGGCAAAGCCTACAAGACCATTGACTTTGGAAACTGTTGCTTTGATTTACCAAAGCAGCTTCGTGTCTCCCTAATACCTATACTGTAGTGTGTAATCTCATGTGATGTGTATATGTAATCACATGATTACATCTCAGTCCTATGGGCACATAAATCTGTGAGTGTTCAGGAATATGACTTTTCATTTATCTGTATAATTTTGCTATATGGAAAATATACTAGGACATGTTTTCTAACTAGATCTATTGCCCTACAAGGACTGTAGACACTTAAAAGCCTGCTTTGTTTCTCTTGTTCAGACTAACTGCACACAATTTGCTTACCTTTATCTCAGAGAAAGTTCAAACTAGACTAAAGACTTTTTATAAATAGATCATACATTTAAAACTTTACAGCTATGCACAAGGTCATAGTTGCAGGTGTCTAACCAAGGTTGCTACACAAAGCACCCTAAGAAAAGCATACGAGCTCTTCACTTGCCAAGTCTAGCCATCAAAAGACCTATGTCTCAAAGTTTGTCACTGGGCGCTGCACCACTGGGCTCCGATGACAGTCTTATTCCTGAAACCGTGAAACCTTGTGTTGCCATGGTAAATGACTCAGTTCCTTATTGCTTACTCTAGAAATGTGCTTTTGACCAATGAGAGGTAACTCTTGTAATTTTTTTCATTGCTTCAAATCTCCTATAAGAAGAGAGATTTTAGGCTAGAGGAGAAGAAACGAGGAGAAATTAGAATTAAGAGAGGAGAATTAGAATAGAGGCAGAACAGTAAAGGGACATGTTTGTAACAGCACGCCCGTGAGAGAGTTCATTCTCCCTCAGATATCTAAGTACCATTAGCTTCGCTGTAGCATCCCATTTGAACCCTGAAGAGCACCTTGGGGCTGGACCCCAACAGCCCTCATTATATGCATATAGATGTATGTATGTACAATAATAGTCAAAGGAAAAGAAACAATCTAATTGAGAGTAGGGCATGAGAGTTTCTAGAGAAGGCAGCTGGGAGTAGCTGGAGGGAGAACAGGAAGAGAGAAAGTGGTGCACATTAAAAATGTATAATCTAAAATGTTAATTTAAAAAGAGCCACCCAAATCCCTAGTAAGTCTGTCAAAGAAAAACCAAATAAGAAAAAAAGCTCCTCAAAGTAGAAATCAGTGGAAGTAACATGGTCATAGGCATTGAAGAGGATACAATGATAGTATTGTATTTTAAATTGTGAGATTTAGAATTATGGGATATTTTGAAGTCTTGAGCAAGAGGAGAATTTTTTTCTTTGTGACCTACTGGGTTTCACAGTGTCACTCTCAAGTGCATAGGGGTGACACTATCTACCTGAGCGCAGGTAACTCACCATTAGCTCCATCACTGCAGGCAGTTACTCCTTTCCACCAACAGCCCCCCACTCTCATTGGCTCTCTAAGGGTGTGAAGCTTATCAGGTGAATGAGAGCACAAGAGCCATGCTGAGGCTAAAGGGCAAAGCTTTATTTGAGGCACAAAGTCCTGGGAGAACAGCCACCCAAAAGGGAGTTTGGGATTTTATAGGGTGGTATTGGTTGGGTGGGAGGGTGGGGCTGAGGGAAAAGGAAACGCTGTAAGCAAATATTCTTTATGAGAGAACTTCTGGTCTTAAGATATCCGAATGTTGCAGTCAAGCTGCTCTGCTGAGATACGGGTCCGATGATTTTGAGAAGGAGCTGGTTCCCACATGGGTGGTTCATCTTGGTGTCTTACATGACTCTGGTTTCCCCAGCCTGACAACATGGAGTTGGGGGAAGCAATGAACCCCTCCTCCATCTACGACAGAATGTCTACTGGTTCAGTCTTGTGTGGTCCCTATGCAGACAAGCACAAAGTGAGCTCATGAGTGTCACAGCCATATCATGTCTGTTACAGAAGAAAGCAGTTTGAAACTAAAACTACTTTAAAAAGCAATGCAAGCATCTGAATAAAATATTAGCATTGAGAAGAGTGACATATCTCTAAAAATAAACACAGCAATCAGTGATGGTTTCCTCCCAGAAATATAGTTATTCAACAGTAGAAAACATTCTAGAAAAAAAACCCTTTTATTAATACATTGAAAAAGGATTTGATAAGCACCACTAAAATTTCTATTAAAAATAGGAATAATGATTTTGTCTGTGTTATTATTCAATATTGTCCTAGAATATTGAGTAGTTTTAATGTAGCGAATGCAGTAAGACAAGAATATTAAATACCCAATAGGAAGATAAAGAAATTCCATCTGAGAGTCTCACTGGATAATGTTTTCCTCATTAATGTGACATGCTGCTGCAAAACCATTGGTAGAAATCTTACTGACACTTGAAATAAGCCTGTACTGGAATCAGCCTTTCTCCATTTTATTAGTAACCACTCAAAAAGCAAAGGAAAAAGATTCTTAACAAAAGTACAAACACTAGGAAGTTCTTATAAACAAAAATTAAGTAAAAATTTCTGTAAATTTAGGTGGCTATAGGTTCATATTAGAGTTGGTTATGCTAAGCCTTTGACTACACATAAAAAAGTATAGTAAATAATATAAAATTCTATGAACAGCTGGGCGGTGGTGGCGCACACCTTTAATCCCAGCAGCAGGGGGCAGAGACAAGCAAATCTCTGTGAGTTCAAGGCCAGCCTGGTCTACAAGAGCTAGTTCCAGGGTAGGTACTAGCTACACAGAGAACTCTGTCTCAAAAAAAAAATAAAACTATGAACAATTTGTCATAGACAAATGGCAATATTATAGAACATAACTATAATGCTGATAAAAGATTACCATTTTAATAAACTGAGAGCTTTAAAAATACATAAAATAGTACAAAAGATGTAAAAGCCAAACCAGAAAAAGACGGCTGCCTATATGATCCAGAATTCAAGTTCAAATGTCCAATGAGCACATGAAAAAGTCAAACCCAGCAGCAGCCATGGAAATTATTAAAACAGCAGTCTGCTGTGTTTCTCAATGTTAAGATAGCTGGGAGGATAATATGTGAGGTTGGGTATTCCCATGCAATGCACTGGGATTGTAAATGCCATGGTCCTCTTTGAAGAGTCATGTGGCAATGTTAAATTAAAAATACAGACAGCTTTTGATTCTGAGATTTTATAGTAGGAAATCTGTATTTAACCACTGAAATTTCCACCCTGCAATCATATATGAAAATATTGGCTATTGCTAACCTCCTGGTGATAAAGCTTCAAAACCAAGTGAATGCCCATTTATTTGGGGACTGGGCACATATATGATTGTAGATTCAGATGACAGATTGCTGTACAGCTTTTGAGAAGCATGGATAAAATATGTTCTTTTTGAGAGCGAAAGAGAGAAGATTATCTAGTACATAAAAAGAAAAATACTGGAATGGCATTAGTGACATAAACTGCCTGTCTGCCTATGTCTCCTAATGTGGAGGAATTCTTGAGAAACTTGAGTAAAGCAAGATATATGTGTGCTAGTGTATGCTTTTGTGCCTGGTTATATAAACACCAAACTGTTGAAATCAGGGTTTACTAGCCTGTTTGCACATGCTTTAAGTGAGAGAAGGCCAGTGAGGAGATAAGAATAGTAAGAACGGGTAAAGGAAAGCAGGGAACTAATAAACCTTTGTGTTTATGCATGTTTGGACAGATATGCTCTATTTTAAAAGAATTTACAGAACTGGCAACAGAAGATGGATTCAAATAGCCAATGTTGTACCTCTCCTGAACCTGTCTATATCTAAGCTCTAAACTCCCCAGCTGGCATCTCATAATGGTTCTAGCTGAGGGTATAGAACTGGGTAAGTCCTGATGAATTTCAGTGAGAGCACCAGATGCTTAACCTTAGAACATGCCGCTTTCAGAAGAGCACTTGGGATTTAGACTTATTCCATTGGAATTGCTTTATCTTATTGCACTTGCTCTGCATGTGGCCTTCTTTGAAGACTCATAGTCTGATGGGAAAGGAGGCATGGGTCCTGGCCCACTCTGCTACTGTCTTTTTGGTGCTTTTCAAACTTGAGCACATGTCAGGATCACGTGGATTCTGTAAAAGCACGGCCTTTTCTCCACTCTTCAATTCTGTAGGTCCTAAACAGGGTCTGATAGTCTGACCTTCTCCTTGTGGTCCAGGAGGGCCAAGCCTTAGAAATAAAAAAAATCATCCATTTGATTCCTTGAAACTTCCTTTTTGCCTTAAGCAAAATGCAATTAGTAAGAGGCTTATGGTCTATGGAATTGGAAGGACTTTACAATCTTTCCTTGCAGACATTGAAACAGTGTTTCAAAGAGTTTAGAGGACCACTGTTCACTGACTGAGTTAAGATAGAAACGAGAATGATCCTTTGAATTCTGGTGTAACTGTTTAACCCTGTCCGTGTCTAACACTTTGGATGCTGAGTGTCCTGTAAGATGGACGTGTTGGAGACTCAGACCATAGGAAGAGGCTGTTGATGTTTAGGACTGGAGCCTTTGGGGTGGTCTTCAGGTCACTGTGGCATGTCCTTGAAGTGGAAAGTGGTAGTGGGACCCTAGCACCTACATGTGCCTTTGGTTTCTGGATCCTGACATGGGCAATTTGCTCCACAGCATACCCTCCACGATTGCCTTCCTGCGCAATTTCCAGGGGTCCAGATCTAGGGGTTCTCTCAGTTTCTGACTGGAGTTTCCAAAACCATGAGCCAAATAAACATTTTTCTCTTGTAGATGTTTTATTACAGTAACATAAAACTGGTGTCAGCACCATAGCTTTACTGGGGTATGAGATAATACTGATAAAAAGGATGGTACTAAATTCTTACAAAGCAAAAATAATGGCTTTTTTAAAACTGAGTCTGTTTAAACAGGTAGTGTGAAGAAGAGTTTTAATTATCTGATGAGCGATATTTCTCTTTCATGGCTCTTTTCTGAGCCAGTTAGTAAAAAACACAAAACAGATGCCAGATGAAGTGAAACAAACTGATAAGTACCCTAAAGCAGATGCTAGGTGACAATTTGATTCTTGGAATCATAGCTTGAAGGAGGGTGGCATTGTTATGCACTGATACGATATTTAAAAATATTAAATCCAGGGATTAATGTGGGAAATGAAGGGTTTTTTTCCCCAATGGTTTCCCTTTAAGGCACTGTGCTTGCATTTTTGATCTCATAACCATTTCCCCAACTTCAGGAAATATATTATATTGCTATCACGTTTTTGGCTGCTGAGGAAACTGGGTCTTGGGAAAACTAAGTCACCAAGCCACGTGTCTAAGGTAGAACTCACCACAGAACATGAAGCAGTAATAAACATGGTCTATGGCCTGAGTGAATTAGTTCCTGGGTTTTCTTTCTTTCTTTCTTTCTTTCTTTCTTTCTTTCTTTCTTTCTTTCTTTCTTTCTTTCTTTCCTTCCTTCCTTCCTTCCTTCCTTCCTTTCTTTCTTTTCCTTCCTTCCTTCCTTCCTTCCTTCCTTCCTTCCTTCCTTCCTTCCTTCCTTCCTTCTTTCTTTTTTTTTGTAGATAACCAGTAGCCCTAGGAGGTCTGGAAACCATCGTGTAAACAGGGGGATTTCCACCCATCCTGGCATGGAAGGTGTGTGCGTGGCTCTGCAACAGTGGAGCATGTTGTGGACATTGTGCACATGGTGACCGAATACCAATGGAAGAAAAAGTATGAATAGCTCAAATGACCCTCCCCTAGGGATCTGCTTCTACCAGCTGCATCTTATGTCCCAAAGAACCTCAACACTCAAAAGCACTCTTACCAACTGGGGACCAAGTGTTCAAACAGTCAAGACTGCAGAAAACATTCTGTGTTCTAACCATAACATTTCACCTTGATTATTACGTGCTCACAGATATAACATAAAATGCATTTAGCTCAGTTTTAAGGCTCCCATAGTTATTCTTTTACATGTCCATCCTTTTATTAGGATAGATTAATTATACAAAATGATAGGTTTCACTGTGACGTTTCCTATATGTATATAATGCCCTGTGATCATATTCCTCCCTCATTAACCTCTTGTTCTTCCTCCTGTAATTCCTTCACATTATCAATATTGTTCAAAACTTTTAGGTCTTTCTAGAGATGCAGAGAAATCTCATGGTTGTGAACCCTGTTATATACTCCATTTGGGCAGCACAAATTTAACTAATTGCTTATTAAAAGAAGGGATGGGGGAGATGGGGGGTCGAGTTGGCTAAGTAGTATGAATGCCATCAAGTTGTATTGGGTAAAATTTTCAATAAATTAACAGAAGTGTTTTATTTAAAAAAGTCATAAGAGCTGGAACTTGGCACAGTGCTGCATTCCTGAAGTATCAACTACTTAGAATCAGAGGCAGGAAGATTACTTGACATCAGTGTGGTCTTGAACATACCAAGATATGCTTTCAATTACCAAACTAGAAAAAAGAAACCCCTGAAGTGTTAGTCAGTGCTTGACACTGAACATAGACTTTTCTGTGTGTTCCACCACTGTGTTTGTTGCTTTAATGGGAGCAATACCATTAATACAAATCAGAGTATATGCAAGATTGGTTTTGACATATCTAAATATTCCCTTTCCTCAAAATGTTTTCTTAGATTTAATTTTTTTTTTTAAAAAAAGTATGCTGGGTGCTTGAAAAGGCATCCAGTTCTCCAGAGCCACCTGATATGGGTGCTGGGAAGTAAGCGTGGGCCATCTGTAAGAGCAGCAAATGCTTTTAACAGTGGAACCATCTCTTCAGGCCTCTGTTCTTACTTTTTCCCGTTATGTAGATCAGTACTTCCTACAAGCTCCCTGAGAGTAGATAGTAGGTCTGCTGAGCTATTGACCTAGCCTTCCCTTCACGTCAGCCTTTTGATAGACCTGAGATGGCAGAAGGCTCCAGGAAGGTGCCTTCAGCCTCAGCCATGCCACCCGTGCAGTCTCTATGTGCCATCGCTTCAAGGTGGAGGGACACTACGATCTCCGAATGGTGACTCACCTTGCAGATGTGTACCTTATTGACCCATGGGAATGAATGTGTGAAAGGAGGAATCAGGATGTGACTCCCGTTATTGTGAGAACCAGTGGAAGAACGTGCTCATTGGTGCTGTTGGGCTTCCAGGTAGCAGCTGCTGTCTTGGGTTTGATTTTTGTTTTATAAACATTTTCTCTGCCTGTCAGTTCTCCAAATGGAGCTAAATTCATCTCTGTGTCAGCCGGGGTGTAATAGCCCCAGTAAATATGTCAAAGCTAAGAAGAAAGCTCCACTCAGAAACTGGCATAAAAGGGAGAAAAGAAAGTGCTTTATCCTTATCATGGAGTCTGGACAGTACTGGGGGAGGCATCGACCAATGGAAGTTAAATGGAAAATGTCTCCCTCTTCCTGGAGAATCTGCTGAGCCCTGAAGTTGAAGACACTGGCTGATAAATGCTTGCTATCTCCATAAAGAAAGCTGTCAATCACTTCTCTGGGCAAGACTTGCTAAGAGATTGCCACTGACTCCCCTCCCTCTTTTCATGTGCATTGAAAAATGCCTTAGAAGTTTATTACGACAAAACAAAACAAAATTTCAACCCCAGGTGAGCTTCTCCCAGAAGTAGATCCACAGACAAAGTAATTTCCAAGTAATTTATTATGAATATACTCTCAGGAGAAGACAGGGCAGTAAGAAGGTGTTCAGGGAAGAGAAAGACCCAGATGAGGGTTTTTTTAAAGTGTGAGTCTCTGAGTCAGACTGATGGAAGACTACAGAATTCATTGGGCAAATGACCTTTTAGATCTGTATCCAGGCAAAGGAGCTAGTATTAGCAGTTACTCTCATACAGGGCCCTCTTTGCTCTCGTAGCTCAAAGATAAGCCTCCGCTGGTCATCAATACTGGTTTTTATCAGTAAAGCATTGCAGATACTGGAGGGTGAGCTGATAAAGGGGATCTCAAGGGATTTCATCATGGCAGAAGCAGTGATATCTTCTGCAGAGGGGGGCTTGTGGATTGGGAGGCACTTCTACCCATTCCAGTGCCCAAGTCAAAGAAGCTGCGGTGTGAGCACTGCTGGCGGAGCTTTGGCTGTTAGCATCTACTGGGTTCAGCTTCTCTCACACTGTTCTGCCATAGTAGAATGTTTGATAACGTGAAAGAATTTTGAGGTGCAATTGATGTTGTCACTAAATTAGAGAAGAGCTTTTTAAGAATTCTGGGGATAACTTGATGTTTTTGTCTCTTAAACTTTGGTGGGTATCAAGGCTGCAGAAGCCTTCAAAGGGGTAGTTCATAACGATATAACAAAGAGGCCAGAATTAGAATGCTGTTCATATTTTACTACAGGCTGCATGGTATAACACTCAAGGGAATAGTCTGGTGCCAGTTTTCCCGGTTTGATTCATAGTTCTGCTGTTCACTAGCTGTGGAGTCTTGGGCAAGTTTCCTATGCTATCTGTGCTTCACGTTTCCTTTGAGAAGAGTGGAGATGCTGCACCATTAGGGTTCTTATGGTAGTCGAGTCCTTGATCTCTAGCACAAAACATTACACACATAATACATCTAATGTATAACATATAGGTTAGATGTGAATGTCCAAAAGCATCATGCTATTAGGCCATCTTACTCCAGAGTTATGGTTTCAACCATACAATACTGACTTTGAATGCACTGTGTGTTTACTTTTTCTGCATTCTCTTTTAGGCAAGGTTAATGTCAAACTCCCAATCTTACATTCACTTCTAGATCACTAAGAGCACTAAGATTATAGGTATGCACCACCATGCCTGACACATATACTCTAAATAATAAATAATAAGCAAAAATCGTAAGTGTTATCAGCTGGGCTTTAATTCCCAACTTAGCGGATACAGTTATCTATGTGGCATTGACAAATGCCTGACACTTTTCAAGATTAGGGTCATATCTTTTTAATAGGTTATTCAAAATAGCAGATTTAAAAACTATAGCAGAGTGCCTAGTGTAGAAAATATTCAACAAATTACTATCATAGCACTCTTTCCCATCTCCATATCTTCCATTATTTCCAGCTCTGCTGAGATATTCCTTGAACCTTGCAGTGAGGAACATGTTATAGATCTCCCACCTAGGACAGAGTGGTCAAAGTCACTTGTTCTTAGCATTTTGACTAGTTACGAGTCTCTGCATTAACTGCTGCACAGTGAAAAAGAAGCTTCTCTGGCTAGGTTTGATATCAGCTCTAATCTATGGGTATAAATATAAATATTCAGAAGGCAATTTGACAAAATAATCATTTAGAAAAGCAATATGCTCCCCCCTGGGGCCTATGACCTTCTGAGTCATGGATTTTTGACTACATTTATAGTAACAGGCATGATTTCCACACTATGAGTCAGGCCTCATATCCAATCAGAAAGTAGCTGGTTACTACTTTCAACTCCATCAGTAGTTGAATTGATTGGTATTACATCTCAATTTGTCTATATGCTAAGCAACAATCAGAGCAGTTTGAACTGGTGTTACTCATTTAAGAATTTCTATTGTTTCTATAAAGTCGGAAGCTCTGAGCTATTTGGTTTTTATTTTCATTTCATAAAACCCCAGTGATCAGGTTGCTTTTCCCCTTTGGTTCAGGTTTTCCTCTCAGTTGTAGGAATGTCTCGGCCTGTTCTGTGGCCATTGGATGTCCCATTTTGTTTATTTATTTCTGTTTCCTGCCCCCTTTTCCCACTTCTCCCTCCAACCCTGAGAATTAGAGGGACCCAGTGATGTTTTCCAGGCATGACAAATTATGTGCAATCATGGAGTATTTCGATAGTGATTATTTGCTACACAATGCAATTCATGCCCGTAGATATTTATTGATTCATTTTTCAAGCCAATATCGTATAAGATTTATTTCTTTGTCTCTGGAACACAGCAAATAAGCTAGCTCTGTTTTAGCACACAACACAGCTCCAAGTCACAAGCATCCTAGTAAACAATAAAGGTAACAGCTACTCTATAAAAAGTGCAGTTCTTCACAGGGACCTTCCTGGCTCTTTGGAAACTGCCAAGCAACAACTATGGCTATTTTTTTTTTTTTTTTGGTTTTTTTCTAGACAGGGTTTCCCTGTAGTTTCTAGAGCCTGTCCTGGAACGAGCTCTTGTAGACTAGGCTGGCCTCGAACTCAGAGATCCACCTGCCTCTGCCTCACGAGTGCTGGGATTAAAGGCGTGCGCCACCACCGCCTGGCCTAACTATGGCTATTTTTATAATTGTTTTGATGAAGAAACCAAGTAAGAAAAACACTTTATAGAGCAACATACCTGGCAAGAGCTGGGGAGATGCATCATTGAGCATGAGCCCTTGCTCTGCAAGCATGAAGACCCAAGTTCAAATCTCCAGCACTCATGTGAAAAAATGGGTATGACTATGTGTGTCTGTAACCCCAGGATTGGGGGATGGAGACTGGTTGAATCTAAAAGCTTGCTGGTCAGCAAATTGTGTGTGAGCTTCCAGTTTAGTGAGAGTCCCTGTCTCGAGGAATAAGGTGGATAGTAATGGAGGAGGGCACCAATGCTCTGTTCTGGCATCTTTACAGATTGGCACACATGAACTTATATTCCTACACACTTAAATCCATACACCAGACACCACACATACACACAGACACACACAGGCACGCATACATACAGGTGCACACACACACACACACACACACACAGGCACGCATACATACAGGTGCACACACACACACACACACACACACACACACACAATTTGAACCCAGGCAGGTCTACATCTAAAGAGTCTTCTTTGAGCATTTTACCTTCTTTTGTTTTTGCTTAACATTAGTTGTATAACAAACTATTTCAAGATAAAGAGTCTTAAAACATTCATTTCTACATGTGGCTCATCTATAGCTTTGTGTACAAACTGGGACATTTTTCTGGTCTACTTCTATTTTCTGATCTCTACATAGCATCTCATTGCTGAGGGAGCACATTCTGCTCCTTCAGCCAATAGCCTTTAAGATACCAGCCCACTTGGGTGTAGTCTCTCATACTATAAAAAGCAGTGGTAACCTTGCGCCCGCTCTCTTGCTTCTGGCTGCCACTTCTGGCTGCTACACTCTATTCCTGTTCGCTCAGAGAACTGATGTCTAGGACAGTGATCTGTAAGTTTCCCCCTTAAATAAATAACCCTTTTATTATCCATAATTCTGAACTGGTGTGGGATTGTTTTGTGACTTACGCCTTCATCTCATGTCCATGGTCTGTGTTCACAATTAACCTAGATGAACTGCGATGGTTCACTTATTGTGAAGCTTGACTGGCCATGTGCTAGGTCTCTCTGACTCCCTAGCAGGTACTCCAGGTTTAAATAACTGGTGATCTCTAGGTTCCAACAGACCAAGAAAGTAGCTGAGAACACCACATCACTCAGTTGTCTATCCTGCAAACCATGCCTCCTGGCTAGGGCAAGTCACACGGTCAACTCAGATTCAATGGTAGAGAATTAGACTTCACTGCTCACTGGTAGACAAGTTATTTGTTTGGTGAGGAGGAGCACGTGACAGGATGTTTTGAGCTCTGCTTGCAGATAAAGCGGTGGTCTCTTTCACTGGAATTGAAAACGTTCAGGCAGCATACAACTCCAGGTTGCCTTCAAGGGTATGAGGGATTTTGGGGGAAGGAGCTGGGTGGCTTCAGAGGGTGTGTGCTTTCATGGCTGAGTGACCTAGTCTCTGAAGCCCTTCACAGTTTTCCGAGTAAGACCACATCATCTCTGCATCCCTGCCCCACATCCTCCCCAAGGATTCTGGCACAGCTGGAAACCCAGCTGGGCATCTGTTCTGGGAAACACAAAATTAACTTTATGGTCAGAAGTATCAAATCTGTGGTATAATGCAGTTTCTGTCTACTTTGGGTGTTTGACATCCTTGGATGCAGAACCACATATATTGTCTCATTTGGAAATCTATCTTATAATGTTATGGTCTTAATGTGCCCGTTTACCTAAACTTTTAATGGTGTGTCTTACATCTTTTCGTATGTGAGCAAGGGGCTGGTGGGGCACATGGTGGGAAGTTGGCTAAGGTTTCAGGTAGTGACAATGCAGCCCTGGATACCCTCCAATGGTCTCCAGTCCACCTATCACATTTCTATCACTAGAAATGAAAACAGTTTAGTGTGTGAGCTCTGAGCAATACTGCATTCACATCCTTGATCTACTGTGGCTTCTCTCTCTCTTTCTCTCTCTGTTTTTAGTCAATAAAATGAAGACAATCACAAAGTTATAACAAGGATTGGATGACTGAATGCATTTTAATCAACTTATAACAGGGCTGGGTACACAGTAAACTCAACTGTTTCCATTTCTAGTGATAGAAATGTGATAGGTGGACTGGAGACCATTGGAGGGTATCCAGGGCTGCATTAAAAATTTTACTAGCAGTCACAGCAGTGGCTCCGGCACCTGGTAGTATCCCAGCACTGTCTGAGAACTTATTAAAACATTGGTGTTATATTCCTGGAGATTTTGATTACAGCATGCCCGGACATGCGGTCATTTTTTTTAAACCAAGATTCATTTGAAGGCAGTTAGTGTTCAGAGGAGTATGTGAGCTTTATCATTTATTTTGTAAGGCTGGGCACATCTCTCTAAACACTCAACGTGTGGGGATAGTGAGGTTGCCTAGAGAGTCTGTTGGGAAGGACATGCAGGAAACAGTCTCTTTTCCTGCACCCACAGACCCCAAATGCAGAATGTACTCACTCCTTCTCCAAGAGAGCATACAGGAGCCACCCTTGCCTTTAAGATGCCTAGAGTCTGCGTTAGTTCACTCCGCATGGTAACAATGACATGCTCGAAGCACCTGCTTTTGTAAAGAGAAATCTATTTGGCTCACAGTCTTGGAGGCTCAAGGATAAGGCACCTACATCAGTGTAAGGACATACCTCTAATGATCAAAGAACCTCCTACTAGGTCCCCCTCTTTAAGGTCCATAGTCTTATCCACATTACTGCTCTGGAGGCCAAGTCTCCAATCATAATAGGGTTTGAGGGACACTCAAGTCACACCTGAGCCCTAGGAATATTTCTTAGAAAGGGGATCTAGTGGTGGACTGAACTCCCTATTGGTGTTAGTTAAATTTTTGAAGTTAATAAGTACTTACTGGGGGCCCAAAATTATGCTAAGAAATATTCTTGTATTAGCATTTTAATTCTGCCAATAATCTAAAGAAATTGGTACCGTGAGAGGGAGCAGCAACTTTCTGAGTCAAATACCTTTGCCAAGGTCATCTGATGACCTTGGTTCATCCATAACCTAAGCCAGCCTTTCGGCCTTCAGGCCCTCATTCTGGGCTAAACTGTCTTCTTGGTAGAGAAGCCTGTTTCTTCTCTGTCCTCAGCTAATTTCTCTAAAGAAAGAACTCTGGAGTTTAGTTTGGTATCATCTCCCCTCAAGTAAAGACATTTCCTAATGTCCATACAGCTAAGTCCTGGTCAGTGGGACAGACATAGACATAACACATACCAATTTTCTATCTTATTCTTAAAGGTAAAGGGTGTGCTTCTCTTTCCTTTTAACTGTTTTTGCAGAAAGGAAGTCATCAGGGTGCCCTACCATGGAACTTAGACATGATGGCGGTAACTTAGGAAATGCCAAGGACAAATGCAGAAGGAGCTGGAGCTCCTGATAATGACACAGACAGCAGACTGGATGTGCGCATGTAGATTATTAAAAGAGAAAGAAATGCATTCTGAGATCAAATTTTGTCAGCAACAATTTCACCCATATTAAGGTTGGAAGATTAGCAGTGCTGTTCTTTAACTTGGCTCCAAAACTGTACGAGTGAAGAAAAGGAACCGAGTGACAGCATGTATCCATCACTCTCTGTTCCCGACTGCACAAGATACCTGCCGCTATCTTGACTTCTCCATCATGATAGACGATGCTTTGAACCTTGAGTTAAAACAAATCATTTCTCTGTGAAGTTGCCTGCCAGGGAATTTTACCACAGCAAAGACAGAGCTTACTAGCTGGAAAGTCACATTTAACTAAATCTGGGGAAATATTAAATGTGGACTAATTTACTTAATAAACCCATTTAGTACTCAGAGGATTTAAAATCTACATATAAAAAAATTGAGGAAGAGAAACCAAGACTCCTGAAAAGGAATAAAATTAGAAGAGTCTTATGTGGAATTCACGAGTTGATAAACACTCATTAGAAAAATAAATCTCAGACAGATGTGCCCTTAAATTAATTGAAGAAAAATTCTCGAAAAGCTCAGTGGTAGTTGTAAGTGAAAAAGACAGCCGAAAGAATAAAAATATGGCACAGAGGAGACTATTACTAGTGATTAGTACACAAAATGGCTTGCATTCTTTAAACACTTAGGGGCCAGATGATGCCATATATTGACATGGTGTAGGGATGCTCTCTGACGAAGTGATAGCCTTTGCATACGGAATAAGCAGGAAAAGCCGAGCAGAGTAAACAGGTGAAGTTGAAAGGACTTCAGGTCCAGGTGGGCTGAGACTGTCATGTCACATTGGCTTTGAAATGCTCCCGTGGCATCAAAAAACTTAGGTCAATGTAGTATGAGAATTGAGTCAGGTCAGCAGTTTGTCCTTCTAGCTTCTCCACCTCTCAGATTTGTGCTTAGCTTTTCCTCCTCCAGGTTGACACTCTTTGTTCATCATTAACAAAAGACAGACTCTGAACGTACACTACACTACCTTGTACTCTTTGACCCTCAGTTTTCTTTCATTGTGCTCTGGGGATTATTTCCCTATCTTATTTTTTAGTTCATGAGCAATAAGTGAAATTATGCACATAAAATGCCCAGCATAGTGCCTGGCAAAGACTGCAGAATAAATGTAAGCTCCCTCTCAGTTTCTAGTTGCTAAATTGACTCTGAAATCATCAGCATAATGATTTTTTCTTGGGTCATTTAGTCCACTTGGAAAGCTGTAGCAGTTCCTCCCAGCCTCCTCACACAGCTGGAAAAGCACCCTGGGAAGTTATTTCATTCCTTATTCTCAGCTACTCTTCTTTGGGAAGTTGGGGACAATGCTGTATTTTTTTGTTGTTGTTGAAATTTCCAAATAAAAAGAAATTTATTTTTACATTGACAACAGAGGAAGGCTGAGCCACTCCCAAATTGCGTTTGGTCCAAGTATTGATCCCTTCCTAATGGCTCTGGAAGCCATAGCTATTTCTCCGTCTCTCATTGAGACCAAAAGTTGTTTTGCTCCAGGGGAGGCCATAGCTCATTTAGATTAAAAATTCAGACTTCAAACTAGGAATCCCAAGATCACAAAGCACTGGAACATCAAAATACTTGACTAACTTTCAGTTTCTGCTTTCAGTACCCAACTTTGACATTTATGTTCACTGCTACCCGCTTACCTAACATAACTCAATGGTCAGCTCAGATATATTGAAAACTGCAGCATAAACACTGCTTCAGTGAATCCCCCCCAAGCTTTTAAGATGGATCGTTAATCGGCAAGCACTGCTCTCTGCCCTGGTGGTCTTTCCATGGGTTATAAGTGTCTAGACTCAGGGGAAACCCTCTCCCCCTGATAATTTGTCTTCCTTCAGCTCCAGCGAATTAACATACGTATCTTATTGGGCCATTGGGTTGCAATGGCTATTAAGTTATAAGATAAGCAAATTATTATTGCAGGTCTGCAGCAGATTATTCCGAAGCCCCTGCTGTTTTGAGGAAGATGACTTAAGTCATCAGGGAGGTTTGACCTTCAGTTTCCTGATTGGAAGAATAGTTATTATTTTTTAATTTTCAAAATGAAAATAGCCTTATGTTTCTTTCTGTTCACAAAGCTAATAAAAGTGCATGTTTAAATGTCAAAGAATAAAGAAAATCATAATGAAGAAAGGCAGCAGTAATTAAATCCCAATACTCAGAGACAATCACCGGTAACATTTTGCTATGTGTGGTCCAGACTTCCCCTTCCACTTATTTGTATAAATGAAACTATTTCATAAAACTATTAAATAATCATAGAGTATACAATTTATTATCATAAATATGGATTTTTAATCTTTTTTTAGACTATATAGCATTTCTTTACATGTGAGTTACAGACTTTATCCTCAGTTGCTTCCAAAACGCTTCCATTAGCAATGATGCTGCAGTGGGGGGACCTTAGTCACTTCCTTGTATATATTAGCTTATATCCTTAGGATACATTTCTGAATTTGGAATTGCCAGGCATACCAGAAGTCTTTGATAATCATGACACTGGTTTGCAAAGGATATCTCAATTTATCAACCGACTAATATTTCCTGAGAGCAGGCAAGAAACTCTGAGAAAGAAGCTACTGAGGGTCTGGACTTCTAGTTCCTAAAATGAAGTGAACTAGAATCTAACTTCAAGAATGAATAAGAGGCTCTATAGAAGGTAGGAACCAGGGTGGTAAATTCCAGGAAACAGCACAGCATTGGGAGCTCTGGCGGACAGAAGGCCATCCTGAGGGTGAGTGTAGGATGTGGGCACAGGAGAGACAGCAGCTAGGGGAAATCTTTATGGCTCCAACTTTTAACTCATTTCCCCATTGTTTTGAAGATCCGGGCCTGGCTCTGCTAGTGCTGGGTCGCCCTGGAAGTGAAGGCTGATGAAACAACCTATGCTGGGTGTTTGGGCATTCTTTTCAACACTACCCACAATCCCCCGGAAACTAGTAGTCTGGGGGAAATGGCAGGAAACAAACTGGCGCTGTCGGTGTTTTCTTCTCTGCTACTCATGGCTTGCCTTGTCCTTAATCCCTGCATGTTGGGACAGTGAGTAACTTTATTGTTGATACTTTTTCCTCTGGCTAGTCCTCCAGGGAAGCACAAGGTCACAAGCCAAGATAACTGCACACTTAAGACATGCAATGTCCTCCAAAGAGAGCTGTTACAAAGACGCTTCATAGTCCTTATGCTTATAGTTCCAACGGAACTGTTGGAACAGACAGCAAATAAACTGAACACATGTACAGCAAGCATGGTAGGGTCTCAGCACGTGGAGTCAGATGACATTATCAGACTGGAAACATGGTATAGCTGGAAAAGGGAAGATCCAACTGCTTTTTAAAAAGACAAAACAAAAGCAGAGCATGCATATGGCTATAGTTCAAAGAGATTAAGGAATGGGCAGACAGGAAATCCAGGGTAAGTTCAGTAATGAATGCTTTTGCTGCACCCTTCTCAGGCAATTTAGGCACCTCTGACTTGAAGCGCTCATTAGCAATTCAAGCTTTCTCTTAAACAGACAGTCTTCCTTACTTTTGGAAACAAGTTGGCTTCCCCCTCCCTGTGTGTGTAAGTATGTGCTGTGTGCACATGTCCATGTATATCTGGTGCCTTTCTCTATTGCTCTTCACTTTTTTTCTTGAAATACTCTCTCAACTGAACCTGGAACTCAAACAAATCCTCTTGCCTCCTATCCCCAGCACTGGGAATAGAGGTGCCAGCTGCCACTCCCGGCATTTATGTAGGTCCTAGGGATCCAAATTCACATCCTTATGCTTGTGTGCCAAGTATTTTACCAAATTAGTCATCCCTCCAACCCATCATCTAATTTATATTGAATTTATTATTGATCCCAAATAACATCACCTTGATTAGATATACTCTTCTCCTTATAATTGCTTTATATGTTTTACTTTGGTTAACTTACCAGTGAATAGGAAAACACATATATCACCAATGTTATTGATTTATTCCATTCAGACAGTCAACACTTATTTGATGAGTGACAGTCACAGTAGGAGCTGGTGAAGATGTAAAGAAAAGGAAACTTTGCCTCTGCCATTAAAGGATATAACTGAGTGAGAGTGTTTAACATATACATGAATGTGCTATGGTGATGTCATAGTCAAGGTCATATAGATGGCTACTGACAGGGTTAGGATTCAAGCCTTGTCTATTTTAGCCTCAGACACTGTTCTTTCTCAGGTGTAAAGTACATTATGTGCATGTTTCAGGGAGGATGCACACATTCACGCATTTACAATATGTAACCCAAAAGAAAAGCGCTGAAGTATGTTTATTGCTTATCTTACTAAAGGACAGCTCTCCATGAAGACTCATAAGGCCTGTGCTAGCAGTCTTTCAAACTTACAGACACCCACAGAGAAAGCTACTATATCACAGGGATATAACCAATGGGGCAATATTTGAATTCCTGAGACAGAGTCAATACTCTAAATGCCAATGTACAGCAAAAGTAAACCACATCCAAGGTTGTACCCAATCTAGCTTCAAAATCATAATAAAGAGTTAGCGTTTTCTCAGGGCATATGACAGCAGAACTTCTATAGCCTGGTGATGGCTGTTCTTTATAATCTTGAGAATTCACTTCTGTTTAAAGAAGATGGCTTCTTAGCTTGAGATTGGGGAAAGCTGGGATTACTTGTCCGTTCTGTTTTCTTTTCATACATTTATACTTACATCCCCCCCTCTCTCCCTCCCTCCTTTCATTTTTCTTCCCTCCTTCCTTCCTTTCTTTCCTTTTCTATTTTTCTTTTTTTGTTTTTGAGACAGGGTTTCTCTGTAGCTTTGGAGCCTGTCCTGGAACTAGCTCTTGTAGACCAGTTTGGCAACAAACTCAAAGAGATCCTCCTGCCTCTGCCTCTGAGTGCTGGGATTAAAGATGTGCGCCGCCACCACCCTGCTGTACTTACATTTTCATCCCTCCATAGTATCACTAGACCTTTTCTTCAAGCTCTCCCAGACATCTGGGAATACCTTACTCACCCAAAAATTTATATCAATGGTATATTAAGTTTAGTTAACATATGTCAGCCTGTAAGACACACGTTTCATAACACACTTTTGTATCTCCACATGCTTTGGTTATTTACTTCTTCCATAATTAACTTTTCCCTCCATTTTTCAGGTGTCTGTTCAGACAACACCACCAACACTGTTCTTAGACTTAGTGCTCATTCTTTCTGATCCTCATTCTTGTATGTAACCCTTTCTCGACAACTCACCAGCTCTATGCCAAGTGCTGTTAACTACTTTGTTAAAGTGCAATTCTATATTAAAGCAGAATAGTGCCACTAGCTAGGTATTGAACATTCAGCATATAGATTATATAAAATCTATAATATATGAAACTATAGGGACTCAAAGCTCATGGGCATCTCATAATGAGAAATGCATTTAGTCCATCTCCAGGAATTCTCAAAGTGTTAATATGCAACATATTTTTTCAGACTAAGACTAAGTTCAATTCTAAGCCCAAAGTCTCTTTTGAGACTCAAGGCAAATTCTTAGTTGTGGACCCTGTTAAAAAAAAGGTTATTTGTTTCTAAGATATAATGACATAGAGTAACTATCTCTATTCCAAAGTGGAGGAATAGAAGAACAGAAAGAAGGGTGGGACTAAAGCAAGTTTGAATTCCAATGAAGCAAACAGTAAAGCCTGTAACTCCATGCTTAGCCCCTCGGATAGATAATGGCATGGTGTGATCTCCAGTGGGGTTGGCTGTTTAGCCCTTCAGCCATGTAATTTGCAGCAGTTGTAGGAGAAATGGCTCAAACACGAAAGATAGTTTATTCTGGAGCCAAGTTTGAGTGATTATGGGCTTGGGGACACGGATTTCAATGACCTCAAATTCCATGGTCCAATGTGATACAGTTTCATAAAGATCTTATAGTAGGAGAACTAAAAAAAAAAAAAAAACCGTAAATAAAATATTTCTAAATACATTGGCAAATGCTACGCACATCAGATTGATGAGCTAGATTAAAGTGAAGGAAACTGTCACAGGCTTCAGATGCTCTCTGATGCTCTTAGTGTTTGGTTGGTGGAAACTAAGGCTCTATTCATATAGTCCAAATAATTTCTGCAATAGTCACAGGTGTTAGGTTACACAGAGAGGTAGGCAATGATCTTGGAAGGACATTCAGAGGGAAAAATACTCCAAGAGAATTTGAAGTTTGTGTCTGGACCTGTAATGTTTCAATCTCTTCACAATGAGCCTTTCTCAATTTATGTACTGAATCTTTGATGTACTGCACATGGACTCTCTCTGGAGCTGGATCTTCTCATTACCCTTGGTTCTCCTTGGCAGATGTTTCATGTTCTTGGTAGCTCCAATATCCTGGGGTCTCTATTGCAGCTTAGACTTCCCTTTTCCATATTTTCCTCTCAGAGGTTCCCTAAAGGAACTCTTACCATATTGCTAATATTCTGGCTTTCTCAGTCTTTTGCAATCAGCACAGAAGCCTCCATGATCTCATGACACTTACATTCTCCACACCTGTGGACAACTTGTAGTTGTCCAAGCAATCCCCTTGCGTCAGCTGTCCAAGTGTTCGATTGCAGATAGAACCTGGCTTGCCTTCTCTAAATAGACTTCAGTGTTATTATAGAGAATTATACTGCTTTCCACTCACATGGCCATTCTTGCCTTGCCTAAAATCTTAGATGAAGATATTCTTTCTGTTGACAGAAATATCTCAGTTTTCCTTTTAAGCCCTATTATCCTCCAGTTAATCTGGTGTTCTGTAGTGACATCTAGGTTCATATGTCCTATTTATTTTACTACTGTACTTGAAATGTAAATACAATAAAGCTTTATTCACTGAAGCTTAATTGCATGATGTTGGAATCTAATTTAATAAAAATTTGTCAGCCATTTAAAGACAGTTTAGTTTTGTTATTTTTTCTTTTCTTCTTTTTTTTTTGGTTTTCCAAGACAAGGTTTCTCTGTAGCTTTGGAGCCTGTCCTGGAACTAACTCTTGGAGACCTTGAACTCACAGAGATCTGCCTGCCTCTGCCTCCCCAGTGCTGGGATTAAAGGTGTGCACCACCACTTTGTTATTTTAAAAAATGTATAATAATTTAAAAATATCTATTGGGAAGCCAATATCTTTTTGAATCAGTTTTTAAAACTATAGGGATGTTTAGGAGGCTGTCTTAAACATCTATAAATGTATGGTTATAAAAATCATGCTGTTCTTAACTGGGTCTTATTTTGATTTAAAAATTATATTGTGATGAAATTCTGAGACCTTAGGTTGTCAGAAGAACTGAGTGGATTGTGGTTTGAGTTGAAACTGCCTTTCATTCACTTATCAGCTAAGTAAACATCTGAAATTTTCTATTCTATTTTATATAACATCTGCATATGTTAGTGCTCAACACCATCTCCTTCAGGCTTTCACCATAGTCTTCATTATCTTGAGTTATCAATGAGGTAAATCAAACCCATAGAGGTTAACTAACTTAACCCAGCTTATTCATGTAAGAACAGAACAAAGTAGAATTTGTATCAGTTTTAGCTAATATCAAAACTCATGTCTTTCCTTGCCTTGTTCAACCTATAAACGGAGGAAACCTTAAGGTGACTGTCTGTGATCAGGTACAGTGAGATCTTGGGAGTGTAAGTGCAAAGGGCTGTGGGACCATGAGAAGTCAGAGTAAAAGAGCATTAATGGAACCAAGAGATGCTGTGAAGGCTTCCCAGAGAGAAGGATGATGTGCCTTGAAAGATGAAGGTCTCTTACTGACCTGGAACTCACCAAGTAGACTATGTTGCCTGGTGCTGTAGAACAATCTTTGTACACTATAAATATGTACTACTCCCATTGGTTAATAAAGGGCTGACTGGCCTATAGCTGGGCAGGAGAGACTGGGTGGGAAAGAAGACTAGGAGAATTCTGGGAAGAACGGCAGAATCAGAAGAGTCTCTAGGAGGCACAGAGGGAGCAAGACATGCTGGAGGATAGGTAAAGCCATGAGCCATGTGGAAGCACATAGATTAATAGAAATTGGTTAATTTAAGTTGTACGAGCCGGCTACTAAAAAGCCTGGGCTATTGGCTGAACTTTTATTCATTTATTATCACTTTTTATAGTTTATTTTATTTTTTTTGAAAAGAAAAAACTATCTTTTTTTTTCTTTTTACATACCAATCCCAGTTCCCACTCCTTCCTCTCCTCCCATTTCCTCTATCTATAAATCCATTCCTCAGAGAGGGTAAGGCACATTGTTTTCGGGGAAAGTCCAAGACCCTCCCTCCTATATCTAGGCTGAGCAAGGTATCCATACAAAGAGAATGGGTTCCCAAAAAGTCAGTACAAGCAGTAGGGATAAATCCTGGTGCTGCTGCCAGTGGCCCCTTAGTCTGCCCCAGACATACATCTGTCATCCACATTCAGAGGGCCTAGTTTGTTTCCTATGCTGGTTCCTTCCCTGTCCTGCTGAGGTTGGTGAGTTCTTATAGCTCAGCTGAACTGTTTCAGGGACTTTCCCCATCATGGTCTTGACCTCTTTGCTCATAGTCTCACTCCTCCCCTTCTTCAACTGGACTTTTAGAGCTCTTGGCTTAGCATTTATAATTAATATTAAGGATCTATTTTAGTTATTTGGGAACTGGTGGGCAGGAAAAAAAAGTCAGACTACAGATTAATCCACAAGCCCCAGGGATCTGCTTATTTTTATCTTGCTACCACTGAGATTCAAACTGTATGCCACCATGCCTGGTATTTTTAAGCATGGATTCTGGGGCTTGAAAATCCACTACCAAATTAGCCCCACTTCCTAATCCTACAAAAATTAATTAAAATATAATTATATCATTTATCTCTTTCTTTTCCTTCCTTCAACCTCTCCAATGTTATTCTCTTACTCTTCCTCAAATTCATGCCTTCTTTTTCTTTGATTTTTTTCTTCCTCTTTTTTTTATTAAAAATTTCCATCTCCTCCCCTTCTCCTCCTCCTTCCCTCCCCTCCCTTCCACCCATACCCCCACTCCCTCCCTCTCCAGGCCAAAGAGCCATCAGGGTTCCCTTCACTATGTTAAGTCCAAGGTCCTCCCAGCTCCCCCTAAGTCCAGGAAGGTGAGCAACCAAACTGACAAGGCTCACAGTGAGCCCGTCCATGCTGTAGAGTCAAAGCCCATCGCCGTTGTCCTTGGTTTCTCAGTCCTCCTCCACCATCAGCCACATTCAGAGAGTCCGGTTTGGTCGTCTGTTCCATCAGTCCCATTCCAACCGGACTTGGTGATCTCCCGTTAGTTCTGTCCCACCGTCTCAATGGGTGAACGCACCCCTCACGGTCCTGACTTCCTTGCTCATGATATCCCTCCTTTTGCTTTTCATCAGGACCTTGGGAGCTCAGTCCGGTGCTCCAATATGATTATTAATGTCACACACATATATACACACATTATTTAAATATATCCTGCTCAGTCTTTTTAGTGTTGCTTGTATGTTCTGATTTCAAGGTTGACTCGATGTACGAAATCATTCTGTATATGTGTTGCTTTTATTGGTTAATGAATAAAGAATCTGCAATGGCCTGTGATAGGGTAGAGTAGAGCTAGGTGGGGAAAACTATACTGAGTGCTGGGAGAAAGAAGGATGAGTCTAAGAAACACTATAGAGCCGCCAGAGGAGAAAGATGCAAGCTGGTAGCTGGAACCTTGCCAGTAGTCTACAAACATTATGGTAAAATATAAAGTAATGGAAATGGGTTAATTTAATATGTAAGAGCTTGCTAGAAATATGCTAAAGTCATTGCCCAAGAAGTATTTTAAATAATATAGTTTCTTTGTGATTATTTTTTGAGTCTGAGCTGCCAGGTGGTCGAGAAATGAACTAGCAGCTTCATACTACATTGACCACTTGGTATTATATAACCCATTAGGATATTCATCTCTACGAAGACTAATTCCTCCTCTCTCAACCTATAGCCCTTTGTTTAAGGGTGGGGAACCATAAGATTTACCCCTTCCATGCTATCGCTTTTATTGGTGTTGTAACTGTTTGGGTCTTGTTTTGGCAGCTATATTATTGAAGTATTATGAGTGTAGCTTTCTTGACATTTCTAGGAGACACAACCTTACTTACATTAGACTTACTAGTACAAAGGCTTTTAAAATATTTCCAGTTTCTCTTCTTCAATGTGCCCTGAGCCTTAGGTACAGGAGTTGCATTGTGGATGTATCTCTGCAGTTGGGTAACCAACAATCAGTTGTTCTCTGTATTTTGACGTACTGCAGAGGGAAGCTTCTTTGATAGAGGGTGAGAGCTACACTTAACTGTGGTAAAAAGATAAGTATTTAGAATGTAGTCAATAACTATACTGATATAGTAAAGTAGTGGCAGTGATTTTACTCTAAGATCCATAAACTCATTAGTCCCTGAGAGTTGATTAGGTTTCCAGTATCAGACATGACTTCCCTCTTGTTGAGCATGTCTTAAGTTCAATTAGACAGCTGTTGGCTACTGCCAATATACAAGTGCTGATATTGCATCATTAGGAATATTTTATGGGATGTCACAGCTAGGTAGGACAATTGATGATGTCCCCTTTTTGCAGCTAACATAGCATCTCTGATCCTATGAAAGATAATACCCAGGGACAATGCTTTCAGGTCAGATTTACTTCATATTTTCTGAATCCTGTGTCCAAAGTACATGATGCATTTAGCATTAGAGACTTATACTCAATCTCTAGAACGCAACTGAGGTCAATAGCCTTAGCCTATATTGTTTAGGGAGCCTCTTGTATTTCCGTGACAAATAACTGAAAAAGATTTTTCTCCTACCTGGTGCTGGGACTCTTATTAGATGGTCTAAAGGTCTTGGGTGGTGGGAGCATTATAAATTCAAGTTACATAAATATTATTATGATATGGGATTCCCCTCTGTATGCTATGGGTATGTTTTATTACTATTGGTTAATAAAAAATCTGCTTTGGCCTATGACAGGGCAGAATAAAGCCAGGCAGAAAATCCAAACAGAGATTTACAGAGAGAGTAGGTGGAGTCACAGAGATGCCATATAGCTGCTGAAGAAGAAAAACACCACTGCCAGAACCTTTCCAGTAAGCCACAGCCTCATGGTGATACAAAGATGAATAGAAATGTATTAATTTAAGATATAAGAGCTGGTAGGAATACACCTAAGCTATTAGCCAAGTAGTGTTATAATTAATATAGTTTCTGTGTGAATATTTGGGTCTTGGAAGCCAGGAAATGAACAAGCAGTCTCTGCTTACAAAATGGTGCACCAATGTGGGGCAACTACATCCACATAAAACCTGAGAGAGCTTGGGAAGGAATCCTAGACACAAAAGAACAGAGTTAAAACACGGCTTCTTGATAGCAGCATATTTTCATGTGGAATATGTTTGCTAGAGGCAAGCAGAGGCATGATTCCTTTAAGAGAAAGCTTCTTGAGTCAGCATTAGCAGCAAGAACTGTGTGACTCCTTTAAGAGTTGACTTCCTGGTTCATGCTGATACAATCATGGAGCACTTAAATGGGGTCTTTGAGCAGCATGTTACAGATTGCTTAATGGCGACAAAGACCAGCTGTGTCCCTGGAACTGGGGTGGTGAGCATGATTTGCAGAGGCAGTGAACACACCTCTGCCGTGATAGACTGGCAGAACAAACAGGCAGGGTTGTGGAGTTGGTCCTAGCCACAGCCACTTAACAATTAAAAACAAGTGCTCCTGGTTAGAAAAGGATTTCAGATTCCCAGTAGGACAGATTCATAGAGTTCTCTCTCTTGGGAGAGAAAGAAAAAGTGTATTGACAGTTATAAAAAAATAAATAGCTTTAAAAAATAAAACAAAGTCTTTAAAGAGGCAGAGTACCGACAGTCATAGATTAAAGGAGTCAAGAAAAATAAGTTACATAAAGATGGAATATACACAGAGAGTCTGGATTATGTATATTATTGTGTGTTTCTTAATTTTTTGACTGTGAAAGATCTAAGGACAGAGAGATATTTCATTGTATGGACTGCTAAGCTAAACCAGCACATATATTTTAAAGGTATCTTGACTTTAAAATTTGACTCTAAAGATTTGTTGCTTTGAAAAAGAGGTTCTACTTTCGTTTCCATGGAAGACAAGAATCTGTGGATTCCTCCCAGGATAATGTGATTTAATGGAACAATACCCCACTAAAGGTCTCTGTGAACCCTAAAAATACTTTGCCCAACAAACAGCAGGAAACAGTTTAGAGAAAACTATGACCAAATTTCCAAAATGATTATTTATAAATGTTTGTTTTCATTTAGAGGCAGTTGATTTAAAGTGATTAATGGTCACAGTCAATTTCTAAAAAACAAAAGGGGAGATATTATATAGAAATAAATATTTTGCATTGATATGAATCTTGGTGTATTGATACAACTTTAAGGTTGATTTTGTTACACTGTGTATATGTATTTATGCTCTTATTTAAGGTATTGTGTTTGTACAGCTCATTTAATAATGTAATATATAATTAAAAGTTACAGATTAATAGGTAGTTATTTATAATAGTCATACTTGTAGTCATGTTAGGCTTCTAGATATACAAAGATGTATTTCAATTAGATAGATATCTTCAACATTTCAAAGACCTACAGAATATGGCATTTAAAAATGTTTTAAGAACTTAAGACTCTTCGTGACTGTGAGACATGTCTGTTTCTGGCAGCTCCAATTACTTAAGAGAGCATAGAAGAAACTCATTATGGAATTAGCCTTCAATGTGACAAGACTAGCCATTTGGGCAAGAAACTGCTCTTGCCTGGACTGCTTTATGGTATACTGTATAAGCTGGGCATGCAGGACCCGCAGGAAATGGACCAGTGAACTTTGCCAGACTGAAAAAGGCGGCACATCCTTCAAGTTTCTGCTTCACAGAAGAAACTGCCTCTGCACGACCCAAAGCAAGGTGACTGACAAACTTCCAATATAGGCAAGACAATCTTTCAAACTTCCTGATTCATGGAAAAGTCTGCCAGATACTATGGGCCTGTAGGCTGAAGATGAAAGTCCCAATGTTACAGAAGAACTTTGGGTGACTGTCCAGGCAGTGAGATGTCTCTATCAATTTTAGAGTTTTGGAAGTTGCTTACAGTACAGTTGTTTGCTTAAGTAATATTATATCCTTCTCAGGTCTTCGATGGAGTTGTAGAACAGATAGTTATAATTATAGTTTTCCTTAGTTTCCATAAAATATAAAATAGCTATAAAACCAGGCTCACAAAGATAGGATAGATGATGGAATATTTTCCTTAATTCTCTAAATGTAAATGGGTTAAGTATTGTAACTATAATTCTTGCTTGATAACTGTTTCATTATATGTACTTTTACTATGTTAAATTAAAAACCTTCCTTTTTATTTAGACAGAAGAGGATAGAAGAATATATTCTATGAATATGTTTTATTATCATTGGTTAATAAAGAATCTGCTTCAGCTATGGCAGGGCAGAATAAAGCCAGGCAGGAAATCTGAACAGATATAAATAGAGAGAGAGTAGGGAGAGCCAGGGAGATGCCATGAAGGCGCAGAAGGATAAAGATGCCACCACCAGAACTTTTCCGGTAAGTCACAGCCTCATGGCAATACTCAGATGAATAGAAATGGGTTAATTTAAAGTATAAGAGATAGGTAGGAATACACCTAAGCTATTGGCCAAGCAGTGTTGTAATTAATATAGTTTCTGTGTGATTATTTGGGTCTGGGTTGCTGGGAAACAAACAAGCAGTCTCTGTTTACATTCTTTTAATATACATTTTTATATTTGTTATATGTAATTTTAGGTAGATAAAATAATGTATCTTTAAGGTGTTTTCAAGCATTCTTAGTGCTATTTATCTTTCTTCTCTTCCTCTTCTTTGGCATTGATCTCCCTCTTACTTCCCAATTAAAATCTCATTTTTTGTTTCTCCTTCATAACACTTGTATCCATCCTGCTGTTCCCATTTCTAGTGCCCCCCATCCCTTGGCCCCTTTTTACTTTCCTGATTTATAATCTTAATGAGGTTTATGACTTTTGGTCTTCTGGTAAACTTCATCACTGCCTTCAGGTTTTCCACCCTCCTTGAAACCTTTATATCATTTATTCATCTTTCAAGATGCTGTCAAACACTATCCTGCCTTTGGATACTTTCCCACTCCTACACGAATGGAATTGTAAAATGTTCCTGCTGAAACCTGAATCAGGGACAGCACACAGCTTTCAGTCTCAATGCTAAGTTTAACCAGTTGTTTGTGGCTCATTCTTAGAGGGATGAAAGATGTCAAATCTGAAACCTACTAGAAAGAGCCAACCCTTCCCTGGAAAGGGTAGGAGTATGGCATGTGAGTCACATGTGAAATATTCTGACAACAAAGAAGCTCATCACAGTGGCTACATGACATTAGTCACACTCATTTGCTATTTATACATTTGATGAATAATAATTGTACAGTCTTTCATAATTGTAGGTTCCCTTTCTGTGCAATCAACCAACTGAGGAACGAACATATTATTATTTTTATGTTTTATATTATTATCAAAATAATACATTATATAAAACATTACCAGAATTATTAGTATATCTTATCATTATTTACTAAATTATATAAAATAACAAATATTTTTAAAATCTTAAGTATTCCATTTATGTATGAGTGATTTAAAGTATATGGGAGGATGTACATAGGTTATTTAAATGCTATGGTATGCCATACTGTAGAAAAGACTTGAGCTTCTAAGGATTTTGATACCTTTGATACCCTCAGAGGTCATGAGCCAATTCTTCGTGGGTACCAAGGAATAGCTGTATATATTTACAAGGCTCAATGTGGTGTTTTGATACATACCTACACCAAACAAAGAGTAAATCAAGCTAGTTAATGTATCTGTCACCTTACCAATTTATGATGATTTGCTTGCAGGTTTATCTTGTTGTACACACCCAAGGCCCTGGAATAGTTTGTTGCCTTTTCACTCCATCATCAAGCATGGTGTTTTAGTTTGTAGTGACTATACTGATTAGTTCTGTCAACTTGGCACAGCCTAGATTTACCTGGGAAGAGACCAGCTCTGTTGAGGAACTGCCTCCTTCAGATTGACCTGTGGGCATTGTATTGATTGATGGTACTGTATCTAGGCAGATGAGCCTGGACTGGATAGGACAGGCAGCTGACTGTGAGCCAGAAAGCAAGTCAGGAAAGCAGCATTCTTCCATGACTCCTGCCGTCTTGCAGGTTCTGCCCTGCATGAGTTCCTGCCCTGATTGCTATCAATGATGAAACAAACCCTTCCTTCCGCAAGTGCCTTTGGTCAGGGGTTTTTTCAGTGCAGCACAGAGGTCTAAAGGAGAACAGTGACTATTTAGTTTGCTGTATGAATGGGTGTTTTCTTCAGTCACCTCTCCTTACTGTCTTTACAGTAAAATTCCACATGTTGACGCAAGCTGGAGAAATTGTTTTCAAACTATGTTTACTACTGGAACCTTGATCCAAATGAAATTTCACACTATGATAAGATGTGTGAAGTGCAAAAAAAAAATCTTGTTTTGGTTGAAGGAAAAGAAAGATGGCACCAAGCTTTTCCACCTTAGGCTACTCAACTCTCTGCCCCTTTAATTGTCTAGAATCATAGAAATGTTCTCAAAGTCTCCTTGGTTTGAGCAGGACTAGAATCATGTTACCTGCCAAAGTCCATTCTCTGCCCTTCATTTACGGAGTTGGAATCTGCAGGAATAGGATCTGGTGGCCTGTGTTTAAATAATAACTTGTGCAATCCTCAGACATGTTGAACTTTGAGTATAGAGCATGGGAGCACTTGTCAGTTTCCTTGAGACATCTCCTTATAGGAAACATTGCTATTTCTCTGTGAGGTTTTATTTTTCCTGAGCTCACTACAGAAATATTCTTGAAACGGGGACTGATATCATTCCAAGTCTACAAATATTTAGTGGTTATCAGACAAGTCATTAAATTTGCCTTCTGTTTAAGACGTGGCCCAGCAAAACTGGGAGTGCTGGAGTATATCTGTAACCCCATTGTGTAAGAGGCAGGGATAAGAGGACCCCAATTTCTAGGCCAACCTATGGTAGAAAAGCAATACCCTGTCTCAAACCCCAGTCAGCCAGCCAGCCAGTCAAACAAACCAAAAAATTTCCCTAAAGGAGCCCAAGGTGCACATGCTGATGGGCACTCAGATTGTGCAATGTGAATCCCCTCTTGGGCTCAGTGCTGCGAACCAGAAGCAGAACTTCTCTATGAAGTGGGTGCTTCCATGAATCAAAGCTGCCGTTACCTCCAGATGGCAACTTTAGGGGGTTTGGCCATGACAGGGTGGAGGCCACACTTAGCGTGGAAAGACTTATGATAACCTTTACGGAAGGTTTGTCTGAGGTTGCAGTATAATGTTAGCCTTTGGGACTGGGTATGGACCATTTCCTTACGTCCCCAGCAGAGAGCTCTGACCCTGTATTAACAGAAGACCTAAAACCTGCCAGTCTCGTGGCCTTAACGACTCCAAAGGAAGCAGTGAATAATGGGAAAGATTTCCCCGACTTGTCCCTCAGATTACTGGAGGACATTTAAAGAGACCACCTAGTCTGTAGATCTGAACGCTCCATAGATTTAAAGTGGTGCATGTGGTGATATGGAGAAGGGGAAAGGAAAATAAGAATTGAGGTTGCAATGAACATAATATTCTAGAAAGTTCCTTGCTGGGGAATACCTATAAGAGCTCCAGGAAAATGCCTCATGGAGAAGCTGAAGGCCAGGCCAGCCTTTGTAAGAGAGGAAAAAGTCAGGTAGCAAGAGTTCCTGGGAGTGAGCACATCTAAGCTGTGATACTTGCTTACTGTCACTCATGGAAAGTACAGGCCCATCTGAGGGTAGCAACCTGGTTGTTCCTCCCCTTCCTTTCTTGTTTGTAGTTTTACGAACTATGGAGAAGACTAAAAATACTATATTCTGAGTTAGGGAAGACCTTTTAGAAACAGCTCAGGCCTTTCCCAATTTCCTTCCAGCAAGTGTGTGTACCATTTCCGTAAGCTAGGGCTGACCATGGCCTTTGCCTCCCTCTCCTCGAAATGAGATCTCTTTCAAAGTTTTGCTCATAAGTAGGACCCACAAGACCTATAGCCAGGGATTCCCTTAGCTGTGACATATGTGGGCACAATTGAAAGTTCTTTTGTCTTGTGCATCCTTATATAGCCTTGTGGGGCTCCACTCACAACAGAGCCTAGTTCCTTTGTTCCTTTCTTCAGAGTCACATGTGATAAATCTGCTTCATGTAATTTGTTGCATAGCAATGTGTTTTGTCTCACCACACTCATACAACTTAATTACCAGTGAACAGTAAAACTGCTTTTAAACAAAAAATGTAGGAGGTCTGTTCTGGGCCATGGCAAGCTCAAGTCAGTATCTAAATCATTCAATGAGACAGCTTGGAGTAATGCCTGTTGGTGCTTTGGACAGCAAATGTATTAGATCTTCAAAGGAAATCTGAGGAAGCCAAGTGATGAGTGTCAGATTAAAGTTTCCAAGGTGGGTGTGGTGGTATATGCCTGTGATCTGAGTTACTAATGAGTCTGAGGCAGGAAAATGGAAAGTCAAGGGCTCTTGGGTTTCAGGGGGAGTTCAAGGCCATCCTGGGAAATTTAGAAAGACCCTGTTTCAATTTAACCATTAAAATAAGAATGGGGCTGTGATCAGTGTGAGAGTGTTCTATGAGATGAATGAGCAGTTTTAGATAGGTTAGTTCTGACAGAAGGATTTCAAGAGTAATTCCAAAGACAATAGGGATGCAAAATGTCTCATGATCAGAAGCAATAGAGGACTTGTTCCGCTGTGTTGGTTCAAGGGTACAAGAAATAGTGAGGATAGGACATTCCTGAGAGTCCCATGGATGCATGTGAATTTATTTGTGTGGCTACTTTTCTGTCAATAATTTCCAAATTCCTATCTTAGGAGAAAAAGTTGCAAAGTTCCTTCGTGGGAGAAATCCTCAAGTGCATCTCCTTTGATTTCCCCAGTGGTTCTATTTTCACCTTGACAACTACACATCTAATATGGAGGGTCTCTCCTTACCACGTGGAGTCTCACTTTCAAGAAGCAGTCCAAGAGCCAACGTAGGAAGCAAAATGGAACTTACAATCAAGAGATCACTTTTTCTATGTCGAATGTTACGTACAATGTGGTTTTATTTTCTGAAGGTTATAGATGGGCAAGCCAACAGCCTCTGGGAAAATAAGTCACCCGCTAACTTTCTGGGTTCAGGATATCGAAGTATTGTGGGCCATTTGGGGTCTGAGGCATCTTGACAAGTACAAAAGCCATTTCAGGGCAAACACTGGGGTGGTTTTGAATCCATTCTCATACATTTTTAGGTGGTAATTCAGGCTGGCTTTGGATTGCTTCTGTGTCTAGGTTTTCTAAATCAGGATCGCTATGTGAAAAATAGAGTCAGCACATTTTTGATTCATAAGGAAGAAACAAAATTAAAATGTCTACCAACATATGAGATTCTACTAAAGAGCCTGATTTGTGTTTTCAGTTTGCTCCTCCGGGGAGGAAAATTCCACAACTGTTGGAAGAGAGTTGCACAAGCTGGTGACGGCTTCCTGGGACCCTGGCAATGGACGTTAATGGGGAAGGCAGAACCAAATTAAAACAATGCGTGAAGGGATGTGGCTCATGTTAAGCTTGGTAGCTTGTAATTTAAAAAGACATTAAGGAAAAAAATTTATTGGTTGCAATTCTGGTGACACCTGCCCGTGTCATTCTCAGTATTAATTGAGTTAACATACTGTGCCCAATAAAGTTTTAACAGAGTGAAGCATGGCAGAACTGTAGGACCAGCAGGTTGCTTATTGGAGCTGCACAACCTGGCCTTTGTGCTGAGCATGGAATGATGGGTGATCAACTTTACATCTTCCCTCCAGCTGGGCTCTCAGAGGTGTGAAAGAGCTATAAGCCAGGTGACTAAGCAAATCTCATGCCCATTAATAGTGAATGAGTGCTTTCATAATTTTGGGGGAGGGTTAGTCACCAATTGAGAGACAGTAGGCAAGAAATTAATGGAAATAGTAAGGCTCTGTACAGAGTTTGTATTACAGTTCCATGAATATCCTCTTATTCTTTGGTAGTCCAGTATTAGCAGCAGGTTTATCTTGCACCCTGGTGTTGGGTTTAATTATTTGTTTTGGGGCATATCAGCATAAGTGATGGGGACAGAGGTTTGAAATATGCTGATTATTGAGCCTGCCCTTTTGTGTAATGATTATCTACATAAGATGAGATCTGCAGTGGGAGGTATAGACCTATAGTTTGTAGCCTGAAACAAAACCATCGTATTGAGAGATACCAAGACTGGCTGCAACACCTTACCTGAAGGTCCCTGAGAGTGGACATGAATGATGCTAGAAGTTTCTGATCATAGACTTTTTCTGTGATGTAGCTGGTGCAGACAGTCGAGTACAAATAGTCTATTTGTTGCTATCTGATGGAGGACAGTTATCTGTCTATGTTACTTTCATTGGTTAATTAATAAAGAAAACTGCCTTGGCCCTTTAAGAGAACAGAAAATTAGGTAGGCAGAGTAGACAGAACAGAATGCTGGGTAGCAGGAGTGGGGAGACGCTTCAGGCAGTCGCCATATGCAGTCGCCATGATTCTCCTCTCTGAGATGGATGCAGGTTAAGATCTCTCCTGGTAAGCCACACCTCGTGGTGCTACACGGATTACTAAATATGGGTTAAAGGAAGATGTGAGAATTAACCAATAAGAGGCTACAGATAATGGGCCAGGCAGTGTTTAAAAGAATACAGTTTCCGGGTAATTATTTTGGGTAAAGCTAGCCGGGTGGCGGGACTCAGCCCTCCGCTCCTTCTACAGCTATCTAGATGTATAATTCTGGAGATACACCCTGTGCCAGCCTTTTTTCTGTGTAACCAACCAGCTACCAAATCATGACATGTAGAATTCATATTAGTGATAAATGCTTGGCCTACCTTAGGCTTTCTGGCTAGCTCTTTTGATTTAAATTAACTTGTTCTCTTTATCTACCTTTTGCCTTGGGTCTTTTTTTCCTTTCTTCTTTCTGTATGCCTTACTTTCCTGCTTCCTCCAGTTTTGGGTGACTGCCTGGCTTCAGGCCCTAGATGTGTGTCTCTCTTTCTCCCTTGTTTTCTTCTCCTTCTTCTCTCTCTGTCTAGATTCCTCCCCCTATTTACTCTCTCTGCCTGACAACCTAGCCTATCCCTTTCCTGCCTAGCTATTTGCTAGTCAACATTTTATCAGATCAATCAGGTGCCTTAGGCAGGCAAAGTGAAACAAATGCAACACATTTTTACATAATTAAACACATATCCTTACATTGTTAAACAAATGCAGCATAAACAAAACAAACACACCTTTACACAGTTAAAGTAATACTCCACAGCATAAACAAATGCAACATATTTTTACATAGTTAAAGTAATTTCCACAGCACGCATTCTTTTTTTAGACCTTAGCTATCTTACCTGAAAAGTGAGCACTGTAATTACTACCACACAGGTTCACTGCATTCTCTATGCAGTAGCTGTATTGAGTGTTTATGTGACCTCCAAAATCCATGTTAAAACTTTGTCACCAATGTCATATAATTAAGAAGTGGGGTCTTTCAAAGTTATTCACTTGTGAGACTAGAGCTCCTATACATGAGATTAATGACTTTAAAAAAGTATGAGGGAGTTGTTGGTCCCAAATTTCCTTTCTATTGTTTACCAAGATGAGACAAGCCATCTCTAACACCGAATGTCTTGCTGGACTACACAGCCTCTAGAATGACAATTAATACATTTCATTCTTTACAATTTATCCACCCTAAGCTATTTTGATATAGCAGTAGAACAGTAACTAAGGCAGACATAATAACTAAGTGGCCTAATATCCATAGTTTACTGAGCACTTGGTAATACGTGCCTGGAGCTAATGCAGGTATTTTTGTCTATGTCATTTTGAGATTTATTCAACTCTAAGTGATTGTTATACTTCCCCCTACATATACATGCACGGTCTTCAATTTACAAATGAGTTTTCAGAGAAGGTAAATAACATGAGCAAAATTACAGCTCATAAGGTGCAGATTGGGCTTATTTTCCTAGTTTCCTTATCTTGTGGCTTTTTTAAAAGTAGGCTAAACTGTTTCATCCATCTTTCTGAACTACAACTACTGTCAGAATAGTATGCTGTGGTTAATGAAATATTTTCACATTATGGCATCTGATATTTTGAGAAATAAAGTTAGAGATATAGGCATGTAGTTCATAAAAGATTAAAATTTTTCTTTTCTTTTATCTGGATTCTAGGAAGATCACATCAGAGTCAAAAAAGTCAGGTCACCCGCAGTCAGAGGATAGATGTGGAGAATAGATGTGATCTCTTTAGCATCATTTAGAGAATACCCTCTTAGAAGGAACAAGTCCCCAGGGCTAGGTTTCCTTAGAATGGTAGAGTTTCCTTCCTCAAAAGTGGGCTGTCACTCTTGGGGGATGAGATGAGAAACTCTGTGTTCTTGTGTCAGAGAACGTATTCAGACCTTCTTGAAAAAAAAGCTTTTAGAGCCCTAAAAGATATACATCTTGCTAAGAGTGAGAGGAAGATGGATGAGCGGTTCCAGGTCTAAGAGTCAAAGGGTGGTGAATCAAGAGGAAGCTAGTGACCCTGGGGCCAGATGGAAAAGTAGGACTACCAAGTATGTGTCTGTCATGGATTGCATGTAATTGGCCCCCATATGTTCATAGGGAGTAGCTCTATTAAGAGGTGTGGTTTTGGTAGAGAAGGTGTTACTTTGTGGGAGGAAGTATGTCATTGTGGGTGTGGGCTTTGAGGTCTCATATATGCTCAAGTCATGCCCAGTGTCTCAGACCACTTCCTGTTGCTTATGGGTCAAAATGTAAGAATGCCCAGCTCCTTCTCCAGCAACAAGTCTGCCTGCATGCTGCCTTGCTTCCTCACATGATGATAATAGGCTAAACTTCTGAACAATTAGTGAGCCACCCCAAATAAATGTTTTTCTTTAAAAGAGTTACTGTGATCTGGTGTCTCTTCACAGTCATAGATACCCTAACTAAGGTAGTGTCCTTCTGAGGACCACAGGTATATATCAATAGACATAGCTACCAAAAGCTCAACTTGGGGCATCATTAGCTGAGGTTAGCTTTGAAGGATCCAGAGTTTGCCTTTCTTGAAACATCTCTGTAGTGATTCTGGAAGCTGGAACAGTGAAGAACCACAGAGGTGGATGCACCAAAGCTCTGGTAAAGGGCCAAGTGCAATAGAGAAACTATAGCAGACTAGTTGACTAATCAGACTATTTCCACACCTTTGAGTGAGAGAATACTTTTAATGACCTTTTAAATCTCTTGGATTTCTTTAAAAATAGCTTAATTATCAATTATTTGAAAGATTCATATATATATTTACAACTTACTTTCATCATATCCATCCCCACTTCCTTTCCAAGTCCTCCTAGATGCCTCCTCACAACTGCCATGCCTCCCTAACAGCTTCATGTCCTCTTCCATTAGCTCACTGAGTCCAGTCAATGTTCTTCATATGTGCATGGGCAGAGGGTCATTCACCAGAGTATGGGCAGCCTAATATGAGCCCAATCCCTGAAGAAAATTGACTCTCTGCTCCAGCTGCTGAAGCTTCTGAGATATGGATGGGGCTTTGTAAAATGTCCTTTCTATGCTATAAACCCATTTGGCCCTCAGCCAAATGATGGTGCCACTTATATTTATGGCGGGTCTTCCAATTTTAATCAACCCAATCTAAAAATTCTCTTACAGATATGCCCATGGGTTTGTCTCTTAGGTGATTTGAGATCCTATGAAGCTGATAATGGATCTTAACTTTCACAAAATTTAACGCAAAGTATTCTTTTTCCATACAGACACGTGCATCAAGAGAAGCTGACATTACCTCCAAGGGCAATGGTTTCCCTTCTTGCCAGTGGTGGCTCAGTGTTGGCAGAGGCCGTTAGTTCATTTCCCAACTGCGCTGATTTGAAATAATCACACAGAAACTATATTATTTGCAATACTGTTTGGCCAATAGCTAAGCGTATTTTAACTCTTATATCTTAAATCAACCCATTTCTATTAATCTGTGTATCTCCATGTGGCTGTTGCTTACCAGCAAGGCTCCAGTGTGTCTGTCTCCTGTGTGTTGCTACATGGCATCTCTCTGAGTCTGCCTCTATATATCTCTTTTAGCCTGGCTTTACTCTGTTAAACCATTGGCTGAAAGCAGCTTTTTTATTAACCAATTGCAATAAAACACATTCACAGCATACCTCCCCCTTTTTGTCTAAAATAAAAAGGAAGGTTTTAACTTTAACATAGTAAGATTACATATAACAAAACAGGCATCAAGCAAGAATTACAGTTACAATATTTATATCTCCTCTACCTCTTATCATATCTAAGGAAAGCTATAATTATTATTCAACACCATCAAAGACTCCAGAAGGATATAAAATTATCTAAGTAAACAGGAAGTGCATTGCAAGCAACTTCCAAAACTCTAGAATTGACAGAGAAATTTCGCTGCCTGGAAAGTACCCAAAATTCTTTTGTAATATAGGGACACTCATGGTCGGCATACAGGCCCATAGTATCTGGCAGACTTTTCCATGAAGCAGGAAATTTGAAGATCTCTTCTGTCTTGTAATGACAAAGTCCATTAGTTGCTTTCTTCTGTGTCCTGCAGAATGTCTGGCAGTCTCTTTCATGAGCAGGAACCCTGAAGGGACTGTCTTACCTTCTTTAGGCAGCTTTAGCAGTCATTTTTCAGTGGTCCCTGAAAGTACAGTCAAACAGTTCAGGCAAGAGCAGTTTCTTGCACAAATGGCTAACAAACTCCATAAGGAGCCCCTTCAATGTCCATCTTCCTCTTGAAGTAATTGGTGCTGTCAGGAACAGATGTGTCTCATTATCATGAAAAGTCTAAGTCCTTAAAACATTTTAAATTCCATATTCCAAAAGTCTTTGAAAGTGTTGAAGTTTATCTATCTGACTGAAATATATCTCTCGATATCTAGAAAATCTAACATGACTAGAATCTTGAATATTATAGATGACTCTATTAACATATATTTCTTAATTATAAATTACATTTTTAAATGAGCTACACAAACACAATACCTTAATCAAGAGCAGAAATATACATATAACAAAATTGTCCTAAAATTTGTATCAATAGATCAAGATCCATACCAATCAAAGCATTCATATCTATAGCATATCCCTCTTTAAATGTAAACAAACATTTATAAACAATCATTTTGGGAATTTGGGCATAGTTCTTTCCAAACTGCTTTCTGCTTTTTATTGGGCAAAGTAATTTTTGGTGGTGTTTATGGAAACCTTTTAGGAGGTTGTGGTCCATTAAATCACATTAGTCTGGAAGGAATCCACAGCTTCTCATCCTCCATGAAAACAGAAGCAGAACCCCTTCTTTAAAATAATAAATCTTTAGACCCAAATTTTGAAGTCAAGATATGTAGATGGAACGGCGGGGCTGCGTCCGGCCACCTGGCTAACTTTACCCAAAATAATTACACGGAAACTGTATTCTTTTAAATACTGCCTGGCCCATTAATTTCAGCCTCTTACTCACATCTTGATTAACCCATATTTAATAATTTATATAGCACCATGAGGGGTGGGTTACCAGGAGAGGTCTTAACCTGCGTCAGTCTCAGAGAGGAGAAGCATGGCGACTGCATATGGCGACTGCCTGAAGCGTCTCCCCAACTCTGTTTCCTTTTTCCCACAATTCTGTTCTGTCTATCCCACCTACCTAATTTTCTGTCTCTTAAAAGGCCAAGGCAGTTTCTTTATTAATAATGAAAGTAACACATAGACACTCCTCAATCATTTCCCCTTTTTCTGTTTAAACAAAAAAGAAAGGCTTTAACTTTAACATAGTAAAATTACATATAACAAAACAGTTATCAAGCAAGAATTACAGTTACAATATTTAGATCTATTTTATCTTTTATCATAACTAAGGAAAGCTATAACTATTGAACCATTCTTCAATTCCATCAAAGATTCCAGAAGGATATAATACTACCTAAGTAAACAAGACATATACAACTTTCAAACTCTAGAAATGACAGTCATCCAAAGTTCCTCTGTACCATTGGGGCATCCATCTTCAGCCTTCAGGCCCATAGTGTCCAGCAGACATTTCCATGAAGCAGGAAATTCCAAAGACAGTTCAGTCACTTTCTGCTGTGTCCCCGAAAGACCATCTCACCATTAGGCAAGTTCAGCAGTCCTTTCTCTGTGGGTTCTTTGTGTTCAGTTTATGCAACAGTCCAGGCAAGAGCAGTTTCTTGCCCAAATGGCTATCAAACTCCATAAGAAGCCTCTTCAATGCCCATCTTCCTCTTGAAGTAGATTGGTGCTGCCAGGAGCAGACGTGTCTCATTGTCATGAAAAACCCTAAGTTATTAAAACATTAAATGCTGCATTCTGCAGTCTTTGAAAGATATGAAGAATGTCTAACTGAAATATATCACTATATATCTTGAAAATATAACATGACTACAAGCTTGACTATTAATTATGATTATCCATTAACCTATATTTCCTAATTATACATTACATTTTTAAAAATGAACTACACAATCACAATAGCTTAATCAAGATCAGAAATACATATACATATAACAAATTGACCTTAAAATCCATACCAATATAGATTATTCATATCTATATCATATCCCCCTTTAAATGTAAAAGAACATTTATAAACAATATTTGGGAATATGGGCACAGTTATTTTTCTCCAAACTGCTTCCTGCTGAATGGGGGCACTGTTAATAAGATCTTTCATGGTGTAACCTCTGTGCCAGGTTCATCTCAGTCGGCAGTTGAGTGAAGTAATTTTTTGAGGGTGTTCACAGCAACCTTTCAGGAGGGTGTGGTCTATCATACCATATTGGAATAGAAGCAATCCACAGGGTATCATCCTCTGTGAAAACAAAAGAAGACCCTCTTTTCCAAAGCATCATGTTCTTAGATCCAAATTCTGAAGTCATACCATTAAGATGTCCATTCTGGTCTAGCCTGGCAGCCCATATAATGAAACGTCTCTTTGTACTTAGCTCCTTTACAGTCCAAAATTTCAAAGAAAACACAATAAAACACATAATTCAGACTCTCTGTGAATTTTCCATTTTTACATGGCTTATTTTTACTCTTTCACTTTACTTTATTCTGTCTCTTTAAAGACTTTACCCATTTTTAAGGCATTAACTTTATTTTTTATATATTTATTTTTTCTCTCTCTCAAGCCTGCGGACAGTCATCCAACATTGTGACCAATATAAAAGTCTTTTATGTCTGAATCTGTCCTATTGTGAATCTGTAATTTTTTACTATCCAGGAGCATTTTGTTTTGCAGTTTTAAATCACTAAGCACTTAAGAATCTAAGCTGTGACATGCCTAGGTCAAAAACAGGTAATGTGAGTTTGCCCCGCCCAGTCCAACATGGCGGAGCCGCTTGTGACTCTGAATCTGTTGCACCTCTGAGCTGCAGAGCCACTGGGCTGTTCTGGATGTTGGCTCCACCTCTCTCCGATTTCAAAATGGAGGATGTACCATTTTCTACTAGCTCTGGGGCCGCCAGGTAGGAGCCGTACTCAGAACTTTAACTCTGAGACTGAGCGCCTGGCACAAAAACTCTTTTCATCCAAGTTATAGCCAAATCTGACATGCAGAGCACTGAGCAGTCTGAAAACATCTCTCTGTATTGTGGCAGGAATCCGCCATGCTCTTCCACCTGTCTAAGCCTGATTCTGCTGTCTGCCCAGATGCAGGCAGGGAGCGCTGAGCCATTGGCCGGGTCTCAGAGCACTCTCCTTCCGATCCCGAGGGGGAACACAAATATCCAGTCCCATAAAAGCCATTGAAATGCTTTAAAGCCAGAGTTTGCACTGGCGGCACAGCGCAGGAAGCTGCATTTTAAAACTGCACTGGTTTTTTCCTGTTATGGCGGCTGAGTCAGGGAAATTTCTCTGTGGCATGCCAGCAAACAGCAAAAAGCTGTGTTAAAGTCTCTCTCTCTCTCTCTCTCTCTCTCTCTCTCTCTCTCTCTCTCTCTCTAAGCTTTCTCAGGTTGTTAAGTGGATTTAGTCCATCATGTTGGGCGCCAATCTGTAGAAATGAATGGAGGACTGCGTCCCACCACCCAGCTAGATACCCTTAAAATACATATGTTGGTTTAGCTTAGCAGCTCATACAATGAAATGTCTCTCTGTACTTAGCTCTTCACAGTCAAAAAATTCAAAGAAGACACAATAAGATACATAATCCTGACTCTCTGTGTATATTCCATCTTTACATGGTTTCCTTTTCTTACTCTATTACTTTTTCTACAAGTTTACTCTGTCTCTATAAAGACTGTTTTATTTTTAAAAAATCATCTGCTTCTTTTTATAACTCTGTAGTCTTTTTCTTCTCTCTCCCAAGCCTATGTACATTTTTGAAACACACTGTGACCCATTTAGAGGTCTTTTTAATCCGAATCTGTCTTTATTGCACTTTTAAAATGCTAAACAGTATAGCTTGGACTAAGGCTGCTTTGCTTTTTCATTCCACCCAGTTTAACATGGCACAGGTCCATTCACCACCTCTGTAAACAATGCTCACTATTCCATTTTCAGCACCAGACTGAGCTCCCAAGGTCCAAATGAGGAGCAGAAGAAGGGAGAACATGAGCAAGGAAGTCAGGACTGCTAGGAGTGCACCCACCCACTGAGATGGTAGGGCTGATCTAATGGGAGCTCACCAAGGCCAGCTGGACTGGGACTGAACAAGCATGGGATAAAACCGGACTCCCTGAACATGGTGGACAGTGAGGGCTGCTGAGAAGCCAAGAACAATGGCACTGGGTTTTGATCCTACTGCAAGTACTGGCTTTGGGGGCCCTAGCCTGTTTGGATGTTCACCTTTCTAGACCTGGATGGATGGGGGAGGACCTTGGACTTCCCACAGGGCAGGGAACCCTTACTGCTCTTCGGACTGGAGAGGGACGGGGAGGGGATGGGGGAGGGGGAGGTAAATAGGAGGCAGGGAGGAGGCAGAAATTTTTAATAAAAAAATAATAATAAAAAAGAAAGTAGCACTCTGCTCACAAACCCCATTTAAATGCTGGGCCTACTGAAAGAGGCAGAGTTCATGCTAGCAGCACAGACCAGGAAGTCACTGTTTTGAAACCACACTTTTTTTTTGCTATTGCTGAATCAGGAAGACCTCTCTTAAAGGAGCTGTGGCACACTGCCAAGAAACAGATCAAGAAGCTGTGTTACTCTGTTTTTTGTTTTTATGTCTAGAATTCCTTCTGAAACACTCTTAGGTTTTGAGTGGACTTAGTTGGCCATGTTGGTGCCAATTTGTTGGCAGAGGCCACTTGTTTGTTCCCAGCCACCTACATCAGTGACCTTAAATAATCACACAGAAACTATATTATTTAAAACACTGTTTGGCCAATAGCTTAATATTATTGCTAGCTAGCTCTTTTATTTATTTTTATTGATTTTTGTTGAGCTCTACACTTTTAGCTAGATCTTATATCATAAACTAACCTATCTCTGTTAATCTGTGATTAAATGCGGAAGCATCTGAGCTTAAAACCTGTGCTAAGGCTGGAGATGATAGAGCAGAAAGATGCATGATTCTCAAGTTGTTTTCATAATATCACTGGCTGCTGTCACCCAGTCCCCAGGCCCATCGTATATCTGTATAGACAAAGCATCTCTTCATTATTGCATTTTAGAACAGCACAGATCGTTATTTGCATTAAAACAGTTATAATTTATTCTTACATATTATGAAAGCTGTTTTCTGGAAGATATCTGAGAGGCAGACTTGTGAGTGTTCACAGTGAAATTCACTAAGAAAGACTCACAGAACTGCAGTTTCACACACAGAAACCTCCCTCATCCATCTCTTCCCCCTTCATTCTCTTTCCCCCATCCTTTTCTTCTTTCTCTTCCATCCTCCCCCTTCTCAGTATTATTTCACCTTCTCTTCATCCTTCTCTTTATATTGCTCCTTCTCTGTCTTCTCACTCCTCTTCTTCCATCATCCCCCTACTCCATGCCCCCTTTCCTCCTCTTAATCCTCCCTGTCCATTCTCCTCTTAGTTCATGCCCTCCCTCAGCTTCCTTTTCCTCTCTTTCTTCCTTCTCTATCTTCTTCCTCCTTCTTGTGGTATTAACTATTTCTCCTTCTGGAAAATTATTTGTTTTGAACAACATTTTTCTCTTCCTGTCATCTTCTTGGGAAACTTTCTGAATCTATTTAGCCAAGTGCTTGTGCCAATGTTATCATCCCTATCCTGTATCTTGCAAGGGGCTGGCCACTTGACTCAGGCTTTGCCAATTGTAATACTTCAGTTTCCCTATCAGTGATTGTCTCTGGTTGAGAGTAAGCAACAGTTCAAATACTTCTTTGTGTCTTATATATTTAGAGCTACAGAAGGTTGCATCCAGAACTGGGATCAAAAGCAAAAAGGAAATGATTTTGGAACTATTCTGGCAGCATTTGCTGTGGTCAAACACCCCAATCATCAAGATGAGCTTGGTAATTTATAGATGGAGTCAGTTAAGAGTGTCAGACTTGGATAACTAAACACTGCCTGTAGGAAAATTACAGACAGCAGGGAATTTGCATATCAGTGCCAAGTACAGGATAAAATCAGGCTTCCCATCCAACTTCACGTTCCCCCCTTTCAAACAAAAACAAACAAAAAACAAACCCAAAAACCATGTAGATGAAAATCAAAACAAAAACAAACAGAAAAGCAATAAGACAAAAAATGTCAAAACAAAAATATAAAACAATGAAACAAATTCCACACACACACACAAACAAACCAATAAACCCACAGAGTTAATTTTTTTGTTGGCCAACTATTCATAGATATAGGAGAGACTCAGATATCTTATTCAGCTATGTATCAATTGGGGCTTTAAGTAATTGTGGGGCTGGCTTGTTTGAAACTTTTTAGGGTAGTCAACATTTTGGAAATATTGTTGAGAACTAACATTTCTATCTTGATCCTGATGTCTGTAGAGAAGACTTGCCTATGAGAAACTCAGATTTCTGTGTCACAGTATAGAGGTAGACTTATTATTCTTCATGCAGTCTTAGTCTTTACTCTTAAGATCTTCAACTGATTGAATGAGGCCCTCCAACATTGTGGTGGATGATCAATTCTACCAATTGCAAATGTCTCCCCAATCTAAAAAAAAAATCTCTTCACAGTAGCATCTGGATGGTTGTCTGAACATTTAGGTATCTTACCTAAGTTAAGCTCTCACATAAAACTATCCATCCAACTCTTAACCACTGGAAACTATCCTTGAGTGAGTGGACACAAAAAAGAGAAAGATAAGCATTCTGCTTTGTGTGCTTTATACAATATTTCAGAAATGCAGAGTAGTTTCCTCAGTGGCTGTCTAGATAGGTCATGCTGTCTCTCCAAAAGTATTAAAATAGATTATTGTAAAAACAAGGCCATTGTCTTTACTGCTAGGGCTTGAACTCAGGACTTTGTGCATGCAATGCAGGTATGTTATCACAGAGCTACAGCCCTAATCTTTCCAGTTCAGTTATTTGTTTTTATTTTATTTTATTTTATTTTATTTTATTTTATTTTATTTTATTTTGCTAGAGAGTCTCACAAAGTAGCTCTAGCCGGGCTTAAATTCACAACTCTTGTCTCAGCCTTCCAAATGTTTGCTTATGGTCTTGTACTAATGTGTTTGGTGTCCGCATCATTGTTAAGAACTGGATATTAACGACATAAACTCAATATAAATTTATTAGGTTTGTGTTGCACCTAATGAGTAGTTGGAGGGGGTGGAGAAGAATTGTTAATAACATCACCCAAGATAGTTTGATCAATGTTAAGTATTTTATGACTGTGTTATATAAAAAGATGCAAAAACGAATAGCCTAGGTAATGATGCAACTATTTTACTTAAAAGTTACAGATTGTGCCTCACTATGATTCCCAAACTTTTCACGTATAAAGACTTCCTTTGAATGTAGACAAACACACAAACTCTTTTAAAAATAATGATTATAGCTTTAGTTTTTATCAAGAGAAGCAATACTCTTTGCCCTAAATGTCATTTTACAGATTTGAAAAAGCCATTTCTTTTTTTTCTTCTATTTTCACTTAAATCTTCATAAAGCTCAAACACCAGCTCAGAAGACCCTCTGCTCTGTGATGTCCAGATAAAATCAACTCAGATTCATTGGCAATATCAATCCCTTCCTAGGACTGAGCACCAGGAACCTGACTGTAGGAACAGCTGTGTTGATGGGAGCATATCCAGGCCAAAGCTTCCTGCAGTTCTGGTTCTCCTGTAAACTTCATCATTCTCTTCTGCCCTGTGTTGTCCCAGACAAAAACATCAGCACCTGTATTTGAGAAGTACAAGTACAATCTTAGTTGTTAAAGCAATAGTATGTAATAAACTTGAACACAGAAGGATCATGGGAGGTTCAGTGCAGCAACTTTGGAGGAGGTATCATACAATGTTTATGCTAGGTTTTATGTTTCACCAGTTAACTGTGCTCCTGTCAACCCAGTTTTCTAGCTACGCTGTACCTTGTCTGTTCCTTTTGCCACACAGGAACCAAAGCAATGTCTCTTATTATTTCATTGATCACCTCTCTATTCTCTTGATTCTTGTTTCTACTCATTCCTCCTTCACTGCATCTTCTACCACAAAGACTTATCAAAACATTATATAATTCCATTCACAAATATATAATATAATGTGTTTAGTTATCAATGAAGCAAATTTAATTTAAAATTAATATTATCAATACCAATGAAAATATTTTTGCCAACAATGTCACTTTTCTTCCTAAATGAAATTTTGCTACTAGTTTTCAAGGCATAGATCATGTGGCATAAAAATTTATTTACTGAAAGATTGCTTTTTGCCAGAGACTATTTTAGGTGGTGAGTATATGCCAGTAAAGGAACAACACTTGTGTGTTTGTGGAGAAAAAAGCATCTCAGTATGTTATATGGAAAAACTCCAATATGAGAATCATAAAGGAATAAAGGATTTGAATGGGAGTTGTTATTTCGCATGGAGGGTTACATAGAAAATGACATCACCAGGAGGGAGGAAATCAATCATATTGAGAACTTAGGCAAGAGTGTTCCAGAAAGAGGAAATAGCAAGTGCAAAGGAGCTGATGTAGAAATTTACTTAGCTCTTTTGAGGGAGCCCCAAGTCTAGCATGGTTAGAGCAAAGCAGGGGTGGTGTGGGGTGTGAGGGAAGCAGTTCATATCCCAAGGAACTATGTACACACTGGAAAGAGTTGTGTTCTAGTGGTGATGAGATAGGAAAGCCTCTCAATCATTTGGAGTTAGAGGAAGCAAACTGACTCCTGGTTCTAGAGGAGCCCTCTGGTTGGTATTAGAGAGTAGATACTTAAAGGCCAAGGACAAAACTAGAGGGATGAGTAGGCAAGGAAGCAGTTACCATCCAGACATGAGTCAAAGGTCATTTGGCCTGGAGGATTGTGGTGGTGATGGTTGGATTCTCTGTATTTTGCGGTAATGTAAAATATATATATATATATATATATATATATATATATATATATATATATATATATATATATATATACATACACACACACACACACACCTTGAAGGTACACACACAAACACACATACACACATATACACACATGCACACATCTTAATGACATAATGTTCTGACTTGTGGTCAGAGGAAGAAATTATAGACACAACACAAGATTTTGGAATGAGGTCCTTGAAAGATGGTGTTGCCACTACTAAGTGGAAAGGTCTATGGAACTAGGATGATTAGAGGAAGATTAGATACTTAGGTTTGAGCCGCGTTGGTTTATAGACACTTGAATGGAGAGGTCAGTCTAAGAATGCAGTGTTCTTGGCCCAGGTTCAACAGGCAGGCTTTAGTTAGAGCTGCAGACTTGGGATCTACCTAAAATTGATGACATAAAAAACATAAGGTCAATTTTAAAAGCTATTTATTTATTTATTTATTTATTTATTTGGTTTACAGTGTTCTGGTCTGCATGTGTCCCTGCAGGCCAGAAGAGGGCACCAGATCTCATTACAGATGGTTGTGAGCCACCATGTGGTAGCTGGGAATTGAACTCAGGACCTCTGGAAGAACAGTCATGCTCTGAACTGTCTCCCTGGTCCCCTCATAAGGTTAATTTTTATATCACCTGGAGAATGACCATACCTCGGGAAGAATTTAACGGGGTGGGCATTCCAATTCAGAAAGGTTAGAGAGATGGGAACAAGCTGGCAAACGAGTGGCTATTTGTCCCTTTTCTTTTTCAGAGTGTGTGTATTATTCACATGTGTATATCATTCAGTATACCAAAGTACATGGGTTGAAAGCCCTTATTCTGTAAATCAAATTTTATTTTATTATTATTTTAATATGATATTGAAAATTTCACACATGTATACAACGTATCGTGATTATGTGCACCTTTACTTCTCTCCTAGACTCCCCTCCTAGTTACATCTCCCTTCTAACATCATCCCCTCCTTTTTAATTAAGCAATTAATTAGCCCACTGAGTCCAATTAGCAACATGACCATTCCGCAAAGCCAAGCCACGAAGTTCCCCTCTAAGGCTATGATCTTTCCAGCCATGGGTTTTGCCCTTGTTTATAGCACCAGACAAACTCCCCCTGTAGAGTAGTCTCCAAATCTAATCAAGAAAGCGGCTTGTTATCTCCATAAACAGTCTCAGCACTATTGTACCAGTGGGGGTATATCTTGCTTTGCAGGTCAGTATTGCAACATGCAGGGTCCAGTACTGGATAAGGCCACTGAAGTCATTTTCCCCTTAGCAACTATTATAGCTATTCTATAGGGAGGGAGAGCCTTGTCAGTTCAAAATTGATCTCTTCACATCCTGGAACTAAACTGTAATGTCTTTAACAGTAGATGAGAGAACTTTTGATTTATCATAAAGACACAATAATATTCATCCAGGAAATACAAATAAGCATATTAATGAATGACTTCACCATCTTTTCTCCAAGCGTGGAGCCAATACTTATTTATTTTATTTTGATTTTCAGATGTTAGTACCCTGAAATGTAGTTCAAACTACAGAAGGAGGATCCCCCCTTCTCTCTGTGTATGTGTGTGTTGTTTTAGCCTTCTTCAGATTCAGGGTGACTTGTTAAGGCTCTGCATATTAAAAACCTTCTGGAATTCTTTGAGCAAACAGTGGGAGATTTTTATTTATTGTGGTAGTTGTGGGGAACTGATAGGAACCAAGCTCAGGCAGCTTATACCTATAGACTATGGTCAATAAGTAGATGAGAACCCTCTCTTTCCTCCCTCCACATTTCTAACTCCTCTCACAGGAAGGGAAACACACATCAGCGTGCCCCTGCCTGAAGGACTGGGAGGAACTTTTTGTCATTTCCCGCTTCCTTCCTTGACCCGTTTCTTGGGATAATAAATGACTAATAAGGTTGTTCCAAGATTCAAGTGGGACCTCTCAGTCTCCTAGAGCCAGATTCTGCTCTATTGCTCTGTCTTGGAGTCATTGTTTTCAAGAGGTTAAGCAGTCTTTACTGTGTTCACCAGTGCTAAGTGCCCAGAGAGAGCCTGCTCCTACTTAAGCCTAGACTTTCTCTGACCTCTGCTGTCTGTGCAGTCAAGAAAGTAAATTCAGAGCTGAGGTAAGTGCGGAACCCTGCCTTGGTTTCCTACCTGGTATACCAGGAATAAAGCAGACAAACTAGCCTGAGGAGGTTTTGTAACTTCTCCTGGTCTCAGTGGGATAGAACTTGAAGAAGAGAAGTTTGTTTGTTTGTTTATCTATCTATCTATCTATCTATCTATCTATCTATCTATCTATCTATCTATCTATCTATCTATCTATCTATCTAGGAATCTGAAGTATAGAATGTCCCCCTTAGCCACAATGGTTTCAACTAGCATTTAGAAGCTCAGGTTAAAGGATATACATTCCAGATAATGCCTTATGATTGGGATAAGACTTGAAAAGCTGAAGCTATAGGAAGGGATTTTTCTCTGTGAAAAAATTGAATAAGAGTTGGGAAATATTTACCAAGAGCATTTAAATTTAAAGAACAGAGATTATGTATCTAGGTTGAGGTAGTTATGATGGGATATATGCCAGCCAAAACACTGAGGGAAAGGGGCTGGGGTGTGGCTGGGTGAGGAAGGCAAATAAAGAGGCTTCAAGAGAAACAGAGAGGTAGAGAATGGAGGGCCTGATGGAGGGAGTCACTGCTTTCTGGGGCTCTTTCAGCTTTGTTGCTGCTGAGGTATGTTTACACATCTCTTCCCAGGTGGGACATGGTGGACTATTTACCTCCAAGTCCCTTTTTACTTGAATTCGTCCAAGAGGTTTCAATGCTTTTTTAGCAACTTGAAACTGTTCACTGAAGCACCTTTCAAGCAAAATGGACTAAGAGCTTGAGCAAAGCCAGAGCAATTGCATTCACCTCTAAGCAAGACCATCAGTCAGGATTCATCTAACTTCTGTAAAAGGTGAAGTTAGCAACTGGAAAGCTACACAAACAACAGTTTCCCTGCGCTGACTCTTGCTCCCTCTGCATTCTCCTTCATTGCTTTCTCCATGCATGTAAGAGCTCCGTGAACGTTTAATCCATAGCAAACTGAATTCTAATGATTAAGTGTAATCACTGTATTTATAAGATGTTGTCATCTGAAAGAGCGATGCTAAATCACTGGGCACTTGAAGATTGTGCGTGACCCCCTCTGACCTTCCACTTCATATCAGTCTCAACGCAGCAGCCTGATGTGTGGCCCCTGACAGGCGTACACAGTCACAGCCATCGGCACTTCACTTCACGCCCGTAACAGGGCTTCGTGATCACCGGATGTGTGAGGTTAGCTGCACATCTGTAGGTGATCTTAGCTAGCACTGTAGAAAAGCTGTCAGTATCGAAATCCACAGCAATGAAGCAAAAGTTTGAAAGGACAGTAGGAAGAGTCGGGAGCAATAACATGTATTTTGTGCCAGACACTGTTTATAGTTACTCACAAAACTATGTTCTCTTTTCATTCTAAAGCACATTCTTTGCAGTTACGTGGGACTGTATGACTACAATGCTAGGTTGGTGATGGTTGCTAAGTGAGACTGTGGCTCTGGCACACCTCGTGTGAGTGATTCTGTTCCTGGCACTCAAATTATAGTTGGAATGGGAGGATCCCAAGACCTTAGGGGTCAATGAAATCCCCAGATGAAAGAGTTCTCAGTTCACAAATGACCCATGTTCTCAGAGCTAAGCCATCTTGTTCTGTTTCATGAGAAATTGCCTCTTGTGTTGAACCTCTAACAATTTAGCCTTATTATATTATTTCCAGCACTCCATTGGCTGCCATCAACAACATATTTCTCTCATGTCATCATAATAATTGCACATGGGAAAATCATCTGGAAAATATGGGAGCTGGAGATGAGAGTATATGGAAGAAGTGGAAGCAGTTCACAGGGAACCTGAAAAATCCCCACAGACTCATTCTAAACTTGTGTTCCCCAGATGGTAGCACTGTTGGAGGCTTTAATGGATGGGGTCTACCTGGCAGAAGTATGTCTAGGTGGTATTTGGTGGTTATAGCCTGACTTCTGGTTCTGCTTGTTCTCTGCTTGCTGGTCTCTGCGTGAAATGAAACCGTAACTATTTTGCCCATTCTTTAGTTTCTTAAGAAAATATTCCCAGGAAGACAGCCAACCCGGAAGAAGTAGAGCAGAAGGATGGCAGAAAGGGGGGTCATGAGTCATGATTTGAGCAGTAGGCTTTGCTTACATATGAATCCCTTGGAACGACAGCTTGTGCGCCGCCTGTGGAAGTTTGCCTTCTGTTGCTTGTAGCTGAAAGCCTTGGCTAGGGCAAGGAGAATTGCCTATAAGTGAAGTGTTTGAGGAAATCTCAGCTTCTTGCTTTATAAGCATTTGTATTTAATTAGGTGCAGTGTGAAAGACTGGGTAGCTGCTCATGGGAACTCCAGATTTGGTGACCCTGGGATTGGTTTCATGAATCTCTTTCAATTTCTAAATCCTTGAAGTGCTTGCTTCAGTAGTAACTTGATATTGTGTCTTGATATTTCTCTATTTTCTAAAATGATCTGGGCCCGTTCCTGCCCTTGCCATTTTCCTCTAAGCTTGCCTTCTCTTTCCAGCCCCTGAGCAGCAATAAATTAAAGCATCAATAAACACATTTCCCCTCAACTTCTGTTTCTACTTGCCAGAAGTCATTTCTCCATGGTTGACAGTTAGCAGGCATAAATCCAGCATGGAATACGCTGTAGAGTTATTGATTTTTATGTGATAATAGTAATAGAAATTTATTAAACTACCACACTGTTTTGGGACCTAAGCCTTTCTTGTAAAGATTACTGTCTCCTCAGGACAACAGCTAGGCTTCTTGTGAGAGCCCACACTAACTAAAATGTAAATCTCTAATCTTATTTGAAGTTCAACATTCTCTACAACCTTTCCAGTTTATTTCTGTATCTGTCTTTTACTTAGGTTGTGCTCTTTGTGTTCCCAGGGCATGCACCTCACATTTCTGTTTGCTTGTTTTTACTTATGTGTTTTTCTTGCCAGTGACTCCCATTCTCTGGTCTTCTCACACATCCTTAACTTCTAGGTCAAGTTTATATCCCCCTTTCTTATATGACTTGCTTTAATAGTCTCATCTGGAGTGAATCTTCTTGGTAGGTACTTGGCAGCCTGTTGTATGTGTTCCTCCCTTTGTATGTGTTGGCATGTTTGTGTGTGTGTGCAGGCACATGTATGTGAATGAAGATGTGCGTGGAAGTCAGAAGTCAAAATCAAGTGTCATTTTTCAGAAACCATCTACCTTTTTTGTTGTGACAGAAGTTCTCAGGGTTCCAAGACTCACTGATTAAGCTTGGCTGGCTGGCAAGGGCAGAAAGCCCAAGCTTACTTCTTCAGCTGGTAGTGTGTGTGTGTGTGTGTGTGTGTGTACACATACACAGGTGCCTCTTTTCACACACACACAGATCAGAGAAGAATATCAGGTATCCTGCTCTATTGCTGTCACACTGCACACAAGGGTTTCCCACTTGGGACTCTCCACTCCCAAGCTCACCATTTTGTCTAGGCTGTATGACCATAGCCTTCTAGTACCCACTTGTCTCTACCCAACAGTGCTGAGGTTATGGGCATGTCCAGCCTTCTCTGATTTCCTTGTTGTTACTGTCCCCAACTCAGCAAGTTGCATACCAAGTGTTCCGACACACAGACTCGTCTCTGCCTAGCTTTGATGAGGGTGCCGGGTCTCAGCTCATGCCCTCATATTTGTGCAGCAAGGCTTTTGCTGGCAGAGCTCTCTCCTCAGCCCGTTATGCCTATTTGTTCTCTAATTTTTAAAAAATCAACCACCACCCTCACTATGTTCCTCACCACAACCCTGACCTTCGTGACTCCCACAGTCAACCACCACAGTCCAAAACCACCAGGTAATAACAGCTGTCACCATCCTCCTTCCTTACTTTTCAGTAGCAAAGCTGTCTGAAGCCAAATCCAGAAATCAGTGCAGACTGCTGACTGAAGAGAAAAAGCTTCAGCCATTGTGTGTTACTGTTTTTTTTCTATAGTAGATGGCTTGGTATTGATGAATATATTGTATTTTCAAGACTGGATTCCACGTTTCCAAAAGGCAGCATACTTGTTTAGTTCTTCCATATAATTATTGTAGGGATAATGAATATTCGGATGAGAATTAGTGAACAGAGATGTGCATCTTAGCAATAACAACTTTAGCAGGCATTAAAGATTATTTATCATTGTTTTAGAAAGCCACAGGCAATAGAATCTCCCTTCCTAGGTGTATGTGATGTAAATGTGATAATTAAATGATATTTAATCAACAGTTGGAGGAAAACAACCAAACACAATGAATATGAAGAGAAGGACGGTGTGTGAACAATACTTGAAGCAGGGAGCACACAGCCTCAACAGTCGTTAACTGAATTATTATTGTGCCATAATTAGCAGAACAGCATGTGATATAACAAACCATGATAGATATATATCCTGATTTTCTGGCTCAGGGTAGACATCTTTTTTACTTTTCCCTCAAAACTGCTGACCCAACAGATCGGTAATTTTCTAGCGTGACACCTACATTGAATAACTCCCATCTGAACAATTTCCAGTGGAAAGATCATAATTCCACCTTTCTGCTACTCAGCAAAATGCACCAAAATGCTAGCGGTAAGAGTGATGGTATTTTAATTGCTGTAATCACATTCAAGTTTATGAAGAAAGCATTTTTTGCCATTTTAACAATTATTAACAACAAGTAGGTGGTGACCTTATCTTCACAATGAATAGTGACATACTCTGTCTCAATGCTACCTTTAGGAGAGGATGAATTGGGGGATTACGTCACAGTGGAATCAGAATGAATAACAGTTTGGGAAGTTAAGAAGAGAAAAGAAAAACTACCTCCTTGTACAATACATATACAACACACATACACTATGTGTATCTGTGCATGCATGTATGTGCACATGTGCATGTGGAGACAGAGGCCAGATACTGTTTACCTTGTGTTTTGAGACAGCTTCTTTTACTAATCTGTGACTTGCCAAATGGGTGGGATTGGCTAGCCTGTGGTCCTGCCTCTTGACTTAGAGGGCTGTATTATGAGCCTATACTACCTTGCTTCACTTTTCTTTTTTCCCCCAGCATGAGGTCTAGGAAATCAAATTCAGGTCCCCATGATTACAAGGCAAGCACTTTATAGACTGGGATGTCTCCCCATCCATAATACATTACAGTGTTTCTAAATTTGAGAAAAAAGCTTAGGAACTAGCTCACCCCACTGCTTCATTTTAGCATCGAGCTAACAATGGTGCACATAAAAAGGTCACGTCATCATTCTCACATGGGCATGTTCTACACGGTGTTGTTGGCGTGCTCCTTCAGCAGGAGGTGGTGGTGTCTTTGGTGAACTTCACTTATAAAGCTAAGCAGTATGTGCTTTGCTCTCGAGAGCAGCTGACAAAGTCATTGAGGTCAGTAAAAAACCACGTATATTTCTGTTGACTGAGAGTAAGTCTTAGAGCAAGGCATTTTGGAACATTTTTTTTTCTTTAGAAGTCAGAAATTAAGGAAGGGAGAGCATAATACACGTTAAAGACTTATCAACAAGTCACATGCCCCATTGAGTCAAATTCTGTCATTTATCCCACAATGATTTCCTAATGTAGATGTCGAGGCTTGCCCAGTGGAAAACCTGAAAGAGAGCGGGAACACTGTAAGGTTGTGCTTGTGCTTGGCTATGTCATTCCTTAGATTGTTGGCACTAGCACAGTTACACACTTCAGGAGCCCATATTTGGGGTCTTTCTGGGGGTGCTGGGGAGATGGCTCAGTAAAATGCTCACCACCCAAGCATGTAAGTCATGCTTAGATCTTCAGAACCTGTGTGAAGTGTTCTACAGTAAACACGTACAACACATGTCTAAGTCTAGTGTTCTTATGGGGAGATGGGTGGCAGAGACAGAAGAATGCTTGGAAACTCCTGAGCTTCCTGGTCTGCCATATGTATCAGACAACAAAGAGACATGCCTCAAGCAAGGTGGAAGAGAGGATGACAGCTAAAGATGTCCTTTTACCTCTCCGTACACACATGCACTCACACAGAGAAATGTGCACACATTCATACATGCACAAGCATCACACACACACACACACACACACACACACACACACACACACACACACCAACAAGAAAGAAACTAAGATTCTACTACAAGAGAAACCTTGAGTTGGGCCATCTTTTGATGTAAATCTCTCAACAACTCAGGGAGGGAATTGTGCTTATCCATACCCTGCAGGGAGAGTCTACAACACTTCCTGAATTCCTAGATCTAATAAGCACACTGTGTGAAAATGAGGGGGACTTTGGGAGAGATAAAGAGGTACAAATTCATTCTCGGGAGGTGATGGCAGATCCCAGGCTTAGGTAGGAATTTACTTGTGGACAATATGTCGGACAGACAAGGTGAGAATCGCTCTCCATCTGGGTAAAGTTGCTAATAGCATAGGTCAAATACTTATCATGATATTCTGCACACATTTGTTAGCAACAGTAGTAACTATGTTACTAATTCTAACTGGAAGAGCTAGGACATGATCTTAGGGCTGTTTTTGAATTGAACTCTGTAGACTCCCACACATTTTCTGGATGAATAGATTCTCCCTAATAACTTATCCCAGCCCTTTTAAATTATGGATGCATACACTGCTGTGAGTCACTCAAAGGCTAAGAGACTAGATTTCTTCAGTGCCAATGGTCTTTATTTGCAATTGTGATGGATGAATGTTACTGAGTTCTTTAAAGGTTGTACTTTAGAACCTGGAACTCTGACTATTAGTTAAGAACAGGAAGAAAAGCATCAACCCCTTCACCTTCCTGCCTCAGTAACTGTAGAACCTTGTTAATCATGATCCATTAACCGTTAAGTATGGAGGATGTGTTGCTTACATCATTGCTGATTCTCACTTGTCAGCTTTGTGTTTTTCTATTGAGAAATTTGAAGTTCCATAGCTATCCGCCTGTATGGAGTAGAAACTTTGGTGTTCTCTTATAGAACCCTTAGGCTTTGAGAGAGGAGCACTATTTGAGTTTACAGATGGTTAAGGTCTGTGCTTTGCTTCATTTTCAACACAATGGTAAATTGATATTGACTTGTCTAAACTAGGATATGGTAGCTTCAAGATATTCTTGAGTTATAGCCTGCATTAGATTTTTTCCAAACATTTCTTGGACTTGGGGAGGATCGGGGAGTATTTTAAGAGCTGTGTTTAATTCTTGATTAGTGATGACTGGAATAGTTGCTTATGGCGAGAGTAAGCAAGAGGCCATCTGCTGTAATGATGAAGGGGGAAGACTTCAGGGTCAGGCAGACCTAGATTCTAATTCAAGCTTGGCTGCTTATAGGAGCTGAGTCCACCCTGGGAAAATAAGTTAACCCATGGGCACTTCAACTTTCCCTTCTGTAATGGAAATAAAAATAGTACTTATTTCTTGTGGTTATCATGAGTATTTAATAGGAAATCATTTGTAAACTGCTTATATAATGCACAGGTCTTTTTAATTAGAAGGTATTGTTATGGCTATGGGACACAGGGGACCATTGTGGACCAATTACAACCTGGGACACATAACCTCTCTAAATCAACAGAAGGTTTCAAGAAAGTGCTAGGATATTTTTACTATAACCTATCTTCTGCTTTTTGTGTTGGATTTTTGCATTGGGAGGTTCCCCTAGGTGGTGGACCTATTGTCCTGGTTTCTTGGGACTGAGGGGGCATGGGGCTTCCAATGATGTAATGCACAGACCTGAGATGATTACTTTACCATAGATTGTATTAACCAGTATCACTGGATCTTGGACATGGTCATCTTGCATTATCTATATCTTGGTTCTATTTTCTGCTTCCAGATTTCTTAACTTAGTTATAGTTACTTAACTTTTCCTGTTCTTTTACTAGATTTTTAAATAACGAATTAGTTCCGTATTCTTCTCCAATATTTAGTCAGGAAAATTTTAGTGTATAATTACCACTTTGTGTATTTAAATATATGCTTGTGTTTAAAATAGTTACAGTTATGATCTTTGTTAACGTTAAGTGTTTCCATATTTGGTCAGTGGAAGCCTTTTCAATTTATTTTCTTAGCCTCTTGGACATCATCCCTGCATTTTAACAGTGTCAGTGACAAGACATAAATATGACCCAGATCTAGACTCAGCCATTTCTCCATGGATCCTGGCTTCTTGTGGGAGTCCTGGTTCAATGTAGTATTCTTAGTTATTAGGAAAACAGTGTGGATATTAGAAGTAATTACTATGACTGATTAAGTTATCTCTTCTAAACATTTGCAGAAATGTGGGTATATTATATATATGTACATGTATATGTATATATAATATGTATTCATGAGAGAGAAAACTAATTCACACTTATTAATTATTTCAATTTGTACTTAGAATTACAGGGATTTTATTTAATCTTATCAGTATTATATCTGTATAGTTTAATCCATGATGAAAATCCTAGTACTTAATATCACCAAGCAAATGAACAGTTTGTTTTATACCATATTTCACATAAATCAGTTTCAGAATGACAGCACAACATCAGATGTTGTGGGGTATCCAACAGAGAGGATTGCTCAGACATGGATTCAAGCCAATAGAAAGGCTTGATTAGCCAGCCTGCCACTTGGGTGTTTAGGCTCCCAGGGTATCCTCAAGCCTTTCTAAGGGTAAGATTTTAGACACAACACACATATGCTGTGTTGACACACCTCACTTAGCAAGAACAGTTAGCCAAAAACAAGGTTAGTGCATAAAGAGACTTTCCTAGAACGATGAACGTCAGTGGATTAAGTCTTTATTTTTGGCAGGTATTTTGCCTACATGCTGAGTTTAAAGGCCTAAAAATGGTACTTCCATCATGGCATTAGTTATGCTAAGGCCTGTTACAAACCTAATAATATGAAAACTCAAAATTATCTTGAAAAATTTTGTCATTTTTTAATTTCTCTATGGGAGAGAATCAAGTTATTGTAATTCAAAGCCACCTGAAGTTATCCTTTCTTCATAATTACATCACTAACTCTCTATCTTAGCATTGTTTCCTTTAACTTTGAATTTTAGGAATTACTTTGATTTTGCTTTATAATGGTATAAAATGTTTTCACTGTTACAAAGGCTGCTGCATAATACCTGACACAATGCAAGAACGATTCTTTCAAATCCTGTTTTTCTCAAACCTATTCCTTTTGTTTTTTTTTAAATATGAAATCCCCCTCTGAAGCATGAATAATAAAAACTCAGGGTCAGAAATTGAAGTTCAACCTGAAGATCCAAAAAGCAAAACAGCCAGCCACTAGTTCTGCTAGTGGCTTTTTACTTGGGCACTGGGCATCCAAACTTAGGTCATCGTGCTTGTGTGATTGTCTCCTGGCATGTCTAGCTCCTCACTTTATTGACAAGTTTTGTAGTGATATCATTTGTATTTTTTCTTCTTTGAAAAATTGGTCCTCACCTATAAGAAATACTAAAAATAGTGACTAACCTTTTCTTTCTATGTTGTAAGTAGGCTGCTAGTTAGTTCCCAGCTATGTGACAGCTCAAACCCAAAATAATCACACAGAAACTATATTACTTAAAACACTGCTTGGCCCATTAGCTCTAGCTTCTTATTGGATAACACTTATATCTGAATTTAACCCATTTCTAGTAATCTGTATATTGCCATGTGCCTGTGGCTTACCAGGTAAAGTTCTGGTGTCTGTCTCTGGTAGGGCTACATGGCTTCTCCCTGACTCTGCCTTCCCTCTCCCAGCATACAGTTTAGTTTTTCCCCTCTTAGCTCTGTTCTACCTATTCAGACTGAGCCAGTTTCTTTATTCATTAATGGTAATCACAGCATACAGAGGGGAATCCCACATCACCTCCCAATTCTGTTTAAATAAATAGAAGGTTTTAACTTCAACATAGTAAAATTGCATATAACAAAATAGCTATCAAGCAATAATTACAGTTATAACAGTTATATCTACTTTATCTCTTATCATAGCTGAGGAAAACTATAACTATAAATTCTTCAACTTCATCAAAGACTCCAGAAGGGTATATATAATATTACCTAAGTAAGCCGGAAGTGCATTTTTAGCAACTTCCAAAACTCTAGAATTGACAGAGACATCTCACTGCCTGGACAGTCACCCCAAATTCTTCTGTATTATTGTGGCTTCCATCTTCAGCCTACAGGCCTGTAGTATCCAGCAGACTTTTTCATGAAACAGGAAATTTCAAAGATAGTTCAGTCACTTTCTTCTCAATCCTGCAGAATGTCTTTCAGACTCTTTCATGAAGCGGGAACCCTGAAGGATTACCTCACCTTTATTTTTATTTTTAATTTTTTTTTGTTTTTTCGAGACAGGGTTTCTCTGTAGCTTTGGAGCCTGTCCTGGAACTAGCTCTTGTAGACCAGGCTGGCCTCGAACTCACAGAGATCCGCCCGCCTCTGCCTCCCAAGTGCTGGGATTAAAGGTGTGTGCCACCACCGCCCGGTTACCTCACCTTTAAGTAAGTTCATCAGTCATTTCTCTGCGGATCCTGCAAGTCCAATTCATACAGCAGGCCAGGCAAGAGCAGGTTTTTGACCAAATGGCTAAGAAACTTCATAAGGAGCCTCTTTGATGCCCATGTTCCTCTTGAATTAGCTTGGTGCTACCAGGAGCAGATGTGACTCACTGTCATGAAAAGTCCTAACTTCTTAGAACATTTTAAATACCACATTCTGAAGGTCTCTGGAAGATTTGAAGAATGCCTATTTAATTGAAATATACCTCTATATATCTAGAAAACCTAACTTGTATGACTACACGATTGACTATATTTCTTAATTATACATTACATTTTTTAAATGAGCTACACAAGCAAATATCTTAATCAAGAGCAGAAATATATATTATAACAAAATTGACCTTAAATTTGTATCAATAAACCAAGATCCATAGCAATGCAAATCTCTAAAGCATATTACCCTTTAAATATTACCCTTTAAATATAATGTAAATAAATATTTATAGACAATATTTGAGAATGTGGGCATAGTTCTTTCTATACTACTTCCTGCTTTTTGTTGGACAAAGTAATTTTTTTTTTTTGGTTTTTCGAGACAGGGTTTCTCTGCAGCTTTTTTAGAGCCTGTCCTGGAACTAGCTCTTGTAGACCAGGTTGGCCTCGAACTCACAGAGATCCGCCTGCCTCTGCCTCCCAAGTGCTGGGATTAAAGGCGTGCGCCACCACCGCCCGGCGGACAAAGTAATTTTTGAGAATGTTCACAGCAACCTTTCAGGGGATCTTGGTCCATCAAAGCATATTAACCTGGAATGGATTCTCAGGTTTTCATCCTCTGTGGAAACAAAAAAGAACCCTTTTTCCAAAGTAACATATCCTTAGACCCAAATTTGGAGTCATGATTCTCTTAGAACATATATGCTGGTTTAGCTTAGCAGCCCATACAATGAAATGTCTCTGTGTACTTTGCTCCTTCACAGTCAAAACACAATAATATACACAATCCAGCCTCTCTTTGCATATTCCATCTTTATGTAGCTTATATCCAACACTGTGACCCATTTAGAGGTCTTTTCCATCTGAATTTGTATTTATTGTGTATTTATAATTATTTTCTGACCAGGACTGCTTCTTAAAATGCTAAGTGCTTCTTATAAAGTTAAGCTGCAGCATTATTGGGGTATTTACGGTACTTTCTGCTTGCTCCACTTAGTCCAGCGTGGTGGAAGTCTGTTCATTGCCTTTGCAAACCATGCACATTGCCCCAGTTCCAAGTATGCAGTTGGTCTATGTCGAGCTGAGCAGTTTGTAACATGCTGCTTACAAATGCCATTTAAATGCTCAGCTTCCTGAAAAAGCCAGAGGTCATACTGGCAACAAGGTCCAGAAAGCCGGCATTTCAAAGCTGCACAGCTTTTTTTCTGCTACCACTGAGTCAGGAAAATCTTTCTTAAAGGAGCTGCAGCACACTGCTAGGAAACAGCAAGAAGCTGTGTTGAACTCTATTTTTGTTCTTAGAATTCCTTTCCAAGCCCTCTCAGGTTTTATTTGGATTTAGTCCACCATGTTGGTGCACCATTTTTTTTGCAGGGAGGCTACTTGTTTGGTTCCTGGCTGCACAGCAGCTCAGACCCAAAATAATCACACAGAAACAATATTTAAAACACTGCTTGGCCCATTAGCTCTTGCTTCTTATTGGCTAACAATTATATCTTAATTTAACTCATTTCTAGTAATCTATGTGTCATCACATTGCTGCGGCTTACTGGGTAAAGCTCTGGTATCTGTCTGCGGTGAGGCTACATGACTTCTCCCTGACTCAGTCTTCCTTCTCCCAACATTCAGTTTAGCATTCTCTTCTTAGCTCTGTTCTACCCTATCAGGCCAAGCCAGTTTCTTTATTCATTAATAGTAATCACAGCATACAAAGGGGGAGCCCACACCATTTCCACTTCTCTTTACATCAAGAAGTATTGATCAGAAGTAGTGTCGTCTCATTCCCAGTTGACTCAGGCATTCCAACCTTAGTCTACTTTTCAAATAGACTGCATCAGAGCAGCACTGATACCACTGTCTGGCTTACTCATAATCTTCATTTTACCTTAGTTTCAAAGGTAGCTACACTTTTATGTTTATCTTTAGGTTTATGTCCATTTATTTTTAATCATTTTTATGTCTGAATACTAGTTCATAAAAGATTCTTCATGAAAGGAATAATTCCTGTGGATGCTGTAAGATTCACTGCTTGTAAAAATAGACATCACCTCGAGGATCTTTAATTTGACTCTTGGTTATCGTTGTCCTGTGCTGTTGGGAATATGATGTCTTCTGATTTTCCTTTTCTGAAATAATTCTGCTTGAAAGATTGGAGAATCTTTTCCATATGCCTGAATTCCTGGAGTTTCACAGTGATGTGCAACTTGACCATCTTTTAATTTACTATTCTGGACATTGTGTGTCCTTTAGTATGACACTCCAGCTTCTCTCTATCTCTCCGTCTCTCTCCTTTCATGTATGTCTCTGTCTATGACTCTCTGTGTGTTTTGGAGTGATGGACTCTACTTTTTTGAAGCTTCCTGGGATGGTTAATCTTGATGTTTAAATTGGGGTGAGAAATGCCTACCTGCTGAATAAAGTACACCTTTGGGCATTTCCTTTAGGGCATCTCCAGAGATGACAAACTAAAGGGAGGAAATCTAACTTGCATCTATTCCATAGATTGGTTATTCACGTAGAACAAAGGTGAGGAAGGAGAAAGGCTTCCTGGTGAAGGGCTGATTTCTCTCTGCTTTTGGGCCTCCTGGAGGAGAGCAACTTTGTTCTAACAGCCTTGCTTTTCATGATGCACCTGCAGCTGACTACAGACTGAAGCTTTGAAACATGGAGCCAATGTATCCTTTCTTCCTTTAAATTTCTCCCGCAGATGTTTGTCAATGGATGAAAAACCTATAAATGCCCTTCAGCATGGCCAATATTCATGTCAAACCTGTGATTGCTAAACATCTATTACGCCTGGTGACTTGAGCCTTCCTGGGCTTCAGTTAAAATAAATAATGAAAACATAAGTTTTTTTCAAGACATGGTTTCTCTGTAGCTTTGAAGCCTATTCTGGAACTAGTTCTTGTATACCAGGCTGGCCTTGAACTCACAGAGATCTGCCTCCCTCTGCCTTCTGAGTTCTGGGATTAAAGGCGTATGCCACCACTACCCAACTAACAGTGTGTTTTTCTTTATGAGCTTGTGCTACCTCCTACAGTTTCTATTTCCAAAAATTTATTGCAAAATTATGTTTACTGACATTCCCTCTTTTATTCTCTTCATCATTATGCATTCACATTTCTTGACTTTTTGCTATTATTTTTAGAGTTAAGGGAAGAGAAATAGTTAAATTATGTGATTGTTTCTCCATACTTAGAAGTCCTAGGGGTTTGTGGGTATATTTTGAAAGCCACAAAATGACAAATCTTTGACTGATGTCGACAGGTGAGAAAGCATTTATTTATATTAACTATAACCTGGAGATAAAGGAAACAGAATACAGCTCACTGTCAGTTGTGTAAAGAGAAAATGAACAAGAACTGCACTCTTGAAGAGCAATAGTGAGGACCTGGGGAGGGGCTGTAAATGTGATTGTGTAAAACAAGGCTCATAATGCTGTCTGGTACCCGCTTCCCATGGGAAATTAGCTCTTTCCTGTACTGTCAGGCTTGAACTTCACATCAGTGTCTGAAAATGGAGCCTGCCTTTTAATTCAGACTTAGCATCTTGGTTGTTTGTATCAGAAATATAACAATTGATGGTTCCATTATAGAATATTGATCACTTTTAATGAGTATGAAGGAACAGGTTCTGACTCCATAGGACAGTGGATACAGTTCAATGCAGCTCAGTCCTACTCCATTGTGTCTGTGTTTTCCATTCCCAGAGATTGCTGGGCTATTTTGGGGAAGACATTTCCTAAAATGTAGTCAAACAGACCCTCCTGTCTCCTGGCTTTCTTCTGCATACTTTCCTGCCTTCAGTGAACATGTTTTTTCCTGAGTGGGAAATTTTAATGATTGTCCTTTTTTTCCAGTTCTTAGAAGCTTCACTTTGGGGAGCATAGATTTTAGCCAGGATAACTAAGAATTCTTACAGCTTGAGAGTACAGCAAAGAGAGTCTGGGTAGGTGTCATAGAAAAAGCAATTTAATGTTGGTAAAACATTTAATGTGAGTCTGCTTTGTCCCCAATATATTGATTAACATCATCCAGTCAGTTTTCACTCATGACTCTCACATTGTTATTGGTCAGGGCTCAGAGAATAATGTGCTAGGCAGAGAGAATAGATGTCTGATGGAGATTGATACTTCAATGGATTAAATTCTGATGATTTTTAAACATCCTTTGTATGTATAATGTATGTGTGAGTGTATATGTGTGTGTGCGCACACACATGCATGTGCACAGCTAGAGGTCAAACTCAAGTATCTGTCCTTGTTTGCATCCATATTCAATTAGCTTCTTGTTCCTTGTTGCATATACTAGACTATCTGACCTTCGAGCTTCCAGGGATTTTCCCGAGTCTGTTCCCATCTCCTACAGTGGGAAGCATAGGAGCAATGAAATGTATAGACATATGCTATATAGCTTTATACTTTATGTGTATTCTGAGATCTGAACTCTTGTTCTCTAACTTGCACCATAAGTACCTTATGCATAGAACCATCTTCCAAGCCCAAATTATTATATAAGTAGATAAATGTCTCCCTTGATTCCAAGATTATAACAAAGGATTGTTAACTATAAGTTCATAATGGTATAAGAAATGGATGGGACTGATCATAATATTGCAATATATCTCTGGGGTAGAAGGAGCTGGAGGCAGCAGAGGCAGGGTGTGTGGAGATCAAAGCTTTACTGTGTACAGAAAGGTTCGAGGCTTAGCCTTTTCATGTACAATCAATGTCTACAAATAGAATGATGGACTAAGTACCAGGATTTGAAACAGGCTCCACCATGCTCACCCTTGACACATGAACTTACATGTACCAAGAAATGTTAGTCATTAGCTTAAATCATTAACTTAATCCTTCTGAGGGCTTTCAGCAATATTACCAGTTCAATTTTCCACATAAAGAAACAGATTTTGAACTTCCAGAGGCATTACCATCCCCGATATTAAGCTCTATTACACAACTATGGTAATGAAAACAGCTTAATATTGGCATAAAAACAGAGAGGTTGACCAATGAAATCAAATCAATGACCAGGATATTAATCCACACACCTATGAACACCTGATTTTTGACAAAGAAGCTAAAATTATACAATGCAAAAAAGAAAGAATCTTCAACAAATGGTGCTGGCATAACTGGATGTCAACATGTAGAAGAATGAAATGCAAATAGACCCATATCTATCACCATGCACAAAACTCAAGTCCAAATGGATTAAAGACCTCAATATAAATCTGACCACACTGAACTTGATAGAAGAAAAAGTGGGAAGTAGCTTTTAATGAACAGGCACTGGATACCACTTCCTAAATATAGCACCAGTAGCACAGACACTGAAAGCAACAACTAATAAATGGCGCCCCCTGAAACTAAGAAGCTTCTGCAATGCAAAGAATACAGTCAATAAGACAAAAAGGCAGTCTACTAAATAGGAAAAGATCTTCACCAACACCACATTGGACAGAGGACTGATCTCCAAAATGTATAAAAAAACTCATGAAATTAGACATCAAAATTCCAAATAATCCAATTTAAAAATGGGGTACACAACTAAACAGAGAATTTTCAACAGAAGAATCTTCCCACTGATTTTTAAAAGGTTTATTCTCTTCTCTGAAAAATTAAATCTTTATATCTCTGTTTGGTATATATCTGGGTGGTCAAGGTGTGTTTATTGAATTAATAACTTTTACCTGCAAATTAATAATTTACCCATACCACCTACAGTCAGAATTGAGGTCACTTCTCTTTTGTGCATTTATTATTCTTCCTGTAATTATTCTAATATACATATATACACACATGCACACACACTCACATACATACATATGACAGATGTAATAGACAGCAAAGCCTACTTTGAGTCTAGGACTATAGAATTTCAGAATGCTAGTGTTCAATGACTTTCAGGTTGCTTAGCACCTGGGTTAGCTTCATCTGATTGGGCAATTCCAGGATTTGGCTTGAGTAAATCATAGAATCTTATGCTGTTAAACAAGGCAGCAGAAATGACACCACCTATAAGGTCCATGTGTGTGTGTGCGTGTGTGTGTGTGCGCGCGTGTGTATAAGAGAAGAATCATGGTGGAAGGGGAGCAATTACAATGTCATAGGGCGGACGGAATGTTTATTTGGAATATGTTTCCCTCTTATAGAATAGCATTGATAATGGAAAAATGACATCTAACAATATTCCTAGCAGTTTAAAACCCATTGACCACAATAAGACAAACATTTAGCTGTCTGGAGAGCTTGCGCAGCATGGTGGAAAGAGAAACTATTTAAGAATATGACCATTAAATTTTTTTGTTTGTCTCTTCTCTTTTCCCATCAAGTAATTAAAGTTCTTCATTCATTTGAAAATGGCTCGGATTTAATTTCTTTTCGTTAAGCACCTCTATTTTTCAGTTCAGAAAAAGGGCTATTAACATTCACATTATCCATTGCAACCTCCTTTGTAATATGAAATTTATATGGGAAATGCTAATTGGACGTTCATCATCGTAAAGATAATGATTTCTGTACTTTTGGTGGTGATAATGAAGATGAAAGATGAAAATGATATACAGTGAAAGTGGTTTTTTTTTTTCATTTCTCATTGAATGTAGGCCAGGGAAGACTTTCTCTTCCTGGCTTCAGTGACAAAGGAGGGCAGAGACAAGAGGCTAAGGTAAGGTGTAAATTATAAGGACAGTGGTGTCCTTCTGGGATCTTTTTAGTTACCTAATTCTTGTTAATTAATCTAGTTCCAGATGAAGGAGTTGCAAAAGATTTGTCTCTCAGAGATGTGTGTATTCCAAGACTGTTAGCTGTGCTGCCTACTTCTGATGGGTGAGAGGCTCTCTCTCATCCCTCCTGTCCCGTCCTCTGTGGTGGGACAGCTGAGATGACTACATATTAAGTGTAATAGACATGCTTCAGGGGCCTTTCCCACCAAATTCTGCTGATTCACTGGGCTTTCTGCTGTGGTGTGGGTTAATTTGCATGGAATTGACTCCTCATGAATGGTAGGGCCAGGGTGAGAAGGGAATCTTCTTCTAGTAGCCTATCACATTCCAAAACAATGGTTTTAAGTGGAAGTCATTGACTTTTATATATGTAAGGGACTGGGAAGGCATTTAATTGAATAGACTTGATGAAAATAACACAAGCACCCCTTCTATGTTTTACCTTGTTTGTTTGTTTACTTTTTTGTGAGACAGGGTCTCATGCATTCCATCCTGGCCTAGAACTTGAGATGTAGCTGAGGATGACCTTCAATTTATGACCTTTTGCTTCCCTGTCTTTCACTTGCTGAGATTATGGCTTGTACCACAACTCTCTGGGTTTTTTTTTTTTTTTTTTTTTTTTTTTTTTTTTTTTTTTTTTTTTTTTTTTTTTTGCAGTGCTAGGGTGTTGAACCCAGGGCTTCATGGATGCTAAGGAAGCACTGTCCCAGCTGGGTTGATTTCCCTGCCCCAGAAGCATCCTGAAAATAGAGTTCCATTTACATGCTTCTCAACTAACCAAGTCAGCGTTTTTTTCCTCACCTAAGAACTATCTTGGTCAAAATTAATTTAAAAGATGTATAGTCAAGTGTTGGTCTTACACCTGCAGCTGTAACTTGCATTTCCTGTGCTCTAGAAAGGGCAATCAGGGAGTAACTTTGAGCTACCAATTATGAATGAATGACTTCATATAGCAAATTAACAGGAGTACTTTAGGCTTCTTGACACTACTGTGTGACTTCTTCTGTATTTATTTATTTATTTATTCACTCACTGTTTCACCAGATATATTTTGCTCTGCATTCTAGATACTGGGATATGCAATTATTTTATGAGACATTGTACTCTCTAATTTCCTAATATTTTATTGACCTATTAGATCCCTTTTAATTTAATGCCATTTCAGGACATGGGTTTTTTTGTTTCAAATGACATAGGCTACTAGTGTGTCAGGTGCAGGTTAAGAAAAGTCTTTTCTGAAGAAAAAGAAAAAAACAAATCAGAAAAACTGGTGTTCCTGCTGTTTCTGGTTTTACTCCTGCATTGGAGAAAATGCTACTTTGAAGGTATTACACTAAGTGAAACCAGTACTTTATGGGTCCAGAATTCAGCCCCAACATAAGCACCAAGAAATTAAGAGAAACAAATAAAATTAAATTTAAAAACCAGGGGCAAAAAAATGGCGTAGAGGGTAAGAGTGAATCAAATACTGTTCTTCCAGAGTACCTGCGTTCCTGCTCCATGTAGGATAGCTCACAACCTCCTGGAACTCCAGCTGCAGGGGATCTGAAGCCCTCTTCTGGTGTCTGAAGGCATCTGCACTCAGGTGCATATAATCACACACACACACACACACACACACACACACACACACACGCGCACACATGCACACATGCACACACACACACGCATGCATACAGACAAATACACACGTATCTCTGTGTATGTACAATTAAAAATAAGATCTTTTAAAAGTTTTTTTTGAAAAGCAGGAGGTAGATGAAGTTCTTCCTAGTGTTTTGTTTTCAGGCAGACTTTTATGGAGGTCAGATTATAGGCTGTGCTGTACTGGGCAGTTCTGACTAAGTGTATAACTGACATCAGTGGCCCCTCCACCGTTCCATCTGCCTACTATCTACCCTTGTGTCCATTCTCTCGGCAGCAGTCAGGGCTTTAAACAAATCTTAGCGGTTCCTTTTGTTCAACTGTTGTTATGCCTGGGAGCAAACCCTCACCTTTGGCTTGTTTTCTGACTTCATCTTCCAGTGTATTCTTGTTTATGTAGTTGAACCAGTCTCCAGCAGGCTGAGCATGCCCCTGCCTGCGGGTATTTTACATATTTTCAAAGAACACTATTTCCACAGGTCATTGCAGCATTCACTCCTTCGTTCCATTCAAGCCTAAACTCAATGTTACTTCATCAAAGATTCCTTCCCAGCAACACTAATGATGCTCCTTCCTACTATTCTAGAGCCCATGGGCCATCAGCTCACCTTGACAAATCATGTGACATGTACTCAATTACATGTTTATTGTCTATATATTGTTTTAGAATATAAATTACCGAAGAGATGAAGCTCATTTCTTTTGACACTGCCTTCTGGATCTTCCTGCTTGGCCCAAAGTACACACTCTATAAATATAAAGGCATTGTTCCTTCCCACTTTACAGAAGAACTCCTAAGGTTGGATGCTTAATGATTTACTGCTAGGTAGCAAATCTAGGGTCCAAAGTATACGTTGCTTGCAAAGTCCAAACTCTTGTCCTTCCTCCAAGATCGTATCTCACAATGCCTCTTAAATGTTGGGGCTGCATTGTATATTATCTGTATTCATAGGTGGGATTATATATTAAATGGATTAGTAATAACAGCATATGCTTATTGAATATTTTTATTAATAAGACAATTCTGATATTTTAAGGCAATTTAGTTTAACTGGAATGTCTAGGAGATAGTACAGATATTAGTTTCTCTTTTCAGATGGCAAAATTAGGCACAGAGAATCAGAACAAACCATGGAAGGACAGTGCTGCAGCGATAGTTCATTCAGTAAATTGTTTCTTTTACAAGTACAAGGACCTGAAAGAGATTTCCAGAACACATATTTCAAAATCCAGGCATAGTAGAATGTGCTTATAATACCAACTCTGAGATGGTAGACGCAGTCCTATCACCAGAGACTACTGGTCAGTCAGCCTAGCCTAGTCATGGTCCCAAGACAAATGAGAGATGTTGCTGCCTCAAAAACAAGGCAGATGAATTTTTAGTAACAATTGCTGAGGTTGTCCTCTGACCTTTGAATGCACACACATGTGCATCTGAACACACATATACACATACATACCACACTCACAGACAGAGAGACAGAGAGAGAGACAGAGACACAAAGATTGCTGTGGAACAATCTTTGTATACTCTAAATATTACGCTCATTGGTTAAAGCTGTTTGACTGATGGCTAGGCAGTATTTTGGGGGCAGAGAGAATGCTAGGAAGAAGGGCAGAGTCAGAGAGGAGATGCCATGAGTCACAAAGCAGACAGGATTGGAAGAATGTACATGAGGTAAATGAGCCTGGGAGCAGCACATAGATTACTAGAAATATTTAAGTCATAAGAGCTAGCTAAAACCAAGCTTAAGCTATCAGCTGAGCATTTACAAGTAATACTAAGTATATATTGTGGTTATTTGGGGAGCAATTGGTGGGATAGAAACGTCTACAGAGTCCCCGAAATTAGCATCTTAAAAACAAAACAAAGTGAACAGCAACAATAAATGGGTGCAAATGCTCATCTTGACTTGAGGTTACCTTGGTGCGATAATAAAAAAATGAGAAACTTTTATGATTTTTCCCTAAATGTCCCTCTTACCATGAAATCTTAACACTTCAAATGTGTTACATGCTTATCTTCCACACGTATGTCTGTGTTTTAGACATAAACCGTGAGATTATTTTCCTGCTATTCTCTAAGAAAAACATTTTACATCATGACCTTGTCTGGTCAGCCCCTTCTGCCTGCTCCCATAAACCCCTGCACAGCCTAGGCTTGGAGTTCTAGGATTAAGTTTATGTTCTGCATTGCTGTTGGTTGATTTAGTTTCCTCTTAGTTCACTGTGAATTCTGTGAAGGACAGGGCCTGTGTATATGCTCCTGGGAAGATTATTCAATGCCCTGTCCATGCTGCCTGACCCCTTGCTGTGAGTTTGCCCTGCAGACCTCTATCTGAACTGCTGAAGCAGAGCTGGCTTCTGCTCTCAGTTCAGGTGACTGCTATCCAGTCCATTCTGGCCATAGGTGCCATCATCAGCATCAACCCTCTGCTTCTTCTTAGATCATCTGGGGACAGCAGTGACAAGAGCGTTCACAGATACTTCATTCTGCAGCAGGTTTCCTGGCAACAGAGATGAGGTCAGCAGTTCTTGGAACACAATAGCCTTTAAATATCCTGGAGTGCCTGAAGGCTGTGCCCACGGACGGTTTCTGTAGGAAGGCAATAAATTAAGCGATACCTGTATCTCACCATGCTGTCCCACATTTGTGTTGAAATGAAGGAGAAGCGAAGGGATTGAGTGGAGAAATAAACTCCATCATTGTTTTTGTCTGCTCCACCTCCAGGGAATGTTCAGCCTAGTTTCTCTTTTTCCCTTAGCCAGTCATTGCAGCCTCATCTGGTATAGCTGTAGTACTGAGCTGGATGTGAACTTCCCATGTGTGACAATAGCTTCTTTTTGTCCCTTCTCATGTCTCCACCATGTGTTCTGCATGGTCTACCAGCAAGGGTCTCCCTTATCTTTTGGATTCAATGGGGTTCTGTCAATGGGGAGCTCTGAGAAGACATTTTGGGGGAGGGACCCAGACAGTTAGGATATGTGTTTTACATGCTTTCTCTTTTTATGCTGGTCCACCACAGACCGAGACACACTCTAAGTGCACACCTCTGTTTTGGGTGCTCCTCTTCCTGTGAATCGGTCTTGAGCTTCTAATAGTCATTTTCTTGGTCTTCTTCCAGATCTAGGAGTGCATACTCTTTCTATTTTTACTTACAATATCTTAGTATCTTAGCATCATGGTATCTCAGAGCCCGGTGATCCCAGCAAGAGAGGCTTTCTCTCAGAATTAGCTAACACTTAAAAGCAAGAGCCTTGCCATTAAGCACACCTGTGGTAGTTTGAATGTATTTGGCCTCCATAACTTCACAGGGAGTGCACTATTAGGAGGCGTGGCTTGGTTAGAATGGGTGTGGCCTTGTTGGAGGAAGTGTGCCACTGTGGGGGCGGGCTTTGAGGTTTCCTATGCTCAGGATATTACCAGTGTCTCAACTGACTTTCTGTTGTCTGAAAGAAGTGGCACTGTGAGCTCTAACACCAGATCTGCCTGCACACCGCCATGCTCCCTGCCATGACGATAATGGACTAATGGACTGAGCCACTCAGATTAGATTTTCTCTTTATAAGAGTTGCTGTGGTCATGGTGTTTCTTCATAGTGATACAAACTCTAAGACAACACCTTTGAGATGTAAGGACACTGCAGCTACTCCACATTCCTGATTATCTCCTTGATCAGGGGACTTCAGTCAGAGGCAGAGTCCCCTGGCCACATCACCCGAGGCAAGGTACTGGGATTCCCCTTGCTCCTGTATCTCAGAGGACACTGAAAATCCCCAGCTAGCCAATCTACCATGACAGCTTATTCTGCTTTACCTACTCTTTCTTGAGAAAAACAAAGTTCAAGCCCACACTTTTCTCTCTTTCCCTCTGCTTTCTCACTGACTGTGTATTTCCAAGATGCTCGCATGTGGTGCGGCATTCTTCCCTCCCCTCTTAGCAACTGTGAACAATGAACTACCTTTTCGTTGACTGCCAACTCCTTTGTTGACCTCACAATGCTAGAAGGAAAGCAAAATTCTCGAGGCTCATAACATGACTCAGTGGATAAAGGCACACACCACCAAACAAACAGTTCAATTCCCCAGGACCCACATGGTGCAAACATACCACACACACACACACACACACACACACACACACACACACACACACACATTTGCACACACAAAATAAGAAAGAAAGAAAGAACAAAGAAAGAAAGGAAGGAAAGGAAAGGAAAGGAAAGGAAAGGAAAGGAAAGGAAAGGAAGGAAGGAAGGAAGGAAGGAAGGAAGGAAGGGGAAAAATATTATCCCGGGTACATTTTAAAACTCAGGGCATCCAGAAACTCCCCTAACAGCTAGGTATGGACAGATGGCAGCTATAGCTGCAACCACGTTGCCAACCCAGGACCATTCTGACCAAGGGGGTCAGCAGGTGCAGCCGGGAAGAGCAGGGACGTTCTTTTTGGACCTGAGCAGGTCTGAGTAATTTAGTCTTGTCCACTGAGTTCCCCAGGTGTGGAGAAATGTCGGGAGACTGTGGGAAAGCTCTAGGTGTGGACACGTAATGACTCAGAGAGAATGACTGGGGATTACAGGGAGTTAGGTTAGTGTCTCCCATCCGTGCTTCGTACTCAATCTTGATCTGAGGAGAAAGCAATTGCTAGAAAAGGGTAGATCCTTTCCATGCTGTATTAGACCTTTCTTATCTTCAGTGTTAGTGTCTTCTTAGTTGTGAATTTCTGTGATCACCTGACACTTGCTCAGAACAGATGCCAACAGGCCTTCCAAGTGCTTCGCCAATGTTATCTTTGTAACCCCACTGTTATGGGATAGTGATTCAGGATGTTGCCTTGTCCCACCCAGCCTCTGGAAAAGGTATTGTTACACGGATGGCATAATGTTAACTTTTGAGTGGTTTGCAGATTTGGAGAGAAAGCTGGGTACAATGGTACTTCCACCTACCTTATATCCCAGCCGGGGCTGGGTTAATCAAAAAGAGCAGGAAAAGGGCATACTACGTGGGAGAAAGGGACACTTCCAGAGCAATAATGTTATTAAGTGTAAACCTCAGTGTCAGGGGTGGGCTATCTCCTTTTGAGTCATTGTCTATAGAAACCCCCAATCCCCATTGGAGAGTTCAAGAAGGCCCCAGCCTAACAGACATGACTCTGGAAGACTTTGCTCTTCTCCCTTCCCTCTTCCTTGTCAAAACCATTAGATTACTTTCTTAAAGCTAGCCACCAAGGTCTATTCCCTTATTTGTCCCCTTACTCTTCCTGAGATTGATGACCAAGGTTCCGCTATGAAAGTATTGAAGTTCAGCAATCAAAAGCCACCTTTTGACTTCCCTAATTAACCTGCTCAACCAAAATTAAACATCTCATCCTAACACAGGGTTCCCCCTTTACCTTTATAAACTGTCATTTACTTATGGACCACATCTGTTTCCTCTCTATCCAGAGGCAGTCCTTTGTCTCTCTGGGACAAATACCCCCACCCTCTTTTCCTTGTTCCCTTCCCCTTCTCCCTTGTCCTCTATCTCCTGTCTCTGTCTCATTCCATGTCTTTTTACCCTTCAGGGCAAACCAGTCTCCTTTGTGCTGAGAACTTGGCTTTGGGTGTCTTGTGTATACCCCAGTCCTTTCACCTACAACCCATTAAGGCTATGCTATTGCTCTTTGTTGTATGTCTGAACTAGACAGTAAGATCTTATTGCTGAAAACACTGCCTGCCTTGACTGCAGGACACAGAAATTTAGTTACGACTGAGCTGGAAACCCCTACCCTGCAGGCTGGCTTTTGTAGTGCTAGAGGAGGCCATGCAGGCTGCTGGTAGAGAGCTGTCACCAACATTCTAGTTTGGCTCTGAACCCTGCAGACTAAAACACCAAAATTCCAGGCAGGATGTGCCTGTAATAATGACTCTGCTGTCCTGTGTAAGACCAACAGCCTTCTGGCTGGATTTAAAGCCCACTCCATAAGAGGGAGGTCACTTCTCATACTGTAAGCTGGGACAAAAACTTGCAGTTGGGAAGGTCATAGTTTCCAGTGAGGAAATAATGTATATTGTTTTATTAGGTCGATGTGATGTGACTGTCAAAACTGTCTTCAGAATGTGTATGTTCATGCCCATAGGTCACTGTTGCTGTCAGTCTCAGCTCCTAACACCACTGATGATGCTCCTGAGAATAAGGGACTGTTGTGGCATGGTGGCCTAATTCTCAGCTAAAGGCAGACATATAGGCAACCACTTCAGAGTTCAGGGATCATTGTAGATGATGGGATAAAAAGATGTAAGAACTGCAAGAAGGGGTGGAGTGTTGTGTGGAAGTTTTCTGTGGAACTGAAACATTCCATCCTTCAGGCAAACTCCTTAAGCCAGAAGATAAATGACTCAAAACAGTTTCAGGAAGTCCTTAAAACTGACTAGATTCTCCAGGCCCCTCCTTCTTAAGGATAAACTAGCAAGCTGCAAAAAGACTCTTGCGACCAGCCCAGCCACCTGGAAGAAGAAGAAATCCCAGGTGAGTTGCCTGGGAAGAGGTTTAGGATCTGTGAGTATCTTGGAAGGATAAGCTCCAGTCTATTGAGCTGCCTGCAGGCTGTGCAGTGTGATCCAGGTTCCCAGCTTTTGTGAGGTGTCATGGTACTGGGTGGGCTGTGGTGATGCAGCTGTCTTTGAGTCATTCTGCTCCTGTAAGGAACTCCTTGCCCATATTCCTGTAGGGTAACCCTGATAAAACTCACTGGCTCATCAAAACAAACAAAAAATAAAACCCCAGGGCCCATTTCCCTTTTTATTTTTTAATTATTTATTATGTACATAGTGTTCCACCTGTATGTATATCTACATGCTAGAAGAGCCACCATGTGGTGGCTGGGAATTGAACCCAGGTCCTCTGGAAGAGCAGCCAGTGCTCTTAACCTCTGAGCCATCTCCCCAGGCCCAGTGTTCCCTTTTAAATAGTCTTCCAGAAGATCCCTCTTTCACAATCTCAGTGTAATCGCTAACAATTCCTATTGTGCCTGCTGTACTTTGCGTGTCTCTGGATCTAGAATTGGTGATGGTCAACACTGTGAGGAAATCTCTCTTAATATGCTTTGCTGCTAATCATTATATTTATTTTATAGACCCTGGCAAGTGCCTAGGGCAAAGCCTGGTAACTATTAGGTGCTCAATAAAAATTTAAATGAAGATCCCTTCCCTTAATGATCTATTCTGTGCCACACTGTGCATAAGTAAACCACACAGAACTGAATACAACTAGAATGGCTCTTGTCTTAGTGACTGAAGGGTCTTTAGAAATGTTTCCATGCTCCTTTCTTTTCTCCAAATTGACAAATGAATACATTAGAACATATAAAGGGGAAATGCCCTCAGATTAGAGGTCGATTCAAGACTAGCATCACAGCCCCTGTTCCATAGACTCCACACTGTTTAGAGGTAATGTTTGTAGCCATGCACCCAACGTTGTCTACTCAGAGATGTCTGCTAGGCCTTGTGTTGAGCAACTCTTGCCCATTATCTCATTTAATCCTCATCCATCCATCACGAGTACCTATTATCATTAGTAGGAGCCTTATCTTATGTTCTAGGGCCTTGAGACACAGAGAGACCTAAGCAACTTATTCACAGACACACAGCCTTTTAAGTGGTTGACCAGGGCAAGTTAGGCTTTGTCACCAGTCTTTCTGGTTTTTAAAAAAATCACATTTTTGTGTGCTTTCCCCATTTGTCCTGGTTCTTTTAAGAAGGAATACACAGAGACGAGATCTACTGTCATTGCCCCCTCACAAGGGGAGGACATTGTACGTGGTAGATGCCAAGTACCCAAACATTATCAACCAATTGCTCTCTCAGTCCTTTCAACTTGGAAGTTGAACTCATGACTGTGTTCAGAAGTCAGTGCCAGCTCAGTGGCCTTTGTTTGGCTTCTGTTGAACAGCTCCAGGTAATCTCTAACCAAGTGAGTGAAGAGGCCTCTCTGGAGAAGGAGGCCTGGCCAGCCTCCTCTTTTTCCTAGGCCAGGGTTGGCTTTATAGTTGACTGTGGGACTCCCTGAAGCAGTTACTTCCTTTTGCCAAGGAGGGGAGACTGGAATTTTACTTGCCTTCTGTTATGAAACTTGTAGAATAAGACAATTTAATTAGCACAGCAGTTTGAGGTTTCAATAGTTACTGTATTTAAGCAATTTCCTCCACACTCCTGCTGTTTTATGAACCTATAATTTGGCTCCCAAAAGGAGAAACAACAAGAATCAAGGAAAAGATGGCAGTGAGATTCCAGGGATGAGAGAGTAGTGAGGCAGGATGCCCATCTCTGCTGCTTTCCTCCAAAGCTTTCCAGTTGTTCTCTATGCTTCACGGAGCTGCTTTGCTGAGAATTCCGCTGTCTGGCTGTTATATACAAAACGGATAAAATACAGGATGTGATAGAACTTGAATTCAGGTTGGTTAGTTCTGCCTGACCAAATAAAGCACTGATGTCAGTAATGAGACAAAACTGAGAAACACAGGAAACCAAAAGATGGTTCATGGAGCAGAGTGTAGGACCATGCAAGGCCCTGGCAGGATGATGGAAACTAGATATTAGGGTGTAGAGGATGGGAAAGAGGTACATGTGCTACTTGTTCAAGACAGGGTTGATTCCAGGTGTGTGTGTATGTGTGTGTGTGTGTGTGTGTGAGAGAGAGAGAGAGAGAGAGAGGAGAGAGAGAGAGAGAGAGAGAGAGAGAGAGAGAGAGAGAGAGAGAGAGAGAGAGGAGATATGTAGCCATAAGTATTCATATAGGAAAGGCTGACTACTATTCCAGAGCAGTGGCTGGTGTTACTGAAACACAACAGCAGCTGTCAGAGCCCCTGAGGTGGAGAATCATCCTGGATTTTTAGCTCACATAAACTACGACATATTAAGATACATGCTATCTTATGTGCTTTGTTTTGGGAGTAATTTGTTATGTGGCCTTTGATAACTAGTATATAAAAGTAGACAAAAACCGTGTGTTAGAGGAACCCATCTGTTGCATGGAGAGGCTGCTTGTTCATCCCGGCCACCCAGAAATGAAGTAACCACACAGAAACTATATTAATTAAATCACTGCTTGGCCCATTAGCTCTAACGTCTTATTGGCTAACTCTTACATCTTAATTTAACCCATCTCCATTAATCTGTGTATCACCATAAGGTTGTGGCCTACCAGCAAAGTTTCAGCATGTCTCTGGTGGCGCATCCATATCTCCCTGACTCCGTTCTTTTTTCTCCCAGCATTCAGCTTCCCCACCTACCTAAGTTCTGTCCTATCAACAGGCCAACACAGTTTCTTTATTCATCAATGGGGTAATCACAGAACACAGAAGAGACTCCCACACCACCCATTTCTGGTAAAGTAGATTTCATTTTTTGACAGATAATTCTTTCAGAGAATCCATATATTACTCTGAACTCCAGTTCAATTTCCATGTTCTAGAATTGAACTTTTTCCTTTTCTGGCTCATGACTATTTTGGGGGGTCAGGAGTTAATTTTTTTAAAGTTCAGATTATTAATATAAGTAGAAGGTATATAAGACAGGGGTCTATAATCCCAGTTTACCAATACACATGAAGAAATTGTATACTCCAGGGCCTTGATCCTCAGGACAGCAGATCTTCCTTTCTCAACAGGGTCCTGTTACTTAGAGGTTACATTATTGTCAGAAAGTACATCAGCAGTTCACTCACCAGACAAATACTTACTATGCACAGAGCAGTAGAGGGATGGATGATGTGAACTGAATGGAAGACCATCTCAGTTCCCATGGAGCCCATCCTAAATTTGACATCAGAGTGTGGGAAACAAGAGTGATGGTTTTAGACAAACCCCAAGTGTGCTGTGTCAAGCAGGTGCTATGCATTTAAAAAATGCTGAAGAATTAGAGTAGTCTTTCTCAACATGAAATGAGTCTGGCCACCAGGGGACATTTGGAAATGCCTGATGACATTTTAGTTTCTCACATTTAGGGGTGGGGAATGGTGGGCCCTAGTGAGCAGAGATCCAGACTGCTAAGTGTCCTATGTTATACTGGATAGCTTCCTGAAACTGCCCAGTGTGTCAGTAGTGTGGAAGCTGATAAACATCGAGCTACAGAAACTGACTTCTTGCTCTTAAGACTGAAAGGGACAGTGGAGGAGGAGATTTCCAGAATCCAGAGAGTGACTGTAGGCAATGATTATAAAAGGTTAGCAAATCAGGTAGAAAAAGAGGGCAGGAGGATGACTATCTTGATCAAACTTTCCAGCTGTTTTTCTGTCAGTAGCTAACCTGAGAGCAAATGCATTCTCTACCTAAGTTCATGCAGGTTGATCTTGTGTAGAATAGCTTAGCGCAGAGGAAGACTGAGAGTATATTTGAGGCATGCGTGGAAGATCTAGCAAAGACCCCTCCTAGAAGCCTGTGATGGCTCATCGTGATGTGAAGAGGTACCCTCAGCTGAGGGATTGCTTCCATCAGATTGGCCCGTGTGTCTTGGGGCATTTTCCCGACTGCTAACTGCCGTGTCATGATCCAGCATAGTTTCATTGGTGCCATTCTTTGCAGGTGGGCCCGCTTGACCCTGAGCCTAAGAGGCAGTAGAATCCCTCTGCGACCTCTACTTCAGTTCCTTCCTTGAGCTCCTGTTCTGGCATTCCTTAAGGATGCAGTATAATCTGTAGACTGAATTAAATCCTCTCTTCCCAAAGTTTTGGTCAATGTTTTATCCCAGTAACAGAAAGCAGAGTAGAACAGAGCCTGAATTTGAAAAATGTTTGTTACTTGCTTCTAGGAGTTATAGCCATCTCTATGAAGGCTTAATTGTATTATGAGTATTATAAGCCAGTTCCATTTTCTTACTTCTGTTAGCAGTGCATGTTAGACTATGTTGGGCATAGGTACAAGTCAGTAGGGTAAAGATTCCAGAATTGAATGCACAGAGCCAAAGCACCCACAGTATGCAAGGAGATGCAGAGAAGATAGAGAAAGAAATGGGAAGAAGTTGCATATAGCTTGGTGCAGAATTTATCTGGGCCTGACCTGGGCTTCCCCTTAAATTGAGGTGAAACCAGCTAATCTAACTCTTGACCTGAGACTGGAAGGAAGCAGTCATGCCTGGGGTTTCATTAGACCCGATTCAGCGAATGAAGACGATTCCATCTGTGTAAAACTAGTAAGATATGGGCACCGAGGGGTTGTTTTGGGGCAGAGGGATGCACTTGCTATTTTCTTTCCTGTGCTTCAGTCTTAAGATCATGGTGCTTATTCATTCTAGAAGAACAGATCAGGTACTCTGGACATGTGCTTAATTGCAAGTGATTCTGTGGAAAATTGCCTGTAATTACTTACCTCTTTGACGGCATGGGTCATCCTTTATATGACTATTGTTATAGCCTTAGACTATTGTTTTCTCAGTGAACAGAAATTACTGGGAGACAATGAGTGTTTACTGAAAGAGTGTGGCTCCACTGGAAGAACAATGCTGGTCGTTGGGCCATTGATTATCCTTCTGTCTTGGATTGTGCTGTTACTCTTTTCGCTCATCTTTTAGTCTGGTGACAGGTCATTCGTTTCTCATTCCTGTATGCGGAAATAGATTTCCTGTACTCTCCTTCCTCTCTATAGTGCTCTGCTTTCTGGGTGGAGCGTATGCTCCCATCTTATTAGAGTGTTACTTTTGAGATTCACCCCCATTTTATCTAGAAACAAAGGAGAGAAGGTTCTTTATGATGTTATGTCTGAAGAATTGGTGTATATTCTATACACCATTAATCCAGGTATATTATTACCTAAGCAAGAGACCTTTGGTTGAGGAAAACTTGGAGTTTAGGTTCAACATGCGGCAGGTGTGTCTGTGGACAAGCTGTGACACAAGATGTTATTTTTAAGATTTATTTTAATTATTTTAAACTTGTATCTCCCCCCGATATGTGTGTGTGTGTGTGTGTGTGTGTGTGTGTGTGTGTGCGTGCACAGCTGAGTGTAGGGGCTCCTGGCTGCGAAAAGAGGTATCAAGTTCCCTGGAACTAAAGCCACAGGTAGCTGTGAGCTGCCTGGTGTGAGTGCTGGGAGCTGAACCCCTGGTTTTCTGGAAAGGCAGAGTGTGCTCCTAATTGCTGAACTGTCTCTTACAGCCCCATGTGATATACTTCCTGTTGGGCTCCTGCTCTCTAGCTTTACAGCATTCCACTCGAGACTTAGCCCTACCAAGGCTGGGCGATCCCAAAATAAGCAGACCAAACCCCTCTTTCCTCCCATTTTATATTCCCTTTAGTGCTGGAATTAAAGACATGACTCACTAGTACTGGAATTAAAGGTGTAGGCCACCACCATCTGGACTTGTTTCTGCATTGATCTTGTGTTGCCCAAAGTAGCCTTGAACTCACAGATTTTCATCTGCCTCTGTCTCCCAAATCCTGAGATTGCAGGTGTGTGTCACCACTACGTGACCTCTAGTGGCTTAAGTTTTTCCCCTGGTCTTCAGCCAAGTGATGGAGGAGTATCTATGTGTTACTTTCATTATTAATAAAGAAACTGCCTTGTCCCTTTAAGAGGACAGAAAATTAGGTTGGCGGAGTAGACAGAACAGAATTATGGGAGAAAGGAAGCAGAGTTGGGGAGATGCTTCAGGCAGTTGCCATAGTGAGTCGCCATGCCTCTCCTCTCCGAGATGGATGCAGGTTAAGATCTCTCCTGGTAAGCCACCACCTCGTGGTGCTACACACATTTCTAAATATGGGTTAAAGCAAGATATGAGAATTAACTAATAAGAAGCTGAAACTAATGGGCCAGGCAGTGTTTAAATGAATACAGTTTCCATGTAATTATTTCGGGTATAAAGCTAGCTGGGTGGCGGAACGGAGCCCCGCCGCTCCATCTACAGGTGAGATTTATTTATTAAAATTCAAATAATACACCACTATAGTCATCAATGATTTTTTTTTTAATGTGTGAATTCCTGGAACCTTTCAAAAGTTTCTTTTAAAAATGCATGACAGTTTCTGCCACTTGTAAGAACCTTCATTAGAATACCATGGGAAAGTCTTGAGAATATACCCAACATAGGAAGGACCCTGAGTACAGTTTCCATTCGTGATAAAGATCATGTGACTGGACTATTTTCCCTCTGCACATTAGCTTCTTATGTTGCAGATAACAGAGAGTAGGAAGTGGGGTCTTTTGTGTATGAGGTATCACATACGACAACAGAACGGGCTCAGTAAGACTCGGCTTCCACTTTTCCACTGGGAAAACTGGGCGTCAAAAGCAGTGATCACATCACACAAGTTCTTCAGTCAGAATAATGGTTTCTAAGCCAGGAAGCCTGTGCATGCCCCTTCTCTGTGCCAGTCTTGGCGAATGGTCAGTTGCTCTGTTGTGCCCAACAAACAGGGTAAGCAAGCATGGTAGCAGACTGTGTTAGCTTTCTTTTCTTTAGTCTCCTGTGGAGCTATTGGAAAAGAATTGTCCTCCTGTGGTACTGCTAAAGGTTTGCTTGTGCTGCAGTTTTTCCACAGTTGGCGATGGTTAGTAATTCTCATATAAACAAGAGGTCGTTTCAGATAAAAGGGAAATTAAGCTCTGGTTATTAAAAGTGGTCCATGGTGGCATTCATACTTCCTGCTTCAGATCTGTGCTCTGAGGAGTGGAGGAAGGATAAAGCAGAACACTCTGGGGCCAGTGTTTCACCACTTTGTACAATTTTTCTCCCTGAGACAAACTCTTCTGACCTTCATCAGGGGTGTCTGAGGAAAGTTAATGGTGGTATTTTCCATTTCTACTACAAAGAAATAAGTTGGATTTTTTTCTTTTGGAAACAGTAAATGATGCTTACTTTGTTATCCTAAAAATCAAATCCCTAAAGTTTCAGATTTTGATAGTTGTTATGGAGCAACCACTGACACCAGAAATGTAGCTCCATGAATACCAAGCGTTTTATCCAACAAGCATTTATGTAGTGTTTATTTTGTGCTGGGTAATATGATATATATATATATATATACATATATATATATACACATTGCATTTATATATAACATATTATAGTTATCTATAATTATATCTAATATATATTGTGTAATTAGCACTAATAATACATTAACCTTAGTATTACAAATAAAGTGATTGACTATGTTGTAAGTCAAGGACTATTATCCCTATTTTACAAATGAGGAAACTGAGGTACACAGAGGTAAAACAATGTGCCCCAGGTTATGTGTCTCATACGTGATAGGAACACAGTTCACACCGGGGTAGTTTATCTCTTGGGCTCACACTATTAACTCTGTCCCCACTTGCTTTTCTGAGGTGCCAAGGAATGAAAACAACAGACTTTCACAGCCAGAGGGATTGCTCCTCATGATGCAGAAGCCAACCAAGCACACCATTCTTCTCATCTTGATTAGGATTCTCAGTCCATGCTTAGCTGCCCTTGGTGGTTTGGCTGTTTTTTGGGTGTGCTGATGTTGAAGGATGATTTAAATGAGTGAGCTCAGGCACCGCAAGGCGTTCTCCAGTGCAGAACCTGGTGTTCTAGCAGAGCTAAGTAAGAAAACTCACAGATGTCAACAATGCTGGGCAAGTGATCAGTACCTAATGAAGGGCAGGGCAAAACTAGTCACACCACACACAAACACATACACACACACACACACACACACACACACACACACGAATGAATGACTTGGCATGATTAAGAGGTGAACTAAAAATAGCATGGCTTGGAAAGAAAAGTGAGAAAGGTAAGGGGAAAATGGTCAAAATGTACCCAGAATGGCAGAAAATGGCATGATGAATTTAAAATGGTGATGTAGAAAATGCCCGAGGTCTAATCTGGATATAATGGAGGTGACAGAATCTCAGTGAACTAAGATTAAGTTGTAGACAGAGGAGAGAATAACAGAGGTGAAGAAGATGGGAGTGGGGACAGTCGGGGGTATATTTTACCTCGTGGAAACGGTGAGGTTGGAGTATCCCACATGGAAAGTGGCATAACTGATACAGAGTTCAAGGTGTCTTTTCAGGTCTGTATGGAGAGCTGATGACTGAAAGGAGGGCACTGTGTCTTTCCCCACTGTGGTTCCTTCTCTGACTGGGCCTAGCTTGGTGACCTGAATGGCCTCTGGAAGAAAGATGGAAGATCCTAAGTATCCTGCAGTCTCCACTCCAGAATAACACGGCAAGGATCTGTGGAGGGAGTTAGAGCAATGGTCAACTTTAATCCTCGTCATAATTTTCTGACTTTGCAGAGCAATGTCTATTGATGTTTAGGATGCACAGATGCGGTCAGTCAGGTTTGTTTGGAACCTCCCAGATGCACAAGTCTGCCAGGGAAATAATGAAGGGCCATTTATCCCGCTGAGAGTCTCCTTAAAGGGAATCAATAACCTCATTGGAAAGAAAAATTGCATCACTTTGATGAGGCCGCTTCCAGGTGAGCTATGTTGTCCCAGTGCTTAGCTGTCATTTGCAGCCTGCCTTCTGACGGGTCCTGTATGCTGATCAATAGGGCCTTATTTCATCTAGAATAGGTTCCATTGCTCCCATTTTTTTGATGAACATACAGAGGTTCTGTGAATGTAAAGAAATGTGCCCACTAGCACACAGTAAACAGAGAATTTGAACCTAGTTTTACCAGACAGTACAGACACTAAATTCTCTCTCTCTCTCTCTCTCTCTCTCTCTCTCTCTCTCTCTCTCTCTCTCTCTCTCTCTCTCTCTCTCTCTCTCTCTCTCTCTGTCTGCCTCTTTCTCTCCCTCTGTGTGTGTGTGTGTGTTGTATGCAGTTTGTTTTTATAAATCTTTGTATTAGTATCTTTTCTTGTAAATTGGGCATAAAGGTCCTACCTGCTGCTCATAGTTGTGTGTTAATAAAATAATGTACTTGAAGAGCACTTTACAGCATGCTTTAGAAATAATCATAATTTTTATCTATTGACTATTGAGTTGCCTAAGGAGTAGGGACCATTACATTTCTTTGCACATGTATGGATTTTGACCTAAGCAACTCTAAAGGAGGCTCACCGCCTGAGTAATTTTATTATTTTGGAGGAGATAATGGTAGAGAGACTGTGGTTCTGGGACATTTTAATGATTCTGCAGTGCTTTTTTCCCCCCACCAGCTAAGAGTTTGAGTAGCCTGAGAGGATTCTGAAAAGGTTAATCATCAGAGAAAGTGGTTCTGTTCTCACGTCACTGAGTCAGATCAATATACATTTTCTCTTGGATAATTCTGAGGGCTAGTTAATTTAGTGACACTAATGGTTTCCATGACAATCCTGAAGTTGAAGCTGAGGAAGGCAGGAACCTGGGAAATCACCTACCACTCCAAAGGAGACCTGTAAAGTTCTTGCCCATATAATTAGGGGATTTGCATATTAATTCTCAATCAGAGGCTAGGGGTGGGGGTGTTGTAGGCTGTAGAAATGAAGAATAATCTGGAAGGAGCCCTAAGCAGAAAAAAAAACCCCATGTATTTCTATTTCTACTGCTGGTTGAAGCTCTAAGAAATTGCCCTGAGGTCATTCTGAAAAGTAAAGAAAAGAAAAGAAAACAAAAACCCCTAGTCTCATCCTTCATGTGCTGACCTCTCTGGCTCACATTTAAGCAGGACATACACAGCAGTTGGGTGGAATAGCCCTTATTAATAATGCTGATAATGGCTGCCATCATTTAGAACAACAACTGGGATCGTTTAGAAAGGCCATTGTTAACCCCTGGCCTGTTCTCAGCATGGATGGCTGATCCTTAGAATTTTGGCCCAGCTTTTCTTGTCAGGGGAAATAGAAAGAGAGAGAGTGAAGGTAAGAAGTTAGCACCATGCTAGCCTTTGCTGTAACCACCCGTCGCTTCTGCATACCGTATGCTTGGAAGGCATTTGCCAGCAATTCTGTTAGTCTTCAGTGAAGTTAGTGGCTTGGTCTAGCAACCTGTTGGCTGAGGGAAGACACAGTCTGCTTTGGAGCATACCTGAGGGTAAGTGAACACTCCAAGCAGGGAAAGGGGCATTGCTTTTCATTTGCACAGCTACAGAAATTGTTCTAATAGTGGGGCAATGACTCAATCACATGACCAGGGAAGCAGGCTTGACTAGCAGGGCCAGCACAAAGTCTCTTCCATTAGGCTCCGCTGGGAACTAGCACTTTTAGAAACTTCCCGTGTTTGTGGAAAGATGGGGTGCATTCAGAGTGAAGTGACAGAACCATTCTAGTTGACAAAAGAATTCTGGTAGCCAGAGTAAAGCTGCATCACACACTGTTCTGGGACCAGCTCTCTGACCCCGAGCATTGCATTCCTAAGTCCAGATCTGCCTCTGAGTTTATGGTGGCCTTTTCTTCCCTCCCCACTCACAAATCACAGGGGGACTGGAGTGTGTAAACACTCCAGGCATCTCTCCTCGGGCACTGGCTGTTTGTTTGGGGAATTAATTTATGTTCCTCTAAGAGACTATTGATTTGAGTTAGGTGATTAAAGGCACTCGATAAAGAAGCCGCTAAATCTATTCACCTGTGCGCCTCTGATTATGGAAGGGGCTGTATCAATCTTTTCTCATCAAATGACTCTTCCTTTGCCTCAGCCACTCCTCTGTTTGTGCTGCCCTCAGGCTTTCAATTAGACTAAGAGGCAAAATTCATAGTTTCCTGGGGAGACATGAGAGGGCAGCCATGCAGAGTCTGGGAGACAGAAAGAAGAACGGCTTAACCGTTCAACTAGGTGTACCCTCTTAGAATACAAATTCCAGGTCCCTTCTTACCTGTCTCTCACCCAATCATTTTCTGTTTCCATATCTAAAACGTCGCTCAAATCGATTTTCTTTCCTTCTTTGCTTCTGTTCCTGTCCGCGTTCAGGGTCTAATTATGGTACCCAAAGTACACATGGAACCACACACGGTCCCTTAACTGACCTTCCTGCCTCCTATCGCCAGTCTTCATTCTGCCATGGGGGCCTTTTCCAGACGAAACTCCGGGGATGTGCGTGATATCTCTTGCTTGTCCTATTTGAAATCTGCCATTACCATTTATAAATTTTCTTAACTTGCTGTCCCATAAAATACCTCGTGACCTGAGCTTGGCTTATTGGGCTGGCCGCCGCAGCTGCACTCGCATGGACTAGGCGGCAGTCAGGCCCTGTGATCTGTCACCCACTAAAGAATTTGTTATTGTAGTTGCCCATCCATTCTTTGTATTTTCTTTCCCTGGAAACTCATTTATTTTCAAGGTCATCCTAGAATACTCAAATGTAGAACTTCTGCTGATTCTTTAAGCACAAAAATGTAATACATTGCTTTGCTTGCCCTTCCCACATAGCATTTTGATGTTTCCTTGCTTAGCAGTTTTAGAGTGATCTTTTTTTCCCTCTTCATGCGAGGACAGAAATCAATTAAGACTTAATTCAGTTTAGTATTTCCAGAACCTGCTGAGGAGTGTAATGCATACCGAGTGGTAGACTAGATTGTTTTTCAGAAGAAATGTACTTTTCTTCTTCCCTCCTTAGGTGGAGTGTACTTTCTTGACTCCATGGACTTCAGGCTTGGCAGGGTGACCCCTGTAGTCACTAGAATATGAGTGAAATGAAAGCAGAGACCTTTGTATACATGGGTGACTTATCTTATCCTGTGCTCTTGTGAGTTCCTGGAGGCAGTGGTTCAAAATAACCAGGGCACACAAGGAGCAGACAAGAACCTGTAGCATGAGTAATAAAAACCCAGAGACAGATATTTGGGTTCAATCTAAAGATCAGAAAAGCAAAGCAGCCAAGCCACTAGAGAGCTCTTACCTCAATCTTCAGAAAAAAGAGTCATTTCCTGTCTCATCCCACCTTATATTCCTCTCTAGTGCTGGGATTAAAGACATGCACCACCACTGCCAGGCCTCTATGACTAACTAGTGTGGTTGCTGGGATTAAAGTTGTGTGCACCACTGCCTGGCATGTATTTCTGACTAGTGTGTCTGCTTTTCACTGACTTTCAGGCAAGCTTCATTTATTAAAATACAAATGAATTATCATTACATTTCCCCTTTTCTGTCTAAAATAAAAAAGGCTATAACTAATATAAGAAAACTATATACAATAAGTATGATAACTATATATAACAAATACAGGCAATAAATGCATCAACAATGTTTGGTTCATTTGTATTTGACAAATTCAGATTAAACACTCCATATCTACCCATCTTGGTGAGTGCAAAGTCTTGTACCTAATTTACTTTCTATCATAACTTGCTTTCTGTGTCTGGTAAACAAGGAAAACTATAATTATAGATATCTAGTCTTCAACTCCCTCAGAGACCCAAGAAGGAAATATTATTAACTGAGTAAGCAGGAAAAATAATCAAACAACTTCCAAAAAATGTGAGAAATGACAGAATTAGCTGGTTTCCTGGAGAGACACCCACAGTTTCTCTGCAATATTGGGGCTTCCATCTTTGGCCTACAGGCCTAGCATATCACCAGACTTTTCTGTGAAGCAGGATATTCTAAAGGGCTGTCCCTCCTTGTCTTGACAATGTTTGGCAGTCACATTCTTTTGTATTCTACTTGTCTTTTATTTATTAAAATACAAATAAAATATCATTACAAGAACCAAAATTGAAGGCCTGAGTTCAGCCAAATTTAAGACCTGTGAGCCAGCATGTTGTTTTAAGTCACAGAGTTTAGTGGTAGTTCATTACTCTGTATTACTTATTATTATGGGAATGGCTAATTAATTTAGGCCCTTAAATGTTTCAACCAATACTTAGATGAGCAATGCAGAATTAAAGAAAGTCAGTTAGAAAGAAGGGAGAAGAAGAACTCTGAGGGCATGAACTAGGGCTGGGGAAGTAAGTCAGTGAGTAAGGTGCTTATCAATCAAGCATGAGGACCTTTAGAAACCATGAAAAACAGCTAGTTATGGTGGTGCATAATAATATTGCTGGGGAAGAGGAAACAGATGGATTCCCAAGAAGTGCCAGGGAACCTGCTTATCCTAGTTGGCAAACTATGAGTCAATGAGAAATCCTGTCTCAAAAAACAAGATGACTGGTGGCTGAGGAATGCAAACCATTGGTTTCTGTGCACACCTCTGCACAAATCCATATGCATACACACATGCACATATGCACATACACGAAAAAAAGAAACCATAAGACTAACACATGTGCATTTAGTTTTGGGAAAGCATAGCATTAAGGCTTAGTTATCCATAGGAAGCTCAAGATGAGGTCTTGTAAAGTTATGGCAGTTTCATAAACATTAGTGGAAAACATATTTCAGTTCTGCAAGCCATGATGGAGGCTGAAGTTTATAAACTTTAAAACTTTAAGATGGAAATGAACTTTTTTGCCTTAATCATTCTTTATGGAAAGCATAATCGAAGGAGAAAATCTTGGAAGAAAGTCACATATTGAATTTCAAGTCCTAATAGAAAGTATTATCGGGTTGTAAACTATTTTGGATTAACCATGCCACTGTTCTCCTTCATTAGTGTGGATAATTAAAAGTTAACCATGTATCATTTTTCTTGATATTCATAGATATTACCGTGCCAATGACAGTGTGATTTGGATGGTATTCAGCTATTTTCTTCAGTTGAGGCACCCATGGAAGAACTTCTGTATTAAAAGACTGAGACTTAATTGAGTGTATGAACTTTGTATTCATAATTTCAAATGCAGGTTAAGAAGACCCAATGAAATTGTGTGACTGAATAAACACTGATATTTAGCTTAAGGGATCTGAAGGTCATGTACCAGTAAAGACACAGGACAAAGTGCCTGTATGCTCAAGAGATTAAAGTTACAAAGAGGACTGGGGAAATATTCAGTCAGTAATGTGCTTGCTGTGTTAGCATGAGAACTTGGTTTAGAACCTCCAGCATCCATGTTAAAAGCCGCGTGTAGTAACATGTGCTTGTAACCTCAGTGCTGGGGAGGCAGAGACAAAGTGATCCCCAGAACTTGCTAATACAGTCAATTAAGGAGCTCCAGGTCCAGAGAAAGAGACCATTTCTCAAAAATGAAGGTGCAAAGTGACAGAAGACACCAATGTCTAAATATGCATGCACATAACCCAATTAAATGAAATTAGATAGATGCTGACAGGTGATCAGTGGGAAACTGGATCATCTCATGCATGTGGGGAAGCTCCCAAGCTTATTTCTGGAGGAATCTGGAAAGAGAATGACGTTTAGACAGTCACATTTGCAAACTTCATGGTGTAGGGAGGTCACTCAGAGATGGATTTAGATTTGTCTGTTTCCTACATCCAAATACTCAGGGTCACTGAGGTTTGTAGGATTGAGTTTACAGATGTTTGAAATCAAGATTAGAAATTTAGTTGCTTACCTGAACATTAATTTTATAAATGAGAAAAAAATTACAAATCATTGGTTTGGGTTGGACTAACAGGGTCATGTTTTTATGTTGAATAGAGAAGACTGTATATATAGAAGAATAAATTTATTTTTCCTGTTCTCATTGTTGTGGCATCAAGGATTTCATTGCCCTAGTCATCCTATATTCTCAAACTGGCCTGCTGTTAATTTAGAATATGGAAGTGTGTCATTGTTACTTCAGTGCTATGTCCTCCAGAGCAGGCACTCCTGGGCGTCTCTCCTCTCTGTACATCTTGCGGATCTTTCCAGTAACATGAAGCAGCTATTTTTTTTGTTTTTACTGAAAATACCACTAGGGACTTTAAGAATTTTGGTGAGATTAGGGGTAGGAGGTACTAATAATATTGAATTTCTTCCATTAAGGGCCTGACAATAATCTGCAAAAATACTCATAATAAGTTTAAATATTTCTCCTAAGTACTTTTATTTTTTATTTATTTAAAGGTTACTTTTATTTTCATTTCTGTATTTGTGTAGGTGTATGGTGTGGAGGCCATAAGAGGTATCAAATTCCCTGGAACTGCAGTTACACATGGTGGTAAGACACCTGGGTGCTAGGAACCAAACTTAGGTCCTCTGAAAGGTCTGTAAGTTGTCTTGACTCCTGAGCCATCTCCCCAGGTCCCTAAATTGCTTAATATGACATCTATCATGTAATAAAGTGTTAGAGCTGAATTCACATATGACTTAGTAATCACCTTAAACATTGTGGTAACACATAGGAGACAATAAATCATGTGACAGACAGCACCTTAAGATTCGGTCATGTGTCTTTCATGGAAACTCTGTCATGAAGTACTAGATAGACCTGGTACACATAGTACAAATCCTAATAACATAACCCCAATAAGATGTCACACAAAAACACATGTTCATTTGATGAGCCACTGTGACAAAAGTGAACTCTCCGTCCTTGGGAAATTAATATCCCGAAAAAGAATCTCTGAAGACCTGGGCTGCTAGAAGCAGTTTTTATCTTACAATTCACTACAGATATTCTTTGCTTTCTTCTTCCCTTTAAGTACTAGGGAGACTGGGCATCATTTTTCTGTCTAATGCAGAGAGAGCATAAAGAAGCAGACAGCTTTCTCACTGGCTCAGGGACTTTTGTAATAGGAGAACTGGGGAAATGGACTGAAATAAACACATGTACTATTGCCATTGATGTGTGGGGATCATAAATACATTTCAACAGCCTTTGCTGTCAGTCTCTCCGTAAATTATAGCTTGTTCCAAACACTGTGAAGATTGCTTATACTATTAACCGATCTTTTACTAAGTGTGGTTTCCCTGGCATTGCCCTACCTCCTTTGCAGGATCCATAGATTTGTGCAGCAGTCCTGTGTGGTGGGAGTAGGGAGATGAAGTTTCTTCTTTTGTATAGGTTGTGCAGGTGAGATTAGTGCTGTGCTTCTTCTGATTCTGTTTTGAATGAACTCTTTGTACAGTAGATGGAACTTGCATCCTGCAGATGCATAGATGTTTATTGTAGCTGATCTTGTGTTGTGATGTTAGGAACATGAGCTCTGAGTCAGGCTGGATGAATTGGAATCCTGGTCTGAAACTTGGCAACAACATAGTCTTAGATAACTTAATTGTACACAATCTTTGTCAAACTTGTAATAAGAAAATTATATTACTTTTCTCATAGTTTTCTTTTTAAATCAAGTTCTTTTGTAGCCCAGTTTGGCCTCAGACCCACTATGCAGCTGAGGATGACCTTGAACTTCTGATCCTGACACATGACAAGCACTATACAGATGTCGGTGATGAGGATCTGTATACTGTAGTGATAACACTCAGTGTGTGCATGTGGTGATGGGGAAGACTGTGCCCATCAACTCCACCTTCCTCCAGAGTTGTTGGTCACCTGGTAGGCATCTAGGTATCAAGCTGGCCTGCTTTCTCTTCCTCCCTCCCTCCCTTCCTCCCTCCCTCCCTCCCTCCCTCCCTCCCTCCCTCCCTCCTTCCCTCCCTCCCTCCCTCCCTCCTTCCCTCCCTCCCTTCCTCTCTCTCTCCATTGTCTCCCTTCCCTTCCTTTCCTTCTTTTATATTTTATCTGAGGCCAGAGAGTCACAGTAATCTAGAAAGCAAAGCAATGCAATAGATGTGTATAGGTGTACCTTTAGAATTACTAGCAGGGACAAAAATCTCAAGTTGGTACTTTTTTAGTAATAAATACTTCTTTAAGAAAAGCACCATAGATTTTAAATTATGAAATATACCATCAACTTGAATCTACTTTTACTTCTATTTTTTCTCTCTTTTTTAAGGCAGGTTTTTTTTTGAGGTTTTTTTTTTTTTTCAAGACAGGGTTTCTCTGTACAGCTTTGGTGCCTATCATGGAACTAGCTCTTGTAGACCAGGTTGGTCTTGAACACACAGAGATCTGCCTTCTTCTGACTCCTGAGTGGCCGAGATTAAAGCATGCACTACCACCACCCAGCTCTTTAAGACACTTTTAAAGAATGCCATAAGCTTTGAATATTAGCTTGATAAATGGTCTCAATGCATCACTGCAGAGGTTGCTGAGAGATTGGGTTGTGGAACTTTGTAGTGTGTATTGAAAGTGGAAATGATGACAAGACCCTTCCTGGTGTAGGCATAGTTGGTAGTTGATGGATTGTTATTTGGAGAGGCAGACCTTCAGAGTGTATAAGGTGGGTCTGGTGATTTGTACAAATCCCAAGATTATGATTATGGACAGGCAGGTATGTTAAGTTCATTCTTTCTTCCCGATTTCTTATGAATCCAGGTCTTTACTGCTGTATCTGATGCCTGTCCATCTCCATTCAGTATGCCTTTCCCCTGCCAATTAGTTTCCTCACGTCACAAACTGTCCTTGAACTTTTCTCCCATTTTTCATTGTTGTCATCATAATTATCATCATTGATATCATTGTTGTCATCATCAACAACAGCAATTACAACAAAAAATATGACTAAATTGGGCCTTCAATGCCCTTTCTCTTTAATGCCATGTTATTCAGTGACACCACCATCTTTTAACCCTTGAAGATATCAGTTATTACCCTCAGGACACTCTCCTTCCTTCCCCATAACTTCAATGGTTGACTGAGTCTTTATTTTGTTACATCTTCAGTCTGTAGATTATTTCCTCTTAAATAAAGTAAATATAATTGTCTCTTTGATGAAAGAACAAATAAAATGAAAAATTTAAAAACATGTTTGTAGTTCAGAGATAGCCATTGTTATATCTCTCATCTACCTATATGTCTCATTCGTTACCTCATCTATCTCTATGTGTTTCATTGTCTATCAATCCTGTATGTAGGCACGCATGGAAGTATATATGTAAGTAACCATCTATGCATATATCTATCTAATAAAATGATATTAACCTCAACGATGACTACATTTTGTCTCATCCTAGATTTGGAATGGGATCCAGTTCTAGTGGGCACTCTCTAACGGCTGACCTTTGACACTTTTCTTTTGGCACCATGGTTGGTAATCATTCTCCTAAATACACATTTCTGTTTTTCTTCTGCCTCCTCCTCTCACTCCTATGTGTAGCAGTTAATCTGACGCAAGAAACAGAGTGACGAGCTGAATGACTGGCCAGAGTTCACGGGGCACAAGTGTTCATGGAGGCTCTAGGACACAGGTGTGCCTTTCCCTTTTGCATTACCTCTTACACTGGTAGTGCGAGCTGTGAGTGAGAGCGTCCTTGTGAATCCAGGCTTTGAGCAAACGCCCCAGACTGGATTTCAGATTCTCACTTAACGTTTGCTTCAGTGTCCTCATCTATACTGCGTGTGATTGCTGTGAGTGACAAACACATTAACACCCAATGCAGCCATTCAGGAAACAGTTAGGGTTGACATCACTTCAATCCGTCTTATACACTTACATTCTCGTTGGCATTATCTCAACACTGTTCTCCAAGCTGCCTCTTAACAAATCCTGCCCACTCTATTTTGTGCTCTTCATTCATTCTTCACACTGCAGCCAGAGTGAGTTTTCTAAAATAAAAATCTAAAGAAGACTCAGCTGACGGCTTTCAGTAGTGTCCTGTTGGCCTCAGAGTAATGGCTAATCTCCTCTCCTTGATCTATGGTGCTCTTTAAGATTTGGCTCTTGTCCCTCATTCCTGCCTCTCTATTGTCATTATTCCCACTCACATTAAAGCTGTGCTCATGGACTGAGGAAATGACCTAGTTGGTAAAAGGTCCACCAGGTAAGCAGAAGGACCTGAGTTTAGATTCCTCAAATCTACTAAAAAGCACAGCATGTGACTATAATCTCAGCCTCGGGTGAGGGTGGAGACAAGCAGACCCCTGAAACTCACTAGCAAGTGAGCCACGCCAATCATAAGCTTAAGGTTCAGTGAGAGACTCTGGTTCAAAAGATAAAGCAAGGTGAGCATGAGCAAGGAAAGACACTTAACTTTGTGTAGGTGTGTGTGTGCATGCACACACATACGTGCACACTCGGGGGTGGGGGAAGCTAGGAAGGGAAGGAGGGAAGAGAGACAGAGAATGAGAGAAAATGAGAGAGCTGAACGAATGAGAAAGCTGGGCTCAACTATGAAAGTGTCTCCAAACAGACCAACCCAAGCACTGGATTTCAGTTCTGTTCCTGTTTTTGACTCTGTCCGGACTATTCTTCCAGTTCTCCAGACACAGTAAGGAATGACCCCCATATGTTCTTCAGGATGTGAGAGAAGCTCCATTCATTCTAGAAGTTCTTCCCATTCCCATGGTATCCTTCAGCCTACCAAGTTTGGGTCAGCTGCCTCCAATTTCTCCATAGCATCCTGCCTTTTAAAAACAGCACCTAGTCCTTTAATCTTTTGGGTGTTGTTTTATATATTATATAATCAGTATAATGAATGACATATTTATCTGTTTCCTCCTTTAATCTGTAAACTTCCTGAGGACAGAATTATCTTGTATCATATCAGTGACTGGATCATGATCCCCAAAAGGATTTAAGCTCCCTGATCAGATTCCTTATGTTTCCTAATGGTTGCTATAATTACTATGTGTTAACTTTCAATAACTTCAGTCATTTTTCCCTTGTGTGTATGTATGTGTGTGTTTGTGTTATGTTGTTCATGTGCATTTTGTTACATGTGTTTGTGTACTTTGTTGTGTGTGGTGTATGCACTTGTTAGCATACGTGTGCTCTCATATGTTTGTGGGTTCATATGCACTTGTTTGAAGATGTCAGAAATAGAAATCAGGTATCTTCCTCAATTGTTGTCTATTGTTTCTTGAGAAAGGGTGTCTCACTAAGCTCATGATGGCTGGCTAACCAACGAGAGTCAGAGATCTGCCTGTCTTTTTGTTCTTGCTCCCAAAGTGCTCAAGTTATAGACTTATGTCACCATGCCTGGCTTTTCTACATGGGCGCTAGGGATCCGAACCTAGGTCCTCAAGCTTGCATTGCAGATACATCAGCAACTGAGCTATCTTACCAGCCTCAGCTTTGCTCTTTGCAAGTCTAATTGTACTGACTTCATTTTCATATTCTTACTTCACCCTCTTTCTGCCTCCAGTCTCTTGTTTTTTCTTAACTGTTTAGAAAAACCTATCCACCTCTGTTGTCTTTCTTACCCTATGGTGATTGTGTGCGGTCCCATCACTTTCACCACGCTAAGGTCAATGAGTTGCTCCAGTGGCTGCTTTCCCTTGAGTTATGAGCAGCATGATTGTAGAGATATTTCATCCTTGGCCATTTATCTTCTATAGAAAAGTGGTACAGAAAAAATTTGACAGATTCAAGCTTTGAAACAGAAGGGAAGGAAAACACACTCTAGGATTCTTTCCTCTGCAATCCCATTATGAATGCATAAAAAGGATGTTTATAAAACAGGTGCAAGAAATGAGAAGGAACTTTTCATTTAGACTTTAGTTTTAATTATTGCTATCTTCTTCACCAAAAAGCTAGAAACCAGACTCCTCCCTGAGCCTGAGGAAATCTAAAAATAAAGTAGAATCTTGTTTGTTGTATGTGTGACATGATGATGGTTTGGGCTCACTCTGTTGGACTGCTCGAGTATATATTCTTCCTTTGTAATGTGGGTTTGGTTACCACATAGATTTCTCTGAGAATTTGATGTGGCGATTCTTATAAATTACGTAGAAAAAAAGAACATAGCCCATAGACCGCATTCATGAAAGGACAGCTGCTCTTACTGCATGGTAGTGGAGTTTCCACGTGTTAGCTCCAGATGTTTTCTGTTTACTTCCCTTGCAAGTTAATCTAACAGCAGAGTTGTTCACTGTTCCGCAGTCCACATTCTTTCTTTCACGCTGCTGTTTTAGAAGGACAACATGCTTGACTGCAGCATCACTTGAAACATGAATCTCTGGTTTGTTGATGCAACTCCTTGTCTATATATAGACTTGACTCTTGTAGTTTGTGAGCTCACATCAGAATCTGAAGCTATGTTGGGAGTCTGAATCTTACCCACTTAAGAGCAGAATTTCTTAATTACTTTCTTCCTTCCTTCCTTCCTTCCTTCCTTCCTTCCTTCCTTCCTTTCTTTCTTTCTTTCTTTATTTCTTTTTCTTTCTTTCTTTTCCTTCCTTCCTTCCTTCCTTCCTTCCTTCCTTCCTTCCTTCCTTCCTTCCTTCCGGAGATTTTCGAGTCAGGGTTTCTCTGTAGTTTTTGGTGCCTGTCCTGGAACTAGCTCTTGTAGACCAGGCTGGCCTTGAACTCCCAGAGATCCGCCTGCCTCTGCCTCTCGAGTGCTGGGATTAAAGGCACTCCCCGGCTTTTTTTTTTTTTTTTTTTTTTGAGCAGAGTTTCTTAGCCCTAGAGCTATCTATATTTGGGGCTGAACAATTCTTGTTATGGGGCCATCTCTTTATTGCTAGGTGTTCAGCTTTATCTCCCATGTGTTTCAACTAGATGTTAATGGCATCCTTTGTTCTTTGGTGTGGCAAGCAAAAATACCTCTGTACACACATGCCTTTGGTGGCTCCACGCACCACCCAGCCTCTTCTTAACAGCAAATAAGACATGTTGATTTAAGGATCACATTTAACTTAATCATGTCTTTAAAGGTTTTATCTCCAACTCAGGTCATTTAATGAGACAGTAGGAGTTAGAGTTTCAGTGTGGGACATTAAGGAGGACATGATTTACCTGTGACCAAATACCTGATATGAAGCAATTTAAGGGAAAGGGTTTATTTTGACTCGTGGTTTGAGGATATACAATCCATTGTGGTAAGGAGGGCTTGGTGGTGGTGGCTTGGTTATGGTAGTGATGGTGGTGGTGGTGGCTTGGTGGTGGTAGTGATGGTGATGGTGGCTTGGTGGTGGTAGTGATGGTGGTGGTGGCTTGGTGGCAGTAGTGTTGTTGTTGTTGTTGTTGGTGGTGGTGGTGGCTTGGTGGTGGCTTGGTGGTAATTGTGGTGAGGATGGCTTGATGATGGTGTTGATGGTGGTGGTAATTGTGGTAAGAATGGCTTGGTGGCAGTAGCGATGGTGGTGGTGGTGGAGGTGGAGGTGGTGGTGGTGGAGGTGGTGGTGGCTTGGTGATGGTGATGGTGGTGGTGATGGTGAGGATGGCTTGGTGGTAATTGTGGTGAGGATGGCTTGGAGGTGGTGGTGATGAGGATGGCTTGGAGGTTGTGGTGGTAAGAATGGCTTGGTGGTGGTAGTGATGGTGGTGGTGGTGGGGGCTCCGTGTGGCAGAAACATGAATTGGCAACTGTTAACTCATGTTTCAGTGAAACAAAAAGCATAAAGAGGATAGAAGTACAGCCAAGCTATAAACGTCATGATCTCCCAGGAAGGTACCCTTGCTGCCCTAGCAAGGCCCCCAGAACACCTGGGGACCAAGTATAGACCACATGAGCCAGTGGGGGTAGCATTTTCCACTCAAACCACAGCATTATTTATCTATTTTCTACAATTATGCTTTTCCTGGACATTTAAATTGCTGAGATAGTTCCTATTTTAATAGAAAAATAAAAAACATCAAAACTTTATGTCCTTATTTGACCATAATAATCTAGCTACCACCTCATGAACATCTTCTTCTTCACCGCAAAGGTCTCCGAGAGACTTCTCATTGTCTACTCTCTCCAGTGCACCGTCATCACAGATCTGGTGGCTGAAATGATGGCCACTAGCAGGGATTTCCATGATACCCAACCAGTGCTCGTTCCTCAGTCCTCATTTTCTCTCTTCTGCCTAAGGCCCTGGCAGTTGTTGGTCTGTAGTTTCCTCGAAATGTTTTTTAGCATTTGCTTCTGAGAGTTCATCCTCATGTGTTTTTGCTACTAACTCACCTCTGTCTTTTTCTGCTATAATCTGAAGATTCTTCCTGGCCTTTCAGTTCAAGGGTGGCCCAAGGCTCAGCTCTCAGGTGCTTCCTTTATCTACAATCTTTCCTCTATGACCTCAGTAGATTCTAAACACCCTAAAACTCTAAAAGCTGTTGATCCAGTGTTGAACACCTGCTTAGGCTGAATACCTGCTCAGGGAACTGGTTTCTTCTCACTCAGAGATTTGAACTAGACGGAATGCCTTATCATTCCTTACATTTTGTAGAACCATTTGATTGGTTTTAGGCAAAGAATGCTGAGGACACATAGACATCTACCCTTACTCTTTGACTGTTTCTTCCCATCTCTCACCTGAATGGAACTACAAATGGAAGGAGGACACATCCCTAAGTCATTGAAAACAAGGGCTGCTCATCAGTCAAGATCATTAGTTTGGACTTTGTTTAAAGCCACTGAGACTTTTTGGAGTCTGATATGTTTCCATAAGAGAAATCTAAACTCTGTGGTTCTCATTATTATTTAGGTGTTGAGAAACAAGAGAACTGATTTAGATGCAGGCACGATGGCTTCTGTATGATAAAGGGGAAACTGCATGCTTGGGATATTTTCTGTGACGCCTCTGGAGGTAGATTTACTGCTACTAAATGTATACTTCTTGGGAAAGAATGTGAGAAGGTGTGGTAGTGTATAGTGACTGTTAAGGGCTATGCTTAACAGGGCCCTAAGAGCAAAGAACAGGCATCAGAAGGAGTTCAAGGAAGCAGCTGACTTGTGAGCACAAGGAACAGCCCAGAAAGAACTCAGATATCCAACTGCAAGAGACAACTATTTCTAGACGCCAAATAATGAGAGACAAGACTATGCGAGTTTTAAGGGGATATAGGTCCATGATGATTAATCTCTATAGAAAGATCATACACATGCAGTGCTCCTTTTTAACTTATAATCCTAGCTAGGTTCAGGTAGGCTTCTTATATACCTAAGAGGGAGAAGTGAAGGGCAACGAGGGTAAATTATAGATCAGCACCAGCTTGGAAATCACATTCAAGAAAGAATGCTGATGTAGTAACCGACAAGGGTGCTGGCAACAAACTTTCAGTCTCCTAAGACATGGGAATGCTTTGCGAAGGAAGTACCAGCCCACGCTGAAAGCTGATGCTTGTTCAATTCTTAACACATACTTTTGGGACTCAAACTTACACAGGACAAAACGAGCCCAAGAAGTTGAGTAGCCACAAAGCGCATGCTATTTTTGATGTTGCCACAGAGATAATGGGTAAGTGTAATCAGAATATAATCAAGGGTACCTCTCACCTCCAATTAAGGTGTCTTTAATATTCCCATTAAGCAGGATTCTAGAGAATGACACTCTATTTTTCTTCCTTTTTAAAAGTGGGATTGTCTTTATTTTTCTACAGAGAATATGTGGATCTATGGAAAGATAGTGAACTTGGTTTTAGGTGTCAGGATCCAAGGGTGAAATCTTCATAGGCTCAGAGTACCTGAAGTTGAGTTTTACTAGAAGCTGGATGTAACCAGTGCTTTGGAGATGAGGTGTGAGTGTGTGTGTGTGTGTGTGTGTGTGTGTGCGCGCGCACGCGCACACACACACACACACACACACACACACACACACACACACACACCTTGCTTATTTTTCAACAAGGTTCTTCTGCCTGACACTCTCAACACCACGACCTCCTCTGCCTTGCTTTCCCCTCATTCTCTTTCCTGCCTGTTTCTCACCCCTGCTCTTTTCTTTTCTTTTGCTTTTTCACAGTTGTATAATTTTTATTTCCAGTCCATCTCCAGCGGGTTTTGCTGCAATTCTTGTGCTATGCTGAGAAAGTGGCCTCCATATTTTTTCCTGGTTTAGTAGCCCCGCAGGCTAACGACTCAGGCACACTGTTTCTTGTCTTGACCTTGTCCCTTAGCTGTGCATTGCCATAGCCAAGCACTTCCTGGACATGTGCACTGAACATTCCCCCATAAGCATCTCCTCAAAATCTATGTGAAATAAGCAGATAGAGCATCTTCTGCATACATTTAATTCCAAAGGCACTGAATCACAAATGTGGGTGTCATTCTAACCTTGATTTTGCTCCATACACTCACTAACTTGCCAATTTCCCCTCCTGTCGATTTCCTTGAGTCAATCTCCTCCATTGCATCAGTGATGGTCGCTCTCACAGCCTCTTTTCTGCTTCAGTGCCACAGCTGCTCACCTGCCACCTGCTTCTGCCTTTTCCCTTTTAAATTCACCCTCAGCTCAAGTACCATAGTGACCTACACAAGCATAAATCTTATCATGTAGTTCCCCTGCTGAAACCCCTCCAACTGCTCCCCTGAGTGGAATAAAATCTATGTTCCTTGGCGTGGTGTACATGGCCGTCCATGCCGGTCCCTAGCTTGTCTCTCTGGCTTCGCTTCATTTCTCTTCTGGCCTTGTGTGTTCAATCTTGTTCAGAACGACCGGCTTCCCTCCCCTTATGTCTCTCGCTTCTTGTACCTTTGCTCTTGTGAGTTCCTTGGCTGTAATCTTTCTTTGTTTACATGGCTTCCAGCACATCCTTCACTATTCACGTCATTGGTTAATTTCTAGCTTCTAATTTCTGTATCCCTGTATGTATATTTCTGTATATCCTGTAAGTGTACTGCCATAACATTCACACACACACATCCTGTGCTCATGCGTGCATGCATGCATGCACACACACACACACACACACACACATACACACACACTATACACAAACATTTATTGTACTGATTGGTAATTTTCCCTAGAGAAAAAATTCTTTCTTGATTTTGGCGCCCAGAGCACACTTGTAATTAGAGAATGAATGAAGAGTGTCTTTCATAAGATACTCTTCTTGTTATCTTGAAATAGCCAAACGCTCAAACGTCAGAGAAGTATAGTGCAAGAAATACTGACCTCACAGTGATAATGGAGTTCCAGTTGACCTCTTGCTGCTTTGCACTGGTCATATGCTACAGACTGCTTTCTGATGAACAACAGAGAAGGGAGACACATAAGGAAGTCTAGATTCTCGATGGACTGGAATGTGCGAAGCAGAGCTGGATGGGGCTTCAGTCTCCATGGACTAAGTGAGATGAGTTTATGCTGTTGAGTAGTTTAGAGGAGGAGGTGGTGAATCCTGTTGGTGCCTGGCAAGTGGGATTGGTAGAGGTCTGCAAGGCTTGAAATCGATGATGAGAGACATCTTCTCTCACCTTTCCCGCGTATAAAAGCTCTCCTGGTCTGACTTGAGCATCTCCGAGCCAGATCTAGTTTGCAGATGGCAATGAGCACTGTAATGTTGCACATAGGCGTTTTAAGACAGGCTCTCATAAATAGATCCTGTGCCCTGGGAGTCTCGCCAAAACACATTTCTGTGTTGACTGCAGAGATGCTTGCTAAAAAGCAAACAGCACATTAGCGACCCTCTGAGTTCTTGTGCAAATGGACTGTGAAATTGTGCCGTGATGCTCCAAAGCAATAACTTTTTGTCTCCTTGATGATGATTAAGAGACACTGGCCTTGATTCAGTTAGGAGAGTGTGGGAGCATGCAGGAGGGCCTCAGAGGGTTAGGTGGGTGCAGGAGGGGCTCTAATGGGGCTACTTGAAGGAGGATGGCCTGTCTGCTGAAGAGCAAGGACAGGAGAGAGCATGCCCATCAGCTGAAAGCCTCATTTGACCTTCAGGAGATTGTCTTAGAGATCAGACTTAATGTCTGTCCACAAATTAACTGCCTCTGTTTGTTCCAAGCACTGGGATTGATGGACTAGCCTGGGGATTCTGGCCACAGAATAATAATAAAGGGAGATGTCTCATGAAATTATTAAATATTTAAAGAACCATATTGACATTAACTTGTCAGATTGAATGAATGAAATTGAAAGGGGATTTTAAAATGTTCTTTCTGATGGCATGTGTAGAAATTCAGGTGTGACATTTTCTTTGTGGTGTGAAGGAAACATTGTTTTCAGGAGACAGGTGTCTCTGTATCACCTTTTATCCCAAATGTGAATTAAGAAACAAGACATCCAAGAGGTGGGACAGACATAGGGTCTGAAGGAAAGGGCTTTTCTTCCTTCACAGAATCATTAACTGAAGATGTGCAGAGTACAAGGAGATGCTAATCCCCCAGGCAGTCAACTCTCTGTTTAAAAATAAAGAGAAGGAAGATTTTGTTTAGTTTTCATCCTTGTCTAGACTGGGCAATGTGAGAAGTTAGATTGTAAAAATGCCATTATTTATAAGTGTAAAAACATTATCTATTGGTTATCAAAGAGGCTTTTACTCTCTGTGTATATCTAACATTCTTCATGGACCAGTTCTGGTACCAATTTTCACTTATTCATGCATATATTATTTTATTGTGAGGAGGAAAAGGATCTAGCTTAAAGACTGTTTCTCAGCCTTTAGCAAATAGTGACCATATGGCACAATTCTGACTGAGGAGATAAAAGATAATCAACTTATGAGACACTAGGTAAGTTGTTATGATGTTAACAGGGTCATTTTGCTCGCATACTTCTTGTTTCTGCACGGACCGAGGACACAGGAGCTGGAGTGGCAAGCCACGTACGGTGAGAAACAATCAAGGAAAATCTCAGAGTGTTGCTCACACCTCTCTTGGCCATTGTATCCTTAAACCTTTGAATAAATTCTGAACCATTTTTAGCCTTCTCACAATACAAAAGAATAGTGGAGCTCACCTTTTTGTGTGGGTGACTATTAATTTAGACACTATGTTACACAAGATTAAATCCAGTATCTAAAATATACTCTATTTATTGGAACTCAATCGTAAGCTTCTATGTGTGAACTAGATTAGATTAGGCAGGAGGAAATGCCATTCTATTGGGAGTATCTAGTGTAGGCACAAACGTGTACTGTCCACCCGACAAAACAGACCAGCAAGCTGTGCAAGCCAACGTGCTTTCCTCACAGGGAGTTTCTCATCTCTTGAGAGGATGGTTATCAGAAGGGATCTTCTCCTTTTTTTCTGACATTGCATGGTTGAGAATATGATATTGGAAGCCACTGTGGCTATCTTGCAACTCCAGTGGGAGCTAGTTTGGAAGGCATTACTTACATATGGATATGTGGTAAGAGCCAGCCTGTGGGTGAGGTGATGAAACCATTATAATGTCAAGTTAGAGAATTACGGAGGTTGCTCATCTTTAGGCTTTGAGGTTGGTTTTCTTTGCTTCTATTTTTATTATTTTGACAATTTTTTTTGGGGGGGGGATCATGGACCATTCTAGGGTGTGGTGATAGGGCTCAGTGGTTACTAGTATTTGCTATGCATGATGGCAGGACTTTGGTTCCCAGCACTCAGCATCCATATAAAAGCTTTGTGTAGGCTGTGCATGCCTATAGCCCTAGCACTGGGGGAGATACATAAGGATCCTGGCAGCTAGCTATCTGCCTTACCAGAGAACAAGTGCCTCAGTCTCAGTGAGAGAGCCTGTCTGAAAGGAATAAGATGGAGAGTGATGGAGAACACGAGCCACTCCTTTAGCCTCAATACATGGACGTGAGTGTACCTGTGAGCGCGCGCACATGCACACACACAATGCTATCTAAATATGCCTTTTTAGGCCAATTCCGCCACTACAGTGTGCAAGCAGCTATAGATAATGTGGAAACAAATGTGCATGCAGCTCTAGTAATGTTTTATCTCACAGAGACAAACAGTGGTGAAGTTTTGTTGAACCTGATTTAGACACAGGGGATTTATCAACTTACACATATCTACCCTGGTGAGGGTTAGACGACAGAATACATGAGGTCCAACACTCTTCTACGTCAAAGACTTGGAGGAAGAAAAAGGGCAGTAGGCATGATAAAAGCCAGCTAGATGGGCTATCAATAAAGTGAAGGAATGTGGCCTGAGGAGGACAGGAAGAAATAATAACCTAGTGCTTAGGAAAAGACTCTGGGAAAAAGAAAATGTCATAGAATATAAAGGCATTTGCTTTGAAGAATTTCTATCATTTATTTGACATATAGTTAAAAATTCTAAATGTATGCAATAAAGGTGCTTGATATATCATTGTTAAGATATGAATCTTCTCATGCAGATGTAAATATGTATTTCCTCTTTTAGAAAATGCTATCGTCTAACATGTGCTAATGTATTGTTGGTGTTTCTACCTTAACTTGGGATTCTGAACAATGAAGGGATTTATGAACAGGCAGTGAAAGCATCGTTTTAAAGGTTGCATAGTGGTCTCTTGTATTAACTGGGTCCCTCTGATTGACTCCCCTCCTTTCTTCCACAATAGCCCTGAAATGATCTGCTTGTGTTAGGGAGTTCTGTCCTTTCCTTCCTAAGCCTGTTTTCTGTTTTGTTTTGTTTTTTGTTTTTTTGAGATGATAATGACAGGCAAGTGGCAACGAACAATACAGAAAGTCACTTTAGCAGTTAGAGACCTCATCTTTTAGTCTGGTCTGGTGAAATCCTGAAGAGGACCTTTTCTAGACATGAGACTCATGCCTTCAGGAGTTTTGATGGGTCTCTGGCATTACGTTTAAGTGTCCAGTGTTTATTCTCTCACTGAGCTTAGTCCCTAGGGAGTGACCCAGAGCCTCCATGCTCATCAGCGGGGGCAGTTAACAAGCTCTGGATCTTCCCCCATGTTTTCCTTCTCACCACTCTTCTTACAACTGAAACTGACAAATAACATTCAGAAGTAAATCAGCTTACACTGTTTTAGTCCTAAATGCCCCAATCGATTTGTATCTGTTGCTTAGTAGGTATGAATGTTCACTGGACTGGCTAGAACAGAAAGCCCATGTCTTTTATAATTAGATGATACTGGAATACTCTAGTTTATTTAGCTTATCATGAAAGAGGAGTAATATCAAGACTCCAAATGTCCTTAGATTTATTTAGGCTTATAATGGCATCAGAGCCAGAAGAAAGGGTCTTGCCAGATGATGCATCGTCAGATAGAGATGAGGTTAGGGAGGGTCAGTGGTTCCTGAGGACTCATCATTGTGCTCCAGTGTTTCGTAATACACAAAATGTCCCTTTTGGGAAGTGCTCATCTCATGTCCTAGAAATGAAGATCAGGCGAGAAAGGAAAAATGAGAGTAGAGCAGCAGATGTCCTGGGGAAAGATAGAAATAGCAGACCTTAAAGAGTTCAGTAGGTACACATTTACTGACATGGAAATTTTCTATTATGTATATTTAAAAACATAGATTACACCGTAATGCATGAAGCATGATACTCTGTTTTGGTCACAAAGTCAAAATAAATGTCTGTCTATCTAGCCAGCCAGCTATCTATCTATCTATCTATCTATCTATCTATCTATCTATCTATCTATCTATCTTTTTATTTTTATTGATCAGTTTGTAATCTTTAAAATATTTAAAATTCTTTCATTCTGCAGTAACTTCAGAAACAAGGAAAATAAAATTGGACCACTTTTGGAGTGGGACATAGGGGTTGGGGAGCAATAGAGAGAGAAATAGCATGGCACAAGTAATCCATTTGGGAAAATGGAAAATGGGGGATCTAATTAGAGACTGGTAAAATTAAAAACAGAAGGAGGGAGGAGAGTAAAATATTAGTAATGATATCTGAAAAAATATAAGGAATCATACTATTATCTACCTAAAGAAATTACAGTATAAATAAGTCTGTCTGTCTGTCTGTCTGTCTGTCTGTCTGTCTCTCTCTCTCATACACACACACACACACACACACACACACACACACACACACACACACACACACGGAGATATGGTTAAATGAAACTTTTTTACCTGGGATGACAATGCTGTCTCCAAGAACCAAAGACTATTGCCCCAGTACCAGATATGAGAAGTCCTTGTTTGAGTTGCTGTTCAGGGCTGTCCAAGAGACTTTCAAAACATATAGCCTATTGTAATTGCCCTTGGTTTTCCCCAAGAAGTGGATTGTAAGTATTGCTGAAGACACCATGCATTTCAGACAGTACCTGTGGGCCCCTGAGCTGAAACTGATCTGAAAGCCTCCTCCCTGAGGACTACATAAAAGCTTCCAAAGGAGAGAGATGGGCAACAGTCCTACAAACTTTGATGCCTATGAGCCACAACAATGGCCAGCATGGCATGATAAGCCCTAAGGGTATGGTAGGGACATACATACCTTGTTGGTAACCAACAGCTTTCTGCTTGGACTTAAGACCTACTCAGGAAGAGGGAAACCATGACTGGTACTGGAAACCTAGCCTACAATGTATGGCCAGTAAAGTCATGGATCTTTGAAGAGAACCTACCTCCGCTATTTTACCAATCAGCATCATCGCTAACTACACACTAAACATTTATCCTTACACCCACAGGCAAGTGTAGTCCTAACCCCTTATCAAAGACACTTCTCTTTGCAACAGACAGAGACTGGTCACTACAGAAAACCACAACCAAGAAAAATGCAGAGTTGTGGAGCCTAGTCCCAGTGGACACATCTTCAAAATAAACCTAATATTCCAAAAATATTGTAAAAGAGCATGCAGAAAGATTGTAAAAGATGAAGTACCAAGGAGTTTTCTGTGAAGCTGTATCTCTTAGTACTGTTAGAAGCTACACACATGAAGTTTTGGTAGCATGACTGTCTAAACATGAACTAAATATGAACAATAACAATGGACTGTTAAAGTGGACAGGGGAAAGTCCATGAGGCATCAACACAAAGAGCTATAGGCAACTAATGAACGCTGAGAATGGGAGAAATATTTTTCCTTGGGGCAGAGCACACCAATTAGTTATCCAATACCAAATAGTCAACTCTGAAAACATATCCGTGCAAGTAACATTTTTCAGATTGAGCAGATTATATTTATGAAATTATACACATATCCATATCCACATATGGATAAAACAATGATTAATAAAAACAAAGCCATGAATTTGAAAGAGAGTAAGGAGCGATATCTATATCTATATCTATATCTATATCTATATCTATATCTATATCTATATCTATATCTATATCTGAGGTTTTGGAATTATGTAATTATGTTATAATCTCAACAATAAAATGCATAATTAAAAACCTCTTATAATTGATAAGTCATGGGTTAAAAATACATCTATATTCTCAAATACATATGGAGAGTTTTATATCATTATTTATTTTATTTCTTTTTTTGGACATAGTCTCACTATTTAGGCCCAGGCAGGTCTTGGACTTGATATTTTTCTTCTTTGGAACTCTTGAGTGCTGGAGTGAGGGATATGTACCACTGTACTTGGATTACTATCATTTGAAATGAAGAATTGTCTGAGAGCGCCTTTTGCACAGGCTTTCCTATTTTTGATGATCAAAAGCATTTCTTTCCTTGTCCCGTTTTCTTTGAATGAATAAATAAGAGATCTTGGGGCTAGGGATATATCTCAGTGGTAGGACAAAACCTTGTGTTTTATTCACAGTATAGACAAATGCACTGATTAAGGCATTAAAGATAGCATTAGAGAGTGGATTGACATTGCATTCAGGAATTAAAACAAAGCAACATCCAAGAGTGAGCCCAAATTTTAATTCTCTACTTCATTCCCTGTTCCTTTTGTCTAGATACTGTTGTGGTTACTAGTCTATCTATATTTTTTTCAATGTGTGTGTGTGTGTGTGTGTGTGTATCTGTCCCTGTCCCTAACAAAGGATTTTGCTTTGTATTTGTTAAACAGCACAGAAAACATGGTATGGGGAAGAACAGTTTTCAGAAATCTTTAACAGAGTTTTAGAAGGTATGGCGTTACTTTACTGACCGCAACTGACTCCAAATAGCACTTAACATTGCAAGCAAATATTATTTATGCATATTCACATGTTGCTTTGAGCAATTATCCAGTATTTGTTTTGTTTAATGTTGCTATCAACAAGTTGGCTGCTTTCAGTAAATGTTAACATAACACATACATACACGCATACATTATTTTGTATCAGTGACGAGAAGGAATATATAACAAAATTAAAAGTATGCATTTAGTATAGGTTGTAAAAGTTGATTGAATGGGAAATCTAAGTATATAAGTTGATAACATTGTTCTCTTAAGAGCAGGTTAAATTTAAACTGGCTTAATGCGTAGTAGGATAGCAGGTTAAATACACAGTCTTTAATAATCTAAGGCCATTATTAATTTGGTATCTAGGTATGGAAAAAGTTCAGTCTCTTTGAATGTAAGAGATATTTTTAGAAAAATATGTATCACTATAGTCAAATAAAATTATAGAGATGAGGGTGGAGGGTGCTAGATACTTGTAATATAACATAGGGAGGCCTGGCAGATACAGGGATAAGCAGTGCAGCAAGGCAGAGGCCAGGGAAATGGAGAAGAGGAGCAAGATGGTGATGGGAGGAACCAAAGCCAAGTTTATGTAAAAAATGCTGTAAGGAAACATGCTGTTTTTAATGCTAATTAAAAAATTTAAAAAGATAAAATTTGAATATTAATATTATTAAGATTAAAAATTATCCTATAAAATGGTATCAATGAAGGCCAAAAATGAACACAGGTGTGATTCTTAAACCTTGGAAGCAGAATAGGAAAGGATTAATAAAATAGTTAGTATTATTTTACTCTACCTCACATGTGATGAGCAGGGATCCCCAGCTTAGCTGAGAATCATCAAATAAGAAGATGATTCAGATGCATTAGGTGTTACGCACATAATGTGGAGTTGAAGGTGCAGTTATGAGCTCAGCATGTTCCAGAATGACAAGTCATTCTAGATGCACGCAGGAGAACAGAAAAGATGAACCTGGAGAAAGGAAAAGAAATATTTTGAGAGATAAAAGGAAGGAACTTCATAGTATTCCTTGTTGTGGGCCATGCATGAGAAATGTCTAGCAGTTGGGTTTTCTTAATTTACCTACTTTTAACTTAGGCATGAGTTGGAGGCAACCAAAGAAGAACTGGAATGTCACCGGAAGTAGGGCTGATAGCATAAAGGACTGTATTTTATACCATTTCTGTTTCTGCAGTCAAATATTCTGACAAAAAACAATGTATGGGAGAAGTGATTTAGTTTAGTTCACAATTCCAGGTTAAAGACCATCATTGTGGGAAAACCACAGTGGCAGAAGTGAGACAGATAGCCACTTCACATCCATGAGACAGAGAGAGGGAATGCACACAGTTTATGGTCCGCTAGGTGTCTCTATTCTCATACAGTTCAGAGTCCCAAATCTGAGGTGAAACCTACTATTTCACTATTACTATTGGGCTGGATTTTTTTCCCACTTCATTAATGCCATCCAAACAACCCACAGACCTGTTCCCACCATGATTTAGATAGTGCCCCATAGAAATTTATCTTAGGTAGTTCTATGTTGTGTGCAGTTGACAGTTAAAACCAATGGTCTCAGACTGGAGAGATGCTATGTAGAGTTCTACTGGAGCAATAAGGGGAAGAATTAACTCTTGGAGTTTTTTCAGCTAGTCCCTTGTCAGCAAACAGTATTGATACCAGAAATACCCTCTTGAGCTCACTTGACATCTGAAACAACATACAAACCCCTCACTACCATACCTCTGCAAGGCTTTGCATAATGTACCAGCACCCCCCTCCTTAAGAGCCTGGCCCATGAGCCTTCTTTGTGGTTGAGCACAGGCGAGCTCAGGAAGAACTCCTCTGTCATCAGCTCTTAGTTAGACCTTCCTAAGTCCTCTATCCACTGGGTAATTTGCATAAGTATTAGCTCAGCAATTTATACACTTTGAAATATCTGGAGTTTAATTCTGGTTTTGGGAATGTTTGGGATGAAAATTTCTGACATCATGGATTTGAATGGATTTTCTGAGGCTGGAGGGTTCTAAAGTTGAAGCAAAAATTCTAACGATTAAACTAATCAGCTTGGGTGTCACTATATCGTTACAGCTTGGTGTTTAAAAATAATTTTTGGCCAAATTAGAGACTTATGTGCATATGTATAGATGTGACAAGAATAAAACTATAACAAAGGAAAAGAAGCTGCCTAGATTGTCCCCAGTTTGGAGAATTATGCTACTGGTTTCCTCTGGGTAGGCACCCATGCCCTTGGATCTCTTTTTTCTGGCCTTGTCCCAATTTTCAAGTTGCAGCTTAAAGTTCACCCCTCAACCCCAATTTTTTTCATCTTTTTTATCACCCAGCCTAAAATATGTCATGTCATTCTTCTTATTTAGAAAATACTTTTTGTTACTTATTGTGTGTGTGTGTGTGTGTGTGTGTGTGTGTGTGTGTGCATGTAAAATATCTATCTTTGCTAGAAGGTAATTCTCAGAGAGAAGAGATGGGTCTGCCATAGTGTGAGCAGTGTCCTCAGCACATGGATGGCCCTTGATAGTATGCGTGGAGTAGCAAATGGTGCTGGTGTAACTGGATATCAAATGTAAAAGAATGAAAATAGATTTATGTCTGTTGTCATGCACAAATCTCAAGTCCAAAAGGATCAAAGACCTCAACATAAAATCAACCATACTGAATCTCATAGAGGAAAAGGTGGGAAGTACACTTGAATGCATTGGCACAGAAGATAACTTCCTAAATATAACTCCAGTAGCACAGACATTTAGAGAAACCATTAACAAATGGGACCTCCTGAAACTGAGAAGCTTCTGTAAAGCAAAGGACAGGGTCAACAAGACAATTCAGGCTCACTGTCTCTTCATTTTGCACTGTTGTTGTTCTGGTAAATGTGACAAACATGGTGCAGAATGAGTAAATGAATGAATTGATGGGTGCTGTAACAAGGCTTATCCCTAAGTATGGCCTTCAAGGCAAGGAATCTGGTGAGTGTGTGTGTGTGTGTGTGTGTGTGTGTGTGTGTGTGTATGAATGGAAAGGGAAGGAGAATTCAAAGTATTATACTGAGGTGTAGATCTCATCCTATTTAAAAGATAAACCACAAAAAATACATATGACTAAAAGGGATAGAAGATGAATTATTAGACAGAGACCACTGAGCCTCTTGCATTGGAAATCTGGGATGTCAATTTTAGAAGAAACTTAGTCAACCTGACTTCCTAACATTTATTTCAAATGGAGGCTCTCATTCCTATGTAGTCACCTTGGAGAGCCGATTAAATGAAAAAAAATGCCCAAGAGAAAAAGAAAGAATGTGAAATCTCAAACGATCTTAAAGGGTGCACATTTAGAATAGGAAAATAGAGAAAATTAGAACATTCAATTTTCTGTGTAGAATCATGCTTACTTCTGCTTTCTAGGCTCTAGAGTTGAGAGCATTGATGAAGTCTTAAGGTATGGGTACTACTAAGCATATTCATGGTTGAGAGTCCCTGGAGTTTAGTAATTTCATTATAATGATTTTTGTTGTTTTTTTTCAAAACAGTGTTTTTCTATGTAGCCCTGTCTTGGAACTCGCTTTATAGACCAGGCTGGCCTAGAAGTCACAGAGATCCACCTGTCTCTGCCTCCTGAGTGCTCAGGTTAAAGATGTAAGCCACCACTGCCTGACTCGTTATAGTTTTTGAATTTCATTAGGTAGCTCTCACAGAGCAGGATCCCTGCTATTCAATCTATGTGAGGAGTTGAGGGCTTTGGAGGATTTTTGTTCCACTAAGACTGAGATGTCCCATCTGCTATTGGTTTTCTTCTCTGACACCAAAGACTAGATAATATGAGCTAGAGTGTATTCTAAAGACATTATGTGATATGGCACACTCTTTATTAAATTCTGCTGTAGGATATATGGTTCCATAAGGTACTACACAAGCAAAGGTTTATTTAAAATTAGTTTGAGAATGCAATTTATTCTCTGCTCCCTTGGAGACTTATAATCCATGTTACTGTGGAAAAGGCCAGGAAAAGACCTAAAGTAAAGACAACAAACTGTTTAAATTCTCAAACCCATTTGGCTACGTAGCTTTCAGATGTGTGTGCCAGCACACTACTAACACACACATGCAGAAATTGCATGGTAAATTGAAAACTTTGAACACTGGAGTCCTAGATGCAAGTTTGAATCAATTCTTGCTACATAACCGCTGTGCGACCTAAGGTAAATGGGTTAACTCCTCTGGGCTCCATTTCCCATTTGGTTACTTAGCTTCCTAAGATGGTTGTGAGTGTTAAATAAGATAGTGCTGATTCTAATATTTGACTGAGAACCTGAAATAAAAGTTCTGAGAGGTATTGTTGACCACACAGGCTAATAATTACACACACACACACACACACACACACACACACACACACACACACACGATACGATATAAAGCTGAAAAAAATACTACACATTGAAGAGGTATACCTATTAGGTATTGCACAATATATGTTGTTAGTCCTCTGGGTCCTCTGTTTCTAAGCATCTGGGGGAGGTAGAAGTATATAAGTCAGGGATGACCCTGCTCTCCTGATCTTGCTGGACTGTTCTCTGTGGCATGCACATTTACGCAGCCAGCTCTCTGAGAGAACTTGTTTCCAACACCATGCCTCGTTGGCTTCATCTTGACATTAGGAAATAACCCTGCTTGTTTCACATATTATCTCTCCAGGTGCAGGCCCCCGAGGGATATATTTTATTTCTAGAGTCTGTTTTTGTACTCCTTGTAAATAGCATGCGTGAAAACACAGAGTCTCATGGGTGACAGTCAGATGCTTAGGAACTTGGTGGGAGAGGAATCCGATGACAGGGGGGAAACTGCATATGATAGAGATTTCAAGAAAGCTTAAGGCAGGCACGGACTTCATTTTCATCCTCTAGCAGGAAAAAGGGAGAATGAACTCTCCCTAAATTTTGGAAAGAGCATTTACAGTTCTACTTTAAAGTTCTACTTTATCAGCTATTTCTTGAAAAATGATTTCAAGACCCAAGAAAACCTGCTATTATGAAAACTCAACTTTCCTTCTTGCTTACTCCCCTTAGATTTGGGGACTCGTATTTGCATCTACATTGAGAGTCTGGGCAGATACTCAGAACCATCAAGAAAATCTCTGAGAAAAATTTCAAGTTTTCAAATAGGTTGAAAGGTAGAAAATGATTTTGCATTCTCTGTAAAAACTCTGAAGTCCCTTTATGTACATGCTTAAAAAACCAGGAGTGTTTTATGAATCATTAGGAAGACAGGGTGCTTCCCTGAGCCCCAGGCAGTCAGCAGCCCACAGCTTCCAGCTACAGCACTCGCTTTGAAGGCAAGAGATTTTGTTCAGAAGACTTGAGGAGCCTTGGAGGTAAAAAGACAGAAAACATCAACTATGTGCCTCCGGAGGGAGAGTTTCCTATCCCAAAAAGTGACCTTGAAAGACAATTTAAAACACCAGTGAGAGATGCAAGACTCATTTTGGCTGAGGAATGAATACGCTTAGCAGTGAACTGCACCCTTGGCCTGACTGTGCTTCTGAGCTTGGCCTTGAAGCATTGCTGGTGGTGCTGCCCCCAGCAGAGAGAAGCTGACAGGAGTGCTATTACTCTCTGTTCCAGGCTTTCGTCACGTAATATCACTTATCTTTCCAAGGCACAGAGGAAAGGTGTTAGAAAGACCAAGTAGGAGTGAGGTGAGGAATGAGATTGTCTATATTTAAAAGCAGTCATTGAAATGAGCCAGAGAGACTGCTAAATGCTTAGAGTTCATTTTCGCTTTGAACCCGCACAACCACTCTATGGCAGCTATATCATTATCTCCAATTTACAGATGATCTTCAATTTTCTGAGGTATAGCACCACGGTAAAGTGATTTGCTCAAAGTCATAAAACTTGTAAGACATGGAACTGGAGTTTGAACCTAGGTGTTGGTCTCTTTTTGATGTACACCGCAAAGCTGATCTGCTAATCGCTGCCACTATCGACGGGCATTACCAACCACATCGACACCTGGGAGTCAGTTCCTCCTGTGCTTGGCTGCCATGATGAATCATCTCATTTAATCATCCCTAGTAGGCTTTCTGGTACAGATGTCTTTAGGTATCTTGAGTGTCCTGGTTAGGAAATCTGCAAATATTTCAGCCTCTTCTATAGGACACCTGCATGGAATGCTGCAGTTTTCCTTTATGTTTTAAAGTATTGTTAATAGGAGGTAAATGTTATGCAAATAGCTGTTATACTGTGTTGTCTGAGAATAACAATGAGAAGAAAGCATAGGTATATGCTGTCCAGATGCATTTTGTTTCTTTAAGTATTTTTCATATGCAGTTGGTTGATCTCTTAGACGTGGAATCGCAGATGCAGAAGGATTAATGTATTATTATGGTATAGTTTCCACTTAGAAGTATGAAAACAAGGGTATGGAGTCACTCAACCGAAGTCACACAGCCAGCAAATGATGGCAGCAAACTTGGAGCCCAGGTAAATTGGTTCTTAGCGTTTTCCTTAGTCATTGCATTGCCTTGTCATTAAGAAATTCAGTCTGTGTCCATCAACTAATGAATAGATACTGAACATGTGGTACATTTACACAATGCAATATTATTAAGCTATCAAGAAACAAGAAATTATGAAATTGCAGATAAATGGGCGGAGCTACAAACAATCATCCTGGGTGAGGTAATCCAGATTCAGAAAGACAAGCATTGCATGTTTTCTTTTATAAGTGGATATTACTTACTGTGCTTTAGCTATGTGTGTTTAATTTAGAATATAGATAGCTACTAGGGGATCATCAGGGAGGAGGGGAATCTCCCAAAGGAGGGGGTAATAGAATATAATATTACAAATGAATAAAGGGGATGCTGGAATAGGAAGATTAAATGCAGAAATGGATGCGAGGCCCAGGTAGAGGAGTGAATATGGGAGGGACATCTAATGCTAAAGGTTTTTTGAAAAGTCACATGGAAACCTACCACTGTGGAAGCTTCCTAAAACATGTGCACTTATAAAAGAAATTTAAATGCATCACAATTTAATGGGGGAGACAATACCCAACTAGACATCATTAACTACTAAAACCCCCATTAGTGGGTACGGTTTTCATCTCTTTTGAGTCATTGGCCAAAGTGATCGCATAAACTCCCCCATATCTCACAGGCTATTGCTATTGATAATGCTATTGGTTACTTTGTCCAACCTGATAGTAAGATCCTCTTGCTAAAGACAACACATACTTATGCTGTAGAACAGGAGAGATCTAGCTGGTCCTCAGATGGAAGCTTCACCACTACTGACTATTTTTTTGTGGAGTTGGAGTGTGCTATGCACACTACTGGAGGAGAAAAGCAATCATCGATCTCACTCAGTTCCAAACCTTGAAAGATAATAATAGTGACCTAACTGCAAAATATAATTGTTCTATATAGTGGCATGAATGTTGTGCCAGTGGCCAATTACTTTACAGCTGGATTTAAGTCTACTCCATGAGATGAAACCTATACCTGACACTTTTAACAAGACCAAGAACCTGAGACTAAATAGATCATGGACCTAGGGGGAACCTATTACTATTATGCTGCTAAATGAACATAGCAACCAAAACACTCTTAATGACATATTGCTATACCCGTAGACCAACCAATGCATTGCTCAGTCCTTATCAAAGGAGCTTCTTTTAATAAATAGTAATTAATACTGAGACAAACAACTGGACAATGTACACAGAATGAGAAACTTGGGAGCAGTCAACCTTAAATATGACCTCTTTGTCATATCTCTCCCATAAATTCTCAGGGATCTCTGCCGAAGAGGGCGAAGAAAGACTAAGAACCAGGGGTGGTGGATAATGCCAAAGAAACAGTGTCTTCCAGACATAATGTGGGCAGAAGCACAAATGAACTCCAGAGACTGTGACGTCATGCAGAAGATCTACAATGGATCAAGCTAAACAAAACTCCAGCAAGGGTTTTCAGCCCAGAAAGGGAATTGGGTTCAAAGGCCTACCCCTAACCAAGAAGCGTATTTTCAGTTGATAGCTACTGGGAAAGGGAGAATCACGTTCCTTCAGCGGAGTGACAATGGGTGTATCCACACACTCCAGGGCAGGCTCATTCTTAGGAGTAGTTGGCCAGTACGAGTCACCTTTCATGGTTTTATTTTTTTTCCTTTGCGTGTGCATATTCAATTTTTCTCCTTTGTTTTATTTTTTTAAAAGGAGAAAGAACATGGAGTTGTGTGCATAGGGAAGTGAAGGAGGATCTGAGTAAAGTTGGGGCAGGAAGAAGTATGATAAAAATATATAGTATGAATTTAAAAAAAACAAAATATACTTACCATTTCCACATCTACCTCTTTATTAAAACAAATACTTAGAATTAAAAAAAAGGAGTTCAGTTTAATGACCACTGTAGACCTTTGTTGACAAATGTTTCTGTCGCACCCAGTCCTGCAGCTGTTCAGTCCCAAAGAAACACACAGACTTACATTAATTATAAACTGGTTGGACTATTAACTCAGGCTTCTTATTAACTAACTCTTATATTAACCCATGATTCTTGTGTGTGTAAGCCATGTGGCTTGGTGCCTTTTATCAGTGAGGCATTCTCCTCTTGCTTCCCCTGGGTCTGGGTGATGACTACAGACTGAGCCTTTCTTCTTCCCAGAATCCTCCTTTTTCTGGTTGCCCTGCCAATACTTCCTGCCTGGCTACTGGCCAATCAGCATTTTACTAAACCAATACAAGTGACCAATTTTTTAATAGGGTACAAGTCACTGTCCCGCAGTGCCTTGCCTCCTAAAGTCAGCTCCATTGTCTCTTTAGAGGCCCACTAGTGAATGAATCACTACAGACTAGCCATGCTAAGGAGTGATTTTTTTTTTTTTTTTTTTTTTTTTTACAGTTCTGGAAGATGGAAGTTTAACTTCAATGTGACAGTAAGGTTGATTACTTCTGAAAGCTGTAAACTGTATAACTGGTCCAGGCCTCCTTCCTGGGCTTGCAGATTGCTAACTTCATATAGTATTTTCTCCTTATGTATGTCTATTTCTAAATTCTCCCTCTTTGAATGGAAATCAGGGTGATTTAACTGAATTATATCAAACATCACTCCTTCATGCATGCATGCATTCATCCTTGTATTTATTTATTAGACTTCTAAAGAGTATCTACTTAATTCTGGGTACTGTGGCAACAGCTGGTAGAAAGTGAGACAGATGACGTTGTTTCTTCCCCCAAGGAAAACATAGGTATTAAACCTTGGCAACCTCCAAGGAGGAAATTCACTGTCGTGGAATTAGAGTCCCCTCCATTATATATAACAGCAACTTCTGAGCATGCAGTCTGATCACTGGGGCCTTTGCTTGGAGTGGTATTCTCTGGGAGAGAAGAGCTGAGCCCATCTCCATCTCCTCTTGGCCTTTGTCCTTGCAGCTGTCCTTAAGGATAAACCAAAACCAAAACCAATAAACCTCACAGGGCCATCTATGGATCAAGTTGGCTGTCACTTGAAGATTCAGAGAGGAACCCAGATACCCAGTAATTCTTTCACTTTGGTGCCCAGTAAAGGATATGCTTTTGGATTCTGGGGCTGATGGAAGAGACAAACGGCCTTAACACATCTCAGAGAACCACAGAGGGAGGCATGAAGGAATGAATAGGTCACAGAAAGGCTGTATAGAGAGACTGTCTTGTTGGGAATGAAGCCTGGGTTCATGTGCCAAACTGACATTCAGGAGTAGGGTCAATGTATTCCAGGCTGACCTTGAACTCACAACAGTGCCAGGGCTGGCCATGTTTTTTTTTTTTTTTTTATCATCTTGCTTCTCTACCTCCTAAGCACTGAGATTACAGTTCTTTGCCACCACCCTTGACTTGGACATAGCCTTCTGAAAGAGAGTCTAGTCTCTGGCCAGCATGACCAGACACCTCTCCAGCTTTACTACATTTCTTTCCACAGCTACTTGGATCTCATTGATATATAAATTACCACCAGGTAGTGGAACCAACGCTCCACACTCAGCTCTGTGGAGGAAAGTTACTGATTTTTTTCTTTCTGTACTAGGGCAGATAATAAGAATTTTAAAAGTGTCAAAAAGGATTTTTGTATGTGAAAATAAATGCAGGCTTTGGTTAACTATCTATTTAAGGTAGAAAGGACAGCATTCTGGACACTAGTGGTCTATTTTTATTTAATGAGTTTACCTATTTAGTCTGACTTTTACAAAATAAACTTCAATGGCAAATCTAAACCTCACTTCTAGTTTCTTTTGAAGGCAGGTGGGAGAGCAGAGGTGGAATTTAATGTCCCTCCTTGGGGAATTATTTGAGTGACAGCTGTTGGGGAGGAAGGAGTGAGTGGTGTAGGTTTCCAGGAACAAGCAGTGTTCAGTCTTCTATATCCAGAGGCCACCTCTCCCCTAAGAGAAGAGACTGACACTTTGGTTGATACAGAGCAGTAATTGTGCATGGGAATGGATTTTAGGGAAGAGCTCAAACTTGCAATTTCTCACTGTTCTCAAAAATCTGTTTTGGTGGGAAGGATGGGTCTCTCTATTTTGTCCACTGCATGAGAGTGCAGATGGTATTACACTCAGTAGGGTTCAGATTCTTGACATCTCCTTTGTCTCAGCTGAACTAGCTCAGGGTCAGGGAGGATGGTTTGCAGGATCCAGGGGATGCCTTTTTGGAGCGAAATTTGAACCCAGATATTTCTGAGCCTCTCACTAAAGCAGACTGGCTACGTAAACATAAGTGAGTTGTTCTACTATTCCTGTGTAATTTACACACTGACAAAGCATAGCTGTGTGCCACCTTGGGATTTCTCCATACAGAGGGATCCTTGGTCTGAATCCTGGTTTTCTTGATCTAATCCTTGAAATTTTTGGTTTAAGAATTGATGTATTTCTCCAAATTATCCTGAACTTTCTCTGTCTCTGTAGTTACTGTAATAAATACCTATTTTATGTTAGATGTTAAAATTTAAATGTCAACAGGATTCTAAAATGTATAATGAATGACTGAACTCACTAATTGATTTATTAATTAAATCATCATTTGATTTTCTGGCAAACAAATACTTAAATGAAGTCTGTGAAGATGGAAATGAAAATTTGTAATGCTTTGAATGAATCCACCTTTATTAATTTAAGAGAAAGGTTTAGCAAACTATGACCCAAGGAAATAATATGGTCTTCCATTTTATTTTGTAGATAGCATTCTATTAGAACATATGCCTAATTTTGTATTTAGGCATTCTGTGGTGGTCATAATGCTCTAACTACAGAGTCAAGGAGCTCACAAGGTGGGGGCATATTTGCTTTGTTGCTCTTCACAAGAAAAAAAAGTGCTTATTACTAATTTAGAGTCTGTTTTTAGCAGGACTTGCGTGTTTTTATATGTTCATATAGTCATGCTTTAGATTATGTGTTTTTACATCATAATGTCATATTATACTACAATTTGCTACCACATAGGTGCTGGGTCCTCTCAAAGAGCAACTGGACTCTTTACTATTGCACCATTTCTCCATCTCCAATACACTGACACTTTAAAGACTGATTTGTTTTATGTGTATAAGTTTTTGTCTGCATGTATTTATGTGTACCACATGCATTCCTAGTTCAGTTAAATTTCTGACTCTGATTCATAAGTTCTATGTTGTGGCAGAATAGTCTATGCCTCTAGCCAATGTGTAGGTCATAATGCTGATTGGTGGAGCATAGGGTGAGAGGCATAGCTCTTGATCCAAGATAATCAAGCTCCAGTTTGACTGAATCATTAGAGTAAATTTGAGGCCTTGTTCAAATACAGATTTCTAGGACCATTTAATGTTCCCTGATTTTGTAAGTCTGTAATAAAGTCAGAATTATGAGTGTGGGTTTGTGTGAGCGCAGTGTCAGTAAATGCCAGAAGATGGAGACAGATTCCATAGAATTGTAATTACAGGTGGTTATGCGTGTCCTATATGGTTTCTGTGAACAAACCCTGGTCCTTGTGTTAGTCATGACTGTGATGAAACACATGACCGATTGATTCAAGGGTTTATTTAGCTTACAGGTCACAGTCCATCATCTGGTGAAGACTCAATGGGAACTTAAGCACAGACTGAAGGAACTCTGCTTACTGCTCCTCAGAGCAGCTTGCTCATCCTGCTTTCTTATAGCACCCAGGGCCACTAACTAAGGGGTATCACCACCTACAGTGAACTGGGTCAAAAAAAAAAACCCTAACCAGGACAGTCCTCTTCAAGAATAATATGTGCTCATCTCCCCAGTTCTAGGAGCCCATGTTTCTAATAACTGATGCTATAACTATTTTGGGGACGCGTGAGACTCACTGCTTGAAATCTATGGCAGATGACCTTGGTTCTGTGTCAGAATTACAGGTGATCATGCACATATCTGATTTAGTCACCTGCAGTGGATTCTAGTCCTTACATGTTAAAAAGGACACCAGGTAAAGAACACTTGCGCAAGTTAATTTGTCAGGTTGGCCCGTCCATGCTTTGACTTCTCTAGACCACGTTCTAGTTTGTGGTGTAAGTAGCTTCAGTGAAGAATTTATGGGGTTAGTGTAGCCTTACAGGGTATAAGCTCTGAGGCTCTGATAGTTGCTGTGAAGAACACAGTGAGAAAGAAGTTGGTATCCCATGGAGATAACAGTGTTCAATTTTGAAATTTTTTGAGTGAGATTAGTATGATCTTGGATCAGAGTAGGCATTTGGTGCCTTCACAAACCAGAAGCAGCTCATGTCCAAGTTGCAGTGTTGCTCCTCTTGAGTGATACAGGCTGTGGCAGATACACTAAGGGCATCAGCATCATTTTGATGGCACTAGAAGCTAAAATTCATTCATGGTCTACAGACTGCACTCATTTGTTTCATTGCTTGATTCTATTACTACCTCACATAAAAGCATTGTGGCTATCCCAGGACCACAGGTTGTGACTGGTGCGTTGTAACACCTCCCTTTTAGGGGGGAGGAAATAAGGACATAGACACCACCAAGAAAGGAAGTTGGGACAGCGCCTACCATAGAATCAGTCTCCCACTCAACCTCAGAGAGTCTTAGGACTTTTGTGTGATCCTCTGGAGAGTGAATCAGCAATATCGAGACAATTCCTTATGTATTAATCAGGTAAGTAATTTAACTGACTCATTGTATTTTCCAGACAGGGACACTGAGCCAAAGAGAGTGAAGCAGTGTTTGTCTCTGGGTGCTGAACCATATCATTCCCCACCAGTGACTTAATATTCAGGGGAGGTGGCTTTTTGTCAGTGAGGACAGAATCTTGGCATCATTGATTCCTCTTCCACTCATGACTAAGGACTTCTTCAAGGCAGGATAGTAATCAAGTTTACACATGCCAAGCCTGTTCTGAGATGCTCTTTACAGATGTGCTGTCTCCTTTTAATGTCACACAAGTCGGTGTGTCAGTAAAACTAGGGGTAGAGAAGCAAAGGTTTATCTAGAATCACTGGGCACTTATTCTCTCTCTCTCTCCCTCTTGTTCTCTCTCTCTCTCTGTGTATGTTTGTGTATGTGTGTGTATAGGCACCTGTGTGCAAGTGCATGTGCGTGTGTGTGTGTGTGTGTGTGTGTGTGTGTGTGCCTGAGACTGATATCAGGGGTCTTCCACATTATGCACTGTGGTCAGGTCTCTCAGTTGAGCCCAAAGTTTGCTACTGTAGCTGATCTGGCTAGCCAGCTTCCCATCTTGGGGAGTCCCTGTCTCTGCCTTTCCAGCAGAGAAATTACTGGAAGGCAGCCATATTCCCTCAACATTTTTGTGGGTTCTGGGAATCAAAACTCTGGTTCTCACCGCTTGTGTGGTAAGCAAGGCTTCACCTGAAGAGCCACCTCCCAGCCCAAGGCCCACTTTTAAAATAATGCTCTTTTCATTATACTGTTAATAGGACTATTCAGAAAATTCCCAGAAAAGAAGTGATAGGTGTGTGGGAAAAGTGAGCAAAATCCACTGATGTGTTTCTGTTGTAGTCTGCCTCTCTCATTGTATCCAGGTGGTCATGGAATTTAAACCCTCATTGTACCAGTACTAGATAGTGTGTCTGGCTGCCTGTGTCAAGCAGCAAGGGGAACAAGCTCCTCACACTGTTCTCTGCCCTCCCTGCTCAATTCTCCTCTCTTGTTTGGGTGCACACACTCTTAGTGTTGTGCTTAAAATGGTAGCCTTGTGTAGAAGGGGCTTAGTGACACTCCTACGTTTTGAACTTATAAGGTATTTGCAATGCTCTTTTTTTTTCTAAGACCCACTTGAAGCATTTGTGAATCACACTGCGGAAAAAGTGGTAATTATTTTTCCAGTCTTACTTTCTTAGCCTTCATTTATCTTAATTGCTGTTAGTGCTGGATCCCGAGGGGCATGGGTGAAGAAGGTCTGCTTGGCTGTTAGCATGCTATGATTTTAATGGCTTCTAGAGCCCCTGTCATTTCCCGTGTTCACTTAATAACAGATGAACTTTTGTAACATTTATCTTCATAACAGAGCAGAAGAAAATAAAATGTTGCTGGTAGGGAAATCAGCCCGAGAGGGTCAACTCGAAGGAGCCTTGTGAGGAGAAAGACTAAATATTCAAAGATATGTGTGAGCTAGCCATCTTTTTTCTTGGGTACATTGGTTCAACAGACTGAGGGAAGAGTAAACTTTCAGATTAGACCTGGAGTCACACAGATTTATCCTTACTTCTTTACTCTGGTGAGGAAAATGAAGCCATTCACTCCTCTCAATGATTACTGGCCATGAGGAGGATGCACAGAAAGCATTTCCCATTCCCAAAGCCCCTGGAAGTTGCCATCAATAGCTTTTATCCCCCTGTGCTTGAGACTTTAATTTATTTGACATTTAGTTGTTGAAGATGATTTATTTTCTCTGGCCTGATTTTATTATCTCAGGCGCTTCAGAGGGACAAAATTTAGACTTGGAAATAGGAAAGCAGTTCTGGAGGAAGTTGGCTACTATCTGGGTCCACATCGCCTAGGAACTGGGCAAAAATGTATAATCTCAGGTAGATAATCCTCTGTAGATAGAATTAGACTGTGCATTTTAGCAAGATTCCCAGGTGATTGGTATGTACCTTACAACTGAAGCATGCCTCAGCTCAGGAATGCCTCTGCCAGTCTTTAAGATGCCTGGAAATTGCAAACTATACTAATCTAAGGCACGATTAGTCAGACTGGTGAAATCTTACACATGTGACCTAGTGCAGTGCTTAACATGTCTCCCGGTGCCTCCTATTATCCACATTGTCCTGATGTGGGAGGGTACTGTTTGCCAAGGGGAGTTGCATGTGATTTGCAAACTCATGATGTCATGGACTCTCCAGAACAACTCTGAGGCCATGACCTTTTTATACTTATTTTAAAGATGAAGAAATAAAGACCAGGAAGATTGATCAATAGTTCTTTTTTCTCATGGGATTGTAATTGAAACACTAAACTTAGAGGAGGCAATTTGGAAAGGAAGCACTTGATCTATGGTTTAGATTGATACTAGTATAATATAGTGTTTGCAGAAGGGCAATATAATCTTGAGGAGAGTATTACATATGTGCATACATACATAGGCCCTTCTAGGACTCACTGAGGATAGAGCACCACGGCCTCTCCTGGAAGGTTCTCAGTCAACACCTTTCCTTGCATCCTTACTTGGAATCTCCCTCCTTGTTCTTTTCACTGCGCCACTCCACCCTGTGTTAGCCAGCTGCTAGCTGACTTCCAGTTAGCCCTTTTCTCATCTTTCCAGGATAAGAACCTCTGCCTAGAAATCCCCAGGGGTGTGGGACAAAGGTTTTTATAATGTATTTAGAATCCAAATACACAGCTCAGAAAAACTATAAAATGAAAACTTAAAACAGTAGTCAATTGAGTAGTAAGCATCTAAGAATAAAATGCTCAGCTTAAATAATTGCTAGGGTCTAGGTTTGTGCTAGGGAGAAATTTATGTTTGTGGGCTTGAGAGATAGCTTGGTGAGTTCCAGGTTTGTATCAAAAGAAAGAAAGAAAGAAAGAAAGAAAGAAAGAAAGAAAGTATGGAAGGAAGGAAGGAAGGAAGGAAGGAAGGAAGGAAGGAAGAGGAATAAACAAAGACAAATGGTATATAGTGGCACCTGTGATTATCCTCTGTCCACTATGTATATATACACATGCATACTTGTACATGCACATCTGCACACACATGCACCTATGCACATGCACCTATACTACATGCACACACATACCTGTGTATACATATCTGCACACACATGCACCTATGCACATGTACATATACCTCTCCCAAGGAATTTAGATTCTGATTTGCATTGAAAGTAAGTAACTTCAGGAGACATGACTGGCAATGTAGATTCCATAACCTTCCTTTAGTATCATCTTAATTAAGTGCTATCAACATGACCTAGTATAATCTGAGAACAAAACCCTACTGTGTCATAGTTATAGACTAAATGGCAAATTACTGGCATTGGATTTTTGATTCTGGTGTTGAGGAGCTGTAAGAAACAGCGAAGTTGTCTAACAATGTCTGTGCCTCAACAGTCTCATCAGTCGTGTGGAGGTAATTATACTTTCTGGGTTATTGGGATGATCAAGTTGATTTATTTGAAGCTTCTAGAATACCAGTGACTCATGTGGATGCTCATTTGCATTTTCCCTCTGTGTGCTGTGATTGCCATTAATGAACAAAGAAACTGCTTTGGACCTATAGCAGGACAGAACTTAGGTAGGCGTGGAACACTAAACTGAATGCTGGGAGAAAGGAGGCAGAGGCAGAGAGAAGCCATGTAGCCCACCAGAGACAGATGCTAGGAACTTTACCCAGTAAGCTACAACCATGTTGTGATATACAGATTAATGGAGATGGGTTAAATTAATATGTAGAGTTAGCCAATAAGAGACTAGAGCTAATGAGCCAAGAAGTGACTTAATTAATATAGTTTCTGTATGATTATTTTGGTTCTGGGCAGCTGAGATGAACAAGTGGCCTGTTGCTATACTTAATCATTTCTGAGTCCTGATTTCCTTGCCTGTGTAATGGGGTAATCTGATCTCCAGCACTGAGTTTGGCATGGAAAGACACATGTTTCTTCTCTGCCATACTAGTGATGCATAGGGAACCAGCCAGAAGGCCTAGCCAAGTATTCTTGCTCTGTTTTTCTGTGTCTTTAGGGGTGTCAGAGGGGATCTTTTCCAGGCCTAATTTAATTTAGTCATTGGGGTTTTCCCATGAATCTCCAAAGAGAGACATAGATGTCATATGAGCAGATGAATGCACAGTGAAGTAGAAATCAGAATACTAGACATGATGAAATGATGAAATATCTCCAGAATTCTCCTTGGAGACTCACACTCCTCTCTGGGGGTGGTGGGAGGGCAGATGTTGACTAACATGCCATTTAGATAAGGAGCTGCATCCATGGCAACTAATGAGACTGGGAAGAGGCAGGGGAGACCCCACTGGCAGTGGGTCAGGTAGCAGAATGATGGAACTGGCCTTCTTTAAATGCCTTCCTGCCAATCATCAGCTAAACTTGGCATTCAGTCCTGCCCCAGGTGAGAGGTGATCACAGCGGGTCTGTACAGCTGATTTCTTCGTAGTATTGAGATGCATTATGACAACATCAGCTGTGACCTTGCAAGCCTTCCGAGAGGTGGAAAGACCACAATGACATTCTCTTTATCATACAGATCAGCAATGTTGTTTTCAGCTCACACTGAGGTGTAATTTGGTGGCTGTCTTCTAGTCTCCCCACTCTGACCTGTTGCTTTTCCTCGATCCCTCTTCAGGAAACCTGGATACCCCCTTCCCCTTATTCCTCCTTAAGTTCTTTCTCTCTCTGGTTAAAGTGGAGAGTTTAGATTAGTCACAATGCATTTAGAGGATGAGCCACACAGCTGAGGATATTTCTCGCCCTTGTATCTTAAGACTAACAACCATGCGGTGTGCTTTGAGAACAGACTGATGAAAGTTGTCTCTGCATCCTCAGGTTAGCCTGTTTTTTGGTGCAGGACACAGAACCATTTCCCTCTGAATACATTTTATCATCAGAGCTGACTGTGGATATTGCTGCACACAACTTTTCATCTGTTATTAGTCCCTTACTCCAAGTCCCAGATCTTGATTTTTAATTTAGTTTCTTGTCTACACTTAGCCAAACTTCCCAAGCCCCCACGTGACTCCATGGAGTACAGTTGGGTCTGAATATGTAAGGGGTTGATAAACTCAGCTTGAGCAACAGAGCCTTAACAAACGCCTCAAACTGCATAGTGTCTTGAAGCAGTTGAAAGTAGATGTAAAGGCAACTAATTAAAAACATACTTCCTGCCTTTACTTTCAGCATTTAATAGGTAGAAACAGAGGCAGGAGGGCCAGGAATTCAATGATAGCCTGGATGCACAGCAACACTTTGATTCTCTCTCTCTCTCTCTCTCTCTCTCTCTCTCTCTCTCTCTCTCTCTCACACACACACACACACACACACATACACACACACACATACACACACACACGAGAGAGAGAGAGAGAGAGAGAGAGAGAGAGAGAGATGCAGACACATATACACACAGAGAAACATACACAAGTGTCTTAGTTACTATTTTGTGCTGTGAGGAGTAACCATCACCAAGACAACTTACAAATGGAAGCATTTAATTGGAGACTTGCTTACAATTTTAGAGATTTAGTCCATGATCATCATGTGAAAAACAGGAGGGGTTGATACTGAAGCTATAACTAAGAGCTTACATCCTGATCTGCAGGCAGAAGACAGAAAAAGGGGGAGACTGGGTCTGGGGTTTTGAAAGCCCAAAACCCATCCATAGTGGCACATGTCCAACAAGGCCACACCTACTCCAACAAGATCCCCCCTCCTTATCCTTCTCAAACAGTTCCACTAACTGGGACCAAGCATTCAAACGTATGTGCCTATAGAGGTCATTCTCATTTAAACCAGCATAACACACACACACACACACACACACACACACACACATGCATACACACACACACACTTGGGTATTTTCTATTTCAATATCTCCTTGTATATGATATCATCCTATCATGTTAGACTTTGGAAGTAAGCTAGGTCAGTGATCTTGAACTGCAGTTCTTCACAAAATGTTAACTTTGGTTCTGAAGCTCTTCCCCAGTGACATGGAGTCAGTCTGGTGGCTGCCACCCAGGAACCCTTGAGTCTGCATTATTGTGCATAGCAGGCATGGCAACTCTGCACAGCACACATACACAGGCCCCCCAATCTTGACTCTACCTCATTTGGAAACTGATTCAACACTTCTGGTGTGATCACAATAAAGATTCAAGTCTAAAATGTTGGCCAGGTTCACAGTATGAGGCCCTCGGCAAGGTGCGCTCACATCTGGCTTTGCAGATTCTCATTGGCTTTCCCTTCAGGGTGGCCACTTGGAAGTGCTGACAGCCAGCTGCCTTGGGTGAGCAGGTAGCAGTGCCTTCCCTCCTCAGGCAGCTGACTCACTCGTTTCTCTGCAAGGGATGCTCATGTACCTCATCCTGTTTGTATTAGTATTTTCTAAAGAAACAGGACTAATATAGCGAGAAATCACGCATGCATGCGCGCGCGCGCGTGCGCACACACACACACACACACACACACACACACACACACACCAAGCTTTATGAAAGTAGCTTATAGTCTGAGTCATCTAACAGTGGGGTCTGCTGACAGCAAGACCAAGAATCCAGTAGTTGCTAGTGCACAAGCCCACATGTCTCAGCACTTGCAGTCCAGGGTGGTGTCTCAGAGGTTCTTACAGTGCTGCTAGCCTTCAGTCTTCATCGGAAGCCTGGAAAGGCAGGTTCTAATATGAGCAGGGTGCTTCAGCAATAGGGGGGATGGACTTGCTAGCAAGACTGGTGATAAGCAGATAAAAGGCAAAAACTTCCTTCTTCCATGTTCTTGTATGTAGATTGTCAATCCAAGTTGATTAGGTCAAGAAAATCCTTCATATGTGTGCCCAGATGCTTGGGTTTTAGTTAATTCCTGATATAGTCAAGTTGACAACCAAGATTAGTCATAACACTACCCTATCAGCAACGGTTTTTAGGTTTCTAATGTCCCACCAGGCCCACTTTTTATTTAAAGGCCTCTCTATTATGGTTAAAGAAAAGCTTTTTGTTGCTTAATTTCCAAATCAAGTGAGTATAAATAATTTATTGATGCAGCTTTGCAGTCAGACAGTTTTTAAATCTCCCTGTGTAACTTTATTAAGTGTGGAAGGTAGAATGTTAATTTGTCCAATCAGAAAGGGGAAAATGATCTATATATCACGGAATCGTTCAAGTGGTGAACAACATTACCCCCCACCTCAAAGCCGTGACACGTTTCTTTAGTTATCAGATTTAAATTGTAAATGAAACAGTGTTGGTGCATTAGGAAAATGCATGCCATGATTTGTTAGCATAATCAGAAAAAATAGAGCTGCTAGCCACTCTTCCCCCACCTGCCACTCATTGTATTAAACGCTTCTGCAATTTTATTAGAATTTTCTGTCTCTGCAGATGCCAGTCAGCTGTGAAATTGAAATCACAAACAGAAATACTACATTTTCATCCACAGTGGGAACTGAGAAAGTCCATTTTTAAGGCGGGCAAAGAACCAGCATGACCTTGTCAACTGGGTCATTCACTGTTTAGGCTTGAAGACAGCTTGCGACTGGCATCTTCAAAGTGTGGAAGGGAACAGGCTCGGAATTTGTTGGCTTTTTCTGGTAATCTGACCAACAAGTGTTCTCCATGGTTCAAAGATGGAGAACTTTTGAGTTTTTCAATGCAGTCCTGATTTTCTTCCTTCTTTCTTCAAGTGACTTAAGGTTTTCCTGAAGAAGTTTTATTTCTTGCAAGGGGAAGAAATTTCAACAAAATCTTGGCTCTAAACTGTCAGTGTTTTTGGAGGATAGGGAGGGTGATTGACATTGATGAACAGGGATGAATTGTGGCCTAAATTGAGCTTGCATTGAGAGTCAGATTTGGCAGTTGGGTCATCTTTGTTTGGAATACTCTGATGGCTTGTTCTTGTGGGTAACCCCTGACATTTTTGATGTCTTGCTTTATTGTTGCTTTCTCTTGGAATACATCCTCCAACTCACCCAACACGGGGTTATTTGTACCTATGAGTATAGGTTCATTTTTAGAAATCTTTCTGTAAAAGCGTAGAACTGAAGCCCAGGGTGTTCTGAATGTAAAAGCTCACACAAACAATGGGGAAACAATAGCTTGACTTTGATTATTAAATTTCAGAGCTCAACAAATGTTAACTCTTAATAGAGAGGTGCATCTCTTGAAGACCCGGAACTAGTGCTTGATCAAGATTCATTTAATTGCCTGGAGGAAGTACTATAGGTATATCAGGAGGGCAGTCCACTGCATGAACCACACAGCTCCCACAAAGTTACCTGGAAATGAAGCAGCTGGGAGGTACTTTCTCTTCCCTCAGTAAGGGGAGGGGAGCTGTTTCTTGGCCTTGGAACTGTCCAGGTGCTGCAGGATGGCTTTTGCAAGGCTGTCTGAGCTCTTACTGCTTTTTATACTTGGAAGGCTACTTCCTTCCTTGAAAATCTATTTACAAAGAAAGTAGCAAAGAAAGGGATCCTTCTTGAACATACTGGGTGATGTGCCAGTTGTGCTTGAAGGTTGAACATCTGTGAGATGCTGAGAGAGTGGGTTCATTCGAGAGTTTTGCTTGTTCTTATGTGGTGGGTAGGTAGGTAGGTAGCCTTAAGGATAAACCTTTGTTTATCCTCTGCTTGTCAAGATCAGATGAAAGACATAAGCCACCCTTTAAAATAGGAGCAATCAAAGAAAAGACAGGAGTGGGTGATACAAAAATTTGCTGGCTGTTCTTCCGTTTTTCTAGGTTTCTGTGTGGATGGCTTCAGGGCTGGCTCCTGCTAGCCACAGCCCCTGTGTACTTGTGTCTGTATATTCAAATGTGCGCTTGTGTGTGGCTAAGATGTCTATATCGGGCATCTTCCTCAACCATTTTGCCACCTTATCTTTTGACACAGAGCCTTTTGCAGAAATGTAACTCACCGATTCGACTATCCTGACTGGCCAGCAAAGCACAGGGATCCACTAGCCTTTACCATCCAGGGCTGAAATTACAGGGTGTTCTGCCATGCCTGGATTTTACGTGGGTGCTGGTGATCTGGGCTTAAGCCCTCACGCTTATGTGCCAGGCATTTTACTGAGACATCTCTCCAGCCCCCATATACATTGTTTTCTCCAGTCCGTTGTTGCCTTGATAGCGAATATCCTTTTCAAAGCTCTCTTGCTATGTGTCATACCGTGAGCTGATTGTCTTATTACAGTGCAATTTACTCTTTACAATACTGCTCTGATTCAGGAAATATAATTTCCAGTTTTAGAGAAAATTAACATAACTAGACTTAGTTATGTCCCTAAAATTACATACTAGGAAGTTGTGGGCCTTCCAGACATCAGGGTTCATCTGGTTCCAGAGCCTAACTCTAAGGTCCTTAAATCATGCTGTCGCTCAGTACAATGCGGAAGAACTAGTCAGGCAGCGTCAATGGCCATGGTCTTTTGTATGTGTGTGTCCATGTGTCTCTGTGTGGTGCAGATCCTGTGTGTTTGTGTGTGTGTGGATGCACACACCCTTGAACCTATATGTGGAGGTCAGAGGAGGATACCAGTGTCTCCTAGCATTCTAGATCTTGTTTTCTATTATATGTGTGTATGTATGTAGTATGTATGTGTGCCCATGGGTGGTACAGCACACTGGTGGAAGTCAGCAGACAACTGGTAGGAACTAGTATTCTTCTACCATGTAGGCGTCAAGGATTGACTTCAGGTCACTAGGTTTAGCAGGAGGTCCTTTTACCCACGGAATCATCCTACCATGTTTATAGTTTAAGATAGAGTCTCTCGCTGAACTTGAAGTCACCTTTAGACTAGGTGAGCTCCTGGGGTCTGCCACAATAGACATTGTCTTTAAAGTCATTGCTCTAGTGCAATTTAGAGAGGAATAGAGCTGGGGGTGTATAGCTGTGTAAGCAGGTGGATAGCTATTTTGTTCTTGTTGCTGCCAAGATAGCTCTGAGACTGTGACCACCCCTACAGCAACAAAGTCTGCATGGAGCTGAAGGGCCCCAGAGGCAAACAAATGGCCTTTGCCAAGGGATATTAAAACAGCAGCCATGCTTTCTGGTGTCCTGCACAGAGCTTGCTGGACACTCAGCTTCAGCAGGGTTTTCATCCCTGTCAGCCCGAAGCCTCAGAGAAGCCTCTCTGGCACAAACCTCTCGCAGGCACCTGCTATTTTTGAATACTGTCTTCCTCTGCTGGCATGGTTCTGGAACTTAATTATGTAGCCTGGATTAGTGTAAGGCCATGTTCCATCTGCTACTGTACTTACTTCTTTTCCCCTTAAGAAAAGAAACCGTTTCCACCTCTCTTTTCCAATTTCTATTTGGAGGCAGGCTTGTCAAGGGGCTTAACTGCTGTCTGGTGTATCCTTTGCATTGGGAGTATCCTTTCCGATTTCTGCCCAGACTAGCTGCCACCAACCTTGAGATTTTGCTTTCTCTATTTTGTCAGAGCCTTACCCTGCAAACACTCTTTTTATAAAGTTCACAATAGACTTGATTATAACAAAGGTCAGGGTAGATCGGCTTTTGAACGAAGACAAAAATTCTGCCATTTCTCTTGATCAAAGGCATCTGGGGATCAGCAGCACATTTGAGAAGTTACAAAGTGATATCACAGGAAGTTAAGTATTCCTGAAGTGGGCACATGCCTTGAAGCCTGGGTTTGTTCTGAAGTGTGGCCGGCATGAAGGACATGTTCCGGGCTTAGCCTACTGGATGTGTGGGCTGTGGACTCAGTACATAAACCATCAAGCCCAGGCACCAGGCATCTTAATCTTGGATTTAACACATGTTTCAGAAGCTAAAATTTAGGATTTGAAAAGTTGGACCAAGGCCCTCTCCACTATATGTAGGCTGAGCAAGGTACCCCTCCAAAGAGAATGGGCTCCAAAAAGTCAGCTCAAGCAGTAGGGATAAGTATTGGTCCCATTGCCAGTGGCCTCACAGTCTGTCCCAACCTTGCAACTGTCACCCAGATGGCCTAGTTTGGTCTTATGCAGGTCCGCTGCTATCAGTCTTGGATCACTGAGCTCCCATTAGTTCTGGTATGCTGTTTCAGTAGGTGTCCCCATCATGGTTTGACCCCTTTGCTCATTTTATCACTCCTCCCTCCCTCCGACTGGACTTTGGGAGTTCAGCCCATTCCTTTACTGTGAATCTCTGCATCTACTTCCATAAGTTGCTGGATGAAGTTTCTGTGATGACAATTAAGGTAGTCATTGATCTGATTACAGTGCAAAGCCAGTTCAGGTGCCCTCTCCACTATTATTTAGGGTCTTTGCTGGGGTCATCCTTGTGGATTCCTGGGAATTTCTCTAGTGCCAGGTTTCTTGCTAGCCCTATAATGACATATTTATGGATACATGTGTCCGTAGATAAAAATAAATCCTTAAAAATATGCTCTTTTCCTAAAAATATTCACATGAAATCCCTGGAATTTGTTGCCTTATTTTCAAAATGGGTCTTTGCATATGTTATTAAGGATTTCTGAGATGAGATTATCCTGGATGTCCTGGCTCAACTCTAAATGCTGTCACAAGCATTCTCTGTTAGGGAGAAGAGGCAGGGAATGCTGACAGAAGCAAGATACAAGCAAAAATGGAGCAGCCTCTTCCTGGGGGAGTAGCCTGGTGGGTCATGGATTTGGAGCTTTCCAGACAACGCATTTCTGTTGTTTTCAGCCACCCAGTTCGTCATTAGTTGTGACTCTGAAGAAGTATGTTCTGCAGTTCCCAGCCCTCAGGGTAGTTGGCTTCTAGTTTCTTGTCGCAGCTCTTCTCTCAGTTACTCATGGATAGTACCTTGGCTCACATCCCTCTTCTCTGGTCTTTTTTCTGCTAGAGGTGATTATTACTCCAAGGCTAAAAGATATATGAGTGTCAGCCGGTTCGTAGCAGATCTAAAATGCCTGCATTTCCATAAGACTGTTTGGTTCGTAACAGCAGAGTATTTGGGGGAGGGGCAGGGCAGGGAAGAGTAAGATGCCATTGCCCCTTTGTCTTTGTCTTTCCAATTGGGTCCAAGTGAGTTAGACAAACTATCAATCTCCTTAGTGGAGCTTCAGGGCGTGAGATAACACCTCACTGAGAATACAACTTTATCTACCCCACCTTTGGTGTCACAATGCACATAAGCAGAGAGATTGCCTTATTTTCAGGGCAAAACCCAGACTACCACTCAGGATTTTGGCAAGGGTTTCATTCCCTGAACAGAAATCAGGGTGAATCTAGTCGCTTGTAAACTTCCTTTCCTCCCTCTCTATAGTCAATGCAATGAGATTAAGAATACCGACCATTTCACTTGTCTTTGTCCACGTGCAGAGCACACACTAGAATCTAGAAATTCCGTCCTTGCCACGCGGTCTCCGTTCTTCACTCTTTCCTGTCCTTCTCACCATGTTTGTTTTGATGATAGAGTGAAAGTTAGTGGCATTACCCTGAAATAATACATTTGAAGAGCAATATAATATTTACAATGCATATTGGAAATTTGCTGTGTTTTTTTTTTCTCCCAGAGATAAACCTGATCATTAGACTGATGTAAACAACTGTCCACTTGGGAGAGGTTTAATTACCAACTCCAGATGTCTGGAAAAGATGGTTCCAGGATCTCAGCAAACTGGTACTCTCATTGCCAGCACATCTCATCCACCCTTCCCCCAGCCAGATTTGCACATCACATCTGGGAAGTTAAAGCAGATGCTCCAGAAACCTAGACACAAGAAGGATATGACTAACAATAAAAATAATGCAAGTGTTCCTGAATCACATGAGGCCTCTCAAAACCACTCTTCCTATTCTTTGGTTTCTGAGATTTCTAATTCATTCGCCAAAGCACTTTTACTTTGGAGAAATTCTGATGCTTTGGCACATTGTTCTTTATGACACCATATATTTGGTAGCACACCTTTCTTTCTTTTAAAGGAAATAATCAGATAGACAGGGAATCTATCACTCAAATGTGCAGTATGGTAGGGATGTTCATGGCTCTACAAGGTATGTTTTTCAGAATTAAAACCTGTGACTTAGGATCTGGAGAGGTGTTATAATGGGTAACAGTAGTTGCTGTTCTTTCAGATGGCCTGGATTTGATTCTCATCATTCACATAGCAGCTTACAATAACCTGTAACTCCAGTTTCAGGGTATCCAGTGGCCTCTTCTGGACTCTACAGGCTCCTGTATGCATGTGGTGCACATACAGACATATAGGCATACACATATACATACACATGAAATAAGCAATAAATTCATCACATAAAACACATTTGCATTTGGTTCCAGTTCTCTATCATTTCCTCCATTTACTCTGCAGTTAATTGCAGATCCATGGTTTCAAGCACTCAGTTCCCAAATGGATATCTCTACGTCTGACCTCTTTTTTGAATTTAACTCAGTTGCCTTTTACACACATGGTCCCCACCCATTCTTCCCAATGAAGATACTGAATCAGTCCCCAAACCTTCCACAGATAAATGAACAGTCCTTCTAATGTAGTTGCATGTCTCATCTACTTAATTTCTTTAGATCTTTGCTAAAATAATTAGTTTTTTGAAACTATTTGCATCTTTTCTTAGAGAAGACTAGAAATTTCAACATGAAAAGAGTATGTATAATAAGGATGAAAAATACCAATGACCCTCTTGGAAAATATAAATGGGTTCTTTAAAAAAGGCCACTTGTCAAGAACGACAAATAGAATTGAAACAGTTTGAGAGCTTCTTACTCTTACCTAGAGTAAGAGAAATTCTGCTCAGAGCTGTACCCCAGTTAACCATCATTGATCATGTGCTTTTGTTTATTTTTGTAATAGATTGCATTTTATTTAAAAGCAAGCAGATTGTAAAATTTTGGAGAGTGCTCTAATAGTGTATACAAAATTCAAAAAGACAACTAATGTTCAGTATTAATGAGAGGAGCCACAACATATTGTCGGGAAAGCTTTGGGAATCAGGCTTTCCCAGCTACCCCTGCAGGGAATCTAGTGTGGTACAAGCTCCTAGAGGGTACTCATGATGACAGAAAGGTTACTCTGATACTTGCAAAACGTCACCGAGATCTGGACTTCAAGGAGAATGGATTAAGGAGAGATAGATATTTATTTTGACCTTAGGATCAACTACAGTGATAGACCTGTCGATGCAGTGTGTCTCATTAGCATCCTTCTCTTTGCACATAGCTAATGTGTCTCCACAGCCTGGATAGAGATATCTCTAAGAAGGGAGACTTTATCCCCAGTTCCTGTATCAACATTGCAGAAACAGCACTTGGCTCATAAAGAAGCAGTAGTAGTATTTTTTAACTGAATAAAAAAAGATTGAATGAATGGACAAGTCTGAATCAGTGATTTTATTTTATATTTAGTATGTGTGTACATATTTTCTGATACTTATTAGACATGATGACAATGTATAGAAATAATCACTGTTTTTATTGCTTTTCATGGTGCTTCGATCAAACCTGAGCCTCACACATGCTGGGAAAGCATTCTACCGTGGTATTACACTCTCAGTTCCTATATAATGATTTTAACTATCTAGAAAATGTAAACATTAGTAAAAATGGCAGGAATTATGTTAATACACTGATTCTAGTTTTACCTGTAGTTTTTGTTGAACATGTGTCATTCTAGCTGAATCTGGCTACATCCACATTAATCCACCATTTCTATCTGTTCTCCAGCTCACAATTGTGATCTGTGAATCGTTCTTTTAACCAGCACAGGTTTATATGCATGCATGCATTTAATGGTATAGAGAAGCATGCATTTACCAGAGTCCATTTTCCTCTGAAATATTCCTTGTTTATTCTAGTTCACTCCATTTGGATGTTTCTTATTTTTTGAGATAATTACACAGAATTCTGTAACCCAGCTATGGCTGATCTTAAGCAACCAAATACTAGTGGATAATTTTATTTCCTTCAATATTTTATATTGCTATTAGAATTTTTATATATCTCTTCTTTTTTTCTAACTACAAATATTTTTAATGACTTCATTGAGCTTTACATTTTTCTCTGCTCCCCTCCCTTTCCCTCTCCTCCCCTTCAACCCTCTCCCATGGTCCTCATGCTCCCAATTTACTCAGGAGATCTTTTTTTTTTTCTACGTCCCCTGTAGATTAGATCCATATAAGTCTCTCTTAGGGTCCTCTTTGTTGTCTAGGTTCCCTGGGATTGTAAATTGTAGACTTGTTTACTTTTGTTTATGTCTAAAAGACACTTATGAGTGAGTACATGTAATAATTGTTTTTCTGGTCTGGGTTACTTCATTCATTATTATGTTTTCTAGATCCATCCATTTGCCTGCAAATTTCAAGATGTCATTATTATTTTTTGTGTGTATAGTACTTCATTGTGTAAATGTACCATATTTTACTTCTCCATTCTTCAGTCAAGGCACATTTAGGTTGTTTCCTGGTTCTTGCTATGACAAAAAATGCTGCTAAGCATGTCCTTGTGGTACAAATGAGCATCCTTTGGGTATATACTCAAAAGTGGTATTGCTGGGTCTAGAGGAAGGTTGTTTCCTAATTTTCTGAGAAACCACCATACTGATATCCAAAGGGGCTGTACCAGCTTGCATTCCATCAGCAATGCAGGAGTGTTCCCTTTACCTGACATCCTCTCCAACATAAGCTGTCATCAGTGTTTTTGATCTTGGCCATTCTTACAGGTGGAATTTCAGAATTGTTTTGATTTGCTTTTCTCTGATGGCTAAGGATGCTGAGCGTTTTCTTAAGTGTCTTTCACTCATTCTAAATTTATCTGTTTAGGTCTATACTCCATTTTTGAATTGAATTATTTGTTCTTTTGATGACCAATTTCTTGAGTTCTTTGTTTATTTTGGAGATCAGTCCTCTTTCTGATGTGGGGTTGGTGAAGATCTTTTCCTATTCTGTAGGCTGACATTTTGTCTTGTTGACCATTTCCTTTGTTTACAGAAGCTTTTCAGTTTCAGGAAGTCCCATTTATTGTTTCTCTCAGTGTCTGTGCTACTGGGGTTATATTTAGGAAGAGGTCTCCTGTGCTAGTGCATTCAAGTGTGCTTCCCACTTTCTCTTCTATGAGGTTCAGTGTGGTTGACTTTATATTGAGGTCTTTGATCCATTTGAACTTGAGTTTTGTGCATGGTGATAGATATGGATCTAATTTCATTCTTCTACATTTGATATCCAGTTATTCCAGCACCATTTGATAAATTTGCTTTCTTTTTTCCATTTGATAATTTTTGCTTTTTTGTCAAAAATCAGATGTTCGTAGGTGTGTAGATTAATATCTGGGTCTTTGATTTAGTTCTATTGGTCCTTCTGTCTGTTTTTATGCCGATATCAGACTGTTTTCAGTATGTATCTCTGTAGCAGAGTTTGAAGTCAGGGATGGTAATGCCTCTAGAAGTTCCTTTTTTGTTTGCTTTGGCTATCCTGAGTTTTTTACTTTACCATATGAGGTTGAGTACCGTTCTTTCGAGGTCTGTGAAGAATTTTGCTGGGAGTTTGATAGGCATTATGTTAAACCTGTAGATTGCTTTTGGTACGATTGTCATTTTTACTATGTTATTTCTACCTACCTAAGAGCATGGGAGATCTTTCCACTTTCTGGTGCCTTCTTCAATTTCTTTCTTCAAAGATTTAAAGTTTTTATCATACTGCTCTTCCACTTATTTGGTTAGAGTTACTCTGATATTTTATGTTATTTGTGGCTATTGTGAAGGGTGATGCTTTTCTGATTTCTTTCTCAGCCCATTTATCCTCTGTGTAAAGGAGGGCTACTGATTCTTTTGAGTTAATCTTGTATTCCGCTACATTACTAAAAGTGTTTATGAGTTGTAGAAGTTCCTTGGTAGAACTTTTGGGGCCATTTATATAACTATCATATCATCAGCAAATAGTGAGACTTTGACTTCTTCTCTACTGATTTGTATCTCCTTGATATCCTTTATTTTTTGTCTTATTGCTCTAGCTAGGACCTCAAGAATTATTTTGAATAGATATGGAGAGAGTGGATAACCTTGTCCTGTTCCTGATTTCAGTAGGGTCACTGTGAGTTTCTCTCTAGTTTGATGTTGACTGTTGGATTGCTGTATATTGCCTTCATTATGTTTAGGTATGTTCCTTGTATCCCTGCTCTCTCTAAGACCTTTATCATGAAGGGATGTTGTAATTGTCAAGGGCTTTTTCAGCATCTAATGAAATGATTATTTTTTTCCAGTTTGTTTATATGGTGGATTACGTTGACAGATTTTCATATATTGAACCATCCCTGCAGCTCTTTTCTTTGATAAAGCCAACTTGATCATGGCGGATGATTTTTCTGATGTGTTCTTGGATTTGATTTTCCAGTATTTTATTGAGTATTTTTACATCAATGTTCATGAGTGAGGTTGGTCTATAATTCTCTTTCTTAGTAATGTCTTTATGTGGTTTGGGTAATTGTAGCCTCATAAATAGAGTTTGGCAATGTTCCTTCTGTTTCTATTGTGTGGAACAATTTAAGGAGTATTGGTATTAATTCTTCTTTGAAAATCTTGTAGAGTTCTGAGCTGAAACCATCTGGTCCTGGGCTTTTTTTTGGTTGGGAGATTTTGATGGTTGTTTCTATTTCTTTAGCAGTTATAGGTCTATTTAATTTTCTTACATGGTCTTGATTTAATTTTGATAAGTGTAGAAAATTGCAGAAAATTGTCCATTTTCTTTAAGTTTTTCAATTTTGTGGAGTACAGGTTTTTGAAATATGACCTGATGATTCTCTGGATATCCTCTGTGTCTGTCATTATGTCCCCCTTTCATTTCTGATTTTGTTTATTTGGATATTCTCTCTCTGCTTTTTGATTAGTTTGGATAAAGGTTTGTCTATTTTTGATTTGTTCAAAGAACCAACTATTTGTTTCATTGATTCTTTGTGTTGTTTTCTTTGATTTTATTTTGTTGATTTCAGCTCTCAATTTGATTATTTCCTTCCATCTAGTTCTTCTGGGTGAGTTTCCTTCCTTTTGTTTTAGAGTTTTCAATTGTTCTGTTAATTTACTAATGTGTGATTTTTCCAGCTTCTTCATGTAGGCATTTAGTGTTATTAATTTTTCTCTTAACACTGCTTTCATTTTGTCCCATAAATTTGGGTAAGTTGTGTGGTCATTTTCATTGAATTTTAGGAAGTCCTTAATTTCTTCCTTAATTCATTGATGCTTCTGATGAGCATTGTTTAATTTTCATGTGTTTATGGGCTTTCTGAAGTTAGTGTTGGTGTTGAATTCTAGTTTTAAGCCATGGTGATCTGATAAGATACATGGGGTTATTCCAATTTTTTTTATCTGTTGAGGTTTCTTTTGTTATCTAGTACATGGTCAATTTTTGAGAAGGTTCCATGAGGTGCTGAGAATAAGGTATATTCTTTTATGTTTGGATGGAATGTTCTATAGATATCTAAGTTCATTTGAGTCTGTTAGTTCCCTTATTTCTCTGGTAATTTTCTGTCTGACAGACCTATCCAGTTGTAAGAGCATTGAAGTCTCCCACTATTAGTGTGAGGGGCTTCATGTGTGTTTTAGAAGTGTTTCTTTTGCATTTGAGAGTGCCCTTATATTTGGAGCATAGATGTTCAGTATTTCGATTTCCTTTTGATGGATTTTTCCTGTGACTAATATGAAATGTCCTTCTTTGTCTCTTTTGATTGATTCTCATTTGAAGTCTATTTTGTTAGATATGAGGATAGATACACCAGCTTGTTTCTTAGGTCCATTTGATTGGAAGTTTTTTGCCAATCCTTTACTCTGAGGCAATGTCTGTCTTTGAAGTTGAGGTGTCTATCTGGTATGCAGCAGAAGGATGGATTCTGTTTTTTTTTCTTTTTAAATCCAGTCTGTTAGCCTGTATCTTTTAATAGGTGAGTTGAGTCCATTTATATTATGGGATATCAATCACCAGAGATTGCTTGCTTTTGTTATTTTAGTTTTTATTGTTGGCGATGTTATTTTGTGTGTTTTCTCCTTCTTTGGAATTTGCTGCTGTGAGATCACCAATTGTCTTTGTTTCTGTTAATGTATCCAACTTCCTTGGGTTGGAATTTTCTTTCTAGTATTTTGTGTAGGGCTGGGTTTATGATTAGGTATTGGTTAAATCTGGTTGTGTCATGGAATATCTTGTTTTATCCTTCCATGGTGATTAAAAGTTTTGCTGGATATAGTCGTCTGGGCTGGCATCCGTAGTTTCTTAATGTCTGCATAATGCTTGACCAGGATCTTCTGTCTTTCACTGCTTCCATTGATAAGTCAGGTATAATTCTGATAGGTCTGCCTTTATATTACTTTATATATTACTTAGCCTTTTCCTTTGCAGCTCTTAATATTCTTTCTTTATTTTGTTTATTTTGTGTGTGTGTTTTGATTATTATGTGACAAGGGAACTTTTTTTTTGATCCAGTCTATTTGGTATTCTGAAAGCTTCTTGCATCTTCATAGGCATATCTTTCTTTAGGTTGGGAAAGTTTTCTTCTATGATTTTGTTAAATATATTTTCTGTGCTCTTGAGTTGGACTTCCCCTTCTTCTATACCTATTATTCTTGGGTTTGGTCTTTTCATGGTGTCCCATATTTCCTGGATATTTTGAGCTAAGCCTTTGTTAGATTTAATGTTTTCTTTGACCAATGAGTCTATTTCCTCTATTGTATCTTCAGCACCTGAGATTCTCTCTTCCATCTCTTCTATTCTGCTGTTTATGCCTGCATTTGTTGTTTTTGATCATTTTATCATGATTTCTGTTTTTATAATTCCCTCAGCTTGTGTTTTCTTTATTATCTCTATTTCAGTTTTTAAGTCTTGAATAATTTTTTTCATATGTTTAATTGATTTTTCTTGGTTTTCTTTAAGGGATTTGTTGACATCATCCAATTTTTTTTGTCTTTTCCTTAATTTTTTTAGGGAATTTTTTATTTCCTCTTTAAGGGCCTCAAACATTCTCTTAAAGTTATTTTTAGGTCATTTTCTTCTTCATCATCTATATTTGGTTGTTCAAGTCTTGCTGTTGTAGGGCCACTAATTTTTACTGGTGTCGTGTTGCTCTTTGTGGTGTTGAGTATGTTCCTCTGATTGGTGTAGTTGGTGCTGCCTGTGACTCTGGTGATTAATCTTCTAGGTGCCAGTGGATCCAAGGCTCAGATGGTTGCTCCTTGTGGTACAGTCAGAGCCACAGTTCTAGTTACCCTGTTGGTCGCTCCATGTTCCTCGAGTTTACTTAGTGCTCCCAGGGTTAGCTCTGCAACACCAGGGGTCATTTGGTTCTGCACCCACAGAGATTGATTGCTTGGAGTTTTTTCTGCTGAGGTTGATGCCTTGGGCCTGCTCTGGCAGAAGTCACTGGCTCAGGCCTGCTACCTAAGAGGTTGCTAATCTTGCCTGGTCCAGCAGAGGTTTCTGTTTTTGACCTGCTCCCTCATTGGTGGCTTCCTTGTGCTTGTCCTTGGTCCTGCAGAGTTCTCTGACTTGGGCCTGCTCCCGCAGAGATTTATACCTAAGAGCTTGCTGACTCACTCTTGTTCCAGTAGAAGTTGCTGGCTCAGACCTTTTTCTGTAGGTGTCCCTTGTGCCTGCTTGGGCCTGGTCCTGCAGAAGTCCTGGCTCCGGCATATTCCCTCAGAGTTTTCAGACTCATGCCCAGACCTACAGAGGTCTCTGGTTCCTGCCCACTCCTCCAGAGGTTCCTGACTCACTCACAAACCCACAGAGGTCTCTGATTTCAGCCTACTCCCTCAGCAGTTACTCCCTGTACCTGTTCCTCTGGAGTTTGCTACCTCAAGCCTGCTCTGGTCTAGGTAGCTGGCTCAGACCTGTTTCTTTAGATGTCCCTGGTCTGGGCCTGCTCCTGTGGAGGTCCCTGTCTTAGGCCAGGTCCTGCAAAGGTCTCTTGCTCCTGTCTATTCCCTCGAAGTCCCAGACTCACAGAGGTCCTGGCTCAGGCCTACTCCCTTGGAGGTCTCAGACTCATGCCTGGGCCTACAGAGGTCTCTGGTTCCTGCCTACTCCCTTGGTGGTCCCAGACTCTGTATATCTCTTGTTTTAAGTGTGGATATGAACATTTAAAATCTTAATTGTTACCATTAAATTACTACTTCCTGTGGCTGTTCAAACTTACCATGCCGTCTGTGATGTGCTGGTGTCCCCTCTCCACGTCATTGCTCAAGCTTGGTATGATACTTGAATATTGTGTCTGTAAGGTTGAGCATGTCTTTATATTTGTGTTGACTGTTTATGACTTCTCTCCTCTGTGTTACCTATGTATGTTTTTGTTCATTTTCCCATTGTCTGTTCATATTATTTGTCTGTAGACTTTTTTTTTATATAACCCAGGCATTCAACTGCTGATAAAAAGTATGTGGTGTCTCCATAACCTGTATCCTGCATTTTTTCTTTATATTTTGTGTCTTTTCAATCAAAACTTTAAGATTTTGATCTAGTCAATCTTTTTCTTAACCTGTGAGTATATTGCTTTATTTGGGATTTAGGTAAACTTTGCAGAGTTAAGGACTTAGTATGCTTACCTCTAATTTCTTTCATTATTTTGATATTAGACATTTAATCAGTATGAAAACATTTATTAACTTTTCACATTGAATTCATCATATATCTGTCCCCTCATATGGCATATTAAATAATAGCAAATGGAGTTAATACTGTATACCAACATCAATGGATTAAATGATAATCCCTGAATAGACATGCTCAAATGCCATTGTGTCAGGTTTTGAAATGATGAGGAAGAAGGCATTTTGGTTCATTTACTGTCATGTAGAGATTTATATTTCTCATATCTTTTCAAGTTAAATCAAATATTTTGTTAATTATTTGAGAATTTTTTGCATATACACAATGCATTTTGGTCACATTCCTTCTCCATATCTTCCCCTAACTCTTCCAGGGTCTGCCAACATTCTCCCATCCTAAGTCCTCTGTTTTTTTCTTACACCCACCAAGCACACTTTGTGCTGCCCATATACTCGTGGGCGTGTGCCCTCCACTGGAGTTGTTGACATCTTAAAAAGGAGGGTCTCACATCTTAAAAAAAGCTGACCCTCCTTGAGAAGTGACCAGTGGTCAATAGCCCCTCATAGGTTTGGGAGCTTGTGAGCCCCTCCCTGTTCACAGTTTATTTTATATAGTAAGCATCTCAACTTCTAATATCATTTACATTAATACCTATTTTTGCATAATATGGTTTGCTTCTTTGAGTGAGATCTATTTGTAAGCATAGACACCTTACATGACTGATGAATTAATTTGGATCACTCTGTTTCTGAAAGCTTTTCAGATATTGACCCTTCTGGCTCTTGTCTTTTTTACCTCTCTTCTCCTTTATCCTCACTGATTAAAAATTCAAGACTTACAATGAACTAAATTAATTAATTAAAATGTCAAGACATACTATAAGGTGGAGGAGATGCTTCCTACTTACTACTCAGGAGGTGAATAACTAAGTCATACCAAAGACTGCTTCAGATCAATAATACAAAGAGATATGAGAAATATTGTCAAAATACAAACAGATAATCCATAAAAGAGAAGCTATTATCAATAATATATTTAATCTTATTCATAATTAATGAACCATTGCTTAGAAACACAAGCATTCTACCCAGACACACGAAAACCAGACACTGTATTATCTTAGGAGCTAATACCTTACTATTCCACTTTCTAGAGGGCTGCAGTTCTGCCATCAGAGGAGAGCTGGTGCCTTCCCCAGTCTGAAGAAATTAAGTGAACAGGGCCTCAAGAGCAGGTTCCCTTACTGGAAGGGAATATGAATGGATATGGATATGGAAGAATTAAGTGACAACTTGAAAAAAGGGAGATTTTGGGGAAGGTCTTTGCTCATCTTGAAGATCAGCATAAATGTAGCATCTCCTTTTTAGACTGATGGTGAGCAAGTTGGTAGAATGCTGAGAGCTCAGCAATTACCATAACCAACTATGCCCTGGGCATTATAATCATTATGAAACTAAAGGTCACCACTACTCCTCTTCTCTCTGAGAACTGAGGTGTCTTCTGCAATGCATGTGTATATCCTTATGTTGTGTAATCCTGATGAGGATGGTTCAGATGGGTGCCTGTGACCCCGAGGCTAATCAGAGTACTCCATTCCTTTGGAGAAAGTTGAGTCAGGGATCAGTCATGACTCAACTTTGTTTAGTGAGCAGCAGCCTAGAAGTCTAGGTGAAACCACTGATGGGGAGTGTTTTGTTGGCCTTGCTAATATAAGAGAATGGTGTCCAGAGCTTTGGGATTGTCCTTGCTTTATAATAAAATAACACGGGAGGAAGCAGAATTGAGAGAAAGATTCCTGTTGGTGCCATGTGAGTTCTGGATGCAGGTATGGCCATACAAGAAAACATCCAGTTTCCTTGTCACTGGGGACCACAGTGTATGTCAATGTGAGTTCAGTTTTTTCTTATAAATATTTATTTGTTTCCACAATTCATTTCTTCGCCAAAGTCTGGTTTTATATTATTTATGTTTTTACATTTTTTTTATTTTAAGTTATATAGGTTTATTTATTTCCGTTCCCATTTTTACAGAGTAAAAGATCACATTTTAGTAGAGTCAATTCATAGGCACTTGGGAGCACTGATTTCTCATGAGCAAACAAGAGGGACGGACAGCGATGTGTAAGGTTTGGATGGCCACGAGGATGGGCCTTTTCCCGGACACCAAGCTCACGTGTGCTTGCCAGCCTCTCCAGGAGCCCTGTCCAGATGAGAAGTAAACAAAGGCAGAACATGTTCTGCCACGCCCAGAATGTAGGCTAAGGCTTGAGGCTACAGACTGCAAGAGTACCCAGGTAGGCAAGGCCCTTTGATGCACCGGTAGGCACAACGGCTCTTATCCCCTGGGTTCAACACCCATAAACATGGCATATTCACTTTCAGAAGACCTGAGTGAATGAGTCTAATTAATGCTTTTACAAAAAACAGCAAGGTTTCGGGGGGGGAAAGATGCTCTCTGTAAGGCACAGAAAAACACACAGAAGTGAACAGACTAAAGCAGAGAATTAGATCTCAATGGAGGAATCTTATTACTGCAACTAGTCAAACAGTTACTTCAAAGAGACTGCAAGGGATGGCCCATTGAGCAGCTCATGACCAGCCTTGCGACCACCGCCCAGAGTGTGCTCGTCCTTGTCCCGTGGTTGGCTGGGGGTGCTGCCGAGGGACTATTGAAGCATCACTTGTATTTGGAAAATCCTTCTCCGCTCTTCTTGCCCAGCTTCTTCTGGGCCACCAGATTATTCATGGAAGAACTTGGCTGAAACAGGGGGTTCGCTGGGTCCATTTCATGCCACCCATCCAAGATGAACTTAGAAGTATCCAGGCCAACGTAGTCAAGAAGTTCAAATGGCCCCACGGGTAGCCAGCTCCCAAATTCATCGCCCGCTGTATCAATGTCCTCCTTAGATGCATCACCTCACTCGTGCAGCCTGACGGCTTCTATGAGGTACGGCACCAAGAGACGGTTCACGATAAATCCAGGAGTGTCCTTGCAAGAAACAGGATGCTTTCCTATGGTTGTACAAAAGTCGATCAGAGATTTAAAAGTCTTCTGACTAGTCATCGGTGTTTTACTGACCTCCACAAGCTTCATCATGGGGACTGGGTTGAAGAAATGGAGGCCAGCAAAGCGCGCTTGTGATCTCCAGAGAAGAGGTGTTGCAGGCAAAGATGGTGTGTTCAGCAGCGAACTTGTCCAGCCGCTGGAACAGCTCATTATTCAACTTCAGATTCTCCACGACAACCTCTACCACCAGGTCCGTGCACGATGGAGGCTGCGTCGGTGCTGGTGGAGAGGAAGCTCAGGGTCTTCGCCATGTACTCGTCGCCAGCCTTAGGGTTTTCTGCAAACTTCTTCTTTGCCACTCTCTTCAGACTGTCCTCAATTCTCTTCTTGGATTTTGCCAGGATGTCCTCTGTTTGGTCCACCAATACTACCGTATGGCCGGTTGCTGCAGCCACTGCACGATGCCCGCCCCCATCAGCCGGCCGCCAATGACCGTCACATGCTTGATCAGAATCTTCTTGGCAGCAGCAGCCTCGGAGGAGGAGGACATGGAGCACACTAACTGCCTGGTCACGAACGTCATGGCGCAGCGGAGAAGGGGAGAAGGGTAGATAAGACGGCGCAAGAGGCCCTAGCACTTCGCGGTGACGGTGGGGGAGCTGTTTTTAGAATTTATTATTTGTTTTTTTTTGTTTGTTTGTTTGTTTGTTTTCGAGACAGGGTTTCTCTGTAGCTTTAGTGCCTGTCCTGGAACTAGCTCTTGTAGACCAGGCTGGCCTCGAACTCACAAAGATCCACCTGCCCCTGCCTCCCGAGTGCTGGGATTAAAGGCGTGGTTTTACAATTTTTAAATTTGTTTTACATACCAACCACAGTTCTTCCTCCCCCCCCACCTCCCACTCTCCTCCCTCCCACTCTCCTCCCTCCCTCCCTCCCTTCCTCCCTCCCTCCCTCCCTCCCTCCCTCCCTCCCTCCCTCCCTCCCTCCAAACCTACCACCTATCCACTTCTCCAAAAGGGTAAGACATCCCATGGGGAGTCAACAAAGCCTGGCACATTAAGTTCAGGCATTGTCAAGTCTCTCTCCACTTGCATCAAGGCTGAGCAGGGCATCCCACCATAGGGAATGGGCTCCAAAAAGCCAGCTCAAGCACCAGGGATAGATCCTGGTACCTCTGTCAGGCAATCAAGCTACACAACTGTTGTCCACATGCAGCGGGCCCAGTCTAGTCCCATGCAGGCTCACAGCTCTCAGCCCAGAGTTTGTGAGCCCAAGTTTCCATGAACTTGGTTCAGCTGTCTCTGTAGATTTTCCCATCAAGATCTTGACCCCCCCCTTGCTCATATAATCCTTCCTCCCTCTCTTCAATTGAACTCCCGGAGCTCAGTCTGGTGCTTGATCTCTGTATCTGTTTCCATTACTTACTTGATGAAGGCACTATGATAACAGTTAGGGTCGTCACCAATCTGATTACAGGGGAAAGGCCTGTTCAGGCACCCTCTTCACTACTGGTAGAAGTCTTAGCTGGAGTCATCCCTGTGGATTCCTGGGAATTTCCCTAGCACCAGGTTTCTCCCTAACCCCACAATGACTCTATGGGGATATCTCTGTCATTGTTCTCCCACTCTATCCCTCCCCAGACTCGACCATCCCATATGTTCTTATCCCCTATCCTGTCCCATCTTTTCCCAGTTTACCCAGGAGATCTTATCTATTTCCCCTTCCCAGGATGATCCATGCATCCTTCATTGGGTTCTTCATGTGTCCTTGCCTCTCTGGAGCTGAGGATTATAGTCTGGTTATCCTTTGCTTTACATCTAGTATCCACTTATGAGTGAGTACATTTGTGTTTGTCTTTCTGGGTTTGGGTTCCCTCACTTAGGATGATTTTTTTCTAGTTCTATCCATTTGCCTGCAAATTTCATATCATTTTTTACAATTGAATAATACTCCATTGTGTAAATGTTTCATATTTGCTTTATCCATTTTTCAGTTGAGGGGCATCTAGGTTGTTTCTAGGTTCTGGCTATTACAAATAATGCTGCTGTACACACAACTGAGCAAGTGTCCTTTTGGTATGGTTGAGCATCCTTTGGGTATATTCCCAAAAGTGGTATCAAAATAGGTTGAGATTTTGCCATAGTAAATGCTAAGGGTTTTTTTTTTTTTTTTTTGTAGGACAGTTTAGGAAAAATTATTTGAAACAGGCATGGAACTTTATAATTGCATCCATATGCAGACTCCCTGGCATTCTGTGCCAGGGAGTCTTCTATTCCAGCCAGGATAGCAGAAGACTTCTTGGGAATTCAGTTGGAAATGAGGGAGTTAAAGAAAACTGAACTCTCATGGCTCTATAATATCAGCTTTTATTTTTCTTAGAACGTTAAGAATGCTGTTTGGCAGGGAAATCACAAAAGTGGAAACAGCGGGGTTTTCTTAAAGCACAGCAGTCTGAGGTTGTCAATTAATTCACCGCCTGGCCACCTACTGTCCATTCGGAAACGCTTCCTATTAACATACAGCACCCTAGGACTTCTTGGAGGTGTCAGGGCTTGAAAGTAATTCATGAGAAAGAAAAAAAAAAAAAACAGAAAGAAATTAGGGGAAAAGCTCCATGCCACACACACACAAAAGCTTAATTTAAGGCATTGCACAGTGGGTTGGCATGGGACACCCAGGTTGCGTTAATACATTTTGGTAAGCAGATGTCTTTAAAGTGAGGCTCAGAAGTTGGTTCCTTCCCAGACCCTGTGGGATACCTTAGTCATTTCAAAGTTTTGTAAAATTATAAATTGATACTTCAATGTTGCTCCTCCAAATTAACTTTGGGTTTGTCACAAATGGCAGGGGCATTTGTGGTGATCAACCAGAAAACTCCAGAAGTCTGCCTGTCTGTCCTGTTCTATGGACTTGCCATTATGGCCATGTACTGTCTCCTTTTGTGTGTTAACTTAACACAAGCTGGAGTCACCAGAGAGGAAGGAGCCTCATTTGAGAAAAACGCCTCCATTAGACCTAGCTGTAAGGCATTTTCTCAATTAGCGATCAAAGTGGGAGGGCCCATGGTGGTTGGTACAATCCTGTGCTGGTGGTCCTGAGTTCTATAGGAAAGCAGGCTGAGGAGGCCAGCCAGTAAGCAGCTTCCCTCCATGGCTTCTGCATCAGATCCTTCCTCCAGGTTCCAGTTCTGCTTGAGTTCCTTTTCTGACTTCCTCCAATGATGGAAGTCAGAATCTGGAAGTGTAAACCAAATAAATCCTTTCCTCTTCAATTTTTTTTTTGGTGGGTGGGTGGGGGGCATCATGGTGTTTGTTGCAGCAATAGAAACCCTACAGGCAACATGGTGATTCCCATGTGTTCTTCAGGTGTGTGTTTGTGTTTGTGTGTGTGTTTGTGTGTGTGTGTGTGTCTGAGAAAGATGTTTCTCAATAGCCCTTTTCCTGCCCTTCCCACTAGACAGGTACTTTTCTCTCTCTTCCTGAATGTACTTTGATATCACATTGGATCGTACTTATTTTAGATGTTCACTATTCTCAATTATCTTTTTAGAAAAATTGCCCCGGACTATGATCCCTGTTCGAGAATATCTAAACCTGGAGACTGGACTCTACTGTTTGCAGGATTCTAGAAGATTAAATTAGCTAGACAAGAAGAGGATCTATGTTTCTCCAATGATGCATGAGCCCTGGTGATGTCCTGGTGAAGCTTATCTGTGGCTGTTGAGTGTCTTACAAGGGTTACCTGTTTGGTAATGTAGGTGACTATAGCTACGGGTAAAGATTTCCTGGATGTCATAGTTTTTTTTTTTAATGTAAACTAGCGACAAATTAGGATTACTTAAGGAGGGTGCTTCAACAGAGAGACTGACTGCCTTGATCGATGTGATAAGATCAACCCCAAATGTGAATGTCACCTTCTGGCAGTGGTCCACATAAAAGAGGAAGGAAATTGGTTGCCATGTTCTTGATCAAGCTTCCTTCCTACCTCCAAGCTGATTTACCCTGTTGCTGCTGCTGATTCCAAAGTTTCCAGGCTTTTATCACTAAGGACCAGTAGCTCTCTAGGAACCTTCCAGGTTCTCAGCACTAGATTAGGAGTGCTAAGGTACTCAACTTCATGAAATGAGCAAGCACTTGGTTCTCAGCTTCTAGGATATGAGACACTGTTGTTATTGTTTTAATGTCAACTGATTTAATAAATCACACACACACAGAGGCAGAGAGACTGACAGAGACAGACAGAGAGAGAGAGAGAGAGAGAGAGAGAGAGAGAGAGAGAGAGAGAGAGAGAGAGAGAGAGAGAGAGAGGGAGAGAGAGAGTTACACTCAAATTCTTTTGCTCTGTACAATCCTATTTCAACATTGGGATTTTCTTATCCCATGATTACCTGAGAACAGCCTTCCTTTTCTTTGACCCTGAAGCCTTTTAATGGTCAAACAAGTCCCCATTTTTCCACAGTGAAGCCATTACTACTCTCAATATCTGTTTTCATTATACTTTGCCCAGCTCAATTTTGAATGATGAAATAAGTTGCTGGCTGATTGCTTGACCGGAAAGCTATGACACTGGGTAATTTTAACTTTCTGATTTGAATATTTCCACATTGGAAAACGTAGCTGGTGAGTGAGCTCAGGGGAAGACCGGAGCTACATCTTACCCCTGTCACCCCAATTGAGCTCCAATAACACCTCACCTTTCTTCTGCTTACCAGGTTTCAACACAGGTCTTTAAATGGCAGCTAACTAACAGGGTAGATTCATGTATTCATTCCCTGAGCCAGCATTACTTAATTGCTCCTGTGGTTCAGGGATGGAAATAGAAAATGGATGTTCAGTAGTGAAATAGGGTGGAAAAGTTTCTGTTCTCACAGAATGTGGATTATTGAGAAGCAATTATTAAAATGTGCAATATGATATATTTTCAGTGCACACTCTTCTTTAGAAATGAATTTTACATGCAACCTACTGACATGGAAACAGTCAGCCATGCAAGCAACTGGGGTATGAGGTGATTCCCAATTGGTACCACAGTTTGATGCCATACAGTGGGCACAACCTGACCTACCACGACACAGCAAGAAGGTCAATCTGGCTAGAGCACAGCACATGGAGATAGGAGGAAACGTAAGAAGAGAGTGAGCAGGCAGGTCCAGGAAAAAAAAAAAACACACTGGAAAAGGTCAGAGTTTACTCAAATTCCAAAAGGAAACCTACAGAAAAGATTATTTACATATCATGGAATTTGTTCTATGCAGACTATGATCCTTTTGAGCTTTGAAGGTGGGGATGTTTCTACTTTGGTTTCTGTTAGAGTGTAAGTTGCTTTAAAACACTAGATCATCCTTCCTCTGTGTAGTGGTCCCTAGCATAGCTACTGTACAATAATACCAGTTTTGTGAGAACTATTGCAAACTATTTAAAGGCAATGATTTGGAGCTTGCTGTCAGGACAGTTTTCCAAAGTTACCCAGCACACACTAAAGACAAAAGACTGATTTTCTAGACTCTGCTTCTTCTGTTATTGGGGTACATACCAGCTCACTGTTAGCAGATGCTAAAACCTGTTTTGTTTGGGCAAAGGAAACTCAGGTGGACCTGGTAGAGTTGTGGATATGTATATGGTGGTAATCTTACTTCAGGTTCTTTGGGGTAAGCAGTAAAGCTGCTTCTAGGTGGAATACCTTCCTCCCATACTTACTTTAAGTCTTTGCATTCACCTTCAGGAATTGAGTTCCTAATACATCTTCATGTTGATAACTGTGCAGATGAATTGGATCTTCCCTTTACTTTCTCCATTTGATGTATTTTTTTCTGATGTCTATTGTCTAGTTCAGAGACTTAAACCCCACAATCCTCCTCTTCAGCCTTGAAGCAGTCAATCCTCCAGTTTATCTCTGCACCATAACCTCTCAAGTGGTTAATGGCTCATAAACAAGTAATGAGAGCTCAGGGTAAGTTTAAAGGAGTCCATGGTGAGCAATCCTTTGTGTTGTGAATAATTACCCAATAATTTATCTCTTTACTAGTATAGATTTGGGGATTTTTTATTAGAGGATGTCCTTGTAGCAGCATTAAGGGTAATTAAAAGAATAGCTTGGGAGACTACTGGTCTACTAGAAGACAAATACAATGAGTACTCAAGGTAAGTGATGTGTGATTATGGGATATTTAAACCTTTTGTAAGAAGAGTTTTAGAGACATAACTCCAAGACATGAATGTCTTGAGCTAGCATTCTTGAGGAAATATTGGGATGGGGTTAGATTTTGAAGTAGAAAATTTTAAGCTATGCTTCTACTCCATGCAGCTCCCATAAGTATGAAATAGGAAATACAGTTAAAAGAAGGGTAAACAGTTAGACACTTCACATGTGAGCAGAAGAGACACTGGCTACATCCATGAGGCCGAGAAAAAAAAAACCCGAAAATTTGGGGCCTTCTGTTGACTACTTACTAAGAATTTTGAAAGCAGTGACAATTAGACAGTGGGATCTGGCATGGACCCTTCTGTGAGTTCTGAGTGGACCTGTAGCTGGATGAGGATGTAAAAGGAATATGGGCTATACAATGGGACAGACCTGTGTCTTAATCATAAACAATCACAGCTTTGGTGACCAGTGCAAAATTATGAATGCTCTGAACCCTCATGCCATTATATAAAAATACAGACTCTTCAGCTTGAATATGGTTAAGGTTGGTAAAGGCTTGGTAATGCCTCACTAACTATACTTTGTGAGAAATGAACATTCAGTGGGTAGTGGCTGTAACAACAATATAATAAATGAGTTTAAAAGCTGAAACTGTTTAATGGAATGTCCTTCCTTGTTATTTTCTAGTGTCTCTCTCTTCAAGAGTCCTTAAAGTATTTGTAGACTTTGAAATTCCAAGACCAAGTATTGGGCCTTAAGGGCTGAAGCTGACAACAGCACTAACTGGAAGTAGAGTCAAATGATAAATATGAAACTTTTCTTTTGTGGAGATATTTGTGATCTAGATATTGGGATAAGATAAGAGTATGTTTATCATGTTTTCTCATGTGGAGCATGGTAACTGGTATAGGTGAGGCACTTGGCCAAATAATAAAGAGTCAAAGAAAAGTGAAGCCTAAATTGGTCTTTTCATTGCTACAGAAGATGAAATTATTGAAGACGAAGAAAAAAATGCATTGCTATGAATTGAAGTTATCTCTATGGCCTCAGTAAGAATCTCTGGAATGAAGAATAAGCTGTTGGCTTGGTGACCTCAATAAACTCTGCCTCTCAAGTGTTCCTGCACTTATGTCTATCTGCCCACTTGAACCAAGATGACCTTGTGAAATGCTATATTGAGTAAAATTTGGCAGAAGTGTTACTATGCAATTTTAGTCCACAACATAAAGAAGGATCATTCCGTATCTTCTACAATTCTACAGTTCTGGAGAGATCATAAAAATGCAACAAAGTGGCAAACTATGTAGGAGAATAAAAGAACCCAAATTGACAGTGACCCAGGTATGGTGAATTTTACTGTAGAAGACAATCCCTGGACCCATTCTTGATTCATGAAACTTCAAAGAAAAAAATAAACATAATTTAGACTCTTTGTGTATTTTACATCTTTATGTGGCTTAAAAAAAACTCTTTACTTTTACTTTTATTTTTAATTTTTTTAAATATAGGGTTTCTCTGTGTGTCCTTGGCTGTACTAGATCTCATTCTGTAGACCGGGCTGTCTTTGAACTCATAGAGAGCTGCCTGTCTCTGCTCCCAAGTGCTGGGATTAAAGGCATGCACCATCATGCCTGACAACTTTAGTCAGTAGAGCATGAAACTCTTAATCTCAGGGTTGAGGATTCGAGCCCCACATTGGATGCCATTATGTAAACAGAGACTGCCCTTTCATTTCCTGGATGCCTAGACCAAATAATCACACAGAAACTGTATGAATTACAACAATGTTTGGCCAAGGGCTTAGGTGTGTTCCTAGCTAGCTCTTATATCTTACATTAACCCCTTTCTATTAATCTATGTATTATCATAAGGCTGTGGCTTACCTGTAATGTTCTGGAAATCTTTCTCCTTCAACAGCTACATGGTGTCTACCTGACTCTGCTTTTTGTGTCTCTGCATTCAGTTTAGTTTTCCCACTTAGCTATATTCTGCTCTGCCATAGGCCAAAGCAACTTATTTATTATCCATTGGTAATAAAGCACATTCATAGCATACAGAAGAGAATTTCACATTAAGTGCCCTCATTGTATCTAAGACCTAAGAAACTGGTGACATGATAGCATGCTCACAGTTCCAGTGACTAGGACAAGAGCAAAATGGTAACATGTTCATAATATCTAAGAGGGAAGACACTAGCCACATGGCAACATGCTCACAATATCCATGCAGTCCCATATTAGGCATATGATAACATCCTCGAGGTATCTAGGAGGTCAGATATTAGTGTCATGCTAGCATACATACACTATCTAGGACTTGAGATATTAGTAACTTGGCATTATGTTCCCAGCACCCAAGTATCCATATAATAGTTACTTGGTAGCATAATCAAAGAAATTCAGACATTAGTCATGTGGTAACACCTTCAACGTATCCAAAATATTAGACACCCCCACAGTATCCAGAGGCTAAGATACTTGCCAAGTGATGACACACTTCCAGTATTTCTAGAATTAGGTTATTGTCACATGTTAAATACCTCACAGTATCCAGGATTTTGGACACCAGTAACATGTTAACATCTCATACTATCTAGGAGCTAATCTTGAGAGTCACATGCTAACATACAGTGTTCAGGAGTTGAGAATCATATGGTAACATGCTCAAAGTGCCCAGGAGCTCACATACTAGTCATATGGAATGCAGTTGTATCTGGAGGCTCAGAGACTAGTTACAGTGTGACATGTTCTCTGTATCTAAAAGTTAAGGTATTAGTCACATGGTAAACCCACAGTATCCAGGAGGTCAGACACTAATCATGTGAGGATACCCTCATAATATCCACAGTTTAAGACACTTGCTGCTTGGTAACATGCTTACATATCTAAGAACTAAAACACTGGACACTGAGTATCACTCTCATTGTATCCAGAAACCCAAACACTTGACAACAACTCTCAGTAACTATGAGGGAAGGTACTAGGCATCTGGGAATATGATCAGCATATTCAAAATTTCAGATAATAGTTAAATGAAAACATGCTCAAAATAACCAGCATTTCAGACACTAGACACATGGTAACTTACTGTTTCCTAAGGCTAAGACACTAGTTACACAATAACAAACAGTATCCAAGTGGTCAGACACTAGTTACATTATAATGTGTTCACAGTATGTAGGGGCTCAGATACTAGTCATTTGGTAACATATTCAGGAACTATATCTCAGGTACTAGTCACATGATAACAACCTCACATTTTCCAAAGGCTAACTAATACTCACGCCATATTGTATCTAGGTTAACTCCATAGTGTCTAGGAGCTCACATAATACTCACATAGTGACATCCTCACAATTTCTAGGGGTCAGACACTAGGTACATGATAAGAACCACACTGTATCCAGGAACTCAGACATTAGACACATGGGAATATCCTCCTGGTGTTCAGAGGGTACAAAGTTGGTCATGTAGTATCCATAGGCTCAAATATGTGTCATGTGGAAAAATTCTCACAATATTCAGAGGGTAACACACTGGCCACACGTTAACAGCCTCACAGTATTCAGAAGGTTAGACACTAATCACATGGTATCATGCTCATAGACTCTAGAAGCTCAGATATGAGTCACATGTGCTGTGGGAGCACCTTCTGCTCCTTCAGCCAATAGCCACTGAGCACTGGGCATGGTCTATTTCTCTTTAATAAAGAGCGGCTGCCCTCTGCTAGTGCTCTTGCTTCCAGCTCTTGTTCCAGCGACTAGACTCCTTTCCTGGCTCTCGGTGTTCTGTAAGTTTTCCCCCTAGAATAAATACCCCTTTGAATCCATACTGGTGTGGGATTGTTTCATGCATGGAACACATGGAAACACCCTCCCCAGTATGCACAGTCTAAAATGCCAGTTACTTTGCAACACCCTAGCAGTATCTAACAGAAGTCACATGATTGGAGACTAGTCATGTGTTAATACCTTCACAGGGTTCTTGAGCTCAGACACTAGTCACATGGTAATATGCCCACAGTATGACAGAGTTCAGACACTAATCCCATTTCTAATATCTGATGGCCAAAGGGGAATGAGCAGAGTAACTCTATTTTACATTTTAAAAAAGGTAGTCATGTTTTGCTGGTAGCCTAATATCATCTACAATTTAGATCTTAGATTTCCCAGAGAGAAGTAATACTCTTATTGGACAAAGACTAGATTAGTAGATTTTTTTTCTTGTTATTAAAGGACATTTATGATGCTATTAGAGTTCACATAAATACATGATTTTGAAGGAAAAGTGGGGATATACTAAGTCCTATGCACCTCCCCTATGGCATCAATTTGTTCTTTATCCTTGAATAATACTTTATTGTATATGCGCCACTTTTTTTTTTAATTCCCTCATCTGTTGATCAGCATCTATACTGAGTCCACTGCATGATGGACATGTTTCTTTATGCAAGCATGGGTAACAGGTTTCGTTAGCCATTAGTTCTTTGACAAGACCTTTGTTCGCTTCTGTTTCTAGGTTAAAGTATAGAAAGGGGCAGTAGAAATGATTTGTAAGTATATAAATGACAAATCAAGTGCTAAAACTAAACACGTACAGCAGAGAAAATGGGTTTGCACGAGATACACTGTGTGATCTGTTCTCACAAGCTTCTGGCCTGCAGGGCCCTAAAGAGGATACAGCCACCCAGTTATCATCTTGGAGTCTTTGATTTATTCTGAAGAGCCAGGAAGACCCCCATTCTTCATTTGCAGGGTGGCTGCACTTCATCATTTCATGTTCACTTCTGCAAATGCTTCCTGACTGCCCAGGATTGTTCTGTTGTGGAATCTGAATTAAATGAGATGGCTTTTGACGCCATGCCACAGCACCCCTACCATGACAGGGTTTTCATATCACAGCAGCTTATTTCTTTCATATAAAAAATTCCTGTGTTAATTTAACAGATCCATAGACTTGTTAAGGACTCGGGTTTTTTTTTCTCTCTATCTCTCTTGTTAACTGATAACTTTTGAGAAAAAAGTCTTAATAGATGAAGAAAAATGTATATATCGTTTGTGTGCAACATGGTTTTTGGTGTATGGATATGCTGTGGAATGGCCAAATCAAGTCACTTCACACACTTTTCACTTCATTTTTTTTGTGCATGGTGAGAAGCTTCATGGTTTGTTCCCTCTGCCCTAAGTCCAGTGTGGTTTTCGTTCTCCAGGTGCCATGGGAGCTTCTCTATTCTCAGGTCTGACCATCATACTCCAAAACAAGAAAGGGAGGTGAGAAAGAGGGATGGGCAGAAGACTTTGCTTCAAAATTCTAAATGACTCAGTCCTCGTTATCAAGTCAGATTATGTCAACATCTGGAGGGTCTCACAGGGCATCACTGCTCTCAGAGAGAGGGAGTGCCTGTGTGATCTGCTGCTAGCGTGAAGGGCTGTGATTAAAGAACAGAAGGGTGGAAAGTGCGGTGTTTGGTGTTTGCCATGGTTTACCCTAGGCTAATCAGCATCTCTGTACTCTCTTCCTTTCAGGCACTGGTCACCACCAGCCCGCACACCCAAATTCCCATTCAGTTAGAGTGCTTAGTTCAAAGTTCAAAAAGATTTGTCTAGTTCTTGAGTTTGTACATTGAATGAATTTAGTGATTTCTTTTTACTATTTTCTATGCACACCAACTTGAAGCACTGGAGGAAGAAGGCCATCACAGCAACAGAGCAACAATACACAGCAGATGACTGGAGACCTACCAGCCATGCAACAAGAGACTCCTTTCTGCTCCAGCTGGGAATCAGTGTCTAAATGGCTGCTGGGCATCCTGGACTTGTCTCTTTGGAATAGTAATCCTCCCTCCTTCCTCCTAAAGCCACATTTGAGGAGGGCATTGAGGAGGAAATCCTTTTGTTCATCGGCACAGATTCTGTAGAACAGCGTCTTGTTGATGGAGGCCAAAAACCTAGGATTTCATTAGGAGTTAAAAGTGATAGACTGCAGGTGGCCAAGCTTGAAGTATTTAAAGCAAAATTTCCCATAAAATTCTTGGCTGGCTCCCAGGCTATTCATTACCTGCGGGAGTAATAGCAGCGCAGTCTTGTTTAGATGTTGTTTTTAAGCCTGAAGCGGTCCCCTTTTACCTATTGCTCTTTGTGCTGTGACCACCATCCTGTGTCTTAGCTTAATGGCTTCTCTTCTGAGGCAATCAAAACAGTAGGCACCGGTGACAGAGCCACCTCTTAATCCCCTTGTTGCTGGCATGTTAGCCTCCTCTCCCTGGAGGAGAACCATTAACAGATGGTATTTGGGAGAGGCCTGTAGCTTGGTGGCTGCCTCTTTTATCAGTTTTATTTTGGAGTTATTAAAGAGCTCACCTTCTTCAATTGTAAGACTTCAAACTGTAGGACTTCCACTTAACTTCAGTCGCAAGTTGTTGGCAGCGAACTTTTCCTTAACAAATTGAGGTTTCCTTCTATATCTCCCTACACTGTTGGTAGCCCCAGACCAATTCCTTCTGTCTCTTTCGGACATCCCTGGAAGACTCACGAAGCTCTCTTCTCTACTGGACATCTCTAATGTTTATATTCTCTCTCATCTCCTTGGACTTTGCCTCCGTCATCTCGCAGGACAGACAGTCATAGCTCGAGTTGAACTCATGACAGTTTGCCTTGAGATGCTCTGATGTCAGGTACAGGATGTAACTTCCTTGAAGGTTACAAAAAATGGAGTGAAAAGTGTGTGAAGTGATTTGATTTGGCCATTCCACAGCATAACCCTACACAACAGAAACATGCTACACACAAAGGATATATACAATTTTTTCTTTGTGTGTATTAAGGTTTTTGTTTTTCTCAAGTGATCAGTTAATGAGAGATAGAGATAGATAGAGAGAGAGAGAGAGAGAGAGAGAAAGAGAGGGAGAGAGAGAGAGAGAGAGAGAGAGAGAGAGAGAGACTTTGAGTCCTTAAAAAGTCTATGGATCTGTTAAATTAACACAGGAATTTTTTTATATGAAAGAAATAAGCTGCTGTGATATGAAAACACTGTTGTGGTAGGGGTGCTGTGGCATGGCGTCAAAAGCCATCTGATTTAATTCAGACGCCACAATAGAACAATCCTGGGCAGTTAGGAGGAGTTCGCAGAAGTGAACATGAAATGATAAACTGCAGCCACCCTGCAAATGAAGAACAGAGTCTTCCTGGCTCTTCAGACTAAATCAAAGACTCCAAGACAATAACTGGGTGGCTGTATCCTCTTTAGGGTCCTGCAGGCCAGAAGCTTGTGAGAACAGATCACACACCTGCCTGGGGAGGATGGGCCTGAGTAGAGCTAGCTCCCTGATGCCAGTCATGCATCTAATGTAGGATTTTCCCTGGCGTCGTCGCTATGGAGAGTGAACCACCTGAGCTGCTTTCCTGTTTCATCCTCACTTCTGTTCTCCTCTGCCCAGCATTGAAATTCTACTTCTTTTTTTTTATTTTATTAAAAATTTCTGCCTCCCCCCTCCTGTCCGAAGGGTTCCCTGCCCTGTGGGAAGTCCAAGTTCCTCCCCCCTCCATCCAGGTCTAGGAAGGTGAGCATCCAATCAGGCTATCCCAACCCAACTTTGTTTTCTGGGACATCTGTGAAAATCCCCTAGGATTGGACTTTTTTTCCTACTATTTCCCAGATTGGTTTTATAAATGTTTACACCTCTGAGACCAAAATAGGAAAAATCCACCTAGCAGGTTAAGGCTTCTATTTGCAGTTAAGACAGTTGAGAACAAGTTCATGGTAGTCTTGCATAGGTTAAGGTTTCTGTGTGTAGATAAAGAATAAATTTCTATTTGTCCTGTGTTAAGGTCTTACAAGTTCGATTTCTATTTGTAATTAAAAATAAATTCCTGTTTCTTAGATCTAATGTAAACATGGTTTTCAACCTACACTGAACTCACATCAATTCCCATGATGCTTATACTCTCAGCCATTCTTACCCTGGTTCCTCTCCATTCATTGTATTTTTCTAACACTATATAACAACAAACTCTCCCCTGGGAACACCTTATCTCTCCTACTAGAAGGACCTCAAGATGCAGGCAGGGCTGCTCATTCAAATCCCTCTTAGGGTGAGATAGCTGGCTGGCTAATCTAGGGTACATCCCACATATAGCTTGCTTTGATTAAACAGTCATGGATTTGTTCTCTTCTTGTGATTCTCAGTTTTTTAACATTTGGAGTTCCCCAGTGAGGAGGACTACTCACCCAAATTCTGAAGCTGTATCTCTAGTTCCAGAATATCCCAGAGGCTGAGCTGCCCCAGGGTATGCACACTTTGGAATGCTAATCCAAGGCTCCAGGCCATGCCTTTGTCCTTATAGACTCCTAGAGTAAAATGGGTCTGCTTGAAAAAGGAGATAGCAAGCATTTTTTTTGAGGCCTCCTTTTGGTAAGTCATAGAGGCCTTTTTTAGCTTTCTGTGACACCTGTCTGGCTGAGTTTTGGTTCTAGGGATCACTATCTGGAGATATGATGGAGATATCAAACCTGAGGAGGCCTGATATCCCTATGTCCAGGATAAAATGAGAAGTTGCATGGCTTTCTGGTTATTTCTGGTAAATTGGAGTTCAGAAAGCCACTAGTTCTTTTTCTGATCTGCCTTGAGATCCTGGAAGTTCCCTGGTGATGTTTGGGAATTGAAAAAGTTGAAGAGCCCCTGTGCATTTTGTTGCCATCTTGCTTAAAGGTGATTGTTATTCTTTTGACCCTTTAAGGGGCAAGCCGTGCCCACTCCCAGCGACCCCTGACCGGGCTCGCCGCCATCTTGAATCTCTTTCTTCCTGTCCTCTCTGAGCATGCACACAAGTGTCTGTCTGTCTGTCTGTCTGTCTGTCTGTCTGTCTGTCTGTCGTCTGTCTGTCTCTCTGCTCTAAGTATTAAATGTCCAGTTCTACACCTGTCTACTGTGTCTATGTGCCTTTTACCTGCCACATGTCCACACCCGCCCGTTTGAGTGGCTCTCCCAAACCAGCCATGAGCTGTTTCTTCCCGTTGGCCACATGGCGGGACCAGCTCGCCAGGTATGAGCCACTGCTCGTGAACCACCCAGGGATCTTGGGTGACCCGCTTTGCGACCCGCAGCAACCGGCCAGGCTCCTGCTGCTCTGTGAGCTCGCCACCTGCTCACATAGCCCCCCAGGGATCTTGCAGGGACCCACAGTCATCTCTGCCTTGGGACTGGCTGCTCCCAGAGTCCGCTGCCTGCCTACAGCGGACCTGAGACTTTATAGCATTTTTAAAAACAACAGTGATCACATGATGTGAGACAACCATGGAGGCAACAACAGGTCTCCAAACTATTTTTGATTAGGATGGATTTTTGAATGATAATTCCTGTCCTGAAAAACAAAGTTATTGAAAGATACGATTTAAAAATAATGGTTGTTCAATAAGGCATTAAAGCTGTACTATCATGTCTTCATACACAAGCATGCATCTCATGCTGGGAGCCAAACTTTATAATGTAAGAGTCACCCAGGTGGCATTGGCTTTAAAGGCATGAAGGGGTTGTGAACAGCAGCTGAGACTTGGCACTGTGAGACACAACTGGAGTTCCTAAAGAGAGCCCAGTTGCACTGGGGACCCAAGCAGTGCCATGTGATGCCACCAGAAACCACAGCTGCAATGAAATTAAGCTGATTGGGGCCTGGAAGACAGGCTGTGTATGCTGCCAAGGGTACAACCAGACAGGTTATCCAGGCTACTTGGGAAAGCCCAAATGATTGCAAATGAATCTCAGATAATGAATTATTGGCACTCTTGGATGCTGGCTTTGCTTTGTGCAGATCGTAGTTTGCCATGTATCGTCTCTCTTGAAGTAAACAAAGGAACTTAATTCTTCTGATAATGTACAATCACACAGTTGAGAGATTTTTTTAACTTCTTTAAGAAGAAATTTTGGAGTTTTACAGAAAATATAAATTAAAAATGAATTTTTTAGGGAAAGTTTTTAAGTTCATAAGGCTATGGGACATTTTAGGTTATATGATATTTTATATTATTATGTCTTTATTAATATTTAATCTTAAAAATACACAAATGAAAGGTTAAATAGTTAGGAACAGAGCTATGAACATCAAACACTAAACACCAGAAATGGAGATGATTCTCTCTGATGATGCAGTAAGACAATGACCTGAGCTGTCTGCAAAAGTTTTCTCTTTGCTGATGGTCTATTCAGGCTAACAAAGACTGATCTAAGAATGAATATCTAACCTCCTTTTCCCTTTTAACATTATTAAGTTTTAGGTATTTTGGTAAATTGAGTTATATCAGAAACTATAATATTCTGTAATGGTGCTCTCTATAAAAACCAGTCTCCCCACAGATTATATTAATGATTCAAAATTTTATTTTGATACTAAGAACTTCAATTCAGAAATTGTTATTTTTTAAGGCCAAAACTTAACATAGACAAAGATGTAAAGTCCTCATTTTATAAAAGTTACTAGCTTATTGTAAAGTGTTAAAGATAATTAAAACATGCAAGTTAATGGTCATTCACCTTATAATGGATAAATTCTTTGACATGTTCCAAACTATCCTTGTAGACATGTCACATGAACTAATGTAATTAATTACAGAAATAAGTCTTATTTAGGCTTTGCTATATGTTTTCAAGGTTAAGCGTAAAGCAAGTAACTAAAACAAGCAAATTTTGTTTAACTGAGAAAAAATGAGTAGATAATGGTCCTGAAACTTGTCAGAGATCAGATGAATGTGATATTTAAACTGTTTAATAGATAAAGCTTGCTATGACAGACAGAACCCAGATCCTAATGACCTCCATGGTCTCTAAAGAAAATAGTGGGCATGCAGATTACAACTGGTTTTCAGTAATGCTGACTACTGGGAAAAACTGCCCCAATGCCTCACTCACCCTGAGGACCTGCCCAAATTGTGGACAAACAGGACACTAGAGAGTTGACTATATCCAGCTTTGTACAGAAAAAGTGAGCTCAGCTTCCCAAGTTTCTCCTCTACAGGAAAATCTCAGAAAATCTCTCAGACCTGTGTCTGGATGCCAAAGACTGGTGCTACTCTGGGACCTCTGCCTCCAATAAAGCCATTGACACCATAGGAGCCTGGGGTGACCATCTAGCTAATGGGTAATTCTTGGTCATTTTAACCATACATAGTGTATCTGGATTATGTTTCCTGCTGTAATTTAGCCTTCTCAGGTCTCCAAAGGTATCGATGGCTAGACTAACTGTTGCTCTGTCAGCTTGGCAGGTGCAAGCAACCAGCTCCTTCACCTAAGGATGTAGCCATCTTGTTAATTCGGTTCATATGTACAAATCAGGCCTTGCTTTTCCTAGAGCTACTCAGGGTCCTGCTGGGAAAGGCAGACAGGTTTGTCTTACTAACAGGATTCATGTTAAATAAACAAGCATGTTTCAGAAATAATTTTTTACTTTTCCTTTACTTAAACAATGACTTTCCAATGACTGTTCTCAGTAACAACTACTCATGCCTCTGACAAAAGAATAAATGGAAAAAAAAGTTTAAGATCTTTGCAAGTTCTGAGGGTCTAAGAAAGTGTTCTGAGATGTAAAAGGTCTGAGAATGAGAAAATGTAAAGAGTTCGGAGGGTATATGAAAATGATTTAAGGTATGCAAAAAAGAAACGTCTCTGATTTCTTTCTTACCCTGAAATGTTATTGTTATACTAAGATTTCTTATAGACACCTGTTAGTTGCTTGTTCTACAATGTGGATTTTAGTACAGATTATAAATAGTAGTAATATTAATATACTTAAACTTTTTTGTAAACTGAAAAATGCACATAAGCTTCAAGGAATTGAGGGAGTCATAAGACTTAGAACCACTACTCACAGGTCATGTGGAGTTCAACTTGTAACCACTTTTCACAGGTCACCTGGACTACAGATAAATTCAAGCCTACGTTTCCCCAGCTGGCCATTTCCAAGGATGGGATCACTCTCTCTCTTCCCTGGTCTTAGAGTTCCTCCCTTCCACCAACTGCCAGGACTATGGGCCAGGAAGTTCCAAATGTAAGATTTTCCTTTAATTTCCTCAGCTTTAACTTCTGACCCTAGTCTGTATCTGTCAAAGCAGATTTCCACTTGATTGACAGCATCTAGGAATCAGTTGCAGACTACAAACTGCTCCAAAGGGCGGTGAGCTCTGACTTGCTTAAAATTGATATGAACCAGTCCAGTTGATGTGATTGCTCCCTATTTCCTCAGCTGGGTCAGCTAACCAGATGCTTCTGATGAATGTCTGTAACATGAGGGCTGGGCTGCTTGTTGGGGTCTATGTCCTACCCAGTTCTTCACAGCTGGAAAGCCCCAAAGAAAATCACACAGAGAGTCTGCATTACTTATAAACTGATTGGCCCATTAACTCAGGCTACTTATTGGCTCTTGTAGCTTATATTAACCCATTGTTCTTATCTATATTAGCCACATGGCTTGGTACCTTTCTCAGCTGGGTAGATTACATCCTGCTTCTTCAGTGGTGTGAACAGGAGTGCGGAGGGAGCTTCCAGCTTCCCAGAATACTCCTGTTCTCTTTGCTCCACCTCTACTTACTGTCTGGTTTTTCTGCCTATACTTCCTGCCTGGCCAATCAGCATTTATTTAAAGCATGATTGACAGAATACAATTATCCCGCACCACTTTCCCCTCTTTTTTTTAAAAAACAATTTGCCGGCTGTGGGATACTGGGCAGGATAGAAACCCCTACAAGCAGGCTGCTCGTGTTACAGAATGGCACCCACATGGGTAACTGCATCCAGAGAAAGCCTGAGAAAGCTTTGGAAAGAATAAAGTAAAGCATGTTTTCTTGGTAGCAGCAATTTCTTGGATCTGCTCTGCTTGCTAGAGGCAAGCAAGTGCTCTCATTTAAGAGAGGCTTCCTGACTCAGCTTTAGCTGCAAAACCCTGCAGCTCTTTAAGAGGACCTGCCATGAAACACATAAATGGTATTGGTAAAAGGTGACTGCAGGGAGCCGATTTGCCGGCCACCATCACAAGATGGCACTGAGCCCCTACAGCGCCGAGTAAACAACTCCATATTAGACAAGGCTCTAGACAAAACCTCCCGCAGGCACGACCCGTGTCCACTCTCCCTATATAAGCGGCTGCCGTTTAGTGCTCCGGGCCCCTCGCTTCCAGCTCTCCCTTAACCAAGAGGCTCCAATAAAGCGTGATTTAAAAAGAATCCTCGACTCGGTGGTCGTTCTTCCCTGCTGGCCAGGGGGGTTCGCCGCAACTGGTGCCGAAACCCGGGACGCCGGGACATCTTTCGGTCACCGGGCGAGGGGCCCATAGGAGGATCCAAAACTCAACACGCGGAGCGGGATGCGTCAGTAAAACAAGTCTCCCAGGTATAATGATTGCTGGAGTTGAGCCCTGAAGTGTTCTGCCTAACTTTTGTGGTAATTGTGATGTGTGTGTTCCTGTGTTGTTTTTGATTGCGCTGCCAGAAGCCTGGTCAAGAGAGTGCCTTTGTTATTGAGACAGTGCCTAGTCAGAATCGAAAGTAAGTCCGTTGTAGATAAAACGGCTTTTCTCTGAGGGGAAAGTAAGACTGCCGTAAATTAAGCGGCTCCCCGGTAGGGCGCCCGTACATAAGTACACATTAAGAAAAATTGATAACGGTCGTAAAGGACATTGACCAAAACACACCGTGGTTCGCGGTCTCTGGGGATTTCACCTTGCCCTCATAAAAAAAATTAGGACAGGACTTAAAAAGAGCTAAATATAAAAAAAAAAAATAGACAACTGCTTACGGGAGGGTGATAATACAGATCTAATTAGAAAAGGTAGAGAGGCATTAATGACACACCAGGACAGCTTATCAAAATCAAAATCAAAAGAAAAAGACTTGGACAGGCCTAAAAAAAAAAAAAAAGGATCCAAAAGTTAAGTCCAAAAAAATGGGCCAAAGAGAGCCCTTGGACAGAAAAAAATAAAATATAATAAAATATAATATAATAAAATATAAAATAAAATATAATATAAAATATAATAATATAATATAATAAAATATATAAAATAAATATAATATAATATATATAATATAAAAAATATAATCCCCAAGGCCAGGGGATTATTAAAAGGGCTAACAAAAGCCTCAAAGATATTCTAACAAAACAAAAAGGGGGAATAACAAAAACAACATCCCCCAGGGATAAAATTGCCTTGGCATTTTTTACATTTAATTTTTTAATTTTTGATGGTCAAGGCCAAACAGCGGCTGATAGACATGCTAACATGACCCCCAAAGATAAGGGAGTGTCTGTTATGTAAAAAGATGTGTTGGATAAAAAATGGTATAGACCGGATCCAGTCATTGCGGGATCCGGGGGAGCTGTTTGTGTTTTCCCACAGAGTCAAAAAGTCCCTCATTGGGTACCGACACGGCTGACAAGGAGCCTGACACCAACAGCTAAAGATGAGGGCTACAACAACATGGATGCTGATCCTGACAATGGAGACAGCCCTGCTAAACGCGAGTCCAATGACGTTATGGGTGGTAACGAAGGCCTGGCCCATGCCGATGCCTGTTCATGCTAACTCCTCCATATTGCCCATACTGTTTTCCACCTCCTGCGATCTGGAGGCACCCTGTCTGCCTAACTCAGACGCTAAACAGGAGTTGTTTAATGCTACAAAGATAGCCCTAAATGGGACTCTATGCTTCTCCCTTGAGGGGAAGGGATCCTGCATAAGGTTTTAACACAAGAACTTGACCAATTGGATGGATCCCCTGATGCAGAGTAAAGTTGGGATAGGGTCCCTGGGCACAGCATTAGCTCAGGTGACTCAGGGTGCCACCTCAGGGTGAGGAGGGCCCAGTAATGCTACCACCTTGGCCATGAGAGTGGAGTCCATGGTACCGTTGGGAGGTACATCCACCCCTAAAAATGCCACTCATTTTAGGGCGTCACCAATACCTTTATAATCAGTCTAATCAAGATTCTACTATCAGATCAGGATGGTCCTGGTATCAATGGTTGCTCTCTAATGAAGTAGGAGCCACGATGGACATCTCAGCCCTGGCGACGCTACAATTAACTAAGACTTGGCTCCTTAATGTTTCTGGTAACATATCAGAGTCACGGGGCTAAAGAGATGGCTCAGCCTTTAAAGGCTAGGCTCACAACCAAAAATATAAGAGTTCATAGCCATGGCTAATCAGATGCAAACGGCGACCACAATTAATAACGTGGTTTCAAAAACAGCTGATACATTAAAAACCCAAAATAAAATCAACAATCGTATCCTTTCTGACATAATAGCTGCCAATCAGAGGATAGATTATGTACAGACTCAGGTGGATAAATTGACCCGTCTGGTCCAGATCAAATGTGTCTCCTATCAAAAACATGTGTACATTACTTCTCTTATCTTTAACAATTTTTGTTAAATGTTAAATGTGACTCAGAAATGAGTCACAAAAAATTGGAGAGTATCTGACAAAAAACTGGTCGCAAAAAACAGAGCTGTTTCTCCAAAATCAATTGTTCCAGATCACTATCCTAAATAATACTCGTGTCCAGCCCATCACCCTTGATATTCCGCTTCTCCCTTTTTTAAGAAATGGGTGGTGGTTGGGATATTTCTGGCATGCTGTCTGGGAGGATGCATGGTCTGCTTGTGGCTGATTTGCCGTCTTCGAACCCAAACAAATAGAGATAAGGTTGCTGTCCTATAGGCCTTAGCCGCTTTGGAGTGTGGTGACTCTCCCCAAATATGGTTATCGGTTCTTAAGAACCAGTAGACATTTGTCCTACATAGCCTTTACACCCCTGTAGGGCTTGTTCCCATTGTACCAGGAAAGGTATGCTGAGACAACGCTTGAGGTACTGCCTTTGCACCTCCTAGGGGTTTGTCCCATTGCACAAAAAAAGGAGTACCATGAGCCTGGGCCTCCCTTGATCGGCCCCCACATCATGAGGTGGGAGCCAGAACAAAAATAAGACCCCTTGTTGCCTACTTTGCTATAAAAACTAAAAGGGGGAACTTCAGGGAGCCGATTTGCCGGCCACCATCACAAGATGGCACTGAGCCCCTACAGCGCCGAGTAAACAACTCCATATTAGACAAGGCTCTAGACAAAACCTCCCGCAGGCACGACCCGTGTCCACTCTCCCTATATAAGCGGCTGCCGTTTAGTGCTCCGGGCCCCTCGCTTCCAGCTCTCCCTTAACCAAGAGGCTCCAATAAAGCGTGATTTAAAAAGAATCCTCGACTCGGTGGTCGTTCTTCCCTGATGGCCAGGGGGGTTCGCCACAGGTGACCACATGCTTGTTGGTTTTCAGCTGTAGCAGGAAAAAAGCTGTGCTGTTTTAATGCTGGCTTTCTGAGCCATCCTGCCATGGCACACTCTGACTCTTTCAGGCAGGCAGTCCGACTGAGTATGGTCTATGAGCAGAATGTTGTAGCTTGCTTGCTGGCAGGGACCTTGAACACCATAGAGTTGTGGTGATAAACATGGCTACATCTGGTACCTCTGCCATGAGGCTGGAATCACAGAAAGCTAAGGAATGGGCTGGATCTAGCTGTCAAAGCCACAGCTTTAATTCTACCCATATTTCTTGGTAAATTAAAGACTCATGTGATCACAAAAAGAGAGATATACAGTAAAAGAAAGATTCAAAGTTGAAGAAAACCTCTAAATGGTTTACAGTGTGTTAAAAATATATGTAGACTAAAGGTTAAAGTCCAGAAAGAAAGAAAGAAAGAAAGAAAGAAAGAAAGAAAGAAAGAAAGAAAGAAAGAAAGAAAGAGAGTATTTGGGTGTGGTGGTACGCACCTTTAACCCCAATGCCTGGGAGGCAGAGGCAGACAGATCTCTGTGAGTTCAAGGTGTGGTAGCACAAGCCTTTAATCCCAAAGCTTGGGAGGCAGAGGCAAACAGACCTCTGTAAATTCGAGGTGTGGTGGCAGACACCTTTAACCCCCAGCATTGAGGTGTCAGAGATAGATGGATCTCTGTGAGTTCAAGGATAGCCTGGTTTATGGAGGGAGTTCCAGGACAAAGATACACAGAGAACCTGTCTCAAAAAGCCAAAAGTTAAAAGAAAAATAATAGAAATACAGGTTAAAGTAAAGTCACATAAAGATGGAAAATACACAGAGAATCTTGATACTGTATGCTATTATGCTCTCTTTCAATTGTTTGAATGCAGAGGAAGGAGCAACAGCTGCTAAATGATATTTGCTTATAAATGCTGCTGAATTAATCCAAGATAGGTATTTTGAAAATACCTTGGCTTCAAAATTGAAGTCAAAAGTTATGTCACTTTGGAGAAGAGGATTTGCTTTTGTTTCCACAGGAAATGGGAGGCTGTGGATTCATTCTGAGCTAAGAAAAATCAGGTTTGATCAAGGAATACCACCTAAGAAATCTCCAGCAGAAACAGATGGCCAGATGGCTAAATTCTACACCCAGAACAGATTCAAGACTGCTGCCTGAGATGATCAGGACTCACAGGATACTCTAGTCAGGATTTGGTGATAATTCTAAATTTTCTTTAGGTACCCATAAGATTATCAGTGCCCCAACCAGCTGAAAGTAGCCTGGAATACTCTGCCCACATTCTTAAAAAATGGACTATGGATATTTTCTTTGTTTAAAAAAATAGGGGGAAGTGGTATGGGAGAATTGTCTGTATTCTGTCAATCATGTTTTAAATAAATGCTGATTGGCCAGGCAGGAAGTATATGTGGGTCAACCACACAGGAAGTAGAGGTGGGGCAATGAGAACAGGAGTATTCTGGGAAGCAGGAAGCTCCCTCCGCAGTTCTGCCCAGACCACCGAAGAAGCAAATGTGAGCTGCCCCTCTGAGAAAGGTACTGAGTCACATGGCTAACATAGATAAGAATAATGGGTTAATATAAGCTACAAAAGCTAATAAATACCCTGAGCTAATAGGCCAATCAGTTGGAGATTTCTGTGTGATTTTCTTGGGGGCTTGCCAGCTGTGGGATACCGGGCGGGACAGAAACCCCAACAAGCAGGCCCCTCATGTTACAAATGTCCCATTTCCCAGCTCCCCTGCCAGCCTTTGTCTAGCATTCCAGCATTCCAGCCTTCCTGGGCTATGACAGTGATGTCCTGGTTTCTGAGGAAGTAGTTACAGAAGAGCATGTGTTGCCCCTTGTCCTCAACAGTCTGGATTCTTAGGTCAAAAGGAAACTTCCTGGCACAGGGGACAAAATGGCTACATATAGTACCTATTGGAATACTAGGAAAGCTACCTGTTAAAAACAAATATTTCCAGATATATCAGCAGATAGACTCATTAGCTGAAGTAATTCTACATTATGACATGGTGCTGGACCTGCTCTATGAAGAACAAGGATATGGCTTTAAGAGAATACTGTTGTTTCTGTATAAATCACTAAAAAGCTATTAGAGTTAATCTGGAAGTACTCAAAGAAACATTGCAACAAAAAAGGGATCTGATATGAAATAAATGACTAGTGCTCATTCTCATTTTTGGGTTCCTCCTAGACAGTAACTGATATCAGCCTTCACAGGACCTTTGACCCTTATGTTTCTGCTAATTACTGTTGGCCCTTGCATCATTAATGCCTTAATTAGATACATAAATTCCCATCTGTGTGCCATTAGTTGATGGTTATTAGTTCCCAGTATAACCAGATGCCAACTACAGAGGCAAGGATTTGACTCAGGATACAGCTCAAAGGGGGAATGGGAGATCAAAACTGGAACAATGTACTTTGCAAGTTAGTGGGAGACCAAAACAAGAAAAATACACCTAGCAGGTTAAGGGTTCTGGTTGCAGTTAAGACGGTTAAGAGCAAGTTCATGTTTGTCCTATGCAGGTTAAGGTTTTTGTTTGTAATTAAAGAATTAATTCCTGTTTGTCCTGTGTTAAGTTCTTGCAAATTAAGGTTTCTATTTATAATTAAGAATAAGTTCCTGTTTCTTACATCTGATGTAAACTACAAAACATGGTTTTCAACCTACTCCAAACTTGCAACCATTCCCATGATGCTTATCCTTACCCCTGTTCCTACCCTTTTATTGTATTTTTCTAATAATGTACAACAGCCCTGTTGATACCCTATCTATCCTGTAAGGAGGCCTCAAGATGCCAGTAGGTCCAGCTCTCTCAAGTCCTGACTTAGGGTAAGACAGCTTGGGAGTATCCCAAAATACAGTTTGCCCTAATTGGATTTAATCTTTTCTTTTCATGATTTTCAGGTTTAATACACTGCAGAGTGTAATAATCAGAAGTTGGTCTTAACATCATTTTGTAACAGAATCCTTGACTGTCTAGCCATCAAAATCAGCTCCCTACCTCTCGTAGCCCCATAAACCTCTCTTCAGCTCTGTTTATATCATAATGTGCAAGACTTTGTAGTTTGGAAATCAAGAAGAAGTACTCTTGTAAGTGCTACATGCAAGGCTTTTATGTTCTTCCTTAATTTTTCTTTTGATGCATGCAATCCTTGTTTTATGTTAACTCTGGGGACACTTGTTTTGTGGGATTATGGAAATTCGCAGTTTGCCTTTGATTGCTTGTACCTGATTTTGCATATTCTTTCTACTGGAATGGGGTAAAAGTAGCACAATAGCAATTTAAATCTTATTCTTTTGTCTACCAGCACTTCTTTAGGACTTACTGATGGGTGAGGAAGGGCAAGCAGGAAGAGGGGCTTTGGGCCTCCCACATTTCCTTTATGTGTATGTCAGTTGTCTCAAACTGATGTCACAAAATACCAGACTCTGAAACTTAACCAGTAGAAATTTATTTTCTCTTAGGTTTGGGGTTATGTCTGTGGTCAGAGTGCAAGTATGCTTCCTTTCTGGTGAGGGCCCTCTGTTTGGGAGGAAGCTCTCTGTCTCCCACCCTCTTTTAGGTCCTCTGTTTAGGTCCCACTTCTGTTTCACCAGACCCTTTAAAAAGTCTGCCAAGTGGTGGCTCCTCCACCTGAGGTCCTCAGGACCATGCCTACAGGGTATTGAAGACCCAGTCCCTGGACCTGTCATGTGATTTCTATCCTGCATCCCCCAACAGTCACCCAGGAGTTGCTTTGCTCTGTTTATTAAACCTGCTTTTTTTTTTTTTTTAAATTCAGCTAGATTTGTCTTATAGCATTGATGGAGAAACCCATAACTGGTGATTTCAAAAATACTTATCACGGTCTTTGCACCTCCAGCATGGCTACCTATGTAGTTGCTTGTGAGGAGAAAGACTATAGACACTCTCTCCCAGCCTCTCTCTCTTTCTCTCTCACTTTATAAAATCCTCACTCTTCAATTTCTGTCTACTCTTATGACCACAGTTAATTTCTTTCCTCAAATAAGATTTTACTGTGTCTCTATGCTGGCCTTGAACTCATTGTATCCCCAGGCTTCCTCAAAGTTGTAAAGATCTCCAGGATCAGCTTCATGGGCTATACCACCTCTCTTACCCTAAGCTGAATTTAATTTTCTCCTAAAAATCTTGTCTTCAGACCAAGCCATGCTGGCAACTATGGCTTCAATGTATGGATTTTGAAGGAGCACATTTGGGTCCATAGCATTTTGTGTCACCATATTCTACATGAGTGGTTAGCCATTACAGGAAAGTAAGGTGACTAAATAAAGATCTGGTAGGGTTTGTTGATTAATCCTCTCTTTCCCCAAGGATTGGCTGAGTCTGTTTTGTGCATTTGTGGTGAACGCTTGGGTCCGTTAGATTGCTTCCCATTTTCTTCCAGCTTCTTCAGTCTTAGATACAGAGATTTGCCTTGTGCTTCTCATACACCACTCTGAATGTTCGTGCATTAGGGACACATAGAATCCTCCACTTGTGGGCCACTGAGCACATCATATGTGAACTTGTGGCAGTGAACCACAGATTCGTATATTGAGCCTATATCTCCTCTGCTTGCTCATTAACTCCTTGAAATTTACTTATGAAATATAAATTCAAACATATTATTTAAAAGTTTATTAAAGGTATAGCAGAACATGAAATCAGGTGTGGGGACTTATAGAGGTCCTGTTGTGAGAAAAATATTAAATATTATTTTTTCCTCTCAGACACATAAAACTTTTGTTTCAGGAAAAGAAATTCAAATATTTTTGTCTCACCCACCTTGTAAGACTTTTATGCAAACATTTTTATGCCCCATTCCCTGTAAAAATCTTTGTGCAAATATTTTACTGCTCTCCAACATAACAACAGCCACCTTCTCTTTATGTAAAAGCTTTTATTTATATGAAGCCCCAGCTATACTCCCATGCATTTCAAGAACTTAAAGTTCTGGAGTGGCTGACATGCTTCCCCTTTATTTCATTTCCTTCATGCCAGATCTTTTAAAACCAACCAACCAATTGCAAGACTGTGAGATCCAACTCCAGTCCGAGGGGGAAGAGTCAGTCATCACCTGCCAGCACTAAGACAAAAGCGGCGAGCACTTCCTGCCTCTCTCGATTATGCTTCTGCTTCAGGAGTGGCATGCTCTTCTGATTACAAGTGTATCTTTGGCTTGTCACACCCCTTCAAATGGAATATTGTTCCCTTTTTCATTATCCCAAACGCACTTACCACAAAGCCAGTACTGCTCAGTCAACCTCATTGAAGCCAAAGTTTAGGTTCTGTTGCTTGTGGCGACACTGTCTGGACATTCAGAATTTGGGACTAACTTAAGCAGCTGGAAGACAGACTTCACTGCAGTTCCCATTTAACTCAAAGATGGTCTCATTGAGGACTGTCAACTGGATAGAGAGTGCCCTTTTTTTAGCACTGGAGCAAGGTTCTGAGAGAAAATATATGATAAGACTTGATTAAAAGCTTCATGGTCTTTTCTGACATGGCCTATGTGTTCATCATGCATGTTTTCATGTATAAGCAAGTCATTAAGACTAGATAAGCTCCAAGAGAAGGGGACCTTCACACCTTGATGAGCAGGTGGCCAGGTGAAGGTCATGTTTTGGAAAGATGGAGAGTGATGGTGTGCAGTCACTCACCACACTCGGCTGTGTAGTTCAAGGATCAATAAGAGGTGGTCGTGCCGGGTGGTGGTGGTGCACGCCTTTAATCCCAGCACACGGGAGGCAGAGGCAGGTGGATCTCTGAGTTCGAGGCCAGCCTGGTCTACAAGAGCTAGTTCCAGGGCAGGTTCAAAAAAAAAAAAAAAAAAACTACAGAGAAACTCTGGCTCAAAAATAAATAAGAGGTGGTCGTTACAAAGGTGTTTATTTTCTTTCATGAAGTTCTGATCTCACAAGAAGCAGAGCTAGGATGAGGTTTTAAAGTTTTGTTGTTGTTGTTTTGATTTGATTTTAAACAGTCAAGGATATAACTATTCATTAGACCCCCCCACCCCAGTTTGTGTCTTAAATAATGTAAAAATTATATATGGCAATAATCATTGTTTTGATTACAGTCCTATGAAATTAGTTCTTTGTTAGATTCTTGTTATCACTACTACAAACAGGATTTTTAGAAATATCCTGATATGCCCTCAAATTCTCCCATGCTTCTCTTCTGCTTAAGTTTCTGTCCCACTTCTAACCTCCTGCTTCTAGGAAAAGATTGCTTTGTATTTCCATGTTCAAAATATGCCACACATATGCCAGGGGAATACTCAAAGGAATGTCAATTGAAAAGAATTGAAATGACAGGATTGTTTTTCTCTTTGTTATTTCACCTTCCCATATTATTTATTATTAATTTAATTTTGTTTAAATGCATATTTGTATTGTTGAATGCACATGTAATTTATAAAAATGTAAATTTGAAGGATTGTTTAAAAATAGGTTACGAGCAAAGGTAAATAATCACAAAATTCTTGTAGGCTGCAAACTTAGATTAGCCCCCAAAGCAATTTCCTCTGGGGTGAAAGTGGCAGTGTTGTTTAAACCCAGCCTTTTCTTCAGCAGATGAAATAATGTGAAGGGCGAGGAGGAAGAGGGAAAAAATGTAGTTTTCAGAGTTGGAATTCTGATTACCAAAGAAGATTGTAAAGATTCTGAAATTACTTTCTCAAATTTTTACCCACTCACATAGCTTATTGCTCCACAGAAACTGGGGTCATTTCTCAAATTCATCCAGATTCATGCCCAGTGTAGTGGCAGAGTCGGTGGACATAGGCATGAACAGGGCAGTTGCTGTCTTGATTCTATGTACTTTCTGAAGCAGGATATAAACAGCAATCAAATAAACAGATAGCTGAAATTTTTCAGATAGCTGTAAGTTCTCTGAAAAAGTAGGAAGGGTCATGAGACAGATGGATGTGATATGATTGACTGTCTCGAAGGTTTTATGAGGCCATATTTGAACTGACACCTGAATGGCAGCATAGGCGCAGCCATTTGACAGGAAGATAGATTTGGGAATTTGATAGCAAATAGAAGTAATGAATGTTAATTTTTGTCTGCTTTATTGATTCATTTTGAGAGAATATGAGAGCCTTAGAGTGTTTAGAAATAAATCTTAATAGGTAGTGATTTGAACGGCTCCATATTAGAGACTGGAGCATGGCTTGTATCTGAGAAGATGCCAGTTTGGCACCTATGAATCATGGCATGGGTTGTGCTCATTTAAGTCACAGTCATCTCAAGGGGCAGTGAGTAACTGAGTCAACTCCCTGATAGTCTTTCGAGTTTTCTCTTCATGCAAGAGGGCCATCTCTTGGGATGGTAGCTTGGGACCTGTTGGAAGGGCATGCAAAAAGAAAACTAAAAATTCAAGATTTTTTTTCTTCTGAAAATCAACTCCATGAAAGAGAAAGAGAAGATGGAGAAGGAGCAAGTAGAGAAAGTCCGCACCCTGTGGCAAGGATCTGACACCTGTGAATGAAGGGGGGAAGGAGGGACGATCATTTTAGAAGACTCAGACTTCAGTGCAGCTGTACGAAGCCCTAGCAGCACAAGAGGAAGATACAGATGATTATCGGTTAAAGGAATCCTGTTCTCTGGGGAAACCGGCAAGCTTTGGAGGCCCCATTGTGCCTAGGTGACACTTGCTCTTGGTCGAAACACTACAGCAGTGAGGAAGACACTGACTACTCACCAAAGCAGGCTCTTCCTGAAGGAAGGAATATTCTGTTCAGTATTCATTTGCGTTGCCCAGGAACCCATACACACACACTCTTTCATACACAGAATGTCATCATCGGGCCCATGCCCTCTTCAAATTAATTTAATGAGCTATTTAGAAAATGAACATAGTGCAGTTTTGTTTCTGTTGATAGGCAAGGAATATCAGTCACCAAGGTAAAATTGATGATCATTAACTTATTACTTAATTAAGATGTATTCTCTCTCTCTCTCTCTCTCTCTCTCTCTCTCTCTCTCTCTTTCTCTCTCTCTCTTGAGAGGATCCTACAAGTAGAGAATTTGACTACTTGACTCTGAACTCAGATAAGCAAATGTAGACTGACTGATGTGAATGGTTTAAAGACTCTTGGTTTAGAAACTCAGGGTCAACGATGGTAAAACATTGGTGATGTTGGGACATGGGGATGGAGGCACTTGGGATCACCCATAAGCTTTGCAGACTCATGTCCAGAAGAACTAACTTTTATATACTTAGGAGTTAGTTAAGCAGATTGGGGATAAAATTGGCATTAAGGTTAGTGTTCCACTCTTGCAGCTGGGTTGATCTTATGAGCCAAGAGTGATGGCATGAACTTCATTCACCTCTACCTAGAAGTCATCTCCTGTCCTGAAATAAGAGAGTGTGCTACCTATATGGGATCCAGGGAATTCTTTCAGCTGCATATACCCCTGCCTACTTGAGTTACACCTCCAGTTTCTGATGACTCTAGTTTGACTGTCTTTTCCCCCTCCCCAGTCCTAAATCAATAGTTAAGTTATTACTTATTCTTTTCTCTTTCTCCAGATGCCATTAGTGATTCTCTGAGGCAAGACACACTTGACCCAGAAGTGACCAGGAGTCTCCAACCAGTTTTCTGAACTTGTTTAGGAAATGTATGGATTTTTCAAATTGTGTGATAAGTCACCAGGTGGCACTGGGAGAGAAAAGAAAAGAATAGAAAATAAATTGAGTTGAAACTGTTGCAAAGCAAATGCCATGTTAACTTAGGAAGTCAATATGTAGAAGAAGTTGTCTGATTCTTTGGTAATTAAACTTTAAAGCGAGGCTTGTCTGGTTCCAAGTAAACAAACATAATGATCTTTAGGAGTTTTAGTTTGGATGTATCATTAAGTCTTGAGCTAAGCAATTTGGTTTTTATTTAATTCATTTTCTTGGGTTGGGAAAAATGAAAATCATGTAGGGGAAAAGAAATTATTATTTGGAGTAATAAGGGAGGGGTATCTGCCACGACCTGCTTCAATCTTGTATCCCTAGTGTCTCACGTCTGTTTTCATGTTAACCATGATTTGCTAGCCACCCTCTCAGTGACTTCTTTCTGAGATTATACCAAGAAGCTAAAGAAACCATAGAATTTAAATGGTGCAATCAGAGACCCAACGTTTATTCCATTTAGCAGAAGGCAAGACTGAAGGATGAAGATGGAAAAGGAAGAACAGAGGCACAAAGGCTCAACCAGTAGTTGTGTCAGTAATCTCTGTGACTCTCTGCGCCTTGTTGATGCCAGGATCTTTCTCCAGAAACTGGGATTTTCTAGACTCTGTAGGTTTTCTCAAAGGCTAACCATGCTTTTTAGACACTTAGGCAAAGTGCCTGGTTCTCGTTGGCCTTTTGAGCTAGACACAGGTTAAGTCTCTGTTGTGTGTTACTACATGCCTTACAGCCCAGTTTCTCTGCACCTTCTAACACTCCTCTAGTTAGGGTTAAACAGAGTTACCTGAATGATTCAAGGTTTGTTCTTATTTTGGGAATGATCCTCTGAATATTCTCATTTGGTTATCCTTGAATGGTGATACTTATGGGTCAATTAACATTTGAAAGCTTCCATCTGGATTTTTGGCTTTAACATAATAACATTTTCCTTATGTCTAATGAGGAGTAGAGAGGGGCATCAGGCTAGTATAGGGTGGCCACTGCCCTTTGCCCTGTGAGGTGGAGAATGGCTGTCACTCACCCCAATATATCACAGCCTTCAGAGTTCAAAATCTCTCTCATATATAACCTCTCAGATCTGTTTCATTACCCCTCACATGGTGAACACATTCATCCTTGCACTTGGGCTATAAAGGGACCGAATTAAATAGTGGCTTTTTAAAAGTTGAAAGTATGGGGCTGGGAAGACAGCTTAGTAGATACAAGTGTGAGAACCTGAGTTTGAGTCCTGGGCACCCATATTAAAAGTTTGGCATGACTATGTGTGTCTATAAGCCTAGCATTAAGGAGCATATATAAATGGATCCTGGAGCTTGCTGACCATCCTTCCTAGCACAAATGTCAAGTTCCCAGAACATTGAGAGACCCTTCTCGAGACAATGAGGCATAGAACATAGAAGAAGGAACACGAGACTATAATCTGACCTCTTTGTGTGCACATGAGCAAACATATACAACACACACACACACACACACACACACACACACACAGAGAGAGAGAGAGAGAGAGAGAGAGAGAGAGAGAGAGAGCTTAAAATGCTACTAATATGTTAGATGTTTACCTTTTAGTTAGTAGCTCTGTTTAGATTAGAATGAATGATTCTGGGGGTATTTTGGGTTCCTTTTCACAGCTTTTGGGAAAATCAGAAATCAGGGTAATTTGTAGAGAAGAAAACATATTTTTGCAAAGAAAAGAGAAGTCAGCACTAGTACATAATATCCTTCTTGGAAAAACAATAAAAATTGTGGCATATAGCATAATTTCTGGAATATTGTAGATCATCTCCACCTTGTGAATCTACCCAATGGCTGAAGGGAAAGAACTATGGTGGGACTGGGATTTGAGAAGGAGTTACTCCATAAGTCTACATAGAGAGATATAGCTATCTCCTTTTCTCCCATAGGTAGAGAAAAGGTGGTGTGAAGTAGCTTAAAATCTGGGATATCTTCAGCAATAGGATCATGTAGTTCTTATGGGCACCCAAGAACTATTGCTTAGCTTGCATTTTGTAATTCTCTAAGTCCTTCCTGTTAACATTTCTTAAGGAAATTAGCCCACACCTGTTACTGGGCTTTTGTTTACTAACCCATAGCTTCAAAGAGGAGCTGGTGCCTTTCAGGCTATCTTCCAGATTGTATATTTCAATTTGGAATTTTCTCATATATTTTGTCTTGCTTAGTCCTTCTCTCTTCTATTTGTCTCTTTATCTCCTTACTCCCCCTACTTAAATCTTTCTGCCCCAAGTGTTCCCCTCCCTTCTTTCATATTGCCTATGATCTACTCCCCGCCTAGACTTCTGCTCTCCACATGAGCTTTTGGATAGGTTGGAGGAAAGAAACAATTGTATACCCACTTGTGGCCACACCAACTACAACAGATGGTCTCAATCCAGAGGTCATGCAAATGACCCTGATTGAATCAAGTAGCTCATGCAACAAAGCTAGAAGTCATGATTAAGGGAAAGGGACAGGTAGTTGAGGAGACAACTAGTTGGGGTGGGAGGAGATGAGAGAGGGAAGGAAGAAGAACCAGGATGCATTATATATGTGTATGAAACTGGAAAAAAACTAACAATAAGAAGAAAAAAATCACTGAGGATGTTTAGCATGATATCTCATAAATACAGCTCTAAAATTTTCTGAAATTATGGGAAGTAGGAACCTTCAGGGGAAATAACTCTAGGTTATTTGTCCCTTTTTTTAAATACTTTTGTCCCAATGGCACCTTCTTAAATCTTTGTTCTTATGGTATCTGTACATGGAGACTGCTCTTATATTTCCTGGCCAACCAGACCCAAATAATCACACAGGAACTGTATTAATTACAATACTGTTTGGCCAATAGCTTGGGCATATTTCTAGCTAGCTCTAATATTTTAAATTAACCAATTTTTATTAATCTTTGTATTACCATGAAGTTGTGGCTTTGTTCTGTTCTGGTGTCTTTCTCCTTGAGCAGCTACATGGCACCTTCTTGACTCTGCCTACTTTCTCTATATTTCTCTCCCATCCTTGCTATATTCTGACTTGCCATAGGGCAAAGTAGCTTTGTTCATTAACCAGTAAGAGCAACACATATACAAAAGGACATTCCACATCATCTCCCCTTTTCTGTATAAGTAAAAAGTAAGGTTTTAACTTTAACATAATAAAATTACATATAACAAAACAAATATCAAGAAAGAATTACACTTATAATATTTAGTCTATTTGTATCTGGAAAGTTTTATATCTAATTTATCTTTTATCACAACTAAGGAAAACTATAACTACTTGTTTTCAACTCTTCAAAGACCCTAGAAGGATATAATATTACCTATGTAAACAGGAAGTGCATTATAAGCAACTTCTAAAGTTTTAGAATTGACAAAGACATCTTGCTACCTGGACAGTCACCCACAGTTCTTCTGTAATGTTGGAACATTCATCTTCAGCCTACAGGCTCTTTTTACCTGGCAGACTTTTCCGTGAAGCAGGAAATTTGAAGATCTGTTTTACCTTGTAATGGCAAAGTTCATCAGTTGCTTTCTGATGGGGAACCTCAGCCAATCACATCAGGCTAGGGTGTGGCCACCTGGAGCCCAGGTAGAAAAATGGGGTAGATAAGTGTATACTCTCTACACAGTGCTCGCCGGACCCATTTGGACTTTGGACCTTCCACTCTGGTAGCATGAATTTCCCCATTTTTTAATTATTAAATTATATCTGTTGTTTTGAGCTGGTCTGGTTATTTAGCATACTAACTGAATATGCCAAAGCCAAATATGCCAACACTTACAGCTTTCTCCTGTGTCCTACAGCATGTCTGACAGACTCTTTCATGAAGCAGGAACCCTGAAGGGATCTTCACCTTCATTAGGCAAATTTAGCACTTATTTAACTGTAAGTCTTGAATGCCCAGTTTATACAGCATACTATCAAGCTGTGAAGGCAAGAGCAGTTTTTTTGTCCAAATGAATCGCAAAGTCCATAAGGAGCCTCTTTGATTTCCATCATCCTCTTGAAGTAGATTGGTATTGTCAGGAGATATATCTTCCTGTCATGAAAAGTCTGTTCTTAAAATATTTTAAATGTCATATTCTGTAGGTCTTTGGAAGATTTGAAGAATATCTATCCAACTGAAATATATCTCTGTATATCTAGAAAACCTAACTAACATGACCATAAGTTTGACTACTATAGATGATTACTTATTAATCTCTAATTTTTAATTGTACATTATATTTTTGAATAAGCTGCACAAATACAATACATTCAACAAGATCAGAAATGCATATACATGGTGTAGCAAAATTGACCTTAAATTTGTATCAATAGACCAAAGTCTATACCAATGTATTCATTTCTATATTGTATCCCCCTTATTTTATTTTATTTTATTTATAAATTGACTGTGACCATTAATCAACCCCCTTTAAATGAGAACAAACATTTATAAACAATCATTTTGGGAATTTGGGTGTTTTTTTCCAAGCTGCTTCTAGCTGTTTTTTGGGTGATGTATTTTTAGGGTTCACAGAGACCTTTCGGGGGGGGGGCGTCTTGTTCCATCAAACCACATTAGCCTGGAACGATTCCACAGGTTCTCATCTTCTGTGGAAACAAAACTCTTTTCCAAAGTACCATATTCTTAGATTCAAAATTTGAAGTCAAGATACTTTAAAAATATATATTTTGATTTAGCATAGCAACCCCCAGAATCAAATGTCTCTCTGCAGTCAAAAAATTCAAAGATAATAGAATAATATACATAATTCAGATTCTTGGTGTATATTCCATCTTCACTTTTTTTTTTATTTTTCATGGTTTATTTAACTTTATCTTATGTGCTTTGGTGTGAAGGTGTCAGATCCCCTGGAGCTGGATCTTCAGACAGTTGTGAGCTGCCATGTGGGTGCTGGGAATTGAACCTGGGTCCTCGGGAAGAGCAGTCAGTGCTCTTAACCGCTGAGCCATCTCTCCAGCCCCCCATCTTCACTTTTTTACTCTATTACTTTTTAATATTTATTTTATTATCTTTATTCCTTTAATTTATGACTGTCTGTACTCTTTCTTCTCTCTTTCTTAAGCCCATGTACATTTATTCAACACTTTGACCTATTTAGAAGTCTTTTTTAAATCTGTTTTATTGTGTATCTGTAATCATTTCAGAAGACCAAGAGCACTTCTTAAAATGCTAAGCAGTATGACTAAGACTAAGGTTGCTTTGCCTTTTGACTATGCCCAGTCCAACATGGCAGCCGTATGTTCACCGCCTCTGTGAGCCATGTTTATTTCCCCAGCTCTGGGAATGTAGCAGGTCTGTGTTGCCATTAAGTAATTTGTAGCACTCTGTTCACAAACCCCATTTAAGTGCTCCATAGCCAGATCTCCCGAAAAAGCCAGAGTTGTTCGTGCCAGTGCAAACTAGGAAACTGTCTCCTAAAGAAGCCATGCCTCTGCTTGCAGTCAGCAAACAGAACCTTTGTGGAAAAAAATACAGCTACCAAGAAGCTGTGCTTGGCTCTCATATTTGTGGGTCTAGAAGCCTTATTTTTTCCTTAAGTATTTTTAGGTCTTATGTGGATCCATGCCCCAGACTGTGGGTGCTATTTTGTAAACAGAGACTGCTCTTGTGTTTCCCTGCCACCCAGACCTGAATAAACACACATTATTAATAAGTAATGTAATTAACATTAATGTGATATTAATTACAACATTGTTTGGCCAATAGTTTAGGTGCATTTCTAACTAGCTCTTATATCTTAAGTTAATCCATTTCTATCAGTCTATGTATTGTCATGAGGCTGTGGCTTACTGGGTAAGGCTTTGTTCTGGAATCTTTCTCCTTCGGCAACCATACAGCATCTCTTTAACTCTGCCCACTCTCTTCATATAGCTCTTCCATTCTGGTTATATTCTGACCTGCCATAGTCCAAAACAGCTTTATTCATTAACCAATAAGAGCAACATATATACAGAAGGACATCCCATACCAGGTATCATTTCACTTTCCTGCTGCAATTTCTAATTCTTTAAATTAGAGGCCCATAAATTCACTAGCCATTTGAACTTGCTTGTCATCATTCTTATCACCTAAGATAAAGAAATCTATCAATTTTACTATTTCCTGCTGCCTGAGTAATAACCCAGGCTGTGTCTTGGTCATTTACTTCAAGGGACAATATAGTGATATAATGTCCGTGGATCACATCTATCCAAATTACTCCATAGCCTACAGTTTTTGGTCAAGATTTAATAGATCAAATCCTATTAACATATTTTTTTCCTAAGACCAATATCTATTATTGGAAGAGAGTTAGAGAGCCTTATCTCTCAATAATGGATCTAAAGTTCCAGTTTGTCTCTGGGGAATGATGTGTGACGTTTTTAATAATATCTTGTCTTGTAAACCTTTAAGAAAGCATCCCTAACTATTGAACAATAGTGCAAAGAATGTTAATTGTCAGTCTTTCCCATATTTTCTTATTTGTGAAGAAAAAGGCAGGAAAGATTTTGTACCTCATAGTCCTGAACTTTCATCTTCAGATATTCATTTAGCACACACGTACAGAGTTTGAAGAGCTTCTGTATGCAAAGTTCGAAGTTCAAGAGATTTAAGAAGATTGTTTTGGAACCTGGAATGTCTAATATATGAATGCTGTATCTCATTTTCTCTTTAGAGAGCACACAGGGTTTCTGTAGATGGTACTATATTTCTCAAAGTTCTGGTGTTAAAATTTGATGCCTTCCTCAATGCCTTTATGTCCTGGGTGCTGACAGAATGGTGCTTGCTGTGTTTGTGTTATGTCTCACCATATAGTCACTGGATCCAGAGGCCACACATACAACCTAGTGAGTATTATTAGACAGATGTATACACTGACCATTGAAAGCACAGAACAAATAGTTTGGTAATGGAGAAAGTAATACACAAGTTTGGCTGTAAGAGCTAAGAGACTTCTCCAGATAAAAGTATTCAAAGAATAAGTCTTCGCAGTCTCTTCCCCACAGTGAAGAAACCTTTCTTTGATGCCACTCACATGCTATTCAAAGTCATTTTCATTTACTCATGTGCTCTGCTTTTGTCAAGAATCATATTTCTACTTGAAAAACATATTCTTTGAACTGAAGTTAATGCAGAGGGAAAAAACCCTACAAACTCTCGAAGGCAATCTGATGCACAGCTTTCTCGGGTTCATGATTACTTGTTGAGGTAATTGTTGAAATGTTGGTGAGAAAGAGAGAAAGCAGGCTGAAAAGTGGAGGCATTTTTCATCTGGCAGAGCCAGTTTGTTACCAAATGAACACTGTTGCACCTCTGCTATGGCTACAGGGTTTTTAGCTGAGTGTGTTTGTCTTTTTATGTATGTCTATTTATTGCTTGCTAAGTATGTCAGTTACTTGAAAGGGTGACTTTAAATTTGATGATGTCTATTTCTCCTCATGTGTAAATGAAGCATGTTTAAGCCATGCATGGCATGATGAATTTATTACATACATGTATGTAACACTTACATTGAGATATGATTGTGAAGATGCAGCTTAGGATACAACTTTATGTGGCCTGTCTACCATTGAAGTGAGACTTGCATACTATACACCACAGTTGGACATTGTAATATAGTTTAGTATATTCAATATATAATGTTAATGTGTAATGTTTGCTATGTGGTCTGTGGTATTTTATTGCTGGCATATCAGCCAATTAAATTATAATTGTATTTTACAATTCATTACAAAAACATTTTTCTTTCTTTTCAATTCGGCATAGTATTGTTGATCTGGGAGTCCACAGAGTTTGAGGTTACATGCTTGACCATCTCTAACATTGTCTAATTTTCATTTTACAAAGGACTAGAAATGAGTTTCATTTCCTATTTTTATGCCATGCCCTGATTTACAACAATCTAAGTGTGGTTTGGTGTTTGGTCTTTGTGTCTACACATATGTTGTTATGAGTTTCATGTTCTGTTACTTCCTGAATATATTTGAGTGAATTAGTTGAGTAAAGAAAAAATGTTTAATGGACAAATACACTTAGGGTGAATTTATCAGTCTCTTTAATGCAGATAATCATATTTTAGAGAAATTCTGTGAAGATTAATTGAGACAAATTTTATAATAAATTTATTAATACCTGGTACATTGTAGATGAACAATAATTTTTAGCTTTTTTGATGGTCAGTGTTGTCTCATTTTCTGGCATCCATGGTTAGGTCATGAATCATAAAACATTAAAAATCTGATGTGGTGAATGCGATAGAAGTGGTTGCTGAGTATGGTTATGGCAAAGTGGTAGCAGTTCTTACTCTATGAGCATCTCTAAGTTGATGTGCCATTTCTAAATTCATTGGCTTGAACCCTTATAGCTGCTGTGTTATCCTATTGTTGACTTGAGCTTGTAAAGCTAACCCTCATACGTTTTTAAAATTTTTCTAAAAAATTAGCTTGTAAGTCAGGTGGGTGCTAATACACTGACTGTGAACTCTGCCCTTAACATTAAGGAAAGCTAGATGTCAATCAGATGTCTTAACAATGAACACCTTACCCACAAACTATAGACTCATACATCAAATTGCCTCTTTAGTCTTATTTTTAGGGGCAACTGACCCCAGACTTTTAAATCATGATCCACAGATTTATTTTCCAGATTCTTGTTTCATAGCATCACTATAACAACCTGCATAAGGAGGAGAGACAGCTTTACATGAGCCAAGAAGTGGGTTGGGAAAATGGCCCAGTGGGTAAAGGCATTTTTGCTGAGGCTGACAACCTGAGTTCAATCCACAGGTCCCACATGCGGGAGGAGAGAACTGATTCTCTCAAGCTGTTCTATGACCTCCATATGAATGTTGCATGATGTATGTGCACACACATGCACAACATAATATATAAAATATAATAAAAATATGAATAATGCAATTATTGGAATAATTTGTGAATTAATTGGGACATTTTCCAATTGGAAAATATGGGTATCAAATGCACACAGACTCATTACCAAAGAGGATAAACATGAAACAAACAACACAATATCAATGTACTATATAATACCTGTAAGTTTTACCTTCTATAGTGTTTTACATATGAACTCAGGGTCAGGAAACCTCTATTTTGTAGTGACCAGTGTTTAGTGAAGAAACTCCTAAGTGGTCAAAGTCCTTAAAATGAGTGACTGTGGGTGCTCCATCATTGCTGAGAGGTCTCGATCAACCACTTCTCCAAGGCTCAGGAAACATTGCAGAAGAGGAGGAAGAAAGAATTTAAGAGCTAGAAGATGGGGAGGAGAGCCGTCAAGTGCTAACTTCTGGGCAGGATCTGGCTGTTGCACTTATAAACTCACAGCAGCTATGATTACCTACACAAAACAAAGCCAGCCAAAAGTCCAGCCCAGATGGGAGATGGGCTCAGGAGGTCCTAGCTGCAGAGGGATTGGTAGTTGATGGTTACTAGAAGGGAGTAATTTTTCCTTAGGGCTGTGGCCACTGGTGGGTTTTCCAAGAATGGACATGTCCTCATCCTCATGCATATGGGAAGTACTGATTGTACTAAGAAGGATATCCTTTTTAAAAAGAGAGAGATAGAAGGATATTGAATTGGGAGGGGAATGTTGAGAGGGAGTCTGGGGAGAGTTGCAGTGGGGCAAGGGAGTTGATATGAACAAAATACAATGCATGCATGTTTGATAGTCTCCAAGAATAAACAAAAAATGTCCAAGTTAATAAGTACATTAAAGAAAAGAGAAAGAAATTTCCATAAATTTAAGCTTTGCTTTCAGTTTTAGAAATGTTGTGTTAGGACATTTAGAATGTAGCATTTCTCATTTTTACCTGGCTTTTCTTCCCAATATGCTTGGTGTTAGAATGTCTTTCCTAATAGCAGATGAATTCTTAAACTTGTCCTTTTGAGAGCTTTATCTCTGGGAAAAATACACAGATTTTGGATTCCTTTTTTCCCCTGGCCAAGGCACTGAAGTGACAATTGACTTTGGAATACCAGCCATGTTGTGTTATCACTGGGATGAAAGAAAATGGTGTTATGAGGAATTTTGCCATGATTCTATATCTAATATTGTAGATAAGAGGTAATTTTCTGTGGCAATAAGGAAGACTAAAGAAGCAAACATGCTGGCCCTGAAGTCATATATTAACCCTTTAATGAAGAAATCATGGGCTGGGAAGATGGCTCAGTGGTAAAGTGCATGACAGATTTTAGATTCCCAGAATCCGCATGCCTGCTGGCTGGGTGTGATTGTTCTCCTTTAGTACCAGAATCCTGCAAATAGACACAGGGTATCAAGGAACAAGTTGTCTGGCTAGACTAGCTGGTGCAGCAAGCTGGGTTCTACTGAAAAACTCAATGGATGTGATAGAGAGCAGTTTCTCTACTGCTAAAGCCAACACAATTCCAGGCAAACTAGGAAGTTTGATCTCCCTATAAGACACGCACAGATGGATGAAGGTGTCTCTTCCTCATATCCTTTCACAATTCTCTCTAAAGAGACCCTGGGTGGGGGTTAAGTGTTTGTTTGACCTTAGTCATAGGGAATGACTGGAGTCTTCAGCTCTTCTGTGATCTCTGAAAGAATGTGACTCCCCCACTTGTCTGCCTGCCTAGACAAAAGATTTGAAAGGGAACTTTTTCTATGTAAAAAGAAAATATTCTTCATCCAGACTATCCAGTTAACTATAGGACTGGAATGAAGAGGTTGAAGATAGTGAGTGTCACATAAAGGCTATGACAGAGGGTTGCTTTTGAGCCTTTGCACTCCCCCCAGCTTCCTTTGCCAGCTACATTGTCATTAGTACCCAGCATGGACCATGCCTCTACAGTGCACACCACATGTGCTTCACTTGTTGAGGATACTGTTCCCTGCTCATACCACTTTTGTTAGCAGGACTGTAGTAAAACTCTTCATTTATCCATATTCATGAAAAATAACCTCCAAATTGGCATTGGAGAGGAAAAAGGGAACAAACATCACACTCTTGAGAGTTCATGCATATTTATGGGCAAACTCTGGTTCCCTTTATTGAGCTTGTGTTGAATTGCATGTATACTTGCATTGTGGAATGTATCATAGGAAACGGTCATTTACTGTGCGATATTTTGTGACTCTTGAAGATACGGTATGTGCTCCAATATAGATTGACTGGTACTTACAGAGAGTAGAAAGTGTTTAATTGGTTGAATGCTGGAGACAGTTAAATGCATTCTTACCTGGGTTCATATGCAACTAAACATATACTTAAAGGATATTGGCAGATACATTAGCATCAGCTTTGAACTCTCTATAAGAGGTATTTCTAGCTCTGCTTTCCTTCTATAAATGGCCAGAATGAAGATAGAATCATTGTTTAAATTTTGGAGTGACAGCAGGCCAGAAGGGAAAAACCAATGCACTGAGTGAGAGTCTGAATCTACAGAGAGATGGAAAAGAAGAAATGATGAACTAAGTACAGGATAATTTAATTTGGAGAAAATATAAACCACTACAGTTACACTTAAAATACTCATCTACATTATGGACTAGGGGGAGATGTACTTTTAAAATAAAGTGTTTGTTAAGGATCTAGTGGGAGCTTTAGACAACAAGCTTAATATGAAGCAAAGTATAATGTAGCTATCACTCAATTTTGTACATCATTTGTGGAAGTGAAAAGAAGTGGGAAATCCCCACTTCATGGCTCACTTATGAGTCGTGGCTAGATATCAGTTGCAGTTATGTACATACATTTTTAAAAGAATGATGCTAGAGAATTTGGAACTATAGTTTAAAGTGAACGTTGAGAAGAAACTGGGGCTAGGTCACAGGAGAGACGTCTTTACTGGGGAGTCATTGTCACTGTTTTGACAGATACTTTGTGCTTGTGGCTCTAATGGTGGATGCTTTAAACAAGTAGGGGAGAGACTGCTATTCATTAAAAATATACAAATTATATAGCATAAAATATCTCTAAGTAACTCTAACCAAACAAGTGGAAGACTTGTATGACAAGAACTTTAAATCTTTGCAGATAGAAATTGAAGAAGACACCAGAAAGTGGAAAGATCACTCATGCTCTTGGGTAGGTAGAATTAATATAGTAAAAGTGGTAATCTTACCAAAAACAATCTACAGATTCAAAGCAATGTCTATCAAAGCCCCAGCAAAATTCTTCACAGACCTTTAAATAACAGTACTTAACTTCATATGGAAAAGCAAAAAACCCAGAATAGCCAAAATAATCCTGTCCAATAAAGGAACTTCTAGAGGCATCACAATCCCTGACTTCAAACTCTACTAAAGAGCTACAATACTGAAAACAGCCTGGTATTGGCATAAAAACTAACAGGAGGACCAATGGAATTGAATCAAAGGTCCAGATATTAATCTATACACTTTCAAACACCTGATTTTTGGCAAAGAAGCAAAAAAAAATCAAATAGAAAAAAGAAAGCATATTTAACAAATGGTGCTGGCATAACTGGATATCAAATGTAGAAGAATGAAAATAGACCCATATCTATCACCATGCACAAAACCAAGTCCAAATGGATCAAAGACCTCAATATAAAGCCAGCCACACTGAACCTTATGGAAGAGAAAGTGGGAAGTACACTTGAATGCTTTGGCATAGGAGAGCACTTCCTAAATATAACCATAACAACACAGACACTGAGCGAAACAATTAATAAATGGGACCTCACAAAACTGAAAAGCTTTGTAAAGCAAAGGACACAGTCAACAAGACAAAATGACACCCTACAGAATGGGAAAAGATCTTCACCAATCCAACATCAGAGGTTGATCTCCAAAATATACAAAGAACTCAAGAAATTGGTAATCAAAAAGAACAAATAATGCAATAAAAATGGAGTACAGACCTAAACAGAAGAATCTTAAATGGCTTAAAGACACTTAGAAAATGCTCAATATTCTTAGTCATGAGAGAAATGCAAATCAAAACAACTCTGAGATTCCATCTTAAACCTGCAAAAATGGCCAAGATCAAAAACACTGATGACAACTTATGCTGGAGATGGATGTGGGGTAAAGGAAACATTCCTGCATTACTGGTGGGATGGTGCAGGACAATCATCTATATTCTGTCAATTATATTTTAAATAAATTCTGATTGGCTGATAGCCAGGCAAGAAGTATAGGTGGGAAAAAAAGACAGGAAGTAGAGGTGGGGCAATGAGAACAGGAGTATTCTGGGAAGAAGGAAGTTCTTTCACCAGTTCTGCCCAGATCACGGAAGAAGCAAGATATGATCTGCCCCACTGAAAAAGGTACTGAACCATGTGGCTAACATAGATAAGAATAATGGGTTAATATAAGTTACAAGAGCTAATAAGAAGCCTGGGCTAATGGGTCAATCAGTTTATAATCTTAAGCAACCTCTGTGTGATTTTCTTTGGGGCTAAACAGCTGCAGGAACTGGGCAGGACAGAAACCCTGACAAGTCCAGCCCTTCATGTTACAGTGGGAGTGCAAGCTGGTACAGACCCATCAGATATTAGTGTGGCATTTTTTTCAGAAAATTGGGAAACAACCTTCCACTAAACCTAGCAATACTACTTTTGGGTATACAAAGGATGCTCAATTGTGCCATAAGGACATGTGCTCAACTATGTTCATGGCAGCATTTGTTTGTCATAGCCAGAACCTGGAAACAACCTAAATGCCCCTTGATGAAAGAACTGATAGGGAAAATGTGGTACATTTGCACAAGGGAGTACTATACAGTAGAGAAAAATAACGACATCTTGAAATTTTCAGGCAAATGGATAGAGCTAGAAAACATCATTTTGAGTGAGGTAACCCAGACCCAGAAAGACTATTATTATAAGTACTCACGCATAAGTGGTTATTAAGCATAAAGCAAAGAAAAACAGCCTACAAATCACAATCCCAGAGAACCTAGACAACAATGAGCACCCTAAGAGAGACATACATGGAGATTACTACATGTAGATTACTACATGAGAAGTAGAAAAATACAAGATCTCCTGAGTAAATTGGGAGCATGGGAACCTTGGGAGAGGATTGAAGAGGATAGGAGAGGCAGGTAGGGTAGCAGAGAAAGATATAGAGCTCAATAAAAATAAAAAAAAGATTTAAAGAAAAAATTATACAAATTAAGCCCTTCTAGCAAGGTAGTGGAAGCTTTCCAATAGGCTTTAGTTTACTTTGCTGAATTTGTGATTTTCATTGGGAATGAGATTCAGGTTAGTCCTGAACCAGCTTCCAATTTAAAGAAGAGACCATCTTTTCCTATTGTACTCACTCTCTGGCTCAGTTGGGGAGTACTCTAGGACATAGGTGAACAGGAACGACCTTTAGCCCAAGTGGAAATGATGGAGAGAAGTGCTTTGCTCACAAAGGGTTTGCTAAGGCTTCCTTTGTCCCCCACTTTGTATTCAGGGAGCATTAAAGGAAAAGATCTAGGCTGATGGATGGCAATTCATCTGAAAAGGAAGGAAATAACTGGTGGATGTGGATTGTGAGGGCCGGTGATAATACTTCTCTGTGTCCTGGATTGTGCATGGGAGAAACAACAGAGCTCAATCAATGAAAGTGTTTGGGGTTGGGGATGACTGATGAAGAGGTATGAGTTCCATTTGAGAGAATAATGGAGCTTCAGCCTCACAGTCTGTGGCTCTGAGGCCAGCAGGTGAATCTGGGACAACTGATGGCTTCTGATATCCAGCAATAGCAGTGTTTCTGTTCCAGTACTGGGGCTATGCAGCACTCAAAGCTTCAGACAGCTTCATTCGTGTGGGCCCATCCTTCACATAGCAGCAAACCATCTTCTGTCAATGAAAGATAAATGAGAAATCCATTTTGCTTCACACATTTGCAACACTGTATTCTGTCTTCTGTTCACATGAGCTTTGGTTTATATATTCTGTCTCCTCCCCTCTGAGTTATGGTGCAGAAAGTATTTGGCATAACTGCACCTCAGGTATATGTGAAACATGGATAACAGACCGCATTCATGAGCTGCGTAGAGGGAGCCCTCCACAGCAACTAGAGAACAATGTTCCCTGTCTTGTCTAGGGATGGGCAGAGGTTTACTGATGCTTTAGTTCACCAAGAGCAATTCATTTCTCTGTTCTGAATAAGCAGAACTTCTTCCAAGAATTAGAGAGGGTACCTAGTCAAGCTTAATTGAGCACCAGAAGGAGGGAGAATGTGTCTTGGTGTGAGATGTAACATGAAGCAGTACACTCAAGCACTGAGCTCAGTGAACTTAATGTCCTATGTCTTCAAATTGCAGTGTACAGTCTCTGAACATCTATGGAATTAAAAATACCTTGTTTTCTTCTTAGTGAATTAAAAGAGAAGAGAAAAGGTAGTTAGGAAATGCATTAATATGAATGCTGTGTACTACTTTTTTCTGAAGATGCCAAGTATTCTCTGTAGCTGAAAATCTGACTCGAATCCATGAGCCTCCAAGATTCTATCAAAGTGAGTCAAACATTCACTCTTTCATCTCAAGACTTGATAAAACTTTGGGCTACTGAGCCCAGGAGCTGACTTTCTGACCTAGTGGTAGTAGGTCAGATGATAGATCATAGATGTGTAGAAAACTCTTTACCCATGGTCAGGAATGAGAACCTATTTGAGGAGATGGATATGCTTTTCATGACTCAGACATTAAAATATGTACCTGTACCAAAATACACATACAGATATACTACATGCCATAAATGTGTGGAATTAAAAAAAAAGGAGCAAGAGTGCTTGGAAGAATGGTACTGGGATTCTTTGGCTAATACCTAGTACCTGGCCTGACTGGAAGAGTCGGAGTCACTGTTAAGAAGCACAGGGACTGGTTCGTCATTTTACTAAAGGGATCTGTAAATGGAAAGCCGCAAGTGCAGCACAGAACCACAGGCTTGACAAAAATAAGAGTGAGCTGTGTCTGATAAGATTATGAAACAGTTTTTCCATGTTTCATTCAGTTCTGCCTCAGAGGGTTTGGGTATGACAGTTCCTGAGGTTATCTTTAGATGTGAGAGAGAGGGCTGCAGATCAGGGCTCTTTCCATAGCCATGAAGTTTAACAATGGGATGTTTGAGCCACACAAAGTCTAATAGTTAAGACTTGTGAGAAAAGTCACCTATATTTTGTATAGGCCACTGGAAAGAGTCAAAAAGATCAAAAGATCAGCTGCAACACACACACACACACACACACACATACACACACACACACACACACACACCACACATTGACATGAAGAAGCTCACTGCAAGCTATGAGCATTGGATGAAACCCACATGATCCACTGTGAGGACAAAGACTCACCTACATGCCTGACATAAGCTCAGTCCCTGAAGCAGTGTCTAAAGTCTACTTTGGCCTCCCAACCTCACTCTCAGAGTCTCTACTTGGAGGAGGGTAACATCTTTAAGCTGTACTAGTTTTGTAGACATTACAGGGGTCCCTTGGTACTTGTCCTTTTTGAAGTAATGAGTTCAGTCCCGAGACTGACACTTGGACATACATTTATATAACAAAGCAGCAGAAGCACACTCTTGAAAGACATGGGCGTGAACTGCCTTGAGGAAGGATCAGGAGCTTGGTGGAGTCTGCACTGTGAATGGTAAGGATGATTCTGATGAATACTTAGGAAGAATCAGGAGCCTGGTGGAGTCTGCACTGTGAATGGTAAGGATGATTCTGATGAATACTTAGGAAGAATCAGGAACCTGGTGGAGTCTGCACTGTGAATGGTAAGGATGTTTCTGATGAATACTTAGGAAGAATCTTTTTATTTTCTCTCCCAAGGCTGCATACAGTTTTTAAATATACTGTGTCTTGTTTAGATGTCTTTTATGTCTTAACCTGTCCTATTGTGTATCTAAAATAATTTTCTGTCCAAGAGTACTTTTTAAAATGCTAAACAACTTGGTCTCAGAGGCCCTGGGTCTGGGCTCTGCCTCTCTCAGGCTTTAAACATGGTAGAGGTCATTCACCATAGATTTTCAGACTGCTGTGTGGGAGTCACCCTTACTGTAATGATTCAGCCATACAACATAGCTGATACTTCCATGTTTCAGAGCCATGCATGTGCAGACAAGCCCTCAGGCAGAAGTGCCTAATGGCCCCAGGAATCTTAAAAAACCTTGTATGACCCACATGCAGCATGGTTTTATCATCTACATAAGGTGCAGCTGCATGAGCCCTTGCATACATACATGAGCTCTGTCATCTGCATATGATGGTCCCCACCATGGCCTCTCTGGCTTCTGAGTTGCCCTGACTAGAGCCAGTTAGGCTTTAACACCCTGCCTGTAGGTAGAGGACACTCTTCTACAAGCCCTGCGGTGTTCACTGCCATCACACACCATCTGTAGAGGGGAGACATCCCCCTATAACCCTTGGGGTGTCACCATTTTTGCTGGTTTCAGCTATGGGTAGCAAGCCATCCAAGACCATCAATCCAGCCTCCTCCCCGGGATGCCTTTTAGAGGCCCTAAAACCCCAGGCCTTAATGCCCTACTTACAGATTCCCACATTTGTCCATCTTTGTTCAAAAAAAATTGGCCTCATTACAAATTAGATAACAATTTAAAGTGGCCGCTTAACAGCACCTTTGATCCCAATATTCTACTGGAGCTTTCTAACTAATGTCAGCACACAGGCAAATGGAAAGAGTTTCCTTATATCCAAGCCTTTTATTATCTAAGCTCTAAATCCCAGTCTTATAATCTCACCTTTCATGATATCTATATCATCCTATCTAATAACTTCCTTCCTGAAGAGCACTGGCAAGTTTGGCAGCAGGCCAGACTACATGCAGACAAGGTTCACCAAACACATGCAATACACTTCCTGGAGGCAGAGGTGGTCCCCGAGTGAGAACCACAACACCCCAGGTAGAATTTTAGCCAGGGATTGGTTTTTGACTTGCCTCCTGGCAGGTCTTCATAAGGCTTCCCTCAAGCCAGTAAACTACAATAAGCTCTCAGAGGTCATTCAAGATATGAAGAAAAATCCTTCTGCAATTTTGGAACACCTCACTAAAGCCCTGTTACAATATACTAACTTAGATCAAGAAACAACGGAAGGCATACAGTTACTCACAACTCATTTTCTTTCTCAGTGCTACCCTAACATTAAGGCTAAACTTGGACATTTGGAGAAAGACCCCTTAAACCCACAGGAAAAAGTATTAGGGTTGACTTTTTAGGTACCATGCAAGGAATGACAAAGCCCACAATCATTACTGTTACATGCTAGCCATGGTCCTTCGACTGGTGGAGGTGACAGACCACCCAATTCATGCTGTCTGTGCTACTCCCTTGCCCCACTGGGGCTCTAGAACCACCAGACCCATGTTTCAAATGTAGTAGAGCTGGTCACTGGGTCTGAGCATGCCCTAATCCTCATCTTGGTCCCATGAGATCTTGTTCAAGATGCCATAGGGAAGGACATTGGGCAGTCAGTTTTCCTTGTGCACATAGTGGCATAGAGACATCAAACCCAGAAAATTCCCAAGTTGACCTTCTAGGTCTGGCCATAGATGAGTGAGGCTGCCCAGGCTCCTTTTACCCAACCACAACCATCATCTGTAACAAGGAGCCATGGGTAAACATGATGGTATTAGGACAGTCCATCTCCTTTCTTTTGTACACCAGACCCATATACTTGAGACTGAGGGAATTCTGGGGCGCTATCTCTCCTTCTAGTTTCCAAATTGTTAGGGTAGGGGGACAGACTTATCTACCTCAGCAGACCCCACCACTTAACTGTGTTTTTAGGGTTATTTATCTCACTCATTCATTTTTAGTCATGCCAATTTGCCCGGTACCTCTTATGGGAAAAGAATTTTAACAAAAGTAGGAGCTTTAATTTCATTTGCTCCTCCCATTCACCTTACCTCAGATTCACCAACATCCCTTCACCTCCTTCTAGACTCCCAACACTCCAGCTCCAATGTGTCTTTTCCTCTACCAGCCTCTTGGGTGGATCCCCAAGTATGGGACACCCAAAACCTCTCTGTTGCTAAACACCATTCCCCCATCATTACCCAATTACAAGATCCCAAGACCAAATATCTTAGCTTCCCTTTTCCCACCCACCAGAACAGGGGCTCTTTTCCAGGAACTAACTGGCAGCTTGATTTTACTCATATGCCCACAGTCAGATGAGTTAAATATCGCCTGGTTTTGGTGGACACCATGTCAGGCGCCCTCTTCTCTGCTGCCTGAGGAACAAGCTGGAGACATCTCCTTGGACACCTGGGAACCCCTCTAGTGTCTGATCTCTTGCCAACCCTCAAATGGCTCTCCTAATTAAGATATATACTTCCCTGCTCCCATATCCATTCCTACTCCATCCCAACTATCCCATTCTCCCAAGTTCTCCCCATCCTCCCCTTCTCACTTCTCTCTCCCCATCTCCCCTTATCCCCATCCCACCCTGCCCCCAAGCTCTCCATTTTTGCCTGGAAATCTTGTCTACTTTCAATATCCAGGAGGATAACTACATGTTTTTTTTCCAGGGGGTTCACCTTCCTATTTAGCTTCTTGAGGATCATGAATTATAGACTCAATGTCCTTCATTTATGGCTAGAATCCACTTATGAGTGAGTCCATACCATATTCATCTTTTTGGATCTGGGCTTACCTCACTCAGGATAGTGTTCTCTATTTCCATTCATTTGCATGCAAAATTCAAAATGTCATTGTTTTTTTACTGCTGAGTAGTACTCTAATGGGTATATATTCCACACTTTCTATATCCATTCTTCCATGAGGGGCATGTAGGTTGTTTCCAGGTTCTGGCTATTACAAATAATGCTGCTATGAACATAGTTGCCTACAGCTCATAAATACCTTCAGTGAAGTGGCAGGCTACAAGATCAACTCAAAAAAAAAATCAGTAGCCCTCCTATATACATAGTATAGAGATGCAGAGAGGGAATTCAGAGAAACTTCACCTTTTACGATAGCCACAAATAGCATAAAGTATCTTGGGGTAGCTCTAACCAAGAAAGTAAAAGACCTATTTGACAAGAACTTTAAGTCTTTGAAGAAAGAAATTGAAGAGGACACCAGGAAATGGAAAGACCTCCCATGCTCTCGGATGGGTAGGAGCAACATAGTAAAAATGGCAATTCTACCAAAGGCAATCTATAAATTCAATGCAATCCCCAATAAAATCCCAACAAAATTCTTCACAGACCTTGAGAGAACAATAATCTACTTTATTTGGAAAAACAAAAAACCCAGGATAGCCAAAAACAATCTTATACAATAAAGGAACTTCTGGAGGCATTACCATCCCTGACTTCAAACTCTATTACAGAGCTACAGTGGTGAAAACAGCTTGGTACTGGCATAAAAACAGAGAAGTTGACCAATGGAATCGAATAGGAGAACTGGATCTTAACCCACAAACCTATGAACACCTGGTTTTTGACAAAGGAGCTAAAAGTATACAATGGAAGAAAGAAAGCATCTTCAACAAATGGTGCTGGCAGAACTGGTTGTCAACCTGTAGAAGAATGAAAATAGGTCCATATATATCACCATGTACAAAACTCAAGTCCAAATGGATTAAAGACCTCAACATCAATCTGAACACACTGAACCTGATAGAAGAGAAAGTGGGAAATAGTCTACAACATATGGGCACAGGAGACCACTTCCTACGTATAAGCCCTGTAGCACAGACAATAAGGGCAACATTGAATAAATGGGACCTCCTAAAACTGAGAAGCTTCTGTAAAGCAAAGGATACTGTCATTAAGACAAAAAGGCAACCTACTGATTGGAAGAAGATCTTCACCAACCCTGCAACAGAGAATTAATCTTGACTGATTTTTCCTGTGATGAATATGAAATGTCCTTCTCCATTTCTTTTGATTGATTTTAGTTTGAAGTCTATTTTGTTAGATATTAGGATAGCTACACTTGCCAGCTTCTTAGGTCCATTTGATTGGAAATTTTTTTTTACTAACCATTTACTCTGAGGTAATGTCTGTCTTTGAGATTGAGGTGTTATTTTATTATTTAAAAGTTCTATTTTTCATTTTACATAACTGTCACAGCTCCTCCTCCCTCCCCTTCTCCCACTCTTCTTTCTCCCCCCAGTCTTCAGAAAGGGTAGGGCCTCCCATGGGGTGTTTACAAAGCCTGTATTGTGGTTGAGCAAGGTGTCCCTCTACAGGGAATGGGCTTTAATAAGCCATGCAGCAGAAGGTCAGCTCCTGCTTTGTAGCTATTCTGTTAGCTTGTGTCTTTTTGTAAGTGAATTGAGTCCATTGCTATTAAAAGATATTAATGACTTGTGATTCCTAATTCTTGTTATTTTTGGTATTGTCATTGTTGTCGATAGTGTGTAGTGTGTGTGTGTGTGTTCGTGTGTGTGTGTGTGTGTGTGTGTGTATTTTCCTTCCCTGGGATTTGTTGATGTGAGGCTATCTATTGCCTGTGTTTTTGTGGGTACAACTAACTTCCTTGGGTTGGCGTTTTCCTTCCAGTACTTTCTGTAGGACTGGATTTGTGGATAGATATTGTTTAAATCTCATTTTGTCACGAAATATTTTGTTTTCTCAATCTATGGTAATTGAAATCTTTGCTGGGTATGGTAGTCTGGCTGTTATCTGTGGTCTCTTAGTGTCTGCAGAACATCTGTCCAGGACCATTGGCTTTCAGAGTTTCCATTCTGATAAGTATACCTTTATATGTTACTTGGCCTTTTTCCTTTGCAGCTCTTAATATTCTTCCATTATTCTGTATGTTTAGTATTTTGATTACTATGTGACAGGCAAGATGAGTTTCTTTTTGTTCAATTCTATTTGATGTTCTGTAAGTTTCTTGTACCTTCACAGGCACTTCCTTCTTTAGGTTAAGAAAGTTTTCTTCTATGATTTTGTTGAATATATTTTCTGTGCCTGTGAGTTGGAATTCTTCTTCTTCTATCCCTATTGTTCTTAGGTTTGGTCTTTTCATAGCGGCCTAGATTTCCTGGATGTTTTGTCATAAGAATTTGTTGAATTTAACATTTTCTTTGACTGGTGAATCTATTTCCTTTATTGTATCTTCAGTGCCTAAGATTCTCTCTTCCATCTTGTATCTGTAGTTCCTGGTCTTTTACCCACATTTTCTATTTCCAGATTTTCCTCATTATATGTTTTCTTTATTGCCTCTATTTCAATTTTCAAGTCTTGAACTATTTCCTTCACCTGTTTGATTATGTTTTTTCAGCTTTCCTGAATTTTTCAGGGATTTATTGTTTTTTTTCCTAATGTTTGTTTGTCTTTTCCTCCATTTCTTTATGGATTTTTTTCATTTCCTCTTTAAGGGCCTCTATTATCATCATAAAGTTATTTTTAAGGTCATTTTCTTCTGCTTCTTTTGCTTTGGGATGTTCCATTCTTACTGTTGTAGAACCACCAGGTTCAGGTGGTACCACACTGCTCTTTATGTTAGCGAGTGTATTCTTGCACTGACATCTACCTGTCTCTTCCTCCAATTTATACAGGCAGTGCTGTGATTCCACGATCACTCTTTCTTCAATTGGTGTAGGTGGTGTCTGTGTCTCCCAGTGTCATTGATGACACAGGGGGTGTCTGGGGTTGGAAGATGGAGTAGAACTTTTAGATTACAAGGTCAAATAGGTGGTGGAGAGGCCTTGCGGCAGGCACCTTGCCTGCTGACAGGCTAGAGGGGATGTAATAGGTGGGAGATGGTTCTAGGACCCAGATTAAGCATTATTCAGGTGGTAGACCACTTTGTATAGTGCAATTGATTCAGGTGGTGTCTGTATTTCCAGGAACCACTGACACTGTGTGCGCGTGCGCGCGCGTGCACGTGTGTGGTGGGGTGGTTGGGTTCAGTTCTCACAGAGTTTATTGAAACAAACCAACTATGTCCGTTGTAGATTGGGCAAAGAGAGGATGTCCTGGTTTGTCCAGTATTGAAATCCATATTGAATCATGGCAACCTTGTGATGTGGGTGCTTTGCCTATCATATTCTAGAGAAACAGGCAGTGGGTTGATTAATAATCCTTGTTCTTTCCTACTTCAACATTCCTGCTATTTATTTTATACTCACATCATTTTGTCACCTTCATTTCTTAAAATCTATGGCCTTTTATGATTTTTGGTTTTTGGCATATTATTGGGTGTGTTTCTGTGTATGTGTAGGTGGTATGTGTGTATAAGTGTGGATGTGAGGGCAGAGGACAAGGGATGTAGTACCTTCTCAGGTGCTGTCTACTTTGTTTTGGGAGATAGGATCTCTCACTTGTGCCCAAGGCTCTCCAATTAGGATAGGCTATCCAAACAGGACTCCATCTGTCCCCACCTCCCCAGAATTGAGATTACAACCCCCCTCACCACATTTGACTTTTTATGTGGCTTCTGGCAATTGAATTCAGATCATTGTACTTGTGTACCAAGCACTCTACTGAAAAACTATCCCTGAAGCATCTTCCCTTTGTAAAGGGTGTTGGGTTTATTGTCATTGTTGTTGATATTATTATTACTATTACAGTGATGATGGTGGTGGTGTCTGTGCATATGTTTGTGTGTGTGACTTGAACAATTGTTGTAGAACCTCTTGATTTTCTGTATGATATGTACTCATTGTGCCAAGATTCAACTCCTAGGCTTGAGTTAGTTTTCTCATCTGGATAATATCATTCTCTTTATATGAGATCCTGGTGAGTATGGTTCATTATTTTTTGGTTGGACGTTCCTCTTCAAATTGTTATTATGATGTGTTCAACTGACTATGCCGTGTTGGACAATTTTCTTAGTTTGACTATGATGTTTGTAAATATCAAGTTTTTATGAGTTCATGCAATTTTGATTTTTGACTTATAAAACTGTAGCAGACAGGCTCTGGGCTCAATAATTCAGTGACTGCTGATCGGCATTTTATCTTTGTTTATTTATTTGTGCTATGATTGATGGTGAGTTTGCAGTTTCATTTTTGTTTTCTGAAACAATTGTTTGCTAATAATAAAATATTCATGTTTTTAGTTCTTAGGTTATCCTTTCCAGGTTTCATGTCAACTAAGTAAAAAGATCTTCTGTTTCTTTTTAACTCTATTTTATTCATAATCTTAAAATTGCTTCATATTTGTGTCTGATAATGGATCTCATTAATATTTTCATGAATGCATAGCATGTACTTTGCTCATATCAAATCACCCATTACTTTCCATTGTTCCTATCTCCCTTTTGTTGCTGTTTTATCCAAACTATTTCCCTTCTGTTTCTATGTCTTTGATAGTGGTGACAGCCAACTCAACAGGAGTCACCTAGGAGACAAGCCTCCTGCACATCAGAGAAGCATTATTTTGGTTCAGTTAATTGGGAAAGGAAGACCCACCCTTTAGTAAAGATCCAGGATTCTTTGGGCTTGGGTCCTGAAGTAATATAAGAAGAAACTTAGCTGAGCATAGGCATTCATTTCCTTCTGCTTCCTGGGAATGATGGGGCACAGAAAGCCTACCCTATGTCTTCCCTGTCATGATGGACCAGAATCTACCTGAAACTGATAGCAAAATAAAACCTTTTATGCAGTAAGTTTGTTATTTCAGGTGTTTGGTTACAGATTTTCCTAAAAATGATGTATTTTCTTTCTTTATGACTGAATAAAATTCCAGTGTGCATGTATCATATTTCCTTTATTCACTTACTGGGAAATAGCCAGGCTGATTCTTTTGACTATTATGGATAGTGTGATAATTAAAACCCTAATGTACATATATTTCTGTATATGTTAATTTAGATAACGAGGATGGGGAGAGATGAATAGAATAGAATCCTATTTTTAGCATTTGAGCAATGTCCATAGTGATTCTTGTAGTGGCTGCACTAATTTACATTCTGACAAATGGTGTATAAATCTCTCTTTCTTTCCATATTCTTGTGAGTGCTGTTGTTTGTTTTCTTAATGATAGCTATTCTGACAGGGCTGGGATGGAATCTCAATGAATATTCCTGACGGAATGCATATGGAACATTTCTTCATACATTTATTGACATTGGTACTTCATTTGAAAACTGTGCAATTTATTTGACTATTTTCTCCATTCTGTGGGTTGTCTCTCACTCTGTTTAAAAATGCTTCCCTTAAAACAATCAATTTATTTTTATTAAATGAATGCCATCACATATTATGTTGGGCATTTTAAAATCCAAAAGTTCATCTTTTTTAATATAGTTAAGTGACTACAGTTCATGAAATATATTGCTATTGAAGACCTTTTCCTATTCAGTAGGCTGCCTTTTTGTCTTATTGACTGTGTCCTTTGCTTTACAGAAGCTTCTGTTTCAGGAGGTCCCATTTATTTATTGTTGCTCTCAGTGTCTGTGCTACTGGGGTTATATTTAGGAAGTGGTCTCCTGTGCCCATGCATTGAAGACTACTTCCCACTTTTTTCCATCAAGTTCAGCGTGGTCAAATTTATATTGAGGTCTTTAAACCATTTGGACTTGAGTTTTGTGCATGGGGATAGATATGGATCTATTTGCATTCTTCTCCATGTTGACATCCAGTTATGCCAGCATAATTTGTTAAAGATGCTTTCTTTTTTCCAATGTATAATTTTAGCTTCTTTGTCAAAAATCAACCCACTGAATGAAAAAGGATCTTCACCAATCCCACATCAGACAAAGGACTGATCTCAAAAATATATAAAGAACTCAAGAAATTAGACAACAGAATTCCAAATAATACAATTAAGAATGGGGTACAGAACTAAACAGAGAATTCTCAACAAAAGAATCTCAAATGGCTGAAAGACACTTAAGAAATGTTCTACATCCTTAGCCATCAGGGAAATGCAAATTAAAGCAACTCTGACAAACCATTTTACACCTTTCAGAATGGCTAAGATCAAAAATACTAATAATTGCTTATGCCGGAAAGGATGTGGAGTAAGGGGTACACTCCTTCATTGTTGGTGAGAATACAAACTTGTACAACCATTTTGGAAATCAGTATGGCAGTTTATCAGAAAATTGGAAATCAGTCTACTTCAGGACCCAGTAATACCACTCTTGGGCATATACCCAAACGATGCTCAATCATATAACAAGGACATTTGTTCATCTATGTTCATAGCAGTATTATTTGTAATAACCAAAACCTGCAAACAACCAAAATGCCCCTCAACAGAAGAATGGATAAAGAAAATGTGGCACATTTACACATTAGAGTAGTACTCAGTGGTAAAAAACAATGACATCTTGAATTTTGTATGCAAATGGATGGAATTAGAAAACACTATCCTGAGTGAGGTAGCCCAGAAAAATGAACATGGTATTGTTCTTACTCACAGGTGGGTACTAGCTGTAAAGCAAAGGATATTGAGCCTGTAGTTCATGATCCTAGAGAAGCTAAGTAACAAAGTGAACCCTAAGAAAAACATACATAGATTCACCTAGAAAGGAGAAATCGACAAGGTTGCCTGAAAAAATTGGGAACATGGGGGTGGGGGGAGTAGAGAGACTGGAATGGAAAGAGGAGGAAAGAATGGGAGGGAGAAGGAGAACTTGAGGGAATGGGATAATTGAGATGGAGAAAGGACAGAGATGAGCGCAAAGAAAGGGATACTTCGAATGAGGCAGACATTATGGGCTACCAAGAAACCTGGCACTAGAGAAATTCCTAGGAATCCACACGGATGATCCCAGCTAACACCCTAAGCAGTAGAGGAGTGGGTACCTGAACTGGCCTTGCCTTGTAGTCAGACTGATGAATATCTTAAATATTACCATAGAAACTTCATTCAGCAACTGATGAAAACAGAAGCAGAGACCCGCATTTGAGCACTGGACTGAGCTCCCAAAGTTTGGTTGAAGAGTGTGAGGAGTGAGAATATGAGCAAAGAGGTCAAGACTATGATGGGCACACCCACTGAAACAGTTCACCTGAGCTAATGGGAGCTCACCAACTCCAGCCAGACAGGTAAAGAAACAGCATATGTTCAAACTAGTCCCTCTGAATGTGGGTGACAGTTGTATGGCTGGGGCAGACTACGGGGCCACTGGCAGTGGTACCAGGATTTATTCTCACTGCTTGTACTGGCATTTTGGGAACCTGTTCTTTTTTGATGGCTATCTTGCTCAGCCTAGATATAGTAGGCAGGGCCTTGGACCTTCCCCAAAGCAACATGCCTTATCCTCTCTGAGGATGGTGAGAAGTAGATGGAAGGGATGGGAGGAAGGGAGGGAGTGGGAACTGGGATTGGTATGTAAAATGAAAAAAAATAGTGTGTTTTCTTTTTTAAAAAAATAAATAAAATAGTAAAAAAAAAGAAACAAGAAATATATTGCTATTAAGTTCTAGTTTTTCAGTTGTGAAGGCATGGAAAGTAGCCTAAAGGTGATGGTTACTTGGGTACTGAACTGGACATAGGCCTTTAGCAAAGGAAATTTAGTCTTTCTCTTGATTTTCCTGAAAGACTATTCATTGACCAAGTCTTTACAAAGTCAGATGCTCAACAAACATATATCACTGACATGTGACCTTTTGTCAACCCTGTGATCAAATATAACTGCCCAAACATTATACACTGCTCTCCGCTTCACTGGAGCAGAGGATATGAAGGCACACACACACACACACACACACACACACACACACACAAACGTGCACACACATGAGGATTATATATATATATATATTTATATACTCTGACTTTTTTGTAGTATAAGATACATTTTTATTACTTGTTTCTAACTTCTTTTTTTTCTATTCTTGTTTTTTCATAGTGGTAAGCACAATATAATATATTATATATATGCAGTTACATCACAAAGATAAGAGGTAAATTAGATCAAAACAGTTATCATACGTATTTGAGTAATGTTTTGTTTCAGAGAAATATTTATTTAATCACTTATCCTTTTGAATATATTTTCCTATGGCCCTCCTCTGATTTGTAACTAAGGTGTGTATTTTGTTTTAGTTAGGGTTTCTATTGCTGTGAAGAGACACCATGACCATAGCAACTCTTATAAAGGAAAACATTTATTTGGTGGCTTACAGTTCAGAAGCTCATTCTATTATCATCATAGTGCAGCATGGTGTGCAGGCAGACATGGTGCTGGAGAGGCAGATGAAAGCTCTACATCTTATGTAGCCAACAGGAAATAAACTGAGACACTGGGCAGTATCTTGAGCATAGGAGACCTCAAAGTCTGATCCTACGGGACATACTTTCTCCAACAAAGACACACCTTCTTCATCAAGGGAACACCTTCCAATAGTGCCATTCCCTATGAGCTTTTGGGGGCCAATTATATTCAAACTACCACACAAGGCCAAGAGGGTGTGATTTTTTTTCTAAGTTTTAAAAAGGAGCTTACAAGACTCTTGGCTTAGCTGACCTTTGGGGTAGCTCCCTGTCATTTTTAGGTATTCTGAGGGGAAAAATTCTCCAAAGGTAGAATATTTCCTAGGGACGAGATTTGCAGACCAATGGACAATAGCTGATGGGAGGGAAGAAAGAGAGAATGGCAGGTAGGATTAGACTTGCCTCTTAGTTCATTTTGTTATTTTAGATAATTCATTTTCTATTGCTGCCCCATCATTAAATCTCAGTGATTTCAACTTTTATACTTTCTGATCTGGTCTGCAATTCAATCTATAAGCACTTGGCAGAAATCTTTTGTAGTCAGACAGTGGATTCTCTTAATAGTATTTGCTTCAGTATTGTATCAATTTATTTTCTTTGATCATTAACTGTCTTTCACCTTAAGGTTACTCAGCCTGTCATGAGTTCTAGAAAGATCATCAGTGTTTGAGAAGTTGAATCTGTCTGTATCTTCTTATGTTCTTTGTCCCTCCCCACTTTTAGGTACTAGCCATAGGTAAAGGGTACCTGCTTTCCCACATAGAGAAAAAGATTATCTTTACCTTTTGATGGCTGCATGTAGACTAATGGATATCCAGGAGAAGGAAACAGATGTCTCTTCAGGGCAATCTGCCATTTCAAAGGTTCTTGTTGTTATGTGTCTTTTGCAAGCCTTAAAACAATTGGATGCTTAATTCTCGAATTCTTTTTTAATTTCACAATTAAAAAGGATAATTTTTAAAAATTAGATGTTTACATTTTCCCAACCATAAATTTGATACTTTATGAAACAAGAATTACAATCTTAGGAAGAAAGGGACCTGTAAAAACAAGGCAAAGACATGAAATACAGTGAGGGAAAAGCAGGCAGCCTGCTGTGACTGTAAAGGAAGGGAAACCTTTGGGAGACCCTGTCTATAGGATAGTTGTTATTGGATATTTGTAACACTGGGCAGAGAGATGGAGTCACTTGAGTGAATGTTTTACAAACTGGTTTGAAGAATCCTTCTCCTTGTCTCTATAACATAATTCTTGGTGACTTTGTTCCCTTACACAAAGAATCTGTAAGAAATGGAATAAAATGCTATGTGAATGAAATTACAATATGCAAGAATCATATGTAGACCATTATTATAAGTGCAAAATCAAAACCCAGTGGCAGAAAAGATATTTATCAAAAGCTGTCTAAGGGGCCAGGGTGAGAGGGTATACACAACCCCCACAACCCCCAACTTCTTATTTCCTAAATTCAGAGGCAGTCCCTTCCCATAATGTAGCTTTAAATTCTAATTAGAGAAACAGCTTTTAATGTCAGAGAGCATACTCCTCAACCAATAATTCAATTATTCACTCATCCATCAGGTACTTATTGAACACCATCATGCGTTAGGTATAGGATTCTGTGCTAAGCATACAAGGATGAACAAGACACAATCCTGCCGTCAAATATGTCATTTCTGTCATCTCTATCACCCAGTAAGCCAAGATGCATTTTATTATGGAGATATGACTGATACACAAAAACATTGCATACTTAGCAACGTGGTCAGTCTGGCAATGATCATCATGTATGTGGTTATCCATCTCAGTATTTGGGGCTATAACTTCTATATTTCCCAAAGTTTCCCCATCATTATCACCATCATCATTGTTATTTTATCATAATCCTTCATTCTTGACAGATTTCTCCTTATGACATGCTCTTATGACATTCACAATTCACATACACATGCTAACTTACATTTTGCTGAGTATTTGGTTGACAGTTCTTTATGCTTTAAAAGTTACACAACTCACTTTCAGTTTGTTATTGCTTTTTTTGTTTTGTTTTGTTTTTCGAGACAGGGTTTCCCTGTAGTTTCTAGAGCCTGTCCTGGAACTAGCTCTTGTAGACCAGGCTGGCCTCGAACTCAGAGATCCTCCTGCCTCTGCCTCCCGAGTGCTGGTATTAAAGGCGTGCGCCACCACCACCCGGCTTGTTATTGCTTTTTAACTGATGAATGCAAACATTTTCCAAGATGAGTCATGTTTAGTTTAATTTTCACCTTCTTATTTTGTGCTCTGTAGTCTATCTTATGTGATGAATAACATGAAGGCTTCGTCAATCTGAGAAATCTCCCAGACAACTGAGAAAAAAATTAGTTATTTTTTTAAATTTGCTGGCAAACAACAAACTGTGCATAGTTAAATTTGGTAAGTTTTTACAAATGTGTGCACTTATCAATCCATTACTACAATTAAAATAATTAACATTACTGTCATGGTAAAAATAAAACAAAACCACAAAAAAATCTTGATAAACTCCCCCCGATCTACTGTCCTTCCTTCTCCATCTCCTACTTCCAGAGAGTCACATTTTCTCGAATTTTGCAGAGTTAATGATACATTTTATACTGTTTTTATCCACTTTGTTCTGTTTAGTATAGGTATATTTCTATTCACATAGTTATTGCCTATACTTTCTTCTTTGTGTTGTTCAATATCATAGTTTATGTACAGATACTGCTGTGTTTGTTCATTTGTTGATGGATGTTTGGTCTGATTCTGAGTTGGGACTATTCTATGCAAAGCTTCTGTCTTCCTTTGTGAAGAAACACAAGTATTTAAGTTTTTTTGGTGACTACTTGGGAGTTGAATGGCTCCATCATCAGACAAGTGTATGACCAGCATTTTTAAGAATTTGCCAGTACATTTTTCAGAGTGTCTTTACTGCTTTTCATTCTCTTAAGCAGTGAGTGGCTTGAAGCTTCTCTACATCCTCACCAAAGTTTTCTGTGGAGAGGCTTCAATTTACTCTTCAGAGTTGTGTGGTGCTATCATGTTACTGTGGCTTGAGTTGTGACTGTTGGACAAGCCCCATGACTGCACTCCTGGAGTGAATGTTTTTTTCTTTTTTTAAATTAAATTATATAATTTTTACAAATTTTTCACCTCCTCCTCTCCTCCCATTTCTCTTTCCCTCACCCCATTTCCGCCCCCCCCCTCTCCAGTCCAAGGAACAGTCAGGGTTCCCTGCCCTGTGGGATCCTGGAGTGAATGTTGATTTGATCATGATGCATTGCCAGTTTTTTATGTTACTACTTTTTATTGTTTAAACTTGCCTGGTATTTTTATATCTCTGTTGAAAAGGGATCTTGATCTTTGAGAATTATACTTTAATATTAATTTTGTCATGTTTACTTATGAGGTTAGTGTGGAAGTCTCTGATTCTTACCATCTTGCTGGAGTATATACAATTTCTTCTGTGTATATATACATACCTATATGTATATATACACATATATATTGAAACACATTTGTATATATAATATATGAATAAACAGAATTCCTCTAGTAAGGAATCTTGGATTCAATGAATAAATCTTGGATTCAAATGTAAAAATTGATTACTTGTAAAAATGAAATATTTAGGCTATTTAATTTTTAGTTCTTTTTACCTAAAAATTACCCCCTTCTTCTATGAAAATGCAATTATCTTTAAAGGAGCAGAGTCATGAACTAAACCCTAACATATGAACTATTTATATACATGTTAGAATGCTGTTTATGGGAATACTTTTAAAAAGTAAACACAATTCAGTACTTTTCAGACCAATCTATTTTATCAACAGCATTTTCCTTTAAATATCAAGTAGTGATTCTTGCTTTATCCTCAGTGTAAGTCTCTAGCCCTTGGGCTTTCTATAAATTGAGATTCCTGGAATTAAAATGTGATTCTTTTAAGTGAAGGTTTGAACTGTCCTAGTTAAAAACCTGGAATTATAGCTTCTTAATAAACTGAATCTCAAAAGGCATACTTACTGCCTCTCACTGGCTGTGTGCTGTGCTACAGCATTATTTTCCCTGTGTTTCAGAAACGAAGTGGAATGAGCAGACACCCACCCACTGCAGTTCTCCAAGTGTCTGGCTTTCTGCTGTTGCCCTCCCACACCAGCTGAATCATTTCGTTTTCTTATGTATACCTAAGATGATTTTCTTTCCACGCTTCCAACTGCTGGTAGTCAGACTTGCCAAATATGGGTATGTCCAAATACTTCTGTATTATTCAGGAAAGCATATAGTAGTTTTTGGCTCATATAATGTCATGTTGAGTCATGCTGTGCAGATTTATAATAAAAATACAGAGCATATTATATAGTGTTATAAGTAAGCATATTGAAATCACTTGAGTATATATAAACTGATATGTAAATTAGAAATTTTGTACGAAAATTATTGTTAATAGTAACAGTCATTCAGTATCCTCTGATAAGGTCATGAGACAATTTCTCAGGGGTATTTTTGACACCACAAAGATATTGGTGGTACTTTTTTCCTCTCTTTTAGGAGATGGGTTTTGTATACGGCTCCAGGAAATGTTGCAAGACATATCTGTCTGTAGAAGTCTATTCTGAGCATTGTTTTCTATTTAATATTCCCCAAAATGAAAGTACAAAAAATAAAGTCAAGGTAATAATTAAGATTTTCTTATGATCTCTGATCTGGCCTTAAAAAACACTTCAATGTACAGGAATTAAATCTTATCATATCAAACAGAGAGAGCCTGATTATTTTGACAATAGCAGGTTTTACTAATCATTCCATTAATGAAAGTAGAGAGGAGGATGCTGGGAGCAGAAGGGTTCCAGCAGGCACTAAAGTGATGAGGTAATGAGGGGCCAGGAGTAGGCTTAACCAAGATGATGTTTGCATGAAAAACCTGCTTGGGAATTTCTGATATTGTAATTCATGCAAAAAAGTCAGTAAGAGGACATATATGACATGAATGAACACATGAGTGAACACTTGGAGCTAAAGGTTAAGTAGGTATAGGGACAATGGTTTGGGAAAATAAGGGGTAGGGAATGAATTAGCAAAAAACTAAGGATGTATGAAGAAGTCTTATGAAACCCCACTAGTTTTTATTCTAATTAAAAATATAATTTTAAATAGAGATTTGAACAAAAATAGCCCGCATTATATATAATGCTACTCTCAAAAAACATAGATCACTAAATGAAAATCTCCCTTTGAGACACAGGTTATTTCCTTATGTGTTACTGACCAGAGAGACCCCAGAGGCATCCAAACCAATGCAGGTCATTGCCGTTGTTCTTTGCTTCCCACCATAACCAGATAAGTTCATATTGCTGAAGACACCTTAGACTTTGGTTAAAGGACACAGGACACAGAGACATTACCCTTGAACTGACTGAGGAACGCCCCCTACTGACTTGGTGTTGTAGTGCTGGATGGTGCAATGAAAGTTGCCTAGGGAGAAAAGCCATCAATGATTTTATCCAATGCTGGGCCCCCACATGCTATAATGCTAACCTGCCAAGCAAGATGTACCCTCCAGTGCAATAGTGGCAATACTGTTTACGAACTACCTTCCTACTGGATTGGATTTGAGGACTGCTTCACAATAGGGAATTTACACCCAGTACTGTAAACATGTCAAAAAACATGGTTAGGGAGTTCACAGGCTCTAGAGGAGAACGTATTAATGTTCTTCTCATAAATAATCATGTTGCTGAACTGCCTTCTAAATATTGATAGTTGTAGTGAGGAGCTGCAGGTTGCCATCCTGCCGCCAGGCTCCAGGCCTTCTGGCTAGTTTATGCCCCGAAATAACAACACACAAACTGTATTCATTTAAACACTGTCTTGCCCATTAGTTTCAGCCTCTTACTCACATCTTGACTAACCCATATCAAATAATCTGTGTAACACCACAAAGTGTTGTCTTACAGGGAAAGATTCAGCATGTCTGACCTGGTGGCTGGCTTCATGGCATCTCTCTCCCAGAGAGGCTAGGCATGGTGATTTATCTCACTTAGGAGAGGCCGTGGCATCTGACTGAGCCATCTACCTCACTTCCTTCTTCCTGTTCTGTCTACTCCACCCACCTAAGGGCTGGCCAAGGCAGTTTCTTTATTAAAACAGAAGAGCCTCCCACATCATTTCCCCTTTAACTTTAACAGCAGAATTACATATAACAAAACAGTTATCAAGTAAGAATTAGTTACTATATATATATATATATATATATATATATATATATATATATATATATAATCATAACAAAGGAAAACAACAATAACTATCTATCTATTCTTCAACTCCATCAAAGACTCCAGAAGGATATATATTACCTAGGTGAACAAGAAGTAAGCTACTTCCAAAACTCTAGAAATCACAGAGACATCTCGCTGCCTGGACAGTCACCCAAAGTTCCTCTGTACCGTTGGGGCATCCATCTTCAGCCTACAGGCCCATAGTTTCCAGCAGACGTTTCCATGAAGCAGGAAATTTCAAAGGCAGTTCAGTCAGTATCTGCTGTGTCCTGCAGAATGTCTTGCAAACTCTTTCATGAATCAGGAATCCCAAAGAATCATCTCCCCTTTAGGCAAGTTCAACAGTCCTCTCTCTGCTGGTTCTTTGTGTTCAGTTAATGCAACAGTCCAGGCAAGAGCAGTTTCTTGCCCAAATGGCTGTCAAACTCCATAAGGATCCTCTTTGATGCCCATCTTCCTCTTGAAGTAGATTGGTGCTGCCAGGAGCTGATGTGTCTCATTGTCATGAAAAGCCTTAAGTTATTAAAGCATTTAAGTGGAATATTCTATAGTCTTTGAAAGATATTAGGAATGCCTATCTAACTGAAATATATCTCTATATATCTAGAAAATCTAACTAACATGACTATAAGCTTTACTATTATTGATGATTATCCATTAACAACCTATATTTCTTAATTATACATTACACTTTTAAGTGAACTACACAATCACAATACCTTAATCAGTATCAGAAATACATATACATATTACAAAATTGACCTTAAATTTAAATCACTAAACCAAAATCCATATCAATGCAAATTATTCATATCTATATCATATCACCCTTTAAATGTAAAAGAACATTGATAAACAATATTTGGGAATATGGGCGCAGTTATTTTTCTCCAAACTGCTTCCTGCTGAATGGGGACGCTGTTAATCAGATCTTTCATGGTGTAACCTGTGTGCCAGGTTCATCTCAGTCATCAGTTTGGTGAAGTAATTTTCTGAAGGTGTTCACAGCAACCTTTCAGGAGGGCATGGTCTATCATACCATATTGGGATAGAAGCAATCCACAGAGTCTCATCCTCTGTGAAGACAAAACTCATCCTCTGTGAAGACAAAAAAAAAAAAGAATCTCTTTTCCAAAGTATCATATCTTAGATCCAAATTCTGAAGTCAAGGTATTGTCAGAATATCTATGTTGGATTAGTTCAGCAACATTTATAAGCAAATATCTTTTAGTAGCTGTTGCTCCTTCCTCAGCATTCAAACAATTTAAAGAAAGCATAATAGCATACAGCATCAAGATTATCTGTGTATTTTTGATCTTTGTGCAGCTTTGTTTTAACCTTTATTTCTTTTACTTTTACTTTTATTTTCTGAGACAGGTTCTCTGTATATCTTTGACCTAGAATAACTCTGTAGACCAGGCTGTCCTTGAACTCACAGAGATCCTTCTGCCTCCCCAGTGCTGGGATCACCTTGAAGTCACAGAGGTCAATCCACCTCTGCCCCTTGAAGTCACAGAGGTCAATCTACCTTTGCCTCTCCAAGTGTTGGGTTTAAAGGTGTGTACTACCACACCCAATTACTTCCTTTTTTCTTTTTTACTCTTAAGAACTTTAACCTTTAGCTTGCAATATATTTTCAACACATTGTAAACCATTATGACATTTTCTTCTACTTTGAATCTTTCTTTTACTATATATCTCTCTTTTTCTGACTACATAAGTCTTTAATTTATGAAACAATATTGGTAGGACTAAAGCTGTGACATTGTCGGTTAGATCCAGCCCATGCCTTAGCTTTCCTGCCTCATGGCAGAGGTACCGGCTGTAGCCATGTTTATCACCACAACTCTGTGGCGGTTCAAGGTCCCTGCCAGCAAGCAAGCTGCAACAGTGTTAAACAACAATCAAAAGCTCCATAGTCAGGACCGCCTGCTTGAAAGAGTCAGAGTTTGCCCTGGCAGGACGGCCCAGAAAGCTGGCATTTTAAAACAGCACAACTTTTATCCTGCTATGGCTGAAAACCGAAAGCATGCATTCAGCTTTTCTTCAACACCATTTAAGTGTTTCGTGGCAGGACCTCTTAAAAGAGCTGCACGGTTTTGCAGCTAAAGCTGAGTCAGGAAGCCTCTCTTAGATGAGAGTGCTTTCTTACCTCTAGCAAGCAGAGCCAAACCCGGGAAATTGTTGCTACTAAGAAAACATGCTCTACTCTATTCTTTCCCAAGCTTTCTCAGGCTTTCTGTGGATTCAGTTATCCACGTTGGCGCCATTCTGTAGTATGGAGCTGTGGGCCGGCTTCCCACCACCTGTCTCCCAGCCACCAGCTAGCTTATGCCCGAAATAACAACACACAAGCTGTATTCATTTAAACACTGCCTTGCCCATTAGTTTCAGCCTCTTACTCACATCTTGACTAACCCATATCGAATAATCTGTGTAACACCACAAAGTGGTGTCTTACCAGGAAAGATTCAGCATGTCTGACCTGGTCGCTGGCTTCATGGCATCTCTCTCCCTGAGGAGAGGCATGGCAGTCTGCCCCGAGAGGCTAGGCATGGTGATTTATCTCACTTAGGAGAGGCCGTGGCATCTGGCTGAGCCATCTACCTCACTTCCTTCTTCCTGTTCTGTCTACTCCACCCACCTAAGGGCTGGCCAAGGCAGTTTCTTTATTAAAACAGAAGAGCCTCCCACATCAGATAGTCACAGGTTTGTGCTGTTCCTGTCTTGGTCAGAGAAGCTTTTTCTTGCACTGAGTGATTGATGCAAAGATACATTACTGTACGTAGTGCTGTGTTCAGCTATAGGTGGGACATCTGTATCTATCCTGTCTCCCCAGACTCAGGAAACATCACAGAAAAGGACGCAAAAAGATAAGATGGAGAATGGTGTTGGGGACTTTGCTGTGAAATCATGTTCTCTGAGCATGATGTGGCTGTTACACACATAGACTTAGAGCAGCTGTGGCTAACTAAACAAGACCTACACATGATCAAACCTATTGGGAGGAATTTGTTTCTAGGAATCTTGCCCCTAAAGGGCTTATTGCACTCTTATCTCTTTTTCTTTCTCTATATCTTTTCTGGCCATGAGGTGAGGGCTACTTCAGTATGCTCCCACCATAGTGTTACCCAAATTTCATGAGGATGCAAAGTACAGGGCATTCATAGAGAGTTGGTGACTTTGTGGGAGCTAATAGTCCGTAGATAGGAGACACCAATATAGAAACACTATTTGGGGCTTAATATTGAAAGCCTCCAATGCCAGCTCAGGCTGAAGACTATGAATGTTGGATGATGGACAATTTTGGTGGTTGTTAGAGCTGAAAAAGAATCGGGAGCTAGTGTATGAGATACTGGACACACAGAGAGTAACCACAAGTTTAGGTCTCTATATCATATCAATTACAACGAGGACTTCAACTGTAGGAATGGTCCTAGGAGGTCAGTATGTGGAATGGACCACAAAGGAATAAAGAACTTATCATGATGCCTAGTGGGTAAACATAGTTTTTATAGAAAGCGAAACCAGATTGTGACATAACATTATCATTTTGGAGACACCAATGAAGGAACACACATGGAAATTTTAGACACCATTTCTAACATTTGGCTGTGGACCATTAACTTCCCATCTGATTAGAAGGAGAAGAACGCTTTTGGATGTCTTATTAGTGAGGCAAAGACAATGTAGAAATAAGACTAACTTCCCCCTCTTCAGAGAAGACATTGTTCTTGGTGTTTTCATCCTTTCAGAAAATTAATACTGAGTCCATCTCAAAGCTAATGAAATAGGTGCAAAGATGTAGTGATTTGGGAACAAGGAGATAACCCAGTTGATAAATTGATTGCCATTAAAACATAGGACTTGAGTGTGAAATCCAGAACATATGTAAAAAAGGTGGGTGCTAGGGTACATATTTGTAATCCTAGTGATAATGCTAGGGAGGTGAAGGAAGATCCCTGGAACTTTCTCTCAATAGACTCTAGATCAGTAAGAAAGTCACACACACACACACACACACACACACACAAACAGTTGAAATATGGCCAACATGTGCAGATGTCTATGAACACACTTGCATGTACACACACCTGCATGCACAGAAACATGTACACATATACACACAGGAAGTACTGATTTATCCAAAGTCAAAGGTCTGCTCTACTAGTCTGAAATCACTAGTCTTTAAAATCATCATTCACACACACTTATTACTAATCTGTTTTATAGAATGTAATATTCAATCTCCAGGAAAAATCTGTAGAGAACTCATCCATTGTGATGATATCTTTTATATTTTATAGCTCTATTTATGTTTTATAACTCTTATATTTAAAATAATGCCATATAATGTATATAAATATGTGTATAGAAAGCCTAGAAACATATATACTAAATTGCCAAAGTGTCAATATAGGAAAAATATAGGAAAAAGAATTCAAGACTGGCAATGAAATTAAACACCTTTTATGTCTGATCATTTAATCATTTATATGGAGAATATATTCATGTATTTTTGTGTAATTAAAATTTAATTTTAAACAAATACTTCTGTTTACAAAATCACTTCCAATGCAGACATGAGAATGATACCAGAAATTTGAATTAAGTAAATGATTAAACAGAATGAGTTTATGAACATCATTTAGAAAACTTGTTTTTATTTCCCCTCAAGCACAAGCAGTTGTGCAAACCTTGTGTTTCTGAGTTCATGTTAGATTTGTAGCATGAGGTGGGTACTCCCCAGGAGGCATTTAAGTGCAATTTATTATTCTCATGGCTGGAATTTCTTTAATCGTTTTGCTAATGAATCTAGAGTTTAGCATTTTAAATAGACTGGATTGGGAGGAAGTTCCTGGGATTGTCTTGTCCATTTTCAGTTCTGGGATTCCAGGTCTGCACCTGCACACCCAGCTTTTATGTGGGTCTGAGGTCTTGAATTCAGATTCTTTCACTTCTGTGTTTGGTGCTCTGCCCGTTTCCACAATCATCCTTTGTTTTCACTTAGCTACTTAACTCTCTTTATTTGCAAATCTCATTTTAAACTCATCACTCACTTTAACTTGCCATAAAGTCTTCTGTGTGTCACTACGCTGCACACTAGAACAGGTGTCCCTTCATGTGTCCCCACGGCCCTTACTTCTCACATTGTATTCGTTCCTTTAAGTCTCCCCGTTGACTGGACATCAGAAGCACCAATGAAGTTTTCAATAACACACACAAATGCTAGGCCTTACTAAAGACATATTGCATTTGAATCCTCAGAATGTACTTGGGTATTTTCATATTCAACACTCAGAATATTATGACAATGATACTCTTTAACAAAGTGAACTGCAACTGCGGTGTGTGCCCTGATTACCTGCACCTGCTACTTTTACTGCTCCTGAGAAGTCTTCTTATCCTCCCTTGTAGTTCTGACTTTGTGCACTTGCTAGGGTATTCTCATAAAGACAGACCTCAACTCGAATTTCCTAATTTTTAAGGACTTTTTAATGTTATAAGTGATGTTTTCTGGGTCCTAGAAGTAGACAATGGGATGTCTCAAATGAGCCTTGACCAAGTCAGCATTCACAAATACTCAAGGCAGTCTTTCATTGCAATTTTTTACTGTCCATTTTAGTTCATATTCATCCTATCACCATGCCAACCCATATTCAATAGTAGCATTAGGATCAAGACAAAGATGTAAAACATTTAATTTTATTCTCAGAGTCAGGTTTTAAAGCATCTTATTGGTTCCTACATGTTGCACCATGTAATCAGTATTCAAGGAGATGCTTTTGTACTTGGATACTCCCAAGAACTTGGTGACCAAGTTACTTATCAAAATCATGTGCTTTTGCTCAAACACCCATGAATAGCCAAGAAGCAGAACATTGTAATGTCAAAAGTAGCCAGAGTCTGGTTTTAAGTTCCTTGACTGGTTCTACCATTTGGATGAGTTATGTGCTTTCCTGTATTGCAGTGTTTCTGTCTGTAAAATGCAGAAAATATAGTGTGAGATCTACTTCATAGAACATTAGCAATATTCAGTAAGTTAATACACATAAACTGCTGAGGAGATTTTCAAGCACGTTGCTTTAGGAGAATTACTAGTTTATTCTCAAAGATTAGGCATTCAACCAAGTTATGCAGATGATAAGATGAAGAACCTACTAAGTACTGCAAAAACAGTCACTTATAAACTGGAGAGCATGGAGTGATTGTGTATACTCTGTGCAATTAAAGGGATGCGGCTTTCTTATGAGGTTATCAATGAGAGAGACCCCTTTTTTTCACCATAGGTCCTGAGATTTTGGATTTGTAACTTTGAACTTTTCCTTAAAGAATTTACCTTAAAACTAGCTTTATAAAAACAATATATTATAAATGAATATAAAATCACTGTTAATGAATCACAAAGCCAAACAGAAGAAGAATCCAGGCCAAATTAATGAAATAAGGTTTTAAATGTCCACTGGCTGCCAATGTTTGCCTTTTAATTTAGGGGCTCAGAATAATTTACCATAATCTCATTTTAATTTTTTTGATGGGGAGGATCTTTCAACAACTTCCTAAAATTCTCACATTGCCCTGTCTATAGACATGCTAATTTTTATTTTATCTCATAATAACTTTAATCTTAAAATATAAGGAAGAATTAATTAACTATTCTGATGGGGGAAGAAAACTTAATAGCAGTTTTATGAGTGTAACCTTAGCAGGATTTCTAATGACCCCCCAAAGATGATGAAGTCACTTATTCTTTCTTTAGAGTCTTTCACATCCTGCGAATAGCTATAATTCCTGATTGCAAGTGATTAATTACCTCCTGGAAGCCCCATTTCTAACTTATCTTTTTAGCCTAAAACCAACTGCAGCCTGGAAAATTCAGTGTGAGCTCTAAATGTGAAAAGATGGTATCCTGGCCTTTTCTTCTTTATATAGTGGTGAGAAGACAGATTTTTACAAATGTCCACCTAGAACTTTTATACTATCATCAAGAATAGGAAGTGGGTTGCACGGAGCTGGCCTTCAGGGTTGCTTTTAGTCACTGTGAAGTGCCCTCAGGCATTCAGTAAAGAACTTAGGAAGGCCCCATCTTGGCTAGCTTTATGTCACCTTGGGACAAGCTACAGTCATTTGTCAAGGGGGGCTTTCATTTGACAGAACATGTGCATGAGATTTGCCTGTGGGTAAATCTGTAGTGCATTTTCTTAATTAGTGTTTTACATATGAAGGTCCAGTGTGATGGTTTGAGTGAGAGTGACCCCATAGGTTCATATATTTGTATACTTGGTCTCCTGTAGGAGGAGGGCCTGCTTGTTCATCCCAGCTGCCCGGCTAGCTTAGCCCCAAAATAACCACACAGAAACTGAATTAATAAAATCACTGCTTGGCTCATTAGCTCTAGTTTCTTATCAGCTAACTCTTATATTAATTTAACCCATTTCTATTTATCTGTGTAACACCACGTGGCAGTGGCTTATGGGGTAAAATTCCCAGCATCTGTCTCTGGCAGATCTATGGTGTCTCTATGACTCTGCTTTCTTCCACCCAAAATTCAGTTCTGTCTTCTCCGCCTACCTAAGTTCTGCCCCATCAACAGGCCAAGACAGTTTCTTTATTAATTAATGAAAGCAACACTTAGACAGAAGGAATCCTACACCAGTTACCAATTGGTGGAAATGTTTGGGAGATTTGGGAAGTGTGGGTTATTGGAGGAGGTGTGTTAATGAGAGTGGGCCTTGAGGTTTCAGAAGAGTACTGTGCTTACTGCTTTGTCTCTGCCCTGTGGTTGTGGATCAAGATGTGAGCTCTGAGCTGTTCCTTTGTTCTTCCATCATGAACTCTATTCTTCTGAAACTGTAAGCCACGTTAAATGTTTTCTTTTATAATTTTCTTGGTGTTTTGTCACAGCGATATAAAAGTAATTAAGATAATCAACCATTGTGGGTGATACCAACCCTGGGTGGATGGCCCTTCAGTGTATAAGAAAGAAGGCTGGTCTAGTTATGAGAAGCAAACCAGTAAGGAGCACCCCTCCAAGGCCCCTCTACCAGCTCCTATATCTAGGTTCCTGCCTTGAGTTTCAGCCTTGACTTTTCTCGGTGGACTGTGATGTGAAAGTATAAGTAAAAGAAACACTTTCCTCTCAACGTCGCTTTTGTCAAGGTATTTTAGCACAGCAATAAAAGCCTAATTAACACAGGTCTTTCTCCATAAGTAGGAAAATTAGCCTTACAGTGAATTGATACTCTTGAACTACCAGACATATCACAAAATCAAGATTGAAAGGATCAAGTAATTGCTATGCAAAATAGAATGAAGCCCAATATTCAATTCAGGAAGATAATAAAATTCAGACACAAAAAATATGCAGCACCCACTACATTTTGAGCAAAACCAATCTAGAGGGAAGAGATAAGAGATAGAGAAATCTGTCCTGTAACTGACCATATATATTATAGGCATGACAGAGTTATCAGATAAGGGATTTAAAACAGTTACAATTATATTCAAGGATTGTGGTAGCTAGTTTTATGTCCACTTGACACAGCTAGAGTTATCTGAAAAAAGTGAACCTCAATTGAGAAAATACCTTCATAAGATCTAGCTGTAAGGCATTGTCTTAATTAGCAATTGATGGGGGAAGGCCCAGTCCATTGTGGGTGGTGCTATCCTTGAGCTGGTGATCCTGGGTTCTGGACAAATCCTCATCTCACTGCCAGGAGCCTTACAAAGGTACCAATACACACAACTGACACATACATGTAGAGGACTAAGTTGATCACATTGCAGGCTCCTGTACTGTTGGTGTGGAGTCCATGTGCTCCCATGAGCTCAGGTCAGCTGTCTCTGTGGGTTCCCTCATCCTGACTCCTGGAGTATAATATAGCATAGCCAACCTATAATCTACAGCCCCAGAGAGGCTAGTTAACATGGAGGGCCCAAAGAGGGATGCATAGACTTCCCTGAAATGGGGAAATAGAAGAGATCTCCTGGGTAAAGTGGGAGTGAGGTTCAGGGATGTAAGCATGAGAATTTGAGAGTTGGGCACACTGGGTAAGGGAAATGGGTTTGGGGAATGACTAAGGGGGGTAATGAAAAGGGGACATTTAGGTGTTAGGGAGAAATCTGGTACCAGGAAAACTCCTAGGAATCTACAAGGATGACCCCAGTTAAGACTCCTAGTGATAGTGGAGAGGGTACCTGAACCATCTACTATAATCAGATTGGCGACTACCCTCATTGTCATCATAGATCCTTCATCCAGTAATTGACAGAAGGAGAAGCAGAGATTCCCTAGCCAAGAACTGGGCTGAGCCCTTGGAATCTTGCTGAAGAAAGGGAGGAGATTTTGTATGGGCTAGAGCAAAAAACTCTTAACCCTATTGAGGTTAGAAACTTTGAAAGGTGATGAGAAAAAAGCATAGAACATGCTTACACATATCAAAAGACCAGATGTAGGACTGACCTGAATAAAACCATTTCAGTATCTATCATGATCAAACTATGATGATCACAGAAATGATGAAGAGAAAATATTGAAAGTAGCCAGATAAAAATCACAAGTAATATATAGTGACAAAATGTTTCTATCTACCCAGGAGAAAAAACAAATTATAAAACAATAAAATAACAAAGAGAAAACAATTTTATATCAATTACTTTTTTTTTTTTTTTTTTTTTGGTTTTTCGAGACAGGGTTTCTCTGCAGCTTTAGAGCCTGTCCTGGAGCTAGCTCTTGTAGACCAGGCTGGTCTCGAACTCACAGAGATCCGCCTGCCTCTGCCTCCCAAGTGCTGGGATTAAAGGCGTGCGCCACCACCGCCCGGCTTCAATTACTTTTTGATGTGGAACAATTTTATTTGTCAATTATTTCATACATGTGTATGATGAATTTTAGACTGAAGGTAAATGGCACCAGCTCGGGGAACTGTGGGAGAGTGGTGTGTTAGAGCATTTGTTCAGCATACATGAGGCATCACTAGATAACAGAAAAAAGCAACATAAAAAGCTAATCAAAGTGAGGATCTATATAAAAATAGTAATAGCAAGCACTGTGAACTGGATATGTTAATATTTTTTTCTGGCTGGGGAGATATCTCAGTGGGTTGAAAGCTTGCTGTTCAAGCATGATGACCTGAGTTCAGATCCCCACCACTCATGCAAAAGCTGAGTGTGGTGGTATGTTCCTAGAAAGCCAGAACTAGGGGTTGGAGGTACAGACAGTCAGATCCTGGGAGGCCTCCTAGCTAAACAGACTAGACAGTTGATGAGTTCAGTGTAAGCCCTTGTATGCATGTGTTTGTGTGCTTGTATACTCACTCATACATATCAAAATCAGCCTCTGATCTCAATATATATCCACATGGGTGAGAGCACCTTTACACATGGCTTAACTGTTAAAAGTTCCTCTTATCTTTAAATTTATTGGAGTGATACTTGGGTAAGAAAGAGCAATAATAAAAGATGAATTCATATATGTTTATAATATCTACTGAAAATGAATGCTTTTGCAAAGAAATACAGAGATTCAGAACACTTTGTAAGTTATTGTAACAGAAGTTGGAAAGTAATATATTGGAGACATATATTTTAACTTTTTGAAAAACCATTAAAACAAAACAAACAAGTTATACCTAATAGAACACCCAGAGGGCAAAGTCGATTGCAAAAATATCGCTTAAGTGATAAGAAGAAAAACAGGAAGGGAGAGGGAGTGATAGGAGAGAGAATCACGTGCAGAATATGTATTAATTTTGAACTTATGTGAAACATTTATTAAGAAAGATCACATCATCAACCAAGAAAACATTTATGGAAGTGTAAAGTCATCAACATGACTTGGAGTATGCTATTTAACCATAAGTGAGTGAACATGAAATTAGCATAAGAAAGATATATGGAAAATCTTCATATGTTTATAGGTGGAACACATGCTACCAAGGAGCTCACATGTAAAGATGTGATTATAAGGAAAACAGAAAGCCGGAGGGCAGCAAAGAATTTGTGTAGCCCCTATGAGTCCTGTGGGGAAGAAGTTGAGCTGCAAATGTTTAGTTGATGTGAAGAATGTTAAATAATCAGTGATCCATTCTTTCTTCCAACAAACAAAATCCAAGTAAGCACAAAACTGTAAGGAAGCAATACATAGTAGATAAGTAGCAAATGATAATGTAAAATAAACAAGAGTCAATAAATGATAAAAATCTGAGTAAACATTACACTAGTCAAAAAGTAAAATTTTAGGAGGGCGATAAAGACACTGATTTCTGAGCCAAATCAGCATGTGATTAGCCTTTCAGTTTCCGTGTTCAAACAGTTACAAATTAGCAAGGGCTTTTCCATGTGGCATTTTCCCATATCACTCATAGTGTGAGGTTCATACATGTGTCAAATATTGGCATTTCTCCTTATATTAGTTCTGTATAAATACATTTTACTTATTTTCAGATAAGTGTCCTGTTTGCTTTCTGCTTACTGTTTTGCAGCAATCTTCCTATTTTCCCCAGTGTTTGTTGTTATAAGAATTAAAACCACGAATTCTAGGCTCTATGTCCTTTATTTATAGCTAGAATCCACTTATGAGTGAGTACATACCATATTCCTCTTTTTGGGTCCGGGTTACCTCACTCAGGATGGTGTTTTCCTTGGCCATTCTTACAGGTGTAAGATGGAACCCCAGAGTTGTTTTGATTTGCATTTCTCTGATGACTAAGGTTGTTGAATATTTCCTTAAGCCATAAATAGCATAAAATATCTCAGAGTAACTCTAATCAAACAAGTGGAAGACTTGTATGACAAGAACTTTAAATCTTTGAAGAAAGAAATTGGAAAGATCTCCAATGCTCTTGGTAGGTAGAATTAACATGTTAAAAATGGCAATCTTGACACTGCCTCTCTCTTCCTGTCTCTTCCCAGCTTGCACCCAGAACCTCCCCCCACTTCATCCTCCCATCTTTGAGGCCACAAAATCCCACAGCTCAGCCTGTTTGGGTGCCAGGACCTGGAATTGAGTGCACCCAGGCCAGTGGGAGGTCCCCTGTTTCAATAGCCTGCCTGCAGCAAGGTAGGCCCTTTGTCAGCGAGCTGCTTGGCCAGCAAGGAGACCTGACTGTCTACCAGAAGATCCATCATTCATTGGGGTTAGTGAATTGAATTCATGTGGGTGAATTGAACTTCTAAAAGAAGACCCAAAGGGGATTATTCAGAGGAACAAATGGGCAGGCGCCAATGCAAGAATTCCTCCAACAATTTGAAAAACAACATGAAAGCACCAGAACCCAGCGAACCTACAAAAGGAGGACTTGAACACACTAATCAAGAAGAAGTAGAAAATATTGACTTTATGAAAGTAATAGAGTCCCTTAAACAGGAGGTGAAAAAACTCCCTTAAAGAAATTGACGAGAAGAATAACAAAAAGTTTGAAGAATTGAGTAAATCCGTAAACGATATCCTAGGAAACCAAGAAAAAACAATCAAACAGATAATGGAAACAGTGCAAGACTTGAAAACTGAAATGGAGGCAAGGAAGAAAACACAAACTGAGGGGCACCTGGATATGGAAAATCTATGTAAATGAACAGAGACTATAGAAACAAGCATAACCAACAGAATACAAGAGATAGAAGAAAGAATCTCAGATTCTGAAGATACCATAGAGAAAATAAACGCACTGATCAAAGAAAACAGCAAATCCAACAAATTCTCATCACAAAACATTCAGGAAGTCTGGGACACAATAAAAAGACCAAACCTAAGAATAATAGGCATAGAAGAAGGAGAAGAATTACAGCTCAATGGTCCAGAAAATATATTTAATAAAATTATAGAAAAAACTTCCCAAACCTAAAGAAAGATATTCCTATTAAGGTTCAAGAAGCTTACAGAACACCAAATAGACTGGATCAAAAAAAAATCATCCCCTCGCTATATTATAATCAAAACACAAAACATTCAGAATAAAGAAAGAATATTAAGAGCTGCAAAGGAAAAAGGTCAAGTAACTTATAAAGGTAAACCTATCAGACTAACACCTGACTTCTCTATGGAAACCATGAAAGCCAGAAGGTCCTGGATAGATGTTTTGCAGAAACTAAGAGACCATGGATACAAGCCCAGATTACTATACCCAGCCAAGCTTTCATTCACTATAAATGCAGAAAACAAAATATTCCAAGATAAAAACAAATTTAAACAATACGTAGCCACAAATCCAGCCTTACAGAAAATAATAGAAGAAAATTCACAAACAAAGGAGTCCAGCATTGCCCAAAATAACTCAGACATCTAGCGACCCTTCACCAGCACATCTCAAAGAAAGGAAATACAATCTCTACTACCAAATAAAAAATGACAACCGGAGTTAACAACCACTGGTCATTAATATCACTTAATATCAATGGACTCAACTCACCTATAAAAAGGCACAGGCTAAGAGATTGGATACGAAAACAGGATCCAACATTCTGCTGTTTACAAGAAACACACCTCAACCACAAAGACAGACATCTACTCAGAGTAAAGTGTTGGGAAAAGGTTTATCAAGCAAATGGACCTGAGAAACAAGCCGGTGTGCCCATACTAATTTCTAACAAAGTTGACTTCAAACTAAAATCAATCAGAAGAGATGGAAAGGGACACTTTATACTCATTACAGGAAAAATCCATCAGAATGAAGTCTCAATCTTGAATATCTATGCCCCTAATACAAAAGCACCCACTTATGTAAAAGAAACATTACTAGAACTCAAGGCAGCAATCAAACCAAACACACTGATAGTGGGAGACTTCAACACTCCTCTCTCATCAATGGACAGGTCAATCTGGCAGAAACCTAGCAGAGAATTAAAAGACTTAATGGAGGTAATGAACCAATGGATGTAACAGACATCTATAGAACATTCCACCCAAATAGGAAAGAATATACCTTCTTCTCTGCGGCTCATGGAACCTTTTTGAAAATTGACCACATACTCGGTAACAAAGCAAACTTCCACAGTTACAAAAACATATTAGTAACCACCTGCATCTTATCAGATCACCATGGATTAAAATTAGAATTCAACACAATACTACCCCCAGAAAGCCTACAAACTCATGGAAACTGAACAGTTAACTACTGAACCATACCTGGGTCAAGGAAGAAATAAAGAAAGAAATTAAAGTCTTCCTTGAATTTAATAAAAATAAAGACACAACATACTCAAACCTATGGGACACTATGAAAGCAGTGCTAAGAGGAAAATTCATAGCACTAAGTGCCCACTTAAAAAAAGACGGAGAAAGCACACATTGGAGACTTAACAGCACACCTGAAAGCTCTAGAAAAGAAAGAAGCAGACTCACCTAGGAGAAGTAGAAGACTGGAAATTGTCAAACTGAGGGCAGAAATCAACAAAATAGAAACACAGAAAACAATCCAAAGAATCACTGAAACAAAAAGCTGGTTCTTGGAGAAAATCAACAAGATTGACAAACCCTTAGCCAAACTAATCAAACGGCAGAGAGAGAACAAACAAATTAATAAGATCAGAAATGAAAAGGGGGACATAACCACAGACACAGAGGAAATTCAGAGAATCACTAGATCTTACTACATCAGCCTGTATGCCACAAAATTGGAAAATGTAAAAGAAATGGACACTTTTTTAGATAAGTACCATATACCAAAGTTAAACCAGGACCAGGTGAACATTCTAAATAGTCCTGTTAGTCGCAAAGAATTAGAAACTGTTATCAAAAACCTCCCTACCAAAAAAAGCCCAAGACCAGATGGTTTCAATGCAGAATTCTACCAGAACTTCCAAGAAGACCTAATACCTATACTCCTTAATGTATTTCATAATACAGAAACAGAAGAGCCATTGCCAAATTCCTTTTATGAGGCTACAATTACCCTGATACCTAAAGACTCAATCTAGAAAGAGAATTACAGGCCAATCTCACTCATGAACATCGATGCAAAAATTCTCAATAAAATACTGGCAAACAGAATACAAGAACACATTAGAAAAATTATCCACTATGATCAAGTAGGCTTCATCCCAGAGATGCAGGGCTGGTTCATCATACGAATATCTATCAATGTAATCCATCATATAAATAAACTGAAGGATAAAAACCATATGATCATCATCTTATTAGATGCTGAAAAAGCATTTGACAATATTCAACACCCCTTTATGATAAAGGTCTTGGAAAGATTAAGGATACAAGGGTCATTCCTAAATATAATAAAGGCTATTTACAACAAGCCGACAGCTAACATCAAATTAAATGGAGATAAACTCAAGGCCATCCCACTGAATTCAGGAACACGACAAGGCTGTCCACTCTCTCCTTATCTCTTCAATAAAGTGCTTGAAGTTCTAGCAATAGCAATAAGACAACACAAGGGGATCAAGGGGATTCGATTGGAAAGGAAGAAGTTAAACTTTCGTTATTTGCAGATGATATGATAATGTACATAAGCGACCTGAAAAACTCCACCAAAGAACTCATACAGCTGATAAACTCCTTTAGTATCGTGGCCGGATACAAGATCAACTCCAAAAAAATCAGTCGCCCTCCTATATACAAAGGATAAGGAAGCAGAGAAAGAAATCAGAGAAGTATCACCTTTCACAATAGCCACAAATAGCATAAGATATCTGGGAGTATCGCTAACCAAGGAAGTGAAGGATTTATTTGACAAGAACTTTAAGTCTTTGAAGAAAGAAATTGAAGAGGATACCAGAAAATGGAAGGATCTCCCCTGCTCGTGGATTGGGAGGATCAACATAGTAAAAATGGCAATTCTACCAAAAGCAATCTATAGATTCAATGCAATCCCAATCAAGGTCCCATTAAAATTCTTCACAGAGATTGAGAGGACAATAATCAACTTTATATGGAAGAACAAGAAACCCAGGATAGCCAAAACAATCTTATACAATAAAGGAACTTCTGGAGGCATTACCATCCCTGACTTCAAACTCTATTACAGAGCTACAATATTGAAAACAGCTTGGTACTGGCATAAAAACAGAGAAGTCGACCAATGGAATCAAATAGAAGACCCGGATCTTAACCCACAAACCTATAAACACCTGATTTTCAATTAAGGAGCTAAAAGTACACAATGGAAGAAAGAAAGCATCTTTAACAAATGGTGCTGGCATAACTGGATGTCAACCTGTAGAAGAATGAAAGTAGATCCATATCTATCACCATGCACAAAACTCAAGTCCAAATGGATTAAAGATCTCAATATCAATCTGAACACACTGAACCTGTTAGAGGAGAAAGTGGGAAGTGCTCTACAACATTTGGGCACAGGAGACCGCTTCCTATGTGTAGCCCCAGCAGCACAGACATTAAGGGCAACATTGAATAAATGGGACCTCCTGAAGCTGAGCAGCTTCTGTAAAGCAAAGGACACTGTCACTAAGACAAAAAGGCACCCTACTGACTGGGAAAAGATCTTCACCAACCCCACAACAGACAAAGGTCTGACCTCCAAAATATATAAGGAACTCAAGAGACTAGACTTTAAAATGCTAATTAACCCAATTAAAAAATGGGGCACTGAACTGAACAGAGAATTCTCAACAGAAGAAATTCGAATGGCCAAAACACACTTAAGGACATGCTCAACCTCCTTAGCAATCAGGGAAATGCAAATCAAAACAACATTGAGATACCATCTTACACCTGTCAGATTGGCTAAAATTAAAAACACCAATGATAGCCTTTGCTGGAGAGGTTGTGGAGCAAGGGGTACACTAATCCATTGCTGGTGGGAATGCAAACTTGTGCAACCACTTTGGAAAGCAGTGTGGAGGTTTCTCAGGAAATTCGGGATCAACCTACCCCAGGACCCAGCAATCCCACTCTTGGGAATTTACCTAAGAGATGCCCTATCATATTACAAAAACATTTGTTCAACTATGTTTATAGCAGCATTATTTGTAATAGCCAGAACCTGGAAACAACCTAAATGCCCTTCAGTGGAAGAATAGATAAAGAAAGTATGGAATATATACATATTAGAGTACTACTCGGCGGTAAAAAACAATGACATCTTGAATTTTGCATGCAAATGGATGGCAATAGAAAACACCATCCTGAGTGAGGTAACCCAGGCCCAAAAAGATGAACATGGGATGTACTTACTCATAATTGGTTTCTAGCCATAAATAAAGGACATCGAGCCTATAATTCATGATCTAGAGAAGCTAAATAAAAAGGTGAATCCAAAGAAAAACATATAGTTATCCTCCTGGATATTGGAAGTAGACAAGATTGCCGGACAAAAAATGGGAACTTGGGGGTTGGGAGGTGGGGGGTTGGGGGAATGGGGAGAGAAAAGTGTGAAGTTGATGGAGGAGTGTCTATGTGTTACTTTTCTTAATAAAAAACTGCCTTGGCCATTTAAGAGAACAGAAAATTAGGTAGGCGGAGTAGACAGAACAGAATGCTGGGTAGCAGGCAGTGGGGAGACACTTCAGGCAGTCGCCATATGCAGTTGCCATGCTTCTTCTCTCTGAGATGGACGCAGGTTAAGATATCTCCTGGTACGCCACCCCTCGTGGTGCTATATAAATTACTAAATATGGGTTAAAGCAAGATATGAGAATCAACCAATAAGAAGCTACAGATAACGGGCCAGGGGCCAGGCAGTATTTAAAAGAATACAGCTTCTGTGTAATTATTTTGGGTAAAGCTAGCAGGGTGGCGGGACACAGCCCTGCCATTCCTTCTACATGAAGTGGAGGATGGGGAGAGCTTGGGGGAATAGGATGGTTGGGATATAGGAAGGGTGGATTTGGGAACAAGGAATTATATATCTTAATTAAGGGAGCCATTCTAGGGTTGGCAGGGACTTGACTCTAGAGGGGTTCCCAGGTATCCAGGAAGATGCCCCCAGCTAGTTCCTTGGGCAGCTGAGGAGAGGGTGCCAGAAATGTCCAGATCCTATTGCCATACTCATGAATATCTTGCATATCACCATAGAACCTTCACCTGGCGTTGGATGGAGAAAATGACAGAGCCCCACATAGGAGCACTGGACTGAGCTTCCAAGGTCCTGATGAGGAGCAAAAGGAGGGAGATCATGAGCAAGGAAGTCAGGACTGTGAGGGGTGCGTTCACCCATTGAGACGGTGGGACAGAACTAATGGGAGACCACCAAGTCCAGTTGGAATGGGACTGATGCAACAGGGGACCAAACCAGACTCTCTGAATGTGGCTGATGGTGGAGGAGGACTGAGAAACCAAGGACAATGGCGATGGGCTTGGACTCTACAGCATGGACAGGCTCACTGTGAGCCTTGTCAGTTTGGTTGTTGACCTTCCTGGACTTAGGGGGAGTTGGGAGGACCTTGGACTTAACATAGTGAAGGGAACCCTGATGGCTCTTTGGCCTGGAGAGGTAGGGAGTGGGGGTATGGGTGGAAGGGAGGGGAGGGAAGGGGAAGGAGGAGGGGAGGAGATGGAAATTTTTAATAAAAAATATGTCATTTCACAAAAATGGCAATCTTACCAAAAGCAATCTACAGATTCAATGCACTGCCCATCAACACCCCAGAAAAATTCTTCGCTGACTTTGAAAGAATGGCCCTCAACTTCATATGGAAAAGCCAAAATCTCAGGATAGCCAAAACAATCCTGTATAATAAACAAACTTCTGGAGGCATCACAATCCCTGACTTCAAACTCTACTACAGAGCTACAGTACTGAAAACAGCCTGGTATTGACATGAAAATAGACAGGAGGACAAATGGAACCAAATAGAAGACCCGGATATCACTCCACACACCCTTGAACACCTGATTTTTGGCAAAGAAGCAAAAGAAAAATCAAATGGAAAAAAGGAAGCATATTTAACAAATGGTGCTGGCATAACTGGATATCAACATCTAGAAGAATAAAAATAGACCCATTTCTATCACCATGCACAAGACTCAAGTCCAAATGGATCAAAGACCTTAACATAAAGCCAGCCATACTGAACCTTATAGAAGAGAAAGTGGGAAGTACACTTGAATGCATTGGCACAGGAGACCTCTTCCTAAATATAAACCTAGCAGCACAGACACTGAGAGAAACAATTAATAAATAAGACCTCCTGAAACTGAAAAGCTTCTGAAAAGCAAAGGACATGGTCAACAAGGCAAAACAACAGCCTACAGAATGGGAAAAGATCTTCACTAACTCCAATCAGACAGAGGTCTGATCTCCAAAATATACAAAGAACTCCAGAAATTGGTCATTAAAAGAACAAATAATCCAATAAAAAATGGAGTACAGACCTAAACAGAGAACTCTCAACAGAGGACTCTAAAATGGCTTGAATACTATCAATTCTTTTCCAGGCTAAATCTTAACAGTTTCTAATTATTCAAAAATATTCACATATGCTCCAAAGGAGATTCTCTCTCCTGCCCTCCCTTCTTTCCTCTCTTCCTTCTCTGTTTCTCTTAGATTTCCTGTATTCAATATAAGAACAAATGAATTTGATTTAAAAGAATATGAATGTCATTTTTTTCATGGAGTCCATGTTACTTAAAATAAAACACATACAATTTCAAATATAATTTATTTTAAAAATATTTTAATTTGCCAATTTCAATTTGCATGAGATCAGTTCACTAGAAAATTAAATACGTTATTCTTGAATGTAATAATGAACACCATTGTCTGTACCACTCAAGCAGAACTGCAGTTTAATTGTATTTAATACAATTAAATATATTTTTTACTGAAGGTTGACAGCAGAGCCCATTGTTACCCCACTTGGACAAGAGTGCTGGGAGTTCAGTGTCTGAGCTAAGTGAATTGTAGAACGAACCTAAGGTGTTATTTCTCTGAAGCTTTTGCTTTCATTTGTGCAATGCAAGTTGTTTTCTCCTTTCATTTTAGTTCATTTCTTCTGAAATCTCAAGGCTATCAGAAGCATTGTAACTTTTTTTTGGTAACAAAGATCACAATAAGCCTTGATTCTCCCCTAGATAGTACTTAGTGTCCATTTTGCAGAGTCAGTTTTGGATTCCTGCCTTCTATATTTACTAATGACCTTCTAATGGATTGAAAACCAAAGAAAGGCAATATAAAATTTTGCCAGAGAAATGTGAGCCTTTGTTATTAGGCTACTGCTTGCCATATCTTACTTCTCATTTCTGACTAGTTATTTAGGTAGGTATGACCCCTATACATTCATGTGTTTGAATGCTTGGTCCATAAGGATTGGCACTATTAGAAGGTATGGCTCTGTTGACGTGGGTGTGTTCTTGTTAAAAGAAATGTGTCACTGTTGGAGAAGGCTTTGAGGTTTCATATGCTCAAGCTACACCCACTGTGGGACTCAGCCTTCACTCTTCTGCTGCCTCTGGATAAAGATGTAGAGCTCTCAGCTCCTTCTCCAGCACCATGTCTACCTATACGCTACCATGTTTTTAGACATGATAATAGACTTAACCTCTAAAACTGTATTCCAGCCCTAATTAAATGTTTTCCTTTATAAGAGTTGCCATGGTCATGGTGTATCTTCATAGCAACAAAACCCTAACTATGACACTGACTCTCATTTTCCTTTGGTAACTGCCTCTTATCTACCCTGTTTAAAGGTGTTTCTTAAATTACTATATTGTCCAGGACCTATCTCCTGTAAACACAGCCTTATGTAGTCCTCAACCTTCATAAATCCTTAGTAACATGATTACTGGATATGATAAGTGATAAGCAGATAGAACTTTGAGGTCACTTTATGTGTGTTATGTGTGTGTGTGTGTGTGTGTGTGTGTGTGTGTTATCTGGTAGGTAGATCAACCCTCTGGTACTAAAGCTGGCCAATTTCATTAATAGCTTCCAGTATTTCCTTATAGCCATAATTTTCTCTGTACTTTAAATTCTTTGTTGTTTTTGCAGACTGATTTTGAGGTTGTCCACATGACTTGTTCTAAATCATGTAGATTAAAATAATTTAATACAAATAGAACTTTAAAAGCTAGTGTTTCTTCCTATTGCCTTTTTTGTAATTGGCCATAGTTCATTATAGACCTCAGCCACGTCATAATGACAGATAGGTTAACCTGCCAGGAGATGGAGAGACCTCATCGATCAGAGGTAAGTCATCTGAGTGAATGTGGTCCTAGATCAGTATCTTCAAACAGTCTTACTAGGGAACTTCAGAAGCCAAAATGTGAGCCCACTAGGATCAGTCAAGAATGGCTTAGAACACAAGGACTATCTAAAGTGACCATTATGAATAATAAATAGTTGCTTTCAGTCTTTAAGTTATTGTGTGATATATCACTTAACATTAGCTGATACTGTTACCATTGCATGCCAGTCAACCAGTGCAACATTTACCTGTCCTTGCTTCAATCTAGTACAAAAAAAGAATATAAGTGATACACCTACCTATGCAGTGACTCTAGTCTTCTCCCACATCTTATGTAGGCCTAGATTATAATGTTTTTTATAGCAATGGTCTATTTTTTCAGCTTTTGCATATTTGAAAAATAGCTTCATTTTGTCATTTTCAAGATATATTTATTGTTATGTTTTTCCTTGAATTATTTTTAAAGATAACATTACTTGCTTTATTTATAGATTTTTAATTAGCATATAATCATCATACAAAATAATGGGTTTCATTATCATGCTTTCAAGAATGTTTATAATGTATTTTTGTCGTATTTCCCCATCTTTCCAAACTCCTGATGGTCCCCTTCATCGTATTGGTCTCCTTTCTAATTTCACACACGTACACACATACACAAACACATGCATGCACACACACACAGAGGTACAAAAATATGCATACACAGAGTCACACATACATTCTGCATATGAGAGGAAACATTGTATTTGTCTTTCTGAGTCTAACTTACTCTACTTAACACAATGATCTCTAGTGTCTATTCAACGTATTATACTGCAAATGATAAAATTAATTCATCATGCCTGAGTAGCTCCACTGCATACTCATACTCCATCTTCCTTAGCCAGTCATCTGTTGATGGTGCCTGAGTTGATTGCTTAACTTGGATATTGTGAATAGTGTGGCCCACAAAATGGGTAGATTTCTATGTATCTATTATGTCCTATCCCCTGGGCTGCTTGTTAAGATTTTCTCTTTATGCCTGGTTTTAAAAGAGTTATTTATGATAAGTTTGGGCTTGATTTTCATTAGATCTATTGTTTGGAGTTTATTGAATTTCTTAGATCTATGGTCGAATCCAAATGTTGAAAAATTTGGGCTATTATTCCTTTAAAATAATTTCTCAAGGTTCTCCTTCCTTTTCTGTTTCGTCTGGCTCCCAGTCACAAGCATTTCAGTATTCTTTTGCCTTCTGCTATGAAGGCAATTCCCCATTCACTCACTGACTTTAGTCTTTTCTCCCATTTGTCTTATGTGAATAGTTTCTCCTGTCATGACTTCAAGGGCACCAATCATTCTCTACTCTGTCTAAATGCTCTTAATCTATCAAGTGTTCATATGTAATTTTAGATATTGCATTTCTCATCTCTAGCAGATTGATTTTTAATGTATGTCATTTCTGTTCTTGGGATGCTAAAACTTTGCTCAACATTCATTAACATCTAGGTCTGGTTGGAATAGTCACTTGGTTGTCACTGTTTACAAATTCACCAGCTATGTCTCTTCAAGACTACTTGTTTTCTTCCCTATGCTCCACAGTTCTTTACTTTGCTTTTTGCCTGATAATTATTGATTTGATGCACTTAGTAACCAATATATTATTAGTCTTTCATTTCTGCCTGGTGGGAATGCAAGCTATCCTTGACTCTGTGAGCTTTGAAGACCATTCAACTTGATTCTATTGGTTGGTTTCTTCTCAGATTTTGCAAAGACTTGGGAGGAACTTTCTACAGTTCTCTATATCTCTTCCTTTTTTTTTTTTACCATGCTTTCTTTTCTTGTTATTGGCCACCTCTTTTCTTTTTTTTTTAAATATTTATTTATTTATTATGTATACAATATTCTGTCTGTGTGTATGCCTGCAGGCCAGAAGAGGGCACCAGACCTCATTACAGATGGTTGTGAGCCACCATGTGGTTGCTGGGAGTTGAACTCAAGACCTTTAGAAGAGCAGGCCTCTGAGCCATCTCTCCAGCCCCACCTCTTTTCTTTAAACATGTTCTGTCTACTCTGTAAGGGTAATTTGCCATTCTTTATAACTGTCAAATGGTAAGCTGGGCCACATATAAATAGCTTACATTGATTATTGAACAATTTAAGGTAGGAAGAGAAAAAATGTTTCCCATTCTTCATTTGTTTATTCATAGAGGAAAGAAGATGTTTGTGTCAGTTTGATTTGGGGGGATATCTAATAGAATATAATAAAAATTTACTCTGAGTTCTGCTCCTGAAACCTTTATGTTAAGTATAAAGAGGACCAAGGCATCAGACAGAAGTATTTGTGTCTGATACTTTTCCTCAGCTCTTATTGATTTAGCTAGTACCATATTTTTCTTCTTTCCCCTCCATTGTAGGTAATTGAATTAAATTGTTGGTCTGAAGAAACTTCATTCTCCCTCCTATTTGAGATATAGGTTGAAGACATTTTGGAAGTCTGTGGGAGTTTTTAATAAACACCTGGGAAAAGGGAACAATTGCAATCGTGAAAGTAGCTCTCCAAGATGAAGTCAGTAAGATTTTTCTCAAACTGCAGCACCACATCATCCATGGTGGATACAGAGTGATAGTGCCTTTGATCTGGGAGAGAGTGAGGTTGGTAGACAGAATTAAGGAACTTCACTTCATATCAAATGCTGTGGAATACCATCTGTTTTCTTTATCAGTATCAAATACATGTACTGTTTAAATTCCCCACAGTAGAGGATAGCAAGAAATCTTTAAAACCTTTAACATTTTGACCAATTGTTACAATTTTCATTTGCTCCTCATGAACCCTACTGGCTATAATTATCCTAACAGGAACTAAGTCCTTATTAACTGGAATCTTATTGACTAAATGAAATATCCTCAAACCAATCAATAATAGTTTTGTACAATTTAAGTGTATTTTTTCTTATTAAGTATATTTTCCTCCTTCTTTCCTTCCTCCCTCTCTTTCTCTGTCTGTCTGACTTTCTTTTCTTTTCTTTTTTGTTTTGATGATGGAAACATATGTTCCTGAAAGTTTCTGTAGCAAAGGTGTAACAACTGAAGATAAGGTCTCACCAATCCTTCCATGATAAATTGGGAAAAACAAAAGAAAAGTGTGAGAAGATTGTTTCTGAGATTGCATTTTCCATTTTTTACCTAGAGGAAAGATGCCTTTTAGGCTCTACTTTAGATCTCGGTGAATGATCCTGTATTAGGTTTTTAAATGTGTTTTTTTGAAACTGCCCTGAAGGGTTTGGCAAGGGAGTAAGCAATCTGATAGAATTCTCATGCATTCACATGGCAGACTTGGCCTAACTTTAGAAATATGCTGGCTCCCTGAAACCTTTCATAGGACCTAAACAACTTAGGATCTGAGCAATGATGAAAAGAAACAACTGTGCAGATAAAGACTTTGGGCTCCAGGCACTGACTAGCTGCCTTCAGAGCCCCCTTTCAATCTTGCCATCTTTCAGGGCTTTGCTTGGTGTTTGATACAGCTTTTCAGAGACTTAATAGCCTTTCGGTATTCAGTGTAAGAAAAGGAACATGGCCAGGATTGATTGGCTGTGGGTTAGCTGGACTCAAAGCAACTGTGGAACAGTCTGCCTTACTTAGCAGTTTAACCCTTTGTAGTAAAAATACTGTCCCCTCCTAGTGGGAATCAAACTGATATATATTACTAGTTCCATGCTGTTACAAAGAAAGAGGGACTTGGTTGAACTTTTACTGCTCCTTCTGACAATTGTGTCTCTCTCTGTGAACTTCGATATTTGAAAGATGCTGAGAGAATTCAGAGGGACTGGAAATCCTAAGAGTACACATTCAGAAAGTGCAGCTGTCTCAGAGCTTCAGGTCCACCCCTGGCTGAGCTTCAGGCATCTTGATGAAAGCCATACTTAACTATATCGACAGCCTGTTCTTCCCTCCAGCCCTTACAGATTTGACATCTTTGCTTACTAACAGCTCTGTTCCCATCTTAACCAGCCAGAATACCAACTGGTAAATTGGTTTTTCTTTCTCCTATCCTCCTTGGGAAATGAAAATTCCAGTAACCCATGGCACATATTGGCAAATAATGCATTACATGACTGTATCTCTTTTAAATATTAGGATTTGGTGGCTGGTTATACGATGTCCTACTAGACAAATCTATGCAGGTATGCTGAGTAATATTTATTTATTTTTAATAATTCCATGTGGTATCCAAGAAACACAAACCAAAAATAAAATAGGAAACATAAAATAGGAAAGTGCTTAAATTTTATGGTTTCTATATAAGAAAACCATGAACATCTTGTAAAACAGAAAGAAGCTGGAACTTAGGTTTGCAACAAGTTGCAAATCCCCAGGATGGGGAAGAAGATGCTGCACAGAGAAAAGAGATGTGCTTCCTTCTAACAACTGTGCTGATGGAATTCATATTTCATGTAAAATAGGTTCCAGGGTTCGATGAGTACAAGCAATAGAAGAGCAACCAACTTCTTCAGAATGCAAATTAATAACAATAGAGAGTATGGAGAAAACTCATTAAAACTTAAGAACATGATGGAGATTAAAATACAACATTAAAACAGGCTAGTAATTCCATTTGAGAAAGTAACCATTGTGAAGAATAGAAATAAACAGCATGAACATATTTAGGGTCATTGGGTATCCCTGCTCAGAGCCCAGCTCTCTTCTTTTTTCAATTAGCTTTTATGGGTGAGTTATCAAGTAAGTGGTCTCACATATGTGAATACAGTCCCACAAAATTGCAGCAGAATTAGCAATATACATATGACTGCTTTGCTATACCAGAACATTTAATTTTCTTTATTTTCTAAAATGAATAAGGTATTTTAAGAGTTTTTGAAATCACATTTTAAAAACTAATTTAATAATAATAATGTTATTATTTTGTGTGTATATGTTTATTTACATTATTGTGGCATATATCAAGCAATGGTGGTCGGAAAAATTGAGGGAGTCAATTCTTTCTTTGGTACTAAAAGTTATTTAGTTAATTTTGTAATAAAATATAAGATAAAACAAAAACTATCACATTGACATTGGACAAGGCAAACCAACAGAAAGAAAAGAGACTCACTTGTTTACACATTTAGGAGTACCAGAGAAATGTTAAACAGAAAGCTATGTTACATACAGAGAGGACCTGGTGATGGCCTGTGTTATCCCCCTTCTTGCTGCTTCAGCCTCTGGTGGGGGACAATTGTCTATAATCTGTCAATTATGTTTTAAATAAATGCTGATTGGCCAGGCAGGAAGTATAGGTGGTACAACCAGACAAGAAGCAGAGGTGGGTTAATGAGAACAGGAGAATTCTGGGAAAAGGGAAGCTCCCTCTGCAGTCCTGCCCAGACACAGAAGAAAGAAGATGAGATCTGCCCTGCTGAAAAAGGTACCAAGCCATGTGGCTAACATATCCTAGAATAATAAGTTAATATAAGTTATAAGAGTTAATAAGAATGGGGCTGGAGAGATGGCTCAGAGGTTAAGAGCACCGCCTCCTCTTCCAAAGGTCCTGAGTTCAATTCCCAGCAACACACAGGTTCAATCAGCTGTACATTTGGAAAAATAAAACTTTATTAAATCAAAAAAAAGAGTTAATAAGAAGCCTGAGCTAATGGGCCAATCAGTTTATAATTAATGTAGAGCTCTGTGTGATTTCTTTGGGACTTAACAATTGTGGGAACTGGGCAGAACAAGGTCTGGGTGGGACAGAAAACCTCAGACATCAAGCCTCTGTGAGTTCATATGAGATTTGCTCAGCTGATTGAGAGGGCCTTGTTTTCCTAGTATCCTCCATCCCCTGTGGTTCTTACACACTCTCTGCCTTCTCTTCTGTGGGGTTTCCAGAGCTCGGAGTGGAGGGATTTGATGAACATACCCCATTTAGAGCTCTGTGTTCCAAAGTCTCACCTTCTGTTTACTGTCTGGTTGTTGGCCCATGTATTTGTTCCCATTTGCTGCAGAAGGAGACAATACAATCACAACCCATTAAATGTGGAGAGGGCAAGCTCATGCCTATATAGAACCTTTGTCCCTACATTTTAATATCTTTGGTACAGGAAGGTACTCTGTAGGCTACCAAAAGAAATATGTAGACACCAACACAACTAAAAATCTTCGATTTGTCCTACCTGCCAAATATGCTAGTGCCATGGTGGCACAAAGCTTATGGGGGTAACCAATCAGTGCCTGATTTGATTTAAAGCACTCCATGAGATAGAACCTATACCTCAAACTGCTTGGGTGACCAAAAAAACAGAGACCAGATACTCAAGAGACCTACGGTAAAACCAAATACTACTGGTTTAAAAAAAGGTAACAATAAAATGACCCCTAATGAAATTCTGCTGTAGCATCAGAAAACATCTTATTTCTTACAGTGAGACTTAAAGTTCAAACTCAGGTTATTAGGCTTGAGGCAATGACATTTACCCACTGAGCCATTTCTCTGGCCCTGAACCAAGTAATTCTTATGAATCCTACTGCACTAGGTGTAGAGATGTATGTATTTTGTGTGGATAGAGGTTGGGAAGTCTTTTTCACCACCAGATAGCTGTGAATAAATCTGAAATTTATTAATTCAGGATGGTATCTACTTTTCTTCCAGGTTAAACAATACCGCTGGAGTCGGGATTATGTTCCCTTCATGGTGATTCTTGCAAATTTTCTTTCGCTACCTTGCTTGGAAAGGATATGTCTCCATGTCATTGTCTTGGAATTGAAAGGCTCATGCTACCCTGTGCCAATAGAGGGGATGGGGCCAATCAGCTGTCCTGTGGTTTTCTGCTGGATTTTTCTGGATGGTGGTTGTTCTGCTCCCCCAGTGATGTTATCTGATGATTTGAGATGTTATGTTGGTATAGGCTAATGTAGTCTGTTCACTGTGGAATCTTGGTGTCATTTCAAAGACTTTATAGTTTCACTGCCTTTTCAAAGTTTATGTGTCTCCTCAGTGAGACACTTGGGCTGCCTGAATGCTAGGTACAGGCTGGGGAAGCTAGGAATGGTGCCTTCAACTCCTGTGCTTTGCATGACAAGTGTCTCTGCTGCATTACATTTCACAGCATATTCGATATGTTTGAGATCTTTCCCAGAGGTCAAGAGCCTCCTCCATGCTAATCTGTGAAATTCTGCCGACAGTATCTATTTAGCTTTGGGGATCTCCTACAATTATCATGATAATTTTGCTCCTCTTTCCTATGGTCCCAGACTAAGAGAAGAAAATGAGGAATTTTGCTTTTGACCACATTGCCTTCTCTCTTTATTTCCTGTCACAGTCCACAGGACTACTGTGGAAAAGGGGAGGTGATGTGGGAGTCCCCTCTGAATGCTGTGATTACCATTAATGAATAAAGAAAACTGTCTTGGCCTGATAGGGTAGAATAGAGCTAGGTGGGGAAACCTAAATGGAATGCTGGGAGAAAGAAGGGTAGAATCAGAGAGAAGCCATGTAGCCCTGCTGGAGCCAGACAAAACTTTAGCTGGTAAGTCACAGCCACATAATGAACAAATTAATAGAAGTGGGTTAAGTTAATATGTAAGAGTTAGCCAATAAGAAGCTAGAGCTAATGGGGCAAGCAGTGATTTAATAAATACAGTTTCTGTGTGATTATTTTGGGGCTGACCAGCCAGGAACTAATAAGCGACCTCCTTGCTACACTACTGGTGATCACTTTTCTGCTTCTGTTTTCTTGTATCTATTTTACTCCTTTGGCCAGCTCTTCAAGGACAGAAGGTTTCTGGAGAAAATGCTGAGGTAATGATTAAGGAAGGTCCAAAAATAATACCTTGTTACTCATCAAACACATGGCTTGGGAACAAGGAAAAACCCAAGCTGAGAATCCCTGCTGAAAAATGGTGAATAACTAAATACCCACCTGATACAGGAATCTTTCCAACAGTACACCTGACAGGTGGTGATTCAGCTCTTGTGTGTCAACATGTTGAACAGCTGTTTTTTTACTCTGTAGTTCAGTCCATTCACAAGGCTGGGTAATTCCATGTATCTTCACATATAATGTAGCTCCAAGAGGCTTCACTGAGAGCCTTGGAATAATCTGTACAAGCATCACAGGTTCAACATAGTGCTTGTTACATAGATGACTCTCAAGAATTGTTTATTGAAATATTGAATACATCTGCTAATGTGTGTTCTCCTAACTCTTAACCCTTGGCTCTTCTGCCTTTCAGTGACACATGGATGCCGAGATTACATTTCTAGGTAGTTCAAGTATTTTTATATCACTCAGCTACATTCAAGATGATTGACACACTTTTGAATCCTTTAAAAATAAAAACAAGTCTGCGATCATATCAAGTAAGGTGGTCTATTACTAACAGATCTATTAGGGAGGTTAAATGGGAGCAGAGAAAACTGCATATATGAATGAAAGGAAATGGTTTGGAAAAACCAGGTTAGTTAATAATGAATAAAAATTTGTAGTGAGGGTGGAGTGTACCCTTGGATATTCATTAAGTATTTGATGCAGCCATTTGTGACAGTTGACACTCACACTCATGTATTTAAATGAGCTTGGTTTGGTGAAAGAAGTTGCTTGGAAAGCTGCTGACAAATGGTATTGAGAAAAAATAGTGATGAGAAATCACAGAGTTTCTGGATTCAGCAGCAGAAACCACTGGATAGTGTCTAGAGAGTGAGTCATTTGCATTGCTTTGTAATGTTTGGAAGGAGGAAATAATGCAGAAAGATTCAAATCTACATATGCCGAGCTAAACTGGCCATAAGATTTCTAGCAAGTACTAGGAGTCAGCCCTTCTGCTTTGGTTCTCATGGGCTACCTGTTTAGTAAGAGTTCGGGTTGGGGTGGGACAAGGTGTGATCAGAACCAGGGAAGTGGTCAAAGTCAGACATATAGATTTGTTTCATTTCACGTACAGGATTTGATTTGATGCCTCTGGTTAATTCTAACTCCTTCTAAACAATGTCAAATCAATAGTAATAATTAGAAGAATGCCAGAGTTTTCTTCCTTAGACCTTAGCGCATTCTTTAAAGTCACACAAAATCCTCATCACTTTGATTTATTTTATCAATGTGAAGCTAAAGGTCTGACTACTTCTATCACCTCTTGTTTACAATGGCAAGCATTAGAAACAAGTGCCTGTTCAGCACCCAGAAGCATCTGGCTCCTTTACACCCACGGGTCCCTGGGTATATCCTTACTGAAGTTTCCACACTTCCTCCCAGCAGTGCTGACTTCCATCAGCCTGTTTTGGCAACCTGTGACATGGTTTAATACGTCTAAAACACTGGAGAAAGTGTCATAAATTAACTGGTTGGAAATATTTTGTTGTTTCTTTTGCTCATTGTCTAATTCAAGATGACCAAGTAATTTACTGCTTCCATAAATGCACTCTTGAGGGTCAAAGGGATGTTGTCGCTGGAAAACCATGAATGTGAACAACAAGTATAAGTTGACATTGCCTTGAGAAAATTAAGATGTGACCATTTTATTTGACTAATTGATTTGATCTCAAGATACCTTGAGGTTATATAGGTAACTGTAGGCCCTTTATATTCAGAGGGAAAATTAGAAATACCCACGACATTTTTCTCTTTCAACTAAAATATGTCTAACAAAATAAAAATATTCAATGCCTTTGTCTGATGCGGGGTTGCTGAAGATCTTCTCTCAATCAGTAGGTTGCCTTTTTGTTTTAATGACAGTGTCCTTTGCTTTACAGAAGCTTCTCAGTTTCAAGAGGTCCCACTTATTCATTGTTGGTCTTATTCACCAACCCCACATCAGACAAAGGTCTGATCTCCAAAATATATAAAGAACTCAAGAAACTAGACATTAAAACTTTAATTAACCCAATTAAAAATGGGGTACTGAACTGAACAGAGAATTCTCAACAGAAGTTCAAATGGCCAAAGACACTGAAGGTCATACTCAACCTTCTTAGCGATCAGGGAAATGCAAATCAAAACAACTCTGAGATGCCATCTTATACCCGTCAGAATAGCTAAAATCAAAAACACCAATGATAGCCTATGCTGGAGAGGATGTGGAGTAAGGGGAACACTCATCCATTGTTGGTGGGAATGCAAACTTGTGCAACCAATTTGGAAATCAGTGTGGCAGTTTCTCAGGAAACTGGGAGTCAACCTACCTCAGAACCTAGCAATTCCACTCTTGGAAATATACCCAAGAGATGTCCAATCATACTACAAAAGCATTTATTCAACTATGTTCATAGCAGCACTATTTGTAATAGCCAGAACCTGGAAACAACCTAGGTGTCCCTCAATAGAAGAATGGATAAAGAAGGTGTGGCACATATACACTTTAGAGTTTTACTTAGCAATAAAAAACAATGACATCTTTAATTTTGCATGCAAATGGATAGAAATAGAAAACACTTTACTGAGTGAGATAACCCAGACCCCAAAAGAGGAATATGGTATGTACTCACTCCTAAGTGGATTCTAGCCATAAATAAAGGACATTGAGCCTATAATTCATGATCCTAGAGAAACTAAATAAGATGGTGAACCCAAAGAAAAACGTAGAGTTATCCTCCTGGATATTGGAAGTGGACAAGATTGCCAGGCCGGGGTTGGGAGCATGGGGGTGGGGTAGATTGAGAGTAAGGGAAGATGGGGAGAGAGAAAGGAGAAGGGGAGGATGGGGAGAGCTTGGGAGAATAGGATGGTTGGGATGGAGGAGGGGTGAATGTGGGAGCAGGGAAGTAGATATCTTATTTAAGGGAGCCATTTTAGGGTTGGCAAGAGACGACTCTAGAAGGGTTCCCAGGTGTCCAAGCAGATGTCCCCAGCTTGTTCCTCAGGCAGCAGAGGAGAGGGTGCCTGAACTGGCCTTATCCTATAGCCACACTGATGAATATCTTGCATATCACCATAGAACCTTTATCTGGCGATGGATGGAGACAGAGACAGAGACCCACACTGGAGCACTGGACTGAGCTCCATAGGTCCAAATGAGGAGCAGAAAGAGGGAGAACATGAGCAAGGAAATCAGGACTGTGAGGGGTGCATCCACCCACTGAGATGGTAGGGTTGATCTAATGGGAGCTCACTAAGGCCTGTTGGACTGGGACTTATGGAGCATGTGATCAAACTGGACTCTCTGAATGTGGCTGACAGTGGAGGCTGACTGAGACGCCAAGGACAATGGCACTGGGTTTTGATTCTACTGCATGGATGGGCTTTGTGGGAGCCTAGTCTGTTTGGATGCTCACCTTCCTGGACCTGGGGGGAGAGGGGAGAACCTTGGACTCCCCATAGGGTAGGGAACCCTGACTGCTCTTTGGACTGGAGAGGGAAGGAGGGAGTGGGGGTAGGGGAGGGAAGTGGGAGGCAGGGAGGAGGTGGAAATTTTTAATTAAAAATAAAAGAAATTGTCAGAGAAAAAAAATTCAATGCCAGTTGTCCTACATGGCACAAGCCTATAGTCCAAGTAGGGGGTTCTGAGACAGAAGGATCACAAGTTCAAGGTTAGTCCAAGCACTTTGTGAGGTCCTGTCTGTGGGAACAAAGGAAGATGGAAGATGGTTGGGATATAGCTCAACAGTAGGATGCATGCTAGCTTATATGAGATCCCAAGTTCAGTCACACATACACACACACACACACACACACACACACACACACGCAAGAGAGAGAGAGAGAGAGAGAGAGAGAGAGAGAGACAGAGACAGAGACAGAGACAGAGAGAGAGAGCAGGGTATTTGTAGAAGGAGCTGCGGGCTGCGTCCCACTGCCCAGCTCCTGGCCACCTGTCTAGCTTATGCCCCAAAATAACAACACACAACTGTATTCATTTAAACACTGCCTGGCCCATTAGTTCTAGCCTCTTACTGGCAAACTCTCACATCTTAATTAACCCATTTCTAATAATCTGTGTAGCACCATGAAGTGGTGTCTTACCAGGAAAGATTCAGCATGTCTGACCTCGTGGCTGGCTTCATGGTGACTGTCCCAGAGAGGAGAGGCAGGGCAATTGTCCGAGCCATCTACCTTACTTCCTTTTTCCTGTTCTGTCTACTCCACCCACCTAAGGGCTGGCCTATTAAATGGGCCAAGGCAGTTTCTTTATTAACGAATGAAATCAACACAAACAGAAGACTCTCCCACATCAGGTATTATAGCTAGTATTATTTTTTTCTTACTGAAATCACACAATTAACCTGTTTGTCTTGCATCTTGGAATCCTAAGAAACATCCATGGGTAGATTGCCCAGTTGAAGAAATAGCAATGCAGACATGATGGAAGACCAAAGCTGAACTGCTTTAGGAGTCACATGGACAGGAGTACAAGGGCTTATTAGTGTAGAAAATGGATTAACTAGAATCACACACAAAGGCATAGACAATCAATGACATAAAGGAACAATACATTATTTTAATTTTGAATACAATTATTAAAACTATTTGCATTTATGTTTTAATATCCCCCAAAGAACATAAAAAGTCCCTGAGTTAGTATTTGAAACAGGTGGAGACAGTAGACTGAGGCGTCGCCTTTGAAGTCTAAAGAGCTAAGCCAGTCAACAATAAGAAGCTGAAACCCAGAAGGGTATTGAGGCATGAAATGGGCTATGTCTGCAAAGAGTGTGGCACTTGTGCCTTTTTATTGTAAGAGAGACAAACAAGATCTTGAGGGAGACACAAGTCTACCAGATGTCCCAGATTCCATGAGGAACACAGTGATATTTGCTAATGTGTGAAGTGTATTGAGCATTAATTAAAAGGCCTGCTGTATGTACTTAGGCTAATGTAAATTTTCTCACAGTACAGATGAGAACATATGCTGTAGGGGACCATAGGGGAAAGTGCCTCTGCTGATGGTCTCTGAAGACACAAAGGACAGTCAATCTGCACAAACAGCTCCTTTCAGCAGAGTCCATGTAGACAGGAGTTGTGATATTGTTTGCATTTAGAGATGTGTCCAAGCCCTGATGAAGCACTGGATCTCAAGTTGAGAAGTCCTCTACTGCCATCAAATGCTCGAAAACCTTCCAGAACACCAACCTCATGCTCTATTTGTTTTCCATGGGACTCAACATGTTGACTGAGTTTCTTTCCATTTGTCTTAACTTTCCCAGATACTTCTCTTTGGTTTCTTATATTACACGGTTCTTTGAGAGGTCTCCTAGTGAGTGCTCAGAGACTTTGTATCTAAATGCACCATTTCCCAGCAGTTCTGGATTATTTTACTCATTACCATATTATCACTGGGCACAAAGTCTGCCTCCTAGGAAGCACAATGTTAACTGTAACGACTCAATCTGCAGGTCAGAGATAATGAATAGTAAGGGTGCTTTGGTTCTTTCCACTGCAACACATTTTTCTTGCATCTTTCACTGCTTTTTCTACACCTATTTCTTAAATACTGGCATTTACAGTATTAGATGTTTTGCTTTCTTGTCTTATTCTGTGATTGTCTCAACTGACCTATCCCTAGATAGATAGCTGCAGAGACTCCAAAATGTTGTGTATAAATTAGAGTTAAGATTTATCTTCCAAATGTTGGATCTTCTGAATATTTCTACTGATGTAAGAAGCTTTCTGCCTTACGGCTGGAGTTCCATGATGAAGAACTTTTCTAGATTCCTCAGGCATCTGTGAATCTCAGTAAGAGGAACTCATCTCTGCCCATGCAGTCTCTGAGCTGGATTAGTCTGGATAAGCTTAACTCATTGGTGTTTTTTTTTTCCTGCAAACTTTGCCTATGTTCTTGTGATGAAATAGCCATTTAAATTGTAGATTCATATACAATCATAAGAATTTGATTATATTGTCTCAAATATAAGTTCTTCATTTTCTGTATTATATGTTCTTCGCTTCTCTGTGTTTTGTGAAGTTCATGGATTTGGAATGCTTTTTAGCAATATTTTCTCTTTAGCAAAACTTTTTTCTTATGCTACCATTTCTGTTTGCACATTGAGTTTTTCTTTGAATCTTGATTTTTTTCTGATTAGTGACTATGGACCAGCTGTAATTCAGAGACAATAGGCTTTTCAACTTTAAAGATTCTTGGTTCATCCCCAAGATGGTAAGTGGGAAACCATAAACAAACTGATCTCTTAGGAGGAAGAAGGAAATATATCTCTTTTGCGATAACCAGAGAATTTTCTTCTGTTACATTGGAATGGTTGGGATTGATTGAGAATCAGGAGCCAGAGAGATAAGAGGTGATAATCCAAGAAGAACATAAGGATTGTGGAAAATAATTTTGAATTGATGAGTAGATAGCCGTAGCTTTTCACACATGGTGGGATCTGCCTCATCTTAGGTGAGGAAACATTCAGTGGAAAGAAATCAGGAGCAGAGAACTTTGGAGTGAGCTTGAGGTGGAAGGTCATACGAGGAATTGAGAGGCTTCTCAAATTCTCTGTTTCCTCTTAAAATCACACATGGCCATCAGGAAGCAGAGAGTGGGGAAATAGTGTCATTATTCTTGCTATTAAGTACTTTATGTGTGACATGCATTGAATGCTCACTGTTAGGTCTCACAGATCTTCACAACTCCTAAGCAAGGTGTGCGATATTCCCTGCCTTAAAGTTGAAGAAGCAGAGGCTGAGTCTCTGAATTCCTTGCTGCCAACCAGCTTAGGAAGCCACAGAGGCTTCTCCAACCCTGTCTTCACTGGGTGGTTTTCTTGGGAGCATCTGCTGCCTCACTCACTACTTCCTGAGACCTAGAAGAGTGATTTCCATGCTCTGTTGCTGTTTCTAGACTTTCAGCCTGGAAGCCTGCACCCTCAGCATCCCCTAAGGCTGACAGGCCACCCTCATATACACATGGGTGTTACCTTGCTTTCTACTGGGCTGATTAATAGTGAGGATACATTATCAGAGTTAATAGGGCTCAAATGAAGAAGACTGGTCAAGTGGAACCCTGTAAATTGGTTTGTGTGCTTCCTCTGTCTCTTTTAATACCTGATGTTGGGGATTTTCATCCTTGTCCAGAGGGCTACAAGGGAAAGGATTAGCGTAAACAGCTCCCACGGTGGTGATAAGGGGGCTTCCAGCTGCTTCTGTGGCCCATTTATTAACACGAAGAGAATTCAAATCTGCAACAGCGAAATCTCTTCTCTGTAAACACTACTCTACTTCAGAAAAATGACTGAAAATACACGACCTTCTTTCTCTAACTTCCTCTCTCTGATGTGTGTGTATGTGTGTGTGTGTGTGTTTCTGCCTTTTTTTTTCCTCTTCATCGATTTAGGCAAGTATAACAAAATACCAAAGACAGATTTTTTTTTTTTCTCTCCACACTTTCTAAGGCTGGGACTTTTAAGATCAAGGTGACTTTGTTTTCTGGCATAAGCCTGCCTCCTGTTTCAGTGATGGCTCCTTCTTCCTGACTTCCCATATGGTGGAATGATGGACAGGGAGACACCTCCTCCTGAATTCCCTCTGATCCCATCCTTAGCGCAAATTTCAGTTCTTAGGCTTCTGCGGGAGAAGAGTAGAAGAGTTCCCACGGTCACAGGTGGAGCAAGTTTGTAGTCAACATTTATTTTTAGCAGGCAGAAAGTGAGAGCAGTGCGCATGCCCTGCAGCGTGGAGCCTGGTGACTAGAGCAAATCTTGTCTCTAGCATCTGGATTTAAAACTCTTCTTCGACCATTTCTTCCCCATTTTGTCACCCCTTGGATAACTTGGGGTTGTTATCCTTACTACTAGTTCACTCCAGGGGTAGAAGAAAGTGTTCACAGAAGTTATTTTCTGTTCAGTTTGTTATGACTAGATGGGATAGATATAGGGCTATGTATAAGAATGTCACTATGTGTCAGATGAAGACGTTTACTAAACAAAAGGACAGCAGCGCCTTGCATGGGCTTCTGGCGATGGTGGTTGCGGAACTGCACAGGAGCCCTGGGAGCCTGCTGAGACCAGCTCTGCCTTTTCACACAGAGCACTGTCCTGCTGCTTAACCCGTTAACGTGGCTACCTCTAACTCAGCCATAATTTATCTTCCCAACCTCTTTTTTTTTTTTCTTCAAATGCCTTTATTTTGCAGTATTGTGCTGTACTTTGAAGTTGTCCACGTTTCTGGATCCCTAAACCAGCTTTTCTGTTTCCTATCTATATGAACTTTACTTAACCTCTCACTCTTCTCCCAGCTTCTTGCCAGATCACTAGGGATGGGGAGAATGAAAACATATTGTAATAAAGACAACAAAAACAAAAACAAAAAATACCTTGTAGACTGTTATGACTTTGCTAAGGTTTGAACATGCCCAAGGCTTCCTGTGTAAAAATTTAACACCCATATTTGGTCTGGGCAGTGGTGGCAGAAGCCTTTAATCCCGACATTTGGGAGGCAGAGGAAGGCGGGTCTCTGTGAATTTGAGGCTAGCCTAGTCTGCAGAGCTAGTTCCAGAACAGCTAGGGCTCTTACACAGAGAAACTTTGTCTCAATAAACAAATAAACAAAAAACAACAACAAATCCTTATCAATCATTTTTGAGGCATTAAGTCAAGCAAGTTAATCTGGTTATAGTGTTTCAAAATGCGACCTTGGGGAAGAAATTAGAATTGGAAAAGTCAACAGGGTTGAGTTCCCTTTCTAATGCCTAGCTATGTATACACTTTGAACCAGAGTCAAGTTCTTGGACATCTAAAATTTTGTTTCATCTTAACGGTCTCTGGAGAGTTTCTATTTAATAAGGGGCAGAGCTGTGTACACGCGCACATTGTTCGTGATGCATTCTCAAGCTCCGGTCCCATCATTGCTGCGAACTCCTGATGTTGGTTGTAAGTAAGGTTCCCTTGTTTCAGAGAAAGACTGGACTTGTCCGAGGTCCTTGCCAAATCAGTGCCTGGAGCACTTTTCCTAGCGAAAGCTCCTTAGGGGAAATTGTGTCAGTCAATGATGAATGTGACCTCTCAGCCTAAAGCAGAAATAAGATGGAGTCTTCTTAGGGGTTGGAGTCTTTTTTTTTCTCTTTTTCTCCTTTATCTTCCCCCTTCTCTCCTTCCTTTTTAAGATCATAACTCCTACTAGATTATGTTTCTAGTTCCTTGTCCCATTTAAACTTAAACATCTCCTAAAATCACTGTTTCTAAATATAGTCAGACTGAGGAGCTGACTTAAATGCACAAATTTTGGAATGCCATAATTCAGCCCACATAAGTCTGCTTGAATTGAGTCACCACTGTACTTAATTGGCCTAAGAAAAGCAACCAGTTAAGAGACACATAGCTCCAATTCGGATACATAAAAGGATTTATCTTTGTTTTTCCCACATGTAAGTGCATCACGTATGTGCAGTGTCTGTGGAAGACAGAAGGGAGTGTCAGATTTCCTAGAACCAGAGTTGCAGATGGTTGTAGATGCCATGGGTGAAGGGCTGGAGTCCTCTACCCCAGTAGCAAAGATTCTTATCTACTAAGTCATCTTGCCAACCTCTAGTTGTGAAGTTGTGACCCCAAACTAATTGTCAATGGGATCCTCCAAACACTTGGAAAACAAGTGGGATCCTCTCCAACCCCAAGTCTGGGAGAACATCTGGCCATGCTAATGGAGGAGAGAACTGATAGCCAACATTAATGTCTTGATCATGAACAATATGGATCCCTAGATGGGGTTCAATCAAGAAGTCTCACTGCTTCCTTCACAAAAGAGGTTATCTTATTATCTTACTCCAGTTGTGATATAAACACTGTTGTCAGAACTGTTAATTCTGATGAGCAGCCATTCTAATAAAACTCATTCCAAAGGGCTACATTAGAAGGACAATGGCCAAAAAGACCCTTGGACTGAATTATATAAGTTGCCATATACTATTTCTGAAAGTTTCTTAGGCAGGTAACTTACTGAAAGGCATTTTCATGACCAGGTGATTGACAATCCTATTTATATTAAAAATAAAAACAATAATTAATTAATTTTAAAAGTTTTATAAAAATATTTTAATTAATTGAGAATTTAAGTTTCATGAAAATATATATTGTAATTTGAGCATATTCCCTATAGGCATTTTTCAAATGAACAGTCCAGGATCGAATTCCAATGGGGAATGAGAATTGTGACACATAGCATGATTTGAATCTGAGTTTATAGATCACGTAAAGCCTAAGAGACAGTAGCAGAATTACTAAGAATACACACACAACATTCAACTGTAATAATAGCACAAGTGCCTTTCAAGTGACTGCTAGGATGATTAAAGATTTTTTTCATCATTTTAAGGCCTAAAGAGTTATAGTCAGGTCGAGAAATTTCATGGGTTGTTCCTTTGAAAAAATTCTGAGCCTACTTTGTAAATCTCAGTATATCAAATGACATCATCTAGTCCCGTGGATGCAGTAATAAAGAAAGCTAGATGATCATACCTATGGAAAGTGGTAATGTAGCATATGTAAATCAGCAGGATGATCTAGAAATTTTATCTTGCCTATAAGAAGGCTGCAGGAGTATGAAGGAGAGAGAGAGATGGTAACGGAGAGTAGATATAATATGATTACAGTACGTTGCATATACTGAAATTTGTAAAAATTGAAACCACAGTAATTAGATTCTTGCAACCAAATTTAGCATATATTAAGAATCTCTTATGCTATGTTCAGTTTGGCTTAATTACAAGCATTCATGTTTTGTTCAACATGCACAAATCATTAATTATAATGTAGCATATGTAGCATATAAATAGACTTAAGGATAGGAATATGATCATTTCAATTAATGCAAAAATACCTTTAGCAAAGTTTAATTTTCTTTGTGTTAAAATAATCAGAGAAACTAGGGATAAGGGATATATCTTAACATAATAAAGGCTGGATCCAAAAAAACCTTACAAACTAAATGTGGAAAAGCAGAAGAAGTTTTCCTTCAAAATCTGTAACAAGAGTGTAGTGTATACATTTTCTATACTTACCAATATAGTGCTCAGTGTCTTCATTATAGTAATTATGTAAGAGAATGGAGTAAAATGAATCAAACTGGAAACAAAAAAGGCAAAAGTCAAATTATCCATGTTTGTAAATGGTCTGATCTATGTAAGAGATCCTAAAGGCTTCAACAGACAACTTCGAGGCCTGTTAAACAATTTCAGCAAACTGGTTGTATATTAAGTAAAAGTAAAAAATTAGTGAGCTTTATTTGTACTAATAACAAATTTGTTCAGAAAAACATCAGGGAAAATATTCTGTTCACAATAACTTCAAAACATACCTGGGAATAAATATAACCAAGGAATTCTTACTGAACCAAATAACTGTAAGAGCCATTCTTACTGAAGTGAGTTAATAATCTCTATGTGGTTTTAGCTTCCATTTTGCTGGTGTTTAAGTATTCTGGACTTGTTTCCTGTATTTATTGGTCATGCACATTTCCTCATTTGAAAGGTGTCTAATCAGTTCGTTTATTACTTGTTAATTTTAATATTGGGATTTTTTTTTATTTTTGAGTTTTAGTTCTTCACTGTTAGCTTCAATATTTATCTTCCATAAGATATTCATTGAGCGAAGGTTTTCTTCTACTCTATAAACCACCTCTTTATTTAGTGTTATTTCTTTTGATATACAGGAGTTTTAAAATCTCGTGTAATTCCATTTGACAATTTTGGAGTAAGCTTCCAAAAGGCTCTGCCTGTGCTTACGTTGTGACATGTTTTGCTTATGGTTTCTTCCAGCAGTTTAAGACTTTTACTTTAGGCTTTTGGTTTGTTTTGAACTGATTTTGTGTAGGCTGAGAGAAGTGGATATGGTGTCATTCCTCCACATGTGGGGGTCCATTGCCATGTTGTCTCCTCTATTAGAAGTGAGATTAGGCATTGTGCTATCTGCAGCTATTTCTGTTTGGAATTTTTTGCGCTGCTCAGGGCCTTTGGTATGTCTATATGAGTTTTTTTATTTTTTCCCTCTTTTTGAAAAGACTGTCATTTAATTTGGGTGGGAATTGAGTGGAATCTGTAGATCACTTTTAGAACAAGGACCATTCTTGTTTCAGGTCTTCTTACTTGCTTTTCCCTTTGTCTGAGATCACCTTATCCCATGGCTCTCATGCCTGCTTCCCTTGTATCTGTTAGGTCTTCATAAATGTATCACTTTCTTTACTCACCCTATGGAATTACAGCACTCTACCCATTTGCTATTCTCTCCCATGGTATTCATGTTCGGTAGCTTTAATCTCTATGTAATAAAAACTGCACCATCATTTCTTGTCTTGTTTATTATCTATTTTTTCTCTACAGCATGATTGTTCTGGGAGGTAGGGGCTTTATCTATTTTTGTGGTCTTAGTACCCAAAGTAGGCATGATGCATTTAATTTTTTTTCTTGGATAAAGTAATGTGTTGAGATCCAGGCTCAATTTTTTCCCATGTGGTTTGGCTCATTAAATTCTTTTAATAACTCTTTGGAGGGGATTTAGTTTTATTATTATCTTAATTTTTCCATTTGGGAAATTGAGACTTTGAGAAATTAAGTAGCTTATCTAAACTCCTACTGCTCGCAGAAGGCAGAGCCAGCTTTCAAATCAAAGAAGTCTATTTCTAGAGCCCACATTTTTTTTTTTAAAAAAATCTCACATTATGCTCCAAGTAATCTTTATTTTGGGGGTTATTTAATGCTAAATAACTGTTTTAATAAATTTATTCTGGTTGATTTGATGTATCAGTGAAACTCAAACATAAGTGTCCATCTAAATGGAACCTTCCTTTCCTCATCGACTGAGGGAGGGCTTCAGAAATGCTACAGCTGGTCAAACACATAAAGAACTCAGGTTTCTTCTGGTGTACTGCTCTGCCAGCCTGATCATGTTGGATAAACTGTTTCTGGTCATTTAGTCCACACGCTGGGAAGAAAGTAGAAGCAGCCAAGGACAAAGTGCATGGACAGATTTATTTTCCTTAAGTTTTTCTATTGTCTATAAACGACTGTGTATCCGAAATGGGGCCACCTTAAACAAAATGTGGCATTAGGATGGTAGAAAGGGAGAGCAGACACCAGATAGGCCAGAGTCATGTTCCACATGCTTTGAATCAGAGCGCATTGTCCAGCAATAATCAGGAAGCTCAAAGGAAGTTGGCATAAACAATTAGGAAATACACTTATCACACGCCAGGTGTCCAGAAGTAGAACAGATTACAGCAGCGATTCAGCAGTTCAAAACATCCCCAGGAATTAAGGAATTAGACTCTTCTCATCTTTTTTTTTTTTTTTTTTTTTTTTTTTTTTTTTTTTTTTTTTTTTTTTTTTTTGCTGAGGTAGCAGAGCCTTCTCTTCATGCTGGAAGCATGATGCTGTGGCAGTTCCAATTTTCAGATCCTCACACAGCGCACACTTACAGGGAAAAAAGAACTTTTTTCTCCATTTCAGGAATAAGCTCTTCTCTTCTGGAGACACTTTAGCGGACTTCTCAACACTTGGCCCCATTACAGTGAGCAGGTTTGATACACCTGAAGCGGATCTGCCACTTGTGAGTGGCCACCCTTGAAGGTCATGACTGCAAGAAGTTCAGAACAAGCCAGAAAATAATTTCAGATTCTGTGATCAGAAAAGAGAAGAAACTGGACAAATAAGCATTTATATGTGCCAAAATAATAATTATTCTTTTCAAAATTACAATTTGGCTCATTCTTCTCAGCTAGCTTTTGAGTAATAATTTCCTTGATGTTAACTTCATAGTAGATACATTTCTGAAAACACTTAGCTGTTAGAAAAGTTAGAAATTGAGACTTGGAATTAATTTGAATTATATCTTTGATCACATTTCTGCAGTCATCCCATATGCGTCTCACATATTTCATTTGCAAAGTGAAACTAGAAGAAGAAAAGAAACCCAGAAGCCCTTCCCAGGAGGAGCGAGCCAATTGCTTCATGCAACCTCAGCCTTGTTACTCACAACTGTCCCTGTGTTAGTCTTTCTGTAATGTTCTCTTTATGTGACGGAGGCAATAACAACAATTCATCATGGCAGCCATCAGATCCTCAAAGACAACTCGCAGAATCGGAACTATTTTCCAGGGAAATTGATTTCCCAATTTTAGTTTCATGGCTGACTTGCTGTGCTGTTTATAAATAAATAGCATGAATAATTTAGTGGAAGATTTACTGTGACTTACAGATATCATTCTTTTTTGTTTTTTTCCACCAAAGTTGTCTAAATGTTCTGTTTTCAAGGAAACGAGACCTTCAAAATCAGGGTTATTGAAGTTCCCTGCAGATTTGATAAAGGAGTTTACTCTATGTGGTACTAGTTTTTGTCAGGCTTTGGTCAATTTATAATGAAATGAAAAGAGCATTTGCAGCTGTATTCTGTGAGCTATTGTTCTAACCCTAACACATATTATCTAACAAAATATAAGACTCCATTTCACACCTGAAGAAAGGGGCTGTGGAAATTGCTAAATTGGTAAAAGTCATTCCTGCATAATCCTTAGGACCTGAGTTTAGCACTCACCTAAAACTGAGTGTGTTACTTGCCTATAATTCAAGTTCTTGGGGCAGAAGGGTCAGAGATGGGAAAATTCCTGAAGGTCATTGACTAGCCAGTCTAGCCAAGTGGAAGGAGTTCAAGTTCACTGAGAAACCCTATTTCCAAAAACAAGGTGGAAAGCATCTGCAGAAGGCATTTGATATTAACCTCTGGCCACCATGTGTGTATACACAAAAGTGCATTTGCACCACATACACTCACATGTACACACATTCCATGAACATGTACATATAGTGTTGTGCCTACCAAATGTGTGTGTGTGTGTGCGCGCGCACACACACACACACACACACACACACACACAATAATGCGTCATAGAGTCATAGATGCTTAAGAACCCCAGGACCCAGCAATTCCACTATTGGGAATCTACCCAAGAGATGCCCAATCATACAACAAAAGCATATGCTCATCTATGTTCATAGCAGCATTATTTGTAATAGCCAGATCCTGGAAACAACCTAGATGCCCTTCAGTGGAAGAATGGATGAAGAAACTGTGGAATATATACATGCTAGAATACTACTCAGCGGTAAAAAACAATGACATCTTGAATTTTGCAGGCAAATGGATGGAAATAGAAAACACTATTCTGAGTGAGGTAACCCAGACCCAAAAAGATGAACACGGGATGTACGGAAATAGAAAACACTATTCTGAGTGAGGTAACCCAGACCCAAAAAGATGAACACAGGTTGTACTCACTCATAATCGGTTTCTAGCCATAATTAAAGGACATCGAGCCTATAAATTTCGGATCCTTGAGAAGATAATAAGAAGGTGAACTCCCAAAAAAAGATATAGTAATCCTCCTGGATATGGGAAGTAGACACGATCGCCAGGCAAAATTGGGAACTTGAGGGTTGGGCAAGACTGGGCCAAGGGAAGATGGGGAGAGAAAAATGTGAAGGGGAGAATCGGGGGAGCTCGGAGGAATGGGATGCTTGGGATATAGGAAGGGTGGATATGGGAGCAGGGAAGCATATATCTTAATTTAAGGAGCTACCTGAGGGTTGTCAAGAGACTTGACCCTAGAGGGGTTCCCAGGTTTCCAGGGAGATGCCCCCAGTTAGTTCCTTGGGCAGCTGAGGAAAGGGAGCCTGAAAAGGCCAGTTCCTATAGCCATACTGATGAATTTCTTTTTTTTTTTTTTTGGTTTTTCGAGACAGGGTTTCTCTGTAGCTTTGGAGCCTATCCTGGAGCTAGCTCTTGTAGACCAGGCTGGTCTCGAACTCACAGAGATCCGCCTGCCTCTGCCTCCCGAGTGCTGGGATTAAAGGCGTGCGCCACCGCCGCCCGGCTCTGATGAATTTCTTGCATATCACCATAGAACCTCCACCTGACGATAGATGAAGAAAATGACAGAGCCCCACATTGGAGCACCGGACTGAGCTCCCAAGGTCCTGATGAGGAGCAGAAGGAGAGAGAACATGAGAAAGAAAGTCAGGACTGTGAGGGAACCTCCAGCTGGCGACAGATGGGGAAGGTGACTGAGCCCCACATTGGAGCACTGGACTGAGCTCCCAAGGTCCTGATGAGGAGCAGAAGGAGAGAGAACATGAGGGAGAAAGTCAGGAACGTGAGGGGTGCGTTCACTCATGGAGACAGTGGGACAGAACTAAAGGGAGATCACCAACTCCAGTTGGAATGGGACTGATGGATCATGCGACCAAACCTGTCTCTCTGAATGTGGCCAACAGCGGGGGCTGACTGAGAAGCAAAGGACAATGGCGCTGGGCTCTGATTCTTCTGCATGGACGGGCTCTGTGGGAGCCTTCTCGGCTTGGTTGATCACCTTCCTGGACCTGGGGGGAGTTGGGAGGACCTTGGACTTAGCATAGAGTGGGGAACCCTGATGGCTCCTTGGCCTTGAGAGGGAGGGAGGGGAGGTATGGGTGGAGGGAAGGGGAGGGAAGGGGGAGAAGGAGGGGAGGGAAGGGGGAGGAGGAGCGGAGGGAGGGGGGAGGAGGAGGGAAGGAGATGGAAATTTTTAAATATAAAAAAAAAATAAACCATGAGAAAAAAAAAAAGAAATTTGACTTGGAATTAAGGAAAGAAAACACACCAGGATTCAACAGTGTTTGCTATTCGGTGATGTGCTAGTTTGGTTGCAGACAGAGTCGGTCTTATAGTACAAACTGAGTAAGCTCCCCTTCCTGCTGATGTATAGGCTCTTTGCTGCTCTACTGCAGCTTTCTCACTTTCCGCTTTGAAGAGGGTCCAGGTTGACATCCCACGGACAATGCTGACTAGGAGCAGCTTTACTAGCCATTTTAAACCAGCCACCCTATATTCACAAGGTGCCTCCAGCTCTGGATCACAACACCTAACATGTCTGTGGATAGCACAGATGCTGAGCAAATACCCCCATTCTCCTCTGCACTTCCTGGCCATGTTCTATGTCAGCAAGTCTAATCTTTCTTTTTACAACTTCATGCTTGCATGTAACATATTGTGACCAATTCACTCCCCTTTTACTATCTCTTATCATCTCCCCCTCTGATGACCGCTTCTTCTTTCCAATTAGTTATCTTGCTTTCGTGACTCTCTCCGCTCTCTCCCCCTCCTCTGTCGTGCGCATGTAGCCATACCTGCTGTGTTCATGATTACAATGACCCAGTCTTATCAGCATTCCTTTTTATTCTCCTGTGCTTACCATCTTTCCACCCACTGTTTTGTGATGTCCCACGGGTGTTAAGGAGGGTTGATTACCTAGAAAAGAGCTCTAGTTTTAATAAGCTTGAACATGATGAATCTAAGGTATTGGAAATATTTTTAAAATGCAGGAAAAAAAAACATTTTCTGGGATGGGGGTCAAAAAATTCAGACAATTGGCAGATGTAAAGGCTCAAACTACATGTTGAATAACCAAAATTAGATTTTACCTGATAATCTGATTAAATTTTTTGGAAATAATTATGTAAGATTTTATATTTAATTGTTTATTTAGACATTATAAAGTCTAGCTCATGTGTCCCCATAGACACAATGGTCGAGCACACTATAATTTGGCACACCCTTCCCAACATCCTATTGTCTTGCATCCAGTTTTTAATTACTGATTTATATTATCTGCTGTTCTATAAATACATTTGTGTTTATCACTCTGATGCTCACTGTGGCTGGTGATAAAAATCTCAAAGATCTTGTGAGATACCAGCTTATTCAAACATTTTTTGAAGGACATTCAGCATTAAAAACAGAACCTGGAGAGGAGTATCCTAGGCTTGAGGGTGGTGGCCTAAAAAATTCACCCACAGGAAAAACATCCACCTACATTTCTTCCTTTCAGTAGTGTCTTTGAGGGCACAGAAATGTGATTGTTCAATTCTATGCCTGACCTGTGATTTGGTAAGGAATGGAATATTTTGTGGGTGGAAACTGATTTTAATATTTGTTCTAATTATAAGCACACATGTCTCCTTACCTGTGTCCATCAGGACAGACTTGACTCAGTAGGCCAGACCCCAGTGTGATGTAACATAGACAACCCAAGCAGGAGATCTCTGACTTGCTCTTGGTTCAAGGATTAAATAGTTGGGTGCTTTTTGTCACTTCATTCCTTGAACTGTTTACTCTTCCATATGATGAAGAATCTGCAAAGTATCCAAGTTGGTAGCAACTTAAAATAATTAGTATCCTACAGAACTTTATACCTATGTAGAATAGAGTACAACAGAGTACGAGTTTCATATTATTAGATCATATTTAATTAGATATTAAAGAATCATATTATAAAAAATTCTTAATAAAAAACTTTAAAAAAGCTTTATGGATAAAAGGGTTCACTGTGTGACTCACTGTGTCACACTACAGCTTCCATGACGGATTGATTTTTTATTCTTTCTTTTTTAACTTTTTTCTTTTAAATTTTATTTTATTTTATTTTGGCTGGAAGTTGAAAAAGCAGAGTGTGGATATGAAGGGACAAGGAAATGAATGGGATGAGATGCATGATGTGAAAGACACAACAGATAAACAAACAAACGATCAGAAACTAAAAACAAAACAATAGGCTTACTGATCTCAATTGCCCCATTTTCTCATAAATAAATGTGTTATAGGGTAGAAGGGAATATTTCATGCTTAGCATAATGTCTAACATATGGTTGTCATTCACTAAGGAATAATGTCTTAAAAAATAACCAGCTACATGCTTATCTCTTTATTTTCAATTGTTCTTTGCTTCTTTAATTTCTGTTCACATACTTTACTCACTAGCAAATTGATATTGTGGTGTCTGGCACAGGAAACAAAAGTCCCTCATTCAAGTACATTGATTTATTATCAGCGAGATTTTGAAATTTAATAAAGTTAATGGTTGGTTTTAGCAGCAGTAATTCAAGCAACCAAAAAGCTTGAAGCTAGGGTCTGTGACTTGTTCAGCTTTTATTCTCAAGGGCCTATTACTCTGTGTGGTGTGTAGGGAATGATCAATAGACACCACATGGCTAAATCTTCAGGCCCTGGCATGCTTATTTTCAGAATAACTAATAGTTATTACTTCACTGTGTCAATCAAGATAGACTCAGTGCTTGCAGTTTCCCCACTTGCTGGTCAGTGACACATTGGGGGAAAATTGTGTCCACGGTGAATACAGATTGTTGAAAGACACAGTGTTTTTGTCATTTTTAAATAGCACAATATAAGACCATAGATATTTTATTATATTAGGAATTGTAGGTAATCTGTAGATGTTTTACACTATATGATAGAGTAGGGTGTAATTATTGCATATACAAATACCATGTTATTTTGTGTAAGTGAACACACAATTTAATATCTGCATGGAATTCTGGAACTAATTCTCAGGTGTATTAAGAAAGAACTGCACATGTAATATCCCTGTTAATTCTGATTTCTGGTACACTATTTCTTCCAATTTTTTTTTTTTTTTTTTTTTTTTGGTTTTTCGAGACAGGGTTTCCCTGTAGTTTCTAGAGCCTGTCCTGGAGCTAGCTCTTGTAGACCAGGCTGGCCTCGAACTCAGAGATCCGCCTGCCTCTGCCTCTCGAGTGCTGGGATTAAAGGCGTGCGCCACCACCGCCCGGCTATTTCTTCCAATTTTATACATAAGGAAAAGCAGGTCTAGAAAGATAATTTGGTCAACAATAACACGACAGGTAAACTGGAAAAGTTAGAACTTAGTTTCTGGCTTCTCTTTTCCTAGAAGTGGTGACCTTGTTGAGACCACATCTTGGTGATGTGTTCCTATCTCATGGATAGATGAGATAATGATGGGAACCAGAATTAGAGCCTTCCTTCTGCTGGATATCATAACCCTTAGGACTTTAGGCCCATGAAATCCAATATCATTTTTATGATTTCTCCAATTAACAACTGTTTAGAATTGGCATCCAGGTAATCCACAAGAAGCTTGTCAACAACTTACATCTTTAATTAGCCCTTGTGGATTATTTTTGTTATTGTCTCATTCTTGGTGGGGAAGCTGTAGATGACAACAGAAATAGCAGTGTGATTGACTTTGAAAGGGGACTGACAGGTATATATTTGTAAATAGAAAATCACTTTAGAACTGTACTCTACTGAATTGTGAGAAAGAATTTGCCAGATCTTTTCTGCCTTTCTTCCATCTCTCCATCTTCAGTGGCAGAGATAGGAACTCCCCCTTTTTGTCTTCTTCCTTGTTTTCCCCTCCTTATCTCTCTTCCTATCCTCCTCTCTCTATCTTGCTCTTTACTTATGGTTTGTAAGAGTGTGTGACTAATTTAAAGATGATCAAATGTGACTTTAGAAAATTCAAGAAGGAGCAACTACTCCTTTCATGCTATGATCTATTCCTCCAATTTTTTATGTCTGGCTGGGACATGACACAATTTTCCCTCCATTTGCATCATCTAATGCCACAAAGCTTCTCAATGTGCCTAGTCTGATTAAGAATACCCATTAGCTTCAGAGGTCATTGCCCTTTCCTTCTCTTCAACCATATTTAATGAACAAATATATCTTGTTTGTGTGACATTTAATTTTATACAATGTTAATTTAAGAAATGGATTAGTACAGTGGATATATTAATGGTGATGTCTCTTCAATCTATTACTGAGCTGTCGGTTTGTCCCTGAAAAATCTTTCTGGGCTAAGGCCATTGCTCAATAAGGGTAATTTTGCATTTCAGATGACTGTGCCCTGTTTTGTCAAGGCTACACTGCAGACATTCCTTACTCTCTACAAATCTGGATTGTGCTGTTTTGAGAATGTGGCTGATTCAGATGAGATACCCTCGGGATTCTACATTTTCCTTGCTTAGTCATCCCTTGAATAGAGGTTGTTTGTTCTTTGTTTATTTAATTTTATCATTTTTTTTCTTGCTCTTCACTTTACGAGGATTGAATAATGCTCTTTCCCTGCTTATGGTTCGTACTCCTTGCTATTCCATGCAGGATTGTGCATTGTCTTGACCTCCTTTCTTACTTTTTTTTCTTTCCTGTTACTATTTATCCTAATTATTTAACTCACACTTCTTTGCTGTGTGTATTGAGCACGTATTTTAAAATATACATTGGTGTGGCGTGATTATGTAATTATCTTTTTTATGATGACGAATTTAATTATTTATATATTAATAAACACACAAAATACTTCCATCTCAACTAGAAATACACGAAGAGATCAGGCCTTAAATATGCAGCAGGTATTCTTTTAAATTATAAAAATCATTTGATGTCAATATTTCAGTGTCAGGTTTGTTTTAATCATCATGGAGCTTTATGCTCTCATTGTTGCCACCCGTGCATCCAGTTGTTTGCTTCTAACTGCTTCCTTTTTTGTTTCTATGGCTATGCAAGGGAGCCCCAATGGTTGATGTGCTATTGATCCCCTCTGATCTCACAGCTTTGTCATGATATGATGGAGTGGGGGCACATTGCTCCCAGAGGGGTCCCTGTCTGGTTTATGTAGAGCCCTGATCTTGTGACAAGGAGATATGAAAATTTTTAAAAGCTGTCAGTTTCTAAAGGCATGATGATTTTTCTTGTGGCGAGGTAACGGCAAAGCATCACACAGTCAGGGTTGCAGGAGCAGAGGAAACCTTATTGTGGGGATCAGCCTCAGTTTCTTCATTGCTATATGGATATGATGATAGTACTTCCATCTTGATGTTTCTGAGGTTAATAGGAGATAATTTATGCAATCGCTTTACTACTGGTGCCTGACGCATTGATGAATGGCTTGCAATTAACAGTTTAACTCCAAGCTGAGTGTTCCACTAACACCACAATGTTCTGTTCTACACTGAGAAAATTTGCTCTTTTATTAATGTGGATATGATATGGATTCTCTGAGAACGTACTAGAAATCTAAGAATGAGGACTGATGCTTTGTGTCACAGTAGTTAATTATGTGCAGACACCCTCATACTTCATGTGCAACAGACTGTGACAGCTGACAGCATGAACACAGCTTATTGTAATCAAACACAACTTACAAGTTTTTATCTCTGGGTCGATATTCAAGTAGTTACTGTGTCACATGGTCATTAAACAAAAATGGTAAATGTGCATGCATCTTGTAAATGTAATTACCCTCACAGCAGACTGTGCTGTAACTCTTCGATTGTTCTTCCTTTATTGTTTTCTGTTTCCAACATTACTAACTTTCCTCCACATGAGGCAGAGGATACAGTGAGGGGAGAGGGTCCTAAGTTAGGTGCATGTGGTATGTGGTACGGGTTTAGAGACATTTCATGTCCTGCTTAGATTTCTCAGTCAGGTTTCAGGTATTGTAATGAGTGTTGTAGATAATCATCTTGTAATAGAAGCTTGGAGGCAGGAAAAGGGCTCAGGTAGTGAAGTGACTGTGGTGTCAGTGCCTGGGAAGATCTGAGTTCAGATTCCCTAAGGTTTATATACAAGTCAGGGGCTGTGGCTCTGATACTTGAGGTAAGGGATCAGAGACAGGAAAATTCCTGGATCTTCTTGGAGAGCCAGTCTAGCAGAATTCATAAGCTTCAAGTCCAGTGAGAGACTGTGCTTCAACAATAAAGTGGAGGGCAATAGAAGAAGACACCAACCCCCAACCTCCATATGCACACACACAAACATACACACACACACACACACACACACACACACACACACACACTAACTGTGTGTGTATTCTTTAATACACAAATACAACCTGCTCAGTCCATATGTTATTTGCATGTATATGTTTGCCTGTGCATTATAAACACACAACCATGGAGTTACAGAAATGCCAAGTTAAAATGCTGACCTTGGTATTGAATAACGCCACTGACCCTCTGAAATTTATTTTTGTTTGACAAATGACCACACCCAGTTGTTTGGTCTGTTACGTCTATGGCTGCTTTCACTCAACTATAGTAAAGCTGAGTAGCTAGATTGGGCAGATGTCTACAGTGTTCAGTATTTGGCCCTTGTAGAAATATTTTGCTGACAATTACTCTACTTTTGTGTACCAGTTTTCTTTCTACAGATGAATGTCAGTGATGGTACCAGGAGATGTGGACTGTGTACTCCAAAGTCTCACTGAGACCAAAGTCCACAGCTCTCACTGAGTGATGTTAGGTCACAATTTCTGCCCCTGTCAAGAAGGATAATGATTCTATTTACATTGTGATTTCTTATGGGGAAAGACTATGATAATGTACACAATGTTGGGGGTGGATTTTCTGTTTCATCTGCCAGCCCCCAAATAACACAGAGACTTCTTATTAATCATGAAAGGTCGACCAGTAGCTTAGACTTGTTTAAACTAGTCCTTGTATCTTAAACTAGCCCATTTCTATTAATCTGTGTACTGTCATGTGGCTTGTGACTTGTTATTTCATCTCCTATGTGACCTGCTTCTTCCTCGTCTCCTGGCAATTCTACCCTTCTTCCAAGCATTCTATGTGCCTGGAAATCCTGCCTACTTATTGGCCATTCAGAATTTTAGTAAACCAATCACAGTGACATATCATTACATATCAAATGTCTTAAAACACAAGGTGCTTAATAATTCCTAGAGTTTAGGAAAGATTCGACAGTATGTTATCTGTTTATAAAAATCAAAAAATTGATAAACAACTGGAAATGAGGAGTGGAAGACTGGGGTGAAAGTATAAAACCATTCTATGAGATCATCTGTGTTGGAAACGCAGGCTGCAATTAATTACATGAGATTGACTGTGAGGCTTGGTTATGGGAAATTAATTATACTCAAGTATTTTCCAGGGTTTGCTCTGACCTTTCCTACTGTGCCAAGGCACAGTTTTCTCTTCTTTCTTCACGTATGTTTATGTAGAAAGCTCAGGCCCCAGGGTTTTTCACAGACACTGTGGGTGCTCTCCTGTTCTGCATATGTGGGTTTAAATGAGACCAAATGCCCAGGATTGGATTGGCAGCTGTTATAATCCTCAGCGGCTCATGCAGGTGACCTGGAGGAGTGTTAACTGCTGTTGCACTTCACTGTGGAAATGTTAATGAATGTCCCTGTTTGTCCCCACATGTGTTGCTAGTCTTATCTGGGAAGCATTTCACAGGATGAGAAATGAGAAATGAAGACTGTATGCAAGCAATGATCCCTTCCACTGAATAGGAAAGACAGCACTCTTCTGTCATGCCCCAGGAGTCACATTCCCTGAGAAGAGCCAGATCAGGATGGTCATCCAACTCAACTGGAAAGTCTTTCCAACTGGAGAGGCTGCCTCTGTTATTCCCCAAGGTGCATCCTTTATGACTACATGTGCCCTTTATAAGTGAGCCACTTACCTTAGTTGCACTGCCATTGAACATCATTTTATGAACATTGACTTTTCCAAGCACTGGGTTAAGTACCTGTGTCTATGGGAAGATTTATGTCAGAGCACACCACACATGGGGAACTCAGTAATTATTTATTGAACAAAGGCTGAGTGATAATAAAACAACAAACAGCAGATACAGTTGCTACCTTTATAGACTTGGGATGTAAGAAGGAAGGTAGATCAGGTCCTTCTCTGTACATGATGATCAACTCTGTGAAACAGGCATTTATAAATAGGAAAATAGGGGCTCAAAAAAAACCTGTGCCAGGAATGCATTAGTTCTTTTGGAGTTGTTGACTGGTGAGGCATTCTACACCCCATTACAGGCTATTGTTAGTACTTGTAGACCCTGTCTACCTCCAAAAATTCATTCTAAGTTCCTACTTCTGAAGACACCACCTTCTTGAGCCAGACTGAAATCAAGCTAGTTCTGGCCTGGAAACTTTACCCCTACTGGCTATCTTTCATAGATCCCCACGCTCTCAATTTTGTCAGGTGATCTTTTCTATTTCCCCTTTCTAGCTGAATCTATATATGTTTTTCTTACCTTGTTACTCAATTTCTCTGGGGTTGTGGACTATAGGCTCATTATCCTTTGCTTTACAGCTAGTATCCACTTATGAGTGAGTACATAGCATGTTCATCTTTCTGGGTCTGGGTTACCTCACTCAGGATGGTTTTTTACTAGTTCCATTCATCCATTTGCATATGAATTTCAAGGTGTCTTTTTTTTTTAACCATGAGTAGTACTCCATTGTGTAAATGGACTACATTTTCTTTACCCATTCTTCGGTTGAGGGGAATCTCGGTTGTTTCAAGGATCTAACTATTGGATTAGACACTATGAACATAGTTGAACAAATGTCCTTGAAGTATGATTGAACATCTTTGGGGTATATGCTCAAGAGTGGTATTGATGTCTCCTGAGGTAGGTTGATTCCCAATTTTCTGAGATATAGCCATATGGCCATACTGATTTCCAGAGTGGCTGTATAAGTTTGCATTCCCACCAGCATATTGCATATCCTCTCTGGCATAAGCTATTATTGCTGTTTTTTATCTTAACTGTTCTGACTGGTATAAAATAGTATCTCAGAGTTGTTTAAATTTTCCTTTCCCTGATGGCTAAGGATGTTGAACATTTTCTTAAGTGTCTTCCAGCCATTTGAAATTCTTCTGTTTAGTTCTGTATACCATTTTTAATTGGATGATTTTTGATGTCTAATTTCTTGAGTTTTTTATATTTTGGAGATCAGTCCTCTGATGGGTTGGTGAAGATCTTTTCCCACTTGGTAGGCTGCCTTTTTGCCTTATTGATAGTGTCTTTTGCATTACAGAAACTTCTCAGCTTTAAGAGGTCCCATTTATTTATTGTTGCTCTTAGTGTCTATGATACTGGTGTTATATTTAGGAAGTATTCTCCTTGAAGGTTACTTTCCACTTTCTCATCTGTTAGGTTCAGTGTGGTCAGATTTATATTGAGGTCTTTAATCCATTTGGACTTGAGTTTTGTGCATGGGGATAAATATGGCTCATTCTTCTACATGTTGACATCCAGTTATGTCAGCACAATTTGTTGAAGATGCTTTCTTTTTTCCATTGTATAATTTTAGCTTCTTTGTCAATAATCAAATGTTCATAGGTATCCAGGTTTTTGATTCAATTCCATTGCTCAACCTGTCTGTTTTTATGTCAATACCAAGCTGTTTTCACTACTGTAGCTTTTTAATAGAGCTTGATGCCAAGGATGGTGATGCTTCCAGACATTCTTTTATTGTGCAGGACTGTTTTGGCTATCCTGGGTTATTGTTTTTTAATATGAAGTTTATTATTTTTCTTTCAAGTTTTGTGAAGATTGTTGGAATTTTGATGGGGATTGCATTGAATCTATAGATTGCTCTTTGTAGGATTGCCATTTTTATTATGTTGATCCCACGTATCTAAGAACACAGGAGTTTCCATTTTCTGGTATCTTCTTCAACCCATAATTCTTATCTATGTTTATCCACATGGCGTGGTACCTTACTCAGTGAGGCATTCTTATTTTGTTTCTTCTCCATCTGGCTGGTGACTGTGGACTGAACATTTCTACTTCCCAGAATCCTCCTAGTCTGGTTGCCCTGCCTTTACTTCCTTCCTGGCTACTGGCCAATCAGCATTTTATTAAAGCAATACAAGTGACAAATATTTACAGAGTACAAGAGCATTATGTCACAACAAAATGTGAAGGTAATTTTCAAAGACATTAATAATTTACCTGATGATAAAAATAGAAGAGCCTGGTTTTAGTATTCATCTTTTCCATGATGTGGGGTGCAGCTTCTGACCCAGATTTACATATTTCATTTTGTCCTGGTTTTCAGCAATATTTCCACCATGTTTTCAAGACCATTGGGATGTTATTTTATTCAGCAGTGTAGTCACTGTTATGTTGCTCTTGCTCTAGTAAATATCTTGTTATTCACACTAGGGCAGGATACATCAATTAATCTCTGGGCTACACCCAAAATGAAGACAGGAAGGTAGGATGGGGACTGGTTGGAAAGAAGAGCTTCAGGGAGAGGGAGTGGATAAAAAGAGGGAATGGGACTTGAAACTATTAAACATTGTTGGATAAATGCATGGTTGTCAACAAACTAAAACCAAAAACTTTTATTTGCTTTTCTTTTTTCTCAAGACAGGGTTTCCCAGTAGCTATGGAGCCAGTCCTGGAACTCGTTCTGCAGACTAGGCTGGCCTCAAACTCACAGAGATCCACCTGCCTTTGCTTCCCAAGTGCTGGGGTTAAAGGTGTGTACCACCACCATCTGACTACTTTTCTAATACTGCAGGGCCGAGTGTGATAACAAAGGGACTCCCTGTTCAGAAGACCCACTTCCAGCATGCAATCATAGGAAATCGGGTCTGAAAGCCATAGAGATGTCCAACCATGAAAATGTGAGTTCTCCTCGTTGGATGTTAGCCAAGCCACCACACTAAAAACAGCTACAGGGAATTTTAAAAATATCTAATTCCTTTAACAAATCTACAGAGATTAATTCATGACTGGAAGGAGTGGGTTTCTATAACTGTTTTAACCAGCTCTGTAGGTGATTTGGATGCATTCTCATTTCTTGATCTGCTGATACCTTGTATAACTGTGGACCAAGTATGTATATCAGGAAATGGTAAGCAAACTTCCCCAAATGTTGGATGTTTTCTGTGACTGTAGTGTAGTAGACACGAATCTGTGAGACTCCTGTCTCTAGTTGGGAAAGTTGTGTACTTTATGTTAAGGGCAGCCTTTTCTATTCTGCTACTTGACTTTCTCCTTTTTACAAGTTATTTTCATTCTCTTGTGTTTTAGTGCCAACTTGGCCCCCACTGATTGCCTTTGCTTATTGCAGTAGCATTTATTCAACCAGCTCTAACTGAGGTCTATGATGAGTTGCTTTATGGAGATGAATAACCAAACATCACATTCCCTACGTTAGACTAAAGGCCTCATCTACCCTCTGGAACATTTCCCTCTAGCTGATTCAATTGGAATAGAAATCTGACTGAAACCGGGGTCATTTGGTTTCACTCCTGGGATTGCAAAAGAAAACAGGGATGTTGATGCATTGCGACAGAGTTCAGCTTGTACTTCAACATCAAGTAGAGTTGTAGCTTAAAGATCTGACAGCCCAAAGACCCTTGTAAACTGGAATCATTAAGCAGCAAAAGGCATTATAAGTTATAAGTTTACCACACAGGAAAACACAATCTGCTACAATATTGTTTTATTTTTTTATTTTATTTATTTTTTTATTAAAAATTTCTGCCTCCTCCCCGCCTTCCATTTACCTCCCCCTCCCCCCTCCACTCCCCCTCCCTCTCCTGTCTGAAGAGCAGTAGGAGTTCCCTGTCCTGTGGGAAGTCCAAGTTCCTCCCCCCACCATCCAGGTCTAGGAAGGTGAGCACCTAAACAGGCTAGGCCGCCCCCAAAGCCAGTATGTGTAGTAGGATCCAAATCCAGTGCCATTGTCCTTGGCTTCTCAGCAGCCCTCATTGTCCCCCATGTTCAGGGAGTCCGGTTTTATCCCGTGCTTTTTCAGTCCCAGTCCAGCTGGCCTTGGTGAACTCTGATTAGATCAGCCCCACCATCTCGGTGGGTGGGAGCACCCCTCGCAGTCCTGACTTTGTTGCTCATGTTCTGCCTCCTTCTGCTCCTCATTTGGACTTTGAGTGCTCAGTCCGGTGCTCCAATGTGTGGCTCTGTCTCTATTTCCATCCATTGCCAGATGAAGGTTCTATGGTGATATGCAAGATATTCATCAGTATGACTATAGGATCTGGCCTTTTCCGGCTCCCTCTCCTCAGCTGCCCAAGGAACTAGCTGGGGGTATCTCCCTGGATACCTGGGAACCCCTCTAGAGTCAAGTCTCTTGCCAACCCTAAAATGGCTCCCTTAACTAAGATATATTCTTCCCTGCTCCTATATTCACCCTTCCTATATCCCAACTATCCCATTCAACCCAGCTCTCCCCATCCTCCCCTTCCCACTTTTCTCTCCCCATCTTCCCTTACCCCCATCCCACCCCGCCCCCAAGTTCCCAATTTTTGCCCAGCAATCTTGACTACTTCCAATATCCAGGAGGATAACTATCTGTTTTGCTGTGGGTTCACCTTCTTATTTATCTTCTCTAAGATCACGAACTTGAGATACCATCTTACACCTGTCAGATTGGCTAAAATCAAAAACACCGATGATAGCCTTTGCTGGAGAGGTTGTGGAGTAAGGGGTACACTCATCCATTGCTAGTGGGATTGCACACTTGTGCAACCACTTTGGAAAGCAGTGTGGCTGTTTCTCAGGAAATTTGGGATCAACCTACCCCAGGACCCAGCAATCCCACTCTTGGGAATTTACCCAAGAGATGCCCTATCATATTATAAAAGCATTTGTTCAACTATGTTCATAGCAGCATTATTTGTAATAGCCAGAACCTGGAAACAACCTAGATGCCCTTCAGTGAAAGAACAGATGAAGAAACTGAGGAATATATACATATTAGAGTACTACTAAGCGATAAAAAACAATGACATCTTGAATTTTGCATGCAAATGGATGGAAATAGAAAACACCATCCTGAGTGAGGTAACTCAGGCCCAAAAGATGAACATGGGATGTACTCACTCATAATTGGTTTCTAACCATAAATAAAGGACATCGAGCCTATAATATTGTTTTAATTGCTTAAAGTACTTTGCTTTAGAAAGAGCTCTCATAGGCAGTTTTGATTGTGATCATGATTCTCTTCTTATATTTTGTGTTTTACAGTTTCTTCCTTCTCATAAATATTGAAATATAAATAAAATAGTCTTAAGTCATTTTTGAAAATTTATGTTCAATTCTTCAGTCTCTCTTCAGAGTATTTTTTTTTTGTTTTTTCACTAAAGATTTCCTCCTCCTCCCTCTTTCCTCCTCCCTCCTCATTCCTTTTTCTCTTCTTCTCCCTCTTCTTCTTAATAGGATCCTCCTATGTAGTCCTGGATGTTTTGGAGTTCTATATAGACCAGGATATCCACTAAATTATAGCTATCGGCCTACCTTTGCCTCCTGGGTGCTGAAATTAAAGGCATGCATCACCACATCTGGCTCAAGATTTTTGTTAAGATAAAATGACACTGAATGTTGTAATCTCTCTCCCTCTCAGTCCCACATGCTTCCTCTCCCCTCCTCTGTCTGTCTGTCTTCCCTTCATTGCTTGGTGTCAACCTAAGTGCCTGGTACATACTATAAAAGTGTACTCCCACCGAGTCACACTCCCTAGCCAACCTGATTTTTTGTGGACTTGAATCTGTAGGGGACGCACACACACACACACACACACACACACACACACAAAATCTTTCAATCTCAAGCTCTTTGAAATCACTTACGGATGGAATATTTCAGATGGAAAAACATTCCCCTGTGGTCTTCCAAAATTTCCTCTCCTCTAGTGACACATTTTCCAAGTTTAGGTGCTCTGTTTTTCTACTTGTAGGCAGAAGGAACATAGGTCAAGAACTTGGCAGACATGATAGTGCAGGGGTCCTGGGGGAAAGCGTGAGGGCATAGCCGTTCTGGTGAGAGCTGCTGGACTTTCTCCCATCAGAGTCAATGCTGCAGCTACAGCCTGAAGGTAAATGTCTCTCTACCTTAGCTGAATGGGCTTCTGGAATTTGTCCTCCTAGAATTAAAACCACCTGACTCAGATACTCTGGAGAAGTTTGCTTCTTGTTGGGGAATGTGAACATGTAAACAGAGACAGTTACAACTGAGCATGATCTGCTCCTTGAAGGAGATTGTGTACAAAGTCCTTTGGGAGACCGTGGTGTGAATGTGCTCATATTCACCTTTCCATGAATTCCTGAGCAGAGGAATAGCTTCATTTAAATGCTTTACAAATGATGCTCATTAAGATGCAGGGAGTTACAGAAATGGGCTGATGCTAGTGCAATGTAGAATTCTAAACAGGCTGTCAGCCGAGCTGTGTGCTCACTGGCCATTGCTGTCCCCAGAACTCAACCTAAGCTCTTTCTTCGTGATTTCACAGTAGCTTTTCAAGGTCCTTTCCTATGTGTTTCTAGCTTTACTGTCCTGTGTCATGCACCTTTCACCTTAGGCCATTTTTGGAGAAAGCTGTGCCTTCTCATTTTTTTGCCCCATCTTTATTACTCTCTTCTACTAATTCTTTTCTATAATATCAGAAACACCCTGAAACCCCAGATTCTTCATTGCCTCTTTAGGAAGTCTTCCCCGATTCTACAGTTCCAACTAACAGCTCCCCCTAAACATTTCTTGTGTTCAAAGTATACTTGCTTTATGTGGTGGTTGATATTTCTCCTGAGTAGATTGTGTGCTCTCTGAAATAAGGACCATATTCTAATAGTTGTGTTCTACAAATAAAATACTGAATTAATTGGTAAGTCTGGCAGTTCAGTGATATGGCAGAATAAAGATAATTTGATAGTTCAGAAAAAGCTTTGCACCCTGTCCAGTGCTCTCCAAGCGACAGACTCAGTTCAGGTAAACCTTGTGGAAACTGAAGCCACTCCTGCTAGCCTCCTTTGTGAACCATATCTGACTTCTGGTGTTGTTTGTGAACATTTATATAGTGTGCTCCTAAATTTCATAGCTAGCTGGCACATGGCACCCAGAAATGACCACAAATATCAGTCTGGATATTATAGTGGACATAATTATCGTCTAGATGACATATACATTTAAATCAGAAGACTAAATGAGGATCGTCTTTCTAATGTGAGTAGACTTCATCCAGTCATCTGGACATCTGAAAGGGAAACAACTAAAGGTCCCAAGAGGAACAAAGCAATCTGTGTTCAGACTGCCTTTAGATTTGAGCAGCAAATCTAAAACAGCCTTCTTGTTAACTTGCGCTATCAAATTCAGACTCAGCATTTCCCACAATCACAAGAATACCTTAGTCTCTTTCCCTCTCTTACTTTCAGTCTCCACTCTTTTTCCTTCATACCATATTCACAAGGGCACACACACACATATGCATGCACACACACACACACACACACACACACACACATGCATGCACATACACATGCACACCCAGAACCCCCACACTGTTGGTTCTGTTTTCTAGAGAAACCTGATGGAAGCACATAGTAGCTGGAAAAGTTTGGATTCTAACGGTGATGGCCACCCTTAATTATTAATTTGTCACAACCTGGAGCTGGCCTGTGGGTATGGCTGTTAGGACTGTCTTAATTCATGTGAGAAGACCCAGCGCAGTGTGAATAGCATCATTTCTTAGGCAGGGGTTCCTGAACTGTATAGTAGTGGAGCAATCCAGCTGCACACAGCAAGCCAGGAGCACATATGCCTCCACAGCTGCTTTTGACTGTGGATAGTTTCTGTCATTGTGACTTCCCACAATGAGGAATTATAACCTGCAATTGTAAACTGAAATAAGTCCCATTATCCTTTAAGTTGCCTTGTGTCAGGGTATTTTATCATAACAACAGAAAAGAAATTAAACAAACTGAAACACCGTGATTCCAAGGACTACCACTACCCTTTCAACTCCTACAATTTCTTCAACTATCTTTAGTTGTTATGGCCTTCTGTGGCCAAAACAAACCCTCCTCTCTCTCTCTCTCTCTCTCTCTCTCTCTCTCTCTCTCTCTCTCTCTCTCTCTCTCTCTCTCTCTTTCTCTCTCTCTCACACACACATAGCACACACATAACACAGACACACACACAAACACATGCACAATGATGTAGTCTAACTTTTTTTTTCCTATGGAATTTGTCCCTCTTGCTCAGAGTCTCACTTTGATACGGTCATCTGTCTCTGGATCTCACTTCATAATTTTTTGTAGTTTGTCACTGCTCACTATTAACTTATACTGCCTGTAGCGGTCTAGCTGGCCGTCCCTTCTTCATGGTGCCAGGTACTGGCTCTGAGTATCTGCCAACAAAGGTAGAAGAAGGAGCCACCTATTGACACCTGCTTCTTCATTGTGGGGAGGCTGGTTCTGAAGTTAACTCACAGTCCTATGAAACATCTGGAGAAGGTTGGGTGGTGGTGACACACACCTTTAATCCCAGCGCTCTGGAGGCAGAGGCAGGTTGATCTCTGTGAGTTTGAGGCCAGCCTGGTCTACAAGAGCTAGTTCCAGGACAGACTTCAACACTACACAGAGAAACCCTGTCTCAAACAATAACAACAACAAAACCAACCAACCAACCAACCAAACAGACAAAATACCTGGAGAAATCTAAAAGTAAATGAAAGACTTGGTATTTAAAGAATAAAAGATGACTTTGTCCACATCTCAATAAAGTATTTTTTGTAGTTCTTATTCAACTCTAACAGCTTAGAAGACTATCAAAACTTATTATACAGCACATCTTCTTTTCAGTCTCCAAAAATTCAAAGCAGAGTTTTGCAAACCACAACTTGAAGGAAAATCTGGTTCACCTTGAGTCATGTTTGTGGTATTAAATGAGACCGGAACAATTCTCACTTACTCACTGTCTTTGGCTGCCTTCATGCCCCCATGGAAGGAGAGTAAAAGACACAGACTTTAGATGGTCGCCAGAACTTTAACAAACTATCATATTGTACACAGAAAGCATTTTCCAGCCTCTGCCCTAGACAATTTATATTGATATGTGGTGAAGTGGGATTCTTCCTGGCACCCCATTCTGTGTATGCTTCCATCTTTCTCATCTTTCGGTGTCTGGTGTCCATACAACCAAGCCTGTGTCAGGGAAGCTGCCTCTGTTTTGGTATCTTCTGTTTCTTCTCGTGTGTGTGTGTGTGTGTGTGTGTGTGTGTGCCAGAGAGACAGAGGGAAGGAGAAAGGGAGAGAGAGAGAGAGAGAGAGAGAGAGAGAGAGAGAGAGAGAGAGGACAGAGAGAGAGGACAGAGAGAGAGGGGGGAGGTGGGAGAAGAGGGAGTCAAGTCTCTTCTAATTTTATCTAGTTAAAATCTTCTAAGAACCATAAAGAGTCCTCAGAGTGCATTGTCCTCAAAACGTCCTCTTTATATTTTGAGGAAACAGAGAAAATGACTATTTATTAAACCAGAAATAGGCTGAGCATTGACCAGAGAGGTCAAAGGTAGAATGTCTGGTTTCAGGTCAGACCACAAGTCAAGCAGAATAGGTTGAGGGTTTTCAACCCTGTCAGGCGCTCCCATTAGACTGTCATCATTTATCATGTTCCACCTACTTAAAGATGGAGATGTTTCCCTGGGAGCATTTTCTAAGAAATCTGCATGCAAATTCCAGTGGTGAAGTTGAGTTTGTTTCACTAAGATCTGAAATGTTAAAACAGAATGTTTAGAAGATCAAACCCTATTAACATTGGGAATAATCTTGGTCTTTGTAGTTTAGAGATACAAGTTAACAGGCCGATTATGACAAAGAAGAGGCATGTATTGAGTTAGAGAGTGGCTTAAATACTTGTGCAGGTGGTGACAACCCTCTACAACTGGGTTTTCTCATTTATGAAGTATGTCTGCATCATGAGTAGCACAATATTTGGGTCTTGGCTGTTCTACAAAGACCCAAGAGTTAAAAGCTCAGTCTCCAGGTTGGGACTATAGAAGGTTCCACAGAGTGTTTTGGGCAAGGATGTAGGTGTTTAATTTCAAAGCCCTGTCAAGTTCCTGATTCAGATATTGGTTGGAACTGGAGAGTCTGAGGGAGAATATGAAACCTCCAGCTTCACTAGTCTTGTAGTGAGAACCTCTGAGGTAAACGCTTCCCTACACAATGTTTATAATGTGTCCCAGCTGGGAAAAGGCAGATGAGACTTATTAAGAAGTATGAATTATGGGCTTTATTCTAAGAAGTGTTTTTTGCCAATGAAACATATAATGAAAAAATAATAAAAAATAGAATTTTCAGTGGCTAGAAAGATGGTTCAGTCATTAAAACCCAGTCATAACAAAAACAAAAACAAAAAACCAAAAACCAAGAATGATGTTTTAAGATAGAGATCCTGAAGACTCATCAGTTCCAGAAAAGCTATCAGTCTTTACAGAGATTATGAAGTGATTGTAACTTTTTTTTCTTGAATAGGTTAAACATTCCTTCAGATAATCTTGTTCAAACATTTGCCAAACAAAGAAAGATGAAAGGAGTGAAAGCATTGTGAAGTCCTAGGACCAAGCTGGAAAGAATGGAGGCTTGAGCATTGTGGAGAAAAAAGAAATGAGTCACATAGTTCAGAATATAACTCACATGTTTTGAGGCTATTACCCTGAACTTAATAATGTCTAGAGTATTTTTGAGTTGTTTCCTCCACAGACTAAGATCCTGGCTTTCAGAGTATTACCTTGTTTGTTTACTAGTGGGATTAGAGATATTCTGAATAGAAATTTATTTTATTTTTTATTTAAATGCTGCCATGAACATAGTTAAACAAATGCTTTTGTAGTATGATTGGGCATCTCTTAGATATATTCCCAAGAGTGGTATTGCTGGATCCTGAGGTAGGTTGATTCCCAATTTTCTGAGAAACCGCCATACTGATTTCCAAAGTGGTTGTATAAGTTTACATTCCTACTAGCAATGGATGAGTGTTCCCCTTACTCTACTTCCTCTCCAACATAAGCTATCATTAATGTTTTTGATCTTAGCCATTCTGACAGGTATAAGATGTTATCTCAGAGTTGTTTTGATTTGCATTTTCATGATAGCTAAGAAAGTTGAACATATCCTTAGGTATCTTTTGGCCATTTGAAATTCTTCTGTTGAGAATTTTCTATTTAGTTCAGTACAATATTTTTAAAATTGAGTTATTTAGAATTTTACTGTCTAATTTCTTGAGCTCTTTTTATAGTTTGGAGATCAGTCCTTTGTCTGATGTGGGGTTGGTGAAGATCTTTTCCCATTCATAGGCTGCCTTTTAGTCTTATTGACTGCTTCCTTTGCTTTGCAGAAGCTTCTCAGTTTCAGGAGGCCCCATTTATTCATTGTTGCTTTTAGTGTCTGTGCTACTGGGGTTATATTTAGGAAATGGTCTCCTGTGACCATGCATTGAAGACTACTTCCCACTTTCTCTTCAACCAGTGCAATCAGATTTATATTGAGGTCTTTAATCTATTTGGACTTGAGTTTCATGCATGATGATAGATATGGATCTATTTTCACTCTTCTACCTGTTGGCATCCAGTTATGCCATCACCATTTGTTAAAGATGCTTTCTTTTCAATATCCAGGAGGATTACTATATCTTTTTTGGGAGTTCACCTTCTTATTATCTTCTCAAGGATCCCAAATTCATAGGCTCAATGTCCTTTAATTATGGCTAGAAACCGATTATGAGTGAGTACATCCCATGTTCATCTTTTTGGGTCTGGGTTACCTCACTCAGAATAGTGTTTCTATTTCCATCCATTTGCCCTGCAAAATTCAAGATGTCATTGTTTTTTACCGCTGAGTAGTATTCTAGCATGTATATATTCCACAGTTTCTTCATCCATTCTTCCACTGAAGGGCATCTAGGTTTGTTTCCAGGATCTGGCTATTACAAATAATGCTGCTATGAACATAGATGAGCATATGCTTTTGTTGTATGATTGGGGCATCTCTTGGGTAGATTCCCAATAGTGGAATTGCTGGGTCCTGGGGTAGGTTGATCCCGAATTTTCCTGAGAAACCACCACACTGCTTTCCAAAGTGGTTGCACAAGTGTGCATTCCACCAGCAATGGATGAGTGTACCCCTTAGCCCACAACCTCTCCAGCAAAGGTTATTATTGGTGTTTTGGATTTTAGCCATTCTGACAGGTGTAAGATGATATCTCAAAGTTGTTTTGATTTGCATTTTCCCTGATAGCTAGGGAGGTTGAGTCTTAAATCCAAAAAAAAAAAAGATGCTTTCTTTTTTCCATTGTATAATTTTAGCTTCTCTGTCAAAATTAGGTGTTCATAGGTGTGTAGGTTATATATATCTACCAAACAAACACACACAAAATTTTGTAGGGAGGCGAGAGAGGAGACTCAATAGTGAAGATGTTCTGTGGGTTGGGGTGATGGGGTAGCTGACCAATCCCTTCCTTTAATATAACCTAGAGTTTGTGCTTATGAGGCACAATCACTCCTGGCCAACACTGCTCTACTCTCGAGAGAACGTTGAGCACCAAAGACACTCCACTGGGGAGCCTGTCTTCTTCTTGGCAGAACTTGTCTTTGGGCAAGGAAAAGTCCATACCTCGACTACTGACAAATATCCATAAATGGATAAAACAGGATTATCTTATCTTTGCCAAGACAGGGTAGGATAATTCTACTAAAGGTTCTTTGCCTTTGAAAAATGGTATGTTGGTTGCATTAGGCCTTAGCCAAAGTTGGTTGCCTCAACATTGCAAACAAGACTTTGGGTGATTGCCTAGGTAGTCAGTTGTCTCTGTCATCTGTTACACATTTTGGAAGTTTCACGTTTGTACTTCCTGGTTGCTTAAGTAATATTACTTCCCTTCTTGGATCTTTGATGGGGTTAAAGATTAGATAATTGTAGCTACCCTCTACATTATTTAGACTCCTTGAAGTAAAATGCTTAGTAAAACTTTTGCTATATGTTCCTTGCTTAATATTGTTTGCTGTTTGTAATTTTCTATTTATTATCTGTTTCCACTGTATATAGCTGTATTTGGTTTTGAGTCTGTCTTATTTAGACAAAATGGGGAGATGATGGGGTAGCTGACCAATCCCTTGTCTGAGGGGCATGACGCTTCCAGGGCACAAAATACCTTTAAAAGATCGGTGTTTTGGTGGTTTGCTCTCTTGGTTCCCTGTTCTTTGCTGGAACTCTGGCTCTGTAAGTTTCTCCCATTTTCTCCTTTTATTAAAGCTGAGTATTTCATGTAAGGCTAGTTTGGTTATTTCCCATTGCCGGCCGACCACGCCCGCTACATTGGGGGAGGGGGGAAGAAATCAAAATACATTACATGAAAAATTTTGAATAAAAAATATTTTCAAGAAGACCATTTGTGGTACCTAGTTTTTTTTTAATGTCAATGTGACATAGAGTCATCTAAGAGGAAGAAACCACATCTGAGAAAATTCTACCATTAAATCCAGCTGTAGGGTATCTTCATAATTAGGGATTGATGAAGGACAGGTCCCAATTAATCATGGATCTGCTGCCCCTGGGCTGGTGGCCCTAGGTTCTATAAAAATTGGGCTGAGAAAGTCATGAGGAGTGAGCCAGAGGACAGGAAACAGCACTCCTCTGTGGCCTCTACAGCAGCTCCTGCCTCCAGGTTTCTGCCCCAGTTTGAATTTTCTGATCAGTCTTTTCTCAGTGGACTGTGACTCAGGATTTGCAAGCCAAATAAACTCTTTTCTTTCCTAAGATGCTTTTTTGTTTATGGCATTTCATCACTGTAATAGAACTCCAACTAAGACACCATTGAACACACACACACACACACACACACACACACACACACACACACACACACACACACTAGAGATCATCAAGATGGCTCAACCATAAAGAAACTTGAATCTTTCCTGGAGATTACATAGTGTACAGATAGGTCACCACATACACACCAGGGCATGTGTGCTGAAAATAGTCACATTTATACATGTAATAAATAATCGAAAAAAAGTTTTAAAAAGTTTTTTTTTTCATTCTCATGGTTTATTTTTTTTTATATTTAAAAATTTCCATCTCCTTCCCTCCTCCTCCCCCTCCCTCCACTCCTCCTCCCCTTCCCCGCCCCTCCTTCTCCCCCATTCCCTCACCCTTCCCTCCACCCCATACCTCCCTCCCTCCCTCTCAAGGCCAAGGAGCCATCAGGGTTCCCCACTCTATGCTAAGTCCAAGGTCCTCCCAACTCCCCCCAGGTCCAGGAAGGTGATCAACCAAGCTGAGAAGGCTCCCACAGAGCCCGTCCATGCAGAAGAATCAGAGCCCAGCGCCAATGTCCTTTGCTTCTCAGTCAGCCCCCGCTGTTGGCCACATTCAGAGGACGGGTTTGGTCGCATGATCCATCAGTTCCCATTCCAACTGGAGTTGGTGATCTCCCTTTAGTTCTGTCCCACCGTCTCCATGAGTGAACGCACCCCCTCACGTTTCCTGACTTTCTCCCTCATGTTCTCGCTCCTTCTGCTCCTCATCAGGACCTTGGGAGCTCAGTCCAGTGCTCCAATGTGGGGCTCAGTCACCCTTCCCCATCTGTCGCCAGCTGGAGGTTCCCTCACGGTCCTGACTTTCTTCTCATGTTCTCCCTCCTTCTGCTCCTCATCAGGACCTTGGGAGCTCAGTCCGGTGCTCCAATGTGGGGCTCTGTCATTTTCTTCATCTATCGTCAGGTGGAGGTTCTATGGTGATATGTAAGGAACTCAAGAGACTAGACGGTAAAATGCCAATTAACCCAATTAAAAATTGGGGCGCGGAACTGAACAGAGAATTCTCAACAGAAGAAGTTCGAATGGCCAAAAGACACTTAAGGTCATGCTCAACCTCCCTAGCTATCAGGGAAATGCAAATCAAAACAACTTTGAGATATCATCTTACACCTGTCAGATTGGCTAAAATCCAAAACACCAATAATAACCTTTGCTGGAGAGGTTGTGGGGTAAGGGGTACACTCATCCATTGCTGGTGGGAATGCACACTTGTGCAACCACTTGGAAAGCAGTGTGGCGGTTTCTCAGGAAATTCGGGATCAACCTACCCCAGGACCCAGCAATTCCACTATTGGGAATCTACCCAAGAGATGCCCAATCATACAACAAAAGCATATGCTCATCTATGTTCATAGCAGCATTATTTGTAATAGCCAGATCCTGGAAACAACCTAGATGCCCTTCAGTGGAAGAATGGATGAAGAAAACTGTGGAATATATACATGCTAGAATACTACTCAGGCGGTAAAAAACAATGACATCTTGAATTTTGCAGGCAAATGGATGGAAATAGAAAACACTATTCTGAGTGAGGTAACCCAGACCCAAAAGATGAACATGGGATGTACTCACTCATAATCGGTTATCTAGCCATGAATTAAAGGACATCGAGCCTATGAATTTGGGATCCTTGAGAAGATAATAAGAAGGTGAACTCCCCAAAAAAGATATAGTAATCCTCCTGGATATGGGAAGTAGACACGATCGCCAGGCAAAATTGGGAACTTGAGGGTTGGGCGAGACTGGGCCAAGGGAAGATGGGGAGAGAAAAAGTGTGAAGGGGAGAATCGGGGGGAGCTCGGAGGAATGGGGATGCTTGGGATATAGGAAGGGTGGATATGGGAGCAGGGAAGCATATATCTTAATTTAAGGAGCTACCGAGGGTTGTCAAGAGACTTGACCCTAGAGGGGTTCCCAGGTTTCCAGGGAGATGCCCCCAGTTAGTTCCTTGGGCAGCTGAGGAAAGGGAGCCTGAAAAGGCCAGTTCCTATAGCCATACTGTTAAAAAGTTTTTTAAACATACACAATTGCCTTTTGAGTATGTGTACAATGTATATTGACAAAGAAGTGAACTTTGAATTTTGTCTTTGGCCCCTCTTTCACTGCTTTTTAACATCTATATGATCTACATGAAAAATATTTAAAAATCCACCGTAATTCAAAATGTGACACATTTCTTGTCTCAAGCTTTTTAGATTACAGATGTTCAGTTTGTATAACCGGAACAAAAGTCCTTGTGGAATGCTGCAAGGGCTGCCAAACTTGGGTAACGCCCCCACGGGAGTCCAAAAAGCTGAGAGCTGGGTGCTGCGTACTCTTCAGAGGGTAAGTAGGCTTGAAGATTTGAGAATAACTTTTTTTTTCTTCTTTTTCTTTTTTTTCTGAGACAGGGTTCTCTGCAGCTTTGGAGCTGTCCTGAAACTAGCTCTTGTAGACCAGGCTGGCCTCAACTCAAAGACTCACCTGCCTTTGCCTCCTGAGTGTTGGGATTAAAGGCACCAGCTTTGGCAAGGATAAATTTTCTGAGTCCTATAATTAACATGTATCATATCCAAATATTTCCTAAATGATTACAGCACAAGCCTGAACTATTGCCCTGTATTATTCCCACCCCGGGGTATATGAAATCAATCAGAAAGGGTGCAGATGTGTGAAATTGTATGTATGTGTGTTTGTGTGTGTGTGTGGAGGGGGCGGGGACAGTTGTAGCTACAGGCTACTTATTTAATTATCACAGTGCCTCCCAAAGTTACCCGCTTGACCACAGAGAGATTTTATGGTATAGAAAAAACCTTTTAAATGAGACACAGCAGGAGACAGTGTTTTTATTGAGTTAAGCTCAAATAAAGCTATGCTGTCAGTCCTTTAATCCAGTCTAAAAGCTTGTAAGAATTCTGCCCCATTACAAACAAGGACCTTGGTGCTCAGAGGGTTAAAGACAGAAGGAAAAACCCTGCTCTTTTGTTTCTTTTATTTCATACTGAGAGAAGATAGGATTTAGCCTCCAGTGAGTTTGACTCTAAACTCAGGACTTCTTCCCAAATACTCAGAAAGGTGGCTCAGAGAACATGTAAGAATTCAAGAACTTTAGAAAAAACAATTCAAAACAACTCTGAAAGGACTAAGTAAGATACCTGACATGGTTACTCATTCTTCATTTTGTCAGACAAGGGCGAATGGATGCATCTCACCTCTCCCCTAAACCTCCTGTGAGCGTTTATAAAACCCACTCTCCCTTGTCCTATTCATCAAGAAATGACAAAATGGGGTTTTAGCTCATTTTACTCTTAAGTACACAGCTGGCTCAGATGAGAGTATTTGCAGATTGAGAGTATTTGTCAATGGGTCATTGTGACTTGAAGTTGGGAGGAAAGATGCTTGAATAAACTTTATTGTGGGTCTCAGAAATTTCATTAATTCTTGGATAGTGGAATCAGGGTGCTTATTAAATATCCATTGACAGAGAGTTGGATGTGGTGGCTAATGCCTTGGAAACCGGGATTGAAAATTGAAAATGACCTTCAAAATTTGAAGAAGTAGGAGGGCAGAGAAAGGGTGAATGAAATTCAATAGCTGGAGAAATGATGCTGGAGAGGAACATCAATATGCACGACTGTTTCATTAAATCTACCAAATGGGAGAGCACCCGGGCTGCTGGCCCATGATCATATTGCTGCCTCTATGATTGTTATTAAAAGTCAGATCCTGAGTTCTCCAGGAGATAACAGCAGAAATCAATGCACGAATAATTGATTTTCTTGCTTGTGTGAAAGACTAGGCGGTTTAAACATTGGTTGAGACTTGAATGCAATGGTAAAATAAAATTGAGTCGTGTTTAACCACCCTCCTGCTTCAGTATTATGATATTTAAGTCTGCCCTCTCTCTCTCTCTCTCTCTCTCTCTCTCTCTCTCTCTCTCTCTCTCTCTCTTCCTCTCTCTCTTCCTCTCTCTCTTTTCCTCTCCTTCCCCACTCCTCATACGAACATCAGACATAGGCTCCTGCTCCCCATGAATGAAAGAGATTTATTTGCTTGGATACCCATATATTTCCAGATTCTGGCGCCTCATTCACATATAAAATTATAGAGATGTCTTGATGTAGCATGAAATGGGATCATCTTGCTCAACTCTGCTGTTTGAACGCTGTAATGTATTTTGCTGTTTTTCATTTGAAGTAGTTCATGCTTTTTATTTCTTCTTCTTCAGTGTGTGTGTGTTGGGGGCGGGGAGTTGTATTTCAGGTCTGAAGACTAATGGGCACTTATAGCAGCCTGTCTGTGTGTGTTCCAACACAGAGGCCTTTAGGAAATTGTCTGTGGAAAAAGAGGTCATTGTACTTTAAGGCTTCAAAATAGCTCAGAGTGACAAGTTGAATGGCGACTTTAACCTCCTCTAAGTGTCAAAGTTTCCTGTAGGGCATGAACTGAAGTCCTTTGACAACTGCCTGGTCATTTGATGTCTAAACTTACATCCCATTAGGTTCAAGAGTACACAAAGCCTGTGTTTGTGTTTTGTAGAAGCAGGGGCCCCATGAGCAGAGTGAAGAAAATAGATAAAGTTTTTTTTTTGTTGTATTTAAAAACATAAATGGTATTGGTAAGGACAGAGGTGTGGGTACAGAATATTTGTATGATCCATACATCTAATACCTTAGTCTAGATCCCTGTCTGGGCATAGTTTCTCACATTCTTTTCTTTTCTATCCCCCTTTTCATTTACTCTCTTCATCCACACAGACTGTACATGTGCTAATTCATTTCCAGCTACTGAAACACCCAAGAAAAGCAACTTGTAAAGACACACAGAGGGTTTGACGTTTGATGGGCCCTGTTGGCTTTGAACCTATGGGAGGCAGCATCTTAAGGTGTCTGTGTATGGAATAACCCCTCAATCTTAGGGCTGGAATATGGAAAGGAAAAGATACCATGGCCCTTTGAGAATACCCTGAAACCCCTCCCTAGGTTATACCTCTCAAAGACTGTATCACCACCTCACAGTGCATGAAGTTGAGGACCAAAGTCCATAATCCATAAATGTTTGATGGAAAATAAAGACTCAAATTCTACACACACAGACACACACACACAGACACACACACACACCACACACTTGATTATTAGTGTTTTGAAATTGTTGTGTGCATTTGTGAACACACACAATATATATAGTGTATACATATGCATATATTATATATTTTATATATTTGTGTGTGTGGTATATCTTTGCATGTGAAAGCAGGCATGCATGTTCCAAGGTGCTCCTATGGAGATCAGTGGACAGCATGGGTCTTAGTCCCTGCCTTCTACCATGTTTGAGACAGAGTTTCTCCTTGTCTGCCACTGTGTATACCAGGCTAGCTAGCCTAGGAATATCTAACAGTATTCCTGTGTCTTTTCCCCATCTCCTTATAATAGGAGTATTTGCATTACAGATGTGTACTGTTTCATCTGATTTTACATGGGTTCTGAGACTGCAAACTCAGGTCACTTGTACATCAGGATTTAACCAGACACAGGCATTGTGTGTGTATGTGTGTGTGTGTGTGTGTGTGTGCGTGTGCGTGAGCATGTGTGTGCGTGTGTGTGTGTTGAACCATTAGATTGTAAGACCGATCAGCTTGGCAAACACTTCAGCATATCCTAACAACTAAGGCATTGTGTGTATGTAGTCACAGTAGAATGGTAGCATTGAGGAGTTTCACCAGTAATATAAACCTATTTAATTGTCAATACTGAAGACAGGAGCAATGGCTCAGTAATTAAGATCACTTGTTGCTCTTGCAGAGGATATAGGTTCAGTTTCTAGCATCTTCATGGCAGCTTACTATTGTCTATAACTCCAGCTTTAGTTCCAGGGGATTTGAAACCTATACTGGCCTCTCTGGACTCCTGCATGCATGTGGAATACACATATACACTCAGGGACACACATATGCAAAACAAACAAACAAACAAACAAATAAATAAACATTTTAATACAAATTTCAGTATCATCCTTTGAATTTTTTTCCTTTGGTCCAAGATCTAATTAAGAATAACAAATTTTCTTTATTATTTATATTTTTTAATTTCAGGAGTTTCATAATACCTCAATATCTTTTGTAACTATGTCTCTTTGGAAACATTAAACTGGATGTTGACTGGTTGTATTTCAATTTAAGTGTATCTATTACCTTATGAGTTTACTGTGTTTAAGCAGTGTTGAAGAGTGTAACAGGTTTTTGTTTTTTTTTTTTTTTTTTTGGCTACCAACCATCTCCTCACACAGAGACTTGTTATTAGTTAAGAATGTTTGGCCCTGTCTTAGCTCTTATTTTAATCTGTTTCTCTTTATCTACATTTTGCCTCAAGGTTTCTTGTCTTCTTTCTTTCTTTCTTTCTTTCTTTCTTTCTTTCTTTCTTTCTTTCTTTCTTTCTTTCTTTCTTCCCTACATTTACTACTTCTCCATGTATGACTGGTGGCCAGTTGGCTTTTGGTCCCATGCATATCCCTCTCTTTATCCCTTCTTTCTTCTCTCTGGTTCCTCCTAAGTTTATATTTCTCCTTCTACTTATTCTTTATGTCAGCCAACCCTACCTCTCCTGCTCCTGCCTCGCTATTGGCTATTTAACGTTTTATTAGATCAATTAGGTGCCTTAGGCAGACAATACATCTTTACTTAATAAATGCAGCATAAACACACCTTTGCACAGTTAAAGTAATATTCTGCAGTATAAACAGAAGGAACATACATTTTCTAGTTAAAGTAATATTCAACAACAGAAGAGAGAGCTTCACTCTTAATCATAATTGCCCTATGACTGACTGGCTACTCTGTAGTGTCTGACTTCAGGATGTACAACCTTCTTTACCTTTTAGTGATGACATTAATTGTGACACTAGATGGTGAGTGGAGAAATCTCCATTGCAAATCTACTCAGGCTTGGAAGTGAGGGATACCCTTTCTGCATCTTACCACAGCTGATGGGGAAGCCAAGCACTCCTTCCTGTCAGGAGCTTCATCATGCATACATTCATTAGCCTGAAGAACAGAGTTCCTTCAAATATGAGCAGCAGGGGCTACTGGTCTCCTAATAGTGTACCCTGAAGTCAGCCTGAATCTTATGCTTCTGTGTTATGAGGGTATGATCTTATCTCAACAATACTCACAGTTCTAAAAGAATATAGTTAAATATGACTACCCAGAACTGCTTCAAACACATCATTGATTTTTATACTATTTATTTCATATTATTTATACTATATATACATTGATCCATTTTATACTATACATGCCATTCCCCATATTTTCTAATTAGTCCCCCCCACAGCTAACCTTTATAACTTTCAACTATTTCTAACGAAGTCTATTTCTATAGCTTGTTTCCATCTCAGCAAGTACATCTGTCCACCTCTCATACTCTAAATAGACTTTATCTTCCTCTTCACTCTGTATTCTTACTCTGCTTCTCATACACTTTTCTTGAAGAAGGAAAAGACCAGACCCAAATGTCTGACTTTATTGCACTTTTCAGTTCCTTTATGGAACACTGCAGCCTAGCTTCAGGCTTGGTTTCCCTACAAATTGAAATAATACCAACTCAGCACATGAGCCTGCTGCCATCTTGTTCAACCACAAGATCTTCAGGCTTCAGTATTTAGAGTCACCTGAATAAGTGCCCATGTTTATACCATGAGTTCTTTTTTCATAAAAACAGCAGTAAAAAAAATCTAAACAGCATCTATGAATAGTGAAACATTATTTATCTCATTCATTCAGGAAATAACGAATACAGCACACTTATTTCATTCTGGGCTTACATATCATTTTGAATTCCAGAGTTAGAGTCATTCATACAGAATCCCTGATCCACGATGCTTTACAGATTAGTTGTTATACATTTAAAAATATTTATGCAACAACTAAATAATAGTTTTTATTTAACTAACCAGATTTCCAAAACAGCTTGCAGAGTAAGGAAAGTGTGGGACATACTAAATTTCATTAAAGAGTTTTAAAAATCAAGACAGGAATTTCACGGGCAGTGCTTGATTGGAAAGCATCCGTATTGACAAAGGTGTACAACGGTACCTCCACTGTCTTCTCTTGTCATCCTACCCTTTAATTCTCTACAAGCACTGCCGAACAGTCTTCCTCATGGCATGTCTGAAATGTAGAGAGCAAGGAGGTCTAATTCCATCTCCAAAACCATTTCCCGCATCCCCCTTAAGACTCTGCACTAGCATAAATCTCTGATAATATGTCCAGGTTAGCAGAGTTACTTAAAGGAGCGGACAGTGTGTGTGACACATTTATTGACATCATATATAACCGGGCTGGACCTGTTCAGTAGCTTTCTATTTAGTGAAAAAGGTGGGGGAGAAAGTGCTGTGAGGTTTATGAGACAGACTGCCTCTGGACCCAGGAGGTAAGTTATGCACCCAAATGGCTCCTGTGTATCATAAACTGGAAGCTAATAAACCATTTTAAAACTGTATATTGTCTCTCCATTAGAAGAAGTGGATCTATTATTTCCTGTCTTTGGAATTGCACCGTAACAACTCTACTGAAACCAGACAAACCCCAAACCCTGGGAAGCTTAATGGATATTCTCAACAAAAGCTTTTCTCTCCTCATGGACACAGGCCAACCAAGGACAACAAAATGCTGTTTAGGCCTGGCAGGAGTGGCTGGGATGTCAGTACCTGGTGGATTATAGATCTTGTCTCGTCACTGCCATTCACAACAGTAAGAGGACTTAGCCCACTATCTCCTTAACTGAAGCTGCGGTTCAGCACTTACCACAGTACAGCACTGTCCTGTAGTTACCTGTTTACATAGCTGTTTCCTTCCTTTCACTGGGAGCCTTTTTGGGGTGTTCACTGTGCCACAGTCACCTTTGTGTGTTCCTCCTCCATGACTCTTTTTTTACACAATATTTCAAACTTACCCTATGCTTTTGTGTTCCTTTTCTTTCCCAGTCAGCTACATCCCTCCCATGCACTGCAGAGTCCATGTTCTGCTGCAGAATAGCTTGTCTCTAGTAGGAGAAGCAAGAACACAATTGCTAGTAATTGGCTCAAACTACATGTGTATTTTGTAGAAAACCATCTTTTAAGAGAGGGACAGGGATGCGCCTGTCTAAAGAGAGTGAGAAATGAAGGTGTTGGTATTTATTTCTGTGGCAATAAGTACCAGCCGCAAAGGCATCTTGAAGTCACTTTTATCTCCTATAGGTAGATGGCTTTGGTAGGGGTATCTCAGAGTTCCTCTGAGTGAAAATCTCAAACATGCTGATCTATTGCTGAGTTCTTATTTCCTCACTCCAGACAAATGTTTTAGATAATACCTTTCTGGTGTGGTCTACCAGTGAGAATTCTGCCAAGACATTCTGAAACACTGTTGTGTGGCTCTCTTCTTGGAGAGGCATGAACAAATGTGTACTCACCCCAGAGAGAGAATTGAATGGCAGACCAAAGTTAGAATAATTAGATGAGATCTCCTGGGTAAACTGGGCATCTCAGGAGGGCTGTTAAGGGGAGGGGATAGAAGATGAGACCATGAGGAACAGGATGGTCAAGGGGAGAGAGGGATGGAGTGGGACAGCAATAAAAGAGAGATTTTAATAGAGAGAACCACTGTGGGGTTAGGGAGATACCTGATGCTACGAAGATCCCTGGGAAACCACAGGATAAACCCAACTAAGACCCCTAGCAATAATGGAGAGGGTGGCTGAACTGGCCTTCCCCTGTAATCAGATTGGTGAATACTCCAACTATCATCATAGAGCTTTCATCCAGTATCTGATGGAACAAGATACAGGATCCTCAACCAAGCAGCAGGTTGAGCTCCAGGAATCCAATGGAAGAGAAGGAAGAAGGAATATATGAGCAAGGGAGGTCAAGATCATGATGGAGATATCTAAGGAGACAGCTGAACCAAGCTTGTGGAAACTCAAACTCTAAACTGACAGCTGTGGAGTCTCCATGGGTCCAAACTAGGTCTTTTCATATGAGGGAGACAGTGGTTAAACTTGAACTGAGGAGCCCCTGACAGTAGGACCAGGATCTAGCCCTGGTGCACTAGCTAGACTGTTGGAGCTCATTCTCTATACTGGGATACCAGGCTTAGCCTTAGTGCAGAGGGAAGGGTCTTGGTCCTTCCCCAACTTAATGTGCCAGACTTTGTTGACTCTTCATGGGAGGCCTCTACCTGTTTGGAGGAGTGGATGCGGTGTAGTGGCATTTCATTTGTATTTTAATAAATAAATCTTACCTAAGGATCAGAAAGGTAAAACAACCACTCTATGCAGCCTTATTGACCAGGCAGCAATGACACACAACTTTAATCCAAGTAGTAGCCACAATGACATATACCTTTAATCCAAGTAGTCACACTAGTTTGCCATAGAAACCAGGCAGTAGTGGTGTATGCCCTTAATCCCAAAACTAGAGAGGATTATAAAACAAGAGGAGAAAGCTCTCAATCTCAATCTCATTTTGAGATTCCTGGAGGCAGGATTGTCTTTTCAACCTGAGATTATGATAAGAGCCAGTGACTGGCTGTTTTGCTTTTCTGACCTTCAGGTTGAACCCCAATTTCTGTCTCTGAGTTGTTATTAATCGTGCTTCAATTGGGGGTGGACAAGGGGGATAAAAAGGGACAGAAGTGTTAGAGAAGGCCACTGGTTGGTTCCCGGCTGCCCAGCTAGCTTAGGCCCAAAATAATCACACAGAAACTGTATTAATTAAATCACTGCTTGGCCCATAAGCTCTAGCTTCTTATTGAGTAACTCTTATATTAATTTAACCCATTTCTACTAATCTGTATATAGCCACTTGGCTGTGGCTTACTGGCTCAAGTTCCAGTGTCTGTCTCCAGCGGGGCTGCATGGTGTCTCTCTAACTCTGCCTTCCTCCTCCCATGATTTAGGCCAAGCCAGTTTCCTTATTCATTAACCAATAAAAGCAACACATAGACAGAAGGACCTCCTATACCATTTTCCCTTTTCTGTTTAAATAAAAAGAAAGGTGTTAACTTTAACATAGTAAAATTACATATAACAAAACAGGTATCAAGCAAGAATTACAGTTACAATATATATATATATATATATATATATATATATATATACTTTATCTTTTATCATAACTAAGGTAAACTGTATCTATAATTATAAATTCTTCAACTCTATCAAAGACTCCAGAAGGATTTTATATTACCCAAATAAACAAAAAGTGCATTGTAAGCAACTTCCAAAATTCTAGAATTGACAGAGACATTTTGTTGCTCAAACAGTCATCCAAAGTCCTTCCATACCTTTGTGGCATCCATCTTCAGCCTACATGCTCATAGTATTCAGCAGACTTTTCCATGAAGCAGGAAAGACAGTTCCACCTATATTGGCAGTTTGTCAGTCATTTTCTTCTGTATCCTGCAGAATTTCTGGCAGACTTTTTCATTACACAGGAACCCTGAAAAATCATCTCACCTTTAGGCAAGTTCAGCAGTCAGCTCTCTGTGAGTCCTGCATGTCCAGTTCAGCAGTTCAGGCAAGAGCAGTTTCTTGCCCAAATGGCTAACAAACTCTATAAGTAGTTTGAGGCTCATTTTCCTCTTGAAGTAATTGGTGCTACCAGGAGAAAATGTGTCATGAAAAGTCTTAAGCTCTTAAAACATTTTAAATGCCATATTCTGTAGTCTTTGAAAGCATTAAAGAATGCCTATCTATCTGATATATATCTCTGTACATCTAGAAAACCTAACTAACATGACTACAAGATTGACTATTATAGATGATTATCTATTAACTTATATTTCTTAACTATATATTACATTTTAAATGAGCTCTACAAGCACAATACCTTAATAAAGAACAGAAATATACATATAACAAAATTCATCTTAAATTTGTACTAATAAACAAAGATCCATACCAATGCAAATTTCTATAGCATATCCCCCTTTAAATGTAAAGAAGCATTTACAAACAATAATTTGGGAATATGGGTGTAGTTTTGTCCAAACTTATTCCTGCTATTTGGTGATGTTGTTAATCAGGACTTTTATGCAGTATCCTGTGTGTTAGATTCATTTCAGTCAGCAGTTGGACAATGTAATATTTTGGGGGTATTCAGAGCAACTTTTCAGGGGGTCTTAGTCCATCAAACTATATTAGTTTGAAAGCAATCCACAGGTTCTCATCCTCTGTGCAAACAAAAGAACCTCTTTTTCAAATCAACATATTCTTAGACTCAAATTTTGAAGACAAAATACCTTTAAAGTATATATGTTGGTTACTTAGGTCCTTCACAGTAAAGAATTCAAGGAAAACACATTAATATATATGATCCAGACTCTCTGTGAATTTTTCATCTTTACGTGGCTTATTTTGTTTACTCAGTTTAATCTACTACCGTCTGTAACCTTTACTTTATATGTTTTTATAAACCATTTACTTTATTTTATAACTCTATTCTTTCTTTTAGCCTATGTACATTTATGTAATACTGTGACCCATTTAGAGGTCTTTTATGTCTGAATATGTCCTATATATCTCTAATTATTTACTGTTCAGGAGTGCTTCTTAAAATGCTAAGCACTTCTTAAAACTTAAGCTGTGGCACTGCTAGGTCATATTTGGTACTTCCTGTTTGTCCTGCCTAATCCAGCATGGCGGAGCCACTTGCACCTCTGAGAGCCATGCACACTGCCCCACCTTCAGGCACACAGCTGGTCCACATTGCCATCAAGCAAGCCAAAGCATGCTGCTCACAAACCCCATCCAAATGCCCCATCTTCCAAAAGAGCCCAAGGTCAAGCTGGCAGCATGGCCCAGGAAGCTGGCATTTCAAACCAGCATGCCTTTTCTGCTACCACTGAGTCAGAAAAACCTCTCTTCAAAGAACCATGCCTCTGATTGCTTCTAGCAAACAGAGCCCATCCAAGAAAATGCCGCTAGCAAATTATGCTTAACTCTGTTCTTTTGTGTCTAGAGTTAATTTTTAAGCTTTCTCAGGTTTTTATGTGGATGTAGTTTCCCCATGTTGGCACGCCAATCTATTGGAGAAAGCCTTTTGTTGGTTCCCAGCCACCCAGCTAGCTTAGACCTGAAATAATCACACAGAAACTATATTAATTAAATCACTGCTTGGTCCAATAGCTCTAGCTTCTTATTAACTAACTCTTATATTAATTTAACCCTTTTCTCTTAATATGTTTATCACCATGTGGCTGTGGCTTATCAGCTAAAGTTCCAGTGTCTGTCTTCAGTGGGGTTACATGGCATCTCTCTAACTCCACCTTCCTCCTCCCATGCTTTAGGCCAAGCCAGTTTCTTTATTCATTAACTAATACCATGGAAGGAGGGGAGGGAAGAAAAACTGGTATTGGAATGCAAAATGAAATTAAAAACTAAATAAAAATTAAAAAAGAATATCTTCGAATTTCAACTTGGTTAATCAGTGTATTTTATTGGGGTGACTTACATGATTGAGGCAAGGGGTTGCTTATAGGAGCAGAAATGACTCCAAGACTGCTTAATTATGAAAGCCCACCCTTATATGGTGACAGTTCATGAATCAGGACACCTGGAACATACTGCATAACTTGTAGTCAGCTCAACAGGGTGGAGAGTGTCTCTTTTAGACAGCTTGACTGGTCTGTGCTCCTTTAGGCACCTCAGCTTTTTTGAGATTGCTTCTTAGTTGTCCTTTCTTCTTATACACAACTGAGAAGAGAGAGGCTTAGAAAATCTGGTCAGTTTTGGGGACTTCCTGAAGTTTTGTGTTGTTTACTTCTTAAGTTTTAATGAGCTTATCTGCTAGTTGGAGTGTGTCACATATCTTTAGAATATCTGTGTTTTTACTAGCTTTCCTCCAAGATGGAAGGTTTTTATTTAATAGAGGTAATTGCTATACAGCACACATAAAAGTGTCAAGTATGACATAAAATAAAACAAAGATGTGAAGTGGGAGGGTCTTCTGTTTGAGTTGATTTCATTGGTTAATGAAGAAACTGCCTGGCCCATTTGATTGGCCAGCCCTTAGGTGGGCAGAGTAGACAGAACAGAATGCTGGGAAGGGAAGTTAATAAATTGCCATGCCTCTGCTCTCTGAGCCAGACTGCCATGCCTCTCCTCAGGGAGAGAGATGCCATGAAGCCAGCCACCAGGTCAGACATGCTGAATCTTTCCCGGTAAGACACCACTTTGTGGTATTACACAGATTATTCGATATGGGTTAGTCAAGATGTGAGTAAGAGGCTGAAACTAATGGGCCAGGCAGTGTTTAAAAGAATACAGTTTCTGTGTAATTATTTTGGGGCATAAGCTAGCTGGTGGCCAGGAGCCAGGCGGCGGGAAGCTGGCCCGCTGCTCCTCACTACAGAATGGCGCCCAACGTGGATAATTGAATCCACAGAAAGCTTGAGAAAGCTTGGGAAAGAATAGAGTAAAGCATGTTTCCTTGATAGCAGCAATTTCTCAGGACTGCTCTGCTTGCTAGAGGCTAGCAAGTGTTCTCATCTAAGAGAGGCTTCCTGACTCAGCTTTAGCCACAAAACCCTGCAGCTCTTTTAAGAGGTCCTGCTATGAAACACTTAAATGGTGTTGATGAAAATTAACTTCATGCTTTTCAGTTTTCAGCTGTAGCAGGAAAAAAGCTTCACTGTTGAAAAATGCTGGCTTTTTGGGCCGTCCTGCCCTGGCAAACTCTGACTCTTTCAAGCAGGCGGTCCTGACTACGGAGCTTTTGAGTGTTGTTTAACACTGTTGTAGCTTGCTTGCTGGCAGGGACCTTGAAACACTGAACATGGCTCTGGCCGGTATCTCAGCCAAAAGGCTAGAATTGCAGAAAGCTAAGGAATGAGCTGGATCTAGCTGCCAAAGTCACGACTTTAGTCCTACCAATATTGTTTGGTAAATTAAAGACACATGTGGTCACAAAAAGAGAGATAAACAGTAAAAGAAAAATTCAAAGTCGAAGAAAACGTCTAAATGGTTTCCAGTGTGTTAAAAATATATGCAGGCTAAAGGTTAAAGTTCCTAAAAGTAAAAAAGAAGAAAGGAAGTAATTTGGTGTGGTGGTACATACCTTTAATCCCAACATTTGGGAGGCAGAGGTAGGCTGACCTCTGTGACTTCAAGGTGTGGTAGCACACACCTTTAATCCCAATGCCTGGGAGGCAGGGACAGACAGATCTCTGTGAGTTCAAGGTGTTGTAGTACACAATTTTAATCCCTGCACTGGGGAGGCAGAGGCAGACAGATCTCTATGAGTTCAAGGACAGCCTGGTCTACAGAGTTATTCCTGGACAAAGATATACAGAGAACCTGTCTCAAAAAGTAAAAGTAAAAATAAATGAAATAGAGGTTAAAACAAAGCTGCACAAAGATGGAAAATACACAGAGAACCTTGATACTGTATGCTATTATGCTCTCTTTGAATTGTTTGAATGCTGAGGAAGGAACAACAGCTGCTAAAAGATATTTGTTTACAAATGCTGCTGAACTAATTCAAGATAGATATTTTGAAAATACCTTGACTTCAGAATTTGGATCTAAGGATATGATACTTTGGAAAAGAGATTCTTCTTTTGTTTTTACAGAAAATGAGACTCTATTGATTGCTTCTATCCCAATATGGTATGATAGACCATGCCCTCCTGAAAGGTTGCTGTAAATACCTTCAGAAAATTACTTCACTCAACTGATGACTGAGATGAACCTGGCACACAGGTTACACCATGAAAGATCTGATTAACAGCACCCCCATTCAGCAGGAAGCAGTTTGGAGAGAGATAACTGTGCCCATATTCCCAAATATTGTTTACAAATGTTCTTTTACATTTAAAGGGGGATATGATATAGATATGAATAATTTGCATTGATATGGATTTTGCTTTAGTTATTTAAATTTAAGGTCAATTTTGTTATATGTATATGTATTTCTGATACTGATTAAGGTATTGTGATTGTGTAGTTCATTAAAAAATGTAATGTATAATTAGGAAATATAGGTTGTTAATGGATAATCATTGATAATAGTCAAGCTTGTAGTCATGTTAGTTAGATTTATATAGAGATATATTTCAGTTAGATAGGCATTTCTAATATCTTTCAAAGACTATAGAATATGGCATTTAATGTTTTAATAACTTAGATTTTTCATGACAATGAGACACATCTGCTCCTGGCAGCACCAATCTACTTCAAAAGGAAGATGGGCATCAAAGAGGCTCCTTATGGAATTTGATAGCCATTTGGGCAAGAAACTGCTCTTGCCTGGACTGTTGCATAAACTGGACACAGAGAACCCTCAGAGAGAGGACTGCTGAACTTGCCTAAAGATGAGATGGCTTTTTGGGGTTCCTGACTCATGAAAGAGTCTGTGAGACATTCTGAAGGACACAGCAGATAGTGACTGAACTGCCTTTGAAATTTCTGGCTTCATGGAAATGTCTCTGGATACTATGGGCCTGAAGGCCAAAGATGGATGCCCCAACGGTACAGAGAAACTTTGGGTGACTGTCCAGGCAGCGAGATGTCTCTGTCATTTCTAGAGTTTGTAAGTTGCTTACTTCTTTTTTTTTTTTTTTTTTTCGAGACAGGGTTTCTCTGTGGCTTTGGAGACTGTCCTGGAACTAGCTCTTGTAGACCAGGCTGGTCTCGAACTCACAGAGATCCATCTGCCTCTGCCTCCTAAGTGCTGGGATTAAAGGCGTGTGCCACCACAGCCCGGCAGTTGCTTACTTCTTATTTGCTTAGGTAATATTATATCCTTCTGGAGTCTTTGATGGAGTAGAAAAATAGATACATAGTTATAGTTTTCCTTAGTTATGATAAAAGATAAAGTAGATATAAATATTGTAACTGTAATTCTTGCTTGATAACTGTTTTGTTATATGTAATTTTGCTATGTTAAAGTTAAAGCCTTTTTTGTTTAAAAAGAAAAAGGGGAAATGATGTGGGAGGGTCTTCTGTTTGAGTTGATTTCATTGGTTAATGAAGAAACTGCCTGGCGCATTTGATTGGCCAGCCCTTAGGTGGGCGGAGTAGACAGAACAGAATGCTGGGAAGGGAAGTTAATAAATTGCCATGCCTCTGCTCTCTGAGCCAGACTGCCGTGCCTCTCCTCAGGGAGAGAGAGATGCCATGAAGCCAGCCACCAGGTCAGACATGCTGAATCTTTCCCGGTAAGACACCACTTTGTGGTGTTACACAGATTATTCGATATGGGTTAGTCAAGATGTGAGTAAGAGGCTGAAACTAATGGGCCAGGCAGTGTTTAAATGAATACAGTTTGTGTGTTTTTATTTCGGGTGTAAAGCTAGCTGAGTGGGAGCCAGGCAGGACGAAAAGCAAGCCCTCAGCTCATCACTACAAAGATGGGTTCTTTGCATTATAAAACTGTTTCTAAGAAATGTGTTTAAATAATTCTTACAGTTTAATTTTAGTGTGCTCTGTCTATCAGTCTATCAATCAATCTGTCTGTCTTTCTTCCTGCCTGCCTGCCTGCCTGTCTGTCTGTCTGTCTGTTTATGAGACAGGATTTCACTAGGCAATCCTAGGTGGCCTAGAACTTGCAATGTAGACTATGCTGTCTTTAAACTAACAGGGACCTTCCTGCCTTTGCTTTACAAGTGATAAAATTAAAGGCATGTGCCATTATCCCTGGCCAATGTGCCATGTTTTCATATATCTATACTTGCATATGGTTATTCTAACACATCAAACAACTTCTATTGTTTTCCATAATGTAATGCCCAAATAATTTGTAACCATTCTCTTTAATATGAAGAAAAAATGTGACTTAGAATGTTGTTCAGTACATCAATTCCATGGCCTTTGGCCTCCAGTTGAAGTGTCTGCACCATGCTGTAATTCAGCCTCACTCCATGAGTGTGGCCTTCTTTGCTTTTGTATTCAAATGGAAGGTCATGGACATGGGTGTTGTGTGCTTTCTAATAAACTGTCTAAGAGACAAAAATATCACCAATGCTTCTGTTAAAACATACTAGCACAGAGACATTTTTTGAAACACTTCCATAAGTATTGGAAGTAAAGTAGAATGGGGAAAAATGGATGAATAGGGGAAGTAGGAGAGCCACATGCAGAGTAACATCTATTTTTCACTCGATTCTTAGGGGGTTATGGAGAATGCTTTCTAAGGTTAGCGTCATTTAGAAAAAGATGTAGTAAGTTATTCAGTGTCTACCTTAAACTGTATTTTCACATTACACTGCTTTGCCTTATGCCCCAAATATCCCCTGTTCCCTTTTATTTAAGAGTGATTTGTAAAAGCTCAGGAGCTGATCAGTAGGTATGGCATATTCTAGAAGCTTGGCAAAAGCACAAGAAGTTCTTCTGTTCAGGAATTTAGTAGTTTCTATACTCTGAGCACAGAGTGCGGCTTCTCTGATACAGATTCATTAAGCCTTATATGAAAAAATATCTCATTTGGGGGATAGGTTTCCCGTTTTTTTGGGGGGGAGAGAATCTCATACAACAGTTCATGTTTTATCAAAGAAGTCATGCAAAATAAAGCACTAAGTCCTCTCACCCTTGGGTTTGTGATTCCACTCATCTTCAGATGCCATTATAGTGATATTTTATTTATGTCTTAAAAAAATAAAGTTTGCCTGAAGATCAGAGGGTAAAACTAAGCCACTAGAGGCCAGCCAGTGGTGTCACATACCTTTAATCCCAGCACTAAATAGAAATGTAAGACTGAGGCAGAAGCTCAGGGCTCAGCATGCATTCGTCTGACCTTGGTAGAGGTAAGACTTCTCTACTGGCTTGACTGCTTTGCTTTTCTGATCTTTATCTTGAACCCCACTATCTGTCTCTATTTTTATTTTTATTATTCATGCTACATACCACGGAACAGTTCTTCAAGCAAACAACCACTTGAGTGGTTCCCCTTGGAAACTGTCAGGTGTGACCATTCTGCCTGCTTCAGCAGGTCCAGACAGCGCCATTCTTTCTCTGATAAGATGATAAAGAGAGATACAGATGTGAGGAACTTTGGAGATCACAAAGCACACACGGTGTCAGTTTCTAGGAGAATTCTGGGATGGAAAGTGGTAACTACATCCCTTTCTCCCCATCAACAATGACTGTGTTCATCAGAGGAGGTCTGTGGTGTGGGTAGGGAGGGATGCAACACAGCTTGCAGTATCTTGGCTTTTTCAGGGACTTCCATATTCAATAAATAAGAGCAAGGATATTCATATTCATGGGACTGTGCTAGCATGGCACTTTTCACAAAGTCTGTATAATGTGTGAACCTCTATATTATATGTAGGTAGGAAGGAAGGGGATTCTTTTTTCCTCTTAAAGAAACTAAACTAGCCGGGCGGTGGTGGCGCACGCCTTTAATCCCAGCACTCGGGAGGCAGAGGCAGGCGGATCTCTGTGAGTTCGAGGCCAGCCTGGTCTACAAGAGCTAGTTCCAGGACAGGCTCCAAAAAAGCTGCAGAGAAACCCTGTCTCGAAAAACCAAAAAAAAAAAAAAAAAAAGAAAAAAGAAAAAAAAGAAACTAAACTAAAAATTTCCTCTAGTAAAGAATATTTGTTTTAAGAGAAATAAACCATATAGGAATTTTTTATTTTTGTATTATAAAGTAAAATTCATATCTACTACAAACACTTTCATAAGGTATTCAGTATGAAGCTTAAAATTAGTAATAAATAGGGTTATTTAGTGGATTTTAATGTGCTCATTTTTTCATAAAATTAATATTATAAAAACCTTACTTTAGAGGCTGAAGAGGTGGTTCAGTAGTTAAGAGCACTTGCTGTTCTTAGAGAGCACCCAGATTCAGTTCCCAGAAGCCACATGGTGACTAACAGCCATATGTAGCTCCAAATATAGGGAATTCATCACCCTCTTCTGGCCTCCACAGGAACTGCATGCACATAGCACACATACATGCATACAAGCAAAACACTGATACATGTAAAATTAAAAAAGTCTTTTTTTCCTTTTTAAAAAATTTCCACCTCCTCCCCTCCTCCCATTTCCTTCCCCTTTCCCCCCTTCCCCTCTCCCTCCTTCTCCAGTCCAAAGAGCAGTCAGGGTTAAAGGCTCTTAGCACATCAAGTCTGACAGCTTGAATGGATTCCCAGTACTTACTTGGTAGAAGGGGTGAATGGACCCCCCAAGTTATCCTCTAATGTCCACATGCTCTGTCAGTCTTTCCCCTTCTCTCTGCTGCACAGAGTACCTTACTGGCTCACTGCAGAGATGAGTGAACAGAAACAAAGATTATAGGAGGAGATGTCTGGATGCTGAATGCCTTGGGAAGACTCATGTTTTCCAGAAGTTGGGCAGCAAACATGACAATGCAAGGTTCTATCACAGCAATAAAGCTTAGTACTAACTGGGATTACCATTCCAACATAAAAAGAAAATGCTATTCTATACCCCACCATAAACCCATCAAAATCATTCAGGAATGCCTCTCCAACCTTTGTAGTGGGCTGTGTGGAGGCTTTCAAAATTTAGGAGTACCTGATGCAGTAGAGGTTTCTGCAGCAGATTCAGGCTGAAGTCCACGCGTGTGCACAAGTGTGTTCCACAGAATATACATGGAGATAAGAGAAGAACCTGAAGAGTCAATTATCACCTTCCACCATGTAGGTCAGGGGGACTGAACTCAGGTCATCACACCTGGCAGCAAGTCCTTTACTTGCCATCTCACCAACTTCAGCTTGATAACCATTTTAATGGGAAGACCAGCCACAAACCAGTCTCTGTCATCACTGTGAATGAACATCCCTCTCTACATTGTCTTAAACTCACTTTCTTGTGTTTTATTTTTGTGTCTGTAATGGCACCAGAGATTGAACCTAAAAGATCTATGAATGCCTGGCTAGCTTTCTGCATTGTGCTACTTCCCAGCCTTTAGGTTGACTTTTATGATCATGATGTAGGTGAAAAGACCAAAGAAGCTTATTAAGTTCACACTTGAGTTCAGATATAATTCATTCTTCATTGTTATATTCAGTACATCTAAGGTTGTGAACCTCTGACCTAAAAGATGATTATAGCATAGTTGGACCAAATTCCTATTTACTTCTGTTTCTTAGGCATCTGTCTGGACTGCCTCTTTTTGAAGAATGTTTCATAAAATCCATGCTGAATTTGAGTGTGATGGAAAAGTAGAACATACTTAGACTTTCAGTGGTCATGATCATAGAAAATAGGCATCACTGCTCAATGATTTCTACTCTGAACACTATAGTAAACGTATTTTTAAAGTAGCCATTAGAGTGCCGAGAAAGAAGTGAGAAGTCTTGATTAAAAGTGTCTTGGGATTCCCTTTCTGGACACTGTTTCCTGCTTTTCTAGTTTTAAGTAAATTAATGGATGTCTCCCACATGGGTATGGATGGAGTGGAACAGGCACAGCATGGATAAGTGCGAATTCGTTTCCTATTGCTGGTATATTTTTCTTCTCCCTTTTAGTATGCCATATCTCTTCAGTACTCCATGTTGGCAGTTAGTACTGGACTCGGAACAAGACAGCATGAAAACTCTTACTAATATTAGATTGTACACATGACAAATGCCTGCAATTTCCTGTGGATCTATTTTATGTAGGCTTCTGTTTCTGAAAAAAAAAAAAAGGACTGAAACAGCTCAATTAGCAATTGTTTTGAGCACTCATTTTTTTAGACCCAAGGATATTTGGCTAATTTTACAGTTGGCATTAGCTGTAGTCATTACTGAATGTCTCCTGCATAAATTATGGCATATTCAAAATGTGAAAATTCTCATTTCAGCAGCAGCAATTCAAGTGGAAAACTGAAAATCCCTAAACAGAAAATTAGCAAACATTTGTTCTGTCACATTTCAAGCATGTGGTGTTCTGTTCCTCCCATGAACAATATTACCCTGGCCTTCCATTCAAGGCGTGTAACAATTTACAACATCCCAGGGGAAAGGTACCCTATGGTTACTGATAAGTCAATTATTTAGTCATGAAAGACAAGGGCTTAAATAAGAGAGATAAAAACGTCTTCAGGAAAAGCCACTGGGGACACCAGGATTTGGAGAGCGCTTTACATAACCTAGCCCTATTCAATGATCTGAACACCAGCGATGTTGAAATGATGTAGCTAAGGGTAGGGGCACATGCAAAAGTTACTATTGCACAGGATACCTGTTTCCTGTCACAATATCACATTGTGGTCCATGAGCTGGTATTACTTATCTTGAACTAAAAGTATAGACCGTATGAAAGTTTTAAATATCAGAACATTTTGCTATTTTTTTTACACAAGAAAGAAGAAAAAAGAACAGCTTGCCTGATTTTGTTGTAAAACTCCTAATATTTCCACACAATATAAATCTCCTCCCTTCTCATTTTTAAAGTTTTTAAAATCACTTTTGTGTTTTTGATAACTACAGAATTTATGCATGTTCATAGCTCTTTAATAATTTTAAGGTTATAGACTTCATTATAAAGTCCTTGCAAACAAAATGCATTTTCCTTTAAACGAGGACATAACTTGTATATTTTTCATTTTATTTTTGCCCTATGTCTACTGACAGTGCTAAAGCTATTCAGAAGGGGCTAAATTAACCCTGCCTCAGAGTTAAAAACTGACTTATGAAGCTCCGAGAAGCGACAAGGGTATGAGTGTGTGTGTGCCTGCTAGCGTTCACTTTTGTTTTGGTTGTTTTACTTTGTTTAACATCAAAAGCTAAAGCCTGTGTAATGACTTTGAAGCAGTTGAGTAAAAGTAAGAACTTCTCATTTCTGGAACTCAAGAGGGGCTGGGCCTGGCTGTGAGATACCCAGAAGAAAGTAGCCACAACATTGACTCCAGAAAACCTTGTTTCCTCCTCCCTGCTAACAGTTTCCAATTATGAAGAGGCAGTTGAGACAAATTTCAGAAAATCTGAAGAAAGAATTGTTATGTAGAAAGATGAGCTAAGAAGCCATCCTTCATGTCTTTGACAGCATGAGCACGGCCAGGAGTGTAAAGTGTGTCTAGTTTGTGTCTCCAGGAGCCAGAGGAATGGAGGCAGCATCCTGAACTTTCTCATGAGCCAGGGTGGGGCATTGAGAGAGACCAGCTAAGGAGATATGAAGAAGAAGGACCTGAGCGATGCCTCAGAAGATACCATGAAGCTTCCAGGATGCCTGCAGGGATGCTTGACACCCCTAGACTATTCCTTTATGGTACCCAAGCCACAGCGTTGAAAGGGTTGAAAATCCTGAATTGCCTAATCTCAACCCTAAATTGACTGCATTTCCCCAGAATGGGCTGAATGCATCTGGAAATACACTAGATAAAAATTTCTATTACCAGGTAAGGAGGTGGACCTTTGAGTCAGAAAGTAAAGGCAATGGAGAGGAAAAAATAAGTAGAAAAATTGAATTTTTTTATATTTGTGTTTATGGCCTTTGAAATTTACAACCTCTTGGATTGGGTTTACTATTCATATGAATATTCTTATTTATGGCTGAAGTAGGTACATCCCACTAAAAGCCTTCCAAAGCTCTCCCTTTGCCCTAGTGCACTGGTGCACTTCCCTCCATACTTGGAGACCCACCAAGATTCAATTTGTTCAATTTGATGGCGCTTATCACTTCTCACCATTTGCTGCAGTTATTTATATATTATAAATGCATCATTTGTGAATTGTACAACAGACTAGAAAGCTAAGTTACTGATAAATGTAAACCCAAGTTATACTTCCACGTTTTCTTACTTACTTACTTTATTTATTTATTTTATTTTATTAAAAATTTCCACCTCCTCCCTGCCTCCCATTTACCTCCCCCTCCCCCCTCCACTCCCAATCCCTCTCCTGTCTGAAGAGCAGTAAGGGTTCCCTGCCCCGTGGGAAGTCCAAGTTCCTCCCCCCTCATCCAGGTCTAGGAAGGTGAGCATCCAAACAGGCTAGGCCCCCCCAAAGCCAGAATGTGTAGTAGGAGCCAAATCCAGTGTCATTGTCCTTGGCTTCTCAGCAGCCCTCATTGTCCACTATGTTCAGGGAGTCCGGTTTTATTCCATGCTTTTTCAGTCCCAGTCCAGCTGGCCTTGTTGAGCTCCGATTAGATCAGCCCCACTATCTCGGTGGGTGGGAGCACCCCTCGCAGTCCTGACTTTCTTGCTCATGTTCTCCCTCCTTCTGCTCCTCATTTGGACCTTGGGTGCTCTGTCTGGTGCACCAATATGTGGCTCTGTCTTTATTTCCTTTTTTTTTTTTTCTCATGGTTTATTTTTTTTTATATTTAAAACTTTCCATCTCCTTCCCTCCTCCTCCCCCCTCCCTCCCCTCCTTCTCCCCTTTCTCTCCCCTCCTTCTCCCCCTTCCCTCCCCTCCCCTCCACCCATACCTCCCCTCCCTCCCTCTCAAGGCCAAGGAGCCATCAGGGTTCCCCACTCTATGCTAAGACCAAGGTCCTCCCAACTCCCCCCCAGGTCCAGGAAGGTGATCGACCAAGCTGAGAAGGCTCCCACAGAGCCCGTCCATGAAGAACAATCAGAGCCCAGAGCCATTGTCCTTTGCTTCTCAGTCAGCCCCCGCTGTTGGCCACACTCAGAGAGACGGGTTTGGTCGCATGATCCATCAGTCCCATTCCAACTGGAGTTGGTGATCTCCCATTAGTTCTGTCCCACCGTCTCCATGAGTGAACGCACCCCTCTCGTTCCTGACTTTCTCCCTCATGTTCTCGCTCCTTCTGCTCCTCATCGGGACCTTGGGAGCTCAGTCCAGTGCTCCAATGTGGGGCTCAGTCACCTTCCCCATCTGTCGCCAGCTGGAGGTTCCCTCACGGTCCTGACTTTCTTTCTCATGTTCTCTCTCCTTCTGCTCCTCATCAGGACCTTGGGAGCTCAGTCCGGTGCTCCAAGGTGGGGCTCTGTCATTTTCTTCATCTATCGTCAGGTGGAGGTTCTATGGTGATATGCAAGAAATTCATCAGTATGGCTATAGGAACTGGCCTTTTCAGGCTCCCTCTCCTCAGCTGCCCAAGGAACTAACTGGGGGCGTCTCCCTGGAAACCTGGGAACCCCTCTAGGGTCAAGTCTCTTGACAACCCTCAGGTAGCTCCTTAAATTCAGATATATGCTTCCCTGCTCTCATATCCACCCTTCCTATATCCCAAGCACCCCATTCCTCCGAGCTCCCCCCGCTCTCCCCTTCACACTTTTCTCTCCCCATCTTCCCTTGGCCCAGTCTTGCCCAACCCTCAAGTTCCCAATTTTGCCTGGCGATCGTGTCTACTTCCAATATCCAGGAGGATTACTATATCTTTTTTGGGAGTTCACCTTCTTATTATCTTCTCAAGGATCCCAAACTTATAGGCTCGATGTCCTTTAATCATGGCTAGAAACCGAATATGAGTGAGTACATTCCATGTTCATCTTTATGGGTCTGGGTTACCTCACTCAGAATAGTGTTTTCTATTTCCATCCATTTGCCTGCAAAATTCAAGATGTCATTGTTTTTTACCGCTGAGTAGTATTCTAGCATGTATATATTCCACAGTTTCTTCATCCATTCTTCCACTGAAGGGCATCTAGGCTGTCTCCAGGATCTGGCTATTACAAATAATGCTGCTATGAACATAGATGAGCATATGCTTTTGTTGTATGATTGGGCATCTCTTGGGTAGATTCCCAATAGTGGAATTGCTGGGTCCTGGGGTAGGTTGATCCCGAATTTCCTGAGAAACCGCCACACTGCTTTCCAAAGTGGTTGCACAAGTTTGCATTCCCACCAGCAATGGATGAGTGTGCCCCTTACCCCACAACCTCTCCAGCAAAGGTTATTATTGGTGTTTTGGATTTTAGCCAATCTGACAGGTGTAAGATGATATCTCAAAGTTGTTTTGATTTGCATTTCCCTGATAGCTAGGGAGGTTGAGCATGACCTTAAGTGTCTTTTGGCCATTCGAACTTCTTCTGTTGAGAATTCTCTGTTCAGTTCATCGCCCCATTTTTTAATTGGGTTAATTGGCATTTTACCGTCTAGTCTCTTGAGTTCCTTATATATTTTAGAGATCAGACCTTTGTCAGTTGCAGGGTTGGTGAAGATCTTTTCCCAGTCAGTAGGCTGCCTTTGTGTCTTAGTGACAATGTCCTTTGCTTTACAGAAGCTGCTCAACTTCAGGAGGTCCCATTTATTCAATGTTGCCCTTAAAGTCTGTGCAGCTGGGGTTATGCATAGTAAACGGTTCCCTGTGCCCATTTGTTGTAGAGTACTTCCCACTTTCTCCTCTATCAATCTCAATGTGTTCAAATTAATATTGAGGTCTTTAATCCATTTGGACTTGAGTTTTGTGCATGGTGATAGATATGGATCTACTTTCATTCTTCTACAGGTTGACATCCAGTTATGCCAGCACCATTTGTTGAAGATGCCCTCTTTTTTCCATTGTGTACTTTTGGCTCCTTTATCAAAAATCAGGTGTTCATAGGTTTGTGGTTTAAGATCCGGGTCTTCTATACGATTCCATTGGTCAACTTCTCTGTTCTTATGCCAATACCAAGCCGTTTTCAATACTGTAGCTCTGTAATAGAGTTTGAAGTCAGGGATGGTAATGCCTCCAGAAGTACCTTTATTGTATAAGATTTTTTTGGCTATCCTGGGTTTCTTGTTTTTCCATATAAAGTTGATTATTGTCCTCTCAATCTCTGTGAAGAATTTTAATGGGACCTTGATTGGGATTGCATTGAATCTATAGATTGCTTTTGGTAGAATTGCCATTTTTACTATGTTGATCCTCCCAATCCACGAGCAGGGGAGATCCTTCCATTTTCTGGTATCCTCTTCAATTTCTTTCTTCAAAGACTTAAAGTTCTTGTCAAATAAATCCTTCACTTCCTTGGTTAGCGATACTCCCAGATATCTTATGCTATTTGTGGCTATTGTGAAAGGTGATACTTCTCTGATTTCCCTCTCTGCTTCCTTATCCTTTGTGTATAGGAGGGCGACTGATTTTTTGGAGTTGATCTTGTATCCTGCCACGTTACTGAAGGAGTTTATCAGCTGTAGGAGTTCTTTGGTGGAGTTTTTGGGGTCGCTTATGTATACTATCATATCATCTGCAAATAATGAAAGTTTAACTTCTTCCTTTCCAAATTGAATCCCCTTGATTCCCTTATGTTGTCTTATTGCTATTGCTAGAACTTCAAGCACTATATTGAAGAGATAAGGAGAGAGTGGACAGCCTTGTCGTGTTCCTGAATTTAGTGGGATAGCCTTGAGTTTCTCTCCGTTTAATTTGATGTTAGCTGTCGGCTTGCTGTAAATAGCTTTTATTATATTTAGGAATGACCCTTGTATCCCTAATCTCTCCAAGACCTTTATCATAAAAGGGTGCTGAATTTTGTCAAATGCTTTTTCAGCATCTAATGAGATGACCATATGGTTTTTTTCCTTCAGTTTGTTTATATGATGGATTACATTAATAGATTTTCGTATGTTGAACCAGCCCTGCATCTCTGGGATGAAGCCTACTTGATCGTAATGGATAATTTTTCTAATGTGTTCTTGGATTCGGTTTGCCAGTATTTTATTGAGAATTTTTGCGTCCATGTTCATGAGTGAGATTGGCCTGTAATTCTCTTTCTTGGTTGAGTCTTTGTGTGGTTTAGGTATCAGGGTAACTGTAGCTTCATAGAAGGAATTTGGCAGTGACTCTTGTGTTTCTATATTATGAAATAGCTTAAGGAGTATAGGTATTAGGTCTTCTTGGAAGTTCTGGTAGAATTCCGCATTGAAACCATCTGGTCCTGGGCTCTTTTTGGTAGGGAGGTTTCTGATAACAGTTTCTAATTCTTCGCGACTAACAGGACGATTTAGAGCATTTACCTGGTCCTGGTTTAACTTTGGTATATGGTATTTATCTAAAAAACTGTCCATTTCTTTTACATTTTCCAATTTTGTGGCATACAGGCTTTTGTAGTAAGATCTAATGATTTTCTGAATTTCCTCTGTGTCTGTGGTTATGTCCCCCTTTTCATTTCTGATCTTGTTAATTTGCGTGTTCTCCCTCTGCCGTTTGATTAGTTTGGCTAAGGGTTTGTCAATCTTGTTGATTTTCTCCAAGAACCAGCTTCTTGTTTCATTGATTCTTTGGATTGTTTTCTGTGTTTCTATTTTGTTGATTTCTGCCCTCAGTTTGATTATTTCCAGTCTTCTACTTCTCCTAGGTGAGTCTGCTTCTTTTTTTTCCAGAGCTTTCAGGTGTGTTGTTAAGTCACCAATGAGTGCTTTCTCCGTTTTCTTTAAGTGGGCACTTAGTGCTATGAACTTTCCTCTTAGCACTGCTTTCATTGTGTCCCATAGGTTTGAGTATGTTGTGTCTTTGTTTTCATTAAATTCAAGAAAGACTTTAAAAGCGGGTGTGGCCATACTAATTTCCAACAAAGTTGACTTCAAACTAAAATCAATCAGAAGAGATGGAAAGGGACACTTTATACTCATAACAGGAAAAATCCTTCAGAATGAAGTCTCAATCCTGAATATCTATGCCCCTAATATAAAAGCTCCCACTTATGTAAAAGAAACACTTCTAGAACTCAAGGCAGCCATCAAACCACACACACTAATAGTTGGAGACTTCAACACTCCTCTCTCACCAATGGACAGGTCAATCAGACAGAAACCTAACAGAGAATTGAAAGACTTAATGGAGGTAATGAACCAAATGGACTTAACAGACATCTATAGAACATTCCACCCAAATAGGAAAGAATATACCTTCTTCTCTGCGGCTCATGGAACCTTTTCGAAAATTGACCATATACTTGGTAACAAACAAACTTCCACAGTTACAAAAAAATATTAGTAACCACCTGTGTCTTATCGGATCACCATGGATTAAAATTAGAATTCAACAACAATGCTACCCCCAGAAGGCCCACAAACTCATGGAAACTGAACAGTCAACTACTGACCCACACCTGGGTCAAGGAAGAAATAAAGAAAGAAATTAAAGTCTTTCTGTCTTTATTTCCATCCATCGCTTATACTCTACTTTTGTTACTTTAGAGGTTCTTAGTGCTAGTGGTACAGAGCCACCATAGGCCTTTTAAAAAATACAAAATGTGCTGGCTCTCTTAGAACTAAATACATCAGTGCCAGACTATCTATTCTTCCCTGCACAACTCCTAGCTTTTCCCCAGCCTTCCACAGTGCAAGACACCTCTCTCTTTTCCCTTCTCCTCATCTCATTGGCAGATCCAGCATTTTACCCCATACTGTCTGCTGCTTCACCCTTGTACCCTTTTGTTGCCAAATACTATCTTATAGACCTCTAGATAAACCAGAGGCAAGATAGCTAGCACAAATCCAATATTGAGCCTAATCTGATGGAAGAACTTCTGAGTAATCTATTTCCAACTATTGTATTCTTTTCTTCCTTATGGAGATCAGAAAATGAGAACATGGTTTGTATAAAAATACTGGATGAGGAGATCACAGCCTGCAATCTCCTAGCTGTCATCAGTTGGATAGCAGCAAGAAACTGGATTACTACTCTTTATAGTGACTCTAGGAAATAGAGGAGAGGATTCTGCTCCCTAGTTACCCTTCCTGACAAATTATACTTAATAAAAGCAATTATAACAGCCAGTTTGGTTGTAGGGACTGTGTGTGTGTGTGTGTGTGTGTGTGTGTGTGTGTGCTCGCGCGTGTGTCTGGTATATAATTTATAGAATTGATATCCAAGTGCATACTCATCATATGAGGTCAGGATATTGGGCAATAAAGAAGAAGGAAGGCAGAGAAAATAGGCATTTTTAACAGACACTGAGCTTCCTTTTCATGTCCCTGTTTTGCATGGATTCTGAATCTTGGAAACCAATATAAAGCTTAATTCTTACTACATTGTTAGTCTCCATCTTGAACCCTAGAAGCTGTGTTTGATTTTCTGGAAGATGGGACAGTGGTTATATAGTTGCTTAAGTTCAAGTCCAATCTTGTCTGTCTTATACATTAGCTGTGTGCCTTTGAACAAGTACTTTCTTCCTACCAAACTCATTTCCTCAGTTGTCAAGATGGATTAATTTTTGATATGGATGTTGTTTTTCCAACTGTAACATGATAGAAAAGAGCTCATTAGAGACTATCATTTCAATAGCTTTTATTAGAACAGGTTTTATTATGACATTCTTTACACTTTCTGTTTTGATGATCCTCCACTGCACCTCTCCCCTAGCTGTCTCTTCAGCATGTACTCTTGTATAACCTGTATTCCCATTCTTACTTTTGTATTTCATGTATTTGTGAAGGGGTGGGAAGAGGCTCAGATTAAGAGGTGAGTGAGGAAGAAAATAAAATTGATGATACTTAAACCCCATTTTAGTGAAACTGAAGGATTGAATGGCTATGTTATTTTAGCTATTTAAGGAAATACCTAGAGAGACTGGACAGATGGCTAAGCAGTTAGAAACTTGCTGATTTTGTAGATGGTTGGAGTTAGGTTCTCAGGACCTACCTGGAGGCTAATCTGTGACTCCAGTTTCAGAGGATCTATAACACTCTTCTGGTCATTTCAATATCACTTCCATACATACATGCAGGCAGAAAACTCATACACGTAAAATTAACTAAATCTTAAAGTAGAAAATATTTTTAAAACAACTTAGGATATAGAGGCAGGAGGGTAGGAGTTCAAGGCCATCTAGGGCATATAATGAAGTGCAGTCTGGCCTGGAGCATGTACCAAGAATCTACTTCTCCTGTCCCCACTTCCTTCTCTTCCCCATCTCCCTTTCCTGACTTTCTACTCTGCCTTTCCCTTACCCCCCATCATCCTCTAATTCTCTCTCATTTTCCCTTTTCTTCTCTTCCCCCTCCGTTACCCTCTCTTTCCTTTCTTATAGAGTATTTAAAAAAGACACTAATTTCTCTAAGCTCATTTAAAAGCAGAGGTCTTAATTTATCTAACCCTGAAAAGCTGTTAAAGATTCATGCAGTTGTTTATTGAAAGTAGAAAGTGAATTTTAAAAGTAAAAATTTACGCCAGGCAGTGGTGGTGCACGCCTTTAATCCCAGCACTCGGGAGGCAGAGGCAGGCGGATCTCTGTGAGTTCGAGACCAGCCTCGTCTACAAGAGCTAGTTCCAGGACAGGCTCCAAAGCCACAGAGAAACCCTGTCTCGAAAAACCAAAAAAAAAAAGTAAAAATTTACATCATAATTCAAAAAGTGCGTGTTTTCACATCTGCTGGCTTTAGGGTGCTAAATGAGATAATATGAGCCATCATGGTTTGCAGGATAAACCTCCAACTGTGTTTCCCTGTCAGTGTAAGTTTGCTACCCCAATCCATACAATTCAATCTTAAAACTTCATTGATTTAATGTCAAGTTGAATAGGATTGGTGTTTCTATAATTCATCTTATTCAATCTTCACACGCAGAGAGTAAAGACATGAAAGACTTAATTACAAAACATTTCTGAACAGTTGAAATTATGAAAACTATTATTTATGTAACCAGACTTTACTATTCTAAGGCTCAGTATATGAAGAAATAAAAGTAAGGTGTTGGGGGAGTTAAAATGTGATAAAAATCCATCCATTTACAGAACTAAATACCAACACATTTCCTATATTCTACAGCCCACTTCTGGGAATTTCAGGAGAACTTCTGCCTATGGGTATTTTCTGTGTAGTGTAATGAGGCCAGTGCCTAATGACCACATCAGTAGCAACTCGGCCCAGATTCTCTCCCTCCCTCATCTGTCTTTTCAAACAGGCATTCCAGAATTGATGACAGCTGTGTATCCAACTCGATCTTAATTGGGCAAATGTTCACATGACTTCAATAGTTAGCCTTATGTTTGATTTCTAAGACTTTATTATTCTTGGACCTGTGTCAGGGCAATGCCAATGAACTGCTCTGGACTTAATTTCTCATTTCTAATTAGGTAACCCCTGTGGATTATTATAACTTCATTGGTTAATTGATTCTATTTGACAGCCTGACAGTGTGACTCTTCTCTCAAGAAAGTTATCTACATGTTGAAGTAACTCACAACAATAGTCAAGACATCAGACTGGGAAAGGGTAGAGACATTGTTTTTCCTCCAAACTAACCACTAGCAGGTGTGTCCAGCCTCTTAACATGGTGATAAGCCATTGCCATCTACAAAGTTTGACTATTGAGAACTATGTAATTGAGTTACAGAAAAAAGTTTCTTAGTGTTTTTGAGTTTACAGGTTTATGTGGGGCCATATGTGGCTTGTGGGCTACAGGTTAGATATGATATTTGAGAGCTCAAGTCATCTCTCCCTTTCTTTTCCAGACTCTTCAAAAATGAGCAAGTACTCGGTAAATAAAGGGCTTGAGGAACAGTGGTGAAATACAAAACTCTAACAAGCTATGTGGAGAACAACCAGACAGCTTTACCTAGACATCAGTGCACCCATCTTCCTTCCTAACCCTGATATCACTGGGCATGAAGGAAGAGACACCTTGCAGGTCATGCCTGGACTTACCTAGTTTCCTTTGTGTGCACTTTTTTCACTACTCACGTGTGATGATCCAGAGAGGAATCAGTGTGCAACTGTAAAGGAGCAAGACCAAGAAAAAGGAAACTGATTCACTTGGAATGTCCAATGTGTATAACAAGTAACATGTCTGATAAAACAGGTAGAAGAAGCTAGTGCTATGGGACCATTCAGAGACAGAGCATTCATTGGAATGAATCTGTCATGATGCCTCTGTGACTGCTGATCGTGTGATAGACGTTCTGTATGTAGTTCAATGACATCATCCAACATCTGGTCAGAGATAGTGCTCACCCGGGCAAATTGCAACTTACGGTTGTATGATGTCAGTATACTGAAAGTGATTTAAATCATCTAGAAGACATCCATATATGAATTTATAGATTATGTTTATACCCACAGGATAAAATTGTGGAACCTAAACATGTATTAATATTTGTTTTCCTTCAGTTACTTTGGGTTTTTTGTCCTGCTAGGATCTGGGGTAAGATACAGTTTTATTGTTTCTATCACTCTCTCTCCTCCCCCTTTTCTTTCTTCATTTACCCTCATTGTGTGTGTGTGTGTGTGTGTGTGTGTGTGTGTGTGTGTGTGTGTGTACTATGTAGTTCTATTCCAATCAATCTATCAATAAGTGATGTGGACTAAATAGTTGAATAGTGTGAGTTGTTTTTAGGTTATAGGATCTGGAGTGATTTATATTATATGTTCTTCACACACATACACACACACACATACATCTGTTTTCTGATTATTCTTTTACGATGATCATCTATTACTAACCAAACAAATATTTATTAAGGTGATACATCATTTAATCCCCCAAACAACTATAACTATGATGGTTTTAATAGGCTCTGTGTTCCACTTTCTAATAGGATTAAGTATTCCTCTAAGACATTACCTTGTTGGTTATTGACTTTAATCCTTGTTTTCTGCCTCAGTCATAATTCTAATAGAGTATAGAAGCTCACTGTGCCATTTCCCTCTGATCCCTTATCAGTATCAGTTCACTGGGACTTTGTGAAGGTCTGTGAATCAAAACTGGAAAGAAAGGGGCCCAAGAGAAGGTGGTTCATACACATTAGAGATGATGAAAATATCTCTTCTCTGTTTATTCAAAATTTTATTTTTTGTATGCATGTACATGTACATTGTGTGTATGTATGTATGTATGTATATATGTATGTATGTATATACATATGTTCATGTGTGTGCAACTGTGTCTCCAGATGCTCACCCATGTGTATGTGTGCAAAGGCCGGAGGTTGAGTCTGGGTGTCTCTCTTTATTTCTCTCTACCTTAGTTAGATAGTCTGGCTGGCCAGTAGGCTCTGGGATCCTTTGTCTTTGCTTCCCTTACACAGGAATTAGAGGTACAAGTTGCCCTGCTTGACATTTCACTTGGGTGATGGGCAGAATAACTCAGGTCCTCATGCCTATGTAGCAGGCATTTTTCTTGCTGAAGTTTCTCCTTATCTCTACCTCTGTATCTTCTAAAGCTAGATTTCTCTGAATATACTCGCAGAGATGGGTAAAACTTATTAGGATTCAGACCCTACTGTCCACAGAGAGACAATTTACATGTGGCACCAGTTCAGGCATGCTTCTTTTAATTCATCTGAAGGGCACTGAAGGGGAATCACAGCCTTTAATATTCCTACAAAGTCCTACTGCTTGTTAAGGTGGCTTTATGGTCTCATTTGGATCTGTCTACTTTCCAGAAGGATTTACTCTGGTGTTTCTGGAAAGGTCACTGCGAGGCCGAGGTGAAGGTGGGCTCAAGGTCCAGAACATGATTTATACTAGTCAAAGAAGGTAGCTGAGAGAACTGGAGTGTCAATGTCTAGGCTAAGTGCCACCCCATCTATTGAATGAGGCTGCAGTAGTCACTGCTAATTGATTTTTTTGGCTGAATTTGCATATAGTCTTAGCAGTACTGTCATACCACTCTTGTCGAAGTTGAGTTATAATCAACTGACTACAGTCATCACTCAGTCAAAGAACACTCTTTCCCATCCTGGAAAACAGAGCATACGTGGCATAAAGATGAGCTTAGCTGAGGCAGGTTCTGTGCACAGGGTGTGGCACCACTACCACCGCATTTCATTTCCCTTCTTGCCACCATCATTAAAATACTGAGCACTCATTTTTACAACTGGGCATGCTCACAAGCTCTTGTAACCCCAATGTTGTGGGAGAAGAGATAAGAGGATTGCTTGGGTTTACTGACTATCAGCCAGGCATCAGGTTTAGTTAGAGACACTATCTTAAAAGGATAAGGCAGAGAATGACAGATCGGGATATATAATGGCTCTGAGGATGCACAGATATACTCACCTGTACACGCATTACATACTTACATAAATATATGTACCTAATAAATAAAAAAAAGAGTGTGGTGCTGACCATTCTCAACCACAATGTTTATCACTTAGATCATGTGATAGTGTCCCTCTGTGGCTACATCACACTATAGAAAAGCAGTATTCAAGCTCAAAACAATTGGAACCCACATGTAAGGTTAAGCATTTATCATTATGCTGTTTCTTTATTGGACCTGACCCATTGCTCATGTTGATGGCCATTTGATAAAGGACTTGCTGTAGTAAGTCACTTCTCTTTGCCAAAGCTTTGTTTTCCAAAAGTTTGGTCAACAGTGTCCTTTGTCTTCTCTTGCAAGCAATCTGAGAAATTTAGCATTTCCACATTGCCACAGAGGAGCTCAGACAGGCAACTCTTTCTCTGATTCCTCCTTCCTGTTTAGTTAAAGGTATCATTTTGGCTTGTCTATTCATATTCCCTCCAAATTACTACAAGAAATACAGATGGCTTTAATCATAAAATTAGAACATAAAGCCTCATTCTAATTTCCATAATTCTTATTGTTTAACCCAGAGCACACTGAATAATAATAATAATAATAATAATAAATGTGGTTACCTATGCAATTATTTCCCATTCATGCAAAGTCCATCCTATTTCTGTTTCCATTTCTTGATTAGGGAGACTACTAGATATATATGTGTATATGTCTCCATGTATGGTGAAAGTATCTTAACAGATAAACCGACTTAGATCAGAATTTTGTTTCCCATGGTACATGCCAGCCGGCTCTGAAGATGCAGACAACAAAACAGCAATTTGAGTCTCAGAGAATAATTTACAATTGTGATTCTGATTCTGGCTCCACAATGGATCAGACCAAGTCCATTCATTAGGTGTCTTTCCATCTTGTGTTAGAAGATGTTTTAGTATATGTTGTCCTGTTTTACAGGCATCATTTTGTTTGGAAGAAACATAGGACCTAGAAAAGAGAGATCATATTGCTGAGACAGACACCTTGTCTACTTGAGCACTGGCAGATGAAAACAGGGAGGCTGGAGGTGAAAGTGTGATTTTATAGTCTTGGGTGACAGGACAAAAGTCCCTGTCTTCCTTTTCTTCACAGAAATCCATAGTCAATAACTCACTTGTAACTGCATGAAGGTCCACGATAGCTGAGAATCTAATACCACTGCAGATAGGGCCATAATTCACACTGAATTTCTTGCATTATAACAATTCCAAATGTCCTGAGAAGATGGGGGTTCTAAAATGGGAGGAGTTCTGTGTCAATCTAGCATTATGCCCTGTCTTCTCAGAATCGTGAATTACTTTTGAAATTTTTTTTAATCTCTGATTTGGTGTTAACAATTATGAGACTGCTATTTATCTTCCTCTCTCATTTCCAGTGTGAGTACCATCTTTACTTTGTGGTTGTCAGACAAGAATAATGGAAGGAAAAGAGATCTACAGACCCCAAGAAATCAAACAGATCAGAGCAGATCCATGTCACTCGTGCTGTGAGTTCTGGATCCTGAGATGAAAGTTGAGGCTGCTGAGAGCTAACTTACTACTCTGTTGAAGTCTCCTTTCATACCCACCATGCACCACAGACGAGCAATCCCTGTCCTTTGCAGATATGGCCTTCACATCCCTTATATGCTCTCCTGTGGACTTCAGGGCTGTGAAACAAAGTTCCTAACCCCAGGGAACTGCTGGACTCCCTCTGAAGCCCCAGGGAACTGCTGGACTCCCTCTGAAGCCCCAGGGAACTGCTGGACTCCCTCTGAAGCCACGCTCTAAAGGAAGTCTCAAAGGTTGCCCCGCAGAGCCCTCCCTGGAGCATTACTACCTCTCTGCTATCCTCTCATTCTTTGAAGCGAGTGCTGTCCTGTAGAACCGAGTGCAGGGAGCCACTGGGAGTCCAGTTCCTGTGACACTTCCTTGTTAATATCACCTGGCTTCCAAGGTGGTCTCAGGAGCTCTCTGGCTTAAGGGGATTTCTGATGCTTTCATCAGCCATCCACACTTCTGTAATCCAAATGAAGCTTATGAATCTTTCATTGATCTGAAAGGCAGCACATAGCAGTCAGTGCTGATGGGATTGCGAGCTGCAGGCCTGACGTGGAACAGGAAAGCCCGCTTTCCCTCTTGAACATCAGGAACTCTTGTTTTGTGGGTAAAGTTTCTTTGTAAACTCTCCCCTGGCAATTCTCATGACAAGCAAATGTCATTTTTGTTAGGAATGGGTGTAAAGTTTGTGGACAGTTATCTTTTTAAATGTCAGGGGTTTAAAAATATCAAAGATGAACAAGTAGTTTGAAGGCAGGAGAAACTTAGGAAACTTACAAAGCAGACAGGATCCTGAGACAGTTTTATTGCAAGGTTAACTCTTGTTTCCCAGAGTCTAGCTGCTGAGACAGGGAGTTTGGATGGGAGAACCTCTTGTCACTGACACACAGGATGGGGCAAGCATTTCCTGAAACTCATTATCTCCGTACAATGGAATCACAGGCAACAATGACTTTTTAGAATACTTTTAGAAATAGATTAACTATTTAATTACTACTTATTATTTGACTCCACAAAACTATGGCTGCATACACCTCTCCCCACATACACACACAACACAAGTGTTTGAAGAAAAATAGAATCTTTAAACTGAATGAAAAGAAAACACACATAAGTACAAGTTGAGATACTCAATCTTGATAAACTCAAGGCAAGGCAATCTATAGTGTTACTTAAAATATGTGGCTGCTGATAGGTCTCTTTTATGATTATGCATTTCAAAACTGAAAAAGTCACCACATCATGTAATTAGGCAAATGTATAGTGAAACCTTTTCAAGTATAAGGTACATGTCCCACAGTCAGCTTTTGTCCAACTTTAGTAATCACAAGTGCATTTTTTTAGTACATATTAAGTACCATGAATAAGAGGGTGTTTGAGAACTAATGATTTATTTTGTTTAATTTCTCTGATGTTGCTGTGAAGGGAACAAAAGAGTAGGAGGAAAACAGGGGAGTACATTTGGGAGGATGCTGAAATGGTTTTGTGAGATTCAATAATCCACGACTTAATACACCTGCCTCTGACTGTGGTGGAGATATCTGGAGAATAACACATCTCTGTGAGAGAGGCACAGTCCTAGAAGGTAATGAGTCTTAAATCTGTGTGATAAGTAAAACTGGGCCTTAAAAACACCAGAGACTTGAATGTATTGACCCAATCTTCAGGGCTCCACAAGACACAGGGACTGAATTCATGATACTGCAGAAGTTTTGAGCAAATTTTATTCACTTTAACCTTGCAGAGGCATTGGGGTGCCCCTCAGCTCTTGTTTCGGTGCTCAAGATAATAGACCCTTATATCTGTCCATGCATTTCTTATGTCATACCCAACACAATGTAACACAGAAACTGATTTGTACTATTTGACTCCATAAATGTGTCTTAGATTCTGTTTTCTTGCTCAGAATAAGACATTTTTTAAGCTTGGCTAGGAACATATGAAACCTGGTCTCTTCATCTTTACCTACTGTGCATCCAGCACGCAAAGATTAAAGGACGAATGGTTAAATGAAATGCAGTGTGCACTCACAATAGAATGTGACTCAGCCTCAAGAAGTTGAAATTCTGTCATGTGCTACACAGCCTTGATAAGCCTGGCCAACTTTCTATTAAAAATATTCCGGACACAAAAGACAAGTGCAGCTTTATTCCATATATGTGAGCAAGAAATAGAAAGTAGCATGGCGCTTCTCAGGGCCCAATGTCAGTTGAGGATGATGAAAAATTTCCAGAGACAGGTGCTGGTTATCATTGTACAACAATATTAATATATTAAATACCGGTACAACATAAGTTTAGAAATGGTTATGGCGGGGTCAGTGAGATGGCTGAGCAGGTGTCTGATGATGTAATACCCAGGACCTATATGATGGAAGGAGAGGCCAACTATTTTAAGTTGTCCTCTGACCTCTTTACACTTACTGGCATGGAGGTGTCCTCATTTCCCCCACCCCTACAGACAGACAGACTCATAAATACAGTAAAAATTATGAAAATTTTTAATTTGGTATGTTTTAACATAATGAAAATATATACTTAAAAAGATAAACTTCTTGTTGTGTAACTGTTTCCTGAAAATTGAAATTTTTCTTTCTCTAGAGGAGGGAATATGGCTCCTAGGATTCAGGGAGCTAATGAAATATAGCGGATTCAGGAAACTTAAAAAGTTTATAAGAAAAAAAAACTCAGAAATTTACAAGATTTGCAACATGCTTCCACAAGGTTTCATAAATAGTAAACAATTTGTGAATATAGAGGCCCCCGTGGAGCTGTGTTCAGGTTGTATAGGAGGCTCCAGGGGGGCACTCTGGTCAGTCATCAAAAGTGCAGGTGTCTTTATGTCCCCATGCTCCCTAAACCAACCCATCCCCCATGCTCCTGGATGCTATGCCAGTAAACTCATTGATTCACATAGCTAGTCTTTGGTGGAGTCATGTATTAAGTCTCTCATTATTTTTCCATTTGGAGTGAACTGTCTAATTTTCCACAGGAAAAAGTCACATCAGTCCTATACATACTAACAAGACTTGAATGTTACATTGGAAGAGGTATTGCTAGGACAAAACTTTGAAATGTTGCTGGAAGTTTGTCATTAATTTGTGTGTGTTTGTGTGTAGTATGTATGCATTCTAAACGTGCATGTGCATGCAGACCCATGAGAATGCACAGGCACAAAAGGAAAGAACAATTCTCATCTTACTCCCATTAAATAGGGTTTCTTATTGAATCTGAAACTAGGCTTACATCTGGGATAATCCAGAGATCCTCCATCTCCCCCATCCCCTGCCCTTCAGTCCAGGGATTACAGACATATTTCTGCACACATTCCAGGCTTTCCATGTAGATGCGGAGCAATGAACACAAAGTTCACTGTGCTGTAAGTACCTTCAACCATAAGCGGTCTCCTAAGGCCCCAAGGGGTTTGTAAATACTATAATTGGAAACCTGAACTTTCAAAGCTGAGTATAATTATCCAAGGGCTTGTTAAGTGTGAAGTGAGAGCTGTCCATATATACTCCAATATCCAACCAGTATTTTCTAAGATCTACTAAATATCAAGACATTATATTAGACACTGTGTATCCTGTAGGAAATTAAAAATCCATGCCACGTAACTTGTGTTCTATTTATAGGAAGTAAGCTTGGAGTAAGGGATCTGTCTCCATGGGTGACAGCTTTGGATGCAAGCCTGAAGAGCTTAGACACTAGAGAAACATTGAGGCCCCACTTGTATCTGTACTCTGAAGTATGAATCAGTCAGATACGAGAGAGTTAAGAGGGGTTTGAATGGGAAGTGGCAGGGATCCAACTAAGGAATTAGTCGTGGGGGATAAAGAAGGGACATGATAGAAGCAGCTAGCCAGGAATACCAAAGGCATACAAGTGGCAGGCTACAGAGGAACACAAATCCCATCTCTTTAGCATAGATACTTTGAAAGAATAAGGAATTTGGCCAGTAGACAGAGAGAGTTCTGTGGAAGTCCAGCAAGCTCCTGAAATAAAGCTCAAGAAAAAACAATATTGATGAAGAAAGTAGCATGGAAAGTTTTCTTAAAGTTCAGGTTAGCCTGCAATGAATTTTACTGGTAGCATTTTATCTTATCATTTCTTGTGGTTAAAGATATTTCTTTGACTCTCCCCTCAGATCATGTTGCTTCCCTAAGTTGTTGAATTGGCTAGGAGGTTTAAATAAAAATAATGCATTTGTTGAAGATAATTTGCTTTCATTTAAGGTATCTGATGGCTGACTCTACCATTATAGTAGCATCGTACTCTCCCCAAGATGACAGATAATGAGAGACTTGTATCTGGCTCTTGTGTGATAATTAGCTGATTTTTTTCTCTCTCTGCCTCTGAAATGACTTTTTAGGTAAGCAAATAGTGAATTTAGATCAGATCTGTTTACAGTATCACACAGTGCTGTTTCTTAATGATCTAACAGCCATACTGAACAATTGAGTCTTTTAAGGAGCCTTGCAAGATGGATGCTAATATCATCTTATAATTGCCTTTGAAATGTTAGGGAAAATGCTGATTAAACTTTACATTATAGTTCCTAGTAGAGATGGATGGAAATTAAATATATATTTATCACTATTTTAATATCATAAACCATATCCCTGCAGTCTATTTGAGCAGCAGGATAAATATGGGCTTCATTACTTTAAAGGTTCATCATTTATTTAAAAACGTCCTTGGATTGTTACCTGCTCAAATCCATTCCTCTGCTGTTGTGTAGTGAGTCTCTGTGGTTAGTGGTTAATTATGGTCCTTTCAACTCTCTGGATACTGGCCAGGTAAATGTTACTCAGTAAGAGTTCTTACTTATGCTGGCTCTGACATAGTGAAAATGAGAATGAAATATTGGTGTTGTGATGCTGATCTTGATTTGCTGTATTTTATCATGATGCTAGAATAAAATCCACTGGGCCTCAATTTTCCTATTTGAAAAATGGAGAAATACATGAGCTCTCTGACAGGACACATCCTGAGCACACTATGACTGCAAAGAGACTCAGGGGATCTGAGAGAAAGGCCCGTCAAGGCAACTAAAAGCAACTTTCCAGAGACAGTTTCATATCTAACAAGCTTTACCTCGGAGCTCTGCTTTGTAAACACTGGGGTTAGCTTCTAAGGGACTGCATTTAATTCTAGCATGAGTATTTTTAATGTCTGTCATCTGATTGCAGAAGGGTTTAATTGTGTATTCTGTTTGGTCTCAGTGTTTGGTATGACAACTAACAGCTTAGATTTGGGTTAGACTTTTTCCATGGTTGGTTGGCATGATTGCTGACTGATTACTTACTGAATGTGTACCCCTCAGCAGGGCAGCTTCTTTGTGCCTCATTTTCCTCGTCTGTGTAAAATAGATAACAGTAAAAGACTTATTACTGAGAGTCTCCATGGCATCAACTTCCAGAAACTCCCAAGAATCAACAAGGATGACCCCAGCTAAGACTATTAGCAGTAGTGGATAAGTAGCCTGAATTGGTCATCTCTTATAGTTGGAGGCTACTCGTTTGTTTCCCAACTGCCCAGACCCAAAATAATCACACAGAAACTGCACTATTACAACACTGCTTGGCCTATTAGCTCATGCTCCTTATTGGTTAGCTCTTATATCTTAAATTAACCCATTTCTATTATTTTATATTTTACAATGAGGCTCGTGGTTTACTGGTAAGATTCTGGCTGATGACTTGGTCTTTCTCTTCTGGTGGCTACACAACATCATTGTGACTCAGTCTATTCTTTCTATATATATCTCTTCTAGCCTGGCTATATTCCGTTAAGCCATTGGCTAAAAGCAGTTTCTCTATTAACCATGGCAATAAAACTTAATCACAGCATACAGAAGGGAATCCCACATCGCAGGAGCTCCCAGTGTTGTCCTTAAATCTCTGTCCCTTTCCTGTCTCACCCTCCTGAGTGTTGAGATTGCAGAATCAAGACACCACACCAATATCCAGTGATGCTTATCTGCCCATAAATGGTATTCAGAAGCAGATTGAAAAACTGTGTATAAACTAGTCTCTTCGACTCTAAGGTCTGGTGTAGGAATATCTGGCAGGACAATTCCTTGGGAGAACTTCTTATGCTTGTATTTTTAAAGTAAGCTTATTTATTTATTTATTTATTTAGTGATTTAGCGAAAGGGTGGTAGTGGGTCATATTCAACAGAATATAGCTTTTAGTCTTTTTTTCTATTGAAGACCTGGATGTCTCCTGGCAATACAGAGCAAGCAGATGGAGAGAAAAGACCAGGGCTTGAAATTTTGTTTGGGTAATTTTTCCCTTTTCTCATCCTTCTTTTACCATGGTAGTCCTACTGTGCTGGGAGATTCAGCTAGATACTTGATGAGGTAGCATTTCTTGTAATCAGCCTTACCCTTTACAGTGAGATAAGAAAGGCAATCTTAGGCTCTAATTGCTGATTACACATACTTTCAACCTTGCTGCTTATTTTTAATCCCTCTCTCACCCCTGTCTTCAAAGATGCTCCATGTGGCTGGTTTCTGAGCCTTCTGGAGGATTCTGAAGCTTTGAAAGTACTTGCTTCCCTTGTTTTCAAGCTGTTGGCTGGGTCCCCGCTGTTTTGCTAAATCAGTCTCCTCTCCTCTGTTGGCATCCTGGTTTCCATAGCCACACAGCAGCATGGCCATTGCATCTTCTATTCTGCTTGTCCTTGCAACTTTATGCTTTCAAAATGTTTCTTTATTGTTGTCTCAATTGGATTTCAGGAATGAGCAGAGACCATTGCTTGCATTGTGTGTTGCTTGACCTGGGAGACCAAGCATGTGTTCTTTCCTTATTACTGAATTCAAATGACAAAGTCCCTTAGGACAGCCTCTATTTCCATGTTTCTCCCCTAAGCTGTAAGCCTCTTATGAATTACTACTCTCTTGTTCCTTTCAGCTTTGTGCCTTATAGCATTCTTATTTCCTTAACATCGTCTCTGGCCCCAGACCAGACAATTAACATGGAACCCGCCTTCATTTATCACATACATTTTGCTCCAGAGGTCGCTACAGCTGCTGAGTGCTGGTGACAGGGACCATATTTCAAAGCCAGATGAAAGGAAAAACGTGGCTGGATTGTGATTTCTGTTAATTAATTTTGTACAATTGGAGAGCAACTGCTCCTTTGAAGACATTCAACTCTCTCGGTTTATGTTCTTTGGTTTAGAAAGAGAGTATACAATTAAAACCGGTCTAGGTATTTACTGATGCACAACTTTGAAAGGCTTAGGGTAGTTCTTCCATCAGTCAGGCTTCAGATGGTTTAGAATTTCCTCCACTATGGTTATTTCATTTTTATGTTCTACATAATTATTTTCTGGAGTAGTACTGTGGTTTCTTAGAGTCCATTCCAGCCAAGGGAATATGCATTTACCTTAATGTTATAATCAGCTGGCCTGGTCTGTCACCTGGGTATCCTGCTCCTTTAAGAGGCAAGGCCCATCAGTGGGTCCCCCACATCCTCTCCAGCCTTCTCTCTCTCTTTCCATCCCACTTCTGAAGAGGTAACTACTGCCTAACTCCCCTGCTTTTCTCTCTGTGCCTCTCTTTTTTCCCCTTCCTCTCTTCCCCACTTCCCCTTCTCTTTCCCCTCCATAATCCACTAAATAAAATCTATACCAAACTCCCTGCGTACCTGTCTGTCTGTATCTGTCTGTCTCTCACCTGCCTCAGTCTCCCACCTGCCTCAGTCTCCCACCCACCAAGGGGACCCGCTGAGACCTTGGGTGACATGCTGCCACCCCTCGTGGGACTGGCCTCCCGTCCCCCGTATGTTTATATATGATAACACTTAATGCATACACTTTATACCGATACTGACTGACCCAGATTGGAGTATATGCCTCCCTTGTCTCACATCTGGTGCTGTAAGCCTTAGTCACCAGTGTTGCCCTCCTGTTACTGCCTCCGGCCTTTCACTGCCCAAAAACTGAGCCTAGGGTGCCTTTGGGATATATTCTTTCCAGAGTTGGCTGAACTAGCTGTGGCTGCCAGTCCAAGGGGGACTTCATGAGTTAACCTTTCTATTAGAATATGGAATAAAAATATAGGACAACAGAGAAAGACATTATGGGAGGTAAGCTGGAAAGAGTATGAGATCCTTGGACCAGCAGATCATTTTGTGTTTATCAGATCAGTGCCCTTGAGTTAAGAATAAAGAGTCTCCACAGAGATGAAGCAAACAGACACATGCCACAGGAGTAACCACAGGCAGCAGAGGGACGCAGTCCATGAAAGATAAAAAAGGAAACTGTTGTATCTGATGATTTCTCAGACAGTGTTTTGTTTATGTGACTCATGTGTCTTTTTGACCTAGGCGTTTGCATGTAAAAAGCAAATTAGAATGTTTCTCTGAATGAGTTGTGACATGATAGATTCCTAAAACAAATTACAAAGGTAAAATTATGATAACATTTTAACATATGATTTGTAAATATATAGCATGTAATAAAATGTTATATATCAACATGTTTTAAAAGTAACTATAGGATCTCATACAACATAAATTTAATTATTGTCACTATTTATGTATGCTAGACAATGTAAGAATGCTTTTAATCTTTCTAACAGTGCTATGTAATATTTTATAGTTCAGTTGTCCAATTACATTGACATTAATAAACTTTCCCATGGTCAAAAACAGCAAATAAATTTAATTAATTATGTTTCCTGTGAGTTTGTATGTATGTGTGGTACAAGCACACATGAATGTAGAGTGTCCCACTGTGTCACTCTCTGCCTTATTGCCATGTGATGGGGTCTTTCACTGAATTTCAGAGCTAGGTTCGTGGCCAGCAAGCCCTCATGAACTTCCTGTGTTTACTCCCTACTATGTACCGTATCACTGGGTAAGGTGACCATGCTCTGACTGTATATGGATGCTGGGGATTTAAACAGCGTTGAGCAGTAGAAAATGATATTCACTGGTTCACCTCTTCAGTCCCCATGGCTAAGTTTTAAATTGAGATAATCTATTTTCAGGCCTGAACACTTAGTGTCAACGTACTACTAACCTCAGGAATGGCAGACTTGCACATTGATATTCATCAGGCATTAGAAACAGGTTCACTTAATCTCATTTGACTATCCTAATGTATACAGGCTGGTAGAATTGAGCTTCAATTAAGATAAGAAGGCTGAATCTTAAAGCACTTAGGCACTTTTCCTGAGCTATTCAGTGCAAGATGACAGAGCAGGGAGCTTGGTCATCGTTTCCTCTATTCTCAACTGTGTTATCTTTATACCAGGTTGAAATCACTGTCCCACAGCACTTGGAGCATTTTTTTATCAGTATTACAGGTGAACCCTGGTATGTGTATTTGATTATTATCTTTTTGACAATTCTAAGCAAGTAAGAAACCAATGCAGAATCATACAACATAGAACATGATTAGATCCACTCCTGTTTGTGTTGTATGTGTTGTGTATGTGTGAGTATTTCTCTGGGTGCAGATGTGCTTGTCTGAAACTAGAAGTAAATTTTATTTGTCTTTCCTCAGCTGCCATCTATCTTGTTTTTTGAAATAGGGTTTTCATTGATCTGGGGTTTGTGAAGTAGGTTAGGCTGGCTGGCCAGCAAGTCCTGGAGATCTACCTATCTTTGTTATCTCCCAGAGCAGGAATTGCAAGCATATCTTATAATACTCAGTTCTTGCATGTGGGTCCTGAAGATTGAACTTGGGTCCTCAAGCTTGCAGAGTGACATTACTGACTTATTAATTTCCCTAGTACCTTCACATTTTAAAGAAGTTGTTGTGCCTGACTTAAGCTGATGTGGGATTCCCCTCTGTATGCTGTGAATACCATTGGTGAACAAAGAACCCTCTTGTCCTATGATAGGGCAAAAGAACAGAACTAGGTGGGGAAAACTAAACTGAATGCTGGGAGAAAGAAGGGTAGAGATAGAGAGAAGCCATGTAGCTCTGCTGGAACCAGACAGAACTTTACCCGGTAAGTAACAGCCACATGGCAATACACAGATTAATAGAAATGGATTAAATTAAGATATAAGAGTTAACCAATAAGAAGCTAGAGCTAATGGGCTAAACAGTAATTTAGTTAATAGAGTTTCTGTGTGATTATTTCTGGGGTCTAGATGGCTGGGGTACAAACAAGCAGCCAAGCAGCCTTCCTTACAACATTGGACAGAAGAATATAACCATGAAAAGGGTTGTGTGGGTGGTAATGTGGGGCCATTGCAAGAGTTGCCTGGTTCTGGGGTCTTAGTGTCAGGAAGAGAGAGACTAGAATCCCAGTAGCATCCATGCTGCTCAAATTAGACCTCAGTTAGTTGTGGGACTCTTTGTTTCTTAACCAGTTAAACTTTATTTTTCTCACACAACAGAGCTTTAGAAAAAATATACTGAGTCCACGGGATTGTTGAACTGATTATAGGTGGTAATGGAATTAGACACTCAAAGCTATGTGTAGAACTTGAAGCAGGCAATAGGTGTTAACTATCATTAATAACTATTTAGAAAAACAATAAGAATCTTGTGCTGTTTTATAACATCATGCTGTATATCTGTTCTAGACAACCGAGCCCAGTCTTCAAACCATATAAGGGCTCTTTCTCCCCTCCCCATCTACAGTTCACACTGTCTACCTGTATCCTCAAAAGTGTCTTAGCCCCAAGTTCTGTGCTTTGACCTTTCCTTAATAAGGTAATTTTATTCTTTGACATTAACCTTTGGTGGTTTTGAAACTTCATCTGGAATGAAAATTTGATTGCATCCATTAACAATATATCAGGCCTTAAATCATCTTTAAGCAATTATAAACCCAGAAACCCTACTGATTGCTTCTGAGCCTTGTGGAACTTTAGCACATGGCCAATGGTGGACAGAAAGGCTCATATTTTCAGGCCTTTTCTGAACATGGTAAGACAAGTGTGGCTCAGTGTTAAAGATATATTTTTATTTCTGGGCATATATATTATGCTCCAGAGCAAAGTCTGCCTTTTCTGTAAAATTGAAGGGGGCATTCTCCAAGGCAGAAGGTAGACATGTCAGGAAATATGAGCCTGAGACTGAGGGCATTTAGAATCATTGTCCCTGGAATCAGCTTTCTGTGTGTATGATGTATAAGAGCAGTGAGTGGCTAAGAGTGTAAGTTCTCAGTCTTTTTTTTTTTTTGACAGCTTCTGTTTTTTTTTTTTGCATTGGAATTCAGTATAAATGTTTTGAAAAAGCCAATTGCTAATCCTGATGTTATGAAGCCTACAAAACCATTAGCTATACCACATTTTTAAGTTGGTAAAATTGAGGTCAGGAAGATAAAATAAGCTCTTCTTACTTCATGCTGTGAATATGACCTGGGTATCTTTTGCATCCCAGGCATCAGTACTCTGCTAATTTCTGGAGAATTGCAGAGTATGCACTGAACACAGGACAGGCTCAGGAAAGCACTGGCTTAGGGAAGCACTGATGATCTTGTCTATTCAGTCTGGACAATAGGATTCTACCTCTCATGTAAATCCTCTTTCTTGCTGCCTTTTTTCCTTCTGCTTGTATTTTTCTTAAGAATAGCTACTGAGTCTTTGTGTTATTTTGGCTTACATAATTTTTGGCCATTTTTTATGTATTAATTTGTTTTACTTTTTCTTTATTTTCTAAGAGAAAACATTGTTGATTAGAGGTAGGGCTAATAGTTCTAAAGATTTGAATTTAAATATCTGAATCTAAATGTTTGTATTGTCTCTGTGTGTACATGAATATATGCATACATGTACATGTAGACTCTTGTGGAGACCAGGAAAGGTCACTGGATCCTGTGGAGCTCTGTGTGTCTGAGCCACCTGCACCCATGGGTGCTAATCAGACTCAGCTTTCATGGTAGAGCAACAAGTGCTCTTAACCTCTGAAGCATCCCTCCAGTCATGGATACCCAGGTTTAAGCTTTAGTAAGAGGGGGTGACTTAGTGGCACTGGAAGTAGTCACATAAGTGTACAGAGGAGCTTTAAGACCAACCACATTCTAAAGTAGACTCCCATACTTGTTCACAAGTGCTTTTCACAATATCATATTGCAGAGTAGATAATTAATTAATTAATTGACTATCAGTTAATTTAAACATGAATAGAAGTCTCTCTGAAGCACTTCATAACCAAAACATGATTTTTCAATTGAAATACTAGATTCTGATGAAATTTTTATCTACTGTTTAGCTAAGGGCAATGGCTTCTCCTACTTCCAGTCAAAAGGCATTCTTCATCCTGATTCTGAAGTACTTATCTTTGTCCCTGTTCGATATCATCACAAGATTAGTGAAAATCTTATTGATAAAACCATGTATTTTCATTTTCATTCTCATCTGTGGCAAACTCTAAACAAACTATTAAAATGTAATTTAAAAGAGGAAAGTTTTGATTTTAAAAATACATGCTTCTTGTTAAGAAAGAAAAGATTTATTTTGTTCACTTTTTCAAAGGATTCAGTCTATCATGGAAAGGAGAGGGTGGTGAACTTGAACACATCGCATAAGAGACAGTTGATGTAAGGAAAGGAAAGACAGAAGAAAGGTTGGGGAAGATACAGCACTAAGGGCACATACAACATCCCACTTCTCTCATTTAAGCTCAAACCCTTAAATTCACTTCTTAATAATGCCTTCATATGATGAAGTCATCAGAGGGTAATTCACTGGAAACTTCATGATCTAAGTGTCTCGTACACCTTCCAAAGATACATCCATTGCTTCATTAATCCCATAGGTGTTTCTTAATCTAATAGTTACTGATGAAAATGAACCATTATAGAGCTTCTTAAGTTCAATGTAGTTATTAAAAGTTTCAGAATAGAGGACATACAGAATGTTACAAGCAGAAGACAGGTGGAAAGGCTGCAAAATGCCACCTTTTGGGCATGAAACAGCCATTGAAATCACTATTCCATGACAGCTCAGAGTGCCTGCCCAAGGACTGCACACTATTGGGCCTTTTGTCAGTCAGTCATGGATGAGTGTAGAAGGAGTGGCAGGCTGTGTCCTGCCACCCGGCTCCCTGCCACCTGGCTAGCTTATGCCCTAAAATAATAACACACAAATTGTATTCATTTAAACACTGCCTGGTCCATTAATTTCAGCCTCTTATTGGCTAACTCTCACATGTTGATTAACCATTTCTATTAATGTGTGTAGCACCAGGAAAGATTCAGCATGTCTGACCTGGTGGCTGGATCCATGGCGTCTGACCCAGAGAGGAGAGGCATGGCGATTGCCTCATTTCCCTCTTCCTCCCAGCATTCTGTTCTGTCTACTACACCCACCTAAGGGCTGGCTTATGAAATGGCCAAGGCAGTTTCTTTATTAACCAATGAAATCAACACAAAACAGAAGACTCTTCCACATCAGATGAGGGAGGGGCTCATTGGGTTCTGTGCCTCTATGCTAAACTATTAGCTCCTGGGATTACTGGTGGATAGATTGTCATTGTCTTCAGTTATGAACCCACTGAGGAGGGCTTCATTAGGTAGATGCTTTGAAATCCATTATCATATAGATGGCTCTGGTTAAATTCCGTGTCCCTAGGCAAACTAAAAATTCATAAATGTATGAAGGGGACTTACAGATAGGAGAGGGAGTTGACAGGGGTGGGAGTGGGACATGAGAATGAGAAGTTCAAATATAACCGAAATGTGTCATAAACATATACGAAGCTCTAAACAAACAATTAAAATATAATTTAAAAATGAGGGAAGTTTGAATTTTAAAAATATATGATCCTTATCAATTGATTCTGTTTTTTGTTCCCATACATCCTGATATAGCTCATAACAAAAGAAATCTTTTTCCTTGTGTGTGGACTTTCCTCTCACAGTTGGTCTTAGGAAGAGATGGGAGTGATTTAAATGCCACCGTCAAAAAACATTACAATACTCTCTTTTGGTTTAGGTTGTTTTCTTTCAAACCTGGGCCTGGAGTCCCATTATAACTTTTTCTCCTTATCACCTAAACAACCATATGGTTAATTTTATGTTCCACTCTTGTCTGTGAGAAAGAGCTTGGAAATGTATTGTTTGTTATATACACATTAACGTCTGGCCTGTAAGAGAACTTATTTGGTAGGGGGGAAGATTCTAAGTTGATTCTGCTTCATCTCTAGTCTAAAACCTCTCCTTCCTCTAGAGAAACAAAGCTGAAGAAGCAGCATCAAATAATATCTACATTTAGAGACCACACACAGCTACAGCCTTGTCTTTTTCAGATGCCTCTGACCTTCAGTTTTACAAGAAAATAAGTTGGTTTCAAAGGTCACAATGACAACTGAACATTAAACCAATTACAAGGCTGTGTGATGTGCAGAATTGAGAGGAGCCAGATTGGAGGCTGTGAAGTCCCCAGTACCTGACTGTGCAAAATGATTCTAATCACAATGATTCTGATATATTCATTGCTTGAAATCAGTCAGGTAAAAAAATGTAAGCAGGACATTAGTAGTGCAGGTTTAGAGGGATAGGAATCAGGGCACGTACTCTGCTCTATGGAAAAAGGTCTGTTTCTTGCTCATCACTGCTCCTTTCCAAACCACTGATGGGTATCATATCAGATTGGTTTTTTCCTTGAGAACCAAGAATCACTAAATTCTCTTAAAACAGAAAAACAACTAGAGCTAAGGCTTGATATTCTTTCATACATTGGATAGTCCTCTATCCAAAATCTATATATACTGTTATATACATATCTCCATCCATACTGTGTCTCTGCTTAACCATCTGCATTTATATTATACATGTATTTAAGCCTGTACATATCTACCTACAGCTTTATCAAATTTATATTCTTGTTTGTATTTACATCTGTATCCCAAACAACAGAACTAGCAAAGGTGGAATGGGACCATCTGGACTAATCAAGGTAGGTGAGATTTTCAATCTTAGTGGTGTAGAGTGGGTGCCCTTCAAAAACGTTATCTTTCCTGAAACAAAGTCTTGATGTTGTCGTATCTTTCAGTGCTTAAGGTAATGTTGGATGTTTTGTCTTAGGGCTGGGGTCAGAATGGCCCAGTGAAACAGTCTGCTACTTTGGGATTCAAAACATGGCTTATACCCCTAATGCCTGTGCAATCTTGAGAAAACTGTTTTGTGAGCCTCTCCTGCCCTGGGAAGACGGAAGTGCTAATATAACTGTAAGGGTGTTGCGAAGGGAGTTCAGGGTGTTTGAGGGAAATGGGAAAACTGATAGAATGGAGCAAATGGACCCTGAGAGCATGTACATCAAATGTAGGATCAGGTGGAAGACTCAGATGTTGCTCTTTCCGATTTTTTTTCAAATTGATTTCTAGTTCTTTGTTGCCATGGAACTTCCCCAGTCACCTTTCCGGCCTTTTCACCACATCACTCTGTTCGATGGCTTCACTTTTAAGAACATCCTCTCTTAATTCAAATGGACAAGCAGTAATTTATGACAAGGTAGTCTTAGGAACTCAGCAAATAACAGGCTGGTGAAGAGAACGATGCACTTCTAAAGGAAAACGTGAAAAGATAAGACTCCAGACCACTTCAAAGCTTCATTCTATATTAACACTTAATCTGGGAGGGCAGCTAGGAAAATACTACACCAGATAGTGGAATGCAAAGATATGATAATTGCTGATCTAAATATTTAAGTATCTGGTTAGAAGTTTAATTTAGAAGTTTAATTAAATGGAAGGGAAGGCTATCCTTTGTGTCTACTTGTAACGATCTCAAATTTACCCTTCCTCCTCTGAGGCCATGCCTCTCTATTCGCTGGTAAATTAATCTGTTTGAAAGCAAAATGCTGTCCTATGTGGGACAAAATGACTGCTTTAAAGGCACATGGAAAAAATGTAATGAAAAATGGACTTTAAAATTATTATTAATTTATATTTTGATATTATGATATAATTATATCATCTCTCTCTTCCCTTTCCTTCTTTCAAAACCTCCCAGACTCATGGGTGGAGACTCCTTTTCCTTATGTTTTCTTTCTACTTGGAAGCAAAGCATCTTTCAAACGTCAATCAAAGTCATCTATGTATGAATGCTTACTCAACATTTTACTTTCATTAATAAATGTGATGCATTTTACTCACAGACACTGTGCAAGCCTAATAATTTCCTCTGCTATATTCTAGGTGGGTCTCATCTCTGAAATACTGTAGTTTAACGTTTTTCACAATTGTTCATTGTAGAATAGGGGGAAGGCTTATCTTGCATCATACTTACATTTTCTCAAAACTCTTTTGTACCTATGGAGTTATTTTGTCTTTTAATTAATTTATCAAACATGTAAGGTTATTATTTTTATTTCCCCTTGAAAAGTAGAAACTGAATCCTCGGGAACACACCACACACATGCATACACACACGCGTTCATGTTTTGAGTTGTGAAAATGAAAAAGAACTAGATAATCTATAGTCAAGTGTAGACTCAAATCCAGGCTTGGTTCTCTTCAATATATCCCTATACTGAATTCACCCTACATTCTCAGGGCTTACTGTGCTTTGTTAATTTAAATATATTAATATAATAAGTTTTTAAATATATTTCTTACACTTGTACACACATGCAGATAAAAGTTTTTATCTCAAGTTTCTTTCTTTTTTTGAGATAGAGTTTCTCTGTAGCTTTGAAGCCTGTCCTGAAACTTTCTCTGTAGACCATACTGGCCTAGAAATCACAGAGATCCGTCTGTCTCTGTTTCTTGAGAGCTAGGATATAAGGCATGAGCCAACACCACCCAGCTTCAAATTTCTTATTCCTAGCATACAGCATAAAGCTATGCATTTTATTAATGAAAAGCGTGTCCAGTTTTATACTGTTTCAAGACTGTTAACTAAACACATAGATTGGTATAATATTTGCCACTATGCTCATAAAATACAAACTTCTCTGGTTCCGATGCAGGTTTGAGCTCTTCTGTAGTAGCCATTGTTATCCTACGAAAGGCTGTCACTCATAACAAACTGGCCAAAGCATTCAAGTATGTAAAAGTTGAATCTGTTCAACTTTTCCAGATAGAAACTGAATTTTGGGTTGACATGCTGAGCTTTGGTGTGAGAGGAACTGGGATCTCCAAGACTGCAGATGGGCTAAGAACCTTGGCTTGATGACAACTTGGTATTCTGCTTCACTGAAAGCTTCTCTGCGCTCCTCAGGTTGCTCAAGCACCACTACTGGTTCATACCTTTATGAGAACAAATGGAATTTTAAAATTGTCTCTCTAAAACAAGGGGGAGAGACTCATGTTCCACTACTCTTTCCTTAGAGTAATTACTTCAGAAAATTTGTAATGAAAAGTATTTTTCCATGTCTTTGAAATATATGTAAATTTTTAAAAACTTAAGCCTCCTGTCAGCTTTACAATCCAGGAATATCTCTCTGAAGGACTCTGGACCCATCTCTTTGAAATGTAATTAAGCAAAATAGCATTCTCACATTCCAGTTTCTGCAGAAAAAACTTGGAGCTTAACTTGAGCCTGTGATTTACTTCAAGTTCCCAAATTACCTGTTATAAACCCATCAGAAACTTGTATTTCCTTAGCATAAAGCCAGCTGCTAGGGCAGATGGCCACCTACCTTCTGCATAAATCGAGGATGAACTGGATGTGAGAAATGGTATTACAAGTCCTTCTACATAAGGGCTAGGCATTACCTTGAGAGCAAGGGTCAAATGGATTGTATCTACTCAACTGTGTGTATATAAGGTTGAGGTTTTTTTCATTCGTGATATCTTTCAAAGGGTTGTCTGTGATAAAACTGCATTCTTGTTTAAGTTTATTCAATACCAGTCTATTTTCTTTGTATTACTTTGTGGAGCAGATTTCTGACTAAGAGGAGAGTTTATTTTAAATTATATTTCACAATAACATGGATGCCTTAAATGAACAAAAACTTATAAAGAGATCATGGATATAGTAATGTTCATCTGTAAATCCTTATTCTGAGTTTTCTGGCCATTATTCTTATTGCCAAATAGCACTGAAAATACCATGATACAGGGTCACTAGTTAAACTATATGTATGTGACCACCGTTAATTTCAAGATAGGTATTTTACCTAATTTGTTTCATTTGATACATTCAACCTACTACAAATGTTTATTGTACAAAAATCTATTAGTAATGAGCAGAACAGAATAACAGGAAAGCTATTGTGGCCATTGAAATTGGATATTGGCCACTTGCCAGACTTTTATTTTCTTCACAATCATAAGAACTGGGAAATCCAGAATTCGGTTCAAGTTTTATCACTTCAACTAGTGTTGATAAACTGAAATAAAGATTCTTTGGGTTCTGACTTCTCATTTTGACACTATTTCTGTAATATCTTTTATAGCTTTGGAAACGATTTCTCATGGGAAAAAAGGAAAGCCATCCAATGGACTTGAGTTTTCTTCTTCCTGATTTTGCTGTCTTCTCTTACGTGTGCAATATTCTCTTCTGTGATTTTTTTCCTAAGCAAAGTGACACCTGATTCTTTTATTCCATGCTTTTTATTTGTTTTCATTTATTTATTTTTTTAATGTGTACATGTACATATACACATTTGCAGTGTCTGTGGAGGCCAGGGAGGAAATCAGACACTCTGAACTGGAGTTTCAGACCGTTGTGAGCTATCATATGGGTGCTGGGAACCAAACATGGGTCATTTGCAAGAGCAACCAGTACTCTTAACCACTGAGCCATCTCTCCAGCCCTGTATTCCCTGATGTTTTTTATAGCATCTTTTCTGTGAGGCAAGCCAACTTGCAGCATTTAATGACAAGAGGTAGTAGGGAAAGTACAGTTTGTACATCTTTTGAAAAAGTTGTTGGCTAGTTGTGGTGGGGGTATCAGAAATACATAGTCTGTAAAATTACAAGCATCTAGGAAAAAGTTGGTGTTGATGTCTCCAAGCTTCAGTTGGGGTAATACAGACCTTGCATAGCTTAAGGGAGAGTCTTCTGTAGGCTGGAACTAGATGGTAAATTTGATTGGGAGGCAATAAAAATGATGGTTGGGAGATGATGCTGTACCCAATTTAGGTATAACAATAAGCTGGAAATGTTGAAGATGTCTTATGTTTTACAGCCTTCTATGGCCCAGCAACAAAGTATGGGCTTATTTAAATTTCACAACCAAGGGAAAAGAAAATAAAACACAACAGAGCATTTGTGGGTCAACATGTTGTACACAAAACAACTGATCTGAGAGGGTAAAATCCATCTGGGAATGTACAAATGAGATGATACTGGAGAAGCACATGAACAATAAAACATAGTTAGTGAGAACCACTGCTCAGCTTCTAGAATCTTCCATGTGAGTCTTCATTTCTAGCTCGTTCTTGGCTTCCAACAGTCTTAGTCTCTCTTCCCAACCCTGTTTAAATCTAGGAAAATGAGGAAATATAACATTTATACATTTTCAAACGTTCTATTCAAACTTTAGGCTCTGTATAAAGCTTCAGTAATAGTACCTCACTGCTTTTTATGTTGGCTCTTTTCCACTTTTTGCCTATGCAATGCTTTCAATGTTGTTATGCATATTGAGAGAAGTTCATATCAGGAATCATTTTGTACATATTTGCCTCTCAGACACAGAAAAGCAGGACTACCTTAGAGTAAGTTGGCTTTAGAAATAGACAGACATAGCTTAAAAATCCCAGCTTTTTTTTTTTCCCTAACCTGGGTAGGCTTGCGCTCTTGATGTTGGGCTAATGGAGATAATATGTTACATTCCATCACATAGAAGTTATCGTACAAATTTTGGGTGTGCTTGGTGCTGAAAAAGGAACTATGAGTACAAACAAGAATGTTTTCGGAGAAGATGTGATTCATACATCTCAGAGAATAATCTTCAAGAGAGAAAATACTCCCTTGGGCTATCAGAATCCACAGAAGGAAGGGTTAAGCATTTCTATAATGATTATTATTTAAAAAGTTAAAATGACACCTTTATTTTCGAACAAAGTTCAACTTTACTTACTATAATTGCAACACCTGATAAAATAAGAACTGTACATATTTAGTGTACTCTGATGCCTTTAATATATGGACTTGTCAACAGGATTCCCATCACAGACACAGTAATAAATATACACATCAAATCCAAAAGTTTTCTCAGATTACTTTTTGTGTTGTACTAAGAATAATTTGCATGGGATCTACCCTCTTAATCAATATTTAAGTGCCCAGGATGTTGTCAGCTGTAGGCAGAGTGGATCTCTAGAAGTTGACCATCTTGCTTATATAGAGCATTGCATCCATTGTACAAGAGCATCCTCACAGCCACAGCACCAATTAGAGAAGTTATTAAAAAATTAAAGGTGAAAAAGGGAAAATGATTTCAGAAAACAAACCACAGAAAAAAAGATATGAGAACTAGATTAAAATATAAAGACTATTATCTAAGTTGCATGAAATTGCATGTAATAACAACATTGCCATCTTGAATTAAAACAGACATCTAGGGCATATTAATTAGTACATAGAGCATGCATAACAGAGTTCTAGTGATTAGTGAACTGAAAGAGGCAGATATATTATTTATTACTTAACTAAAACACTGCTAGAGAATTTTATACATATAAATAATACATTTTGGTCAAATCTACTCCCTATTCCCTCCCCCTAATTCCTCCCCTCCCACCAGAATTTTTTTTCTCAACTTCATGTTATTTAACAGATCAAAACAAAACATTTATTTGATTTTGTGTTGCCGGTATATGCATGGAAATAGGGCCATCTCCTGGGATCTGTAAAACTCAAAAGAAAACAGATTTTCCCTGCCTCAGGAGACATCATTTGTGAATAGCTGCTTAGCTAAGGGTGGGAGTTTGTGACTTCCTCCCCATCCATGCAGACATGTTGTCTGCTTGACCTTTAGCACATTTTGTGCATGCTTCCACAGATAATGTAAACCCATTTTTGCAACTCCCCTGTCATAATGGAAAATTACATTTCACTGTAATCAGTCACTACCTATGGCTCTTACAATCTTTCCACACTTCCTACATGATGGTCTTTGAGCTTTCAGAAGAAAGGGTAAAATGGTGGTGTCCCATATAAATCTGAGTACTCCTCAGCAAAATAGGCAAATATAAAATACTAGTTTCAAAATGAAAAATATTTGGAAATTAAAGAATAGTCAAAAACCAAATTGGTGTGTGTTTTTTTTTTATTTATTTGCTAGGTTATTTTTTTGTTTGCTCTTATTTTTCAAAGCAGGATTTCTTTATTTATCCCAGGCTGTCTTGAAACTAGCTCTGTAGACCGGGTTAGCCTTGAACTCACAAATATATACCTGCCTTTCTGCCTCCCAAGTGTTGGAATTAAAGGTGTGAGCTACCATTGTCCATTATTCACAAGTTTTTTTAATAGATATTTTATAATAAAAAGATCAAAATGAAGGCTGGGCGATGGTGGCGCACGCCTTTAATCTCAGCACTAGGGAGGCAGAGGCAGGTGGATCTCTGTGAGTTCAAGACCAGCCTGGTCTACAGAGCTAGTTCCAGGACAGGCTCCAAAGCCACAGAGAAACCCTGTCTCGAAAAACAAACAAAAAAAGATCAAAATGAAAATCATAGAGTATAAATTAAAAAGAAAAACATAAATATATGTGGTTTTATTTTAAATTTATATTTTAAGTATGTTTCAAGCATTGATTTAAAATTAAAATATTAAAATTTAATAATTAAATATTAACTATTTAACAATTAAATTATTGAAACTAATTAAAAATCATGGAAAAAATCAGACATAAATCTTTATTATGAATACAAATACCATGCATCGGACAATTTTATCAGTTTAGTGAGTTTTAGTGATCATAATAGAATATAAAATACAAAGTTCATATGCAAAGTTTATTAGTTAGAAAAAGGTTTTATTCTTAGAAAAAAAGGTAAATACTAAGACTCTGAAAGGTGTGGATCCTTACTTACTTATATGGTTTGACCAAACAAGACTCTCTGAAGTGATGGCCCTGGTGGTCCAACATCCATGACAGCTTCAGGATTGCTGACTGAGATGTACCAACCACACAGAATAACTAATGAAAGATCTGATTAACAGCACCCCCAACCAGCAGGAAGTAGTCTAGAGGATTATGCCTGAATTCCCAAATATTATTTTTAATGTTTGTTTTAATTTAAAGGAATGTGATTATTAATGATTAATGGTCAAAGTCAAGGTCTTCCTTAAAGAAAAAAAGGGGATATGATATAGAAAGGAATTCTTTACTTTGGTATGGATTTTGGTTTATTGACGTGCATTTAAGGTCAATTTTCTTATCTGTATATTTCTACTCTTGTTTAAGGTATTATGTTTATACAGCTCATTTAGAAAATGTAATGTATAATTAAAAATTATCGATTAATAGATCTATAATAGTCATCTATAATAGTCAAATTGTAGTCATGTTGGATACTTTCTCCAGATGTGCCAAGATATATTTCAGATGGATAGGTGTTCTTCAGACCTTTAAAAGACCAATAGAATATGGTATTGAAAATGATATAAGAACTAAATTTTTCTGAACAATGAGACATGTCTGCTTTTGGCATCACCAATTACTTCAGAGAGGTTGATGGGCATTGGAGAATCTCATTATGAAATTTGCTTTCAATGTGACAAGGCTAGCCATTTGTGCAAGAAGCTGTTCTTGCCTGGAAAACTTGCTGGTATGCTGTTTGAACTGGACTTGCAGGACTCATAGAAAACTGACTGCCGAACTTTCCAAAAGATGGGAGGGTCTTCAGGATTTTCCCATGTAACTTTACAAGTTGATTCTAAAGTGGACATTTAACAGAGTATCTAGAATGTTCAGAGAAATTTTAATGAAGATTAAAATATAACACTTAGCTTATATCAAGATGCCCAAATATAAGGAATTATAATATGGTACTGATTTGAACAATGAGCTAGGAACACACAGATAAACATGTGGACTATTATAGGAAACTTGTATCCAGACAGTATGTTTTAACACCTGCTAGATGGTAGAGGTAATGTGTAGAAGGAACGGCGGGGCTGCATCTCTCCACCTGGCTAGCTTTACACCCAAAATAATTACACAGAAACTGTATTCTTTTAAACACTGCCTCACCCATTAGTTTCAGCCTCTTATTGGCTAACTTCTCACATCTTGCTTTAACCCATATTTAGTAATCTATATAGCACTATGAGGTGGTCACTTACCAGGAGAGATCTTAACCTGCATCTGTCTTGGAGAAGAGAAGCATGGCAACTGACTATGGTGACTGCCTGAAGCGTCTGCCTTCTCTCTCCCAGAATTCTGTTCTGTCTATTCCGCCTACCTAATTTTCTGTCCTCTTAAAGGGCCAAGGCAGTTTCTTTATTAATCAATGAAAGTAACACATAGACACCCCTCCATCAGTAATGCCATCATTCAAATGAAAACAATTTGTAATTTCAAGAATTGCAAGTGAATAGACTTATGCATTCCTGGAGGCTGTCTGGAGATGTAAAACAATACACTTGACAAAAGCTGCTATAATTAATGCCATCAAATGAAAACAATTAGTGATTTCAAGGATTTTAAATGAATGGAAACATTGACATTCCTGAAGGCTGTCCTGAGATGTAAAACTTGATATAATTGACAAAATCTGCTAAATGAATGCAAAGACTATGACCTATGTATTAAAATGTTCATTGAAGCATTAATTGTAATGATGAAAAAAGGGGACAGCATGAATGCCCATTAAAAGAAAAAAGAATAAATCAATTCTAGGACACTCATGTAACAGAATCTTCACAACAATTAAAATTAATGAACTAGACATAATATATCCATATCCAATAAACCTCAATTGTGAAAGCTATGTAAAGAAAGTAAATCGGAAAAGAATATCACTGAAATTTGTGTACTGTAAAACTGAGGATTTCAGATTAAGTTAGGGGTGAAATACCTTTATGGAGAGGGTATGGGTGTCTCTGAAAAAGAAGGGGTATGTGTGCATCCAGACCACGGTGATGGTCTAACACCTACCAGAACTGAATAACACAAGTCACCTATTCTCTAATCCTGTGTCATGCAGAATGGAGTGCATTAGTAACATTCCTTCTTAGTTACTGTATAGCAGAAGCTTGTAGAAAGTGTGGTATAGGGCACTGACTATGTCAACCAGGCTATTATGACTATTAATGTGGGAAGCCTGAGCCATACATTTTCATGGATACCACAGACAGAATGACTCAGCTTATGTAAAATTAAAAAAAAATTCAATATAGTTCTGTTTGTGGGTGAATACACTAACAGAAAAAGTGTAGGGTATGAGAACAGACCTTACACTAAGGCTCGGCTTCAACAGATAGGATATACTTTAATAGGAGAACCCTTGGTATCATAAACATGGCTCTAATTTTTATCTAACAATAACACACACACACACACAAATGAAAAGTCAAATTCAGGATATTGTTTGAATACAAGGGATAAAGCAATGAAAATCGACATAGGTGCCTTCACTTTATAAATTTTTATTATTCTAAATTTAGAAATGATTATATTGATATTTACTATATATTATGATATATTATATTCACCATATACTACATTATATAATATACTACACACTATTATAATATGTATTATATTTACTATATACTGTATTAGATATATCACATACATGATATATTAACTATTTTTCAATACCCTGATTTGTTTTGGAATGCTAGTGTGTTAGTGATACACCAATGGCAGTATACTAAAGATCATTAAGTTAGGAATCAGTGTACTGAGTTACAAAGAGTAGTGGGGAAATACTTTTTTAATGGAATAGTCAATGTTGCAGATGTGTATAAAAGTAAGTCTTCAGTTACAACTATAGATGAAGCAAGTTATGTGAATAACTAAATGGAGAGTAGAATTGGTTTGCTTTCCATTTACTATATTTAAAGTAAGATTCTTAAAACAGTAGTTACAGAATATTCTACCACATTAATTACAATGATCCAAGACAGAGACAAGAAGATCTAAAGTGAGGAATGAGAAACAATCAATGCCTTGCCTATGTTTCTGCCATCATTTCCTTATTATTATTTGATTACTGGTAAAGGGACTTTACAGAGACATTTAAAAGTTTTAATACATTCAATTTGAATTTATAGCTTTGAAACTAATGATAAAAATGTTCACAGAAATTTTATAATTTTGAACAGATAGCAAACTCATTAGGATTTCCTATCCTTTTCTTCTGATAGAGTTTCATATATTCTAGATAAGTAAGCTTTATATTTTAGAACAGTATGTATGGAAGAGCAATTTTTATAATCTATAAATATGTTTGCTTGAGGACACACATTTAAAATTTGCCGAAGAAATTAAGTATGTGGCAAATAAGGCTATGATAAGGCTGTGAGGAGCATCAGATAGTTGGGAAGTGCCCAATAAGAGCAAAGCTATCCACAATTGCACCAATGTTGTGGATGTGGAACAACTAGAAGTGTCACACACTGCTGGTGAGTATTTCAGACTGATGAAAGATTTGGAAAATAATTGTATTGTTTCTTTAAAAGTCAAACATGTATATACTGCAAGACTCAGATACTCCTCTCTTAGTGCTTTATATAATTAAAACAAGACCATAGGTCAAAAGGAAAAGCAAGACTGAGGAAATCCATCCGGTGGGAACCTTTGTCCAGCAATAGCTGGAGATAGAGACAGAGACCCACATCGGAGCTTGTTGAATGGAGCGTCTGGGCTGCATCCCGCCACCCGGCTAGCTTTACACCTGAAATAATTACACGGAAACTGTATTCTTTTAAACATTGCCTGGCCCATTAGTTTCAGCCTCTTATTGCCTAATTCTCATATCTTGCTTTAACCCATATTTAGTAATCTGTGTAGCACCATGAGGTGGTCACTTACCAGGAGAGATCTTAACCTGCATCTGTCTTGGAGAGGAGAAGCATGGCGACTGACTATGGTGACTGCCTGAAGAGTGTGCCCCACTGCCTTCTACCCAGCATTCTGTTCTGTTTACTCCACCTACCTAATTTTCTGTATTATTAAAAGGCCGAGGCAGTTTCTTTATTAACCAATGAAATTAACACATAGACACTCCTCCATCAGGAGCTAGAGACAGAGACCCACATCGGAGCACTGGACTGAGTTCCCAAGGTTCTGTTGAAGAGCAGAAAGAGGGAGAAGATGAGCAAGAAAGTCAGGATGGGAGGGGTTGGTCCACTCACTGAAACAGTGTGCCTGATCTAATGGGAGCTCACCAAATCCAGCGGGACTGGGACTGAATAAGCATGTTATCAAACCGGACTCTCTGAATGTGGCTGACAATGGGGGGCTGACTGAGAAGCCATTGATAATGGCACTAGGATTTGTTTCTACTGCATGTACTGGCTTTTTGGGATTCTAATCTGGATGCACACCTTCCTAGGCATGGATAAAGTGGTAAGGGCCTTGGACTTCCCACAGGACAGGGCACGCTGCCATTTCTTAAGACTGGAGGGGGAAGGAAGAGGGTAAGAGGGGGAGCAGGAGGGGAATGGGAGGAAGGGAGGAAGTGGAATTTTTGAATGAAAAAATAAAATTAAAAAAAAAGCAAAAAAAGAACACTTATATAAATTAGCCTTTAGATGCACAAGCTAAGTTTTTCACCAACTTCTTGGTTCTGCCAGAAGTAATACACACACACACACACACACACACACACACACACACACACACAAACACACACACACACACGAAGCTCTGTATTGAATTTCCAGAACTGATCTCCCAGAAGCTATCCTGGAATAACATGTAAATAAAGAAGTGAATAAGATCTCTCTCTCTCTCTCTCTCTCTCTCTCTCTCTCTCTCTCTCTCTCTCTCATCTATCTATCTATCTATCATCTATCTATCTATCTATCTATCTATCTATCTATCTATCTATCTATCATCTATCTATTTATCTATCATCTATCTATCTATCTATCTATCTATCTATCTATCTATCTATCTATCTTCTATCATCTATTTATCTATCACCTATCTTCAATCCAGCCTATTCAGGCTCTAGGTTCAATCCCTACCACTAAACTTTCCCCATCTCTCCCCCTCCTCCTCTCTCTCAATGAATCCCTCCTGATGCCTTAACATTTATAATTAAAGATTTCAAATATAGCATCCAAAGATACCAGTTAAGGAATTCTAATAGTAGAGCAATTCTGTAACCAGGAAGTGTTAAAAATGATAACACCTTTCACCCACCTGCTTTTTATTATTATTCTCCCTTCTACCAATGGTAGAACTAAGATAGATAGTTAGTTTGGAAGATTGGTAACTGGCTGTTTATGAACATTACACTCCAGATTCTAGTTGTCTGTTCTTACAATAATTCTATTCCCTAATTGATGCATAGGTCCAAATCACTATACATCTATTTGTTCTTGAAGAACAATTGGGAAACTGGAAGGTGCAGAAGAAAAGAAAAAGGGAAAAGAATTAGAATTAAAAGGCAGTATGATGTGCACTACTTTGAACATGAATATAAGTGAGGAGAGAGAATATTAAAAGGATACATACATGCCTGTCTTCTCTAAAAAATAATCCCATGTATTTTACATAGAACCTGGCTAGTTATGTATGAGAGTAACATCCATGCAGGGTTGGCAGATCAATTGGTATCTTCCACCATTTTCTAACTTTTTGAATCTATGTGACTCCAGGAATTAGAAAGTCCTTTCCATTGCTACTTGTGAGATAAACCTGGCCAAATGTTGAGCTTCAGTTCAGTGACTTTTGTAATGTGATGTCTGTCAGTGTTCAGCAATTTATCAGATAACGAAGTCCAATCCCATTAAAATAACTGCTACACTCTGAAATTGAAGACATAGAGCCATATACAGGTGGCTTTTGTCTAGAAAGGACAAAGGAACAGAATAATGTGTTCAATTCAGTTTCTATCACTCAATAAAACATTCCAAGAGAAAAGAAAAAGAAAAAGCAATATCTATACATATCTTCATAAGTTATTTAAAATGGTCTCAATCTAGAATCAACCAAAACATTCACAAACATAGAAGAGATTCTTTAAAACAGTGTACAGTTTACAAAAGGATACTCAAAATGAGCTGTTGATGAATGTAATAAAATAGAGACCTCTAAATATAATGACTCCTTCAATTTTGCTAAATTAATTAATTCTAGCAGTTTTTATGTGGATTTCCTAGAATATTCTAAGATGATTATGTCATTGATGAGTAATGACATTTTCAATTTTACTTTTCAATCTGAGTACATTTCTTTCATCTTCTTGACTCATTGTCCTATGAACCTCTAGTACATAGCAATGTAATATTGTTATGTAATAACAATGTTATTAAATGGTGATATTCTTTTCTTGTTTCTAATATTGCTAAGAAAACAGATTGAAAATATTTTTGTTTATGTTCCCTATTTTATATTTAGGAAATACTTTTTATATTCTTTCCTAAGAATATTTGTTAGAAAGAAATGCTAGATTTTGTTAAGTGCCTTTTCTGCATTATTGATATTATCATCTTTAATTTTTAATCTACAATATATTAGTATCAAACATTAACTTTCAACTAGTAAATGAACTTCTCATTTCCAAGATGTAATTTCAATATCCTTATGTATTCTTAGATTTAATACATTAAAAACTGGGTGTTTTTTGCATCTGTAGTTGTGAATGTCCTGCAGTGAGTTATATCTTCATATAATGCATAAGCCTTGTTTTATATCAGTGTGAATATGTCCTCAATAAAAAGATGGTAAGCATTACTTCTTGTTCAGTTTATTTAATATGGAATTTATAAAGAATTGTAATTTCTCCTATAAACATTTATTCAAATCTCCTATAAAATTATTTGTATGTAGACTTTTACTTTTCCTCTTATTTTAAGTGTTAAGATTTGAACCCCTAATGGCAATTCATATCTGATTGTATTCTTTGCTCTTGATTTGATTTGGGGGGTTGGTAGTAGTGATTCTCAGTACCCACATGGCAGTTCACAATCATTTGTGACTACAGTTACAGGAGCACTGATGTCACTTTTGGCCTGTATGGGCACATTTTGGGCTAATGTTCAGAATTATAAAACTTCTTTGAATATTTTTGTCATTAGTTTCAAATCAAATTGAATGTGTTAAAACTCTTAGATGTCTCTGTAATGTTTCTATACATGCATCAATACCAAGATAGGCCATTGTTTTAAGATGTGATGCAGGAGCCTGGATTGTGTTTGAGACCCCAAGATGTTGGTGATGCCAGAGTTATGGGATATCTGCCATTAAAAGCTGCAGACTGCATGTTGAACCAGTCCAAATGAGAGAACTATGTTGTAGACAACAAAGGAGTCGAAGATCCTAACAGTTCTTTATCATCAGATTTAGAAATGCAAAGTCCAGAGTTTGCCCTGGTGATTTTCATTTGTGTTTTGGTTCAGTATGTCCTTACTATGCTCTCTGTCCTCCCGTTTGGCAGGCTAATGTATATTATGCTTTACTGTATGTTTGAGCATGTGATCTTATTTTTGATTTTGATTTCAGAGCAGTTACAGTTAAGAGATTGTCTTGATTCTCAGAAAAGACATCAAACTTTGGATTTTGAAATACTGTTGACACTGTCATAGACTATGGGAAGTTTGGATTTAGATGGCATGCATCCTTGTATTATCATTTAACTCTAAGCCTATGAGGATGAGGGAGTGGAATGTGATGATTTGAGTAAGAATGGCTACCATAGACTCATATATTTGAATGCCTGGTCACCAGGGAATAGCATTATTTGAAAGGATTAGCAGGTGTTGGAGGAGGTGTGTCACTGAGGACCGGCTATGAGGTTTCATAAGCTAAAGTCCATCACAGTGTCTCTCTCTTCCTGCTGTCTGTGAATCTGGACATATAACTCTCAACTGCTTCCCCAGCACCACGTCTATCTGCATGCCACTGTGTTCCCTTATTAGCATGATAATAATGGACTGGACCTCCCAACTCAATGCTTTCTTTTATAAGAGTTCTTTTGGTTTTTCTTCAGAGCAATAGAACACCAACTAAAAGACCTATAACGAACACTTTACTAAACCAGTATCTATAATTGCATCTGTAACTACAATCTGAACATTTATCCTTATACTCACTGATGAATGTAGTCTTCATCCCTCATCAAGTTGGCTTCCCTTTGTTTCAGGCAGAGACCACAGAAAACCACAACTAATCCAAATGAAGAGTTGTGGAACTCAATCCCAATGGTAACCCTACAAAATACTTCCACAACCTAAGGAAAAGGGAACATTGGGGAAGAGATGCCAGAAAAATTGTTAGAACCAAAGGATCAGGGAATTTGGTATGACACTGGATCTCCAGGTAATTTCAGAAGTTACATCCACAGATGACTGACCAAACATAAGCTGAACAAAAATGTGAAAATAATCATGCTAAAGTATATTGGGGAATCAGTAGACCTCAACCCTGCACAGAAACTGCAAGCAACTGAAGAAAGGTTGAGAGTGTAAGAATAGTCTTCTCCAGGGAAGAGAGCACCAATTAGTTCTTCGATATCAAATCATCAGCTCTGAAAACATATACATACAAGTATCAGTAAGAGTATACAGACTGAGGAGGATACACACACACACACACACACACACACACACACACAGCCACATAATTAATGATAAAAAAGCCAATGAATTTGAAAAAGACCAAGGAGCAATAAATGGTACGGTTAGGAGAGAGGATAAGGAAGACAGAAATGTAATAATTATAATCTCAATTTTCCCCAAATTACAAACTCTTCAGCTTCCTTTTATTTATTGTTAACATGGTATACATTTTGCACCCTTATAAATGTAATGCTTATTTCTTATAGGAAGTCATAGGGTTTTTTCATTGTTATTTATTTTAAAACATACCACAAAATTTCTGACTCTCAATTTTAAATCATTTATATTTTGTGTGAATTTGAATACAGTTGAGTATAAGTCATAACCCACTCTATTTTTTGCGGTACCCTGTCAACATTTTCTTATCTTTTTTTTGCTTTAGTTTGGATTAACTGACTATTTGTGTAATTCAAATTTATCCTTTACTTAGTCATTGCTTTTAGTTTATAATTTATCTCTAGTGTTTGTTTGTGTGTATTTAGTATGAGGTACATGTATATGTGCCACTGGATGCAGGTATATTTTTGTTAGTTCTGGGTAAAAACAAAACAATAATATAAAAGCCCAGGCTCTTATATTTATAAAATAAGTACTTTACTGACTGAACTGTTGCTGTAGCTCTATAGCATCTCTTTTTAATTTAATACAAGGTACTTTCAACTGATATATACCAGACCATGCATAGCTTAAAACACATATAGAGAAACTATCCTTGCATTGCCCTTTTTCTAAATTTCATGTCACATACACTGTACAATTTACTTCAGTGTGCTACAAACCCATTATGTCATTACTGTTTTTCTTTAATGACATATTTTAGTGAAAATCTTAATATGAAAGTAAAGGTATTAAATGTTCTTTCTAGTTACTGTTCCCAGTACTTGAAAACTTCATGTTGATGTAGATCCCTGCTATAATGTTCATTTTGTCTCAGGAGCCTTTTAAAATCGTGTTTTCAAGCTATGGTTCTGCTAATTCTGAGTTATTTGGGCTTTTATATAAAAATGTTTCTTTTTGTTGTTTATGACAGATTTTTGGGTAAGGGCAGGAATAGAATTAGCATTTGACAGTTTTGTTTTTCTTTCACTAATTTAAAGGTGCTATTTTGCTTTCTAATTATGGGCTGTATTTTCCTGCATCTTTGTATGCCTGTTCATTTCTTTTTATTGGATAATAATTGTGGTGAATTTTACATTGCTTAGTGATAGGTGTTTTTGTGCCACTGTAAGTATTTTTGAGTTTTATTCTGGGGTGTATTTATTTATTATTTGAACTTGAGAAAGTTTATTCTCCTCCCAACCACTTGAGAAGGTTTTTGTTAGAGCCAGAGAAACTCTTGTTATAGAACTTTCGGTTCATTATTGAATAGTTGACCCCTGCTCCATTTAGTTACATTTTTTAAATCTTTTTTTCATCCTAGACTATACAAACAGAATGCATTTCTGGTTCTGTGTGCTCCCTCGGTAGAGACTGTTTCTTGCAGGTGTGACTTTACTTGGCTCTGAGTAAACAACATATGCCTGTTAGGACTCATGAAGATTTGAGGGGAACCTCCTGCAAACCTCTGAAGCCCTCTCTCTGTGAAGCTCTCTCCTTTTCTTTTATAGGTTTTCTTATGCATTCTGTAGGTGAGCTTGTTCTCCCTTTCATCATAATATTTCTATTATGTTCATATTTTAGTTTTCTGCATTATTTGCTCTCTGTTGATCTGCACCTAACTCCTCCCCAACTTGCTGGCTGAAAATCATGTTGACTTTATTATCTCTTACAGTTCCTTTGGATCAGGAATTCAGAGAGAAATGAAATGGTTTTTCTTAGTTTTGTGATGCTATGGTTTTCAACTAGATAATTCAAAGTTTGAGGACTCAGATCATGTGAAAACTCAGTTTCTTGTATATCTGGTAGAGAAGTGTTGGGACTAAATGTTCCTGAGTCTGTTTGCCTAGACATACTCACATATCCTCTCTGTGCCATTTAGGCTTCCTTACAGTGTAGTGATTGAATTCAAAGAACAATATCCCATGAGAGGAGATGAAGAGAAGTTCAAGACTATCACATCCATGGGATTAGCCATAGAATTTTTGGAGGACTGGAGAGGTCTGATAGAGAGGGAAAGGAAGAGAAAAGATGGAATTTCCAGAGAGATTTCTGAGGCTGGTGAATGGAGAAAAATGTGGAGAGAGATTTCTGCCAACCAACTCTCTACTGTTACATGGATTTATCGGGTATTTATTCCAATTTCTGACCCCAGAGTTTTTATTATACAATCACAATTTAGGCAAACATTATATCTAGCCTGCTTATACAAAAGCAGCTAAGTGATCAATGATTGAAGAATTGACCAGTCTTTGGAATTCTCCTATATTTTCATTTAAAAAAATCAGGAAAATGGAGATTGTTAACAAATTTAAGAGCCAAAGATGAGGTTATTCAGCCAATGGACTCTTTTTACAGTCTGGAATTTCCTTGCTGTCTCTTTTACTTAAATAATGGTCTATTATAGTGATTGATTTAAAAGATTTTTTTTTACAATACCATTATAAGAACAAGAGAGATAAAAATTTGCCTTCACAGTGCATACTTAAAATAATTCCCAGACTATTGAAAGGCAACAGTGGAAAAATTCTTCCATAAGGGATGTTAAACAGCCCTATTTTGGGTCTCCTTTTTGTACAACATCTGTTGGAAATAATTCATGATCAGTTTCCTCAATCTGCAATTTACCATCATAGGAAGGATATTTTTACTAGTTGATTCAGATGCAGATTCATTAGAAACCATGTTTGAAGAGGTAAAGAAAACATTTTCTTGTTGGGATTACAAATTAATTCTGAAAAATACAGATAGGAGATATTATTAATTACCAAAGATATAATATAGGTTTAGAAAAAATTCAGTCACAGAAAGTACAATTCAGGAGACATCAATTATGAACTCTTCATGATTTTCAAAATTTACTGGGAGATATTAACTAGTTCTAGCCCACAACTGGATTGATAACTTAAGAATTAATCAAATTATATCAAATCTTAAAAGGTAATAAGGACATAAATAGTCTAAGAAAAATATTAGCTGAAGCTGAGAGAGAACTGGCTTTTGTAGAAAAGAAACAACACGTGGGATCCAGAGTTTCATTGTATCCTGATATTTTATCTACTACACATTCTTTCACAGGAATTATTATGCAGAGTGATGACTTTAGAATGGATATTTTTACCATGCAAATAGTAAAAAATTACAAACTCATGTAGAAAAGGTTTCTGAATTGATGCTGACAGGAAAATTGAGACTTCAGCAATTAGCAAGAATAGACCCAGCAGAAATTGTTGTACCACATTGATATTGCCTCATTATGGAGAAAATGAACATTGGCAAAGAGCTTGCAGTAATTTGACGGGGGGATATTAGCAACAAATATCCAAAAGCAAGAGTCTTCAGTTTATGAAGAAAACTAACTGGATCCTTCCTCACATTGTACAGGGACCACCAATTTCTGGAGTCCTTACATATTATATGATGTAAATAAATCATGAAAGGCAGATTATAATGTTATAATTGCTATTTAGACAGTCTCTGTACATGTGTGCAATGTCTTCAGACATTTTGTTATTTTGTAAAATAGTCAATGGGCCAATCAAGTTGTCACCACTAGATGCTGATGCCAATTGGAGAAGTTATAATGGAGAAATCAGCTTGCATTTGGAAAGAAGAGAGAATACATTGGCAATTTTACTTGTATATGGGCTCAAAAAATGTTCATAAGCATCCTGAAAATCAAAGAAATGAACTGTACACTATATAATTTGTATATGTGTGTATGCAAACATTTTTATTACCACAACAATCTATTGTCTGTGATATGTATCCTAAAGTAATTCCTGAGGAAAAGAGTAATAACAGCATAGTGGTTATTCTACATATGAGACATATGGGTACTTGACTGAAGTCTGCAAAAATTCTAAAAACAGCTCTAAACTCTGCTCTCCAGGGAAGTTATTTACTGATACTTCTGCTATCATTACTTTTTTCTTTTAAGAAGCAGATGAAGTCCTTGGCAAATGTGTTTATTGACAAGACTGTGACCATATAAGGATTCCAATGCCTCAGGCCCATGGGAATGGCAAAACCTAACCATGATACATGTGTGGATGGTAATAGTATGCACAGAAAGTATCCACCACAGCTTCATCCTTCAGGATGTTTACAGCCTGAGATTAATACATTCCCTAGAAAGATCTCCTATCAAGATTAGCTAAACTTTCTTCCACACCCTTCAGCTACACACAATAAACTAACCTCCTTCAGTATAAAGGAAACATGCTAAGTTTCCCAGCTGCTCCTGGTACATCTCCATCAGAGCCCATGACCTATCCCATCCAAGCACCTGTATGTGTGTCTCTTGATTCTTTCACCACTCCCATTAGGTTTCCAAGCCCAAAGCTGTGAAGATTCTGGCACTTTCTTTGCATCAACATGAATTAATGTTAGCTACTTCATAGTTAACACTTCATGAGTCCGCAAAAGGAAGCCACATATAACAGAGCCATGAACATAGAGGCACCAAATAAATACTAGCAACATTCTTAACACTTGAGTGACTGAGGATAGGGACATGGGATCATGTGAGGAATACTTAAAAATGTCTTTATATTTTCAGTGTTTTATTACTCACTTCCCAGTGCATCTTTAAAAGAACTGCTATGTGTACAATCTGTTAGAGCATGCAGCTTAACTCATTTGAAAGCACATAGTGGGAGGCTTTCAGAGATCTGGAGGTGAGTTCAGGTTTCCTTACCTTTCAGTTTCCATACTTTACTTTTTAAAAGATTACCACACATTTTACACTTTCTTTCTCCCAGGGTTGTCATAAGATGAAATGTCTTATAAATTATAAAATGCTATAGCTCTCACACATCTTTTTTTGGAGCAGATGTGTATAAATTATGAATAAAAACACTATGCAAATAAAAGGAATTATTACAGTTGTATATTTTATATGTGTTGTTTTGATGTATGTATCTCATAGGTTAGTGTATTTGCTGGTGTAGAAAAAATGTTGTTTTGAAAGAACCCATATATGCATGCTTGCAAGAATCAAATGCAATGTATTGGAAATTATGTTGGAAAGTATGCGTTATGACAATATCTTATAGATGAAGAAAAATTTTAAATTACCTGGAATACCAAATCATCTGACAGATTCTACCACAATAACTGGGTATATCTTGCCAAAATCCAGCAGCCATTCATCAGTTTTTGAGGCAGTGTGCAACATAAACACATAGATATTTAACACAGGATGATCTTGGGAAAATGTATCAGGCTTATGTATAGCTATTTCTCAGATACCCTAAATATAACATTGTTATAGTCAAGTCATTTTGAATATTTGGGGACTGTATAAATTGTGTTTCCTTCTGATTTTTATTTAAGATATACATATCCCGTGTGGTTTGGGTTTAAGATGACATATCCTATGTGGTTTGAGGAGAGATGATTTTGTGAGATATCTCTTTTGTTTATTAATCAGCAATCCATTTTTGTATCCAATGTGCTAAGCCTGTTCTTTCAGGCCTTGCTTATCTGTGCAGACTCCCATCATCCTGATTTGTGTCAGCAATTTGTGCTCTAGATATTCTGAACATTTTGCCATTTCCTGAGCAATCTTGTTCTCTCTCTTTCTGAATGTGTTTTCCCTCTACATCTAACAATCATCCATAATTGCATGCATCTTTTTTTCTACTCTAGCAAATCTCCATCTCCTTGAGACTGGGATACAACACTCTATGGATTTTCTCAGGAGGACCATGGCAAGACAGGTGTATTGACTTGATGCCACAAATTTTGTGTATTTCATGACAACTCAGAGATAATTGTCAGTTTCTCCTTTATGTACTTATTAAATATGAGAGGATATGTGATTCTGAGGTGGAAAAGGACATATTCTGTGTAATAATAAGTAGGATTTGAAGTCAGACTGCTCCAACTCTAAAGCTTATTCTATGTCATTTTTATTATAAAAATAAAATAAAATAATGCCAGAAAATGAAGAAGTCAAGTCTTCTACACCTGTTTTCTGAGCCTGAAGTTTTAGATTTTTGTGTTTGATTGATGTAAATAGAGGCCAGCATAATGTCAAGGAATCACAGAGGAAGCCAAACAAAGGGGAATAGTAAAACCCATGTGATGTACTTAGAGGTTGGATAATAGTGTGGAAAGATTTAAGAAAAGTTGGGGTGACAATATAGAGGAAAGTTGGGGTTAGAAACTTTTACTTAATCTAGGGATGTATGTAAATGTGGCACACTAATAATAACTAAAATAAAAATTGAAAATAAGTATGATTACACTGTTAGGATATGGATAAAACACACAGAAGTTAAAAAACTGGCATGAGTTTACACTCAATTATTTCTCAGAATTCTTTTGAGGACAGTATCATTCTTTTGGGAGAATGCTGAGAAGTCTATTCAGATGTCAGTTCATCTTCCCCAGTGATTCCAACCTTCTGTACTAGTTTTGAAGTTATATGTGTCTGCTGTATCCACAGGTGTTCAGGGCATGCCACTCATTTTTCTGCACAAGACCCAGAGGTTGATCCATGAACAATGAATTAACTCTGGGGCAGTATCAGATGATAATAAACACACTTACACACACTTCCTCAACCATCAATATGAACAATCTTTTTATTTTGATGTTACCTCAGACATCTAGTAAAGTTTTATACTCTTAAAGTATGTATATCCCTCATAACATCTCATTTGTTTACTTTAATCAAAAATTCATTTTTCATACAATAGATTTTGATCAGATTTTTTCCCTTTCAGCTCCTTTTAGATCATTTCCCCCACCTAACCATCCAGCTTCTTGTTCTTTTTCTTTCTCAAAAAAGAGAAAAATAAACAAACAAATGAAAATTAAAAACAACAAAGAAACAATAACAACAAAAGCCACAATAATCTTAAAAAAACAAACAAGCAAAAAGCCCTCAAAATACATGAAGTCTCTTTTTTATTTGCTAACTACTACTGGGCTGTGGGGTATGATATCTACCCTTAGAGTGCTATTAATATACCAGTGTCACTCTATTTGGGAACATAAATTTTCTTTCTCCCACTAGGCATCAAGTGCAAATAGCTTCTTGGTAAGGAGTGAGACTTTGTGGCCACTTCCCCTTCTCAATGCAGTGTTTGTCTGGCTTGTATAGGTCTTGTACATGCAGTGTTAGTCACATTGTGTCTAAAACTCTGCTTTCATGCATTTATCCAGCACCTCTGACTTTTTGGGCTTCCCCTTTATAATAGGTAAAGGAGACTTAAGAAGAGAAATTTGATAAAGAGTGGTGAGGGCTGAGTGATACAAAGTCACTTACTCTCTACACATTGTCAAGTTGTAGGTTTTTGTGTTAATTACCACCTACTACAAGAAGAAACTTTTATGAGGAGAGCTGGATAATGCACTTATATTTGGGTATAGTAATATATCATTAGAATCCATTATTGTTATGTTTCTTTAGCTGAATAGTATTAGGCTTTCCTCTAAGCCCATAATCTATCTAGTCTCATGTTCTTAGCCCCTTTAGCAGGTATGGATTTCATCTCATGTAAAGGACCCTAAATCCAATCAAAAATACTTGGTTACTCCCACAATATATGTACCATAATTACACCAGTACATCAATGGTGTAGGAGGGCCTTCTGTCTATATGTTACTTTCATTGGTCAAATAAAAAAAAAAAAACTTCCTTGATTGTCTCCCGTTAGATCTGTCCCACCATCTCAATGGGTAAACACACTCCTCACGGTCCTGACTTCCTTGCTCATGATCTCCCTCCTTTTGTTCCTCATCAGGACCTTGGGAGCTCAATCCAGTGCTTCTATGTGAGGCTCTGTCATTTTCTCTATCCAATGCCAGGTGAAGGTTCTATGGCGATATGCAAGATATTCATGAGTATGGCAATAGGATCTGGACATTTCTGGCACCCTCTCCTCAGCTGCCCAAGGAACTAGCTGGGGGCATCTTCCTGGACACCTGGGAACACCCCTAGAGTCAAGTCTCTGCCAACCCTAAAATGGCTCCCTTAATTAAGATATATAATTCCTTGTTCGCATATCCACCCTTCCTATATCCCAACCTTCCTATTCCCCCAAGCTCTTCCCATCCTCCACTTCACACTTTTCTCTCCCCATCCCCCCACCCCCATCCCACCCCACCCCCAAGTTCCCATTTTTTGTTCGGCAATCTTGTCTACTTCCAAGTCCAGTTGGAATGGAACTGATGGAACAGGGGACCAAACTGGATTCTCTGAATGTGGCTGACGGTGAAGGAGGACTGAGAAACCAAGGACAACGGCGATGAGCATGAACTCTACAGCATGGACGGGCTCACTGTGAGCCTTGTCAGTGTGGTTGCTCACCTTCCTGGACTTAGGGGGAGCTGGGAGAATCTTGGACTTAACATAGTGAAGGGAACCCTGATGGCTCTTTGGCTTGGAGATGGGCGGAGTGGGGGTATGGGTGGAAGGGAGGGGAGGGAAGGGGGAGGAGGAGGGGAGGAGATGGAAATTTTTAATTAAAAAATGAGAAAAAACAAAAAAAAACTTCCTTGGTCTTTTGCTAGGACAGCAGCTTAGACAGGCAGAGTAGACTGAACAGAATGCTGGGAGAAAGAAAGCAGAGTCAGGCAGACACCATGGCTCTCTGGCCTGAGACGGGCATAGGCTAGAATCTTGCCAGTAGGCCACAATCATGTGGTGATACACAGATTTATTAGAAATGGGTTAATTAAAATGTGAAAGTTAGCCAAGAAGAGGCTAGAACTAACGGGCCAGCCAGTGTTTTAAATGAATACAGTTTCTGTGTAATTATTTCAGGTAAAGCTAGCCAGGTGGCCTCATCACTACACATCAAACAGGCAGGTTGCTGTGGTAAGTTACAGGATTTATAACTGGGTAGTTTTGATGATTTTTTTCTCCTCTGGTAGTGTACATTTTTGGCTTTTATTGAACTATGCATTTTTCCTTGTTCCCTACCTTTCCTCCCTTCTTCCTTCTATTCTCTTCTGTTACCCCAATTGTTATATGGGGTTGCTTGTTTGTTTCCTGGCCACCTGACATGAAATAACCACACAAAACCTATATTATTTGCAATTCTGTTTGACCAATAGCTTAAGCATATTTCTAGCTAGCTCTTACATGTAGAATTAACCCATTTCTATTATTTTATATTTTACCATGAGGTTCCAGCTGGCAGCACACATCTTTTACCTCTGGAGGCTCCATGGCATCTCCTGACTCCATCTTCTTTCTCCCAGCATTCGGTATAATTTTCCTTGCCTACCTCTATTCTCTTTGTGCAGGCCCAAAACAGCTTCTTTACTCATTAACCAATAAAAGCAACACATAGACAGATGGACTTCCCACACCATTCCCCCTTTCTGTTTAAATAAAAAGGAAGGTTTTAACTTTAACATAGTAAAATTACATATAACAAAAGATATTAAGCAAAAATTCCATTTACAATGTTTATATCTACTTTATATTTTAAAGGAAAATGATAACTATAGTTATCTATTCTTCAACTCCATCAAAGACCCCAGAAGGTTATAATATTACCTAAGTAAACAGGAAGTGCATTGTAGGCAACTTCCAAAACTCTAGAATTGACAGAGACATCTTGCTGCATGGACAGTCGTCCAAAATTCTTTTGTATCATTGGAGTATTCATCTTCAGCCTACAGGTTCATAATATTCAGCAGACTTTTCCACAAAGCAGGAAATTTGAAGATCTGTTCTGCTTTGTAATGGCAAATCCATTAGTTGCTTTCTTCTCTGAGCTGCAGAGTGTCTCACAGATTCTTTCATGTAGCAGGAACCCCAAAATATCATCTCAACTTTAGGCAAGTTAAGCAGTCATTTCTTTGTGGGTCCTGCATGTCCAGTTCATACAGCAGAGCATCAAGCAGTCCAAGCAAGAGTATTTTCTTGCCCAAATAACTAACAAACTCCATAAAAAGCCTCTTCGGTGCCCATAATTTTCTTGGAATAGCTTGGTGCTGCCAGGAGCAAATTTGTCTCACTATCATGAAAAGTTGTAAGTTTTTAAACATTTTAAATGTCATATTCTGAAGGTCTCTGAAAGATTTGAAGAATACCTACCTAACTGAAATCTCTCTGTATATATATATATATCTAGAAAACTTAACCAACATGACTACAGGCTTGACTATTATAGATGACTATCTATTAATTTGTATCTCTTAATTATACATTACATTTTTAAATGAATGGCATAATCACAATATCTTAATCAACAGCAGAATTATACATTTAACAAAACTGACCTTAAATTTGTATCAATAAAAAAAGATTCTTAGCAATGAAAATCTCTATAACATATCCCCCTTTAAATGTAAATAAACATTTATAAATAATCATTTAGGGAATTTGGACATAGTTCTCTCCAAACTGCTTCCTGCCTTTGGTTCAGCAAAGTAAAGTTTTGGTGTGTGGTCTCACCAACCTTTCAGGGTGTCTTGGCGCATCAAACCACATTAGTCTGGAAGAAATCCATAGGTTCTCATCTTCTGTGGAAACAAAAATAGAAGCTCTTTTCCAAAGCAACATTATCATTAGACCCATATTTTGAAGTCATGACACCTTAAAGGCATATATATATATATATATATATATATATATATATATATATGCTTATTTAGCAGCCTGTACAATGAAATGTCTCTCTGTTCTTAGCTCCTTCACAGTCAAAAAATTAAAAGAAAATCCAATAATATACATAATTCAGACTCTCTGTGTATATTTCATCTTTGTGTGGCTTATTTTTCTTACTCTGTTACTTTTTCTACAAGTAATATTTATTTCATAATCTTTACTCCTTTAATCTATGACTGTCTTTACTCTTTTATATTACATTTACTGTCTCTTTACTTTTTGTCTCTCTTCCAAGCCTACATATATTTTTAAGCACATTGTGACTCATTTAGAAGTCTTTTATATACGAATCTATCTTCTTGTTTATCTGTAATCCTTTTCTGTCCTGGAGAGCTTTCAAAATGGTAAGCAGCTTGGTCACAGCAGCCTGGGTGCTGGCTCCTCCTTTCTCTCCTCTCAAAATGGCAGAGGTACCATTACTGCCAGCTCTGGGACCACCAGATAGGAGTTGCTCTCACCACTTTAATTCTGAGAAGGAGTGTGCAGCACATAAACCCTTTTTATCTAAGTAATAACTAAATATGCCAGGCAGAGCACTGTGTGGCCTGGAAATATCTATGTGTATGGCAGTGGGAATCTGTCATGGTCCTTTTCAAGCTTTCTCAGGTTTTATGTGGTTTTAACTGTCACATGTTGAAGTGCCAATTTGCTGCTGGGGACCACTTCTTCATTCCCAGCTGCCTAGACCAGTAATAATCACACAAAACTACATTATTTGCAATACTGTTTGGCCAATAGCTTAAGCATATTGCTAGCTAGCTTTTACATCTAAAATTAACTCATTTTCATTATTTTATATTTTGCCTTGCCATGGCCTACTAGCAAGGTTCCAGCTGACAGCTCACTTATTTCCCCCATAATGGCTCCATGGCATCTTCTGACTCCACCTTCTTTCTCCCAATATTCAGTTTAGTTTTCTCTGCCTAGCTCTATTTTGCCCTGCACAGGTTCAAAAGAGCATCTTTATTCATTAACAAATAAAAGCAGCACATATACAGAAGGGCCTCCCACACCATTTTTGTTTAAACAGAAAAGGGAAGGTGATGTGTGATTCCCCTTTGTCTGCTGAGAATACCATTGATAATAAAGAAACTGTCCTGGGCCTGGCAGGGCAGAATAGAAGTAGGTGAGGAAAACTAAACTGAATGTTGGGAGAAAGAAGGCAGAATCAGAGAGAAGCCATGGAGCCACTGTAGGAGACAGACATGTTAGAAACTTGCCAGTAGGCCATGAGCCTTGTAGTACAATATAAAATATTAGAAATGGGTGTGAATCTTTTCCCATTCTGTAGGGTGCTGTTTCATCTTGTTGACCGTGTCTTTTGCTTTATAGAAGCTTCTCAATTTCATGGGGTCCCATTCATTAATTGTTTCTCCATGTGTCATGTATTGGGGTCATATTTAGGAAGTTGTCTCCTGTTCCAAAACATTCAAGTGTACTTCCTATTTTCCCTTCTATGAGGTTTTATTTTGAGTTCTTGGATGCATTTGGACTTGAGTTTTGTGCATGGTCATAGGTGTGGATATATTTGTGTTCCTCTACATGTTGATATCCAGTTAGGTCAGCACCATTTGTTGAAAGATGGTTCCTTTTTTCCATTTTATATTTTTTCTTCTTTGTCAGAAATCAGGTGTTCATATGTATGTAGATTAATTTTTGAGTCTTCAATTTGATTCCCTTGGCCTTCCTATGTCTGTTTTGTCAGTTCCAGGCTGTTTTCATTACTGTAGCCCTATGGTAGAGTTTGAAGTTAGGGATTGTGACACCTCCAGAGGTTCCTTTATAGTACAGTATTATTTTGGTCCTCCTGAGTTTCTGCTTTTACATATGAAGTTTAGTAGAGTTCTTTAAAGGTCTGCGAAAAATTTTGCTGAAATTTTGATGGGCGTTGAGTTGAATCTGTAGATTGCTTTTGGTAAAATTGCCATTTTTATTATGTTAATTCTATCTACCCAAGAGCATGAGAGATCTTTCCACTTTCTGGTGTCTTCTTCAATTTCTGCCTTCAAAGATTTAAAGTTCTTGTCATACAGGTCTTCTACTAGTTTGGTTAGAGTTACTCCAAGACATTTTATGTTATTTGTGGCTATTGTGAAGTGTGATGTTTCTCTAATTCTTTTAGTTCATTTATCATCTATATAAAGGAGGGCTACTGATTTTTTTGAGTTAGTCTTGTATCCTACTACATTACTGAAGGTGTTTTTGAGTTGTAGGAGTTACCCGGTGGAATTTTTGGAGTCACATATGCAAACTATCATATTATCAGCAAATAGTGAGAGTTTGGCTTCTTCTTTTCCTGTTCGTGTCACCTTGATCTCCTTTTGTTGTCTTATTGCTTTAGTTAGAATTTCAAGTGCTATATTGAATAGATACAGAGAGAGTGAACAAACTTTTCTTGTTTCTGATTTGAGTGGGATTGCTTTGAGTGTCTATTTAGTTTGATGTTGGCTGTTGGCTTGCTGTATATTGCCTTTATTATGCTTAGCTATGTTTAAAGCTATGTTTAATATATCTCTGCTTTCTCCCAGCCTTTTATTTCGAAGGGGTGTTAAATTTTGTAGAAGGCATTTTCAGCATCTAATGAGAATGTCATGTTTTTTTTTTAATCTCAGTTTGCTTATATGGTAGATTACATTGACAGATTTTCATATGTTGAGCCATGCCTATATGCATGGGATAAAGCCTACTTGCTCACGGTGGATGATTTTTCTGAAGTGTTCTTGGATTCAGTTTGCCAGTATTTTATTGAATATTTCTGTATCAATATTCATAAGTGTATGTGTGTGTGTGTACCTGATAACAATTATCCCTGGGGAAGATGCTTGGCTCAGGGCTGAGAACTAGACTAATTATGTTGGTCATAGTCATTACAAAGAAGCAAAATGTGTTTTAAGTTATAGAGGGCAACAAGACTCAAATTTGGGACTTCTACTCTGATAGGGGAACCACTTCTCTTTTTTGCTAACTTTAATTGTATTAAATAGGTCATAGCAACTCAAATTCCCAATGGAAAGAGCACCTACATAGTGCGGAAGTCTACAGCTTGAGAAGTAGATGAGGCAGGAAATACAGAAAGAAAGACTAGATTCTAATGAAGTAATTAGAATCCCAAATCAGAACATGAATTGAGCATGATTTTCATAGAGATTGCTGTGAAGGAGCCAATAAATCCCTCATTTATTTAGACAGATTGAGCTGTTTTCTGGCATTATACTTTCAAAAGATTTTACCTAATACAATAATCTAGAAGGTTTCTACATTAGAAAGTCTATGTAAGAGAAATGGTAGAGATAAAGTTGACAAGACTTCAGGAGTCAATTGGGGCTCTGGAGAGAAAAAGTATATTATGAATTTGTGGTTAATATTCATGGTGGCAGGATAATCTAATACAGTTCATTTCCCACTGTCATGTTGTGCTGGGTTCCTTATTTTTTTCCCTCCAGATTTATTTTCCTCCCAACTATTTCCATATGGTTTGGCCCCAGGACATTAACCTACCTAAGTTACAGGTACTAGCCCTTTTGCTTCCTAGCTGCTGTTAGGGTATAGCTGATAAGGAGATACCAGAATGTATCTGATTCCATACTATGAACCTCCCCAGAACTGAGTGTATCTGTGAAGGAATCATTGGTTTTCCCAAGGTAGCCTTATCTTTCCAAGTTTGTTATTGGGAGTTTGTTAGGCTGTCTTTCTTGTACTGTACTCTCTCTGATTACAGGAATTCTAGTTAAGCTCCTGCACTATCCATCAGCATTCCTCTCTTCCTTCCTGCATCCTTTCAGTTAGTCGTTCAGCAAATATATACCCTTAGAATTATCTATTTTTTGTGGACTATCAAAAAACCTTATAGTAAACCTTATACCTCATGGAAATGTGTAGTGTTTGTGTTCATGCCAGAACAATTTTCATTTAATATGTTTTGATTATGTTTAACCTTCCTCTCCTAACTCTTCCTATATCCATTCTCTACTTCTTCACCACCTTTTCTATCCAAATTTGAATTTTAGTTTTCTTCTTTCTTTCCCATTGAGTTTAGTTTGTCATGCCCGGCTACTCTTGGGAGTTGGGCCTTCTTTGAATTTCTGAAGTGTGATCCCTCTGCTCTGAGTATTGCATCATTAAAGCAAGCTGATTATTTCTTTTAAAATATCTCAAATGTTAACAGTTTTTCCTGTGCCCCTCCCTTTGTCTGGTTCGGGTTTGTATGAGTCTTCTGTATGTTATCATAATCTCTTTGAATTCATATGTACAACTTCCATGCTGTGACTAGAAAATATGACTATGTTGTAGTTTTCAGTAACCTTTGTCTCTTCCAGTATTTATGCCCCTCCCTTTAGAAGATTCTATTGCCAAAACCACTACAACCAGAGTAATAAGACATTGACAAACTGAGGGGATGGTTATCTTGAAGCTGAAACCATGCTGACTAGCTTTGATAGTAGTTTTATTTATTCCCACAATAATATCATGGTGTCAGCAGGTCAAGTAATAGCTCCACTTTGCAAAAAGAAAAAAAAAACAAAAATGAGAAAACAATACAAATCCCAAGTTCATACAACCAATAGCTATTCCTGAACCTGTGTTTTCCAACTCCAGTATCCATTTTCTTATTTAATCAATAAATCTGACTTGGATAAATTTATTTAAAGACATTGTATTTTACTCATCTTTCACCTCTAAGCCGATATCTAGATCTTTTGGGCAGGCGTAACAAGAGGTAATCTTCCAATGGGAATAAGTAGCAATCAGTGGTATTTCCTAGAGAGATAAAGATAAAAAGATATATGTAAGTGGGTAAATGAAGTGATTGAGATTTTTGCATATGAAGAGCCAGTCAAGATAAATAGGAAAATAAGGGGGATCATGAATGTTTGTACACCTTAAAACAACAAGCAGTTTCACATGATTTATGTAGTTGGTACAGGCTAAAACCTCACTAGTGTAATAGTTAAGTCATTTGTCTTAGCAGCTATCCTGTTATTGGCAATCAATAATGCAGCTAAGATGATTGATGGCTTTGTTTTCTTGTAGTGTCTCAGCTGGTTTAAATTATTTATTTGACATATTGCCTGTTGGCAGATGCAAGGAAACCAATGACAGTACATTTGCATGGATTTATGTAGAACTAGGAGGGAAAAAAAGGCCAGTCCTTGATCTTTGAGCACATGATACAGAGAAGGATGAACTGTGCAGGAATATCATGCCATGAGCTGTGCATATGGAGATGAACGGAGCTTCAGGGTTCTGAAGGTGTTATTCCAGGTTGCATGAAGATCTTCATTAACTTTAGGAACCCAGTTCATGGGCACATGGCTGACTTCCATGGAGAAGATAAAAGGGGCCAGGATTTCGAACATCACATCCTGCTATGATTTGTCTGCTAAGATGGTTTTGTTTCTCAATTGGTGAAGTTCCTTAGAACAGAAACTATGTCTTATTTATGTTGATAGTTCTGGTCTCCAGCACAGAGTAGTCAGTAAGTGTTTGTTAATGAATGAAATAAATGAGTGACTGAATGAAGGAAAAACAAACAAACCAAAGAAAAAACAAAAACGAAAACCAATTACAACTTTTGCCTTGGGTTTCCATGTGACTCATCTTGGGAGTGAAATTCTGCTTTGGCGAGAGGTTGTAGCCTAGGAGTCAACTCTGTGCTTTAATCTTAGCTATGACTGGTGCAGTGCTCAACTATTTTGAGTTTCTGGAATTTTTATGCAAAATGAGGAAAAAGGAGTTCATAAAGTTATGGAAATTTAAATTCAAATATAAAAAAATTTGAAAAACTTTATAAACTAACAAACTTTATTAATAAACTGGCTTTATTGTTTTGAATCCTTGATTTGCAAGGTTTTCCAGCTTTTATGGTATAAATCAGCTCATCATCTCTGACCTCATGCTAACATAAAGATTAGGAAGCAGTCTTGGAAGTTTCTAAATATTTAACAACAGGCTCCTGTGAACTGGCGTCCCAGGGATAACTGGGTGAGATGAAGGGTTTTAGCTTAGATAAGTGAATTTTGTGATGCTTCTGGAAATTTGTTGACCTATTGAATAGTTCTATTGTGACAGGAAAAGAAAGTAGAAAATCTCCAATGGGGATAGGTTGAGATCTCACTTCCATGCCAGAAAGGGTTACAACATGCTTGATGGGGGAAGGGGTGCTCAGAAAGGATTTTTCCCTTAACTCATATGAAGATGTTTTGCAAACCCTAAGCAGAGGCCAGAAGAGGACATGGGTTCCTCAGGAACTGAAGTCAGAGACAGTTGTGTACTGTCTTGTGGGTGCTGGGAGCTGACTCCCTTCTTGAAGTTCTTCACCTGTCTAAGTCAGACTTATTACTCTGGCTACAAACTTCTCTGTACATTGGAATCACACTGGAGCTTCTACAAGCATATTAATACATGACAGTAAAACCCTTCACTTCACTGACTTGTGATATTGTCTGGCATCAGGATTTTCAAATGGTGGGTGTGAGTCATGGCTATCAAGACTCATGATGTCACCATGCTATAAGAAGCCTCTTCAGGCCTTTGGGGATTAAGAGACATAGTTTATATTACACTGTTCACCTAAAATCGAGTGGAGAAGGGTCTGTGGATGATAATACTGCCTCTCTATCAGGAAAAGAAGGATGATGGTATGGTGGGACCAGAAAATAAACATCTCCAAATTTAAGATCTCAGAAGTAGAGCATGTATTTCTGAGTATGGTTATATTATGAAATGGTTTAAATTTGCAAATAGATAATCAGGATATAAATGACAGTGACATACATGGATTGTTTGTTAGTCATATGTCGGGTTCTTGAGATGAAGTGCCTTTCAAAACTTTGGAACAGAAAAGCACAACTCTAATATGGCATTAGAGCAAAGGGTCTCCACTTGAGTGAAGGTCAGCATACGCTGCCCACTGATGTAGTACAATATGGTTGTGAGTTCTCATGAGGCAAGGGTGACAAGCTCTCAGTTGACTGAGACTCACATGTGGGTCCCAAGAGGTTCACTTTGCCCAAATGAGAAAGGAACATCATTGTAAGAAACTGACCATTTTGGCATGGTTTGTTACTGCAGCAGACCCTTACCCACCCACTCTGATTCAGCAGAGAAACCAAAATATAAAGAAGGCTCCATGAGTGCAGTGCAGAGCTGACCAAACTACTTAGTTCTCACTCAATGTGACTCATGAGTTGATGACAGCAATCAGGTGGGATCTTTGTTCTCTGGGTCACACTGCAGCCAATTGATGACTGACCATGAGTGAAGACAGAAAATGTACTTGCCTTTATATTTGCTTTGATTTGTACTTCATTGGGCACTTAAAATAATTCACTTTGTCCTTCAAATTTATATTGCATTTTTTGATGCACACCTTCTATACGATGCGTGGTATCAGTTCCCTGTTAATTTTCTTATGGATTCAGTACAGACATGGATAGGTAGATGTGTCCCAGTGAAAGCATTAGTGGTTGCACTGCTCTCCTCGCTCTGTAGGGTGACCTGTGGCTTAGAATTATAGTGACTGAATGTGAATGAGATCAGGGACTTTTTCTTTTTATTTACTTTTCCCATTCAAATGAGATGAATACTCATTGTACCAAGAAGGCAGACAAGGTTATTACCAGTGCAGCTGAGAACAATTAGTTCTTATTTGCTTAACACCATTTCTTAATGTGTGATTGTAAAACTTTTCACAGGATGCTTTAAATGTAATCAATTTTTCATTGTGGTTCCTAATAATTCAAAGAGCCTGGCATTTGCAATCAAGCCAACTGTGGTCGATACCTATTTTCTCTTAGTTAAAAAGGAATTTAACACAGGGACACAAGTGGTGGCTTCTGGAACTCATTCTGTGTGTTTATTATTTTGTGAAACTGCACCCAGATTTATGAGCTTTCAGGAAATACTGTCTCACGTTATGGCCACCCAAACTTACTGCATGTCAAGAGTCACTCCAGTAAGAACTCACAGCTTGTCACTGCTGCCTGGTGAAAGAATTCGGTTGGGTGCTTCACATCTCTGCATAGCAATTCTTCACTTTTAAAATGAGAGAAATGTTATTTCATTGGGTTGTATTCATATTAAATGAAATAATGAATTATGAATCAATTTACACTATAAGTGAACAACCCAACAAAAACTAACTAAACCTAGGAAGGAATTCAGAGGCTGCTGAACATGTTGCACTGTAGCTATACTGATTTTAGGCATATCTAAATTTAGGCCATCAAAGAATGAGTCTAAGATGCTTACATCATATATATTGGACTCATTCTCTTGATTTTAGATATATGTTCCAAAGTCAGGTCAATATTGTAGCCATGAAATGTATGGCATAGGACTGATGATGTGGCTCCGTTAGAAAAGCATTTGCCTTGCAAGTATGAAGAGCTGCATCTCATCCCCAGAACACACATGCAAAAGGCCAGGCATGGTGGCACAGTCTGCCTTTAATCACACTATTGGAGAGAGAGGCAGGAGGATGCCTTGGCCTATTGGTTAGCAAGTCTGGCTGACTTGGTAATTCCTAGCCAGTGAGAGATGCTATCTAAAACAAAACAAACAAAACAAAAACAAGATGAAACAAAAGAAAACAACCCAAAACAGAAGAAGAGCAAATCTTAGGAAGAGAAAAACTTTTGACCAGCACACAGACATATGTCTATACACCTGCACACACAAATACAGAAAAATAACATATTTTAGTGTTTGGGAAAGAATGAACATTTTAAAAAAAAGGAAGCACATAGTGAAAAAGCTATGTTTGCAGTAGCTCTCATGGGCTCTCCTTCCCACCACTATCTTGAATGTCTTTTCATCATATTCTAAACCAGACATTGACAACTTCCAGCTTCCCGTGGGCCCTCTCTGGCTTCCTACTCGTTTCTGTAAGTGGAGTTTTATCAGAATATAGTTAGTACACATGCGAACTTAGGTGTTTTCTAGGGCTGAGTCCAAGCTGAAATTGCGGAGTTGATTAGCAGAGACAGAGACTTTGTGACCCACCAAAGATGAAGTGCTGTGCATTGGGCTATTTGCAGAAAAGGCTTTTGTCTTTCACAAAATAAGATTCCAAGTAATTGTCATGAAAATGGTTTGTTTACCAGGTAGCTGCAAGATAACCCATTGGGGAAACAAAAATATGCTTTGGCTTCTATTATTTCTTTCTGTTGTTAAAGAAGTTCCAAACAACAGTCCTTAAATATATAATGCATATTCTAACAATATTTAGTGAAGTATGCAACATGCAGATTTATGTTTGAGTACACAGTATGCATTTTTACAGATAGTTTTCAATTTACAATAATTTAACTTAACAGTTTTTACAAGTAACTCAGTCCCAGCAGAAGCCAGCTAACTGCGTCACAAACTTCTGGTCACTTTCCTGTCTCTACCTCTCTTCTCACTATGGGAGAAATACATGTGAATTAATTGTTGCATTTAGCTTCACTTAGGTTCTTAGGATTCAAGATAAGGTTCCCAAACTCTCCCCAGTACAGAACGGTACTTTGAATTCTAAATTTACTAGGACTACTCTACATATTCAGTACTGTGCCCTGTGCTAGGCAGTAGTGATGAGAGTGCTGCAGTTCCAGTTGGCTACAAGGGTACTGATACTTAGTGTGCTGTGTTGCTGATAGCTCTACTATCTATCTATCTATCTATCTATCTATCTATCTATCTATCTATCTATCTATCTATCTATCTATCTATCATCTATCTATCATCTATCTATCTATCTATCTATCTATCTATCTATCTATCTATCTATCATCTATCTATCTATCTATCTATCTATCTATCATCTATCTATCTATCTATCTATCTATCATCTATCTATCTATCTATCTATCTATCTATCTATCTATCTATCTATCATCTGTCTATTGTGTAAGGAAAAGAAGAATAAGAAAGAGTGAGAGGAGAGAGAATGTAGGGCTAAAAAATTTTAAATTATTTTAGAATGGCCAAAAACCCAAACCAAATCAAACCAAGCTAAACAAACAAAACCCTGGAGAGACAATCTTGCCAGCAGCTGTCATGCTATAATCACCTTGGGGAAAATTGTTTACTTTTAAACCGACTCTCCTTCCCAGCCCATTGCTATACCTATATACCAGTATACCTGTTCCTGTGTAGACCTGGGACTCTCTCTCTCGGGAAGACGGCATGATGTAACTAAATGCTCATTTAAAGGATGTTGTGAAAGAATTAAATGCAACAGAAGGAGAAGAAGAGAGTTGGGCTGAGTATCTGATTACTGAAACCAGACACACTGTAGAAACATCAAACAAATAAACAATCACATCTGTCTTGTTTCTGAATTTTAAAGAGAGTGGCATTTCTATTCATCATTTATCTTGCCTGGGATTTGAACAAATATAGGGTTTCTGGCAGCAATTATTGATTTTTCAATATTCATAGAAAATGACACATGTTCTGCCAAATGTGATATTTGGGAAGTGAGGTGAATTCTATAAATGCAGAAGCCAGGTGATTCTGCTACCAGGACAATTTGTAAAATACATTTACACTGATTAATTAGAAATAGAAATGTCAATGAGTCACTAAAGTGAAACAATAAAGGGATTGCTGAGACCCAGCAGGAGTAATGTTGCCTTGTTTCTTGGCTGGACTGGACTTGGCAGAGCATGGAGGACAAGAGCTGTTTAGAAAATGTGACTGTAAGGATGGAGGGAGATGCTAAATCTTCTGAGACAACACTTTGTGAGAATGTGTTTGTTCTTGACTACACTGTCTTGCCAACCAACAGTGATACTCATTCTCAGCCACATTGCCTGGTTGTTTGAAGTTTCTGGAAGCTATAGGTATAAACAAGACTAACTTTGACCAAATCCCTGGGTGTAGTCATTGGTAGGCTTGTGCGATAAAATCACCAGGCAAGAGAAAAGAGTAAATAAGTAAGGTGCCTAAGCACTGAATATGTGGAAAGGTTCAAGGCAGGAATAAATCAGCCTTTAACAAATAGGCCCTTCTCTGTATTTAACCACTCTGTTGTGATAGATATGTGCTCTGAAGATGGGCAAAGAGAAGCATGGTGGTGTGGAGTTATACTGGGATCCTGGGTAGATTCTTAGGTAGGTCCCACTCCCTGAGTATAGCACAGGGACAGATGTGGTTGATGTCAGCCTCATGCTTCAGATTCGGTAGATCAAGATTCAGATCGAGCAAGAACCCAGTGGCTCTTTCCCAAGCTATTTCTCTGTTTACTGTTAAATGTAATACTGAATTTGGGTAAACAATTTGTTTTGTTCTGCAGACCAAGTCCTGTGAACCAATCTTAGATCAGGTGATTGAATTTAGATCTAAAATCCAATGATTTTTAACTTAACCTTAACTAGTATAGTTTTTTTTCCTGCAGTTCAAGGCTGATCATTCATTCCATGTGTTGATTGGATCTCTCAGTTCAAAACAAGTCCTATTCCAAATATTCCATCAACATCATTGTATTCCATCAAATGCAATAGACAATTTATCTGTGCTAGATGAGAAAATACTTAGAAGTCTTATTTCTACATGTCCCTTTCTTTCTGATCAGCTTGTGAAAAGCTGTTTTCTGCATGTCACCCTCAATATATCTAGCTTTGCTGTTTAACAAAAGATTTTTCACACTCATCAGGTCAGAGACTTTCTAATGTCAAATTAATAACTATCACATTGACTGCAGACCCAGTCTTTCAGCTAATGCAATTTGTGACTTTCTTACATGGGAATGTTTATCATGAGACCATCAACACATATGCCGGATAACTAGGGACAAACCAGATCTTGCCTTTCATTGAATCCGTGGTTTATTCAAGAATCCTTTCAGGCTCTTAGGCAGCCTTCTGGTCTCTGAACCATTTGGGGACAAATGGTTTTCTGAACAATTGAAGCAAGCTCCTTTCCTGCAGAAATGTAGGTGATAATGTTAGCATTCACTATGAAAGCCTGACCGTTGATAATAGAGATTAAATACTAAAGTGTTGATGGGGGTTGGAAAGAGGCACACACTGCCAGTTTGGGGGTTTTATTTTTGTCCTGTCCACTTGCTCAGGCTTGTGGCTGAATACTTGCTTTGGGGGGAATCAGGACTTTGAAATACTGATGACCCAAAGGTTTAAACACTTAAAGTGTAGAGATATTTACTATTGTTTTCAAAGGCAGATTAATGTACAGGTTAAAGGGACGGATGGGACTGCCAGATGTGATCTGGAAACTTTAAGTTGCACCTATATTGTAGTGTTACTGAGAGGATACGATGTGTTCATTCATGTGACAGCCTTGCAATAGTTCCTAGTAAGCTGGTATCCTGAAAATGTTTGCCTTTGTGCGAAGTGGGAAGAATGTCAAAATAAATAAGAGTTGACCCCTGCTCTCAAACTCTCAAAATACCACTATAGATGGTATGGAGAAGCTGAGTCATGACTGTGTAGGGAAGATATTTCATAATGCCTAACACATTGACTGTAATTTCTAGGGTCAATGAGGTATGGGTTTGAATTTTGGCTCTGCTACAAGCTGGAGCTTAGGCAGGTAGCAAACTTTTGGACCCTATTAAGTTATCTGGGAAGTGGGATAATATGGTAATGGAGTCTGTGAAACTAGCTATTATAGATGTTAGTGGTAGAGAACTAGCATAGTTCGTAGGGACAAGAGGCACTTCTTTGCTTAGGAAATAGCATTTGACCAGGTCCACCCACTGCTATTAGTAGGCCTTTCTAGTGTGGCTTGGGGAGCTACTTCATTAAAGACAGAGGAGGTTGAGAGGCTAGGTTGTTGATTCTGAATGTAATCTTGGTGAGTCACTCTTTTAGGAATTTCATGTTTGCTCTACTAGAACCTGAACAATTCAGTCTGTGATGGCATCCTTTGCTCTTAAACAACGCATAGTCTAGTGGGTAAAACATCAAGAAGACGAGAAATGGCAACACAGTGATGAATGTCAGGACTAGGAAAGTACAAAGCAGAATGGAAAAATTTCATCTAGTAGATGAGATGATATGAAAGATGTGGCTGAGTCCACAAATAGATAAGAAGTTACGTGGTGGGGTTACAGCTAATAACATGGTCTTCTCGGTGTGCCTCCTCAGCTGATGTAACTCTGTCATCTTTGCATGCTCCTTAGTTTATCCACTTAGGTCTTTCAAAGCCTCCTCAGCTGACAATGATCTCTTTATGCTCTCTTTACTTTACCTCACTTCTTTGCTTGACTTCTTTCTCTTGTTGGCAGTGTCTCTCCACCCACTCTTCCTGTCTCTGAGCGTCCTCTCAGGGTGTTTATATATATACTCCATCATCACTGTTTCTAATTAATACCCACCTTTTTATCTATACTCTTCTTATATTCATTTTTTAAGTAACTTCCAGGTTAAAGGCTTTAACATAAGTGTTAAGTACATTCAATGGTTCCTCTTTCTCTTACTGAACTTGTGCTTGGAATTGATAGAATTGTGTAGATTTGAATAAATATCCCTTCTTTGTCTTCCCAATAGGTCCCAGTGCTTCTTCCAAGATGAGGAATATAACACACTGTTAATAAGTATTGAATGAATAATTAAATAAATGATAGGATACATGAATTAAAAATCTTGTATTAGATTTCTTGTTCCAGTGACATGAGAAAAAATGCTGGGAAATGTGATATTTTGAGGTCTTAAATTTGGTTATCACAGAAACATTGAAATCACAGAGTCTAACTATTAATATACGTACTTGGTAAATACGTAGACAGAAACAAGGAATATCTGTTACGGACAATGATTAATCATATGAAATGTTGATTTAATGTCAATCAGAGGACATGGTGTTTATGTATTTTATATTGTCATAGAGATAAAGAGGGGAGAGATGGTGAAGAATTGGATACATGAAATGCAGGGATACATAGTTATTATTATTTTCCATTGTATAGCTGTGTTAGCTTTCCACTCTTATAGCAAATACATGAGACCATTAATGCGTGAAAAGTATAAGGTGGACCACAGTTTTAAAGTTATTATTTCATGATCATTTATCTTTTATTTATTGATTGTTATTTATTGACAGTAACTGTTAGTTATTGACTAAGAATGTATTTCTTGTAGGAAATATATAATGTATCTGATTCTTTCACATAATGGCCAAGAATCAAAATAAAGAGGAAAAGACTAGAATTCAACAATCTACTTTAAAGACATCCCCACAACGACCAAAAGTCTTTCACTAGCCCCTCACTTTTCAAATTCACACACCTCCTAATAGCCTTGTTCTGGAAAGTAAGTCCTTATTCCATAAACCTTTGGAAAACACTAGGATCCAATTTATATTGGTAAGTTTGACCCCTATGTTAGCTGATTTTCTTTTGGGGTAAAATGCCATGACCAGCAGCAACTTCTATAAGTAAGAGTTTATTTCAGCTTATGGCTCCAGAGAGATAGTCTATAATGGTAAGGATAGCAAGGCCAAATGGGGTGGGAGTAGGGAAGCTGAGAGTTCACATCTTCAACCACATGCAGAAAGTAGAGAGAATGAACTGGAAGTGGGGAGTGGGTATGAACTCCTAAAATGTGTGGTCATACTTCCTTCAGCAAGGTTCTACTTCTTAAAAATCTCATAAGATCTCTAAACAGAACTTCTAACATGGGAGCAAGTGTTCAAATACATAAGCCTATGGGAGACATTTTTCACCCAATCCAACATAGCTTCAATTTAAAGTTTAAATGTTAAGGAAAGCTCATGAATATATGTGCAAAACAATTCATAATTGTCAATATACACACCAAGACATATTTTTTAACATGAGATTATAGTCTCATTTTCTGGAGAACAAATGCATGTCTATTGCAGTCATTTAATATAGATTTTTTTCAAAAAACCTTTTATGCCAAGAGTATTTTAATTTATTCTTAAGTTTACATACAAAAATATCTTCTTGAGGAAAATAATCCTTAAAATAGTGATAAAGTAAAATTTTTATCTCATCCCCAAATAAATAGGTATTTAGAGGAACTTTTGATAGCAAGTGATTTTTGAGACTTTCAAATATTTTCCAAGATTATTTTTAACTTAGTGAACTTAATCAGTATACACTACCAGTTTGTGTGCATAGGACTGTAATGTCTTTGAGGCTAGATTCACATTAACCTCCTTCTCTGACAGGTCCCCTAAGTCTTTTTTATCCCCAATCTTAGGATCTGAATCTTAGGACTTTATCTTATTTCATGACATGAGGACTCAAGCAAAATCTCATTGCAGCATACCTTGTCAAACATTAAAGTTTTCTGACATCTGGGTAGCTCTAGACTCTCCCTTACTAATTCTGATAATTTTTAAATTTAATAAATTTCCAGTGACTCAATTTTTTTCCTGAAAGATACACTGGAATACAGTTTCTTCTTTATGACTACTATGATTCTCATATTCAATAAATTCTCTTTAATCATTTTCAAAAGATCAATACCACCAGGTAGCCTATCATCTATACAACAGCAACTGAGGCTCAACATTTGATGTGAAAAGTCTTTAAAACGGGAACTAGTTTTTATACCTCTGATTTATAGACTATCCCACTTCAACCCTGTTTAACACAAATCTTGTATCTACTCTACTTTTCTTGCCTATCTGAAACTTCAAATATCTTCACCTGGTCAAAGGTCTCCCTCATCTCATCTGTTCCTCCACTTCTGTTTTTAGTTTTCTGGTTATTTGTTTCATTGTTGTAACAAAGAACTGGAGAAAAACAATGTAAAGAAAGGTTTATTTTGATTCATAATCCAGATTATAGTTCATCATAATGGACAGTGTATTGTAGCAGGAGTATGGCACAGCTGGAAACTCTGCATCTTCAATCAGAAAACATCTAGAGCTGAATAATGATATTTAGCAAGCTTTCCACTTTTAAATGCAATGGTGCTGCCATCCTCGACTAACTAACCCTAATAAACTTCCATAGATTTACTCAGACACTTGTTTTTGTAATTAGTTTAGATTCTGTCAAGCTGATAGTCAAGAGAGGTCACCATACTCAGTGCTTGGCTCCACTGCATACCCATCTGTATAGGCTAGCAACCTGGCACGAATCTTCCCTCTCTCTTACTCCTAAAACCCAAAACATCATCACACTGTGTTGATTCTCTTCTAATTGTGCCTTTATTTTATTCATCCTCTTGATGTTGACTACAGTTCTAGCTACTTATCTATTATGCTTTCCAATGTAAAAGGAACTATTTTCTTTCTCTTTAAGTGATGTTACAATTTTCTACTTCCTCCCCAAACAATTCTCCTTTTCTAATTCATTCACCATTTGTTAGTCATAATAATCTTTCAAATGTGTAAATATGACTATACAAATATCTTCCCTTTTAATGTCCATGACTTTATACTACTCTTAATATTAAAAAATAAAAAAGAATCATGGCACGGTTTGCATCAACTGCAAACTGAAGGAGGTCTGGATCCTTCTTCGCAGAATATAGTACATTCTTTCTCCCTTTGACCACTATTTTGATGCAGACACATGCTTTCCATTTTTTATTTCTTGATCCTCTGTCTAGATGCATCACACTGTACACTCAATCATTTTCTTCCTTCTTGACTGAATGATTGTTTCTTTACCTTTCATTTCATTGCTCACTTAGGGAAATTCTGAAGTCACTAAGTAGGTCAACCTTCCTGGGATTGGCAGAGTACAACATGGGTTAGAGGTAAAAGATCAGATTACCTAATAATCAGAGTTCCTGATGATGTATAAATTCTGTGAGAACTGGATCATTTCTCATAATAGTTTGTCACAGCTTAATATAGCATAGATGACTACTAAGTATTTGTTTAGTGAATAAATGAATGAATGAGAGTATTTGCTTATATCCGACTCTCAAGGAATTATTTATGAAGCACAGTAGATTTACTTACGAAAATGACAAAAGATCTCTGAATATTTTAAAAGAATAAAGTGATATACAGTCATGGAAGTAAGGAGAGAAAGAAACTAAAATTGATTAATTAAAATTTTGTTCTAAATACATCTCTAAATATATCTCAGTATAGTTCGATTCAATCAGCAAAACAGTTACTTTTAAAAATCTCAAATATTTATATAGGCTTTATTACATATACAAATGTTATAGGAATTGGGAAGTGAAGGCTTTACCCAGAAGATGGGAAAAATGGACAGCAATCACCTCAGCACAAAGATTCAGCATGGATAGAATCAGGAGTATCTTGGAAAAGTCCAAGAAGTAATAATCTAAGTTCAGGAAGTTAAAAGGAGTAGTGCTCCACACACTCTGCTAAGCTGTTGGGGCTGTAGAGCAGTACTGTGGAAATTAGGAAATCTTTCAGATCAAGGGCAGGTGTCTTAAACAACTAAGGTGATCTTTGAAATGAAGAACTTCTTCTTGGTTTCCAAACCTGTAATAAATGCCTTTCACAGGCAAATTCTGACTCTGACCCAGGTAGGGAACCAAAATAATGATGGTGTTGAGAGTGGACAATGAGACATGGAACCTTAGAGTGGCCATTAATTGATTTCATTACAGGACCAGAGCAACTAAAGAAAATCCAGTCTTGGAAACCACTCTACAATGTGCCAGTTCCCCCTTGATGCCTGTGATTATAGATGAGAGGGAGTTTTAACAGATATTACTTCATCTAAATATAGAATTGTTTGTTTGAATTTTTAGAGATTTTTTTTCTCAATCCAGCAAATAGTGCCTATGTGACTTGAGTATAACATATCCCATAAGCAGTGTTTTGTAACTGCATGAAAAAATTTAATCTTTGGTTTGGAGATTTCCTATTAGTAGAAGAAGTGAAATCCCTCCCCGCTGCAGTGCTATAATGGTCATCATAACTAGACAGTTGTTTATGGTATGTTTATTATGTGTCAGGCCTAGTTAAGTCTGTGCTTGAACTCTGGCCCATGCCAAGGGACAGGAGGATAAGGAAGTAGTGATGCAACCTGGCTTGCTATAGGATTGAAATGAGATATTTGCAACATATCCAGCATATTGCCAAAGACAGGTCTTTCCTCAGGTGACTTCCAATTATGTCTATGACTAATAAATGGAAATATAGAGTTAACATTGTGTTCATCATGGTAGAGAGGTAGAGATTATTATTATCATACAATGTTTATAAGTAAGATATTTGCAAATGTATAATTTAGAAATAAAATTGCAAAAGTTTGTTTAGCCTTTCCAGTCTCATATTTTATTGTTATGTTTTGATCACTGACAACTTATAAAAATGTCAACTGAGAATAGCAAGAAGAATATACAACCCTAATCATGTTTAATTCAGAAAGGATTTTTACATGTGCAATTGTATTTTGTCTTTTCCACAATTCTTTCACTTATTTTGGTAATTAATTGTTATCTTTATTTATGGACATGAAAAGTGATTTAAAAATGAAAGTTTCCTGTTTAAAGACTACACTTCTCAGTTTCCCTTGCAGCTGGAAGAGAGTGACTATGGAGGAAATGTGCTGCAATCATTTGTTTTTCACCCCCAAAAGGATTGCAGTCATCTTTTTTCATGGGCCTTCTCTCATCCACCTTCATGGTGTGGGCTTTGTGGCTCAATATGCCATGGGTGATACTATACTTTGCTGTGTAGTCAATAAACATGGTCCTGCTTGTCTAAGGTTATATGTACCTCTCTTTTTGTGATTATCAGTTTCCTTAAGATGCCTGGGAAAGTCAACAAAAACAAACTCTTGACTGAAGAAGAAATTATATTTATCAGGTACTAAAACTGGGAAACCTTCAGTTTCCATCGTATTTTTTTCTTATAGAGATATAAACCAAAGAATCATAATTTATATTTAAAAAAACCAAATAGCTAAGCAATTAGCCAAGGGGCTAAATTCCAATTCAAACTCAGCACTGTAGAGTTTCAACGTTATTATTATTTACAGGATAGCGACATTCTGAAATCTCATTGTTAACCGAGAGCATAGCTTCTGTGGGGGACTTTAGACTCCTGTATCCTTTCTGTACTGATATTCCGGCCAATAATATGTTTTGTACCCAAATCACTCTAGTTTCAGTAACTATTATGATATTGGTCACTAGGGAAAGATTAGCGCTGTGCAATTTTGGTGTTCTAGTTAACAGTTTTATAGAAAGAGCGCCTGTCATTCAACACTCTCACCAGGTTTGCTATTTCTTTTTTGAGACAGATTTTGTCTGTGTAGCCCTGGATGACATGAAATTGCTATGTAGACAATGCTGTCCTCCAAATCAGGGACTTACCTGTCTCTGCCTCCCAAATTCTGGGATTAAAGGCATGTGCCACCACATCAGGCTCCAGGATCTTTATTTCAGTAAAGGACTATATAATAAAATTTAATTATTAATCCTTGCTTTTATCTACCTCTTTGTGTGAGTGGTGTGCCCCCATGTGCACCTTCATGCTTACACATGTATGGAAACACATGTGAGTGTAAAGACCAAAAGTTGATGTTGAACATCTTCCTCCATTATTTTTCAATTTATTTCCTAAGGTAGGAACTTTTCCAGAATCCAGAATTCCTCACTTTAGCTAATTCAGACATCCAGCTTGCTTTGAGGGACGTGTACGTCTGTCTCAGGCACACTGAGATTCAGAGAAATGCTGCCCAAATCATTGGTGATTATGTGGTCTCAAGGGACTGAATATTTGTCTTCACACTTGCATGGCAAGTCTTTACTTGACTGATTCATATTTTCAGTCCATGTTTTTGTTTCTTACAGAATTCTGCTGTAGTTCAGTTTGTGCTTGTGTATGTGCACATTGATACAGATGTGTACAACCAATTGAGCCTCATCTAAATCCAAAATATTGATTTTTATACATTGAGAACTTTTACTGCAGTATACAAAGAATTTAAGTGCTGTTTCTTTCTGCTTTCTATTATGGGAACTGAGACTAAAGAAATCTCAGCCTCTGGAATAGACTATGCAATTTCTCTTTATCTAAAAGGTTACTCACTTCCACCTTAAAGCTTGCTGAGCAATTTACCTCAATAATATTCCTCAATTCAAAGTTCCATAGATTAATTTTACATTATGTAAGGATCACTTTCCTTTGATCTAAATGCTGTCATAGTCAAGTATTATGGGACAAGGTTAATCGGATCACACCATTAGATTTTTTATACCATCCTCATTATTTCATATATCTTTATCTCCTCTTCTCTTATTATTCCCCTTTCAGAGTCCCCTAAATCATCTGCCACATGCAGAAAGTGTTTGAAATGTTTCTTGAAAAGCTAAATTGCCCTGGGTTCAAGAACTGGTGAAAACACTATTGATAGCAACTTGTCTGGGTTTTAAGAATTCTATCTTAAATATGATACATATGCACTGAAAGCTTTCAATGAGATCCCCTTTTCTATGAGGCAAGATGCTTGCAATGCATTCACATTTGGAAATAAATAGCATTGGTGACAACGAAGGACAATCCTTGTAGAAAGACAGCGCTCAAGGAGATTCTCATGATAAAAAACATTCAAATGAAAATAAACAGCAGTGGTAAATTATTCTCTCAAGGGTTTGATAGAGAATACACCATGAAGAAGAAACAGGGTTCACATGAAGACCTGGAAAGGAATAGAAGATGTACATGCTAGCTCAGGCATTGTTTCATAAACAGCATATTTTGAGTATGATTTTTATCATTTATTGTTTCAACTATGAACCAATGAGGTATTTTTAAACTTTCTATATATGATCCCCTTCTTTCTTTTCTCAAAAGAACCTTTCCTCCTCTCCTTCTCTGTTTCTCTCCTCCCATCCTTTTCTATTTTTCTTCTTCCTGTCTTCTCCATTGTCTCTGTTCATCTATCGCTGTCTACTCCAACTTTAATATCTTTAATGTCTCTATCGCTTAGAGTTCCCATCTTTGATAGCACATGGTTCACACCACTGTGATCTATAAACCAAAACTATGTAATGATAAAAGAGGACAATGAAGCACGACATCTTTACATTTGGTTCACATGGCTCCAAATGGTCACTCCTAACTGCCTTCGTAACATATACCACACTTAAAGATGTGTACTTTCCATGCTCATTTAAGGAGCTACCTGAGGGTTGTCAAGAGACTTGACCCTAGAGGGGTTCCCAGGTTTCCAGGGAGATGCCCCCAGTTAGTTCCTTGGGCAGCTGAGGAGAGGGAGCCTGAAAAGGCCACTTCCTATAGCCATACTGATGAATTTCTTGCATATCACCATAGAACCTCCACCTGACGATAGATGAAGAAAATGACAGAGCCCCACATTGGAGCACCTGACTGAGCTCCCAAGGTCCTGATGAGGAGCAGAAGGAGAGAGAACATGAGAAAGAAAGTCAGGATCGTGAGGGAACCTCCAGCTGGCGACAGATGGGGAAGGTGACTGAGCCCCACATTGGAGCACTGGACTGAGCTCCCAAGGTCCTGATGAGGAGCAGAAGGAGCAAGAACTTGAGGGAGAAAGTCAGGAACGAGAGGGGTGCGTTCACTCAAGGAGACAGTGGGACAGAACTAATGGGAGATCACCAACTCCAGTTGGAATGGGACTGATGGATCATGCGACCAAACCTGTCTCTCTGAATGTGGCCAACAGCGGGGGCTGACTGAGAAGCAAAGGACAATGGCTCTGGGCTCTGATTCTTCTGCATGGACGGGCTCTGTAGGAGCCTTCTCAGCTTGATTGATCACCTTCCTGGACCTGGGGGGAGTTGGGAGGACATTGGTCTTAGCATAGAGTGGGGAACCCTGATGGCTCCTTGGCCTTGAGAAGGAAGGAGGGGAGGTATGGGTGGAGGGGAGGGGAGGGAAGGGGGAGAAGGAGGGGAGGGAAGGGGGAGGAGGAGGGAAGGAGATGGAAATTTTTAAATATATATAAAAAAAATAAACCATGAAAAAAAAAAAGATTTCTCCACTTATAATCACCTGGTATCTCTTTGATTTCTGTTTTGAGAAATGGTAGACAATGATTATGTGAGTGTATTTAGGACTCTTTAGTTGGTGGTTCTAATTCACTCTGTCTTAGATATCCTTCATATATTCAGCATTTACTTCTAGCTTTTTATTCTCAATTTGGTGTAAAGAACATTCTCTTTACAGGAAAAGAAGCAATAATGAACAACCAAACACCAAAAAGAAATCTGAAATGATAATAATTCAGCTGTTTTTTCCCCCTTTTAGACTGCCTTCAAGCTTTCATAAGGCTGCAAGAAGAGTTTACAGACTTCCCATTTGGAAAGCTTCTTTCATTAAACTGTATGTCATTTAATAACAAAGTCTTATATAACTTTAATGGGATTGTCAAATTAGAAAATCTAAGTGAACACTACTATGCAGTGGGGAGCAGCGGGCTGCATTCCTGCCGCTCTGCTCCCAGCCGCCTGGCTAGCTTATGCCCCAAAATAACAACACACAGACTGTGTTCATTTAAACACTGCCTGGCCCATTAGTTTCAGTCTCTTACTCACATCTTGATTAACCCATATCTAATAATCTGTGTAGCACCACGAAGTAGTACCTTACCAGGAAGTTTCTAGCGTACGTCCATCTTGAGCTGGAGCTTCATTGCATCTCTCTCCCTGAGGAGAGGTACGGCAGTCTGGCTCAGAGAGCAGAGGCATGGTGATTTATTAACTTCCCTTTCCAGCATTCTGTTCTGTCTACTCCTCCCACCTAAGGGCGGGCCTATTAAAAGGGCCAAGGCAGTTTCTTTATTAACGAATGAAATCAACACAAACAGAAGACTCTCACATCACTACTACCTCCACACACAGGCTTTATTCATGTTTTTCCTGCTATTCTAGTAATGTTGACTAAGTTTATTGATATTATGGTTGCCATAAGAAAACTGTATATATAAGTATGTGTGTGTGTATACATATATAATATAAAAACGATTTTTAGTACATTGTAATTATTTGATATGTGCATATTATAACATGATTTTTCACAACCAGGCTAATATACCTATCATTTGATAATATTACTTTCAACTCCTGAGATGAGAACAATTAAGATATACTAGCTAATCTCAAGTATAAAACCCATTTTGTTAAGTATAGTCACTCTGTTTTAAGTTCAGATTCATTTGTCTTATAACTGGAAGTGTGTACCCATGGAATAGTATCTTATTGATACTTCCATATTGAGAAATGCTTATTTGTATCCTTGGCACATTTTTGTATTGCTTTGTCTTGACTTTTCTATTAAGTTGTATGAATTCCTTATATGTTAGAAGTAATATCCCCTTAGTGATTTGTCAATATTTCTCATTCTGTAGCTTATATTTTCATTTTATTGTATTTCTTGAAAACCTTTTCAATTTGATGTGGTCCTGCTTGTTTGTTTTTCTTTTTGTTGCTTGTGCTTTAGAGTCTTATCCAAAACACACTGCTAAGATTAGTGTCAAGGGGCCTTTCCCCTGTATTTTCTTCTAGGAATTCTAAAGTTTTCAGTCTCTATGTTTATTCTTTAATCAATTTTAGATGACTTTTGTGTATAGTTTGTGTATAGCCTCAGTAGATGACTTCAATATCCTATTCTCAGAAGAAGACAGGCCATCCAGAGAGAAAATTAATTAAGCAATTGTAGATGAGACTATATTTTAAATCAAATAGGACCAAGAGACATCAGAAGAGCTGAAAACAACAGAATATGCATTCTTCTTGTGTGTTTGCGGAGTAGCTCTGTATGCTGCTGGATAGATGATATATCAGGCAGCAAGTCAAACCTGAGTAATTTTAAGGAGATTGAAATCATGATGACTTTATTTTTTGACCACAACAGTATAAATTGTAGATCATGAATATAAGGTACATAGTATATAGAAATGAGATAATGTATTTCAGAACAGCCAGTAAAAATAAAGACATAAAAGGAAAACAAAAGCATAATTTTGTACAAGTGAAAATGAAAACAAGGATAGCAAAACTTACAGGGTACAGCAAATGTCAGTCTAAGAAGGAAGTGCACAAGTTAGGAAGAAAATATTTCAAGTCAACCACTTACCTTTACATTCCCAAAACACACAAAACAAAAGAAATGAAGCAGAAAGTTGTCAGAAGGACAGAAATTAATCACAGAACAAATAAATGGGATTGATACTAATTTACAAAGCCAGGCAGGATCAGCAAAATGAAGATGGTTTCATAAGAAGTAGTTTGGTGAAAAGGCCAAATAAAATTGATAATTTTGTAGCTATATCAATGAAAAAACAAGAAGAGAGATTAAAAATCTCAGAAATAAAGTATGATAAAATATTAAAAGCACAACAATCACAGTACTATAAACAACTATCTGCATATAAATCTGGTAACTTGTTAAAACTGGTTACATCCAACATGTATAAGAACATCAGAAATATCAGCTCATTCTTGCTGGAATATCATGGGTTTGAGTACACTTCAGGCTACATGTGCCCTGAGGCAAAGAATGTAAAGTATGCTACATGTAAATATCTACAAATAGAAGCCAGTAGAAATGGTAAGATGGGTATGGAGCCTAATATTGTTCGATTAATAATAACATGACAATGCTACTAATGAGTTGAGAGTTAGACAACTTCTAAACTACTAAACAACATACATCCAGATTTCTTTTTAAATTTCTAGTGCCTATTTACTAGAAAATATTAGGAAATAGGCCCTGGAATTTTTGCAGTTTTTGTAGTGCTGAGAGCTGAACTCAGAGCTTTCTTCATGCTGGGGAGTGAAGCATCTTACCAATTGTGCTACAACTCCATACCTGATTCATGTTTTTCAAAAACTTTTGTATATACCTAAAAGTAGATCTATAGAGTGCTCTGTGTACCATCACATAAGATTCTTACTGTCTTTGCTTTCATATAAATAATGTTAGACACATGAATGAATAGATGAATAGCCAATTTTAAAACCATTAGGTGTTTTCCCTATAGTTCAGGCTGAGCAGAATGTAACTCTGTTTCTTAACTGAATTGCAAAGTGTTTTTGACATAAGCATAAACTATTTTTTAAATTAGAATACAAAACACTGCCAAGGGAAAGTTTTGAATAGAAACTCAGCTGTTGGTTGCAAAATGGGTTGCAAAAAGACAGGTAAGGAGATAAGAGGCCACAACAATCATCGTGAAATGAGGGTTTTCAGAGGTAATGCTTGGTTGTAGAGGGACGACAATTTCTAAACAGATTTTACAGGTGTCACCAGAAAAGCTTGTTTCTTGGAATGAATGAGAAGAGTGGAGAGAGAAAGAGAGAGAGAGAGAGAGAGAAAGAGGGAGAGAGAGAGACTTAGAGAAATACTTAAAAGTCATTTGCAAAATAACACAGGTAGACTTTTTTATCTGCATTGTATTTCAGGTTGAATTACCAGTTTGCCAAGACACCTGAAAGTTTATCTTTATTTAACTGTATGAATAAAAACAGCATTAATAACCAGACCTTCACAGACCATTCAGGAGGTCAATGAATCTTCTAACTGCATAAAACTTAGAATTTATGCATATGCTTTACTGCAAATAAGTTCATAGCTTTCATCATATACTCAACGTTGTCTTTGAACAAAGTTAAAAGCTTCCATTATCTTATTATCCTACAAAATTCTATGTAACAACCACTCCAGAACTCAGTGACCTAAACTGCCATCCGTGTTTCTCATGTACATCTTAGTAGTTATCCCGATAGTTTCTGCTGCTTCCTACTGACCTTGGCTGCATGCTGCTCCAAGTCTGGAGTTTAGTATCTTATACTGGATGCATTGAGCATTCTTTTCAGCTCAAGAAATCTTCAATATACCATTTTTGAAGGGACAGCAGAATATTAGAGTGAAAGCCTAGGCCAACAAGGACATTCTGTGTTCTAATCAGAAGTCACAGCTGGCATTCCATTGGCCCCAAGTGAAGAATCACCAAGATAAAGATGAGAACACTGCACCTTTTAGTTGGTTTTAGTTGGAAGAGTGAAAAATTACAAATCACAACCAAAATGGCCAAGGGAAATGAGATCTTTCTTGCATATTCTTTTTGTTGATACTGTGTCAAGGTCTCATGTACTGAAGCTTCCACCCCAGCTTGCTTTGTAGCTGAGCTAACCTTGAGCTTCTGACCCTCCTACTTCCACTTTCCAAGTGCTGAGTTACACTTAGTTTATACTGTTGTGTGGAACCAGGGCATCATACAAATTAGGGAAGCACTCCACCAACTATATCCCTATCTATTCATTTGCATATTTATGGTTTTTAATTTTCCTTCTTTATCTTGTGCTACTGTAAGTGTGGAGTTGGGACCTTGTGAGTCTTGAATACAGCCAGTTCTCCCATCCTTGCAGTGCTCTTTTCCGGGAATCCCCCTCCTGATCTTTGGATGTGATTTGAACAGTGCTAGCATGAGACACTGTAATTTCTCTTTAATGGACTTGACAATATTCAACCTCATAGCTTGTAATGATGAAATGGTTTTTCCCTGAGTTTTTTTTATCTGATAGTTATAGTCATGTTTTAAATAGAAATTAAAGAATACATAACAAATCTGTAAAGACATGTCTACCCCTTGCAGTGTGATTTCAGAGTCTCAGCAGATAGACAATCCCTGGAACTATCACTAAAGGGTAAACTCCAGCTGGGGGAAAAGACATGAAAATAAGAAGGAGACTACTAGGAAATAGGGAGAGGAATGGGATAGGACAAGAAGGGGCAATAGTGAGCTTAGATATGATCAAATTACATTATACTATGTGTGAGAATGTCCTTTGTAAAATTAATATACTAGAATTAAAATAAACACCTAAACAGAAAGTCCATTCAGAGTATATTATCTTTCCAATTTCAGAACCTTAACCACAAAGTATCATATTTTAAATCTTTTGAAAATGAAAACAGTGTGATGATCTACATACAAAATCAGTAAATACAGAGTTTTGTACAGTCCTGCCAACAGGAGTAAAGCTCATCTACCTATAGAGCCAGAAATTTCCCATAATCACATTGAGAGGCACTTCAATCAAAACTCTGTATAGGAAAGTTTCTCATGTTCAGATGCATTTTAAAATATTTTCTTTCATTTTTCATCTTTTCTTGAAGAACAATATGTGTATTTTGGAAAACACCCTGTTTTTCTTTTAAGAAAGACACACAACTAAAAATATTATATATATATATATATATATATATAAAATTTTATTTGCTTTACTTTATTTAAATTGCATATATATAATTGAAATATTTTTTCTGCCTCTAGCTTCTCCCAGGTACCCTCCCTTGATAGCCTGTTTTTCTTTTATTAATTTTGTTACCTATTAAGGTATATGTACACACATAAAAATATAAACTGTTGAGTTTATTTTTGTTGTTTGTGTGTATATGATTTCAGGGTTGAGAATTTTACATTAGATAACCAATAAAAGGCCTCCATAGGAGATGCAGCCTCTTATTGGTTACCCAATATAGATAATTTTTTCAGTAGTCATTAGTTACCTGTAGTTCTTTTTCCAAGGGTAGGGCCATGAAATTTACCCATTTCCAGGTTAACATTTCCATTGATATTTACCATTGTTTTGGTCTTTATGCAACCATTTCTGGGAGGTATTATTTCATGATAGACTTCAAGTATTTTGACTTTTATAATCTTTCTCTTCTTTCTGCTATGATATTTCCTGAGCCACAGATGCAGAAAATGTGATGTAGATGTTCGGCATGAATAATAAAAACCCAGAGTCAGATATTGGGGTTCAACCCCAAAACCAGAAAAACAAAGCACCCAAGCCAGTAGAGAAGTCTTATTTCTACCAAGACTGGGCACAATAGACTAAGCAGACAGCACCTCTCTCTTCTCATTTTATATTCCCTCTAGTAATAGGATTAAAGGTATAGGTCACAACCACCTGGATTTATTTCTGCATTGATCTTGTGTAGCCCAGGGTGGCCTTGAACTCACAGAGATCCATCTGACTCTGTGTCCCAAATCCTGGGATTAAAGGTGTGTGTCACCATTGCCTGACCTCTAGTGACTTTAGATATGCCTCTTGTCTTCAGGCAAGATTTATTTATCAAAATATAAATAATATATCACTACATATATGTGTCCTTTGGGACAGGAATCCCTATAATTTATTAATCTCTTTCGTTGTGTTCAGTCATGGTTTTGAGAGGTGGTCTCCATTTGCTGTAATGAGAGGCTTCTTGGATGGTATATGGTAGCAACACTTACCTGTACATAAAAAGATGATGTAGGTGGGTCAATTTGTGTGTTGTTATTTTGGGTGTAAAGCTAGCCGTAAGGGAGCCAGGCAGGAACGCAGCCTGCAGCTCCTTCTACATAAGGATAAGATTTAAAATGTGTCAAGGAATTATGCTGGTCTACCAAAGTGATGGTAGTTGATGCTTTTCTAAGGTTCATATTCTCACCATTTCTGGGGAACTGGCTAGTTTTCTAGGATGAGGTATAATTTTCCTCTTGTTGAATGAGCTTTTAGTCCAATTAGACAGTTTGTTGGTTACCACCGGCATGTAAGTACCACTTACTATGCCTTTAGAGATCTTTTATATCTGGTCCTTGTGATTTGCAGGTGCTGTGGCTATGTAGGACTGTTAAATTGCTTTCTTTGCTAGCTTGTATTCTAGTACCACGGAATCTAGGATACAGGAAGGAGGCTTCAGGTCAGATCCAGCTCAAATCATCCTACTTTCATGTCCTGCATGTGCAGTATCTCCAGCTAATGAAGTGAGTCTATGGTTCTTAAGGGGAGCATTGTCAGCAGCTGAATGTGTGTGTGTGTGTGTGTGTGTGTGTGTGTGTGTGTGTGTGCGTTTGCATATACTTACATATATTGTGTATACACATATATAGATATGTGTGTGTGTGTCTGTGTGTGTGTATATACTGATTTCTTACCTTATAGATTATGTGACTGAAAGAGAAACTTCCAACACTGTCTGTCTTCTTCATAGGAATAAGAAGACAGCTTAACTTTTGAAGACATCAAAATATAAGAGGTAAATGAAGGACTCAGGTTTGTATTTAAATCCTGATTTCCTGGCTCAGTGACTCTGTGACTTAATGTTAACTTATTCCTCCAAAGTTTTTACTCATGCAAACCAGGATGAATCATATATTTAACATCCTGCCACAATGTATAAATTTAAAAACTGCTTAAAAAACTGCTTAATAATAAACATCTGTACCTACTAGTCTTGCTTGTCTAAAGAGACTATAAAAATGAATGTAACTTGTTGAACTAAAATGAGAGTTGAGTGTACTTCCCAAAGAAGCTTTTTACCTCTGGGTGCCACCACAGCACTAAATGACATTCTACTGAAGCAACATTCTCAAAGTAATTTGTCAATAACTGCATGCTTCCAAGCTCTATCCAAAGGCTGAAAGTGTGGTCTTGGTCAAGTAGGTTATTTTTCAGAGAGTCTCAAGAGAAGATGATTTTGAATCAAGGTTTGGATGGGAACAAGAAGAGATTTTGCCACTTTGTTATTCACCTTTCTCATTTGACTGTATCTCGATAGATGTATCTGGATTTGCCTGCTGTCTTAGTTAGTGTTCTATTTCTGTGAAGAGACACCAGTACCACAGAAGGTCTTATGAAAAAAAAAAAAAGAACTTCACTAAGGCTTGATTACAATTTTAGAGGTTTAAGTCCATTGCCATTATCATGCTGAGGATCATGGTTGGATGCAGGGAGACAAAGAGCTGAAGGAGTAGCTGTGAGTTCTACATATTGGGCAGCAGGAAGAGAGAGAGCTTCTGGACCTTGCTTGGGCTGCTGAAACCTCAAAGCCCACTCACAGTGACACACTTCCACGCCTATTCCAACAAGGCTACACCTCCTCATCATCAGGGAGTACCATTGATGACTAACTAAGCATCTAAATATGTGAGCCTCTGGGGGCCATTCAGATTAATCCCAGATAAAACTTAGTGGTGAGATCAATAGGCAGGAAGTAACCAGAACGGTGATTATGTCTGACAAAAGTTGTGCTGGACAAAGTAGGTGACGTATGAGTGGACAGATAACCATCACTAAAAGTTTTAAGAAAGAATCAAATCTAGAGAAAAATATAAACTTATTTTTTAAAAATTAGTTTATTAACTACCCTTAAGGGTAGACCCCAGGTCCAGTAATAGATGAGCAGCAATAAATAAATAAATAAATAAATAAACTCAATGGAAGTTTTGTAGACTTTTTGTCTCACATTGTTTGGCTTGGTTGTTGTTTTCTCATATTATATATTATGGCTTCTGACATTGTGCTTTATGATTATTTATTTATTTTGTGGGTTTCTTGTGTTTTTTTTTTTAAAATTCTGTTTTAATTTCTGTTTGCCTGCTTTCTAAAGGGATAGAAAGAAAGGGTGTGGAGTTAGGTGGCCATGGAGGTGGTAAGGATGTAGGAAGAGTTAGACATCATGATTTGATTAAAAATTAATTTTAATAAGGATATATATCATATTGTATTTTATAATAAATTTATTTTAAATTAAAAATAACTAAAACATTTAAAACTGACTGAAATCTTAGTAATCTTACCAGGACCTTAACGAGAGCTGAGGTGTGAGTTGGTATTTGAAAATGAAATAAGAAAACAGTCTTACACTGAAACACAATGACAAACAACAACTAAACAAGAAAATCTTTAAACAGCAACAACAGATAAGAAACCCACCAGACTGTGACCAGACAAGAACATGGAGCAATTACAAAGATTCATGTTCCAAATGGGGAAGAAAGAGAGTATGAAGAAGAATGGAAGTGACGAACCGTCTCGGACCACAGAGAAGGCAGTTTTAGTTAGAGTCACATCATAGTCACAGTTTCAAAAATGTCAAAGGGATTTTCTTGAAAGAAATGGAAGAAAAGTGTTCTTATTTATAGAGAAACAGAGATCAGATTTACAGTGAATTTCTTGTCAGAATATATGAAGGCAAGAAAGAGATTGGAGTGGGCTGTTTAATTTACAGAAAAGAAAATCCATAAACTTAAAATTCTGTATTGGATTAAAAAAACATTGAAAGTCGATGGAAAAAAACAAGGATTTTTTTTTTTAATTGGAGCTCAACTAGAGGACAAAAGTAAAAATAGACAAGTGTGATTATCTCAAGCAGAAAATTTTCTGCACCGCAAAGAAAAACTTGTGAGTGAAGAGATGCAACCTTTAAAACAGGGAACTGTGTGCAAACTTTACATCTGACAAATGGTTGATATTTATAAAAACTTCAGAAGTTCAATAGGAAAAAATCCAATTGAATATAAAAAAAAATCCATCTAAGCACTCATGTCTCCAAATAATACACACAAATGACCAACAGGCATACAGAAATGGTACAGTAGCTAATCACCAGGTAAATGCAAATCAAAAGCACAATGAGGTATTAATGAATGAATTAATTAGTTATGTAAAATATCTAAAAATTAATGAAGAAAAATATTTCAAGGACTTGGGGAGAAGCAAGTACTGCTTGTAGAAATGTAATCTGTTGTAGTCATTATGAAAAATAATATGTAGATTTCTCAAAAAAGTCCAGAATTCCCACTAAGTACATAATATCTATAAGAAATAAAATCACCTTCTCTAAGAGACATCTGTTCTTCTGTGTTTGTTATACTCTTCACAACAGCCAAGAAATAGAAGTTGTGTTCATCAATTGATGAATAGATAAAATGTGGTATACATACACAATGAAGAACTACTAAGTCACACAATGAATGAAACCATCCAGCAGTCGAGAGGAACTGGAGATTCTTTAACAAAATCAGCCAGACATGGAATAGCAGGCAGTGCCTCATCTCATTCACATGTGCATCCCCAAACACTTGATAGTGTGGATTTGAGAGAAGAATGGCAAATATAGAGGATAGAGGAGAGAAAAGGAGGGAGAAATAAGGGGAGTTTAATCAATGCGTATGAAGTTACAGTTAGATGGACTAGAACACTGGTGTGTGGTTTCATGGGGTGAGGATAGATAATAATGAAGAATGCACTATACTTTGTGATGAAAGTGTGGAACAAAGAATTGTTAAAGTTTTCATACAGATCTTATCATAAATTATCAGTGTATGAGGAGGTGAATGTGTTGACTTGATTTGAACATTGTATATATCAAATAGTATATAATATCCCATTAGTATGCATAAAATAGATTTTAGTTTAAAAAGTTGAGCTGAAATAGTCTTTGTTAGATCAAAGGAAAATGAGGGCATTCACCACCAGCAGATCTGCCCTGAGGGGAAACATCTTAATGTTACTTACAAAGAAGGAAAATGATGCAATCAGAAAATGGACACACATGGGGAAAGAGTATCTGGAGTAATGGCAGAAGGTAAAAGAAAGTATTTTCATTATCATTAATTGTTTTAAGATATAGTTGTTTAAAGAAAACACTAACAGTGTAGTTAGTAGTCATGGTGTAGGTATAAGTGAAGTGAGTGGAGGCAATAAGACAGATTTATAAAATTCTTCCCTCATTTTGCTTTCTGCTTCTGTGATAAACACTGATCACTTTTGGGTCAGAATCCATAATCAAGGAAAGCCAAGGAAGGAATCTGGAGACAGGAAGTGAAAGCACAGAGCCTGGAGCAATGTTTCTTCCTGGCTTGATCCCTCTGGCTTGTTCAGCTATTTTTCTTGTAAAGCCCAAATGAACTTGTCTAGGAATGAGACACCCATGGTGGGTTGAATCCTCCCATATAAATTAGAAATCAATAAAATTGTCAACAGCCCCGCCTACATGCCAATACGACAGTCAAGTTCTCTACTGAGGTTCCTTCTTTATTGATGTGCCAAGTTGACAACTAAGACTAACCATCACAGATGTCTTCCTTACATAAGAAGAGTTACTTTAAGGTGGTCTTTAATTGGCTGAGAAACATATGTTGAGAGGTTATGGAAATTTCTCAGTGGGTAAGTCACCTGTTCTGGAAATGTAAGTAAAATGTGAAAACCAGAGATTGAATTTCCAGAACCCACAGAATGCTGATGAATGTGGTGGCCCACCTGTAATCCCAGTGTTTTGGATGTACATGTACTAAGAACTGTTATTTTCTAGTAGGTTTACTCTTTTATTTATGCAACATATTTTCATATGTATCTTATTACATTTGTTCTAGGTGGAATTGCATTAGCTTTTGATTAATGTTTCTACAGCATACTGTCACATTGCTGCTGCACTGACAACTTGTGCACTGCCTCCAGCATGCTGGCTAGGTAGTCTGCCCAAATTAGCCAGCTCTGGGTTGAGGTGAGAGACTTTGCGTCATTATACAGAGAGCAATTGAGGAAGATACCTAGCATCAACTTCTGGCTTCTACACTCCCTCAATACATGTTCACCTCAGCACACATAACCATATATATGTATACATAAAGCACACACACACACACACACACACACACAAACACACATTGGAAATATATAACCACTTCTAAAAGATTTAGGGGGTATAACTAGTATATTGGGCATTTTATCTATTCTTAGATAAAATGAAATTACATAACATATTTTGTGTAACAGTAGAAGGCAGAAAGAGAAGACACAGGAGAAATACATAATAATACAATAAATAGAAAGCAGCTGCAAATATGTTAGATATAAAACTAAATATAGCAATTGTCACCTTGATAAAGAATTTTTTAAATATTATAATCAAAGTGCAGAAACTATCACAGTAGGCAAAATGACAGACTCCAAGACTAGGGAAAGATGTACAAGTGATTTTGTAGTTGAGGCAATGTCAAGGAGACGTGGGTATGCACTGAGGAGTTCCCAATGACAGAAGCTGGAACTATTTCAGTACCAAAGTAAAGCAGCAATGCTGTATGTCCCAAAGTATACAGTAAAATCAGCGAGGAGATTCTGATGTGCACAAATGCAAACAGAGGGAGAATAGACTAGTAAAGCGCTTATACTCTGCTCTTGCTCCACAGTGCAGCTTCCATTTTGACTGATTCATAAGTGTAAAGTGTGGGGAGTGAAGGAAAGAGTCACCTTCTCCTGGATCAAGGTGAAAGTCATTGCTTCAACATTACCCTTAAGCATGATAAGTTAAAAATGGCCACTTTCCTCCTTGGGCTTCTCCCTCTCCAATCACTAGAAAGACATTCTCCATACTGATTGTGTTATAATTGTCTAGTAAGTTCTTCAGAACCAAGGTAAGTCTGAGAAACAGTCACAGTCAGGAGAAGGCTATGGAGGTAGACAGACTGAATGCCATGGGGTGTCCTGAACCACAACCTGGGATAACAACCACAAACTAGAGAAATCTGACTAGCATGTACATTTCTGTGACTAGTGGAGATAATAAGTGTCAAATCAAAAAATTTAAAAATCATGTCAAACACCAAAAATGATAAACATTAAACTCTCTTAAGAATAAAATGCTTTTATATATTTCATTCTACAACTTTCTATGAGTAGAAACATATATAATTATATAAGGACATAGCATGAAGTACATCTTTTTCTTAGAAAAAAGTCCAGTGAACATTATACAAATCTTCAGATTACAGCTTTTTCTGCATTTCCTTTTGCAGACAAGTAGAATTTTTTCAAATTTCCAGAAGCTGTACATGCTGTCTTTTCTTAACCTTTCCTCGTTTCTTTAGATGCACATGGATGAGATGGTCCAGAGAGCTCCACAGTACTGACTGATCATACTGTGTTGTTTGCTAGCCTGTATGTGAGTAGGTCCTCCACCCTTAGGTTACCTTGGAAGGGATGGCCAGGTAGTACTGGATAATTCTATGGCTTTATGGGGTCAGGGTTTTCTTTGCATTGCTCAATTGTGTACTCTAAAGCAAGCTACTTCCCTTTCCTGAGTCATAACTAACAGGATGAATGAAGTGTCAAATACTTAAATTCGTATAATTTCTGCTACATAGGTGTCATCAGATTAGAATTTTTCTTAATTTAGATAGGAAGGGTTATTTCTGTTTTTCAGGAAAGCCCCCTCTTCCGTGGAATATTGGCACCTGGTGACTGATTTCAGCATCGGGTCAGAGATCATGCATCTTCAACATGGCTTCTTTGTTTAAATTATCCCTGGGTATCTGGGGAGAAATATCTGTGCCTAACAATCTGCTGTCCACCACACTAGTTCTTTGATAAATATTGAATGTGTTCCTAAACTGTTCAAGGTGTCACTCAGTATACCTGGCCTCAGCTAATAATGTTTTTCTAGTTAGGTTTCATGGCCATTATAAGATACAACAGCCTGAATAGAAATTTCACTCACCATAGTCCTTAAGGCTGGACTTAAAAGATCAAAGTGACAGTGAGACCCATTTACTGTGTCCTCAGGTGGCCTTCCTGTGCATGTGTTTCAAAGAAAAGAACAGGATATAAGGGAATGAGCGAAAATGGGGACATTTTGGTGTCTTACACACACACACACACACACACACACACATGAAAATCAGTCTTATCCTGCCAGGGCCGCAATTTTGTATGCTTACTGAACCTTTAATATTTTCTTAAAGGTACTTTCTTTAGAAGTTAGGACCACACGGGAAATTATTATGATTTCCACATGCGGATTTTACAGGAACACAATGCCATATGTAACAAACCCTGCACAGTAGAGTGAAGGCTGAAATGAATTTCATGAATGATTAGGAAAGTGTCTTCCATCAACATCATGGGCTGTTGTTTCCACTCTCACTATCTTTATCCAAACTTGATCAGGGCAATGTATCTGTAGTTATCATTTTTTTTCTAAAAACTTTATATTTTGGAGGGGGAGAGCTACAGTTGTATTCTTCTTCTGAAATTATGCCAAATGACATTCAGAAGGAGCTAATGAATTGTGGCAATGGGACTGTGTTAGCGTGGGAGGCTTGGTGAGTTCCAGTTGCATAATTTCTCCTAATGACAATAAACCTTTGATCCCATGAACCTTCAGCATCTGTTAGGTTACTTGAATTTGGTCTTATGAATGTCTTGGGTCCCTTTAAGGGTGTTCTAAAGGTTAAGAACATTTCTTCCTGTCTTTGTATGGCCTTTGGTCTCTGTCTGCTCCTCGGTTCATTTTACATCATCATCCCCTCTCTGTCTCTTTTGGTATCAAGTGCAATTTGTAGTCTTGTCTGAAGCCACCAGCTCACTTCACAGATGGTGAATTGCAGTTGAGAGTAATGGGCCTATTCGGTTCAGCCCTGAGAGTACATTAGTGTCTGATAGCCTATAACTGCTGAACATTAGACATCGTTCTCACTGCTCCAAGGTCATCTGTAGGGCTGCTTCTCTCTCCCCTTCTCACTCCCCTCCATTCCTCTCTTCACCTCCATCAGATTTGAATTATGCCAAAATCACAAGGCCATTAGGGCCTGTTCTTGGACTGTGGAGCAATGAGTCTTCATTACTGGTCTGGGTCAGTTTTGCTCCAACAAACTGAGCAGACTGAACACTTGAAAGAGAGCTCAGCTCATGAAACTACAGAGCCAAATGTATGCACTTAGGGCTCCTGGGTCTTGTCATAAGAGGAGTGTCGGCCACATGATTCAGGAAGCATCATTTCAAATAGGAAATCAGAAACCAAGCAGCTGGTGATGCATGTTAACAAACATTTCAAGCATCCGTTACTGTGTTTACAACGCAGTGCTACTGACACCTATGCTGCATTCTGGGATGATATACTAATTAAATAAAGCAAGGTGTGTGCTCGTGTTAAATAAATATCTCTCCTCTTTTGTCTCTCTGTTCTCTCTTTTTCCTTTCTCTCTGTGTCTGACACTTTTTCTCTCTCCACATCTTCCTCCTCATCTCTCACTTCTCTCCCTTTCTGTTCCCCCACTTTCCTGTTTACCAACCCACCATAAGGAGCACTGAGTGGCAGAGATTTTTTTTTCTAGTCTATTCCATATAGACCTGAATTGGTATTTTCAAAAGCATTTTCTGGTTTTGTTTTTATAGCTTTAAAATACTTTACCCCCAAACATCCTTGAATAAAAATGCTAAGATAGAAGGGCAAATTGAGAGCCTGGAAACTTGGTGTTTGTTATACCTTTGTTACAAAAAGCAATCTGTGAATTTTCATTAATTTGCTTGTGGATGGCAACTAGTTTAGATAAAGTATCAAGAGCCGCTGAAGTCCATGGTTACCTGGCAGCATCAAATTTCCCCTTGAATTCCTAGGGCTCACTGCTTTGGGGTAGTCAGCTTGGTTTGTGATGAGACCTATGTCTTCCTGCCTGCTCTTCCTTTTCTTCCTGCTTGTCCTCTACTCTTTCCCCTCCCTTCCGCTGTCCTTACCATTCTCCTTTGCTTTATCTGGGGTAGTATTTTGTTGTTGCTGTTGTTTGTTTGTTTTTATATCAAAGGTCTCAAGTTGTGCCCTAGAAGGTGCTAGAATTGTTGGAGACCTTTAAACAGAAACAAGGTCTGCAAAGGATTCCTCTCCTGCCTGTCTGTCAGCAGAATAGGGCTCCCTGGTAACAGTGTAAAACTCCCTTTGTCTTGAAGGGAGGTGAAAGGAGGGTCAGTAGCTCATTCATTGTGGTTTTTGCCTGATCAGCTTCAATTAACTTGAAGCTTGAACAAGCTTATTCTCTTTGTCTGTGTAACTTAGACTGTACAGCAGAGAATAGAAAAAAAAAAAGAACAGAAAAAGGAGGGAGGCATTCAGTTCCACAGTTCAGCTCTTTTTGCCAGGCCAGCCAAGCCACCAGGGCTTCTGAGAGGTCCCATGTTGGGTTTCAGAACCTGATGTTGAGGTCTTATAATTTTTAGCAGTGTTTGAACAAAGGGTCCATATTTTCAGTTCTTAGAAAACTCTTTGAATATGTTCTTATTCTTGCTTTGGTGATGTTAAGCCCTTGGTATGTGCATGGTTCAAAGAATTTTGCATAAATTTTCACACCCACCAATGCCACTTTCTCGTTCAAATGAGAATGTTCGTTTTCAGTTGCCATCAGCTATTAGAAGCTGTGATTTGTCTAGAGCACACAAAGCAAGCTTTTCAACCAACAATGTGTGCGGAATTTGTAGGTAGAGAAATACCAGGTACCTTTCTGTGCTGTACTTGTCACCTTTGTGCTGTTTAACCACATCATCACTAATTAGCCCAGATATTTTATAGACACAGCTCAGCAAGATGAACGAACTTACTCATGACCACATAACCCATAAGAGCTAAAGCTAGGGACTGAACTTCAATCATATTGCCTTTAAATATAGTCAGACACATCATTTTTCTGAATAATATTGGGATGGAGGAAAGTAAAATGACTATAAAACTGATATAGATAATTGAAAATATACTGGAGGTATACACACACATACACACACAGAGAGAAAGAGAGAGAGAGAGAGAGAGAGAGAGAGAGAGAGAGAGAGAGAGAGAGAGAGAGAGAGAGAGACTCATAGAAAATCAATTAGTACTAAAAACTGGATGCAATAAGATTTTATAGTCTATTATCTCTGAAGAACCAAGACATAACAGTGAACACAGCATTTGGTGCAGGATGCAGATGAAAGTTTTAGAGATAAGGTCACAAGTCTTACTGTAAAATCTCCTGAACCTCTCACCCATATCAGAAGCTGTAGAAAGTACAGAGTGAATCTTTATAAGGAGAAGTTGTGGGAGGGATTTTACTGTGCTGTGAATCACATTCCTCACCACAAGTGAGCCTGAATTTATTCCTGTCTCCATCTTAGGCATTACAACTGCTTTCAGTGGTCCAAGATTGAGGTAAGGCCTGTGCTTCCTGGGACATTATACTAATTGAGGCGCTGGATATAGACCAGAACCAATCCCACGGCCTTGTGAACTCAACTCTACTACTATTTGGTCCTGACTCCAACCCCAGTGGACAAAAGACCAGGAGATTACATCTCATTTGTTATGTAAGATTGTTATGCCCATTGATTTCATCCCTGGCTACAGACCCAGAAGAAACCCTGGTCACTCTGATTCAGCCTTTGCAGTACCCTGGTTCCAGTTAGTAATAGACACATAAGGACTGCTCTATTTTGATTTCTTTTTCTATGATAAATACCATGACCAAAAGCCATTAGGGGAGGGATGGGATTATTTGGTTTACATATCCTGGTCACAGTCCATCATTAACTGAATTGAGGTCAAGAACTCAACTAGGAGCAGAAGCACTCAAGATTTGCCCTCAGAAACAACTGAGAAGCTATTTGTCCTGTGTACTTCAATGGGAAAGGTTACACATTAAATAATTTTATTGATTATCTCCCATGACTCAGTTGTACAGAACCCTGGCTGACGAGAGGTTCTTTCTAATTGTGGCAGGTGCTGATGCTCCATAGCAGGTGATATCTAACACTGTTGGATACTCTGTATTTAGAAAGTGTCATATGAATATAAAATGTGGGAATCTAGAAAGGTGGCCAACAAGGTAGTTAATGACTTAACTCGTGGGTAGACCACAGAGATGTGTCTCAGAGTCATTTCCTGTGGTAGACATTTGGTAGGCCAATTCAGATAACTTCTCTACTAGACTCAAGTTCCCATCCCTGGTTGTTGGAAGCATTGGCTGGTACAGGTTCAAACCTTCTTGGGGAATTTTCTTTGGCTGACATGACTACTAACATGTTTAGAACACCATGCTTATATCTTAGTTGTGACCCCATACTGGTTCTTGATACATATGAAGATTCAGAAGTCTTACAGCTTTGCCTCAAAATCAAGCATGATTCTCTCTCTCTCTCTCTCTCTCTCTCTCTCTCTGTGTGTGTGTGTGTGTGTGTGTGTATATATATATATATATATATATATATATTCTTCAAGTGTTCAATCACCCTTACTGCTCTCTGGACAGGAGAGGGAGGGGGAGTGGAGGAGGGAGGAGGGTAATTGGGAGGCGGGGAGGAGGCGGAAATTTTTAATAAAAAAAGAAAAAATAAAAAAAACACAAATTCTAGATTTCAAAAATCATGTCTTTTTAATTTGTTCTCTTTATTCTGTCCTCCTTCTTTACTCTACCAATTTCCTTTTGAGGATGTTCTTTCAATAAACCACTTTCACAAAACTGCCTCATATTTTGATTCCAAAAATCCCGTCATACTTGACTTGACCAGAAAGATTGGCATTATAGAGTTCAAGCACTTTCTGGAAAAATGGCAAAGAGGACCCCATCTTTATCTATGGCTAGAATGTTCCTAATTCTCATCACGATGCCGTAGTGATGCAATCTCTTTGGTTTTCATCTGTGATAAAGTGATATTTCATGTGTGGGGTAGGAGAGTTACTGGTTTGTGCTACATCACTGTAAATTTATTAGATTGATAACTAATGTTACAGGCTATTACAGGACTGAGTGGTGGAACAGTCACCAGGAGGGAGAATTAAAAGTTTAGTCTATTGATTACCAACTTGAAGCAAAGGGTGAAATTTAAGGGTCCATCATAGAAGCATTTAAAGATATATCAATTTCTGAAGATGCATGGTAGTCTGAACAGATGACTAGAGTCCTTTGAGTTTGGTTGTAGCATATTTCAATTACAAATATGCTTTTACTTACGTATTCTTTAGTATTAAAAAGCTACTTGTTCTGAACATGAATTAGAGCAAGAAGAACCTCTTCACAGATCCAGTCTTCTGTTTCTTCGCTTGAGCCACACAACTCTTCTGATGTCATGTTACTAGAGGAAATTATAGAGAGCAAAGACATCATGTAGTACTGCTGGCAAGCCCCAGCAGAAGAGCTAAACATGTATCCCTAAGGCTCTGGATCATAGTCATGCTATCTGCCAAAAGAAACATACACAATTCAAAAAATAACTACTGGCATGATTCTGAGTCCTTGAGGAAACTGGTTATTTAACTAAGGGCATAAGCTGAGTATGCAGACAGCAGTACTCATTATGAACCATGTGCCATTAGGGCCTCCAGTCATGACTATTGAATGCATACAGCAGCAGCCATTGCAAGATGGATTTTATCCTTCCAGAACTATACATGAGCATGCTAAAGATCATTGTTGGCCACATGAAAAGGTAGTTGGGTCTTCTACATCATTTACTGTTATTGCTCTGGTGATCTTCCTATGGTTTATAACTGTGTTTATAGAGAGTTCTTATGACCAGTTTATTGGGGAGAAATCCAATAAAAGAACTGTGCCTGGATTATGAAGCACCCACTTTACAGCAGTGAAGTTAAACAACAGAGTGTGGCTGCCCTATTGCTCTTCTCATGAATAACCTCCTAAAATAGTAGTTAGTAAAAATCTCCCCAGTGCAGACTGGTAGAAATCTGGCTTTTTCTTAGCCATTGCATTGTGTGAACAAAGAAGTATCGTAAGCAACACAGACTTAGGTGCTATGGTAAACTGCTTTACTGTTTAATTCAGAGATTAAAAGAAGCAAGATTGATTCAAGAGACACACAGTTAAGCTTAAGAAAGCAGGTGTGAAGTATGGAAACCCCTGGGTTGCATTTTGATGACTTGCCACACCATCTTTATCTCAGATTATTTGTTTGTAACCAAGTACACAAGATAAAATGGATAATACACATTAACAATCTGTTTTAAATATTACACAATGGGCTCAGACAAGGTAAAGTTGCAATGGTGGAGACTGAGATATGTAAGATACTCCATGTGCTTCCTCCTACCAGGTCTCCCAGGGAACTACATTTGATGATGTGCTCATTCTCAGAGTGGAGCTGTTTCACGTTTTGCTTTCTGTCCACTTGCTTACATCCTCTAGTCCTCATTTTGACTGTATCTTACTCCATGGATGTATACTGTCTGTATTCTGTATATATGTCTATATGTTGACTGATGGTCCTATCATTAGAAATTTGGAGGAGGGTCACATGAGGTGCCACATGTTCTAGGGAAATTGGCATGCCTGCTTGGGAATTCCTAGTTCCATTAATAACAGAATTTAGGAACAGACTCAGAAGAAAGCTCAAGGACTTTACTAGAGTTTAAGAAAAAGACTTCAGGGTAGGCAAACTGTAAATATCAATATCTCCTTGCAGAAGGAGGTGAGGGAGAAGAGAGAAAGCCACACCATTTGTTAGTAGCCACATAGGAGATGGGGGTGGTGGTGGTGGATTTATAATGTTACAGAAACAGAACTAGAAAGTCTGGTGCATCCAGGAAAGAATCTCACAAACTTACTTGGTTTCCAAAACAAACAAAAAAGAGATAATGTAAAAAAGGAAAAAAAAAACACATAAATATCTGAGGTATTCAGAAAAGGTCAGGCTTAATCCAGCTGTGTAGCTGTGGCTCTTAAGCAATGGCGGCAGCAGCGAACTTTCTGGGAAGGAAAAGTATAGTATCTCACTAGCAGTGTAATTCTTCTCTCTTTAGTGATGCATAAGGTAAATCCAGAGGGATTGTCCCTTAGCTAGGCAATTGGCCATTCTAGCTGGATTAACTCTTATGTTTATGAGAAGCTTGGGTTAAAAGGTCTCCACTCAGGCCAATTTTCAATCTCTTGACAAAGAGTAAAATCTTTCCTTTAATTGGCCTTTAATGTTACCATAACAGTACCACTGTAAATAATGTCCCTCCTTCTTTTGAAGTGGAGCTTCTCTATGGTACAATTCAGGCTTCAATGTCTCTGCAGGGATAGATTGCAGCATTTCATAGCAAGATGTGCCCTACAGTGAGGTGACCATTATCTCTTGAGGGTAAGATGTCTGCCTGTAAAAGAGTTACTGGTATCTTTAAAAGGACTCAATTTCTCTCTCTCTTCTCTCTCCCTCTCCCTCTCCCTCTCCCTCTCCCTCTCCCTCTCTCTCTTCCCCCTCTCTCTCCCCATAAGAGAGCATAAGAAGTGAAAAAATGATAGATGCTATTATACTTGGTGTTAGCCTTGTACTTCCCTCTAATGATTTATTACCATAAATATTTTTATTAACTTTTCAAGAATACAGTGTGAGATTTACTACCAATGAGATGTAATATAACATGTAGTTTTTATATATATATGTAAATATAGTCTAGAGAAGAAATAGACCTAGCAGATTTGTACTTTCTGTGTCTTTATTTTGCTTTAAACTTTATCACAATTGCCAGACAATGATAGGTTGCTGTGAAGCTTCCTCAGAGCAATAGAACATATATCTGCTGAGTATGTAGGTGGTTATTATAAGTATCATATTATTTTATCTCTATATTCTTCAACTGTGCTGTGAATGTTACTGTATGATTCTTCTTTTGGACTAGTCATGTCTTCAGATATGGACGTTTGAAAATAAGAAGTTATCCTTCTTCTTCTTCTTCTTCTTCTTCTTCTTCTTCTTCTTCTTCTTCTTCTTCTTCTTCTTCTTCTTCTTCTCCTCCTCCTCCTCCTCCTCCTCCTCCTCCTCCTCCTCCTCTTCCTCCTCCTTATTACAAATTTTCACCTCCTCCCCCTTTCCCATTTCTCTCACCCTTCCCCATTCCCCCCTCTCCCTCTCCAGTCCAAAGAGCAGTCAGGGTTTTCTGCCCTGTGGGAAGTCCAAGATCCTCTCCACTCCATCCAGGTCTAGGAAGGTGAGCATCCAAACAGACTAGGTTCCGACAAAGCCAGTACATGCAGTAGAATCAAAACCCAGTGCCATTGTCCTTGACTTCTCTGTCAGCCCTCCTTGTCAGCCACGTTCATAGAGTCCAGTTTGATCACATGCTCCATCAGACCCAGTCCAGCTGGCCTTGGTGAGTTCTCATTAGATCGGCCCCTGCAGAATGACCGGGAAGTATAGGCGGTGGAGGAATGTCTGTGCTCATTGGTAGATCTTCTGGTACAGGATCAGGTCCCCTTGCTGACCAGGGACCTCGCCGACAAAGGGCCTACCTTGCTGCAGGCAGGCTATTGAAACAAAGGAACTCTCTCCCGGTTGTGCTCACTACCCCGTCCCAGCACCTAAACAGGCTGAGCTGGGGGATGTTATGGCCCTGAAGAAGGGAGGAAGAAGGGACGGGTAGCTTGGGTGCAAGCTGGGATGGGATAGGAAGAGGGAGGTAGTAGCCTAGGAGAGTAGCCCCTGCAGAATGACCAGGAAGTATAAGCGGTGGAGGAAAGTCTGTGCTCAGTCTCCCTGCCTTCTGCCGGGTCAGGAACTCACTCACCCCTCTGATGGATCTTCAGGAGCAGGATCAGAGCCCCTCAGAGGTTATCTTTCTTATATCCACTGTGTAATTAATTAAGTCTTGTGAGTGGCATTGTACATCTAATAAAACCTTTTTAGATTAAGTAGTAATATAACAATATCACATCAAGTTTTTCTGTTATTGGCCTTGGAATATGCTTACATATTACACATCCTATAGTCTATATGAGGTGCAAACTAAAGATTAAAACTACAGTCTGGAACATTCACATTTTCAACTTGGAGCTAATATTTGAAACTAAGTAATATTTCCCTAAGCCAGACTCACTTGATCTACATTTATATTTGCCTATTTTTATGAATGTATCTGTGTCTTTATGTATCTATATATCTCTCTATATATCCACCCATCTATCTGTCTATTCTTCCACTCATCACTCTATCTAGCAAGAGAATTTCCTTGCAAACAAAGGGGCAGGAAAGAGAAATGCTCTACAGAAACCACTAAAAGATGCTAGACATTAAAGTATGATTATAAGATACAAATAAGTATATTTTGCAACAATATAAAACACTAAACTTACTGAGAAGTTAGAACAATTTTCAATATACATGCACATAACAACTCAGTTTTAACATGTACAATGGGAAAATGTGCAGAACTAAAAGGCCTTAGAAAGTAACAATGAAACAGAAAAACAAATAAGTAAATGAACACAGAGGTCCTTTTGTGAGGAGCATTTAATATAGGGAGAGAGAACCTCATGTTCTTTCTGTTGACTCTACTAAGATGAAGGCATCCCTTTTTAGAAATGAGGAATTACATTAGAATTGCTTCTCTGATAACTGCTTTTATACCAAACTCAGAGAAAAAATGAAAAACTAAAAATGAGAGAAAAATCAGTAAGGAAGTGCATCCTCAAGGTCAAAAATGACCAAGAGCTCAAAAAGCTGGGTAAACCAACATGCTGATTGCCCTGTGTGATTACAGGGTTTTTGCCTGCACCTTTGGCTCCTTCTCACTTGGTCCTTTGCAGAAAGCACTGCTTCTCAGAAAAGATTCAGGAGACACCTTTCTGAGGAAGGCCTCCCAGGTCCCAGGGACAGACTTGAACATATGCATTATCATGATTCATGTAGGTTTGATTCAGCTTGGTACACTGAACTCTGATATGTATCTGCAGGTGTACCCCCAGCAAGATGGGGCTTTACATTCCCAGCAGTACCAAGCTTACCTAAAGTCCCTAATGATTAAAGTATTGACTTTATGGATGCCACTCAAAGATTATTTGTTGAATGAGTTAAAAAGCTATTGAAATAAAAAGAGAGAATCTGAATTGCTAATGCTGAAAAAAATAGCAAATACTATTGCTAGGAGTAATTTTCTGAGGAATTTTGACATGCACTAGCTGAGGAGGCATAGCACATTCTCTGTGGAATTGTCTTCTTCACTAATCAAACCAACATGCCATTTAGTGTTGTCTTTCTATGTTTTAGGGACAATTTTACTTCTGGATTTAAGTAAATATTTTAATATGGAAAAACAATCTTTCTGTTTGTTTTGCTATTTCATCTGGTTTTTAAATGGGGTTGTATGCGTCCAGAAAGTGTGGTCTCCCAGTCTCCCCTTGCATATCTTTGTTCTATTTTTAATTCCATAAGGCATTCTGAGCACAGTGCGGCTAAGACCCACACATCCCACAATGTCCTAAGTACAAGTCAGCAGGTGTTGAAGGGCTGTTGGATGAGAAAGTGCCATCACTTCCCGGGTAATTGGAACAAGGCAGAGGACACTGCACACAGTGATTTGACAAAGGATTAACCTGTCTCCTCCACTGTAAAGCTGTAATGGGCTCATTTGTGACTCATGACACTGCTTGTCACCACATGATAGGGCTAACACAGCTTCCAGCACACTTTCCCAGGATCCTCCACCAAAGAGCTCAAAATGGAGATGTGAAGACACGATCTAAAAATTGATCTATTCATAGGACACACATCAAAGTTCCTAGCGGGTGTTTTGCTAAAGACAAGGAGATGAGTATCAGCCCAGGTGCTTAGTGGTTCATTAAACTCAAGTGAGTTAGAAAAGATCAGACAGCACGCTCCAAGGTCATGTCTTTCCAGTTCACATCCTGTTTTGAATGATTTTCAGGGTAATTTGCGATTGAGGGAAAGCTTGGGGATATTTGCTCATAGGATGTTGGTGAAAAAAGGCTACAGACAGAAGACAGGAGTGTGTTTTACTGCTCCTAGATGAAGCCTGACAGTGTGTAAATCTGTTCCCTGACACTGGCTAAAGGTAATGATTATATAGAAACTGATTGATGAAATATGAAAGTATTGTTAAATCCCAGTAAGAAACACTCTTTGGGCAAAAGCATACACTTTCACATTGTAATAAGTTACCAATGTTTAACTCACCAAAGAAATAATTTAAAATCAGTCATGTATGGTGGTTCATTACAATAATTCTAGTCCTTGAAAGGTTGAGGCAGGGGGATTGCCATGAGTTCAAGGCCAGCCTAACTATAGAATAAGACCCAATCTCAAAAAATGCACAATATGGGGGCTGGAGAGATGGCTCAGTGGTTAAGAGCATTGCCTGCTCTTCCAAAGGTCCTGAGTTCAATTCCCAGCAACCACATGGTGGCTCACAACCATCTGTAATGGGGTCTGGTGCCCTCTTCTGGCCTGCAGACATACACACAGACAGAATATTGTATACATAATAAATAAATATTTAAAAAAATGCACAATAACAAATACTCCCAATTCAAATTTATTCAGAAGAAAGTATTCAATACAGAATTTGAAATAAAATATCCTTTATTATGAGATTTGTTTAAAAAAAACCCTCTGCTGTGATAATCAATGTCATAATAACAATCAAAGGAGAACTTACAAAACTATTTTTCAAAATTGTTAGTAAATTCTCCCTAGGAGAGTTCTGTGTCATCAGACACATGGATAAAAGTCATTTTAGCACTATGAGGTGGTCCTCCAATGTGTGCTAGCTAAATTCGTATAAAACCTGGGATGGCTTGGAAAGGAATTCTAGAAATGAAATAACAAAGTTTAGCTACATTGCTTTGTTCGGATGGGCTCTGCTTGCTGGTGGCATGCTGCAGCTTCTTTAAGAGAAGTCTTCCTGATTCAGCAGTAGCAGGAAAAAAAACACCTGTGTAGAAAAAAAAATCTGTGCAGGTTCAAAATGGTGGCATCCTGAGCCATGCTGCCAGCATAAACTCTGGCTCTTTCAGGAGGCTGAACACTTGAATGGGGTTTGTGGGCAGCATGCTACAAGTTATTTGGTGGCAGCTTGGGGCAACTTCTTACTAGAGTTCAGGTGAAGAGCATGGTTCCCACTCAGCAGTCTCCGACACAGTGAACAGACTTCTGCCATGTTGGACTGGGTGGAGCCAAAAGGCAAAGCAACCTTATTCCTAGTAATGCTGGTTAGCATTTTAAGAAGTACTCCTGGACAGAAAAGGATTCCAGATGCACAATAGGACAGATTCAGACATAAAAGACCTCTAAACAGACATAGTATGTTTTAAAAATGTACGCAGGCTTGCAAGAAAGAAGACAAAGAGCAAAGAGACAGTAAATGTAATATAAAAGAGTACAGACAGTCATATATTAAAGGAGTAAAGATAATAAAATAAATATTAAAATTATAGAAAAAGAAGTATATATAGAGAGTCTCGATTATGTATATTATTGTGTTTTCCTTTGAATTTTTTTACTGTGAAGAAGCTAAGTACAGAGAGACATTTAATTGTATGTGCTACTAAGCTAAACCAACCTATATATTTGAAAGGTATCTTGATTCCAAAATGTAGGTCTAAGGATTTGTTGTTTTGTAAAAGAGGTTCTGCTTTTGTTTTCACAGACGATGAAAACCTGTGAATTAATTCCAGACTAATGTAGTTTGATGGACCAAGAACCCCTGAATAGTTGCCATGGACACCCCCAAAAATACTTCACCCAATAAAAAGCAGGAAGCAGTTTGGAGAGAACTATGCTCATATTACCAAGTATTGTTTATAAATGTTTACTTACATTTAAATGGAGATATACTATAGATATGAATACTTTACATTGATATGGATCTATTGATACAAATTTTAGGTCAATTTTGTTATATGTATATTTCTGCTCTTGATTAAGGTATTGTATTTGTGCACCATACTTAAAAATGTAATATATAATTAAGAAACATAAGTTAATAGATCATTATCTATAATAGTCAAACTTGTAGTCATGTTAGTTAGGTTTTCTAGATATATAAAGATATTTAATCTTCAAACCTTTCAAAGACTTATGAAATATGACATTTAAAATGTTTTAAGTACTTAGGTCTTTTCATGACATTAAAACAACTGCTACTGGCAGCACCAATTACTTCAAGAGGAAAATGGGTGTTAAAGAAGCTCCTTATGGAGTTTGCTAGCCATTCAGGTAAGAAACTGCTCTTGCTTGGACTGTTTTATGTTATGCTGTATGAACTGGACATGCAGGACCTACAGAGAAAACACTGCTGAAGTTGCCTAAAGAAGGTAAGACAGTCCTTGGTGTGTCCTGCTTCATGAAAAAGACTGCCAGACATTCTTCAGGACACAGAAGAAAGTGACTGACAAACTGTCAATATAGGTTGAAATGTCTTTGAAATTCCCTGCTTCATAAAATATCTGCCAGATACTATGGGCCTATAGGCTGAAGATGGAGGCCCCAATGGTACAGAACAACTTTGGGTGACTGTCCAGGCAGTGAGATGCCTGTCAATTCTAGAGTTTTGGAAGTTGTTTACAATGTACTTCCTGTTTACTTAGGTAATATTATTTCCTTCTAAGGTCTGGATGGAGTTGAAGAATAGATAGCTATAATTATAGTTTTCCTTAGTTATGATAAAAGATAAAGTAGATATAAATATTCTAACTGTAATTCTTATTGATACCTGTTTTGTATACATAAATTTACTATGTTAAAATTAAAACCTTCCTTTTCATTTAAGCAGAAAAGAGGAGTTAGTATGGGATTCCCCTCTGTATGATGTGATTACCACTAATTAATAAAGAAACTGCTTTGGGTCTATAGTAGGGCAGAACAGATCTATGTGAGGAAAACTAAACTTAGTCCTGGGAGAAAAAAAGATGAAGGCGGAGACACCATGTAGCTGCCTCTAGGAATAGATGAGTTGGAAGCCATAGCCACAAGGCAATACACAGATTAATAAAAATGGGTTAAATTAAGTTGTAAGAGCTATCCAATAAGAAGCTAGAGCTAATAGGCCAACCAGTGATTTAATTAATAGAGTTTCTGTGTGGTTATTTCAAGTCTGGGCAGCCAGGAATGAACAAGCAGCCTCCAACTACAGATGTTCATCTTTCCTACTGTATAGAATAGGAAACTAAGGCTCTGAGTGGCTAAGTATTTGCTCAGATTATATAGATACTAGGGCTCAGAGTGATACCCTAAACCTAAAAGTTGTCTGATAATGCATCTCATGCTCTAGTTCCACCATGGCACTGGCTGCAAGGGCTCATTAAAAGCAAATTGGCAACTTCCTACCTATTTCCCCTTTACCCTGAGAGGCACACACAGTTTCTTCAGTTGTTGTCTTGGTACCTACCTTCTTGTTCTAAATGTTGCTCTCTAATTTTCACATTTAGAGACAGTATATTGTATTTGAACTCTGGAGCTGCCACTGCCACTGCCTCTCTCTGTCCACTGTTTTCCTCCTAGCATGTGTAATACATGAGGTGGACATACAGAGATATAGACAGACAGACAGACAGACAGACAGACAGACAGACAGACAGATAGATAGATAGATAGATATTTTCTGTTCACTTCTGCCTGGCAGGCTTTGAACCTCTATTTTCTGATTCTTCTTTTGTACTTTACTTCCTCATCTTGAAATAACACTTATGTAAGCATAATCATGGTCAAAAATGCATAAAATATAGATTTAGAGTGTCATGGCACCATGTAGGAACTTTTTCACCAATAAAAAGATCGAGCACATCCCTTCCATGACATTCCATTCTATATTATAGCATATGTACACCACAGAAATCACCAGACACCACTGCTTTTGTTTCTTTGTTTTTCTAGACAAGTTGCTAAATAATTACCTATGATGCTACTGTTGTGGGTTTTCTTTATTCTTATGATTTTGAGGCATTGAGCTGACTAGATGACTTAACCACTGTCCGTTCTTCCCTCCCTCCGTCCCTCGGTCCCTCCCTCCCTCCCCCCTCCCTCCCTCCCTCCCTTCCTCTCTCTCCCCCCTCTCTTTCTCTCCTTTTAAGGATAAAGTCTAATGTAGCTTTTGCTAATCTACAACATACTGTGTAGCCAAGGATGACCTTGAACTTCTGATCATCCTTCATCAACTTCCCAAGTGTCTGGACTACAAGCATACGAGTTCATACCCAGTCCTTGTGTCTCAGGCTCTTAAGTGCTGGGTCGACAGGCTCTTACCCCGTGCTGATCACACATGGATTTGTAAGCGGTACTGACTAAGCAAGCTGCTGAATGGATGTGTCATCAGAAGCTTTCTCAGATGGACAGGTGATTGCCCTTCTCTGATTGGCTTGCTATCACCCCATCTGCATAAAATTGGTTACTTGTTATTCCTTCTTTAAGCTCTCAAGACAAATTTTAAGAGAGGAAAGTAATTCACATATTTTAATATGATGTTATACACATCTGGCATTCCTTTTTCCAAGTAGTATGGAAGAAGATCTCCTGAGTTTGTTACTGTTGGTAGATTATGCCAGGCTATTTGATGATATTGACTTAGGTCAGAATACAAGAGATAGCAATAAAAGTGAAGTGAAGTAGGTTAACTTCTGAATTTCTATGAATAGTGGAAGATATTTCAAGATGTCTACCAAGTGTCTGAATCATGGGGCCTATGAAGATTTATTTTTTTAATTGAATGAGGAGACAACAATCTGAAGGTTGACTGAAACAGGAAAGTTATTGACAATTTATACTGGAGAGAATTACACTTGAAATGACTTCATTTTGTCTAGAGAGAGATGTATAGTTGGACACATGGGAAGGGAGCATAATGGTAATGTCTAGTGCATTTTCAGCCTTTCAATATGATTTTTTTCTTTATAATATATTGCCTTTCGTTAGTGGGTGCATATATTTTCTCAAGAGCATATGTGTAAACAGGTTCACTGATATATGAAGATATCTTGAGAAGCCTTAGTAAGCTCTATGAAGATGTCCTTTAGTGTCACCTGGTCATTGGGAATCCTGATGGCTTTTGGACCTGTTAGATGGATCAGGAAGTGATGCTGAATGTCTTATCATGTTGTATTAGTACCCATCTGTTCTGGACATTCACTTTACCCTCTGTCCTGGTTGAGATGGAAGAAAGTCTAGAATGTGTGAGGCTCATTCATTCTGGACCGTAGCAAGGAATGTCACACTTCACCTTCTGCTATGGGGAGATTTCATGACTTCCTGAAGCAATTTAATGAGTGCCTTGCAGAGCCATGGCTAAGTTGCTGCTTTTCCTCCACTAAGAATGCAGAGGAGATATCTGTACTTGTGCAATCTGAGCTTCAAGTACATTATCTTCTATTTGTTGTCCTACATTTATCCCGAAAATATTTCAGTCTGTTATTTAGATAAAATCTTATTGGAGATGACATTTATTTATTGGAAATAAGAAAGTTTCTACTGGTAGAAATAGGTTCTATTGTTCAGATCTTAATTTAAATTTTATGATAATTTGAAATAGCAAGTTCTCTCATGGTTTTGACCTAGAATGAAGAACTACAATTATCTGTTTTTTCTCCAGAATCCTTCACTGCTCCCTCTTTTTTATTCAGAACCTGCTGTAATGACTTCTGTATCCCACTTTCTACCAAGCAGGAAGAGAAAAATTTGCTCATGTTATAATATCCCCAATCCATGGTTTTTAGTCAGATTCTATTTTTAAACCATGAGCTGTATATTATGTAAAGGTAGCTTCTGGATTTTGAAAACTCAATTTCTCTTTTGACCAATTCTGCCTTTCAAAACTAATGTATGTTTGTTCGTAATAAAATTGTCAGGTACGAGAATTGATGAAAACAGTAGTCTATTTCTTTCTCTTGTATTTCTTGACTTACAATATAAATCATTCTCAAAGCAACCAAACTCTTAAATTTGAGTAAAATGCAGTAATGTAGAAAATAAATAGAGGACAGTATCTATTTGAATTACCTCTCTATCATCTATTTATCACTAAAATAGAATTTGAAATGGTGGGTGTTAAGCATGTGTGGCAGTGTGCATACTGCACTAATGAATAATTTTTGAAAAATATGTAAGTGTACGTTTGATTGCTGATTGGAAGGATCTAGAGAGAGAGAGAGAGAGAGAGAGAGAGAGAGAGAGAGAGAGAGAGAGAGAGAGAGAGAGAGAGAGGACTAGTCTATGAATAAAACAAATTTAATATTCAAGGTTCCTGGAGACTCAATGTGATGGATCTGAAGACTTTTAACAAGAAGATGGGAGATCTGTTCCACTGATAAAACCCAGAGAAATGTTGAAGGTTCTGCAGCACTGTTGCTCAGATATGTGAGAATTCATGATTTATAGCTTACTCTGTCTGGGTGGGCAAGTTCTTAGATATGACAAGGAGAACTATGACCAAGGAAAACTACAGCCACAGTTTGGTAATTGTGACTCTGAATTCTGGAGTGATTTAGACATGAGGCATCTAAGGAAACTAGTTATTCTGGGGTAAATGCATTCCCCGACAATATTTTGTGGAAGTTTCTAGTATCCTTGAAGTTGTAGTTAGATTTTCCCTGCTCTATCCCAAATTAAGACACCAAGAAACTTGGTCAGTTGCCACAGTGAACACCAATGAAGGGTCTTTAACCCTTAGATGATCCTGGCTTCATTGTAATTCCATTTTCACTGTTGTTTTACACACACACATACACACACACACACACACACACACACACACACACACACACCCTTCCTTCATGAACCTTTCAAAAGCATCAGAAGAAATTCCTAAAAGGTGAGGGGTGGTCTGTTTCTACCATTATTTGAGAAAGAAAATGTGCTCTAGATTCGTGAATATACTAGTCACCTCTTAATGGTCATAAGAGTCTTAAATTTCCAGAGCTCAGAATCCATTATGCTGCTAACCTCTGCTGTAGGTCAGACTTCTCCAGTCTTTTTCTGTGGAGTGTTCTAAAATGAATAAACTGCTTCAGCTATCTGTCCCACTTAGGTGAATTCTTTCCTTTGAAAGAATAAGATCTAAAGAGAAACCAAATAAAAGAAACACAATGGCATATGCATGCCTCTTCTGCAGCTTAAACATGACTTCTTCAATGTGATTGTGAAACTTGATGAAGTTATCTGTCAGTTAAAAAAGAAGGTAGAAGGAGAAAGTATAGAGAATGAAAATAATTAAATGGTAAGTACAGGTGTTAAGAGGGTATAAGAAATATCAAATACAAGTTCTGAATTTGGTGCTCTTTATGATCTGAATGAGTTCTAGTTTGTATCATTTTTTGGTGCATAAGAAGAACACTTCCTGGTCAGTAAAGCTGAAGTAACGATTTTCAGATTTCCCCTGCTCCATAGTTCCATCCTGATTATCTTTGCAAATGTGGAAGACTTTGTCATTAGGAGTCACTTACTTTCTGGTCTTTCTAAACCATTGGAGGGATGAATAATACCATAAGATTTCATTTTGGCACAAGCTACTATTCTAATCTTCTCTTAGGACCCATGCACTTCTCCAAACTTCCTGTTCCTTTGAGTCTGTTAAATGAAAGTTTTGGAAAACTAATCTAGTGACTTTAAATTTGTTTATTGGTATAACTTTGTCTCTTACAAAAATGTGCATGGGATTTGACACTCAGAACAAATGAGAAGAGACCCACTATTGTTCAAGGACAAAACAAGTTTCCGAAGACATCCCAAGCTGGCTATTTATCCTTCCAACTACTGCCATGATACTTAGGGATTTTCAGTACACACTCTGAATCCTTATGTATAACTTTTCTGTCTTTGAAACTCAGGAGCACTTGTAGGAGGCATATCTTTGTGATCACATTGAAGAAGTGATGCTTCGGCAGTAGACAGGACTGCCTGTGCCAGCTTGTCTCTTTACTAGCCCCGGTGTAGTATTCATTTAATTTGTTAGTCTACTCCATTAGCTTTTTCCTATGGAGGGACTGGCCAATTTATCCCTGTTTAAAATTTAATCAGACGTTTCACTGCTCATCAACATTTTAACAGGACCATTTAGAGCCATGGAACTCCACACATCTCTGCTTAATTACTGCTAGTTGACAGATGTCACTTTCATTGTCCTCTGTCCCCTCTCCTTCAGCTGCTCAGACTTGTAGGAGAAGCTTAATTTTAAAATAAACCTTAAAACAGAAACACAACCAGAGATTAATGGAGAGACAGTAGACCGTGACTCTGCCTGATTGGACTCTAGTCACTTGAAGAAGTTAAGGACTGTATCTGGTACCTTTTCAGGGTGTGATGCCCACTCTGTTTTTTTCTTGTACATATTGATAGGACCTTGGGGAGGAAGAGTGCAGAATAGATGACTGAGTTCCCTCATTGGTTGTGATTGTCATTCTTTTCTCAAGCTACTGTCTGCTCACACTTGTTCCTTACTGAACTGTGAAATTGGAAATGAGAGTGGAATGTTGCTCTTCCACCACTGACACTTCTCTTGTGATAGAACACAGTGAAGGGAGACTGCTTTTGGGGCTGGAGAAGGGGACATGGCCAATGACACATACTCATGTCATGCAGCAATGGACTGTATTTATTTGGGCTTATAAAGCCCTGGCTTTCTCCTACTCTGAACACCACCCGCATTTACACATAAAGTGAATGTTTTCATGGTTACTGTAAATATTGTTACATGGAAGTTTAAACGTGAAAAGTTCCTTCAAAATAAAATATTAGTAGTTCATTGCCTTCTTTTTGAAATGACTCCAGAAAGAGCAGGTAGTATGTGTTGCTTTGAAAGTGTGGAAAGCTTCCAAGTTCTTGGACTGAACAAATGGGGATTTCTATAGGCTTCCTCTAATCTGCCCCTTCAGTCATCTAGTGTCACAGTAATGTTGCATCCCTGCAATCATAAAATTTTATGAGGGTTCAACAATAAATGTGTTTGTGAGTCCCAGTTGCTGACCTGGCTCAGGTAATCACTACTGAGCCTGCTAAGGAACCTATAGTGAGTCATCTGCAGTGTGTGGGTGTTTTTTTGCTGGTTTTGGTAGGGTTTGCTCATCTATCTGGGAGGGGGATAACTATGGCAATAGTGGGGAAGCTTGACTTAGTCTGTTTTTTTAATTTTTAAATTTTAAATTTTAACTGGTTAGCACAAATAGTTTTTAGGGATATAGAAGAGGTTAAGAGAGTACATGGAAAAACACAGACACTTTCTCCAATCTCTTATTGATTCATGGTTGTTTAGAGGCTTTGCCAAAGTTAGACACATAACAATATCCAGAGTCTCAAAGAGCATAGTAAAAGCACAGAAAGATGCCAGTAGATAAATTGGGGCAAAACATATCAAATCCACCTTACCTAAGAATGAAGGAATAAATGTTTTCCACCTAATATCACAGACAAAGCAAGGTATTCACTCTAATAATATTAATTCAGCATTGTTTTAGGGAACCTTGTTCATGCAATAATGCAAGAAAAAAATCTTAAGAGGAAAATGTTTTGGAAAGGAAATAAATTGAGTTTTTTCACAGACAACAAGTCAAATACATAGAGACTTTTTAAGGTATTAGTAGCATTAAAACTGGTTAATAGATTTAGCAAAGTCATAACATCTAAGATCAAAATATAGTAGCTTATGTTTCACATGTTACAACAAAAACTGTATTTCTTTTGTGGTATATTGTCTTTACAGAAGACTAAGCATGAGTAGTGTACATTTCTAACTATCTTCTAAATACTAATCCTTGTATTCATAGATAAATGTAGCTCCCATTGCTCATCACAAAACTCCCTATTGCAGTAAATGGAGACAATTAAAGAAATCTACAACAATAAAAAATGCAGAGAACAACTGACCACGGAGTTCTTAGCATCAGATGAAACATATAAAATACAACTCCTCCACCTAAATCTAGGAGAATATTGGGGAAGTCATGACATAAAGAGTATAAGAGTTGAAGGACTGGAATTATGCTGCAAGACTGTATCTTCTTTACATGTCAGGGAAACTTCACCCAGGAATTCTCAACAATATGGTCACCCAAGCTAAGAATTTAATAATAACAAGACAAATTGACATGCCAATGTGGATGCCAAAATTCTGCCCCTAGGTGAAGACTTATAAAGGAATCTTAATGACATTTAAGAGATAGAGAATCACTCTTCCAAGAGATTAGCTCTTAATCTGTTATCTAATACCAACTCTCTTTCCCAAGTAACACTAAATGAGATACACTAAATGTACTCAGGCTGTATTTGTGCCTTTATATGTATATCTACATACATCAATAACATTTAAATAAAAAGTTAAAATACATGTAGAAGGTAAAATGAAGTGTTGATATAGATGAAGGGGGAGAATGGTATGGGAACATGACATGATTATAGAGGATTGAAGGTGATCAAAATAATATATTATGTATATTGAAAGAAATTTCATAATTAAATCCATTAAACTAATAATGGTAACAATCAAAAATAAGTGACTATCCTTTATCCATATTATCAATTGGTTTCTTACAAATATAGTTTGTGGTTATTGCTTGGAAGCATACAGACATCTTATTAAATAGTAGTGTTGGTTGGAGGATGTTCATTTGTTCCCATCTGCCCAGACTCTAAATAATCACACAGAAACTTTGCAATACTGTTTGGCCAATAGCTTAAGCATATTTCTCGCTAGCTCTTATATCCTAAAATAACTCATCTCCTTTAATCTGTGCATCATCACAAGGTCATGGCCCATTGGCAAAGTTCCAGCAGGCTTTGGTGAGGGTGTCTATCTCCTGTGGTGCCTACATGGCTTCTCTTTTACTCTGCCTACTCTCTCTTTCTCTATCTGCTTGGAATTCCTACCTTGCCCTATTCTGCCAAGCCAGTGGCTGAAACAGCTTTAGTCATTAACCAATAAAAGCAACACATAGACAGAAGGACTTTCCACACCTTAATAGGGTGATGATCAATTAGCTAATTAATTGATAGGATGATGATAGTCTTCACACTAACAAGCACTGAGGGTAAATTCTTAGTTACATGAGAAAGTCTAGGAAAGAAGAGGCCAGATTCTCTCCTTTACCCTAGTTCTTCCCTTTAGACATTTTACAGTGTATAGGCTGCTTGAATAAGACTGAAAGTGTACTAGGAGTCCTTAGTTGTTAGAGGATACCACTGGAAAGAACTTTGGTAGTGTATCAATTTCCTCCAGTGACTGAAACATGCATCTTTCAGAGAAGTTCTTTAACATAGAAAGCAAACAACTCAAAATAGTTTCAGGAAGTCTCTGAAATTTACAAGATTCAGTAGATCTCTCCCTCCTGAGCAAAGACAAACAAACCAAGCTGCAAAGGAGACTCTTAGATCAGACAAGGTGCAAAGAAGATTCTGAGCCCAGACCACCCTCCTGGAAGAAGCAGAAACCTGCTGAACTGCCTGGAAGGGGTTTAGGCCAGAGTCACTAGGAAAGAGCACTCTCCAACCTGTTGAGCTACGTACAGGCTGTGCAGTGTGCTTCACATTCTAAACTTCTATGAGCTATCATCTGTGCTGCCGGGCTTTGGTAATACTGATGCCTTTTAGTCAGTTCTGCTCCTGTAAGTAGCTCATCATCTGTTTACACAATAACTCATTGGCTCACCAAGCTGGAGTGTGGTGATATCTGTGCTTAGGTCTGTTGTGGGCCCTTGATCTGGAGTGAATCATAATGTGTGTTATGCCTCCCCAGGAAAAGTCTCCTCACAAACCCTACTCCATACACTGACTGGGACTTTGAAAGGCCTAGAGTTTTCAGCGTTACCTGTGGTATATTATTTGTATTTATTTTATAAATAAATCTTGACTTAAGACCAGAAGCAAAGCTAAGCCACTAGAGATCAGGAAGTAGTGGCACATATATTTAATCCCAGGATTTGGGAGACAGAGGCAAATGGATCTCTTTGAGTTCGAAGCCACTTTGGACTACACAAGATCAATACAGAAACAAATCCAGGTCGTGGTGCTTCACACTTTTAATTCCAGTACCAGGGAATCATGTGCCTTTAATTCCAGCACGAGAAGGGATATAAAATGAGAGGATAGGTTTAGTCTGCTTAGTTTGCAGCTACCCAGCTGAAGCATGATTAATAAAAATTCAGAGAGAGAAATTGGGGTCCAACCTGAAGGTCAGAAAAGCAAAACAGCCAGCCACTGGCTCTTACCTCTACTTCAGTCTGAAATGGTGATCCTGCCTCCAAGAATCTCAGAATGAGACTGTGCCTGAGAGCTGTGTCCTTCTGTTTTATAATCCTCTCTATGCAGGGATCAAAGGTGTGCACCACTGGGATTAAAGGCATGCAGTGCCTGGTTGCTATGGCAAATTAGTGTGACTACTAAATTTAAAGGTGTGTGTTACCCCTGCCTGGTCTGTAAGGCTGGCCAGTGGTGGGTTGTTTTACTCTCAGATCATCAGGCACGTTTTTTTTTTTTTCTTTAGAAATGCCACTACACCCAGCCTTGGTAGAAGCAAGACTTCTCTAGTGACTTGGCTGTTTTCCTTTTCTGGTTTTTGGGTTGAACCCCAATTTTTGTCTCTGGATTTTATTATTCCTGCTACAGTTACCTGTTTGTTATACTTCAAAAAGTGAAAGAAAAGTGGGGCTTAAAAATTGTCATCACTTAGATACTAAAATTGAAGTCAAGTTATTTTGTGGCTATTTTATTATATTAAATAAGTTTTAAACAAATATATTTTGATCATATTTTCCCCTCATTCAATCCCTTCTGGTTCTTTCCCCTTCTTTATTCATCCAACTTTAAGTTCTTTCTAAAAAAGAAAAAAAAAAAGAAAAAAAAGAGCTGAATACATTAACTACGGCCCCAAATAACTCAAGAAAGGAAAGTAAAATCATCCCCTCAAATAAATACTGAATAAAAGCACACACACACAAAACTAAACTATGGAGTCCATTAAATATTGACCAACTAGTCCTGAATGTGAAGTCGATCCTAAAGTGGTTGATTTACCCAGTGTCACTCCATTGGGGGAAAAAATGATTTTCCTTTTCTCAGCAGGTAAATGTGACAGTTCAGTGTTGACCTTGACCCTAGTGACTAGGTTTTCATTAATCTGTTCATTCATTTGTTTGTTTTTTTAAAAACATAAAATGATAAAATATAATAAAATAAAAAATTATCACATTTAAGTTGTGTGAGACAAACCAATAGAAGGAAAAGGCCCAAGAGAAGGGAAAGGAATCAAGGATCAGGAGTCAAATTATTAATTACTTATGTAGAGGTAATTCAGTGAGAAAGAATAATAATTTTAACAAATAATGCTGAAATAAATGGATAAACCTTAACCATTTTTTCTTAGCTTACATACAAAGTAACAAAAAAATGGATCATCTAAAAAGTTTCTGTTAGATTTCACAACTAAGTTAAAAAGCTCTATGTTGCAACAGGATGGTAATAGATACGACAACCTGTTAAATTCTTGAAAATTTCTTAGTGTGTAGGTTTTAGGTATTTTCATTATAAGAATCTAAGTATGGAAAGTAATACATATGTTAACCAGATTGCTTCAGTGTTCCAAAATGTATACATATTTCAAACATGTTATGTGTACCTGAAAATATAAACAATATGTATTTATAAAATAAATAATGAAAGAAAGAATGAATGAATTGCCAATTAAGTCTAATATTCAAAGCCATCAACATCATCTGAGAAAATGTCAGATAAAATCTTTGTTACACTGAGTTAGAGAAAACTTTCTTAGTTTGAACATTGAGACACCAGTCTCAGTTAGAGAAGATATTTGTAAGAACGATTAAGGGTTTATAGCAGTGGGAGATGAGACAGGGCAAGGGTAATTAAATTCATTATATGTGTGTATACACACACATCAACATATTTAGTTAAAAATATAATTTATATTTTGCCAATGGAATATGCCAACATTATTAGTTAGCATAAGAAGCGCACTGATTGGTTAGAGGAGACAGAGGTGGATATCCAGTACACATGTCATTTGTTCACTGAGATTTGACTTTGCAGAATACTATTGCAGAGGTTTCTCAGAGGCTCACAGTATGTTAGATATTATACATTGATTTTATAAATGAACAAGTATGCTATATGTAATATCTGTGTAATTTTGAGTAAAGATGGTTTTAAACAAATAAATAAAAGAGAAGGGACAGTCTTACCAGATTAAAAATGTTTGCACATTGAAGGATTTGGTTATGTAAAGGAAAGAGCCATGGTAAGGAGACAGCTAAATGAGTAAAAAGCTTGCCACACAAAGATGAAAACTTGAGTTCAGATTTCCTGCACCCGTGGAAAAGCCAGGTATGATGGTATTGCATGTGTATAATGCTAGTGCAGGGGTGATCTTTGGAACTTGCTGGACATATAGTCTTGTTGAATTATTGAACCCCAGATTGAGGGAGAGAACATTCACCTCAAAAATAAGGTGAAGAAAAATTGAGAAAGATGCTGAATGACAATGTTTGGCCTCCAAATGTAGCATGTGCGTGTCATCTAAAGTGAGCGGAAAATGAGAGGAAAAATAGGAAATGAAAAACAAGCAGCAGATTTGATAAAACTGTTACTTATCCCCCAAAAGAGACTCTATAAGTCTGAAATTGTTGGATATTTAGATAAATGACTCCACATCCAATCACAAGAATGTGCATATGTCTATGATGCTTCTTTATTCACAGTAAAAAGAAAATAGAACCAGGTGGATGAATAAGGTGTTCACACATGAACAATCGAATTTTATTTCACTGCAAAGAAAAATAAAGTTAAGAAAAATCCTGGAAAATGGATGGATCTGAAAAGAATATTACTAAATGATCTGACCTGAACTCAGAAAGAGTTTTTCATAAGTAGACTCCAAAAGTCCATCATATACATCAGGGAATGAAGCATGGAGAGATTAAATAAGTTGTCCAAGGTAACCAAGCATGTACCTTGTAAGCTTGGAGATTAAACTGAGGTCTCATGAGTTTTTTGCTATAATTTTCACGACTGCACTCTCCCACTACTTCAGGTCTAATAAATATATTGCTGTCAGTGAATGTGTCATGTATTGAATGGAGATACTTTTTCCCTGAATGAATATCAAATGAGGGTCCTATATTCTAATGCTGTGTGTGGGTTCTAACTATTATTTGTGGTGTTCAGATGAAGCCATCTGTGCAGGCTCATAGCATTTCTTTATTTGGGAAAAGGTAGAAAGTAAGTGGGTTGTATTGAAATAGCTCTTGGTAGTAAAATACAATGACAGCCTCATAGAATTTGATTCTGTTTTCAATATTTTATAACAAATTCACTTTAGCCAAAATGAATGGTGGCCCATACAGTTGCAAGATAAATTCTTTCTATAAAAGCTCTTACTCGTTAAGAAATATGGACATGGCCATAAAAACAATTCAGTCTTTTACTTCATCACCTCTGTTTTCAGCTGGTAATAAATTGTTGACTGAACCTCAATAGGCACATAATAGGCAGCAGGAAAGCCCTCCTTCATGGAGGAGATTTATCTGTGAGTAGTCTGAGAAACGTTCCTTTATGCAATAAATACTAGAAGAGGAAGATACAGGCCAGAGAGGAGCAATTTGGCAATAAAGAGGCATTTTAACGATAACAGTTAAACATCAACCTTCAAAAAAAAGGAGAATTTCATAATTCAGAGTCAGTTCTTAAATTGTGCATATGCTCCACTGGATAGGATCTGCTCAACTTAAACAAATATATCTCATAATTCCATAGAGATTTTGTTCACAACACTTGTCTGTATTATACCTGGAAGATATGTTGTTATGAAACATAAGTCTTTGGGTATTTTGGTTTAATTTATTAATTCATCAGTGGTCAACATATTTCATAGTTTTGTACTTAGTATGTGATATGCTATTATCCACATGGGAAGAGAATGCCTAAGGTGCTTTTAGGTGGTCATTTGAAAAATGATTAATGCACAGAGAGCTCCCCAGTTAGTTGCTGATTGCTTTCTGGCTCTTGACTTAGTTTTTGAAGTGGTTCCGTTTAAGAAGTTGTTTTCTTTGAACTCTTTATTATAGACTTATGTAAGTCTCCCTTCTTTTGAATCTTACTTGTTTCTGTATTTTTCCCTACTGAAGAGATTTGTCTGGAGAGTTGTAGAGGATAGCCCTTGTAGATAAGCAAGTGCCTGCATAGATTTCACTTTATTTCTTTAAACATTTGTTCTGTTTTCTGGGAAAGTCAGGATCAAAGTCAGACCTAAAGAGTAGAAGATGAAATTATTTTTCACTCAGAGCTTTAGTCTGTTTATGGTACATCTTATTTTATAAATAGTTATATTTTAGAAATTGTTTTAGTGATATTTAGAAAATACAACAGGGATATTAGTGAATTTTAGGCTGCTTGTGCGTCACTATAGTAATTTTTAACAAATAGAAATGTTTTGATATTAGGATGTATAGGGTAGGCTTGAAACAGAAAGCTTAAGTGATTTACTTATGCTTCACCCACCAATCATCAAGTTGACTTGTGAATTCTTTGATTAAAAATGGACCACCTTCCTGGACCTGGCGGGAGTTGGGAGGACCTTGGTCTTAACATAGAGTAGGGAACCCCGATGGCTCCTTGGCCTGGAGAGGGAGGGAGGGGGGGTATGGGTGGAGGGGAGGGAAGGGAAGGGGGAAGAGAAGGGGAGGAGATGGAAATTTTTAAATATAAAAAATAAACCATATAAAAAATGGAAACACTCAACTCCATGCCAGATGGTACATCATTTTATTGTATAATAGATAATATGTTTAGACTGACAATCAAAATATATATTTAAAAGGACAGGGAGATTGACTTAGTGGATAAAATTACCTGTTGTACTCTCATGCAAACCCAGTCACCCTATTTTTATCCCAAGAGCCCACCATGGAAGAGGAGATTGATTCTTGAAAATTGTTTTTTGATTTCACATGTTCACCGTGATGTGTACACACAAACACACACATACACACACACACACACACACACACACACGAGACAGACAGAGATAGAGAGAGAAATAGAGACAGAGACCAGAGACACAGAGAGAGAGAGAACAGACAGACACACACACATATACACACTCACACACAGAATAGAAACAACCAGGGAACTTATATGAGTTTAGTCTTGTGGATTAATGCAAATAAGGAAAGATCAGTGTAGATCTAGGATTCAGGTTCAGTGAGTGCTTAGTATGTGTCTAGCACTCTGGGTAGCAATCTGGATGCAGTATTTCATCTAATCTTGTAAAACATCAAGGCAGACATTGTTATTATCTGTAGTTGATTGTTAAGAGCATGGAGGTTCTACGGGTCATTCACCTTACCACAAAACTGCAACTCCAGCCCACACTTTCAAGATTCCATAATACACATCAGAACCTGCTCATCATGAAGCATTAAAGCTGAGAGAATCCATAGCTCCAACTACCCTCTGCAGCTTCTTTTTGCATCCATGCAAGAAAATCTGAATTTTGTTCTCTCTGTATTTCCAGTAATTGAAAACCCACTTGGCATTTAGTTTGTGTTCTACAAATGTTAGTGAGTGAATGCATGTATCAGAAAGAATGTTTCTCCTCAGGGGTTTATGCACTGACCTTGAGTGGCTTCTCATTTCATTTGTTAAAATCACAGACAATAATGTAGAAGTATTCAGAAGGACAAAGAAGATCAAAAAACCAAGTTAAAATGTGTTTTTTCCAAACACTAATAACACAACATTGAAATGAAAGCACTGAACATAACAGATGATTTTCTCGTCCTCTAGAGAGTACTATTTTTCATGAAATGAAGGACAAAACATTTTGTAGCATTTTCATGAAAGAAAAACATATATCTTAGGACATAATGGGATTTTTGATAATAGAGTTTTGCCTTTTTATGCCAAACCTATCTTACAACATACATTCTTGATGAAGGAAAAAACGCAACAAGCCACAAACAGATCTTTCTGTGAGAGATAAAGCAATTAGGGAATACAAAGGAAAGAAAAGAGAAAGAGGCTCCAATAAGCTGGAAAAAATTACAAGCATTATAATAAAGTCAATAAAATCAAACCCACTTTTGAGGCAAGAAGTCTATTCATGCATTGTCCCGGACTAGCTGATCATTATGTAGGGGTCTCAGTTTCCAGAATTAGAGTAGGACTAAACATAACCACTACATTAGTAATCAAATACAGCAGAAAAAGAGCATCTATGCTCTGCAAGGAGCTCACATCGCAAAGTGTCCTTATGCATCAGGAGAACCACAGAAATCTGGAAATGAAGGCAACACAGGTGAAACAGGCCAGAACTGGGTTTCTTCCCTTTTACCCAAATATTCTTAAGCATTCCAGTCTTATCACTTCCTCAATGAGACCACGTTATAAGATAAAAGACTGTGTTACAAACATAGAAAAAAATCCTCTTCAGAAGTTCAGTTCTCCTTCTGCCTTTAAAATTTCTACTCATCACTCAAGAATCAGTTGCCATTGCCTCTGGGTCAGTCTCCCTGGTTCCTTCAGTCAGAGTGGATCTCACCAATGTCAGTCTTTCCACTGCTATGAGTTGCTGGCAGTTGTCTTCTTAGATTAAGGGCCATGTCTTGATTGACAAAAGCAGCAGAGCAGCATATTGCCAAGGAATGTTTTCCGAAGATGAATAAAGGAATAGAACATTTACCTTAACTGAACACCCACTTACTGTTCTCATTTTCTCTTTCTTCAATCCTACAATAACCTTTACTTGAGTCTTTACTTGGATCCATCTCAATGACTATTGACATACTCATTGTTTGAAATCTCTTGTCACTTATTCTCAAGACTTTGGTACCAGAAACTTTATCTAAGGCACCCAGACCACATCTCCCAACAACATGGCTATTAGTGCTGAGGGTTTTCCACATAAATAAACTATCAGGATAGGAGGTCTGCTCTTAGGTATCCTCTAGTTACCACACATCTGTGTTTCCAACCCTCTTCCTTTGGTTCAGGAGACTTTCTTATTGTTTCTTTACTTCACCTCTAGCCTGTGCACATAACCAGTTCCTTGCCTCTATAAACCTTGACTTTAAATGGCAATAAAATATGACTTCCTTACGGAAGCTTATAATATAGATTCTAATGCTTCATGGATTCTTTCTGAAGTTGAGTGTGATATGTCTATTTCTTTCTTATTCTGTAGAAGTGAAACACATCATACATGGATAAGTTGTTATATAAATTTCATGATATTCTCTGTTGTGACAGCTAAACCGTTCAGATCCTTTGGATACATATTTACTGCATATCTAATATGTGAAACACAATAATGAGGAAGATACTTTTTTACAACAAACACATTTATCATTTGATATGATATTTGATAAGGAACACAATCCTCTCAATGTTCATATTCCACAGATGTAAGTGATAGTCTATGAGTGACTCTACTTTTGAGAAGAGTCTCACTTTTCTTCTTGATGTTACTGCTTCCCTTTTACACACTAGCACACACATAAACACAGGTGCAAGTGTGTACCATCTGTGATAGGAAAGTCATTTAGACATTCTTTAGTCTCAGTGATGCCAAGAGCAGTGGGTGTTCCGCATATCTTTCTTTTTAGTTGATTTCAACTCTTTACTCTTCTATAGCACAACTGGGAGACATTGGTGTCCACAGACACATGCTGGGTCCAGAGACTAGCTCCAGATGCTGCTATAATGTCTAGTTCACTCAGGCAGAAATATTCCTTATTAAGACAAAATTCTGACAGCATTGATGCTTACCTGGTATATCCTACTGTGTGATATTTAGATATTCTTCCATTGGGGCCACCTAATTGTAACATTATAACACCCCAGGAGTAGTCATTTAATTGGGTATTTTTGAAAGTACAAAATAATGTGTTTGAGTTGCCAGTTTTTCTCTCCCTGTCCTGAATTTCCTTTCCAAATTTGAAATGAGAATTCTATAGATGTAAGAATGTATGTCAACTATAAACAAATGACTTGGTTGAAGTTATTATATCAGAATAATTTCTATGTTGAATGAACTCATTTACTTTTCATCGCCCCACTATGTAGGTACTGTTATCTTTCATTTTATTTGTAAGTAAAGTGAACTTGTGCCCTGGATGCTTGATCCCAAGGTCAACAGAGTAGATGCATGATGGAATTAAATATTCTTGTCCCAGCACCCATGCCTTTAAGCATGAAATCATCCTGGCCTAGAATGTGCACAACGTCTTAAATGATCTTCAGTGCAGTTCTGATTTAAAGCATCAGTTGCCTTCCTAGAGAAGAGTATCTCCTCCATTTCTTTGTTTACATGATTGGCACCAGTATCATCAGTACCTATTTCAGAGGTACTTTTTAGAGTTACATAACATTGTTACTGTATAGCATGGGCCTAAAGAATCTATCTGTATTATTCATGAACTCCACAAATATTAATCACCTCCTCTACAAAATTCCTGTTGCTTATTATTTATCAAAAACTCATTTATTTTATATTGCTATTCTAACAAGTCACCACAAACTCTATAACTTAAATAGGCATGTCTGTTAACTCAAAGTCCTGGGTTTCAGAAGTCTAAATCATTCACACAGAGATAGAATCCAGGTATCAACAAGGTAATTTTTTTCTCTAAAGGGCCCTGCTTTTCCTTTCAACTTCTCAAGTCTGCCCACATTCTCATGGGTCCTTTCATGTAAACTCAACAGTGGAGGCAATTTTCTGGCATACTCTGTCTGCTACTCAGTGACTCATCTTTCTTCTTCCGTGTCTTTATTGAACAAAATATCAACTTTATTCCTTCTACAACTTTAATTCTTTGATAACAAATCATTGTTTTCAAAGATGCTTGGAATCAAGGCAAAGGGGTCTGCTATTATGGCTTCACTCCACTGCTTCTTTGTGCTTGGCAATAGCCAATACCACAAACTCACTCATAATGTGTCTTTGATTTGTACTTCTGCAGCTAAAGAATCCAATTTGTTCACTGCAGAGATTTCTGCACCTGTGTTCATTATGGCATTATTTGCACAAAGAAAAATAAAATCATATAATTCTCAGAAAAGTGAATGAAACTGGAGATGATCATGTTAGGTGAAATAAAACTGGACTTAGAAAATACCACAGTTGTTTTTTCTCATGTATGGAAGCTAGAATAGGTGGTAGAGATGGGAGACCACAGAAGTTGAAGGCTCAATATTGGAGATATAGGAGGTAAATATGAAAAAATTGCAAGGAAGGGTGATAATAAAAAGTAACCCAGTGAATATACCAAAATATATTGTGCATATACAGAAATCACATATGAAATGTCATACTTGGTCAAGTTATCAATATACATGAGTAAAGTATTAAAATCAAAATAAACCCCTTTTTGATACTCTCCTGTCTTCTTTTCTCTCTTCCAGTCATGAAAAGGTTGCATGCATTACTCTGGGGGAAGAAATAGCTTTCTGAATGACGGAAAGGTAAAATGGAGTCTGTCTTGGGACAAGTATTCTTCCTGCATGTTAGGTTAGGGTTTTTAATGCTGTGATAAATACTATGACAAAGAACAACTTAGAGAGGAAAGGATTTATTTGTCTTACATATCCTGAAGCACAGAGCATGGAAGGAATCCAAGACTGGAACTCAAACAAGACAGGAACATACTGGGAGGAGCAGATGCAGAGATTCTTCCATGCATGAAGGGGTGCAGCTTACTGGCTTGCTCTTCTTGACTTGCCCAGCCTGCTTTCTTATAGACCTAGAATCACTGGCCCAGGGATAGCTCCCACCCACAATGGGGCTGGGCTCTCTGCCATCGATCACTACCCTAATTGTCATCATAGAGCCGTCATCTAGTAATTGATCAAAGCAGGAACGGAGTTCCACAGCCAAGCACTGGGCTGAGCTTCGGGAGTACAGTTGAAGAGAAGGAGGGATAATATGTGCAAAGGGGATCACGATCATGACAGGGAAACCCACAGAAACAGCTGACCTGATCTTGTGGGAGCTCAGAGATTCTGGACTGACAGCTAGGGAGCCAGGCTGGGTCCAACCTAGGCCCTCTGTATCTGAATGAAAGTTGTGTAGCTTAGCCTTTTGTGGAGCTCCTAGCATTGTGACTAGGTCCTGTCCCTGACACTTGAGCTGGATCTTTGGAACCTGTTCCCTGTGGTGGGATGTCTTGCCCAGCCTTGATGCAAAGGGGAAGACCTTGGTCTTGCCTCAACTTGATATGACATGCTTTGTTGACTCCCATGCAAGTCTTTCCACCTTCTGAATGGAGATGGGGGAGATGGGAGAGGAGTGGATGGAGAGTAGAGATCAGGTGAGTATGCGGGAGTGGGAAAAGAGGAGGGAGGGGACACTGTGGCTGGTATGTAAAATAAATAAATAATTTCAAAAAAGGAAAAAATAGAAAATGTTCTGTGAACTAGCCTACAGCCTCAGCTTATGGAGGCATTGTCTTAGGTGAGGTTCCCACCTCTTAGATGGCTCTAGCTTGTGTCTAGTTAACATAAAATTAACCAGCACACCGGACAAGCCTAATACATCCTTCTCCCTGCTAGAGTGACAAAAGTCATTTCTTCTTCCTGCTTCACTATTTCCCATTTAGTGTGACTAAAGTCATCCATGGGTCTTAGAGGCCCTTCACTACTCAGAGCCCCGAGCCTGGGGCTATAGTGTTGGGAATGTAATTGAAAGTTTTGATTTTACGTGAGCACATGGGCATTCTTAAGCAAGGCTTATTGGCAACCACTGAACTTTCTTAGCTTATGGAATATTAAAGAATCTGACTTAAACTACTTTTTTCATAGAAAAATTCCAAAAAGATAAAAAGATTTTCATAAGGGTCTTCTTTCAATATTTTGTGGAGTTCGATTGTGATTCTAACAGTTTCTTGCATGCAGTTCATTATGTTTATTTACCTTAGGTGGCAATTTCCTTACACTATATTTAGTGTCTTGCCATATGTCACAGGACTCTAGGGCCCAGATTCCTTGTTTCCTTGTCTAGAAATCCCCAGTGTTTCTTCTTTCATACAACAGCACATTCAGGGACAGAGTGTGGTTGGGGAAACATTCCACTTTCATGAGCGTCAGAAGAATGGTGAAGTTTGAGTAACTCCAAAGACGAGGGGCAGCATCAATATCAGGACAACAGACCGGGAACAGCTGCTAAGCTTGAACTTGCATCCTTCATACAGTCACTGCACTGAAACAGGCATGTTGTCAATCTTTTCATAGTCTTCTATCTACGTGTGCTAGGTATTGCTGAGCTGGTCAACATCTTATTTACCTTTCCTCAACAAAATAAAGAGTGTATCTCTCAGCCCATAATGGAAAAGGCTGCAAGCCCACACGGCAGTTCTAGACAGTGACACATAAACAGAAGGAACACAGCTTCAAGGCTGAGACTGGATGAAATTCTGGGCAGTGCTCCATGTCTTCTGCTCATCTGATCCATGCACAACGGCTGTACTTTTGTGGATGCAGGGAAAAGAGGTGACTGGACAGTAGGCCTCCTGTCAAATTTCATGATGCAGGAAAGTTGAGCAACAAACCCATATTTTGACAGAGCTTGTTGTACTGCAGCTACATATTCCAGAATGCCCCTGGCTGACCATGCTAATATAAATTGGTACCAGTTCACATTAGCTGGTGAAGACTAGGTGTAAACAAGTGGGGTGGATTATTAATTAATTACAGAGCAGAAATGGAACAGGTCTGTGCCTGGCTGCCTCCAAAGCCCATTCTCTGGATCTGTGTGCCTACACTTGCTGTCTCCTAGCTAAAGAACGGATAGAGAAGAAGCTGTGGGAGAAAGAATAAGCTGTTTCTGTGGAAGGCCTACTGCATTTAGTGTCTTTAAGATATTTTTATCTATGAGTTTTCAGAAGTTACTACTTCCATATTTTCCTATCTCCCCTTTTTCATTCTGAGCCTGTGACATCAAATAATTCAAATCCTTGAAAAAAATTAATAACAGTTCCAAGTCTCCCTCCCTACCTCAGGCATTTTCCATGTGACCTTGAATAACTTTTAGCCTTAGCTAATTTTTTCTTCTCTCTCCTGAGAAGTATGTCTGCTACTATCTTTTTCAAAAAGACTAAACAAATAAGCAAAGAAAGGGAAGAGATAGGGAATGAGTTCCTGGGAATAAAGAAGAAGGGCTTTTGTGGGAAAGGCACTGATTAGAGCAACTTTGGTGTGGAGACTAGCTTTGGCAAGTATACCACTTACCAGGGTAGGGACATAGGGATTAGAGAAGTTAGTAAAGAGAACAAAGACATAAATGAAGACAATAAAGCAGAAACATGGGGTAGTACTGGGAGGGAATTCCAATGAATATTGAAATTGTTTATGTTTAATTTTCCATACACTTTTATACTCCAATACAACAGAGGTTGGAAGACAAAGACTGCTTTAACATAATACAAAGGACAACTACAACAGTTACTTGCTTCAATATTTGGAGACATCAAGCCATTAATTCATGAGAAAAGCATTCTGTTGTTTAGGCAGTGAACCAAGTATTCTGAATCCAGCCACTCCCTAGGTCAAGCTTCCTAATTTAAAAGAAGGAGGATAAATATGCTAGAATTCTCTGACCTATGCCCGGGGCTGAGTGGAACTACCTGTTTGGGATATCTATATGTCCAAAACACCAAGTAACCACACCCTAGGTCAGGATGTGTAGCAGCTACATTTGTTGTGTTGTTAACAACTTTGAGTAAGTTGAAACTCTCTGACCTTCAGACAAGGTGGAGAAAACTCACATTTTAGGCCCTCCACATTTTGGCACACACAGGAGGGTGCATGTGTATCCATTTGGGAACTGGAGAAAGGAAACAGACACTATTGGGAAACTTGATCATCTCAGGCTTTACTTCCCAGGGCTGCTCATGTCAGCCTTATTGTCAACCATTAGGCTAGGAAAACTACAGTGAGAAAGAACCTCTGACCCAAGAGAGACCATGGGAAGGGAGGCCTTTTGGCACTTTTTCACCCTTCTTTTCAGAATAGTAATTATAGGCTATTATCTACACAAGATATATCTTACTTGAAATAGCATAGGACAATTTATTTTTCTAGACATTTGATAGAAGTGGACAGGTCAGATACATATGGCTTCTGAATGTAAATCTAGGAAATTTTAATGAAAAAATTCTATGATGGGTTTTATTTTACATGTGGTAAATAAATAGACAATAACAGATTGTATGAGAAAATAATAAAACCATAGTTATCTAACACACAGATGCTTGGGAGAAGTGAAAATTACGTGATGCTTCTATGGGTTTCCAGATCCATGTAAGATTTTTTTCTTTTGAGTGTTACCCAACAGAGTTAAAAAGTGGTTGACAACATGATCTCACCAACAACAAAGCAAATAATTAAATGTAAACCCATCTGCTGTATTTTTTAAGTAAAGAGGCTTAGATACCTAATATCATCCCCAACAGTATAGAGCATTTAACAACTTAAAATTTTTCATTTATTCAACACATTTATTGAGAACTTACTACATATGAAGTACTGTATAAAGCATGCTCACAAATTTTTAAAAAATTATCACACATTGTCAACATTTTCTTTAAGAGTATAAAGTATGTTAGGAGATTCAGAGAAAAATCACAGGAATACTGTCCAATAGTAAGACTGTGATATACCAGACCATAAGACAGCATGAAATGAGGATAAATAAACAGGAATACAGGGAGCAGAATATACATGTGTCTCTTTCACCTGATGTTCCTCACAACTAGGGAGACCAGATTTTCTCTGATGAATCCAACAACAGGAAAGCCATCTTCACAAACACTGTGTTTGTAAACTGGGACTGGAGCCTTGTTCCTTTTTCTCTGATTCCTCAGGCATTTTTGCCCACATATTTTAAGTTTCTGATGCCTGTGCATCAATTCATGCTGACAGGTTCCTTGATATTTTGTCATACAGATTTGCCTTGAATATTAGGAGAGTTTTTGTTGCAAGACTCAGAAGCCTAATCTGACTTAAGTAGGGATCAACATAGGCTTTAAATTCTATCAGCACTACTATTTCTTCCAACACTTCCCTTCAGTTGTTTCAAGCATTGCAAAATTTTGACACTTTGTAGCAAATATGGCTCAGTGAAGTGCCTGCCACCCTTGACTTTTAAAAATTTGTTTGATATTTTTGAATACAGTGAAGAGTTGTAACTTATTATTATATAGTATGTAGGAGTCTAGTTAAGTACCATGAAAATCATTATTAATTTTAGGAACTGCTTATTTGTTGCCTATCCTTCCTTGAAAGCAGAGATATAGGATTTAGTATTTTTGATTTTTTTCTCTTTTTAGTGTTTGAGAATTTCATATGTGTATATAATGTGTTTTAATCAAGTTAATCCTCTTTTCCCCCCTCCTATTTCTCCCTATGCTCTCCATCATTATTTTTTCTCAAAATCATGTGCTTTTTTATTTTTATTTATTTTTTATGTGCTTTTTTATTATAGTCAACTAGTGTGTATGAGTACAAGGCAGTCTAATGGAGCATATTTAGCTTCTTGGGGTCCCATCCCTAAAGAAAACTGAGTCTCATTCCTGAGCAGTCATCCACTGCCATAGTTCCTTGTCGGACGGTAGAGTATCATGATCCTTTACATATACATTCAGGGATTCTGTCTGGCATGACCGTGGGCAGGTCTTACACATGCTGTGACAACTCCTTGAGTCCCAACAGGCCTGGCAAACATAGTTCCTCTGTCTCTAGTTCTGAAAACCCTTCTTCCTTCTCTTCTGAGATGAATTCTGATTCCCAAGCTTTGGGCTCCTTTTATAAATATATATGCATGCACTTTTTAAAATGTATTGTGACACCTTTTTCCTTTATAGCCCTGACTGCCCTTGAAGTAGCTCTGTAAACCAGGCTGGCCTTGAACTCTGGAGTTGGAAGATGACAGAAACCCAGAGAAAGATTATGCTGGTGAGAAACAATAGAGTCCTACAACCTCGTTCTTCAAAAACATAATTCTCTAAACGTATAACTGATTTCCTTGCTGCATGATTCTAGCAGACTTGAAAAGAGAAAGGCATTTTAATAGATTCATCTCAGTTTATGTAATATCACCAAAATAATTCCATCAGTACTATAACAATATTTGAAATGGTAAATCTGTTCAAGCCAGCAACCTCCACAGGTGCGGGCCTGGGCCAGCAACTTCCACCTGAACAGGCCCGAGCCAACAACCTCTGTGGGACCAGACCCAAACCAGAGACCTCTGTGGGGATAGGCCTGAGCCACCTCTGCAGGAAAAAGTACAAGGGAGCAACCTCGAAGGGAACAGGCCCAAGCCAGTGACTTCCATGGAACCCAGCCTGAGTCAGCAACCTCTGAGGTACCAGGCCTGAGTAAGTGATCTTCATGATCTACAGGAGAAGATATGAGAGTGACCTCTGTGGAGCAGGCCTGAGCCAGCAACCTCTGCCAGAGGAGGCCCAAGTAAGCATCGCCCATGGAACCAGACACAGGCCAGCAACCTATAGGTGCAGGCCTGAGCCAGTGACTTCCACCAGAGCAGGCCAGAGCCAGCAACCTCTACAAAACCAGACCCAAGCTAGCAACCTCCGTGACCTTTGCAGGAGCAGGCCCAAGCCAGTGACCTTAGTGAGAGCATGCCTAAGCAAGCAACCTCTATGGGAGAAGGCCCGAATGACCTCTGGGTTTGCAGAAAAACCTCTGGTAGCACCAAGAAACCTTGGAGTGACCAGAGCTCTGGCACTGACTCCACCACAAGGAGCAACTCTCTGAGCCTTGGACCAATAGTACCTTGAAAAGTGATCATCAGAGACATGGCAACAACTACCACAATCAGAGGAAAAGATGGGTAGGCAAGGTAAGAACAGACTCCACACTGTAAGCATCAATATGACACTAACAAATGCTAGTGGCTCTACAGTTATAAGACTTGAATACCCCAATACAGATGTATCAGAAGAAGGTGACCTAAAAATAACTTTAGGAGAATGTATGAGGCCAATAAAGAGGAAATGAAAAATTCTTTCAGACTAACAAAAATTGGAAGACATAAACAAATGCCTTAAAGAAAGGCAAGAAAAAGCAATCAAACAGTCAATAAATGATTCAAGACTTGAAAACCAAAATAGAGATAATAAAGAAAACATGACCAAGGGAATTCTGAAAACACAAAATATGGGAAAAGAACCAGGAACCACAAATGCAAGTATAAACAGCAGAATACAAGAAATGAAAGATAGAATCTCAAATGTTGAAGATACATTAAAGGAGATAGACTTATCAGTCAAAGAAAGCATTAAATCTAACAAAAGCTTAACACAAAATATCCAGGAAATATGGGATACCATGAAAAGACCAAACCTAAGGATAATGATTGAAAGAGAAGTTCAACTCAAAAGTACAGAAAATATATTCACCAAAATTATAGAAGAAAACTTTCCCAAACTAAAGAAAGATATGTATATGAAAATACAAGAAGTTTTCAGAATAACAAGTATATTGAACCAAAAAAATGTCCACTCACCACATAATAATCATGACACTAAACATGTAGAATAAAGAAAGAATACTAAGAGCTGCAAATGAAAAAAGGCCAAGAAACATATAAAGTCAGACCTATCAGAATTATACCTGATTTCTCAATGGAAACACTGAAATCCAGAAGGTCCTGGTCAAATGTTATATAGACATTAAGGGACCACAGATGCTAGCCCAGACTACTATACCTAACAAAACTTTCAGTCACCATAGACAGACAAAACAAGATATTCCATGACAGAACATGATTTAACCAATTCCTAGCCACTAAACCAGCCCTACACAAAGTACTACAAAAAAACTCCAACCCAAGGACATTAGCTACATTCACAAAAACACAGACAATAGATGATCTCATAGCAACAAATTCCAAAGAAGGGAAAATACACACAATAACATCACCAACAACAAAAAGTAAAATAACAAGAACTACCAATCACTGGCCATTAATATCCCTTAATATAAATGGATTCAAGTCACCTATAAAAATACACAGGCAATACAAATCACAATCCCAGAGAACCTAGACAACAATGAGGATGCTAAGAGAGACATACATGGATCTAATCAACATGGGAAGTAGAAAAAGACAAGATCTGAGTAAACTGGGAGCATGGATACCATGGGCAAGGGTTGAAGAGGAGGGGAAGTGGAAGGGAGGAGAGCAGAGAAAAATGTATAGCTCAATAAAATCAATAAAAAATAAAAGAAAAAGTACACAGGCAAACTAATTGGACAGGTGTAGAAGGAGCAGCGGGCTGCGTTCTGCCCGGGTCCTGCACAGATAGCTTTATACCTGAAATAACAACACATAAATTGTATTCTTTTAAACACTGCTTGGCCCATTAGTTCCAGCCTCTTATTGGCTAACTTTCACATCTTGATTAACCCATTTCTAATAACCAGTGTAGCACCACGAGTTGGTGGCTTACCGGGAAAAATTCTAGCCTACATCTGTCTTGGGTCGAAGAATCATGGTGACTGACTCACTTCCCTTCTTCCCAGTATTCTATTCTGTCTACTCCACCCACCTATGTTCTGACCTATCAGGCCAAGCAATTTCTTTATTAATTAACCAATGAAAGCAACACATAGAAAGAAGACCCACCTACATCATTTCCCCTTTTTCTGTTTAAACAAAAAAGAAAAGGCTTTCACTTTAACATAGTAAAATGATATAAGTGGGTCTTCTGTTTTGTGTTGATTTCATTGATTCAAGATGTGAGAGTTAGCCAGTAAGAGGCTAGAGCTAATGGGCCAGGCAGTGTTTAAATGAGTACAATTTGTGTGTTGTTATTTTGTTTAAAGCTAGCCATGAGGGAGCCAGGTGGGATGAAAAGCAGGCCTGCTCACATCATCACTACAGACAGGAAAACAGAATTCATTCTCCTGTGTTCTACAAGAAGCATACTTCAACCTCAAAGAAAGACATCATCTCAGAATAAAGGGTTGGGAAAACAATTTCCAATCAAATGAACCTAAGAAACAAATGCTGTAGCTATCCTAATATCTAACAAAACAGACTTCAAACTAAAATAAATCAAAAGAGACAAAGAATGACATTTCATATTTGCCACAGGAAAAATCCATCAAGATGAAATCTCAATACTGAATGTCTATGTCCCAAATACAAGGGCATACTCATATGTAAAAGAAACACTACTAAAGCTTGAATTACACATTAAACCCCATACACTAATAATGGAAGACTATAACACTCCACTTTCACCACCAAACAGGTTTGCCAGACAGAGAATTAACAGAAAAAATAAGGGAACTAACAGACATCTATAGGACATTCCATTCAAACATAAAAAAATTACCTTCTTCTTAGCATCTCATGGAACCTTCCCAAAAACTGACCACATGTCAGGTATCAATGAAAACCTCAACAAATACAAATATTGGAGTAACTCCATGTATCCTATTGGATCACCAGCAACAATAATTTCAGAAAAACCCACAAACAGATGGAAATTAAACAACGATCATCTGAATCACCAATGGGTCAAGGAAAAACTGAAGACATTAAAGACTTCCTAAAATTTAATGAAAATGACCATACAACATACCCAAATTTATAAGACACAAAGAAAGTGGTGTTAAGAGGAAAGTTCATAGCACTAAATTACTACATAAAGGAGCTGGAAAAATCCAACACTAGTAAGTTAACAGAATACCTGAAAAATCTAGAACAAAAAGAAGCAAACTACCCAGAAGTACTAGATGTCAGGAAATAAACAAATTGATAACTGAAATCAACAAAATAAAAACAAAAAAAAATACAATGAATCAATGAGACAAAGAGTTGGTTCTTTGAGAAAAATCAACAATATAGACGAACCTTTATTCAAACTAACCAAAAGAAAGAGCATAACATAATTAACAAAATCAGAATCAAAAGGGAGACATAACAACAGACATGGAGGAAATTCAGAGAATCATCAGGCCATATTTCAAAAATCTGTACTCCACAAAATTGGAAAACTTACAGGAAAGGACAATTTTCTGGATAAATATCACTTACCAAAATTAAATCAAGAACAGATAAGCAAATTAAATTGACCTATAACTGCTAAAGAAAATAAAGTCATCAAAAGTCTTCCAACCAAAAAGTGCTCAGGACCAGATGGTTTCAGTGCAGGACAGGCTCCAAAACTACAGAAAAACCCTGTCTTGAAAAACAAAAAAGATTTTCAATTAAAAACAAATACCAATATTCCACAATTTGTTCCACACACTAGAAATAGAAGGAATATTTCCAAACTCTTTTTACATTGCTACAATTATCCTTAAAGTCAAACAAAATAAATATTACTAAGAAAGAGAATTACAGACCAATCTCAGTCATGAACATTGATGCAAAAATACTCAATAAAATGCTAGCAACCCAAATCCAAGAACACACCAGAAAAATCATTTAGCATGACCAAGTATGCTTTATCCCAGAGATGCAGGGATATTTCAACATATGAAAACCTGTTAATATAGTCTACCATATAAATGAACTGGGGGAAAAAGCAGCAACCATATGACCATCTCATTAGATGCTAGAAAAACCTTCAATAAAGTACATTCCTTCATGATAAAGATCTCAGAGAGAGCAGGGATACAAGTAACATACCTAAATATAATAAAGCCAATATGCAACAAGTCAAAAGCCAATGTCAAACTAAATGGAGAGAAACTCAAAGCAATCCCACTGAAATCTGGAACAAGACAAGTTTTTCCACTTTCTCCATATTTATTCAATATCGTACTTGAGGTTCTAGCTAGAGCAATAAGATAACAATAGGATATCAAGGGGGTTCAAATCAGAATAGAAGTCAAACTCTCTTATTTACCAATGATATGACAGTTTATATGAGTTACCCCAAAAGTTTCGCCAAAGATCTTCTACAACTCATAAACACTTTCAATAATGTAGCAGGATACAAGATTAACTAAAAAAATCTCCTTTATACAGATGATGAGTTAGCTGAGAAAGAAGTCAGAGAAACATTACTCTTCAGAATAGCCACAAATAACATAAAATATATTGAAGTAACTCTAACCAAAAAAGTTGATGACCTATATGACAAAATCTTTAAACATTTGAAGAGAGAAATTGAAGAAATCAGCAGAAAATGGAAAGATCTCCCATGCTCTTGGGTAGGTAGAATTAACATAGTAAAATTGGCAATATTTCTGTTGTAAGAAGGCCACTTGTTCATTTACAGCTGCCCAAACTCCCGAAATAATCACACAGAATCTTTTTAATTAAAAGACTGCTTGGCCTATTAGCCTATGCATAACTAACTCTTACATCTTAAATTAACCTATCTCTATTAGTCTGTGTATTGCCATGAGGCTGTGGTTTACCTGCAAGTTTCCTGTGTGTCTGTCCTGGCAGTTGATATGTGGAGTCTCCTTAACTCTGCCTTCTTTCTCCCAGAATTCAGTTTAGTTTTAAGTGCCTAGGTCTACTCTGCCCTATCACAGACTAAGGAGGCTTCTTTATTCATTAGCCAGTATAAGCAACACATATACATAAGGACTTTCCACACCATTTCCCCTTTTCTGTTTAAATAAAAAAGAAGGTTTTAACTTTAACACAGAAAAATTGTATATAACAAAACAGGTATCAAGCAAGAATTACAGAAGCATTTATAAACAATATTTGGGGAATTTGGGCATAGTTCTTTCCAAACTGCATTCTACTTTTTGTTGGGCAAAGTATTTTCATTTTAAGCTTCACAGAGACCTTTCAGAGGGTCTTGGTCCATTAAACCACATTAGTCTAGAAACATTCCACAGATTCTCAGCCTCTGTGGAAACAAAAGAAGAATCTCTTTCCCAAAGCAACATATTCTTAGACTCAAATTTGAAGTCAAGAAACCTTTAAAATATGTATGTGCTGGTATAGCATAGTAGCCTATACAATGAAATGTACTTACCTCCTTCACAGTCAAAAAATTTAAAGAAAACACAATAATAATTTTTCTTACTCTACTAAATTTTTTATAAGTTTAATATTTATTTTATTATCTTTACTCCTTTAACCTATTACTGTCTTACTCAGTTATAACAGTTTATACACTTTCCCCTCTTTCTCTTTCTAAGTCTACATACATTTATCCCAAACTCTGATCCTTTTAGAGGTTTCTTTCATCTAAATCTGTCTTTATTGTATATCTGTAATCTTTTTTTTGACAAGACTAATTTTTAAAATGCTAAGTGATATTATTAGGACTAAGGCTGCTTTGCCTTTTGGCTCTGTCCAGTCCAACAGTTTGGAGGCCTGTTCATTGTCTCTGAGACCCATTCTCTCCATGCCAGATCCAGGGTCAGGTCACAGCATGGCCATGTAGCCAACCAACATGTCAGAGGTACATTCATTGCCTCTGAGAGTCATTCTCTCTGCCCCAGATCCAGGATCAGGACACAGCAGATCCGTGTTGCCATTAAGCAAGTTGTAGCACTCTGGTTACAAACCCCATTTAAATGCTCCATATCCAGATCTCCTGAAAGAGATGCTTGCAGAATGGCCCAGGAAGCTGTTTCAAAACTGCACATTTTTTTGCTACTACTGAATCAGGAAGACCTCTCTTAAAGGAGCTGCACATACCACCAGTAAACAGAGCAAGAAGCTGTGTTAAACTCTGTTTTTTGTGTGTGTGTGTGTGTGCCTAGAATTCCTTTTTAAGCTTTCCCAGGTTTTACTTGGAACCTAGTCAGTCACCTCAGTGTGCCAATCTGTTGTAGGAGGCTACTTGTCCATTCCTGGCCACTGAAATAGTCACACAGAAACTTCGTTAATTAAATCACTGCTTGGCCTATTAGCTTATGTATATTTCTAGCTAACTCTTACATCTTAAATCAACCCATCTCTATTAATCTGTATATACCCACATGGCTGTGGCTTTCCAGCAAGGTTTCGGCACATCTGTCCCCAGCAGTGTCTACATGGTGTCTCCTTGACTCTGCCTTCTTTCTCCCAGCATGCAGTTTAGCTCTCCCTGCCTATCTCTACTCTGTCCTATCACAGGACAGGGAAGCTTCTCTATTCAATAGCCAGTAAAAGCAACACATATACAGAAGGATTTACCATAACATCTTACCAAAAGCAACCTACAGATTCGCTGTAATGCCCATTAAAATCCCAGCAAAATTCTTCACAGACCTCAAAAGAACAATACCCAACTTTATATGGAAAAGAAAAATAAACAGGATAGCCAAAAGAATCTTGTACAATAAAGAAACTTCTGGAGCCATTACAATTCCTGACTTCCAATTGTACTACAGAGCTACAGTACCGAGAACAGCCTGATATTGGAATAAAAACAGATAGGAGGATCAATGCAATTGAATTGAAGACCCAGATATCAATTCACACACCTAGAAACACCGGATTTTTGACAAATAATCTAAAAATATAAAATAAAAAAGAGAGCATCTTCAACAAATGGTGCCAGCCTAACTGGATATCAACATGCAGAAGAATGGAAATAGATCCATATTTATCACCATGCAAAAACTCAAATCCAAATGGATCAAATACCTCAACATAAAACCAATGAGACTAAACCTCATAGAAGAAAAAGTGGGAAGTACACTTGAACACATTGGCACAAGAGACTACTTCCTAAATATAACCCCAGTAACATAGACACTGAGAGCAACAATTAATAAACGGAACCTCCTGAAACCAAGAAGCCTCTGTAAAGCACAGGGCATGGTCAAGATAAAATGGCAGCCTACAGAATGAGAAAACATCTTCACCAACCTCACATTGGAGAGAGGTCTGTTCTCCAAAATAGACAAAGAACACAAGAAATTGGTCATCAAAAGAACAAATAATCCAATAAAATTGGGGTACAGACCTAAACAGAGAACTCTCAACAGATGAATCTAAAATGGCTGAAAGAGACCCAAGAAAATACTCAGCAGTCTTAGCCATTAAAGAAATATAAATCAAAACAACTCTGCGATTCTATCTTATAATAGTCAGAATGGCCAAGATGCAAAACACTGAGGACAGCTTATGATAGAAAGGATGTGGGGTAACGGGAACACTCCTCCATTGCTGGTGCAAGTGCAAAATGGTACAGCCACTATGGAAATCAGAATGGTGATTTCTCAGAAAATTAGGAAACCAGGTACCTCAAAACCCAGCAATACCACTTTTGGGAATATACCCAAAGGATGCTCAATTATACCACAGAAGAAGTATGCTCAGCTATGTTTATAGCAACACTGTTTGTAATAGCTAGAACCTGGAAACAACCTAAATGTCCTTCTCCTGAAGAACGTGGTGCATTTAGACAATGGAGTACTACACAGTAGAAAAAATAACATCTTTAAATTTGCAGGCAAATAGATGAATCTAGAAAACATCATATTTTGTGTGGTAACCCAGACCCCATAAAGATAAATATAATATTTACCATTTTTTATTATTTGAAACTTAGCTCAGGCAAATATAACAAGTGGCTTGATTCACTCATAAGTGGCTTTTAGACATAAAGCACAAAAGCCTATCTTTTCTACAATTCACAATCCTAGAGAACCTAGATAACAATGAGGACCCTATGAAAAATATACATAGATCTAATCTACACGGGAAGTACAAAAAGACAAGATTTTCTGAGTAAACTGAGAGCATGGTGATCATGGGAGAGGATTAAAAAGGGAGTAGGGAGGAAGGGGAAGGAACAGAGAAAAACATATAACTCAATAAAAACAACAAAAAATAATTCTTAGATTAATGGAAGAGAAGTATACTGGAACACCCTAAACTCTATCTACCTTTGTCTATCTACCTATCTATTTACTAATTATGTATATGCATGTCTGTTTGTTTTTGGATATGTGCTCATATTTACAGGTGACTAGAAGAAAGATTAGACCCCTTGGAACTGGAGTAAAGGCAATTGTGACCCTCTTGCCATAGTTGCTGGGGACCAAACTCAGGTCATGTACAGAGCATCAAGTATTGTTACCCCTTCAGCCATCTTCCCAGATTACTCACATTTGAATATCTGGGTCTGTCTTCCACATTTTTTACATTAGAGCAAACCACTTTTATTCTGTCATGCAATGTAAAACTGGCTAGTTGCTTTTTCTTGTTATTTACAACTGACAACAATTATTTACTCCATGGGAAAACATAGAATGCTGTCAAGGGAATCCTGTAATAATTAGCTGTAAAGGTGTATGTGAACATAATGTAATGAAGCAATTAAAATCAAATTTACAGGTTGTCATCCAATATGCTTGGTGTAGGGTAAACATTTATTTTAAAACCCCATTGAAAATACTTCAAAGTTATGTTTTCTTTCAAAATAAGAGTTTACCAACACAAGTCCCTGGGAATACTCATAGAACATATTAAAATAGATGTAAATTTACCATTTTTTATTATTTGAAACTTAACTCAACAGTTGGCATTCCATGTATTCCTGAGGCTTCTTCCCTATTCTGTGACTGCAAGTCTTACATTCCTTTCCAGAACCGTGAGACAATGGTTAGTGTTCTAAGTGTTTTTTCTCATATATACCTAATTGTCTCTATTGAGTCAGAAAAGTTACCACAATTAGGAGTTTTAGTTAGTAATTCCAGATAGAGATTTGAAAAGCATTGTCCACTTTTGAATCTTATGGGAAAATATTTGAGAAAGAACAAAATTCAAGGGTAAAAGCAAAGCTGTTGCATGGACAAAGTAAAACTAAAGACTGCCCAAAGAATCACCAATATAATGAGAGAAAAAACATCCTGCAAGCTGCACAAACTTTGCAAATTCCTTTGCTGTCCCATGATATGTGCCAAGTGAGAGTCCATTTCCACTGGTGCCTTGCCTGCGGAGACCCTCTGGACAGATCGTCATATGCTGATTTGAGACTAGGGTGAACAGCTCCCAATACTGGTTAACTTAAAAAAATGAATAATATGATGGTTCTTGATTGAAACAGAATCAGTTATCTCAAAAATTGCTGTTACCCTTGGTTACTGTCCCTCCCCCCCCAAAAAAGGAAAGAGTAAGTCCCTATTTCTAAAGGTAATGCATACCAGAAACATGGCCCATAAACCCATGAGCTGGAACTGACCTGAAAGCTATTTCCCTGAGGACAAGTTTTTATGGTAACAGAAAGTTTCATGCAAACTTCCAAAGGAGGGAAACAGCCAACACTCCTACTCAGATATGATGCCTGTGAACTATATCAACAACTGACCCCAAGGGTGCAGCAGGGGTGTTCATACCTTGGTGGCAACCAGCAACTGTCTAATTGAAATTAAAATATGATCAACAAGAGGGAGACCATTTCTGGTACAGGAAATCTATTCAAATACTCTCAGTGCTAGGGACATCATGGCTATTGGAGGGGAATCTACAACCACTAATTTACCATATTAGAACAATTCCTAATAGCAATCAATAACATTATTCTTTAAAATATAGTTTTAATTCCTCACCAGAGAATCAGGGAGTTTGCCATGATATTGTGTCTCCTAGTATATAAGAAGCTACACTTCTAAATTCTCACCAACATGACTGCTCAAATGTGAGCTGAACAAGAATGACACAAATGAACATGCAAAACTGGATAAGGAAAATCCCACAAGTCTCAACTCTACAAAAGGACTATAGGCAGCTAAGTGAAGTGGAGAATAGGAGAGGTGACATTTACCAGGTAAGAGAACATCATTGGTTATCCAGTGACAAACTTTTAATACTCAAAATATACACATAGGTATCATTATAAAGATGGAATAGGGGAGGAAGGAAGGGGAGCAGAGAAAAATATAAAGCAATAAAAAGATGGAATTAGGCTATGTCTAGGAATATATTATGTATATATTCATATATACTTATAGATAAGTATATATGCACATACTTATATGCATGCCATAACAATTAGTAAGAAAAGAATTTAGGAATGTAAAGGAGAGATAGGAGGAGTATATGGGAGGATTTGGAAGGAGGAAAGAGAAGAGATAAATGTTATAATAGAGTTATAATCTTAAAATTAAAAAAGATAAGAAAAACAACTGGACATATTGACAATGCTCTCAGTTCCTAATATGATGTCCTTTGGAAATTTTATAAACTGCTGTGGTTTTGGATTGAGGTTAGGTCTATATTTAATTCTTAATCTATCACCAACAGACTAAGCCCATTCATGTCCTTTTATTGTTGTGATAAAACCTATGATTGAAAGCAACTTCTGAATGAAAGGGTTTATTTTCACAGTCTATTATGAAGGAAAGTCAGGTCAGGAATTCAAGAACTTGAAGGCAGAAACCGAAGCAGAGACCATGGAGAAATGTTGCTTAATGGCTTGCTCATCATGGCTTACTTAACTTACCTTGCTATAGTATGTAGGACCATGTACCTAGGGGTGGCACTGCCCACAGTGAACTGGGTCTTCCCAAATAACCAGGTAATCAAGAAAATGCCCCCACAGACTTACCTATATGTCAGTCTTAAGAAATCATACTCACAATTAAGGTCTGCTCTTCCCAGATGACCCTCGTTAGTGTCAAACTGACAGAAAACCTATCAACACAATTCATTTCCTTGCCATATGAGGAATTTCATAAGAAAATTACTTTATAGCTTGACTAATAACAGTTACTGGTTTAGTGGTTTTATGGTGTATGTTGAACAGTCTTACCAAAACGTAAACATAGAAATGTTCCTTTTCTTTCGTTCAACTTTATGCATTTCCACTTGTCTGAGATTGAATAACAGAAATAAATTAAGATTGACAGACAGATGCTAATTGCAATGACTTACTGGGGAAGTACTGGGCTGCCTTAAAGAGGCACAAGGAGGCTTTCTCAAAATGATGAAAATGCTGAATTTCTTCATTGACTGCTGACACAGGTGCATAAATATGTCAAAACCTGTCAATGTGTTAATTTACATGAGATTTTTTTTGTAAATTGTACTGTAAAAGATAAAATTCAGTGCAGAAAAAAATACATATTTTTTTCTCATTTTTTTATTAAAAATTTCCATCTCCTTCCCTCCTCCTCCCCTTTCCCTCCCCTCCCTTCCACCCATACCCCCACTCCACCCATCTCCAAGACAAAGAGCCATCAGGGTTCCCTTCACTATGTTAAGTCCAAGGTCCTCCCAGCTCCCCCTAAGTCCAGGAAGGTGAGCAACCAAACTGACAAGGCTCACAGTGAACCCGTCCATGCTGTAGAGTTCAATGTCATGCCGTTGTCCTTGGTTTCTCAGTCCTCCTCCACTGTCAGCCACATTCAGAGAGTCCGGTTTGGTCCCCTGTTCCATCAATCCCATTCCAACTGGACTTGGTGGTCTCCCGTTATATCTGTCCCACCGTCTCAATGGGTAAACTCACTCCTCACGGTCCTGACTTCCTTGCTCATGATCTCCCTCCTTTTGCTCCTCATCAGGACCTTGGGAGCTCAGTCCGGTGCTCCTATGTGGGGCTCTGTCATTTTCTCCATCCAATGCCAGGTGAAGGTTCTATGGTGATATGCAAGATATTCATGAGTATGGCAATAGGATCTGGACATTTCTGGCACCCTCTCCTCAGCTGCCCAAGGACTTAGCTGGGTGCGTCATTTGGGATCAACCTACCCCAGGACCCAAAATACATATTTTTTAAAAATCAGAGCAATAGACTTTCATGAAAATAATATGAATTCTGTTAGGAATGGTCTTGAATAACATTTTAAATAGCCCAGTAGTTATATATTTTATTGTTATGGATGAATATGAAATATTCAGCAAGGTCCAAATTTGTGGATACTTGATTTCCAGTTGAAAGCGTGTTTTGGAAGGTGGCAGAAACTTCAGAAAGTGAGGCCTGTGGGAAGAAGTGGTCCCTCGTGAATGGGACTTTTGGGTTATAATGCAGTCCTGATTTTGACCCAATCATTTTACTTTTTGAGTTACTGAGATGATGTGGGAGGGTCTTCTGTTTGTGTTGATTTCATTGGTTAATAAAGAAACTGCCTTGGCCCAATTGATAGGCCAGCACTTAGGTGGGTGGAGTAGACTGATCAGAATGCTGGGGGGAAGAAGGGAAGTTATTCTGATGTCATGCCTCTCCTCAGTGAGAATTATTGAGAGCAATGCAGAAGATGGAAGCCTGGCTTCTGAAGTTTCAGAGGGCAGTTGAAAGCCGCTACTAGGGCCATTCACTATTTTCAATCAAGATTCTGTGGTTTTGGTTAGCTGTGGCTGAAAAATCAGCTTTGATCAATAAGAAACGAGAATTACTAAAGTGAACATTTTGCTTTGTTTGTATACTCAGTGTCAATCAATTAGAACTGAAAAATTAATGGTTGTTAAGAAGAGACCTGCATCATTGAGATGAAATCTTTGGGGAAGTGTTTCCTGAGAGTAAGCACACAGATATTGTGTTCCTGTGGTAGCTAAGGTTGTACCTTGTGCCAACAGCCAAACGTGGTAGTGTGTCACCCAAATGATACTGGTTTTGAAGGCATTAAGGGGTCATAGAAAGCAGAAGCTTGGCACTGTGAGATGCCAGGAGAGATCACTGGTGAAGGTCTAGGATTGAAGGGGTCATGCAGGGAACTAGAGTCTTGGAATCATGTAGAGAGCTTATGAGAAGCTATTGGTGAAAGTGCAGCTCATTTTTAGTAGAATACTCAAGCATTTTAGAGATGCCAGTACCATGGAATGGCTGTTAAGAACAATAGCAGCAGTGGAGCGGAGATAGTCTAAGCTAAGAAGACAAATTGTATGTGCTGCAGAGAACAGAACTGAAGAAGTGATCCATGACCCTTGGAGGAGCCCAGAAGATTGCAAGTCTATCCAAAACATTAGCCATTATGTTATTTACAATGTTAACAGTTAGGTTTCACTTCAATTTGATTGTAACTGTGTCCTGATTCTTCCCTCTTTCTTCCCTCTTGGCATTACAAAGTATTTAACTTAATATTAATTTTTACAGGAGCCCATGGCCAAGGTATTTTGAACTTTTCCAAGAAATTTTGGATTTTTTAAAAAAGAGACAAGGGTTTAATTTTTTTATTTTGTATGAATTTGTAAAGACTGTGAGATTTTTACAGTTATTTATGTTCATAATGTGATATCTTGTGGATGAATGAGGGAAGAAAGGTTGTGACTTAGCAATGATGTGTTTATATGCCAAGTTGCCAAGGAATCAATTCTTTTGGATAGTTTTATGTCAACTTAACACAAGCTAAAAAAATCTGAGAGTAGGGAATCTCAATTAAGAAAATAACTCCATAAGTTCAGGCTGTAGGCAAACCTGTAGGGTATTTTCTTAATTGAATCACTCAGCTCATTGTTGGTGGTACAGGTCTCTGGGCTGGTAGTCCTCTGTTCTATAAGAAATAGTTGAGCAAACTAGCAAGCACACTTCCTTATGAAATCTGCATCAGCTCCTACCTCCATGTTCCTTCCCTGTTTGAGGTCTTATCTTGGCTTCCTTCAATGATACACTGTGGAAAATGTAAGTCAAATAAATCATTTCCCTTCTGAACTTGTGTTTTCGTTATGGTGATTCAGTGCCACAATAGAGGCCCTAATTAAAGCACATGAAAAGTGGCATAAATCATGCCTATTTAGACTTCCAAAGAGTTCTACCATTCAATTCATTTTGTACTTACTCTGTATTTCAGATCAAATTTGCTGCACCGCTTACCTTATCATAAGTATTTTGCTAAAACTCTTTCTAAAGATTATCTCATTCATACATTCCATTATATAGCATGCAGCATGAATTTAGTTGTCTTTTCTGTGACTATGAATATTCAGGTAGTGTTTACTTTTAAATTTTTTGAACCATCACAAGAAATTTGTGATACATCTATAAGGTTACTTTTGTTGAAGTTACAAATGTACATACTTTTAAAGACTCTAATTATCATTCAGATTACTGAAAATATAATAAAGCAGAAATTCTGTTTCCACATTTACATAAATGCTGCTATTTCTTCTTGAAGGAAACACTTTCAATTATTACTGTGCCTTCTTTTGAAGGGTTTACTTTCCCACTTCTGATTAATTTGGTGATATTGGTGCCTATTGATTTTATAAATTTAGATATTATCTGTTGGATTTCTATGATATAAAAATGATTTATCTTCCCTATCATTAAGCACAATATTTTGCATATATTGTTTGATGGAGGAGTGTCTATGTGTTACTTTCATTATTAATAAAGATACTGCCTTGGCCCTTTAAGAGACAGAAAATTAGGTAGGCGGAGTAGACAGAACAGAATTGTGGGAAAAAGGAAGCAGAATTGGGGAGACGCTTCAGGCAGTCGCCATATGCAGTCTCCATGCTTCTCCTCTCTGAGATGGACGCAGGTTAAGACCTCTCCTGGTAAGCCACCCCTCGTGGTGCTATGCAGATCACTAATATGGGTTAAAGAAAGATGTGAGAATTAGCCAATAAGAGGCTGAAACTATGGGCCAGGCAGTGTTTTAAAAGAATACAGTTTCCGTGTAATTATTTTGGGTAAAGCTAGCCGGGTGGAGGGATGCAGCCCCGCCGCTCATTCTACAATTGTTATATGAATATACTATCTTCCCAATAGTGTTATGGAGGGCTATAACTCATTCTGTAGTACTTTGTTCTTATTTTGAAAGGTAATTATGGCCAGGACTAGTATTTCAAACTTTCTCACTCCTACAATGAAGCATCATCATAGCATAATTTTATGACACTTCCATCCTATGAGTTTTGAAATGTATGAACATATTTAAAGATACTAGATATTGGCATATAAATCAACTTCGAATGGTTTTATATAATCTTTAAAATTTTGGGTGGCTTTCAAAATATAAATAAAGACTGAATTGGCTTTCATCAGTGTTTTCCATTGCTGAGACTTCAGGGTATGAAGTAATATTGCTGTATTGAGTTTCATTTAGAATAACAGAAAATGGGTAGAGAAATATACATATACATAGCATGAGAATATGTCTGCTCCATATGGGTACAGTGCCTTCATCTGTTATGGAGTTATAGGAAGTAGCTCATTATTGTAAGAGTGAGTTCCTTGTGATAGAAAATGTATACATTCTTTTGGCATGCTATGTCTTTTTCCTCTCTCCTCTCTTTCTTTCTTCCACCTTTACTACTTATACTTCCTCTTCCTTCTACTCTTTTCCTTTCTCTCATCGTCCCAACTTCTCTCAAAGGAAGATGTACCATGTAGGCCATGTAGTATGTGGGTTCCCTAACCTTGAACTTCCCATCCTCCAGAAGTATAAGAAATGAATCTGTCTTTTATTTTAATTATCCAATTTCAGTTAATTTGTAATAACAATAAAATAGACTAAGACACTATGTGTGTATGTGTGTGCATATATATGTATATATATATACATATATATGCACACACATAGCCATGAGAAGACTAGACCTTGTTTAATTTTGGGAACAAATTAATCATATTGGTTGATTATTGCTTTTTTCATTCTGTAATTTGAAGTGTATACTTTAGGCATCCTTGAGAAAAAGATGGATGTAAAGTGGAGACAATGAAGAAAATTCAAAATTCATGTAGTCCTTGAGCCTCTTCTTTAGAGCTGTGCATCCTGTGGAAGCTGTACTTTTTCATGAAGTTAGATACACATCTGTTCAGGAAGCAAAGACAATAAAGGAAGATCCAGGGGCAGGTAGAGTCAATGAGGCAAGTCAGCAGACCTACCAGAAAACATAGGAGCTTCAGTACCACTTCTGACTCTGGACTAGTTCTTGCTCTTGGATGTCTTCCCAGTGCATGTGCACTGGGTTATGGTACCAATGTATGTTTTGAATTCGGTTGTGGTGATTGGATGAGAGGAACTGTATATCACAGCAGATCGAAGAACACCATAGTTACCTCCTGTGGCTGTAATAAAATACCCTTACAAAAGCAATTTAAGAGAGAATGGACTTGCTTTGGTTTATGGTTTCAGAGGGGTATAATCCTTTATGATACGGAGGACAAGGTGACAGGAACAGGATGCTGCCTGGTCACACTCATTTGTATTGAACAGGAAGTGGGACTAAGTTATAACACCTCAAAGGCCATCCAAGTCACTTATTTTCTTCAGCAAGCCTTCACTGCCTAATGGTTCTACAACCATCCCAGACAGGACTGCCATCTGGGGACCGGGTGTTTATACAAGAGCACATATGAGTAATGTTTCACATGCAAAACACAACAAAGAGCAACCTACTTGTACTCATAACTATTTCTTTTTCTCTGAGTACACCATTTGACTCAAGCATTTGCTCATAGATCCCACGCTGAAGTAGTCTCTTCCTCCCTTGCTCCCTTCCTCCCTCCCTGCCTCTCCCTTCCTGTCTCTCTCACCCTCTATCTTTATCCTGGGCCAAAATACAAGGACTCACTTTCAGGTTGTGATAATGATGTGCAGGAAACTTCAGTGTCAAGTTTTTCACTATATGACTTTGAAGCTTTGTAGTTACAAAACCCAAAAGTTCTATGAACATCCAAAATAGAAAGATTTGCTTCCTTTGAAATAGAAAAGCTAATAAAATTCCTTTAAAATCCATTCAAAACCCCTTTAACAGATGATAACAAAGCACGATGCTACTTTGTGAAATAATTTATTTATAGACCTCAATGGTAAAATAGCCTGTGCTGAGAACTTATGCCAGCCGCTATTTTATATATATCATCACTTAGTGTTTTAAACAAATGAGAGACAGGTGGCTTTAATGTCATTTAAAAATAGATAAAACAAGGGCTACCATGGCTGAAAAGCATCCACAGTGTCTAGAGTGAATACATTTTGAAATCAGAGTAGAAGCTAAGTCTGTCAGATTTTGCTTTATACAATGTGAGCTCATGTTTCAGTCCTATGAATAAACGGATAAACTTTTGAATGGAGGAAAATTTATTAGGTATTTGTTCCAAATTGCTTTAACTTAATTTGTCCCATTATAACTGATGGTGACTTTTACAGATTGCATGGAGTTACTCTATGTTTTTGAACCATTTGCATCAATAGTTTCAGTGAATTCAAATGAATTTTTAATATTTTGACCAATATTTGAACCTAAGTTAGGATCTCTATAAAATATTTTGTGATGGTTGGATGACTATCCACCTGGTGGATTTTGGATCAACTAAAGAACTTGCTTCTAGGTATGACTTTGAGGGAATTTCCAGAGAAGATAAAATGAGGGTGAAGATCTGCCCTCAAAGCAGAATGCACTTTAACTTAGGTGGTCCACACACAAAGAGGTCCAAGGAAAAACAGTGTCACCTGCCTACCTTCACTTCTTCTGGAGTGAGCTTGCCTATTTTTGTTACTGCTGTCCAACACTGATATAACTCCATCCCATGTGGCCTGACAGAGAAGACAGAGGAGCAGCAACTCTCCAGGGATCATCAGAAAACAGCATGGGATTGGGCTCTTGAGGCATCTGTGATATCCAAGTCTGTAAACTGAGTGGTTACCAGCTAGAGTTTCAGAATTTCCTGCATGTAAGTCAGCCTAATAAATTTGCTTCATATTTCAAACATTTCCATATACACTTTTATCTTCCTTTAGAGAAACCTGACTAAATTTGTTCATTCATTTCATTCTGCTATGCTGAAATAGATACTCATGAATTAAATGAAGTTATAGTCATTTTGACTGTGTTTACACATGTGAAATTTGCTTTTCTATCCAAACAGCCTTGAAATATCAATCAACTTAGCTTTTCATTAATACCTACTTTTAATTATTGTGGCTTTCACCAGATAGGATATTCTGTCTTTATAATGGGATAGGTTCAGTAATAACAGAAATTCAAGAAGGCCATATAACATAGAAGCCAAGATCTTGGATATTGGATTAAGTTATCAGACAAGAGAATTCTATTCCTAATTTTTATGTGAATGTTTATATTGCTTCATCACTATATCTTGTGTTTATGTATCAAAAATATCAATTATGGTAGCTACCTCATAAGCAGTTATTGAAATTTTATTAGATAATGAGAAAATGAGTAATGGACCATAAATACTCAAGAAATCTTAGCTAGTATCATTATATCATTAGCATCACTGTTACCTTTATTGTCATTGTCATTATTATTTTGGCAGGGGTATGGTCTTGAGGGATATGCTGAATTTTTATTTTGGGGATGAATTTCACAATTTATAGAAATTAATAAATTTCCATAGGGAATTGTATTAGTGAGGGTTATCTAAAGGAACAAAACTTACAGAATATATGTTGAGGAATAGGCCTTTATACTGTATGAGTATTTATCCATGTGATTGGTTTAATGAAAAGCTAAATAATCAAGTGTTAGGCAGGATTTTCTGGGCAGAGAGAACACTGGGAGGAAGAGGGTAGAGACACCAGGAGTCTCAGACTCAGAGGAAGCTTGACACTTGAAGAGACCAGGTTTGCAGAGCGAGCAGGATGGGCTTTCCAAAGTATCCAAGCCCTGTAAAAGAATGTAGATTAAAAAATAAGAGATAGTTAGAAATAAGCCTAAGATATCAACTTATCTTTCATAATTATTAAGTCTCTGTGCTTTTTTTGTGAGTTAACAGCCCTCCAAAAATCTGTCTACAAATGGTGTGAAGTGTCTGGCCACATTTATCCACATAAGACCCAAGAAAACTTTTAAAGAGTCTCTAAACACTCAAAGATGGAACCAAACTTGTTTTCCAAGACTCGTGTCTGTCATGCTTGTAGCTGTACAGAGACACATCTTGCAATAGCTGCCTGCATGTTTAAACCACCAGTGCACCATTAGCTAAGCTGCATGGAAGGATTAGGTTTTGTTCATGCAGACAGAAATGTTACAGCTATGCAATAAAGCAGGTTCAGAAGAAAAAACTCTAAATATGTTACAATGTGTTTAACAATGTATATAGCATAAGAAAAAATGGTTATAGATAGAAAAAAGTTTAAAAAGAATAAAATATTTAAAAAGAATAAAGTAAAAAGTCATATAAGAATGAAAAATACAAAGGGAATTGGGATCCTATATGTTGTATTGTTAACCAACCTGTATATTTTTTAAATATCTTAACTTCAAAATGGAAGTCAAAAAATATACAGCTTTGGAGAAGTTATGATTTTGTTTCCACAGAAAACAAAGGGCTCTGAATTTATTCCTTGTTAAAAAGGATAAGGTTTGATCTTAGAGAGACCCCACTAAAATTTTGGCTACAGGCATAAAGAAATAAACATAGAGAAACTACAAGACAGGTGACATATATTTTATCTGCTCAAACATAAAACAATCATCTTTGGCTAGCTTGTGTGTAATGCAGAGTATCAATTGATACTTGTATCAATCAAGATATGTGTGTGACCTTTAAAAATTCACCTGTTTTTAGATTTAGGGGACCAGATACCAATATAAATTTGGTAGCCAGGGTGATCCAGAGTCTCAGAGTGCCTGTGTTAAAATTACCTCAGATTTCTGCATTCAGAACAGCTTCAAGGCTCCTAGATGAGATGGTACAGACTCATTGACTATTCTAGCCAGAACTTAAATATATTCTAATTTTTTCAGGTCCCCAAAAGTTGCCAGTGCCACAAAACAAGGGAGCAGTGTAAAGCACACACACCCACATTCTTAAAATTTGGGGGGGTGGGTGGTTTTGGTCGTTCAAAGGGTTATTGATGTTTGTCATCATTTAGGGGGGTTTGTTACAAGTTGTTATTGGTAATGGTCAGGAACAATGCTAAATACAAGTATATTAGATTTAAGGAAGTCTTTCTAAATGGAAAAAGGAGAGATAAATATAGAAATGATGGAATGAAAGGGTAGATTGCTGAGTCTACTTTTGAACAACTACTAGTCTCAAATATTTTATATTGATGTGGATTTTTGATATTGCACAAATTTAAAGTTACTTTTGTTATACTGTATATGTTTCCACTTTTGTTTAAGGCATTGTACCTATGCAGATCTTTTAAAAATATAATGATAAGTTTTCAATCAAGCTTATAGTCATGCTAGAATATTTTCAAGGAAATACAGAGATATATTTTTAGATAACTAGGTGATCTTCAAACACTTCAGTGACTTAGAGAAAATGGCATTTAAAATGTTATGATAGTCAGAGTATTTTCATAACAGAGAGATACATCTGCTTCCGAAAGCACCAGTTTCCTTCATAAAAGGATGATGGGCATTGAAGAACCTTTATTTAGAGTTTGCTTTTTTATGGCAAAACTTATTCATTTGGGCAAGAAACTGTCATTGTTTTGACTGCTGATTTTATGTTGTCTGAACTGTACAAGCAGTATACAAAGAAAAGTATCTGCTAAACTTTGCCAAGACAAGGTAGGAAAGACCTTGAAAATTACTGCTTCACAGAAAAGTCTGTCAGATATTCTAGAACTGTAGGTTAGATTTGGATAATGCAGTGTTGCAGAGGCATCTCAAAGCACTGCCCAGGAAGCCAACTGACTCCATCATTTCTTAGTTTAGAAAGTTGTTTACCCTGCATTTTCTATTTTCTCAGGTAATATATATCCTTCTGGGATCCTTGATGGAGTTAAATTATGTGGGATTCCCCTCTGTATGCTGTGATTACCAAAAATCAATAAAGAAAATGCCTTGGACCAATAGCAGGGCAGAACTTAGTTATGCCAGGAAAACTAAGCTGAATGCTGGGAGAAAGAAGGGTGAAGTCAGGGAGAAGCCATGTAGTCCTGTTGGAGACAGATGCTGGGAACTTTACTTGGTAAACTACTGCCTCATAGCAATATACAGATTAATGGAGATGGGTTAAATTAATACATAAGAACTAGCTGTGAAGGAGAAGGTTAATACTCAAAGTTAAGTTATAGTGATCAGACCCACAGAGTACCAGGTAGTTAACAGTAGAGCTAATTTAATGTGATCAATTATCAATTTTGAGAGGATAATTTTTAACAATTTTAATGGTCATTTAGTTTTAGAAATACAGGGTTACCTTTCTAAGGTAACAATGACAAATGTAAGTATTTTTTATTAAAAGTTATAGAAAGAGAAAAAAAAAGAACTAGCTGATAAGAAGCTGGAACTAATGGGTCAAGCAGTGATTTAAGTAATATAGTTTTTGTGTGATAATTTCTGGGCTGAGCAGCCAGAACTAACAAGTGGCCTCATTGCAACAAATTGCCACATCAACGTGGCAAACTAAATCCATGTAAAACCTGAGAAAGCTTAAAAAGTAATTTTAGATATAAAAAAAAACCCCAAACTTTAACACAGTTTTTTGCTCGGTTTGCTAGAAGCAAGGAGAGACATGGTTCCTTTAAGAGGGGTTTTCCTGGTTCAGGAGTAGTAGGCAAAATAAAACTGCACTGTTTTGAAACTGCAGCTTCCTAGGCCATGCTATAAGCATGAACTCTTATGAGGTCCACCTATGGAGCATTTAAATGGGGTTTTGTGAGGAGAGTGCTTCAACTTGCTTACCTACTGTGTGCCTAAAAATGGGGCAATGTACATGGTTCTCAGAGGCAGCAAACAGTTCCACTCCACCATGCTGGACTAGGTGGGGCAAGAAGGCAGTGCTATATTTTCCCATCAATGGCACAGCTTAAGTTTTTAAGAAGTGCTTAGAATTTAAAGGCGTGCTCCTAGACAGTAAAGAATTACTGAGACACAATAGGACATATTCAGACATAAAGGACCTCTAAATGGGTCACAGTATTGGATAAATGTATGGAAGCTTGGGCGAGAGAAGAAAAATATGGACAGCTATATAAAAAAGTAAATTTTTTAAAGGTAAAGTCTTTAAAGAGACAGAGTATAAGCAATTATAGATTAAAGGAGTAAAGTTAATAAAATAAATATTAAAAAGTAATAGAGTAGATTCTCCCCAATACTGCCTCTCTCTTCCTGTCCCTTCCCAGCTTGCACCCAGAACACCCCCCCCCCCTGCATTATCCTCCCGTCTTTGGGGCCACAAAATCCCACAGCTCAGCCTGTTTGGGCGCCAGGGACCTGGAATTGAGTGCACCCAGGCCAGTGGGAGGTCCCCTCCTTCATTAGCCTGCCTGCAGCAAGGTAGGCCCTTTGTCAGCAAGCTGCTTGGCCTGCAAGGAGACCTGACAGTCTGCCAGAGGATCCATCATTCATTGGGGTGAGTGAATTGAATTCACTGGGGGGGAATTGAACTTCTAAAAGAAGACCCAAAGGGGATTATTCAGAGGAAAAAATGGGCAGGAGCCAATGCAAGAATTCCTCCAACAATTTGAAAAACAACATGAAAGCACCAGAACACAGCGAACTTATAACAGGAGGACTTGAACACACTAATCAAGAAGAAGTAGAAAAAAATGACTTTATGAAAGTAATAGAGTCCCTTAAACAGTTGGTGAAAAACTCCCTTAAGGAAATGGAAGAGAAGAATAACAAAAAGTTTGAAGAATTGAGTAAATCTGTAAATGATATCCTAGGAAACCAAGAAAAAACAATCAAACAGATAAGGGAAACAGTGCAAGACTTGAAAACTGAAATGGAGGCAAGGAAGAAAACACAACCCGAGGGCCAGCTGGATATGGAAAATTTATGTAAATGAACAGAGACTACAGAAACAAGCATAACCAACAGAATACAAGAGATAGAAGAAAAATCTCAGATTCTGAAAATACCATAGAGAAAATAAACGCACTGATCAAAGAAAACAGCAAATCCAACAAATTCTCATCACAAAACATTCAGGAAATCTGGGACACAATAAAAAGACCAAACCTGAGAATAATAGGTGTAGAAGAAGAAGAATTACAGCTCAGTGGTCCAGAAAATATATTTAATAAAATTATAGAAGAAAACTTCCCAAACCTAAAGAAAGATATTCCTATTAATGTTCAAAAGCTTACAGAACACCAAATAGATAAAAAAAAACATCCCCTCGCCATATTATAATCGAAACACAAATCATACAGAATAAAAGAATATTAAGAGCTACAAAGGAAAAAGGTCAAGTAACATATAAAGGTAAACCTATCAGACTAACACCTGACTTCTCTATGGAAACCATGAAAGCCAGAGGTCCTGGGTAGATGTTTTGCAGAAACTAAGAGACCATGGATGCAAGTCCAGATTACTATACCCAGCCAAGCTTTCATTCACTATAAATGGAGAAAAAAAAATATTCCAGGATAAAAACAAATTTAAACAATACATAGCCACAAATCCAGCCTTACAGAAAGTAATAGAAGGAAATTCACAAACAAAGGAGTCCAGCATTGCAAAAAATAACTCAGACATCTAGTGACCTTTCACCAGCACATCTCAAAGAAAGGAAACACACAATCTCTACTACCAAATAAAAAATGACAACCGGAGTTAACATCCACTGGTCATTAATATCACTTAATATCAATGGACTCAATTCACCTATAAAAAGGCACAGGCTAAGAGATTGGATACAAAAACAGGACCCAACATTCTGCTGTTTACACTAAACACACCTCAACCACAAAGACAGACATATACTCAGAGTAAAGGGTTGGGAAAAGGTTTATCAAGCAAATGGACCTAAGAAACAAGCGGGTGTGGCCATACTAATTTCTAACAAAATTGACTTCAAACTAAAATCAATCAGAAGAGATGGAAAGGGACACTTTATACTCATTACAGGAAAAATCTATCAGAATGAAGTCTCAATCCTGAATATCTATGCCCCTAATATAAAAGCACCCACTTATATAAAAGAAACATTACTAGAACTGAAGGCAGCCATCAAACCAAACACACTGATAGTGGGAGACTTCAACACTCCTCTTTCACCAATGGACAGGTCAATCCGACAGAAACCTAACAGAGAATTAAAAGACTTAATGGAGGTAATGAACCAAATGGACTTAACAGACATCTATAGAACATTCCACCCAAACAGGAAAGAATATACTCTGCGGCTCATGGAACCTTTTAGAAAATTGACCACATACTCGGTAACAAAGCAAACTTCCACAGTTACAAAAACATATTAGTAACCACCTGCATCTTATCAGATCACCATGGATTAAAATTAGAATTCAACACAATACTACCCCCAGAAAGCCTACAAACTCATGGAAACTGAACAGTCAACTAATGAACCACACCTGGGTCAAGGAAGAAATAAAGAAAGAAATTAAAGTCTTTCTTGAATTTAATGAAAATAAAGACACAACATACTCAAACTTATGGGACACTATGAAAGCAGTGCTAAGAGGCAAATTCATAGCACTAAGTGCCCACTTAAATAAAACGGAGAAAGCACACATTGGAGACTTAACAGCACACCTGAAAGCTTTAAAAAAGAAAGAAGCAGACTCATCTAGGAGGAGTAGAAGACTGGAAATTATCAAACTGAGGGCAGAAATCAACAAAATAGAAACACAGAAAACAATCCAAAGAATCAATGAAACAAGAAGCTGGTTCTTGGAGAAAATCAACAAGATTGACAAACCCTTAGCCAAACTAATCAAACGGCAGAGGGAGAACACACAAATTAATAAGATCAGAAATGAAAAGGGGGACATAACCACAGACACAGAGGAAATTCAGAGAATCATTAGATCTTACTACAAAAGCCTGTATGCCACAAAATTGGAAAATGTAAAAGAAATGGACACTTTTTAAGATAAGTACCATATACCAAAGTTAAACCAGGACCAGGTAAATGCTCTAAATAGTCCTGTTAGTCGCGAAGAATTGGAAACTGTTATCAGAAACCTCCCTACCAAAAAGAGCTCAGGACCTGATGGGTTCAATGCAGAATTCTACCAGAACTTCCAAGAAGACCTAATACCTATACTCCTTAAGGTATTTCATAATATAGAAACAGAACAGTCATTGCCAAATTCCTTTTATGAAGCTACAATAACCGTGATACCTAAACCACACAAAGACTCAACCAAGAAAGAGAATTACAGGCCAATCTCACTCATGAACATCGATGCAAAAATTCTCAAGAAAATACTGGGAAACAGAATCCAAGAACACATTAGAAAAATTATCCACTATGATCAAGTAGGCTTCATCCCAGAGATGCAGGGCTGGTTCAACATATGAAAATCTATCAATGTAATCCATCATATAAATAAACTGAATTATAAAAACCATATGATCATCTCATTAGATGCAGAAAAAGCATTTGACAAAATTCATCACCCCTTTATGATAAAGGTCTTGGAGAGATTAGGGATACAGGGGTCATTCCTAAATATAATGAAGGCTATTTACAGCAAGCCGACAGCTAACATCAAATTAAATGGAGAGAAACTCAATCCATCCCACTAAATTCAGGAATGCAACAAGGCTGTCCACTCTCTCCTTATCTCTCCAATATAGTGCTTGAAGTTCTAGCAATAGCAATAAGACAAAACAAGGGGATCAAGGGAATTCGAATTGGAAAGGAAGAAGTTAAACTTTCATTTTTTTGCTGATGATATGATAGTGTACATAAGCGACCCGAAAAACTCCACCAAAGAACTCCTACAGCTGATAAACTCCTTTAGTATCGTGGCAGGATACAAGATCAACTCCAAAAAAATCAGTTGCCCTCCTATATACAAAGGATAAGGAAGCAGAGAAAGAAATCAGAGAAGCGTCACCTTTCACGATAGCCACAAATAGCATAAAATATCATGGGGTAACTCTAACCAAGGAAGTGAAAGACCTATTTGACAAGAACTTTAAGTCTTTGAAGAAAGAAATTGAAGAGGATACCAGAAAATGGAAGGATCTCCCTTGCTCTTGGATTGGGAGGATCCACATAGTAAAAATGGCAATACTACCAAAGGCAATCTATAGATTTAATGCAATCCCCTTAAAGATCCCATCAAAATTCTTCACAGATCTTGAGAGAACAAAATCAACTTTATATGGAAGAACAAGAAACCCAGGATAGCCAAAACAATCTTATACAATAAAGGAACTTCTGTAGGCATTACCATCCCTGACTTCAAACTCTATTACAGAGCTACAGTATTGAAAACAGCTTGGTATTGGCATAAAAATAGAGAAGTCGACCAATGGAATCAAATAGAAGACCCAGATCTTAACCCACAAACCTATGAACACCTGATTTTTGATAAAGGAGCTAAAAGCACACAATGGAAGAAAGAAAGCATCTTCAGCAAATGGTGCTGGCATAACTGGATGTCAACCTGTAGAAGAATGAAAGTAGATCCGTGTCTATCACCATGCACAAAACTCAAGTCCAAATGGATTAAAGACCTCAATATCAATCTGAACACACTGAACCTGTTAGAGGAGAAAGTGGGAAGTACTCTACAACATTTGGGCACAGGAGACCGCTCCCTACATATAGCCCCAGCAGCACAGACATTAAGGGCAACATTTAATAAATGAGACCTCCTGAAGCTGAGCAGCTTCTGTAAAGCAAAGGACACTGTCACTAAGACAAAAAGGCAGCCTACTGACTGGGAAAAGATCTTCACCAATCCCGCAACAGACACAGGTCTGATCTCCAAAATATATAAGGAACTCAAGAGACTAGACTGTAAAATGCTATTGAACCCAATTAAAAAATGGGGCACTGAACTGAACAGAGAATTCTCAACAGAAGAAGTTCGAATGGCCAAAAGACACTTAAGGGCATGCTCAACCTCCTTAGCAATCAGGGAAATGCAAATCAAAACAACGTTGAGATACCATCTTACACCTGTCAGAATGGCTAAAATCAAAAACACCAATGATAGCCGTTGCTGGAGAGGATGTGGAGTAAGGGGTACACTCATCCATTGCTGGTGGGAATGCAAACTTGTGCAACCACTTTGGAAAGCAGTGTGGAGGTTTCTCAGGAAATTTGGGATCAACCTACCCCAGGACCCAGCAATCCCACTCTTGGGAATTTACCCAAGAGATACCCAATCATATTAAAAAAGCATTTGTTCAACTATGTTTATAGCAGCTTTATTTGTAATAGCCAGAACCTGGAAACAACCTAGATGCCCTTCAGTGGAAGAATGGATGAAGAAAGCTTGGAATATATACATATTAGAGTACTACTAGGCGGTAAAAAACAATAACATCTTGAATTTTGCATGCAAATGGATGGAAATAGAAAACACCATCCTGAGTGAGGTAACCCAGGCCCAAAAAGATGAACATGGGATGTACTCACTCATAATTGGATTCTAGCCATAAATAAAGGACATCGAGCCTATAATTCGTAAAAATCCTAGAGAAGCTATATAAGAAGGTGAACCCAAAGAAAAACATATAGTTATCCTCCTGGATACTGGAAGTTGACATCTTGAATTTTGCATGCAAATGGATGGAAATAGAAAACACCATCCTGAGTGCGGTAAACCAGACCCAAAAAGATGAACATAGGATGTACTCACTCATAATTGGTTTCTAGACATAAATAAAGGACATCGAGCCTATAATTCGTAAAAATCCTAGAGAAGCTATATAAGAAGTTGAACCCAAAGAAAAACATATAGTTATCCTCCTGGATATTGGAAGTAGACAAGATTGCCGGACAAAAAATGGGAACATGGGGGTGGGGTGGGATGGGGGGATGGGGGATGGGGAGAGAAAAGTGTGAAGTGGAGGATGGGAAGATCTTGGGGGTAATAGGATGGTTGGGATATAGGAAGGGTGGATATGGGAACAAGGAATTATATATCTTACTTAAGGGAGCCATTCTATGGTTGGCAGAGACTTGACTCTAGAGGGGTTCCCAGGTGTCCAGGAAGATGCCCCCAGCTAGTTCCTTGGGCAGCTGAGGAGAGGGTGCCAGAAATGTCCAGATCCTATTGCCATACTCATGAATATCTTGCATATCACCATAGAACCTTCACCTGGCATTGGATGGAGAAAATGACAGAGCCCCACATAGGAGCACCGGACTGAGCTCCCAAGGTCCTGATGAGGAGCAAAAGGAGGGAGATCATGAGCAAGAAAGTCAGGACCGTGAGGAGTGCGTTAACCCATTGAGACGGTGGGACAGATCTAACGGGAGACCACCAAGTCCAGTTGGAATGGGACTGATGGAACAGGGGACCAAACCGGACTCTCTGAATGTGGCTGACGGTGGAGGAGGACTGAGAAACCAAGGACAATGGCATGACGTTGAACTCTACAGCATGGACGGGTTCACTGTGAGCCTTGTCAGTTTGGTTGCTCACCTTCCTGGACTTAGGGGGAGCTGGGAGGACCTTGGACTTAACATAGTGAAGGGAACCCTGATGGCTCTTTGTCTTGGAGAGGGGTGGAGTGGGGGTATGGGTGGAAGGGAGGGGAGGGAAGGGGTAGGAGGAGGGGAGGCTGTGGAAATCTTTAATAAAAAAAATGAGAAAAAAATAAAGAATATGATATCAAAAAAAAGTAATAGAGTAGAAACAAGCCCTATAAAGATGAAATGTACACAGAGACTTTTGATTATGTATATTACTGTGTTTTAATTTTTTGACTGTGAAAGAGCTAAGTACAGAGAGACATTTCATTGTGTGGGCTGATAAGTTAAACCAACATATATGTTTTAAAGCACTCTTGACTACAAAATTTGTATCTAAGGATATGTTGCTTTGGAAAAAAAGGTTCTTTTGTTTTCACAGAGGTTGAGAACCTGTGTAATCATTCAAGACTAATGTGTTTTGATGAACCAAGACTCCCTGAAAGGTCACTTTGAAAACCCCTCAAAAAATTTCTTCACCCAATATACATCAGAAAGCAGTTTTGAGAACTATACCAATATTCTCAAATATTGTTTATAAATGCTTCTTTGCATTTAAAGGGGGATATGCTACAGAGATTTGCATTGATATGGATCTTGGTTTATTGATACAAATTTAAGGTCAATTTTATTAAGTGTATTTCTGCCCTTAATTAAGGTATTGTGTTTGTGCAGCTCATTTAAAACATGTAATGTATAATTAAGAAATATAGGCTAATAGATAATCATCTATAATAGTCAAGCTTGTAGTCATGTTAGTTAGGCTTTCTAGATGTATATAGGTATATTTCAGTTAGGTATTCTTCAAATCTTTCAGAGAACTTCAGAATATGGCATTTAAAATGTTTTAAGAATTTTGTACTTTTCATGACAGTGGGACACATATGCTTCTGGCAGCACCAAGCTATTTCAAGAGGATGATGGAAATTGAAGAGGCTCCTTATAGAGTCTGTTAGCCATTTGGGCAAGAAACTGCTCTTTCCTGGATTGTTTGATGAACTGGAAACGCAAGACCTACAGAGAGAAATGACTACTGAACTTGCCTAAAGGTGAGATGGTCCTTTGTGGTTCCTGCTTCATAAAAGAGTCTGCAGACATTCTTCAGAACAAAGAAAAAAGTGACTGAAAAACTGGCAATATAGGTGGAATTGTCTCTGAAATTTCCTGCTACATGGAAAAGTCTGCTGGATACTATGGGCCTGCAGGCTGAAGATGAATGCCCCCACAGTACAGAAGGACTTTGGGTGACTGTCCAGCATGTAAAATGTCTCTGTCAATTCTAGAGTTTTGGAAGTTGCTTACAATAAACTTATTGTTTACTTAGGTTATATTATATCTTTCTGGTGTCTTGGATGGAGTTGAAGAATTCATAGTTATAATTTTCTTTAGTTTCAATAAAAGATAAAGTAGATATAAATATTGTAACTGTAATTATTGCTTGATAACTGTTTTATGTAATTTTACTATGTTAAAGTTAAAACCTTCCTTTTTATTTAAACAGAAAAGGCAAGGTGATGTAGGATTCCCTTCTGTATGCTGTGATTACCATTCATGAATAAAGAAACTGCGTTGGACCTATAGCAGGGTGAAACTTAGCTAGGTGGGTAAAACTAAACTGAATGCTGGGAGAAAGAAGGGCAGAGTCAGGGAGAAGACAAGTAGTCCCATTGGAGACAGACACTGGGAGCTTTACCCAGTTAGCCACAGCCTCGTGATGATACCCAGATTAATGAAAATTGATTAAATTAATATATAAGAGTTGGCCAATAAGAAGCATGAGCTAATGGGCCAAGCAGCAATTTAAATAATACAGTTTCTGTGTGATTATTTCAGGACTGAGCAGCTGTGAACAAACAAGTGGTCTTCATAAAACAGTTGAAAACTAGGTCATTATGGTTGCAGTTTTCCTTGACCATGACAGAAGGTAAATTAGGTATGAGCTTTGGGCTCATCAAAAGAAAATAAATAATAAAGTATTTTCTCCAAATATGAAAAATACGGATAAACTGGACAATACAAATGTAATTCTTACCTCATAACTGTTCTTATTGTTTAAGTTTTATTATGTTAAGGTTAAAACCTTTCTTTTTTATTTAGACAAAAAGGGGGAACTGTTGTGTAATATTCCTTTACACTGTGTGAATATATGTTGTTATGTTTTGTTTAATAAAAAGCTAAATGGCTAATAACCAGGCAGGATTTTCAGGGCAGAGAAAATGCTAGGAAGAATAAGGTTGGAGATACCAGGGACACAGAGCAAGCAATATCGGTTTTACAAAGTAAAGGCAACCAAGCTACATAAAAGAATGTTGGTTAAACGATATGGATTGATTTAAGTTATAAAACATAGCTAGAAACAAGCCTATGCTATTGACTTGAGCTTTTTATAATTAATATGTCTGTGTGTTATTACTGAGGAGCTGGTGGTCAGACCTTTTCTTACATACATATGTGTTTTTGGTGTGTGTGTGTGTGTGTGTGTGTGTGTGTGTGTTTGTGTATGTGTGTGTGTAGTGGCTTACAGGCTTTGCTTAAAGTATTGTTACAGTACTTTAACAATAGGAATCTCCCCACAGGAAAGCCAAGGATCAAATGTTCAGTCTGTAAGATTGGATGTTTCAGCAGTCCTAATATGGTGCTAGAGTCTCAGGGAATACCTAGAGAACTGTGAGTCTTCAATCTATCTCAAAGAGTTAGGTTCTAATACCAGGAAAAGGATACATTAGGAACAGTATAGGTGAACTTTCTGGTGAGAGTGAGGGCAAGTGGGCAGAAAGCAAAAGTTTCCTCCCTTGATGTCCTTTGATGTGGGCTGACACCAGAAGATGTGGCCCAGGCTATACCTTCAGTTCTGAAGAGAAAGATATACTGACTGTCTGAAGCCCGGTGATACCTACATCTCTGTTCTGGTGGGGTAGGGTGTCCTTGCGGGGATGTAGCAATTCAACTCCTCTCTGAGACAGCCATTATAGCTCAGCTCTGCTTCACTTTGCTAAGGGGGTCTCCCTGCAGAGATACAGCAATTCTGCTCTTGCTCCTGTGAAAGTTGTTACTTATCTGCTCCTTTCTGATTAAATTGGTTCTTTCTGACCCCCCCCCCCCAGAAATGTAGCCAGTTGCTCCTGCTCCTGTGAAAGAAGGTCTTCACACAAACCTCATTCAAGAGACTTACTGTGCTGGGTGATGTTGGCGCTCACCTTTAATCTTGGCACTTGGGAGTCAGAGGTAGGTGAATCTCAGTGAGTTTGAGACCAACCTAGTCTAACAAAGTGAATTCCAATAAAGCCAGGACTGTTATACAGAGAAATCTTATCTCAAAAAACTAAATAAAACAAGAGATTTATTGGGAGAAAGAAAATCCAGTAGAATGGCTGCCTCTGTTGCAGTAAAAAAAAGGCAATGCCTAACTGAACAGGTACAGGCATCATATAGGATTTCTTAGAGGCAGAAGTTTTCCAGGGTGAAGATTTTCAGGATGGGAATTGGATTTCAATCCCTGAGTTCTGGAAAGCTCAGAGATTGGCTGGATTTTTTTTCTCAAGAATTGCTTGGTTTTCCTGCTTAGAGACTAGTCGATTTTCATGCTGAGTTGATCAGGAGTGGACTGTATTTCTTTGGCTTTGTTTTAGGGTCACGCTGTATTTCTTTGGCTCTGGTTTCAGGGCCAAATTGTGTTTCTTTCACTGGCTCTGGTTTCAGGGTCAGGATGTATTTATTTCTTTGGGTGACCCTTTTACCCTACACTTTTGGTGTTTCCTCTCACCTCAAATGATGCAATCCAGAAAATCTTTCACAGGTATGCCTGGACGCTTAGACTTTAGTTGGTTACAAAGGCATTGAAGTTGATATCCATGATTAGCCATCACAAATATTCATTTAGGCTCATCCATGTCAAGCACCCAGAAAGAAAATAAGAGACATGATTCTGGCCCACGTATTAGACTTATTCGTTGTGGAGAGAAAGACAATGACTAGCTGACATTAAATTTCAAAGGACAATATGATTGATTTCTACTAAGACACTGAGTAAATTTTCCATATAATGTATATAAAAGGAATAACAGTAAAATCCATTCATTTATTTAAAATATACTTATGCATGGTTAAGTCTGACACCATTATTCAGGATGTATGAACGATCTTAATTAAGGAGATAAAAACTTGCAATTACAAGCAGCTTTTATGGTAAGGGGTGGCAGAAAAGATACTAAAAAAGAATAAAATACAATAAAATATATAGGCAATAATGTTTGTCACACATTAGTAGGAAACATAAAAAGCAAACCAGGAAAATCAGAGGTAATTCTTGGAGGGCAAGCCTACAGTTTAAAACAGAGTAGTCAAAACAGACCTCACAGGAAGGTAGCATTTCATTTCAAAACCAGGGGATGTAATGATGCATAGGAAGCATGTGGGGAACAATTAGCCTAGGCACCGAAATGAGACCATGTTATGTTCTATGAAGAGTAAGAAGGAATTTCTTTCTTTTTCCCCATCTCTCTGTGTTCATGCACATTTGTATTTGTGAATGTATGTGTTTCTTGTGTGTATATAGGTGTGTGTCCATGTGTGCAAGTGTATTTGAGCCACATCCCCCACTGAACATTCTTCAAAGACTAATTGACTTATAAAAATTTTGACGATTATGGAGGGATTTAGATGGCACAGGTTCAGAGCCTAATTACAAGTGATCATAGGCTACCTAGAGTCCCCTTAATAGCCACTCATTTCTCAGGTGTATGTCTAACCTAACATCCTTTGCCTATCAAGTGAAATCTGTACTGTATTGACAGATCATTAACTTCCACCAACCCACAATGCTACAAATGTCTTTAAATATGGCCTTTCTCCTTTCCCAAAAGTCTTAAACTTTGTTTACAATGAAAACATCTAAATCTTCCCTGTAACCCCAGTGACACAGGGTTTTACCTCATCAGTTGTGATACCATTAAACTCATATTAGGAAGCACCATATGATCTCATTTACATAAAAAGAAATATCTTTTTAGTAGCCCTTTGAGCAATGGTTTTCCTTCTTGGTTTCAGTTTTCAGAACGACTTCCTTTTGTCATTGCTGTGATGAAATGCCTAACCACAAGTGATTTAGGAAAAGAATGACTTATTATGTCTCATGGTTTGAGAAAATAATCTGAAAAGGTGGGTAAGAAATAGTGTTATGGCAGATTTCAGCTCTAGCAGAAGGAATATGAGGTGACTTGCTCACCTGTGTGCTGAATAAGAAGCTAAGGATAGGCTATGGGGTCAGGCTATAGATCTCAATGTCTGCTCCATAGCCATCTACTTCCACAAGTTAAGTCTCACCTTCTAAAATTCTACCATCTTAAAAAACAGCCCCACTCACTGAACAGTTCTATATACAAGAACCAAGTATTCAAAGACATTTGGTATACATTTTACATCAAATACTAACAATGGGTGACACATTTTTTAATTTTAAGTATTGAAATGTTGATTTTATTGATTACAGACTCTATGAGAACAAATTTATAGGTATTTAAAAGTCCTTAATGTAAGTAAGATAGGTACGTACTTGCTGAAGTTTATTAGAGTTAGACTAATTAAGATTTGTGGGTGGGTGAAATTTGGAGTTTAAGAGGAAAAGATGAAATGCAGGTAACTCCACGAGTTTTATCTTGAAGTACTCAAAGGACAGAGTTACTATTTAATATGATTGGGAATATAAAGAAAATACAAAGAGAGTGTAAAATCAGCCAGATGTGGTAGTGAACAGCTTTAATTCCATTTAATTCCAGCATTTAGGAGTCAAATCTTTATGAGTTCAAGGTCAGTTTGCTTTATATACTTAGTTTCAGGACACCTACAGCTGCATAGAGAGGCACTATCTTTTTTTTAAATTTTTTTATTACTTAAAAAATACCAATCCAAATTCCCACTTCCTCCCCTCCCTCCCACTCCCTCCGCACATCCTCCCCACCACCCCCCCAATCTTAAGAGACGGCAAGGCACCCTGCCCTGTGGAAAGTCCAAGATCCTCCCCACTTCATCTAGGTTGAGCAAGGTTTACATCCAAAGAGAATAGGATCCCAAAAACCCAGGACGTGCAGTAGAGAGAAATCCTAGTGCTGTTGTCATTGGCCGCCCAGTCTGCCCCAACTGTCAACCACATTCAGAAGGACTAGTTTGATCCCATGATGGTTCATTCCCAGTCCAGTTGGAGGTAATCAGTTCCCATTAGCTCAGGAAAACTGTCTCAGTGGGTGACCCCTTCATAGTCTTGACCTCCTTGCTCAGAATCTCACTCCTTCCACTCTTCAAATGGATCTTGGGAGCTCTTTCTCTGTTTCCATCTGTTGTTGGATGAAGTCATATTTAAGATAATCATCAGTCTGAATACAGGGCAAGGCCATTTCAGGCACCCTCTCAAGAGGCACTGTCATAAGAAAAGAAAAGGTATAATATTACATATTTGTGGAGATGACAGACAAAATGCATATACAGATTTCCATGTATAAATATTAAATTTTAGAAGTCTTTTAGGCATCAAAATGCTAAAATAGGACAATTGTCTGGAGTTCAGGAAATAGATAAGTTTTGAAGAAAGGTATAGTGATTCATCAGTTTATAAACAGCATTTAAAGTTGTCATCAAGCTGATACCACTAAGTAAGTGATGCAACCCAAAAAGACTAGACTTCAACAGCTGAGGGCTGAAGGGCAGAATGATGAAGAGAAATTAGTGAAAAGCTCTGAGGAACAGAGAGTTAGGAATAAAGTTACAGGCTGGGGCGATGAAAATCAAATGAAGAAAAGTTTAAGTATCAATGATGTCCTGTTAAATCTTAAAAGATGAGGCTTGAGTTGCATTCAACAGTAAATGAATTAGATGTTGCTTTTATTGGGAAGTTAATCTGACCTTTTCCTTTATCTGTTGTACAACTCTAGGTGAGGACTTTGAACTAGATGCTTACTTAGACATATGGAGAAGCAGGACATAGTATCAGAAACACCCAGGTGTGTTTGTTAAAAAATGTAGAGCTCAATAAAAATCAATTAAAAAAGAGCTAGTTAGAAGCAAGCCTGAGCTAAGGCCAAGATTTTGTAAATAAAAAAATCCTAACGTAGCCAAGGAATAATCAGCCTAGCAATGACCAGTGCCAATACAGTTATAGTACTTATACATCATAACATAATGCTCTCTGAGCACCAATGGCAGCTGAAAATATTCTTTCTTCTCATTTTATACTAATATTTTTTTAAAAAAATTACATTCTAATGGTATTTATTTAAGCCAAAGTATGTCCCATAAGAGTATCCTAGTAGGGTACTGTGAGTACCATTAAAGGAGGGGCAATTTCTCCCTTCATATTCTCAAAGCAGTTACTTTCAGAATTCACAGTATCAAATTGCTAATCTTAGTAATTCTTCTTAGTAAATGATTAGTGGACAAGAGAGACCTAGCCATTTCCTCTGGGGAAATATGCACCGTCCATTACCTTGGTGTATGCAACTTTATTTGCCTCTATAACCTGGGATATTTCTGCTGTGATGGCTTGTTCCTCTTTCTAATGCTTTCTGTTTCTGTCTAAATTGTTGGGTGAATCCTTTAGGAAAGAAGGGTCATTTCTTTTGCTGTCTGGATTATTTCTCAGCTATATCTTCTTTCATTTCTGATTTTGGCACTGTCTATGCTTGGTAATTACCTACAGTCATTAAGATACCTCCCTCATGCTCCCCCAGGGTCCCTGGCAATTTGCATTTATGATGTATAGCTTTCATTATTACTGAAACTGGTGCTAGCATTTCACCTTGCATGTTCTGTGGAATTTGGTTACCTGTGAGGCTGACGGATGCAATTATATTAGTTGCATGGCATTGGGGATTCTAAGATCTAAGCAGAGCAGCAAAAGGTTTCCGATGACAATATTCAGGCACATCAGAAGTTTGGTAAACAGTTATGACACTTTTTCTGCCTCTAGACAATGCTTTTTGTTCTTCTCTGAAGGCTGCTATCTTCTTACCCATAAAGACATTGCCATGGGCTTTCCTTAGCCATGCCTTTCCCACTTCACCATTCAGACACAATTAGCTGACTAAGAGTAACCTCATGATATGTTTTGTGAGATTTTTCCGTGATTGTTTCAAACCCCATGACTTTGTGCCAGATGTTTGCCCACACAGAGACTCAGCTTATATAACTTTAAAACACAAGTGACAGCTCTAGTGTGATGAACATTTATGCCTTTAAAATGAGCATATTAAATGGTAGGGCTTGCCCATAAAATACTTTATATCTTCTCAAACCTATCGTAAATAGTGAACTCAAACATAATTCGTAATCTATATTTCCCACAAAATAAGATCTTATTTTAAAGATAGACCTGTAGTATAAATGATCACTTAGAACAATATAGCTTGATCTTGGGGCACTCACTTGTTTATGAAACTCAGATATGCTTATGCAGTCAGATTACTTACAATAATGCCTTCATCCTGTATATTCTACCTAACCCACCCATCAGTTCCTTTTTTTTGAAATGGTGCAGAGAGGCCCTTTACAAGAATATTTAGAAAAGTGAGTTATTGTCTTAATGTGAGTCTTGTTTGGCTCTTAATAATTGAGTGGCTTATTCATGGAGACTCTCTTGCATGTTGACTCAGCATAGATGCAGACTCATTTGACAAAGGGGATCACTAAATATTGATAGGGTTCCTCCCAACATATACTAGATTTTCCCTTTTAGACTACTTTTGCAGCTCTGCTCTCCTTTCTTCCTATCTGTTAATACTTTTTTAGCTTCTCATGTATATGTAGAAGACATTGAATGTAGAAGACATTGAATGTCCTCCCAAAACTGCTTGAACTCTCTTGAAAAATACTCTCTCCCTTCCTCTCACAGTAGTCCATTGTGACCTGCCAAGAAAAACCCATTCTCAAGTAATTATTGAGCTCAGATTATCAAACACAGAATAATGTCTTACCCCTTACTCCAGGGTCAGTTTTCAAATGAATCCGAAGACTATCATCTGAGTGGATAGGCTCAACTTTGTCTTTTCCTAGGAAATATGGCCTTCTCCAATAGAATACACTGAATCGTTCCTTAATAGATGGCAGAACCTTGCATTTTCATGTCAGAAAATGGCTAAATTTCATACCCTATAGTATTCATTGTAACTCAGGGGCCACAAGAGAAACATCTTTTTAGAATAAAAAGGTCTATGAATCCTGGCTCTTCTGTCACAGTAGATTAAATCCAGTTATAAGTGTCATTACCATCATGAGAAAAAAACACAGAGATACTGTTTTCATGTTAGGTGACAAATTGTCTGAGAAAGGTATTTTCCCACATGGTAATACCATTATCGTCTGCAATGTGGACAACAAATGTTGGAGAATTAGAAAAAAATGGCCAGTTTGCTCTGTCCTAGTACTTATGCCTAAATTTATTTTCCTAGTCTTGTTTATATATAATTCATGTATTACGAAATCTAACATTTTTAGTATGTTCAACGATTTGTTCAACCGTCATTGCAATGGGTTTTAGAAAATTGCCATTATCCCCAAATAATCCTTTACTCATTGGCATTACTTCTATTTCCTCTGCCCCAAACTCTACAAAACCACCAGTTTGCTGTCAGTCTTGGCAGGTCTGCCTATTTTTTGGACATTTCATATGTATGGAATAGTACAAATATTTTTTGTGACTTTCTTCTTTGGTTTTTTTTTTTTTTTTTTTTTTTTGAGACAGGGTTTCCCTGTAGTTTCTAGAGCCTGTCTTGGAACTAGCTCTTGTAGACCAGGCTGGCCTCAAACTCAGAGATCCGCCTGCCTCTGCCTCCCGAGTGCTGGGTCTTCTTTGGTTTTGAATACCATCTTTGACATTTTTCTAGGCTGTAGTATGTATCATTACTTTATGGAGTGGAGGCTGAATGTTACTGTCTATATTATAATATATAATAATGTATTATTGTACATCATATATTTATCTATCATCAGTTGATGAATATTTGGTGTTTCTATATTTTGGACATGTAAATAATAGTGCCATAAATATTCACAAGCAGGTTTTTCATTTATATTTTTTATTTTGGGGTGATTTACATAGGAGAGGAACTAGTAGCTCATACACTTGTACTTTTTATCTATTGTAGAACTATTATGAAACAAGTAGCTCCAGTATTTTATGATCTACTCCTGGTGTGTGAAAGTTTGAATTTCTTTACATTCTCACCAACTTTTATTACTGTTTAACTTTTTTTCTTATAATCAGTAACTGGATGTGAACTGTTAAATTTTTATTTGTACCTCTATGATTATAATGGTGATGGACCATTTTTCATGTGTCCTTTTTAAAATTTGTGTATCTCAGAAAGCTTTGTCTTTGACCTTTTGCAAATTAGGCTGTTTGTCTTTCATCATAGAATTACAGACATTATTGTAGATTCAAGTCTTTTATCAGTGGCTGAAAGGGAAGCAGAAAAATGTGCTTCTAAGATCAGGTAAAAATAGGCATTGGAAACTGCCAAAATAATTTTTATTGCTTAAACATTAAGAGGGATTATAATAAAGTCAAAGAGTATGAGAGAAACATTACTAGACTGTCCCCAAACCTCTACTCAAAAGTCCAAACAGCACATTAAAAGAATTACAGTTCCATGGTAGTCCTCTTGTCTAACCTTAGTTTCAATCTCTCGTACTACACACACAGATGCATATACACACATGCACACACACACTCACATACACAAAACAAAACAAATATACACAAACAAACTGACAAGCGATTGTGGAAATGAACACCCATCATATATCATATAACTTATCATATATTATATAGAAGAGAGATTAAGAATTGATCTTTCCTAGAGCATTATTTAGAACCAGTAATTAAAAGTCTGACAATTTTCTATTATATTTTATCACCATATTTGAAAGTCATTTTTTATGAGATTAATTTTTTCCAATAATTAAATTATATGATAATATATGAATGTATGAAATTTTAAAATCAGATGTCTTGTTATTACACTGTTAGATTATTTCTGATTTTCCATTACTACAAGTAAATATAAAAATCAAAAAACATATACTTAATTTTAAAAATATATATTCATTAAAAAACAAAATGAAAAATGAACTATGGTTTTTATTTTGTTCTATTTGATTTTTTTCCTAGTTTTCTAAAACTTAGAGTGTAGAATTTGAAAGACAGATTTTTTCTAATATTATACTGTTTTCAAATATAACAAATAAAAGACCCCAAATGAAAACAACCAGCTATCAAAGACCTGAGTTCATGTCCAAAGGACTCAGGAATAAATCTTACAAACATCCCATCTACTCAGTAGAGGATAAATTGACATTAATAAGGGTCACAGAAATAGGTTACACAAACAATGGGTAGAACTAGAAAAAATACTCATGAGTGAAGTAGTCCAGACCCAGAAAAAAAATATACTCACTTATAAGTGAATATTAGCTATTAAGTAAATGATAAGCATTATACAATCCACAGACCCAGAAAGGCTAAGAAACAAGCAACACTCTAAAGGGGATGCTTGGATCTCTCTGGAAAGAGGAAATAGAATCAATTTTGCAGGTAGACTTGGGGTGGGTGGGAATGGAAACAGGAGGGGTCAGGTAAAAGAAAAGGATGGAGAGAGATGACTTACACTGGAGGACATTTGGGGAGCAATGTGGAAACGTTGTGCAGTAGAAAAATCCCAGGAATCTATGAGAGTGTATCTAGCTAGGAGTCCTAGTAATAGAGGATACAGAGCCTGAACAGGCCAACTTTTGTAAGCAGGCAAGGATCCCAGTGGTGGAACCGGCATACAAGCCTAATGTGGGATTTCCCTCTGTATGCAGTGAATGTGTTTTGTTAATGAATAAAGCTGGTCTTGTAGCATGGCAGAATAGAGCTGTAGGAAAACAAAGCTGAATGCTGGGAGAAAGTAGGCAAAGACAGAGAGAAACCATGTAGCAGCTGCAAGAATAAGACGCCAGATGTTGGATGAAACTTTGCCAATAGACCATGACCTTGTGGTGATGCAAAGATTAATGGATATGGGTTAGTTTTGGATATAAGAGCTAGCTAGAAATATGCTTAAACTATTGGCCAAACAATGTTGCAAATAACATAGTTCCTGTGTGATTATTTCAGATATCTGTGGCTGGGAATGAATGAACAGCCTCATTGGACACCAACCCAACCACAAAACCTTCGACCTACTATCTATCTGACCTACAAGATGCGCTGAAACAACAAAGGCACAGAACTGTGGGAGTGGGCAACAAATGACTGGTCTAATTTGAGTCCCACACCACAAAATGGAGCTCAGAATCAACACTGCCTGGATAACCAGCAACCTGAGGTTTGTTGGCTGAGATCTAAAATAGAGAGAAAGAAAAAAAACTAAACAACAACAACAACTAAGCAGCCAAACAACCAATGAAAGGAAAGAAAACTCCAAAGTAAATTAAATGGAAGATTTTACAATACAACAAGTGAAATGTTACTGATCATTTTTGGAAGACTTTATAGAAGCAAAGACATTAATTTGGAGTGTAATAAGTTGGGTCAAAGAACCAAGACATCTATCCATAAGCTCTTAGTCAAATAGTCAAGAAGTGACTGCTTTTTCAGAAACTATTCTTGAGAGTAATGATATATTTACTGAACAGTGATTATTTATGAAACATATGAAGAGATCACAGAATTAGATTAGAATCATTTTACAAAGCAGAATTAAACAGTAAATATAGGCAATGACCACTGATGATTATTGACTTTATATAAGGGAGAACAATTTACATTTCTTTGGAAGAAAATCCTTGTGTTATATTAAATACTCCAATAGAATGGTTAGTATGCTAACAAACATCTAAAAAGAAATCAAGAAGTAAAATGGGAAAATTGAGTCAATATGTCTCTATCAAGAAAGTTATATGGGAAACACCTGTCTGTGGATGGGGAGACAGAACTGTTATCTATATCTTGTCCACTAAAGAGCAAATATAAAGTTTTAAAATGATAATGTAGACTGCAGAGGAATAACTTTCTATACTACTGAGGGCCAGGGTGGAATTTTATCAATGCCACTGTGCATGAGGAAAGTACTAGAAACCACAGCAGAGAAATAGAAAGTTTAGTTAGAACTAAAAAAAAATACAAGGCTCAATGCATTAAGAGAAAGAAATTTCATTAATTTTTCTCACTTGTTAGGATGTAAATTCTTAAATTAAAACCTTCATTGGTTGGATTTCTTCAAGGAATTTGTTGATTTCTTCCAATTTTTTGTTTGTGTTTTCCTCCATTTCTTTGAGGAGATTTTTTTTATTTACTCTTTAAGGGCCTCAAACATTTTCCTAAAGTTGTTTTTAAGGTTGTTTTCTTCTGCTTCAGCTGCATTGGGATGTTCAATTCTTGTTGTTGTAGAGCCACTAGTTTTTGATGGTGCTGTGTTTCTCTTTGTGTTGTTGAGTGTGTTCTTACCTTGTTGTCTATCCAGCTTTTCCTCCAATTGGTGTAGTTTGAAGTATGTCTTTAGTGACCACTCTTCCAATTTCCAGTGAATCCAACAATCAGTTGCTCCTCAAAACTCTACAGAGCTATAGTACTGGAAACAATCTGGTATTGACATAAAACATAAAGGAGGACCAGTGACATGAAATTGAAGACCCAGATATCAATTCACACTCCCAAGAACACTGGATTTTTGGCAAAGAAGCTAAAAATATAAAATGGATAAAAGAAAACATCTTCAACAGAGGTGCGGCATAATGGGATACCAACATGTAGAAGAATGAAAATAGATCCATATCTATCACCATGCAAGAGCTCAAGTCCAAGTGGATCAAAGACCTCAACATAAAACTGACCACACTGAACCTCATAGAAGAGAAAATGAAAAGTGCACATGAACGCATTAACACAGGAGACCACTTCCTAAATATAACCCCAGCAGCACAGACACTGAGAGCAACAATTAATAAATGGGACTTCTTGAAACTGAGAAGCTTCTGTAAAGCAAAGGACATGGTCAATAAGACAAAACAGCATCCTACAGAATGGGAAAATATCTTCACCAATCCCAATCAGACAGAGGGCTTATTTCTAACATATACAAAGAACTCAAGAAAATTGATATCCAAAGAACAAATAGCCCAATAAAAATGGTGTACAGACCTAAACAGAGAACTCTTAACTGATGAATATCAAATAGCTGAAAGATACTTTAGAAAATGCTTAACATCCTTAACCATTAGAGAAATGCAAATCAAAGCAACTCTGAGAATCCATCTTACAGCTGTCAGAATGGCCAATATCCAAAACACTGAGGACAGCTTATGCTGGAGAGGATATGGAGTAAGGGGAACACTTCTCCATGGCTGGTGGGAGTACAAACTTATACAATTGCTATGGAAATCAGTATGGCAATTTCTCAGAAAATTAGGAAATAATCTACCTCAAGACCCAGCAATACTACTTTTGGGTATATACCCAGAGAATGTTCAATCATACCAAAAGGACATGTGCTCAGCTATGTTCATAGCAGTATTATTTGTAATAGATAGAACCTGGAAACAACCTAGATGCTCCTCAACTGAATAATGAATAAAGAAAATGTATATTTACATAATGGATATTTACAAAATGTATATTTACACAGTGGTAAAAAAATAATAACATCATGAAATTTGCAGGCAAATAGACAATATTGATTGAGGTATCCAAGACCCAGAAAGTAAAATATAATATATACTCACTCATAAGTGACTTTTATACATAAAGAAAAGAAAAACCAGTGTACAGTTCACAAACTCAGAGAACCTAGACAACAAAGAGGACCCTAAGGGAGACATACATGGATCTACATAGGAAGGAGAAAAAGACAAGTTTCCCTGAGTAAATTGGGAGTAATTTAGAGGGTAGAGAGAATGAGGGGAGGAACAGAAAGGAGTAGAGAAAATGTATAGCTCAATAAAAACAATAGAAATATGATAATTTAGTAAACAACTTTTATTTGTGCAAAAACAAAAGGTAGAAAGTAAGAAAATTTGTTGTAAGGAAGTTGCTTGTTGGTTCCTGGCCACCCAGTTAGCTTAAACCTGAAATAATCACACAGATACTGTATTAATTAAATTATTGCTTGGCTCATTAGCTCTAGCTTTTTATTGGCTAACTCTTACATCTTAATTCAACCCATTTTTATTATTTTGTATATGGTCACGTGGCTGTGGCTTACCAGGTAAATTTCCAACTCTGTTTCCTGCGGCTCCATGGTTTCTCTCTAACCCTGCCTTTCTTTCTCCCAGCATTCTGTTTAGTTTTCCCCACCTAGCTCTGTTCCCTTATAGCTCTGCTTTAGGCCCAGAAAAGTTTCTTTATTCATTAATGGTAATCACAATATACAGAGGGAAATCCCACATCAGAAGCTTCTGGTTCAGAGTGCTTTAAGGAGCTTATAATGCATTATGTAAATCCTGAGTTGAACAAGTAATTGTTTAGCTTGAAGGCATACTTGAACAAGGACTAGATACTTAATAATATTAAGAAATAATCATGGATTCTAATTAGGTGCAAAAATGAAATACTTATCATTTGTGTGTATTCTGAAATATTTTTTCATGGTTATAGTATGGATATTTGATATTTGTTTGCAATTATCTAGTGGTGTAGAAAGAAAAATACAGAATGTTGATGAGATAAAGTTAGTTAGAAGTTGATAATTGTTAATTCTAGATACTATACATACATATGTTGTATCTTCTGCTTTTGTATTTGAGAAAATATGATTATTTTCATGTAACATTATACAAACCAGGACTTATAAGTAACTAGAGTCTGCATAGAGTGTGCTATGAGCTAAATGTGAACACCTCTCCCGCCAGCAGAGGTCAAAGGCAGTCTGACCACTGTGACATTACATAGGCCATATATTAAGCAAGCTCCATGCCTCTATCCAAAGAGAGAGTGACCTTTATCTGGTGGCAAATGTCTCATATGTCCAGCTCACCTACCTATCACTTGTAGTAGTCAAGCGTGTTTCCCCACAAGGCAAAACCTTCTCTTCAAAAACCTTGAGTTTAAGGCCAGCCTGGTCTACAGAGCAAGTTCCAGGACAGTAAAGAAAGATACACTGAGAAAACCTGTGTCAAAAAAAAATCCGACAAACAAAAAGTGGATACTTTGCTTTGTGTGTAAGGTAGAAACTCCGCTGAGGGCTCCACTGCACTGCCTGCTGTTCTGTTAATACACTGATTAACAGACATTCAACTAAGCACCTCTTTTCCTCTCTTTAATCCCCCTTTGACTCTCTCCTTAATATCTAAAACAAAACAAAATGAAACTGCAACAACCAAAAAAAAAAAAAAAAAACCCAACAACAACAACAAAACAAAATGAAAACAAAATGAAGCAGAGAAACAAAACACAAAACCCAACATTGATTAGTCAGGTTATACTGGGGGAGATAGGGAAGTAAACCCTGGCTTTGATTCTTAGAATCTAAAGCCATTAGAATATAAAGATACTTGTGAAGGCAGGAAACAAAGTCAGAACAAAAACAAAAGGAAACGGAACTTAAGAGACCACCTGGAGGAAATGATTACCTATAATTACCTAATAGAACAACCTGAAATTATTTTGTTTCACAAAATAAAACTTGTCCTAAACTCTGCATCCCTAATGTGTTTCTGCAAACATGCTTGAGGTGGGTTGAGTGAGAATGCCCCCCAAAGGCTCCTAAGTTTAAATGTTTGGTCCCCAGCTGATGGAGCTGTTTGGGAATGATTAGAGGATGTGGTATTGTTGGAGGATGTGTGATACTGGGGATAGCTTTTGAGGTTTCAAATGCCCATGCCATTCTTGGTTAGCTGTCTCTGCCTCATTCCTGTGGGTCATGATGTAAGCTCTCAGGCACTGTTCCAGCACCATGTCTGTCTGCCTGCTAACATGCTTCTAGCCATGGTGGTCATCAACTCACTCTCTGAAATGCACTATTCCAATAAACTCTTTTTTTCTGTACGTTGCCTTAGTTGTGATGTTTTGTTAAAGCAGACGAAAAAAAAAAGACCACAAGAAAGCAATTTCTCATTTTGATCTTTGTCTCATAGACACTCTGATGCTGATCAAAACCTAAAACAATCAATGATGTAATAATTGAAAATAATGCTGAAAGTTTACAAATACTGCCGAAAACTTTATGCCAGGGCTCAGAGTTATGGGCTGACTCCTTTGGTCCCCTTAATACACTAATTTTGTCTGGTCCTCCATTCTGTTTTTGGTGCCTGTTCCATTTACCAGAAAACTGTTTATCATAGCAGCAAAATGGCTAGACATATTCACTTCTACTGGATTTGAGATCTAGTTCTTTGTCTCCCAGAAATCAAAAGGAACACTGAGTGTACACACATATTGAAAGTATGCTAATTCTGGCATAAAATATGTCCTCACAGACAATGTGATACACTAGACTAAGGCAGGCAAGTTCCACAATCTGTGGCTATTACTAATAGCTATTTGTCTTCTGTGTGTCTTAGAACACTGGCATTTAAAATCTTCACTTCCAATCCTTCCATCTCCCACTCTTGCCTCTCTATTGGAATCAGAAATTGCTAGAATCTTTTTCAGGAAGGTGGTTAGTACTCTGAAGCACTGGGCTCATACCCAGGGATTCAAACCATATTAGGAATTTATCTAATTGAAAACAAGCCCCCAGGAGGTGCTGGCGAACTAACAACAGCTCCTTGGCTGGCGCAGGTGGCCTCTCTGTACAACAGGTGGTCCCTCTGAAATTGCATGCTAATTGAGCTTATAGGGAAAAAATCTAATGATGTGTTAATGGTTCTTTGGAAGAAATTTGAGTGAACAGTTTCCTAGCACATTTTTATCGCCATGAGTCACTCCATCTTTGTTTTTCTTCTTTGTAAATATGAATTGGAGGAGCAGCACATTAGGAGTGTGCAGATGAGCTGGGGCATAACACATCAACTGTATCAAGGAATTTTTACTCTGGTTTAAAGTTAGAATGAAGAGGGAGGTACAGGTATCCTGGTTGTTGGCTTAGTCTTGGGAAGTAGTGAGGTAGGGCATGGTATGGAGCTCCTGGGAGTCTGAAGATCCGGATCTGAATTTCTTCGAAGGCTCACTCCTTTTTAATTAAAAAACAATAAAATCTCACTCCTCATCTGTAATCTAGTAATAAATGCCTTGGAAGACTGTTGTGATAATAATAGCCTCAATAGTCAGTGCCTGGGAAGTGACAGACTTTGTGAACTTAAGGTATTTGCTGAATTTTGACCAAATATATTGATTGTGTCATTGTTAATATAATTTTAACTGTCAAGTAACTGTTAGTAAAATGAAAATTTTTCATTAACTGTTAGTCATTACAAAGATTTGGGAGCTCACATAAATCTATTACCTGAATTTTAAAAACCCTGAACTACCTCAGAGGTAAATTCAGCCAGCACTGATAGGTCAGTTGTTATTTTTCTTTACATTTTATTTAATACTATTATGGGTATATTTGTGGGTTGCAGGTGTGTGTGTGACAGGACATGCTCATGAAGACTGGAGGACAATTCCTGTGGTCAATCCTCTCTGCACTGTGGGATTGTGGACTAAACTTAACATTGTCAGGCTTGGGCAGAACAGCAACTGTCTTTACTGCTGAGCCATTTTATAGTTTTCCAGCTACTCTTCTTGTGCATGTACAGGTTGATGCTATTAATAATAAACAATAATCAGGCAGTGGTGGTGCATGCCTTTAATCCCAGCACTTGGGAGGCAGAGGTGGGAGGATCTCTGTGAGTTCAAGGCCACCTGGTCTACAAAAGCTAGTTCCAGGACAGGCTCCAAAGCTACAGAAAACCCCTGTCTCAAAAACCAAAATAATAATAATAATAAAATCATCATCATCATCACCATCACCATCATCATCATCATCATCATCACCACTAATGAATGTGAACATGATCAATGAGTTTTACACTTTAGTGGCAATGATTTATAGCAGAACATGTAGAAGTATGCTGTGTTATAACTATTTTTCATACTAGGAATGTGAGGGTATGAGAATGAGATCTTATCCAAGGTCATGTTTTCTGAACTTAGGCTCCCTACGACTCTGACTCTCTCTCTCTCTCTCTCTCTCTCTCTCTCTCTCTCTCTCTCTCTCTCTCTCTCTCTCCTCTCTCTCTCTCTCTCTCTCTCTCTCTCTCTCTCTCTCTCTCTCTCTCTCTGTTTTTGCTTTCTCTTGCTAGCTCTCTCTTATTTTCTCGTACTCTCTCTGTCTCTGTCTCACTCTTGTGCTCCCATTCTCTCACTCCCTTGGTCTCTGACCCCTTCTTTGTTTCTCTTCCCCTTTCTTTTTCACCTCTTCATACTGTTCCTCTCTAAACCCTTCTTCTTCTGAGCTTCTTATCAATTTATGTTCAATTAGTTTTGGGGCTTAGTTTCCAGAAAGGATTTTAATATGTCCATGTGCTCTTCCAGTCCAAATTCAGTTTCATCAGTTTATAAGGTGGCACCCTTTTTCCTCCCAGGAATATGCCATAGATCAGTCAGTGCTGTATGGTTGGTACTAGACAGATGTTTCGCTAATGTGTTCACCAACATAGAGTCATCCTCCTCCCTCAAAATATAAGCAAAATTTACTTGTAAAATGGAATCTCTCAGAACAAGGCACAGCCAAAACACATGTTGTTTTATGCAATATGGAGTATCTTAGAACAAGGCACAACCTCATCTCCAAAATGACATTGGTAACTCTAAAGAATCAGAGAGTTGTCCTTTTGATCAGATAATATTCATAAGACTGCAGCTCTCCAACTCTGCTCAACATTATAGGCAAGTATTTGTCATATTTCTAGCACAGAGTAGATCAAATTCAAAATGTGGTTTCTACTGAATACATAGCATATATCTTAATAAAGAAAGAATTAAAAAAATCATAGACCAATCCATACCTTAAAACAAAGACAGTCTGCAATTCAGGAGATTCAGCGTATGATTTGGGAGAAAAAGGGTGGGGGTGGGTACTAAGAAAGGTAGAGCATAGAGTGAAGTAAAGAAGGAAACTGAATGAGTTTAAAATGCAGCCTCATAAGTCTCGCAGATGTCTGCTAAATATTGTAAGACAAGAGGCTAGAACAATTTTATGCAGAGAGGGATTGGTATCTGGGGAAGCACACTGCTTTGTCTTCTCTGATTTAATTTCTTGGCAACGCCAGGAACCTGAGAACAAAGTACATTCCCATTGTTGACCTCAAGGGCTTAGGTGAAATACCCATTAATATTCATAGAAGGCCAGATGGACTGGCCAGTGCCTGAAGCACATGGGGGGGAGGTAGTTTTAGAGGAACCATCTGGGACTTGTTCTTATGCCATAGTGAAAAAAACCAATGAGAGCCCAGAACACAATACAACCAATTAGAGAGTGTTGCTGGGAGCTTGCTGGCTCGACCAGACTTTATTGCTCAAGCACAATGCTGGTTTGGAGAAGGGGAAAACTTACTATTTCTGTCTCCTTTTTTCAACTTTCAAAAGTCAATTCGATACATCTTAATAATTAAGAACATAGGAAGACAAATTAGGATATATACTGGCACACAGTTTTAATTTCTCAGTAAAATAAAATTTTAGAACACTCTATAGCAAAATCTGGGATATTCTTTTGGTTTTGGTTGCAAGTGTTACCATGATTCTTAGGCTAACATTAATGTCATGGCAGTCATTCTGTCTCAGCCTCATAAAGACTAGGATTACAGCCACCACATCAATATTAAAGACCCTGATTTCATGTTGGAGCAGGAGTAGAGCTTGTTTCAGAAAGCTTACTAAGTGTCCTCATGTCCTCACGATTTGCTTTTGACAGATGTGATCCACTTCCCTGTAGAGCTTTTGGTGCAATACACACAGTACTGCAAAAACGAGATACCTTTGACATCTCACATAATTCCCTGTGTTTCTTATTTAATTTTTACTTTTTCACCTTTGTTTTGTGTCTATGAGAGATTTGTCTACATATGTATATGTGCAATACATGAATACCCTGATCTATGAAAGCAGAAGAGGGAATCAGAAGGGTAAAACTCACCTGGGCTCCCATTAAGAAATTATATTAGTCAGTGTTTTCTAAAGGACAAAACTGATAGAATAAATGCATACAAATTTAAAAGTGGATTAGACTGACTTTCAGGATGGTCTTGGTAGTTCAGTAATGTCTGCCTCACACTGAAGAAGCTGAGTATATTTGTTGTTCAGTCCTCAAGGCTCAGCGTTTCAACCAGGCATTGAAGACTTAGAGTGGTGGTTCCCAACCTTCCTAATGCTGTGACCCTTTAATACAGTTCCTCATGTTGTCATGCTAACCACAAAATTATTCCATTGCAACTTCATAATTGTAGTTTTGTTACTTATATGAATCATGATGCAAGTATCTGATAGGCAACCCATGCGGACAGATCGTTCAATCCCCAAAGTGATAGTGATTGTTCAACCTCACAGGCTGAGAACCACCATCCTAAAGAATTCCTGGCCGTTACTTTATTTTGGAATCCTAAAGAAGTGATCCTGATATCAGGAGAGGAAAACTGCAGCAGCAGCAGCATAGATGAACATGCCTGTGACTGTGTGAGCAAACAGGGAAAAAACAGTCTTGTTCTTCCATGTCTTTTCATCTAGGTTGCTACTGGAGAGTGCTGCCCAAGTTTACAGTGGATCTTACTGCTTCAAATAACCTGATCAAGAAGATCTCCCACAGGATTGTCTATCAGTTTGATTTTTGGTTGATTCCAGAAGCAGTCAACTTGACAACCAAGATTATCATCCCAAGATGGGGACCTAGTCCTATGATACAGAAAGCTCCACACTACAGGCTTGGCCAAACTATCAAGGAAAGTGGAATTATCGGGCAGAGTTCCACCAACAAAACCGCCAAAACTCGTGACTTTATTGTTATTTGGTACATTCTCATAATGTGGAAAGACATCAGTGTGTTCACCTCGGTTTTGATCAGCACACTCCTGATGGTTGCTGAACACTGGAGTGCTGGATGTTGTGTGTTTTGGTTGTGTTTCTATACTTGACCTGCTCAGTTTACAATGAGCCTGTCAGAATTCAACCCCTTCATGAGTTGAGGAGTGTCTCTATTTCCTTCTCAGTTAACAGATGCTAAAGTAAACAACATTAATTTGTCAAGTGTCACCAATTCTATAAAGATGTCTGCGATGTTTCTGCATTTTACAGTTAATTATTCTGTAACTAAGGGACAGAAAATGACTTGCGTGCTGAATGAGCAACATGTGTATGCACAGCCATGCCTTATGTAGCATTTAATCCAACAGGCACATCTATAGCCCCAATTTCATAAGATGACAATGAAGTCAGAACATTTCTGTCGCCAGGGACATAGCGGTTGCTGTAACGGGAAAGTGCCAGCATTACTCATATGATCATACTGTTGCTGATTGTACCAATCTAATGTTATGCCAGCCATAAAAACTATAGTGTGTAACAGTGTAAAGTACATTATACCTGAGGATAGTAACAGTTTCTTACTGGTTTATGTATTTGCTTCACTGTATTTTTATAGTTACTTAAGAGAAAACTTCTACTTATAAAAATTTTACTATGTAGCAGTATATCATATTTTGGTAGTAGAATTTTACATCTTTTGTTTACTCTTTTGATTGCAGCATTTGCTTTTGTACTTCATTCTCTCTGTGTGTGTTAGTGTATGTGTGTGTGTGTGTGTGTGCACATCCATATGTACATATGGGTGTATATACAAATGTGTGCAGGCATTTACAGATCAGAAATTGATGTCAGGAGTCTTTCTTGATCATTTTCCACATTATTTTTCGAGACAAAGACTACCATCAAACTAGAGCTCATTGACTTGGCTAGACAAACAGCTCAGTGAGCTCTAAGGTGTCACCTACCTCTGCCCCACCCTTGTAGCTCTTCTACGTAAAAATCTGTTGTAAAATTACAAAGTTGCTAAAATCTAGAATCTGACTCTTGATATTTTATTAGTTTTTTGAACCCAACTGTATTTTACAGCAAAGAGAAACTATCAGTACACAATGACATACCAATGGACTAAAAGTGTAATGAAAAGAGAAAGGTACCATCACATAAACCACACAGGCCAACTGGCTAAACACAGAACACATGCACCAGCCAAATAAAATGTTGTAGAAATTTGCTATATTTTCTATGTTCTAGATTAACCATATTATATAATAATCTCTCCATTGAATAATTAAACTGTTCTTATAGTGCTTGGTAAAGGATTTTGTACTCTTGTGTGAGAAATTTCCAAAATAGCAGCAACAGTAGAGAGTTGGAAGAATTTATCATAAAATATGAATATCCAATATAATAGTTAATGACAACAATTCATTATTACACTGTTAGTCACTTAATACACATTTTGACTGAGTCTGCACTGCTTTACCTGGGATAGGGGAATACTCATTAAACACATTCTCAGAATTCATCAATTTTCTTTTCTTTTCCAGGTACCTACAAATAAATATAGGATGATTTTTTAACATTTTCCCTACATCATCTTCATGTATCCCATGCTCCTGTTTACATGTATCCCATGCAGTGTTTACATGATAATCTTCTGCCTAGGCCTGGTTGTATTAATATAGTGATTGATCAAAGCCTGGACTCCACTGATTGCTGAGAAGTCCATTTCCCCCAGTGTATTTGAATGGGCATCCTTTCAGAATCTAGATGTACCCATAGGGGGTAACACAGGGGAATAGTTTGCGGATTAACCTCTTAATTATACCTGGCCTTCCTAGGGCCAGTTATTACAAACCTGTTTCTGTCTCTTGTGCTTTTTAAAGGCTAAACAGAGACCACTTCTTGAAGATGAATCATCTGTGCTCCTACTTTTTCTCTGGAATTTGTTGTAAAAGATGTAATGAATAAGCACACTAAAGAAAAGCATGGTTATTTTTTGTAGGCCCATATAGCAGACCATAAAAAAATATATACTTGGCTAGCAGTAAAATCTATCAAAGTTTTTCAACAGCCCCATATTTTTTACATTCCTTCGCTGCCACCAGCAGATGCGTCTACATATGTTCCTTGATTTTATGGGTGCATTACAACGACATCAAAGCGCTGTAACATTGCAGGCACGTTTTTATGGGGAATGATTTCAGCACCATGCCATCCGGCTGGCCCACCCCAGCCTTCTGTTGCTGGAATAGAATGGCAAAGACACTTAATGAAGAAGATAAAGGATAAGGCAGAGACTGGGTGGTAAGGAATGGATGCCAGTTTTCCTCCATGCTAAGCAAGGGTCTTGGAGCTCCTTGGGAAAACCAGGTTCGCTTAAGATGCCTAGGATGTCAAAGTGTCACAGTGTCCTCATTTCTGTGAGAATATGGCCCATGAAGAAACAGTTTACAAACTTCATGATGACAGTGTGATATGTTTATACAGTTAGGTAGGGTGTTTATGTTTCAAATACATATTCTCAACGATCATATTCCTACCTCTGATTATAATACCATTATAGAATTATATCATTTATATCACACATAGAGGTTGTATCTACTGGAGGGTAGTAATTGCAAAGTAGTGCATCTAGGTACCCTTTTTGTTTGCTTTCCCTCCTTTGATCTTTTCTTTTCTCCTTCTCTTCTTTTCCTACCTACACTTACCTCTTTATTTATTAATTTTAGATAAGTAATGGAGTGATGTTCAAGTCCAGTCATGCTCACAGATGCTCTGCCTCTCTTAATATTTCTTTTTGTTATAAGACATCTACTTCAACATATTTCCCCCTTCTTACATGAGAAAGAAGTTTAAGGCTGGGCTACAGGGGGAGATGGATGGGTACAAAGACTAGAGAGGGAATCTGATAGTTTCTTCATAGTATTAAAGATTGTCTTAGTTAGGGTCTCTATTGCTGGAAAGAGACACCATTAACACAACAACTCTTTTGAAGGACAACATTTAAATTTGGCTTACAGGTTCGGATGGTTAGTCCATTATCATCAAGCTGAAAGATATGGTGCTGGAGTAGGAGTTGAGAGTTCTGTTCTGGAGCAGGCAACCAGAACAGAAAGTGCCACTCAGCCTAGCTTGGGCTTCTGAAACACTAAAGCCAACCCCCAGTGACACACTTCCTCCAATAAGGCCACACCTATTCCAACAAGGCTCCATGTCCTAATCCTTTCAAACAGTACCATTCTCTTTGACCCCATGGGAATTATTTTTATTCATACCACCACAGATAGAAACTCACATCCCCACTTTAAATTGAAGAGGGCAGGAGCCTCTGCTTCTGTTCTTGAAAAAGTTACATCTTAATGCCAGAGTGGGTATAGTTGGATTTCAGTCTGTGCTTGCTCCAGTATGGTAAAATTCAAAGTGATTATGTGTTTTAATTAAGAGAGTATTAAATAATCACTTTGAACATTAACTAAGAATTCACTCACCTACTTTAGACTTGACATATTTTCTGGCATAGTTTCTGATCCTCTTTTACCAGCCCGTATTTTCTGTCAATGCACTGCCTAGTAACTTTCTGACTTTATTTCTTAGAGAAAATCAATCTTGTTTTTTTTTTGACAGAAAAGAACAAGCATGCTTTTTGGTACTGAAATGGACCTTAGAAACTGCCCAGTAATCCTCTTTCTCCACAAGATAAAGCTGAAATATGGAGAGCAAGTGCAGTGATCTTTTCAAGGTACAGCAAAGAGTAGAGAATAGGCTAGGGGTAAGCCTTTGGATTTGTTTTTCAAGATAGATTCTCAAAATTGCTCTTGGCTTTATGCTTGCAAGTTTCAGTGGAAATGGCCTGTAGTGTAGCACTTCCTTGCATGGCTCTTATGTATTCCTATAGTCTGTGTCTTGTATACATGCATGTGTGTATGTGTGTGCACAAGAAGATAATCTCTGCTGTCATTCCACAGATACCATCTATCTTGATTTTTGAAACCAGATCTCTCATTGTCCTGGGACTTGCTATGCCCAGCTTATTTCATTTGGGATCTCTGAATTAAATTCAGGTCCCTGTGTTTACAAAGCAAGCACTTTAACTCCCGTCCGAAATCCACAGGCCCAGACATTACTTCTTGGGAGGATGTGCATTTTATCTTTTGGGCATAATATTCCACTGGAGGGGACAGACTGGCAGCAAGTGAGCCTACTATAGTTCTCTCACTTTTACCTCTGCTGAGATCCACTATTTGAAAAGTGTGCACCTTATCCAATGGCCTAGTATTCATTCTGTGATCCTCTACAACATCTACAACAACTGACTTCATCCTGTGGTTCAAGTCCTTGCTTCCTTTCACCCTTGTGAAACTCTTCATTGACATTTTTACTCCCAATTCCCAGTCCCAGAATTCTTCACCACCAATATGCTGTGTTCTCACTCCCCCCCCCCACAATTGGTAAGTAAAGAAGTTAAAGTGCATGCTGCCTTTGCTTTGATATTATATATCAAATATATATGTATATATGTAATATATATAAATATACATATATATTTGAGAAAGAATTTAATTCCTAGAATGGTCTTCTGGACTTTATGGTTCAGAAAATTATTCTCAGCATCTATTTATAATAACAATTTCACATTAGTGAAGATTGTCAAGTAGAAGATTGTGTTGCTTTGCATTTTCTAAGTATGATCCCACAAATGTAAAGGAGAAAAAAAACTTTCTTAAATTGATAAAAAGGAAGGGCAAATCAAGAAACATACTGTTGTTCTTGACATTATATAGGCAATACTTTACTTCTTTCAATACATTTTCAAATGCAATGTAGTTTCCATGTTTCAAATAGGAGCGCGGTGCTCAGTGAAGTCGAGATACCTGTTGACCCTTCATAATAAAAGTGGCACAGTCTGACTCTCCTATTACTTCTTGCTTCACACTCACGTTCTACACCATGGGCCAGACTTTAGGCTGAGCCTAATGGCATAATCTATCTCATTTAGCCACCAGATGACTCTGAGGCAGGTATCCTAGGTGCCATTTTCAGATAAACAAACTGAGTCTCAAAGAAGTTAAATAATCTATTTAAGGTTATTCAGCTAATAAATAGCTGAACTGAACTTCGCTGTCTCCAGAGTCCATGTTCTTTCTGTAAGAAAATGTGACCATTAATTAAAGGTAGCTATGAACTAACTCAATTAAACACACTGTCATATCATAATGGTCTGTTTAGGAATTATTATTTATTTGATCCCAAAGGGTCAAATTTGTTCCTATCTTCTGTAGAATTCTGTTCTCCTTGAGTGATAGCGTATTAGTGAGAACTAAAAAAGAGCATAGGTCTGTCTAGCCAAAGGGAATGGCGCCCAATAGAAGACATATATTAGATTTTCAGTTTTGTTTCAAGGGTTTCCATATGGAGATGGAATTAGCTTTTGTTCAAAATGACTTGCTAGATTAGAATTAGGACAGATGATGAATCTAAACCAGAGGGAAATATTTTGAAAGAGTATACAGAGAAGTTTTGTAAAAGTTCCATCTATCTAAATATGGGGTACACTGTCTTAGGGAGTGAGGATACTCAGAAGCCTGGAGACCACTTGGCAGGGTCACTATCACCACGATCTGATGACATTTAAGGTCCTTGAATTTGGATGCTTTTCTGACAGGGCCTGACATTGCTGTGTATCCATCCTGGATGAATGCCCGCTCATTCTGCATATCTGGGCTATGTTCCCTAGCAGTTGGCACAGGTAGCTTAGAAACTCAGCCATCCAGCAATCATGGGTCTCTTTTTCAGTCTTCATCAACTCTGAGAGTGTCAGTCTCCATCACAAGAGATATAAGGACATTAGTGATAAATGCTGTCACTGGGATGGCAAAAAGGGATATTTAATATGTATCTGTGTTTTTTTTGTATCTATGTCATGATAATAAAAATGAAGAAACACTCAAATGCTGTCTCATAAGACCAACTTCTTCCTTGGTATCATGTGTAGTGCTGATAGTTTCCTGTTTTGTTTGAGTGTCCATAATAATGGTAGTGATAAAATAATTATGACAATTGTCAAGTGATTACTGTATTTTAGGTGTTATTATCCTTGACCTCTTGTCCTTGAGCAGAGTGAGATTCAGAAGGTGTCTACAGCAGGGTCGCACTGCTACTCTTCAAAAGTAAGTACAGTTACTTTTCAAATACAGGCCTAATAGAGAATGTATTTTATTATTTTAACTGTTACTTATATTTCCAAATTGATGGTATTTTGTACTCTTTATATTATAAAGTTTTTAGCACTACTTATTGTTAAATATTTCCTGATGAGATGCTATAAAGGAAGCAGGTGGGGTTTGGGGGGATTATTTACGAACATATGAACTGTCTGCCCATCATGCAGAGTGGAAAGAATACTGTACTCAGCACTGACCTTGCTTGAGTCACACTCTTTCTTTTGTATTAATGTGTGTTTCCTGGACTACAATTTCTTGGGTGGCAGGTTTCTTCTTGGCATGCAATCTTGCTGTGTAGCAGCCTACCAAGTACTGGGATTTTAGGTGTGCCATTTCATCCGCAGAAAGAAAATTTTAAAGGAAGTAACCTGAGGAAGCAGACATAAGGGAGAAAGCAGGCTAGTATCAGGGTAGATCATGGAGGGCATTTCATTAGGTCATAAGATCCAGTTCTTGGCACCATGATTCACGCCACATACTTCTTGGCATGAAATACGGGAGAACAGTCCATCTGACTGTTGCAGGGTTTTCCCAGAAGCTCCACTTGTATGATATTAAAGGAGACCACCATAGAGTCAAATGTAGAAATGCAAGCACGAGGAATGAACAGAGCTTAAGCTACCAAGATATTAGCAGCTAAAAACAGAATGTGATGCAGTATTAATGTTATCAGCCACACAGAATCATAACAAATGCTGTTTTATTTTGGTTTTTATATTTGTGTGTGTTATGGACATTTGTATATGTGTTAAAATTTGTGTGGAGACTAGAAGATGATGTCAGGTGTCTTTATTTATCACAACCCACTTTATTTATAGATCGCATAATTAATGCCCTTCCTCTGGAAAGAAAGTCCTGAAGAATGGGTACCTGCAGTGACTTAGCTGAGCCTTTAAAAACTTATCCACACAGAGTTGCCTTACCCTTGTGAATTGTTTGCTCCTGAGAGTCCAGAGTAAAAATATCAGAAGGACCAATGTGGTTTCCTTTCCAGTTCATCTCACATTGTTCATCTCTATTCTTTGCATTCCTTTCCCACAGACAGTTGCATTTGCATATATGTATTGTGCACAGCAAAGGCTTTGAGAGTGACAAGAAGCGATTGCCAGCACATGAAATCCAATAAGGACACTGAGTTTTGTCTTGTGAACTAAGGAGTGTGGTAATTAAAGCAGTATTTACAATGCAATAAAGGCAGAGCTAATTACTGACAAATGACAGTGAAACAATACACTTTCCCAGAGAAACTAGACTGGGATCAGCCTTCATTATGAATCCTCCAACTGTCTTCTTTGTTAATTATGATCTTCATAATCCTCTCCCTGGCAATATTTGCCTCATTTATTGCCACTCTATAATGCAGGATTAATAGAAAGTGAGGCAGGAATAATGAGAGAACTAAGAACTACTGTGTGAGCCCCTGGATCTCTAACATGAATACAAAGACCCAGGAGAGAAAGGTGGTGGTCGTTGACCTTCAGTCAGAGACAGAAGCATTACTTTGACTATGCACCAAGACACAGACCTTTGCTAATGTGCATGAGGCTTAACTTTTGAGAGCTGAGTCCAGAACACAGAAGAGTCTCATTTTCTTTCTTTTCTTGCTTTCTGAAAATATAAAATACTTCCAAAAGTAAAATATACTTATAACTCCTATATACAAATTAATATGTTGTAATATAGGCTCATGTATCTACTTTAGGTATCTAGTTCCTTTCCACTAAACGTCAAACCAGCTCTTGAACACTACAAAGACTCTCAGATACTTTTCCAAATTCTATTTCTAGCATCACTACCCAGGAGTCTCAGTGTCTCCCATGCTTGGGATCAACTTCATTGTCTACTTCACAGGACCAGAAATGCAATGTAAAAAGGCAACTCAAAGATTTGAATGTGGCTCTAAGGTGATGGTTCGTATACTAATTGCATATTCTCTTTTTAACTTTAATTTAAATATGAAATTTCTTCTACCTCTTCCATTATCCACCCTCTTCTTATTCAGTATTAATATTCATATTATATCTATATATATGAACAGAAAACAAAAGTCTGAATGAAATAAGGAAGTTAACACAAGATTTGGAAAAGAATTGATAGAGTATGTATATTATGTCTCTCTGTGTATATGCATGCTTAAATATATAAATGCAAACTATTCAGTTTGTTTGGTGTTGCATAATTTTTATTACAGACTACTTTTTAAAAAGTCTATCCAAATTGTAAATAGAAGATAGAAGAGGAGAAATCTCACAATGCACAAGAAAGCCTATAGAAGAAGGGGCTGAGCCAGTATTGACTGAGGATGAGTATCCAGAGAAAGAATTCAAAAAATGGTTACAAATATGCATAAGCAACCAAAGAAGATATGAATATACTTTAAGAAAATATATTTTATACCTAAAACAAAGTCTAAATAAACTAAGTAGGTCCATTCAAGATTTGAAAAGATAGTCCAACAGAGTGCTGCTTAAGAAAAACCTAACTGAAAACTTAGTAGAAATGGAAAAACTCAATAAGTCAAAAAATAAAAAAGATTCAGTAGACTCACCAGGATAATAGACAATGTGAAAAAAGAACTGGATCATTCAATCAAAGTCAATGATAATTTAAAAATATCAGTGGAACACAGCAGAGTTTTGGGACACAGTGAAAAGACTACATCTATAAAACATGTGCATAAATGAAGTAGAATGTGGTGGGAAGGGAATAGAAAATATCTTCAATAAAATAGAAGAATATTCTCAAGTATGTGAAAAAGAGATGCTCATCCTTACAAGAATCCAACAAAATACCAACTAGACAATATGATGAAAGAAAATACCCACGGCATAGCATAGTTAAAAACTTTAAATCACAGATAAAATAAAGGTATTAAAATAGAGAGAAAATCATAAAGAGACAGAGGTGAAGACAGAGAAAGAAAGAGATAGGTAGATACAGAGAGACAGGTAGATAGAGACAGAGAAACAGAGAGAGACTAAAAGACATATAGTGGGGGAGAGAAAGGGCAGAGAGAGAGAGGGAGAGAGACTTGTAAAGTTATCAATAGAGGGAGGCCAATAAGAATAACATTCAAATATTCAGCTGAAATATTTAAAGCCAGAAATATCTACAAAGTTATGTGTGAACTACAAAAATATCAACAATGAAAAGCTTGAAAGCTTGACTATTATATACAGTAAAACTAACAATCACAGTTGGAGAAATAAACCTTTGTACAATAAAATATACTAAAGGAATTTATTTTCACTAAACCAATACTATAGAGGGTACTAAAAGCAATACTGAGTCTGAAGAAGAGAATAAACATGTTCAAGATGCCACAGAGGGATAAACAAACAATACAAGGAGAATTAATGAAAAAGATCTAAGAAAATATAAAACTAACAAAATGCCAAAAATACTAATGTACATTTTGTGATCACAGCTCTGAATTCTGCGTAGTGATGCTTTCAATTCCCTAGCAAGAAGGTGTTAACTAATTGATGATAAAAAATAGAATCAGTCTTCTTGCCACCTCCAAAAAACATACCTCACCTTCAAAGATAGACATTACCTCAGGGCAAGATAGAAAAAAGACAATTGTGAGAAAACAGTAAGGAAACAAGCAATTATAGCTATTTTAATGCCTGAATAACTGTATTTTCAGCTACAACTGGTCAGAAAAGATAATGAAGGCCACTTCATACTTGCTAAGTCAATAATCCAACTGGAGGTTATTACAATTAAAAACATATATGCAATGAATGTATGTGCCTAGTGCTGTAAATACAAGTAAGCAGGAAGCCACAGATTAAGGTTAATTCAGTAATAGTAGGTACCTTCGGTATTTCACTTTTACCAATAGATATATCATCCAGAAGAAACAAACAAAACACAAAATATTAGAGTTAAGTAACCAAATATTTGGACCTAACTAATATCTTCAGAACATTCTATCCAGTCACTAATTGACACACATTCTTGTCAGAAGCTCATGGAATTTTCTCCAAAATAGAATACATATCAGGGCATGAAGCAATCTACAAATATGCAAAAATTTAATTTACTTGATGTTTTTTATCAGACCATAATGGAATAAAACTATATGTATGAACAGTGAGATAAGTCTAAAAAAAGTAAACAGACTCATGAAGTTGAAACAACTCACTAATAAATGATGAATGGCAACTGAAGAAACCAAGAAGAATATTATGGAATCATGGAATTGAATAAAAATGTAAACACAAGATGTATAAATGAATGGGAGAAAATGAAAGCAACCCTCAGAAGAATGTGGAAAGTTTATAACGTATTGTTTACATAAAAAAGAGAGAAACCAAATAAATAACTTAATGATGTACCTTAAGGACTTTGAAAAACAACAGCAAAGGAAACCACAAAGCAGTGGATATGGAAATATACTGTCAGAATATAAATTCATGAAATAGAAATGTAAAATATATTTAAAAATCTGTAAATTTGTTCTTTGAAGAGGTAAACAAGATTGACAAACTTTTAGACAAATTAACCAAAATAATAGAGAAAACACAAATTAATAAAATTAGAAATGTAAAGGGAGGCATCACAAGAGGTTTCAATTAAAATAAAAAAGTTAAGGATACACTTTTAAAAACTATGCTCCACTATATTAGAAAAATTTAAAGAATTGGATAAATTTCAATATTATATGACCTATCAAAATTTATACAATGTAAAATAAACAATTTAAGTCGATAAGTAGGCAACAACAATAATAATGAAACTATTTTGTCCTTATTTACTTTATTTGCCTTACAGACCAAACAGCAATTTGGTTTCAGGAGGTCCCATTTATTAACTGTTATTCTCAGTGTCTGTGCTACTGTGGTTATATTTAGGAAGTGGTCTCCTGTGCCAATGCATTCAAGGCTACTTCCCACTTTCCCTTCTCTCAGGTTCAGTATGGTCAGATTTATGTTGACATCTTTGATCCATTTGGACCTGAGTTTTGTGCATGGGAATAAATATGGATCTTTTTGTAATCTTCTACATTCTGACATTCAGTTGTGCCTACCCCACTTGTTGAAGATGATTTCTTTCTTCCATTGTACAATGTTTGCTTTTTTGTTAAAAATCAGGTATTCATAAGTGTGTAGATTTATATCAGAGCCTTCAATTTGATTCTATTGATCTATGTGTCTGTTTTTATATAATAACAAGCTGTTTTTATTACTATAGATATGGTAGAACTTGAAGTGAGTGATGGTAATGCCTCTAGAAATTCCTTTATTATACAGGATTGTTTTGGCTATCCTGTTTCTTTTTTGTTTTGTCATAGGGAGGCTGCTTGTTTGTTTCCCAGCTTCCCAGACCCGAAATAATCACACAGAAATTTTATTAATTAAATTAATACTTGGCCCATTAGTTCTAGCTTCTTATTGGCTAACTCTTGCATCTTAATTTAACCCATTTCTATTAATCTGTGTATCACCACAATGCTGTAGCTTACAGGGGAAAGTTCTGGCCTCTGTCTCTGCTGGGGCTACATGGCTTCTCTTGACTCTACCTTTTTTCTTGCAGCATTCCATTTAGTTTTCCCCACCTAGCTCTACTCTGCCCTATCAGGCCAAGCCAGTTTTTTTATTCATTGACCAATAAAACCAACACACAGACAGAAAGAACTTCCACAACATTTCCCCTTTTCTTTTTAAATAAAAAAGTAAGGTTTAAGCTTTAACATAGTAAAATTGCATATAACAAAACAGGTATCAAGCAAAAATTACAGGTACAATATTTATAACTACTTTTATTATAACTAAGAAAAACTATAACTATATATTCTTCAACTCCATCAAATACTCCAGAAGGATATAATATTACCTAAGTAAACAGAAAATATAAGCAATTTCCAAAACACTAGAATTGACAGAGACTTCTCACTGCCTGGACAGTCATCCAAAGTTCTTCTGTAGTATTCAGGCATCCATATTCAACCTACAGGCCCATAGTATCCAGCAGACTTTTCTATGAAGCAGGAAATTTCAAAGACAGTTTCACCAATGTTGGCAGTTTTTCAGTCACTTTCTTCTGTGTCCTGCAGAAATTCTGACAGATTCTTTCATGAAGTAGGAACCCCAAAGGATTGTCTTACATTTAGGCAAGTTCAGCAGTCATTTCTCTGTGGGTCCTGCATGTCCAATTCATCAAGCAGTCCAGGCAAGAGCAGTTTCATGACTACATGGATAACAAACTCTAAGAGCTTCTTCGACGCCCATCATCCTCTTGAAGTAGATTGGTGCTGCCAGGAGAGGATGTGTTTCATTGTCATGAAAAGTCCTATGTTATTAAAACATTTTAAATGCCATATTCTGAAAGTCTCTGAAGGATCTGAATACCAATCTAACTGAAATATATCACTATATATCTAGAAAACCTAAATAACAAGACTACAAGCTTGACTATTATAGATGAATATCTATTAACCTGTATTTCTTAATTATACATTACATTTCTAAATGAACTGCATAAACACAATGCCTTAATCAAGAGCAGAAATACACATATAACAAAATTGACCTAAAAGTTGTATCAATAGAGCAAGATCCATACCAAGGCAAATGTCTATATCAAAAATCTGGAAGAATTTCACAGGTTCTCATTCTCTGTGGAAACAAAAGAACATTTTTCCAAAGCAACATATCCTTAGACTCAAATTTTAAAATCAAGAAACCTTTATGTTGCTTTATCTTAGCAGCCTATTTCATAAAATGTCTCTCTGTACTTAGCTCCTTCACAGTCAAAAAGTTCAAAGAAAACACAATAATATACATAATTCAGACTCTCTGTGTGCGTTCCATCTTCATATGGCTTATTTTTCTTTATTTCTTTAATCTATGACTGCATTCTCTCTCTTTAAACACTTTGTTTTATTTTTTTAAATGATTTATTTCCTTTTATAGCTCACTGTACTCTTTTTTCTCTCTCCTAAGCCTATGTACATTTATCCAACACTTTGACCCATTTATGATGGAGGAGTGTCTATGTGTTACTTTTATTAATAAAAAACTGCCTTGGCCCTTTAAGAGAACAGAAAATTAGGTAGGCGGAGTAGACAGAACAGAATGCTGGGTAGCAGGCAGTGGGGAGATGCTTCAGGCAGTCACCATATGCAGTAGCCATGCTTCTCCTCTCTGAGATGGACGCAGGTTAAGATCTCTCCTGGTAAGCCACCCCTCGTGGTGCTATATAAATTACTAAATATGGGTTAAAGCAAGATATGAGAATCAACCAATAAGAAACTACAGATAACGGGTCAGGGGCCAGGCAGTATTTAAATGAATACAGTTTCTGTGTAATTATTTTGGGTAAAGCTAACCGGGTGGCAGGACACAGCCTCGCCGTTCCTTCTACACATTTAAAGGTATTTTTATTTATTTATTTATTTTTTTAGTTAGTAATTTTTTATTTCCCCCTACCCATTAATTTACTGAATATCATTTCCTTCTATAGACACTAAGCAACATTTCAACAATTGTATTTTATTTTTTTTTCAATTTTTATTTTATTTTATTTTTTTTTCCTCATGGTTTATTTTTTTTATATTTAAAAATTTCCATCTCCTTCCCTCCTCCTCCTCCCTCCCTCCCCTCCTCCTCCCCCTTCCCTCCCCTTCTTCTCCCCCTTCCCTCCCCTCCCCTCCACCCATACCTCCCCTCCCTCCCTGTCAAGGCCAAGGAGCCATCAGGGTTCCCCACTCTATGCTAAGACCAAGGTCCTCCCAACTCCCCCCAGGTCCAGGAAGGTGATCGACCAAGCTGAGAAGGCTCCCACAGAGCCCGTCCATGAAGAACAATCAGAGCCCAGAGCCATTGTCCTTTGCTTCTCAGTCAGCCCCCGCTGTTGGCCACACTCAGAGAGACGGGTTTGGTCGCATGATCCATCAGTCCCATTCCAACTGGAGTTGGTGATCTCCCATTAGTTCTGTCCCACCGTTTCCATGCGTGAACGCACCCCTCTTGTTCCTGACTTTCTCCCTCATGTTCTCGCTCCTTCTGCTCCTCATCGGGACCTTGGGAGCTCAGTCCAGTGCTCCAATGTGAGGCTCAGTCACCTTCCCCATCTGTCGCCAGCTGGAGGTTCCCTCCCGGTCCTGACTTTCTTTCTCATGTTCTCTCTCCTTCTGCTCCTCATCAGGACCTTGGGAGCTCAGTCCGGTGCTCCAATGTGGGGCTCTGTCATTTTCTTCATCTATCGTCAGGTGTAGGTTCTATGGTGATATGCAAGAAATTCATCAGTATGGCTATAGGAACTGGCCTTTTCAGGCTCCCTCTCCTCAGCTGCCCAAGGAACTAACTGGGGGCTAACCGGGTGGCAGGACACAGCCTCGCCGTTCCTTCTACACATTTAAAGGTATTTAAAAAAAAAGCAAAAAAAAAAAAACCTGAATCTGTCTTTTTGTGTATCTGTAATTATTTTCTGATCAGAAGTACTTCTTAAAATTCTAAGCTGTGGCCTGACTAGTACTAAGTCTGCTTTGCCTTTTGACTCCACCCAGTCCAATATGCTGTGGTGGAGGTCTGTTTAGCACAAGCCATGCTCACGGTGAGTCTATGATGCCATTAACAAGATGTAGCACTCTGTTCACAAACCCCATTTAAAAGCTTCATAGCTGGTCCTCTCAGAAGGACCTCTCACAGCCATTCGTGCTGGCAAACCAGGAAGCCGCTATTTATAAAGAAGCCACACAGTTTTTATTTCACCTCTCTTAAAGAAAACACTCTCTTAAAGCAGCACCCCTGCTCACCACAAGCCCACCTAGAAAAAAAACTTGTGGCTGCCAAAAGTCATACTTGACTCTGTTCTTTTGTGTCTAGAATTTTTTTTCAAGCTCTCTCAGGTTTTACATGGATTTATCTAGCACATGTTGGAGTGCCAATTTGTTGTAGGGAGGCTGTAGGAGTGCTCTGACAGAATTTTTTTTGGTCATTTATGTATACTATCATATCATCTGCAAATACTGGAAGTTCGACTTCTTTTTCCCCCAATTTGTATCCTCTTGATCTCCTCTTGTTTTATTGCTTTAACTGGAACATTTGTATATAAAAGGAATACTGATTGTTTTTAGTTAATCTTGTATCCTGCCACATTACTAAAGGTGTTTATCAGCTGTAGGAGTACCTGGTAGAATATTTTGGGTCACTTATGTATACTATCATATCATCTGCAAATAGTTGAAGTTTGACTTCTTTTTTCCCCAATTTGTATCTTCTTGATCTTCTGTTGTTTTATTGCTTTAACTGGAACTTTGAGTATTATATTGAATATATATGGAGAGAGTGAACAGTCTTAGGAAAAGATCTTTACCAACCCAATATCTGACAGAAGACTGATCTTCAAAATATATAAAGAACTCAAGAAACTAGACATCAAAATACCAAATAACCCAATTAAAAAATGTAGTACAAATCTAAGCAAAATTCTCCAGAGAAGAATGTCAAATGACCAAAAGACATTTAATGAATTGCTAAACATCATTACCCATCAGGAAAATGCAAATAAAAATAACATTAAGATACCTGGAAGAATGGCTAAGATCAAAAACATTGATAACATCTTATAGTGGAAAAAATGTGGAGTAAGAGGGACATTTCTCCACTGTTGGTAGGAGTGTAAACTTGTACAGCCACTTTGGAAATCAGTATGTCAGTTTTTCAGAAAATTCTAATCAGTCTACCTCAAGATCCAGAAAACTACTATTGGGCATATACTCAAAATATGGTCAATCATATAATAAGGTCACTTGTTCAACTATACTCATAGCAGCATTATACATAGAGGAAATAACCTAGATGCCCCTCAACTGATGAATAGATAAAGAAAATGTGGTACATTTACACAATAGAGGATTAATCAGCAGTAAAGAAAATGACATCATAAAATTTGCAGGCAAATAGATAGAACTAGAAAAATATCATCCTGGGTGAAGTAACTCAGACCCAGCAAGACAGACACAATATGTACTCACTCTTAAGTGGATATTAGATGTAAAGCAAAGAACAACCAGGCTATAATCCACAATCCCAGAGAAGGTCGGTAAAACGGAAAACCCTAAGAGGGACACATATGGTGGGCCCCAGGAAAGGGAAATATTTAAGATCTCTGTGGTTAACTAGAATGGGAGTAGAAGGGAGAGAAGATTGGGAATGGGAACATGAGGGATTATGGTTATTTATTTGGAAGAGGGACAGAAGGGAGAACAATGAAAGATATCTTTTTGGATATTTTTCACTTTTTTAAAAAAAGAAAACAATCTTTTTTTCATTTTACATTTTACATACTAATCCCATTTTCCACTCCCTCCCCTTCTCCTCCCATTCCCTCTAACTTTCCCTCATTCCATTCATTCTCCAGAGAGAGCAAGGTACATTGCTCCAAGGAAGGACCAAGATCCTCCTGACTATATCCAGGCTGATCAAGGTGTCCATCCAAAAAATGTGTTCCAAAAAGGCCATACAACTGTCACCCACACTCACAGGGTCTAGCTTGGTCTTATTCTGGTTTCTTCCCTGTCCGGCCAATTTTAGTTAATCTAAAAGGATTAGAGAAATTAGCTAGGTAGGAAAAACTAAACTGAATGCTGGAGAAAGAAGGGCAGGGTCAGAGAGAAGCCATGTAGCCCTGCTGGAGATAGATGCTGGAACATTACCTGGTAAGCCACAGACACATGGTGATACAAAGATTACTAGAAATGGGTTAAATTAAGATTTAAGAGTTAGCCTAAGGCTGGAGAGATGGCTTAGTGGTTAAGAGCACTGACTGCTCTTCCAAAGGACCTAGGTTCAATTCTCAGCACCCATATGGCAGCTCACAACTGTCTGAAGATCCAGTTGCAGGGGATCTGACACCTTCACACCAATGCATATAAAATAAAGTTAAATAGACCATTAAAATATTTTTTCAAAAAGAGTTAGCCTATAAGAAGCTAGAGCCAAGCAGTGTTTTAAGTAATATAGTTTCTGTGTGATTAATTTAGGGCTGAGCAGCCAGGAAGTAACAAGCAGCCTTCTCACAACATATAAATCTGAACTTCATTGAAGATTTGAGGCTCCTAAAATTCTCGATTGTGCTGTATCATTAGAGCCAATGCTTAAAATCTTTAAGTCTTACTGTGAAAGTATGCATCAAACTGGTAAACCACCCCTTTGTTAATATCAAATAAAATAAGAACTTGCCTAAAGAAGAACTTGAATATTAGAAGGTAGGAGTCTTTTAGGAGCTTAAAGAAAAGCAGAAATAATTGCCCTTAGGTTATGATGGATAGATGGAACATAGAAGGTTCATGAGAAATCTGGCTTATCCTCACTTCCCATGGCATCCAGACTTACTCCATTGTCATTGGTTCTGTTGGCAGCTGTGTTAGAAAACTACCAGCGTAACAGAACACACTTTAACTTTCAACATTGCCAGTCAACACAAGTAAATGGTCCAATTCCTCAATATTTTTGGTGTTGTAGTCTATGGAAGCCAACTGATAGGCTCAAGTGTGTGTGTATGTATGTGAATGTGTGTGTGTGTGTGTGTGTGTGTGTGTGTGTGTGTGTGGTGCATGCACATGTGTGGTCTATACTTCTGGAGAACTTTAAATGATTCAGCAGTGGTATACCCATAAAAAGAAATGCCATTTTCTGATACTAAATCATATTCTCTTCCTATAACCTGTAATGGCTGTTCTTTCACCAATTATACCATTTCTTCCAGATAAATTAAAAACAACTCTAATTAATTGCTATAATGAAACTATCAATCTATGTTGCTGAGGCAGAACTTTGATGTAATTAGTTATTGATACTGTAAAGCAGGTTTATGTTAGAATGTGAGTAGAATGGGTAGCTAGCTGACGCTTGGATTCTTCCAAGATATGCAGTCACAGGTGGAGACACAAAAGTCATTTATCTGATTGTATATTAATGAAAGACATTTTTAAAATATGGTTCATGGGTGAAATACAATAATATTATTCTGAAATGTTCAAAATGTTTTCTTATTACTACCAATAAGGACTACAGGAACAAAATATTTTCCTTTTAATTGCCTTAAGCAATAAAGAATTCCATGGGAAAAACAATCTATTGAGAAGTGAATAGAAATTAATGGAGGTAAAATGAAAACTTTTCTAGTTTGTATGCTGTCTTATTCAATGGGAACTGTGATAGAGAAAGCTTATGAAAACTGTAGCTATCAGCTATTATTAACTTTGTACCTTTCCCTGTTGGTGTTCATTGGACAAAGAACTCAGTAACTGTTCACAGAATGAATGCCTGAGTGTTTAGGGTAATTATATCAGGCAGACCAGACCAGTTGAAGTTTCCACAGAATATTAATAAAGTAAAACACCAATAATAAAAACTGTACATGAAAACATACATGTCTTTTAATGACTAAAAACCTAAGTGTCACAAGTATAAACATGTAAAACTTTATTGGCACAATAATATTGGACCATCATCTCCTCTGAGATATGTAACAAATGCTTAACAATTGCATTTTTTTCTGAGTCTCATTGAAGGTGTTAACATATTAATAGGGATAAATTAGTTCTTCTTGTATATATGTAATATAATATGAATAATTGTTTCATTTTTGAGTAATTTAATTATTTAGCATTGCAAGCATTAGTTTAATCAGTAGACAAATTTTGAAGGTTACCTATAAATCATATTTCTCTAGGAGCTGATGAAAAAAATTAGAGCCACCCACTTAGGGACAAAAGTTAATACCATTTAGAGGGTCGTCTAAAGAGAAAATACTCCACTGCTGTGTCTTCTTAATACAGGAAGAATATCTACTACCTTTGCAAGGAATACAGTACTTCTTCCATCTCACATTCTGAAATATCAATAGTCACAGAATATCAATGAGCCAGAAATATATATCTCCTTCTTTATAACCCAATCAATCATGTATACATACATGAGTGACAGAGTCAGTACCTCATTTCTGTACTCTCTTAACATGGGTGAAAGAGGAGGCACATTCTTTGGTCCTACTTTGGAAGATTAGAGTTAAAAATAGAAAACAACCAGGACATAAACATTGCTCATGTATATCCACAGCTCAGAGGCAGTATACATAGACATTTTTATAGAACATTAGAGGCATATATGCTGTGGACTGTTTAAAATATTTTGAAATAAAATGCATTAGTCACTAATTCATAAACTTTTACCTTCATTAAGTTATTCACAGTATTCTCATATGAGAACAAATTTTGATTCTTGTAAAAAAGAAGGTACAAAATAATAAATAAGAAATTTCTGGATTGTGTAATGCAAGAAACACAGATATATTTTGTTTTAGTGACAGTCTCTTTGTGAAAGAACTTTTAAACTCTAATGGGAAAAATGTACTGGATATGTTCCATTGCTTTGGATAGAAAAATTTATTTTAAAAATTGAAATGATTTTAGTTACATGACTTAACTAGACACCAAAGGGCAAAGTCAGAATGACCAGTTATTGGTATCAGGTTTTATAAATGGGAAAAATCTATTTAGGAAAACAAAGATTTCTCCCCAGAGATAGTTCAGACATACCTCGAAGTGTTTGCAGAAGTGTGCAACAGGAAAGAAAGCCTTTGTTACAAGTTTCAAGTTTTGAAAGAGATTTCCAGTTCAGTTCTATAGCATTGCTTGGAGGCAAAGAGATCAGCAAAATCAGAGGACTTTATTCTAATTTATGCTAATTTCTTCCTCTAACTTCAACTTTATGCTAATTTTCTCCCATATATCCTCACAGACAATTTTTCCTATTTCTTGGGAAAGTTTTAAAATATTAAACAATGTGGTTTTTTCTACCTCTCCTGATAATTCTATCCTCTTGAACTTTCTTATCCACACAGTGAGGACACGCTGGCTAGTGTCAATCTCTCCTTAGCTTTAGTTTAATGCCTGAAGCGCTGAAGTAACTGAGAGAATCAAGCTTTTAAAAAAGTTTGCAGTAATGTACTAAAACAGAGGAATGTGCTTTACCTCCTCTCTGTACCTTGGAAACTGTGCAGCTCCACTCTGAGTCCATGACCATCCACGCTCAAATAGAATCACCAAGTCAAACTAGGAACGTGAAATAGTCCCTGAAATGGCTGCCCATCAAGTCCAGCGAGTCTCTCTAAAGCTTTGGAGGAGGTACCCACCCAAGATACCCAGAAACTAAAAGATTCCCCTAACAACAAAGCATTGTACTCAAGAAAAAAAGTCAGCCTATAAGAGGGTCATGTGGAGGAATGTAAGGGTGTCAATAGGGCTCCTGTTCAGTCTGATGAACAAAATTCTAAACGGAATTAAAGATTTATTATTAGATGTTTATATGGAGAAATGAGTAGAGAGACGGCATAGACTCTTCAAATGGGACAGATAGGAGGCCTGGGGCAACAGTTAATCACAGGGGTGTTCCCTGTATGCAACACAGATCAAAGTCCATTGTATCCAGTAGGGATACTGTGACACAGCATCTCCTATGTGAGCATCCAGTGGGAATATCCTGTGACAACATCCTGGCAGGGACATCTAAAGGTTAATACTCAAACTAAGGGATCACAGCAGCAAGCCTCTAATAATAACCACCCTAGAATGCAAGATATTTTAGGCAATAAGTCTTGCCTACTTCCATTCATTGTGAGCTTGGAAAGGAAGAAAGGGTTAAAAACCCTAGGCCTACTTGAAGGTCCTACCAAGATCAGCAGGCCCTCACTCCCACCAAAAACTGTGTTTTTGATCTATAATGTATAAAAGAACAAATACTGTCTCCTTATTGGAAGACCATATTTAGGTCTCTTCTTTTTAAAATGTTTTAATTAAATTTTTTATTTTACATACCAACCACAGTTTTCCCTTCCCTTTTCTTCTTCTCTTGCCTCTCTCCACCTCCCTTCTTCCTCCCGTCTACTTTTCCTCCATCTCCATTCAGAAAGCATAAGCCCTACTATGAGAGTCAACAAAGCATGGCATATCAAGTTGAGGCAGGACAAAGCTCGTCCTCCCTGCATCAAGGCTAAACAAGGTATCCCTCCTTAGGGAATGGGCTCCAAAGATCAAACTCATGCTCTAGAGATAGGTCCTGGTCCCCTTGCTAGGGGCTCAAAAGACAGACTAAGTTACACAACTGTCATCCACATGCAGAGGGTCTAGGTCAGTCCTATATAGGCTCCCTAGCTATTGGTCTAGAGTGTATCAGCTCCCATGAGCTTGGGTCAACTGTCTCTGTGAGTCACCTCATAATGATCTTGACCCTCCTTGCTTATATAACCCCTCCTCTCTCTCTGACTAGATTACTAGAGCTCAGTAAGATGCTTAGTTGTGGATCTCTGCATCCATTTGTGTCAGTTAGCAAATGTAGATTCTATGATGACAGTTAAGGTAGTCACCAATCTAATTACAGGAAAAGTTCACTTCACTACAGATTTAAACAGAATTTTCAACAGAAGAATCTCAATTGGCCAAGATACACTTAAATAATTGTTCAACATCCTTAGGTATCAGGGAAATGCACATCAAAATGACTTTTAAAACTGTTAGAATGGCTAAAATAAAAAATGCTAATGGCAGCCTATGTTGGAGAGGATGTAGAATAAGGGGACCACTCCTCCACTGCTGGTGGGAATGCAAACTTGCACACAGTGTTGGAAATCAGTATGGCTTTTTCTCAGAAAATTGAAATCAATCTACCTCAAGACTCAGCAATACCACTTTTGGGCGTATACCCAAAGGATGCTTAATTACACCATAAGGACATATATTAAACTATGCTCACAGCAGCATTATTTGTAATAGCCAGTACCTGGAAACAATCTAGATGCCCTTCAACTGAAGAATGGATAAAAAAAAAAAGTGGTACATTTGCAAAATTAAGGATTACTCAGCAGTAAAAACAATGGAATTTGTAGACAAATGGATGGAATTAGAAAAAAAATCATCCTCAATGAGGTAACCAAGACCCAGAAAGACAAACACAATATGTATGCATTCTTAAGAGGATATTAGATGTAAAGGATAATCAGGTTACAATCCACAGCACCAGAGAAGCTAGGTAACAAGGAGGCTCTTCAGAGATATGAATGGATCATCCTGGGAAGGAAAAATAGATGAAATCTCCTGGGTAAAGTGTGGGTGGGAGGAGGAGCGGGGATGAAAGGATGAAGGATCAGGATGCTACAGGTGGGTGAGGGATGGAGAGGGAGAGTTAATGAAAGAGATATCTTGATAGAGGATAACATTATAGGATTAGGGAGAAACCTCATGCCAGGGAAGCTTCCAGGAATCCACGAGGATTACCCCAGCTAGGTTCCCCTTTATTGCTGAGAAATATATATATATATATATATATATATATATATATATATTTACTTAGCAATTTTCTCCTTACTTCTGAAGGTGTTGAACCTCATCTTTCTTGGTCTAGGGACAAGGACAGAGACCAAATATTCTCATTAACAAGACATCAAGGAGTAGAGTCCCACCTTGACTGTGTAGGTCTAGACAAATCCTATCTGCTATATAGATACTTCCCTAGAAAGAAGAGATGGAAAACATCAAACAATGTGATATATCAAGACTGGAGGAAGCCTTGAAAGCTATGATTCTAAAGGAAGTAACAATAGCAGCAACAAAAAGTTGCAAATATTTATTTGTATAACTGAGTTGTGAATGGAAATAGTTCGTACACAGAATAGTGGAAGAAATAAAACTTCCTTGTTCTTTGTTTTTAGTTACCATGATTTAGAAAAGATGTTTTGTCAACACAAATGAATGTATATGCTATTTAAAAATTAAAGGTTCTTTGTGGATAATTTCAAATATAATATATCTCTTTTTTATATCTTATAATTCTGTCATACTTTTATGAATGGGAGCACATCAAATGGTCTTTATGACAAAAATAATTAGGAAACATGTAGCTTCAAGGACTCTATTGTCTATTACCATTTTTAGGTTCTTGTTTTCTACTTTATTTTAATAATTCAATTAAATATGCAATGAATAATTTCTGCCTAAATGGGAAAACTAAAATAACAAATAAATAGTGCCATATCACATTGTCAACTAGAAAAATGTAAACTTTGATGATTCAAAATTTGATGTATTTATACACTTTAGAAACACAGGAAAAATATATACTTATACCATCATTAATATTTTAACATTTCATGTTCTTAGGATTAGATCAAAGGCTTAACAGAAATATTTTTGTCAGCATGATGTCCTTTTTATCTTACCCCAGAAGCCTTTCCAGAACTGACTGATTCCTTTCTGTTTCCCCTACTCTTTTCTTTTCTAAATTACAATTTCCCTAGCCAACCCCACAAAGCTCCTCTTAGTTTCCATCTTAAAAGGTGCTAGCATTGCAAACAGTTTTATTTGAACATTTTCTAATCTTATTTTAGAACCTTTGCCTTATAACCCAATTAAGCAAGATGAATTAAAGGAAAATAACAAAATCTGGTGAAGTCAGTGGGTGAATAAGATATTTGGTCCTGGGGTAGGTAGATCCCGAATTTCCTGAGAAACCTCCACACTGCTTTCCAAAGTGGTTGCACAAGTTTGCATTCCCACCAGCAATGGATGAGTGTACCCCTTACTCCACAACCTCTCCAGCAAAGGCTATCATTGGTGTTTTTGATTTTAGCCATTCTGACAGGTGTAAGATGGTATCTCAAAGTTGTTTTGATTTGCATTTCCCTGATCGCTAAGGAGGTTGAGCATGACCTTAAGTGTCGGAGAACCGGACTGAGCTCCCAAGGTCCAAATGAGGAGCAGATGGAGGGAAAACATGAGCAAGGAAGTCAGGACCGTGAGGGGTATATCCACTCACCGAGATGGTGGGGCTGGTCTAATGGGAGCTCACCAAGGCCAGCTACACTGGGACTGAAAAAGCATGGGATGAAACTGGACTCCCTGAACATGGCGGACAATGAGGGCTGCTGAGAAGCCAAGGACAATGGCACTGGGTTTTGATCCTTCTGCATGTACTGGCTTTGGAGGGGCCTAGCCTGTTTGGATGCTCACCTTCCTAGACCTGGATGGAGGGGGAGGACCTTGGACTTCCCACAGGGCAGGGAACCCTTACTGCTTTTTGGACTGGAGAGGGAAGGGGAGGAGAGTGGGGGGAGAGGGAGGGAAATGGGAGGCTGGGAGGAGGCAGGGAGGAGGCTGAAATTTTTTAATAAAAAAAATAATAATAATAAAGATCTTGGAAAAATAAAGACAATCCCTAGCTTTTCACAGAACTTAACTGGAATTTTACTTCTGTTATCAATTTTTAGACAGTGTTTAAAAGCTAGTTTAAGTAATAAATGAGTTAATATGTAGGAATCAGTATTTAGACAACGAAGAAATTTCTGAAGTTTGAATTCACAACTTATCAACTTTTTCAGACTTAGTCTAATCCTACCTCTTTTAACAGATGACAAATCTTTCTGCTCACATGAATGTTTACCTGATTGTTAAAACACACTTAAACCTTTTTTCTAATATAATACTTATGGAAAAACAAATACTAAAAACCACTTTGCAGTGGCATGCCTGAGACACAGGATAAAAAAAATTCCTTCCCTCAAGGAGCACAAGTTCTTATAGAAAAGATAAGACTTGTCCACATATAAAGATAATAAAAGCAGCAGATGATAAATTCCATAAGAGAGGTGCAGATAAATTGTTATGAAGGGGAAAGGCTAAGGAGATTACAGGACATAACAAGGTTATAGAATAGAAACAAGTTGTTTCCTTACAAAGGTAAATAAAAAAACTGTTTGTTCAGTATGTCTCTTGAATACATAAGACTGCTTTATTTATTTATTTGCTTTAGAGTCCCATGAAGCTCTATTGATGTGATTATGTGATAGAGAGTTGTTGGACATTTGAGCAAGGTTTTTTTCCAAACTAACTGGGATGAATAATGATGAGAAATTATTGTGCTATACCTGGAAAATATCATTTTAAGGTGCTAGGGTAGTCTGTGCTTTGCCAGGACATGACATGCATTAACAAAGCTATCTTTTTATGTGTAAGGTTAATACTAATGTTAAGCTTGGCCGGGCGGTGGTGGCACATGCCTTTAATCCCAGCACTTGGGAGGCAGAGGCAGGCGGGTCTCTGAGTTCGAGGCCAGCCTGGTCTACAAGAGCTAGTTCCAGGACAGGCTCTAGAAACTACAGGGAAACCCTGTCTCGAAAAACCAAAAAAATAAAAAAAAAAAAAAGTTAAGCTTGTTGAAAACAGATGGGTAAACAACTTTTTGGAATATTGAATCACACAAGTCTCTTTTCAAATCCAACTACTTAGTGTAGGAACCTTTATAATCCAGTTGTAAGACTTTCTTTGCTGAATGATAATCATGAAAATTTTATAGTTTTGATTTGCTCATAAAACTTGAGGAGTTATCAGACACGGTATTTTAAGACCTTGAAAACAGAGAGTATTTAAAATGTATAGAAGGAAAGCTTTTCCAACACGAGACAGGTGGTGTGATTTGTTCTGATGGGCCCTGTGTTCCTGTCTGGCCTAGCCCTTACTGTGCTCTTTCTATATGGATTGGTATAAACCAAAAATAAATTTATTTTCAAGCAGAGAGATTTGGGACTTAAAACTCAAATTTGGCTACTCTGGTTTGTAGATGTTATAATTAACACCACTTTAACTGTGTCATTAAAAGCTTCTCAAATCAGGTAAAGTAGGAACAGGGATTCATTTGCATCTATAATTGAGGAGGCCACAGTTCAAGTTTACACAGATGCAGACATAGGGGCTCAAAAATTACCAGCACTCTATGCAAAACTGCCTTCTGAGTTATGTGCTGGAGGGAGGACCTTTTGCATTCCTCCTGAGATACACTCTGTTTGAACTAAAGGGGGCTTATTACTATTATGCTCAACCAATCATAATAGTGGGAGGTTCCATTTTTTCCCCAAGACGGGACAGGGTGATTTATTCATTTCTGGATACTGTACTAATTCCCCATATCAAGTTTATTAGTTGAGAACTTGGAAAAGTCAGTAGACATCAGAGAGAGAAAACATTCTCTACTGCAATGCTCCAGAGGCCCAAGGAGCTCTCTGTTCACGAAGAGTTACTAAGAGCTCTAGAACAGTCCTTGTTGAAAACATTATTTGTGAATATATTTGTGTATATGTGCCTGTGTATGCAGAACAGTTGTAGAAAAATATAAATTCACATAGTAATATCTACAAAGAAAGATGATAAATTCACTACAATCATACCCACACAAAAGGTTCAAGTAATAGTTTAGCAACATACTTATATTTTGATGTTTATGTATGAATCATTATTATTCATCTCTAATCCATGAAATTTCAATATTAATAATTTTGACATTACATATTTTCCATTATATGGATTTTCTTTCCATTCTAAAATTTCAGCTACAATTAAAATATATGTACCAACCAGTGTGCTCTTCCCTGGAGAAGACTATTTTTCCCACTCACCGCATTCTTATTTGTCTGCAGTTCTCTGTGTAGGGTTGTGGCCCTCTTGATTTTCCCTGTCCATGTTTAGCATCTCTATTCTTGTCCTCGTTCAACTCATTGTAAACAGTCTTGTTAGTCATACTTAATGGGTGTAGATTTTGACATTCTAAGGAGACACAAAATCACAGCACACTCCCTGATCCTCTGGATAGTTCTGTCTTTCTGCCCCTCTCCTCTGCAATAATACTGGCGTTTTAGGTGAGGGGGCTGTTTTATATGTCCAGTTTTTCAGTATTTGTAGATGTTATCCAAATTGAGGCCACATGGTTCTCAGCTTCACTGATTCATTGATTCTAGGAAGATAAGACCTATGAGGCTGAGAGATAAGCCATCTTGGAGTCTGCTTTAAAGGTGCTGTCAAAGGTCCCCTGATCATGCCAAGCCAATGAGGGTGACCATGCAATGTCACCAGACTGAGATGCAGCCTGAGTGCTAGGAGGAGGTTATATAAAGAGGGTATATGAGTCTGCTGTTTGCCTTTTACCTGACTACCGGTAGTCTATGTGTTTAACTCTGTGCCTTTTCACTCCCTCCCTGAGGGAGTCTTTAGAACCAGCAAACCACTTGTGCCTGAACAGGTACTTCTGGCATGGCTTTGAAGCTCCCCTGGTTAGGGTCTTTTTTAACTTTTTATCTTTCTTTCTTTCTTTCTTTCTTTTCATTTCTTTCTTTCTTTCTTTCTTCTTCTTTTCTTCTTTTGTGCTGTAATTTTGGGTTTTGCTTTTGTCTGGTTTGCTGTCACTGGTAGGTACTAGTTCTAGTCATCTTGTCCCTGCTCCCAGACTGTGTTTCGGTGGGAAGCCCTCTGATGCTGTGTGTTTTCAATCTCTTCAGGAGGCAAGTGTTGGGATTCCCCTGTTCTTCCTTCTTTTGTGTTGTCTGTCATATTTGTCTGCCCATCAGGTCAGGAAGGCATTTTTTTCTGTTTCAGTTAACCTGGTGCCTCCACATAATGACTGAACCCCAGGAGTCAGAACAAAGGCTCAGCCCCAAATATGGTCCCTCATCCAGAGACACTGTGAGCATACAATTGTGGCCTAGAAAACCATGGAAGTGCCCCCACTAATCTTAGAACATGAAGGTCTGACAAAAATTTTCACCCCTGTTGACTGCCATCTTTTCTCTGACTGTTGCTTGCTGCTATCTCCATCTACAAAATGGGTAACCTCTCCATCACCTCCACCCCTTCCATGTATGATCTCCCTAGGGCATCTGATGAAGAGGCAGACAGTTCAGGCCCCACAAAACCTGCTGAGGAGAGTCTGGCCACAGTTAATACTGCATGTGCCACTTCCTGTCAGTTCTACTCTTGTGTAGGAGGCTATACCTCTACCAGAGTACACATGTAGTAAAGTGCCTCAATGTCTGCCTGTCTCTGAAGGTGGAAATTCTCTCACACTGCAGTATGATCCACAGCCAATGCAACCTTCCCTGTCTCAGGCCTCAAAGTCTGGTGGAAGCCTTCCCAGTCAATCCGTGACAAAAATGCCACTAACCAGCCCTGGATTCCTACCCCCATAGCTGAACTCTCCCTTACCTAGAATGCAGCTCATAAGTTAGGTCTGGCTCTGGCTTCCGGCTCCGCTTCTGACAACTAAGCTCCCTTCCTGATTGCACAGAGGGCTGTTGTCTGGGACGGTGATCTATACAACTCAGAAACCCATACCATAGCGGAATTATCTAGGCAGGCAGGTCTGAGGATTCCTGCGGAGGGGTGTGGGCTCCTTCAGATTGTGCTGCCAGGTTCTCTGTGTGATATTCCATCCCGCCCTGCCCCCACCTTGGCCCTTTTGTCTGGGCTGAGACCCTGGGCTGCCTGGAATCCCTGATCCTGTGCACTGACATTCCATCTGAACTGGTGAGTGAATGCTGACCCTGGGGCAACCTGCCCTGGAAGAGAGCACAGACCCCCTCCCCCCAGCTCCCTCTGCAGGCTTGTGTCTGTTTCTCCCGTCCCTGTCTCTCCCAAGCTTTCCCTAATGTTCTCAGGTGTCCTGCTCCTGTTCTAAGGCCATCCACCCAAAGGGGTCAAACTCTGGCCTCCAGGCAGGTCTGAGGATTCCTGCAAGGAAGTGCAGGCTTCTTCAGATTGTGACTCAAGGAATAGGTCCTCCTCTGGCACTGGGGAGATCCAACCAGTTTCAGTCACAGCAAAGATTCGTCTAGGACACCAAGCGCCTCCGGGCTCCTTTTGAAGGAAGAGATGGGCAGGCGCCAATGCAGGAGCTCCTCCAACAACATGAAAGGCAACATGACATCACCACAATCCAGACATCCCGAAACAACAAGAATTGAACACCCTACACCAGAAGATATAGAAGAAACCGACCTTAAACAGTACTTTATGAAAATAATAGAGGACCTTAAACAGGAGGTAAAAAACTGCCATAAAGAAATAGAGATGACAAACAAAAAGGTAGATGAAATAAATAAATCTCTCAAAGATACCCAAGAAAAACAAGAAAACAAGAAAAAGCAATCAAACAGGTAAGGGAAACAGTACAAGACCTGATAAATGAAATGGAGGTATTGAAGAAAACACAATCTGAGGGACGACTCGAAATGGAAACTCTGAGTAAACGAACCGAAACTTCAGAGACAAGTATTTCCAACCGAATACAAGAGATGGAAGAAAGAATCTCGGACTCTGAAGATACTATAGAGGAAATAAATTCACAGATTAAAGAACTAAACAAATCTAACAAATTCTTAACACAAAACATTCAGGAAATCTGGGACACCATGAAAAGACCAAACCTAAGAATAATTGGGGTAGAAGAAGGAGAAGAATTACAACTCAAAGGCCCAGAAAACATATTCAACAAAATTATAGAAGAAAACTTCCCCAACCTAAAGAAGGATGTTCCTATGAAGGTACAAGAAGCCTACAGAACACCAAATAGACTGGATCAAAAGAAAGCATCCCCACGCCATATAATAATCAAAACACAAAACATACAGAATAAAGAACAGATATTAAGAGCTGCAAAGGAAAAAGGTCAAGTAACATATAAAGGGAAACCTATCAGAATTACACCTGATTTCTCAATGGAAACCATGAAAGCCAGAAGAGCTTGGATAGATGTGCTACAGACACTAAGGGAACATGGATGCAAGCCTAGACTACTATACCCAGCAAAGCTTGCATTCACCATTGATGGAGAAAACAAGATATTCCAGGACAAAAACAGATTAAAACAATACGTAGCCACAAATCCAGCCTTGCAGAAAGTAATAGAAGGAAAATCACAAACCAAGGAGTCCAACAACGCCCACAATAACTCAGGCATCTAGCGACCCTTCACCAGCACAACTAGAAGAAGGGAAACACACAAACTCTACTACTAAAAATGACTGAAGTTAACAATCACTGGTCATTAATATCACTTAATATCAATGGACTCAATTCACCTATAAAAAGGCACAGGCTAAGAGACTGGATACGAAAACAGAATCCAACATTTTGCTGTTTACAAGAAACACACCTCAACCACAAAGACAGACACCTACTCAGAGTAAAGGGTTGGGAAAAGGTTTATCAAGCAAATGGCCCTAAGAAACAAGCAGGTGTGGCCATACTAATTTCCAACAAAGTTGACTTCAAACTAAAATCAATCAGAAGAGATGGAAAGGGACACTTTATACTCATAACAGGAAAAATCCATCAGAATGAAGTCTCAATCCTGAATATCTATGCCCCTAATATAAAAGCTCCCACTTATGTAAAAGAAACACTTCTAGAACTCAAGGCAACCATCAAACCACACACACTAATAGTTGGAGACTTCAACACTCCTCTCTCACCAATGGGCAGGTCAGTCAGACAGAAACCTAACAGAGAATTGAAAGACTTAATGGAGGTAATGAACCAAATGGACTTAACAGACATCTATAGAACATTCCACCCAAATAGGAAAGAATATACCTTCTTCTCTGCGGCTCATGGAACCTTTTCGAAAATTGACCATATACTTGGTAACAAAGCAAACTTCCACAGTTACAAAAAAATATTAGTAACCACCTGTGTCTTATTGGATCACCATGGATTAAAATTAGAATTCAACAACAATGCTACCCCCAGAAAGCCCACAAACTCATGGAAACTGAACAGTCAACTACTGATCCACACCTGGGTCAAGGAAGAAATAAAGAAAGAAATTAAAGTCTTTCTTGAATTTAATGAAAACAAAGACACAATATACTCAAACCTATGGGACACATTGAAAGCAGTGCTAAGAGGAAAGTTCATAGCACTAAGTGCCCACTTAAAGAAAACGGAGAAAGCACTCATTGGTGACTTAACAGCACACCTGAAAGCTCTGGAAAAAAAAGAAGCAGACTCACCTAGGAGAAGTAGAAGACTGGAAATAATCAAACTGAGGGCAGAAATCAACAAAATAGAAACACAGAAAACAATCCAAAGAATCAATAAAACAAGAAGCTGGTTCTTGGAGAAAATCAACAAGATTGACAAACCCTTAGCCAAACTAATCAAACGGCAGAGGGAGAACACACAAATTAATAAGATCAGAAATGAACAGGGGGACATAACCACAGACACAGAGGAAATTCAGAGAATCATTAGATCTTACTACAAAAGCCTGTATGCCACAAAATTGGAAAATGTAAAAGAAATGAACAGTTTTTTTAGATAAATACCATATACCAAAGTTAAACCAGGACCAGGTAAATGCTCTAAATCGTCCTGTTAGTCGCAAAGAATTAGAAACTGTTATCAGAAACCTCCCTACCAAAACAGCCCAGGACCAGATGGTTTCAATGCGGAATTCTACCAGAACTTCCAAGAAGACCTAATACCTATACTCCTTAAGGTATTTCATAATATAGAAACATAAGAGTCACTGCCAAATTCCTTCTATGAAGCTACAGTTATCCTGATACCTAAACCACACAAAGACTCAACCAAGAAAGAGAATTACAGGCCAATCTCACTCATGAACATCGATGCAAAAATTCTCAATAAAATACTGGCAAACAGAATCCAAGAACACATTAGAAAAATTATCCACTATGATCAAGTAGGCTTCATCCCAGAGATGCAGGGCTGGATCAACATACGAAAATCTATCAATGTAATCCATCATATAAATAAACTGAAGGAAAAAAAAAAACATATGGTCATCTCATTAGATGCTGAAAAAGCATTTGACAAAATTCAGCACCCTTTTATGATAAAGGTCTTGGAGAGATTAGGGATACAAGGGACATTCCTAAATATAATAAAAGCTATTTTCAGCGTGCCGACAGCTAACATCAAATTAAACAGAGAGAAACTCAAGGCTATCCCACTAAATTCAGGAACACGACAAGGCTGTCCACTCTCTCCTTATCTCTTCAATATAGTGCTTGAAGTTCTAGCAATAGCAATAAGACAACATAAGGGAATCAAGGGGATTCAATTTGGAAAGGAAGAAGTTAAACTTTCATTATTTGCAGATGATATGATAGTATACATAAGCGACCCCAAAAACTCCACCAAAGAACTCCTACAGCTGATAAACTCCTTCAGTAACGTGGCAGGTTACAAGATCAACTCCAAAAAATCAGTCGCCCTCCTATACACAAAGGATAAGGAAGCAGAGAGGGAAATCAGAGAAGTATCACCTTTCACAATAGCCACAAATAGCTTAAGATATCTGGGAGTATCTCTAACCAAGGAAGTGAAAGACCTATTTGACAAGAACTTTAAGTCTTTGAAGAAAGAAATTGAAGAGGATACCAGAAAATGGAAGGATCTCCCCTGCTCGTGGATTGGGAGGATCAACATAGTAAAAATGGCAATTCTACCAAAAGCAATCTATAGGTTCAATGCAATCCCAATCAAGGTCCCATTAAAATTCTTCACAGAGATTGAGAGGACAATAATCAACTTTATATGGAAAAACAAGAAACCCAGGATAGCCAAAAAAATCTTATACAATAAAGGTACTTCTGGAGGCATTACCATCCCTGACTTCAAACTCTATTACAGAGCTACAGTATTGAAAACAGCTTGGTATTGGCATAAAAACAGAGAAGTTGACCAATGGAATCATATAGAAGACCCGGATCTTAAACCACAAACCTATGAACACCTGATTTTTGATAAAGGAACCAAAAGTACACAATGGAAGAAAGAGGGCATCTTCAACAAATGGTGCTGGGATAACTGGATTTCAACCTGTGGAAGAATGAAAGTAGATCCATATCTATCACCATGCACAAAACTCAAGTCCAAATGGATTAAAGACCTCAATATTAATCTGAACACATTGAGCTTGATAGAGGAGAAAGTGGGAAGTACTCTACAACAAATGGGCACAGGGAACCATTTCCTACGCATAACCCCAGCTGCACAGACATTAAGGGCAACATTGAACAAATGGGACCTCCTGAAGTTGAGCAGCTTCTGTAAAGCAAAGGACATTGTCACTAAGACACAAAGGCACCCTACTGACTGGGAAAAGATCTTCACCAACCCTGCAACTGACAAAGGTCTGATCTCTAAAATATATAAGGAACTCAAGAGACTAGACAGTAAAATGCCAATTAACCCAATTAAAAAATGGGGCACTGGACTGAACAGAGAATTCTCAACAGAAGAAGTTCGAATGGCCAAAAGACACTTAAGGTCATGCTCAACCTCCCTAGCTATCAGGGAAATGCAAATCAAAACAACTTTGAGATATCATCTTACACCTGTCAGATTGGCTAAAATCCAAAACACCAATAATAACCTTTGCTGGAGAGGATGTGGAGTAAGGGGTACACTCATCCATTGCTGGTGGGAATGCACACTTGTGCAACCACTTTGGAAAGCAGTGTGGCGGTTTCTCAGGAAATTCGGGATCAACCTACCCCAGGACCCAGCAATTCCACTATTGGGAATCTACCCAAGAGATGCCCAATCATACTACAAAAGCATATGCTCATTTATGTTCATAGCAGCATTATTTGTAATAGCCAGATCCTGGAAACAACCTAGATGCCCTTCAGTGGAAGAATGGATGAAGAAACTGTGGAATATATACATGCTAGAATACTACTCAGCGGTAAAAAACAATGACATCTTGAATTTTGCAGGCAAATGGATGGAAATAGAAAACACTATTCTGAGTGAGGTAACCCAGACCCAAAAAGATGAACATGGGATGTACTCACTCATAATCGGTTTCTAGCCATAATTAAAGGACATCGAGCCTATAAATTTGGGATCCTTGAGAAGATAATAAGAAGGTGATCTCCCAAAAACAGATATAGTAATCCTCCTGGATATTGGAAGTAGACATGATCGCCAGGCAAAATTGGGAACTTGAGGGTTGGGCGAGACTGGGCCAAGGGAAGATTGGGAGAGAAAAGTGTGAAGGGGAGAATGGGGGGAGCTCGGAGGAATGGGGTGCTTGGGATATAGGAAGGGTGGATATGGGAGCAGGGAAGCGTATATCTTAATTTAAGGAGCCACCTGAGTGTTGTCAAGAGACTTGACCCTAGGGGGGTTCCCAGGTTTCCAGGGAGATGCCCCCAGTTAGTTCCTTGGGCAGCTGAGGAGAGGGAGCCTGAAAAGGCCAGTTCCTATAGCCATACTGATGAATTTCTTGCATATCACCATAGAACCTCCACCTGACGATAGATGAAGAAAATGACAGAGCCCCACATTGGAGCACCGGACTGAGCTCCCAAGGTCCTGATGAGGAGCAGAAGGAGAGAGAACATGAGAAAGAAAGTCAGGAACGTGAGGGGTGCATTCACTCATGGAGACAGTGGGGCAGAACTAATGGGAGATCACCAACTCCAGTTGGAATGGGACTGATGGATCATGCGACCAAACCCGTCTCTCTGAATGTGGCCAACAGCGGGGGCTGACTGAGAAGCAAAGGACAATGGTGCTGGGCTCTGATTCTTCTGCATGGACGGGCTCTGTGGGAGCCTTCTCAGCTTGGTCGATCACCTTCCTGGACCTGGGGGGAGTTGGGAGGACCTTGGTCTTAGCATAGAGTAGGGAACCCTGAGGGCTCCTTGGCCTTGAGAGGTAAGGAGGGGAGGTATGGGTGGAGGGGAGGGGAGGGAAGGGCGAGAAGGAGGGGAGGGAAGAGGGAGGAAGAGGGGAGAGAGGGGGGAGGAGGAGGGAAGGAGATGGAAATTTTTAAATATAAAAAAATAAACCATGAGAAAAAAATAAGTTAGGTCTGGATTCACCTTACTTAGAACATGCTTTCACAGTTAACACACACTTTTCAATTAAATTAGACAAGGGCAGGGGTGATGGCCTTTGACTCTTCATTGTTTGGGAAGATTTGCCATGGTATAAAAAGGTTATTTGATCCCTTCTGGATGTTCACAAATGCCTCCATTGATGGGTAATATTGTTAATCTTCATTATTTTAAACATATCCAACAGTAGCAGACAGCATTTAAGGCAACTCTTTGGGTGTTATTGACCCTTAGACATCCTTCTCACAATCTCCATAGAGGGTTATAAATGCTTGGTTATCTGAAATTCAAATGGTTACTACCTAGTCTGCCCACCCTTGCAGATCTCCAGGAATGGATGGTCTTTGAGGATTCACAGTCAATGACAGGTAAGAGTTTGTTCAGCAGGGCAACATAAGACAGGCACAGTCCAGTTGCTGGTCCCCTTGAGACAGGGTCAATAATGCCTGAGCATGAACTCTGGCTTCTGCTGAGTGCCCATGTAATAAATTACAAAGGGTGAATATGTAGGAAGATAAGCCCTATGAGGCCAAGAGATGAACCAATCTGGAGTCTGCCTGGGGATCTAACAACAGGTGTTGTTAGAGGTCCTGATCATGCCTAGCCAATGAGGGGTGGCCACACAATGTCACCTGATCAAGATGCAGCCTAGGTATTGGGAGGAGGGTATATAAGGCTCTTCCAATTGCTGAATAAATGAGTCTACTGTTTGACTTTTACCTAACTCCCAGAGTCTATGTTGTTGACTCTATGCCTTCTTAACTCCTCCACTGAGAAAGTCATTAGGACCCAGCAACAACTGATCAAATGATACTCATTGAAAAAAAATATTAGCTTCTAAGAAATATGTTGAAAATTTATTTTATTGTAGGGATAAATGATTTTTTTCCAAAAAGACTGTGGTTAAAGGAATAAAGAACAGGCCACTCCAAAACTGAGATGTGTTCCCTAGAATAGCAGGCCTTTGGTGCTAAGAATACAAAGAACCCAACCTTTCTAAAAGTAGTCCCTGAGAGCTACATATAGAGTTATGATGGAAAAGCAACTTGGAAAACAAAACAAAATGACAACAACAACAACAACAAAACCTGAGAATTCCAGAACCTCTTCATCAGGAAATTGTAAGGAGACTTGATGTTTGCTTTCAACATCAAGACCACACTTTTTACAATGGACTCTGAACTTTATTCTCAAAGTCTTAGGAGTTGAATCTTTTGGATGGTATTTAGGGAATGAAGGCAGAGATCCCAGGAAAGTAACAGTATTGTGAGAAAATGGACTGATAGAATATGTTTCTTTCTGATAAGTACACATGGTCCTTTTTTCTGACATTGGCACAAATTGAAACTGCCAGTTTCTCAAGGTCTTTGTGATGGATTTGGGTCATGGTTAGAAATCTGTTTCCCATAACCTCCTTACTTGATATTCAGAGTTCAGTCAAATGCAAGCTCTTCTCTGAGCCCACTCTAGCTGCCCAATCCACAGTAGCCACATTTACTATATTTCCTAAAATATAATTATCTTTTACTACTCTGCTGAACCCTCTTCATCATCTGATACCTTATCTCATTTGTTGGTTTATTGCTTCATTTATTTTTAATCTGCTTCACACTCTAAAAGTAATTTGATTGGTGGTTTTGCCTACTCAGGTATCATTTAACGATGATCAGAATGATTTTCAGTTATAAAATGAAAAGGATGCTAAATATCGTGCAGTGAATTGACCAGTTCCTACAACAGACTCAAGCATCCATAGAGGCTGAGGTTTAGAAACTGTCAGAATAAAACAATATGAAAGCAGGGACCATATCTGTCCTGTTCATATTTTATTCTCAGTGCCAAGACCAGTTTCAGGCATTATGGGGCATTAGTTAACATAAAGTAAATACATGTGTAATCAAAGATTAAAGCCTTAATATGATCAAGAATCTGTAGTTTTATTGAAGTACTTGTTGAATATTATGCATGAAGCAATCTAAGTTGATGGCACTTGAGATTTGTGAAATAAAACAAACATGACTTAGAAAAATAATCAGGAGAAACCCTTCTTCAACTACACTTTGTATATAAAGAGCATCTCTGAACAATACAAATATAGGTCAACATGTTTGCCATTGAAGAAATATTTCTCTCCTAAGGGAGAAGCTAGATGGTTGTTTTCAAAAAGTGCTTAAAAGCTATACTACCTCAGTTCATGTACCCTCCATCATTCTGTGGCTGTGTGAGTTTTTGCACAGTGTCCCAAGCTTTATTATTTTCCAGATTCTTAATTGTAAATGTAGATGGCAATGAATGCATCTTCCCTGTGGGATTCTTTCAAAAAGTATATATGAGATAAAATATGCAAAGTACTTAAGCAGAACTTAGGAATCAACAAATATCGTGCATGTTAAATGTCTCCAAATATTAAAAGAATCTAGTTCTTGCTATCTAGAGGACCCCTGGGATTCTCAATGATGGAAATATGATAAACAGTAAAATCATTAACAGTGAAGAATCAGTGATCTAAAACTATAATATTAGAATACATGCAAACAATAGTAATACAAGAGTGATGATAATAATCTTATATGAAAATATTATAATCTCTCATCTCAACCTAAAACTCTGTCCTTCAGATTCCTAGAACACAGGAGTCAGGCAACAAATTGAATTCTGGATCTTACCTGGCAGTTAAGCCAGAGGACTGAGCACTCAGAGGAGTTAATTTTGAAAAGCAGTTAACACATGTGGTCTCCTATGCAGAGGGAGTGAGGCTCCCTACTACTTGATCTCTGTTGCTATCTTCTTTATATCTTCCTGTACTGCCTCTTGGCAGGTGGACAAAATCAATAGAAAATAATAGGTGGGAAATGGTTGTGTTCCTTGGAGGAATTTCTGAGATAAACGGGAGGCCTTGTAGTTATTATATGACTAATGAATGCTGTTTTCCCTCACTGCACTCAAATGTAGGTAGTGTTATTGAACCTGGCCTTGGCCAACTACTATATTGATTTCCTTTTGTGATTTTAGATTCTATTCTCAAGTAACCTTAACTAAAGACTTGAAATAACAGAAGCAATTCAAATTAGACAAAATGTACACTGGACCTCAGCCTCAGATTTTAACTGATGATTTTGGTAAAACCTTAGTTTTATTTGTTTATTAATTTTTATGTCTTGTTATTTTTGATCTAAATAGTCTTTTAATGATGCACCATTAATATGTAGTAAATTATCTTCCCTTTTAAATGACACCATAGAAATATAATTTACATTACTATAACGTTTGCCCATTTATTTCTTGTTAGGATTTTTAAAGAATCCCACAGCCACCACTGCATTCTATGTTTGATAATTTAATGATAATGGAGTCAAATCTTTTATATGTCATTATTTCTTCTCCATCCTCCCTTCAAACTTCAGATAATCATAGTGTGGTAGTCTGTCTAGATTGATGCATTTGAACTGGACACTGTCATATAAATGAAATAACACCATATGTTACGGCATGAATTAAATTTATTTTGTTGCTTCTCAATCTTAAAGTAAGTTAGTGATGCCTGTGAATGAGAGTCATTAAACAATGGTGTTATAATGTAGAATATTATGTGTATATGTACACACAAACATTCATATGTGATTGAGTTATACACACTCAGAATAAGGAGTGGTGGTTTTTGTATGTGCATTATTCTTTGGTTTAAAACCTGAGAAATTCGGCTAACTTTCATATAAAATTCTAACAAATCTTAGTGTTGAAATAGTGAGGAGTTCAATTCAGAGGTTTGTAACTTTATTTATTTATTTATTTATTTATTTATTTATTTATTTATTTATTAAAAATTTCTGCCTCCTCCCATCCCCCCATTTCCTTCCCTCTCCTTTCCCCCCCTCCAGTCCTAAGAGAAGTCAGGGTTTCCTGCCCTGTGGGAAGTCTAAGGCCCTCCCCACTCCATCTAGGATTAGGAAGGTATGCATCCAAACAGACTAGGCTCCCAAAAAGCCAGTACATGCAGTAGAGTCAAAACCCAGTGTCATTATCATTGGTTTCTCAGTCCGCACTCATTGTCAGCCACATTCAGAGAGTCCGGTTTGATCACATGCTCTTTCAGTCCCAGTCCAGCTGGCCTTGGTGAGCTCCCATTAGTTCAGTCCCACTGTCTCCATGGGTGGGCGCACTCCTCGCAGTCCTGACTTCCTTGCTCATGTTCTCCCTCCTTCTGCTCTTCATTTGGATCTTGGGAGCTCAGTCCGGTGCTCCAATGTGGGCCTCTGTCTCTATCTCCATCCATCGCCAGATGAAGGTTCTATGGTGATATGCAAGATATTCATCAGTGTGGCTATGGGAGAAGGCCAGTTCAAGCACCCTCTCCTCTGCTGCCCAAGGACCTAGCTGGGGAAATCCCCTTGGACATCTGAGTTTTATTTTGTTTCCTAAAGGCATAATTACTAGTTTATTATGTTTTTTTTCTGACTTGAACATTAGAGTGAAACTAACAATCAATAAATATGTATCCATATCAATATTTATGCTGAACTATGCTAAGCTGACTATAGCAAAGTCATAAACAGAGTTTTAGTTTTAGGTATGTTTGTGTTACATATAAAGAGAATAATTTTACATATTATGAACTGTGACTTGAGGTCATCAATGTAGGCTTGGACTTGAGTTAGGAACATAAATTATGGATGGAGGACAGAGATTAAAGATACGGAAATCATTTCAAAGTAGCTCTAATAACTGGCCAATTCAAACTAAGACATCTTTAATTAGTATGTATATCAAATAAATATCTAATAAACATAACAAAGCTGTGATACATCCATCTAAAGGGTTCTTAAATCCTACATGTTGATTAATAATTTAGGAATTTAATCTCAGTCAATAGGATTTAAAAGTCATTCTTTATAAATAGTTTAAAGGTATTATTTCATCCTACAGAATGTTAACTGGTATAATAATGTCATTACCTTACTGTAGTGTCCATGCTAAATGGCCTCACTTGTTTAACATACAACTGCATTGATTTTGAAGACAAGATATATAATGACCTATGAAATAGATCTATAAATGTAATTTTAAAATTGTCTTTTGAGAAACAGAGAGCATTTTCCCTTAATGAAATATCCGTGACTTAAGCACTTTGATTCAGTGAGTGGAAGAATTGGTGAAAAAAAAGGTAGAAGCAAGTGTTTGAAAGCTATGAAGAACAGTGTTTCTCAGAAGTCAGTGGTCTAGCCTCTATGCTAGCTGATATGCGACTGACCAAATAAGACATTTTTTATTATGTTATATTTTACTACTTAAAACTATTTGTAATTTAAATATATTTTGATTATAGTCTTCTCCTTCCCTAAGTCCTTTCAGATTCTCTTCCCTCATTCAGCTTTAAGTTTTTTCTTAACAAAGAAAACTCATATAAAACAAAACATCTCCAAAACAAGAAAACAAAATAAAAACACAGCTAAAAAGAAACTAAAAATAAGCACACCACTAAACTGTAGCCAAACAATAGGTATATCATTATAGAATCAAGACATAAAAACATCTATATCAATATGTATCTGTATCTGTATCTGTATCTGTATCTGTCTGTCTGTCTATCTATCTATCTATCTATCTATCTATCTATCTATCTACCTATCATCTATCTATCTATACATTTTTCTTATTGTTTGATCTACATTTGGATCAATCTATGGCTGTCAAACCCACAGGAATAGATGACTAAGTTTATATTAATTTAAACCACCAGAGAAGTCATTTAACATCTCATCCATGAAGATATTTGCTTTCTGTGTTAAAATATCTAGAGAAGCAACTTGGTAGCAATTACATTGGTCATGGTTATGGAGTTCATGAATTCAAGACTCTTTGTAGTGTATCTACTTAACTTCATCATTAGGGCCCCTTAAAAATGTGGATATGTTTTCAGAATTTCTTGTTAACTCTAGATCTCTCTAGGGTCTCCTATGTGGTGAACTTTCTTGGTTGCTTTTACACAACCACACTCTCCACAACACTGAGACACCTTTTCTTAGGGTCAACAGGTTTAATATGATACTTCTCAATTTTCTCATCATAGTACCCAGAAGCAAAGATGAGTATGGAGATTTATTTTTAATTAAGGGGGAAAGAGAGCAACTTGAGAAAGGTGATCTTAATGATGCCTGAATGTGTATTTCAAAGCCTGATTTTTAATGGCTATGTGCAATTCACCTCATAAATTCACTTCACAAGTTAACTTTAGAACACATTGCTAAATGACACAACACAATGCACAATCTCAGAATGCAATACTACTAATACGTTTATGTAAACTGTATTACTATTTACATTAAAGTGACTTATATAGATTCTACACAAGATATTACCTCTAAAGAGTTGGGGAAAATTGCTCAGAAATTTTGTTAACTTTATCCAGTAGTTTCTTCTACTGTATTGTTGATTCTTCCTTAGTTTCGTATCTTCCAGAGCTGTAAGATAATGAGAATATGTGATGCAAAAATTTGTCTTATCAGGTATTCGGGTTCGTTAGCTCAACTGCCTAAAACATGTGCTCGGGGGCCAGCAATTTTGCATATTTAATGTAGTTTTACTTTGAATGTAATGCATTCCTCTTATCTCTTCCCTCTTAAAAACTGTCTTTGAGGAGCAACTGAGTAAATTCACAATTAGCACTGCTGTCAAATGCAATTGACTCAGAGCTGGCAGTCGGGGAACAGAATGAAGAAGATACATCTTTAAAAAGGATTCAAGAAGTTAACTAGTTTATACTTTTATAAATAGTACAGAGCTTAGAACTTCATGACAAATAAGAAAATAAATCTAAAATAACGATGCAGTTAAATCAATATTGGTTATTTAGAGCGAAATGTTTTATGATGGCAGTAAAGTCTTCTAGGATCCTGGGGGGAATGTAGGTATAAAAGTGGAATAAATTACTACAATTTAATCACAACAAATAAGTAAAATACTGTTAGTGAATTTATGGGGTCATAGAGTAAACTCTTATTAAATAGAGAACATGTGAATGATTTAGCAGTGATAGATTTTAGAGACATGTCAGAGAAGACATTATGGCTATACAGGATACTTTTAACATTCCTCATCATGATTCTTTCTTATATATGAGTCCATTTAAGATTATCTGTATGTGTCAAACAATACATTTTTATTTAAAGGGCTCCTACTGATTTTGAATTATCAATTAAAATACTTCATTTACCAGTGTTATTCATACAGCTGGTTATTTTCACTGATTTTACTTAGGACCCTGGTTTGCTTTCCTCTGGGATATCCATAGCCAGGCTTCTGCCTGCAACCTCCTGGCTCTATGTGACTCCAAAGTGTTTTGAGGTGATAATTATAACTGCAATTTTGTGTGAAGGAATGAAAGACACTAATCTTCAGAGCACTAAAGAAATAAAGATGGCATATTGAGAATATCAGTCTTTCATGAGCTAAAATGAAAGCATTAGGGAGAAGTAAAATATGTCAACAGGCACTGGAAAGTAATTTTAGACACTGATGAGGTGAAATCGAGAAATACTGAATTTAAAGAGTTCAGGAGAAATGGAGAAACCCAATGTTGAACACTCACTGGCCTAGTGCCAGAAGAAAAATACTACCTCTTCCCTAAAGGGAGATGAACAAATGAAAGAAAAGAAACTCAAGGGAAGAACCTAGAACCTTTCAAGAATAATGATTTTAAGATATTTTCCCCTTCTGCTAGCCTTTTCATGATAAAGCATTGATTTGAAGACACAGAGAGTGTTACATTATCTTATGACATTGTGATGGTTGACTCTGATGATCAACAAGACTGAATCTAGAAAAAGAAAAGGATAAGAGCATACTTGTGAGGGATTTTCTTGAATAAGTTTACTATAGTGGGAAAACACACCTTGAATGTAATTGGAATGGTTTAGAAGAGGTCCAGATACAAGGACATCTGAGGGAAAGGTATTTTACTTACAGTGCATGTCTTTTCATCATGCTGCCATGGTGAGTTCATCTACCCTGCTCTATTGCCAGCCTCCACTAACATGGCAATGGGGAGTGTAGACTGTTTGGCCTTCCAATGAAGATGGAAGACAAATAACTCTCCAGAAATTTTCCAGGACTTCATTAGCAGGTTGGGACTGCTGAGGCATCCAGCCTCATGGACTAAGTAGATACCAGGCTCTCATCATCTCCTGTTTGGAGGTCACCATTGATGGACTACCTTGACCATATCTTGTAAACCACTCTAATAAATCCCCTGTTAATGTATATTCGTTTTATTCATTCTTTCCTCTAGAGAGCTCTAATATACAGGCCTCTTATCTAATCTATATATGTGACAAAGCTCAATATTGCCATTAGCAAGGAAGACAACCCATTTCTAAGACTCTTCTTATCAAAATACTCCACTGAAATCTTCTCTGACAATTATGAATTATAAAACTGTTTTAAACCTCCTTAAATAATGCATATCACTTTTATCCCATGTTGTAATAGTTTACTAAAATTATTGAAACAGATCAAGCTGCGAAGTGATAATCAGATGTAATTTTTAATTGTGATAGACATTGTATGTATGTGTGTGCATGTCTATGTGAATTTTAAAATAATTTGTGTAAAGAAGTACAAAATATTAAGAAGTATAAAATATCAAACAGTGACCAGGTAACAATAAGTTATAACATGGTCACTGTTTGATGAATAAACATATTTTCAGTAAACTTTACATTTTCACACATGTGATACTCAGATATGTAAGACTGAGCTCATCAGATGAATACGTTAGAACATGAGTAAGGGTTCTATCCAGAGATAGAGAACCAATAGGAGATATCAATGAAATGATACAATACTGCCAGATGACTTCAATATTTCACTTATTCCTTTAGAAAGGCCATCTAGTCTAAAGGCAAGAAAGCAACTTCAAAATAGAACTATGCCACAGTTTGAACAGATTAAACAAATATCTATAGAATATTCTATTCAACAGAATGTAAATTTAGGTTCTTCTCAGCAGATTGTGGATCCCTAGCACCAAAATTAAGAGAAGTGTCCAAAATAGAGACAAAAAGCAAGTCTTAATGAATGCAAAAGTACAGAAATAATTTTATGCTTCCCATCATATCATTATGAGATAAAAATAAAAATTAATATCAAGACCCAAAACAGAAACTGGGCAAACATTATAGATGACCAGTGGGCCAATGAAAAAATGAAGAAGTAAATTAAGTTCATAGAAATACAAATAGCAAATAAACATTTGAAAAAGTTCTCAATATCCTTCACCATCAGGGAAATGCAAATTAAAACTACTTTGGACTCCATTTCACCCTGGTTGGAGTGACAAGGATCAAGAAAAAAATACTAAAAATGCTTCTGAGGATTTTGGGAAAGAGGACCGCTTATTCACTGTTTGTAGGGGCTGTAAACCTGTGTAGTCGCCATGAGAATCAATATGGAAGTTTCTCAAAACACTACAAACAGAAATGTTATATGACTGGAAATTCCACTCTTGAATATATACTCAAATGAGTATAGCATTAGGTTCTGCTCCTTAGGGTTTCTGTCTGCACAGTTCCCATAGTCTTTAGGTCCCAAAGAAAATACACAGAAGTCTACATAAATCATAAACTGATTGGCCCATTAGCTCAGGCTTTGTATTAGCTCTTATAACATATATTAGTCCATTGTTTTTTTATATATGTTACCCACATGGCTCAGTACATTTTTCATTGGGGTAGGTCACATCCTGCTTCTTCCATGATCTGGGCAGGACTCGGGACGAGTTTCCTTCTTCCCAGAATACTCCTGTTCTCTTTGCCCCACCTCTACTTCCTGTCTCGTTTTCCCACGTATACTTCCTGCCTGGCTATCAGCCAATCAGTGTTTATTTAAAATATAATTGACAGAATATAGATGATTGTCCCACACCAAATGAGTAAGTCAACATATTGTAATAACAAAGAGTTTCACAATAGCCTGAAATAGAGTATAAAAAAGGTTTATTTATTGGGGGTTAAACTCACAGTAAGGGTTTCAATCAGCATGTTCTCTGCATGCACTGGGAACTGGAACTGAATCCAGCAGCGAAGATCTACACAAACTTTTCATCTGAATTTATAGTATATGAGATCATGGCCAAAGTAGGCCAGTATCTTAAAGGCTATTGGCTGAAGGAGTTCCCACCACACTACCACCTTTTGTCTAATAAGAGAGTTCTAAGTCTATTACAAAACTATATACAATAGGAACAAATATCAAGTATCAAGGGAAAATAAGAGACAAAAACATACAAAAATTAGAATTACAACAAGCATAAACAATATCAAACAAGAAACATATGCTAAATGTTTCAATAGTTCTCCTATCCTAAGGAGTGTAAGTCTTATATTTAAAATGGCTTGGCCAAACCATGAGAAGAAAGTAAATATGACTATCTAGTCTTCAACCCTGGAATATGGAATATAATCTCTATGCATCTAAAGAACCTGATTAGTCTAACTATAAGCATTACAAACTTGGATGACTATTGACCTGTAAGTTTATTTCTTTTAGATTCTCAATAGATTTTATGTTGTAACTTACCTTAATAATAAAAAATGGAATTTAGTCAATAATTTTGCACCATAGTTTACTTTAAAGTGAATTTTTAAAATGATTTATTTTATTTTTTTAAAAAGAAAACTATTTTCATTTTACATACAAATCCCAGTTCCCACATATAACACCAGTAGCACAGACACTGAGAGCAACAATAAATAAATGGGACCTCCTGAAACTGAGAAGCTTCTGTAAAGCAAAGGACATAATTGACAAGATGAAAAGGCAGCCTACTGAATAGGAAACATCTTAACTAACTCCACATCAGACAAAGGAATTATCTTTAAAATATATAAAGAACTCAAGAAAATAGACATCAAAATTACCAATAATCCAATTTTAAAAGGGAATACAGAACTAAACAGAGAATTCTCAACAGAAGAATCTCAAATGTCCAAAAGACACTTAAGGAAATGTTCAACATCCTTAGCCATCAAGAAAATTAAAATCAAAATGACTCTGAGATACCATCTTACACCTGTCAGAATGGCTAAGATCAAAAACAATAATCTTATGCTGTAGAGGATGTGGAGTAAGGGAAACACTCCTCCATTTCTGGTGGGAATGAAAACGTGTACAATCACTCTGGAAATCAGTATAACAGTTTCTCAGAAAATTGGGAATCACCCTACCTCAGGACCCAGCAATACCACTGTTGTGCATATACCAAAAGGAAGCTCAATCATACTACAAAGACATTTGTTAAACCTGTAATTACTAATTCTTGTATAGCTTAAAGATTAAGGTTTCATATTGAAAAATTAAATAATCTTTAAATAAATGTGCAACAAATGAGGATCATGACCTCAAAATATAAACAATATATTAGTATCTTGATCAAAGGTAGAAATGTATATTGCAACATAATAAATATATCCTAAGTTTGCATCAATATACAAAATATCTTAAGCAGAGGCAGAAACATTCTTGCATACAATATGACAAAAATAAATATGCATAGGTGCACAAATATTATAAATATAAGTAGGAGCATATTCAATATAACAAATATAATGTGAATCAATATACAAGAATCTATACCACTGTAAATTGTCTACAGATATTAGCTCACAAGTAATCTCACTATTATTATTATTAGTGTAAGTAAGGTCACACTAATCTACCTATTATCCCATACCATCCAATCCCTTCTTTTCTTTTTCAAAAGAGATCCCTGAGCCTGTTTCATTTCCACCCCTAACCCTATACCACTTAAAACTAATGCCTAACAGATGTCCCTAACCCTGAGAACAAACTTTGTTGGGAGAGGGGACATATTTTTTTACAATTACTTCCGGCTGTCACAAGGCAGTGTTATTTCTATGGTATCTTGTAAAAGCTAAAATTATGGTTAAGTTTTAAAATTGTTGTCTGGTACAAATGCAGATAGTCTCTGAATAGTCAGTAGGGTTTTTCTGAAATTCTTGTTAGAAGTTCGGGCCAGAACACTGTGCACCATCTCAGCTTGCCAAGTGAGAATCATCTTGAGTAGTTTGTAACCCATAACTAATCTTAAAGTGGTGCCATCAGCCTAATGGCATTATATCAACCAGGTGTAATCATTGTTATGGGGCCCCATCTTCTTCCTGGAAACTTCAAAGATTACTACTGAAAAATTTATTGTTCATTGTGAAAAGCTTAAACATTATTCATAGAGACATACATTCAATGAAAGGTACCAAAGAGACAAAAACAGGTATGGGAAGAATTAAAATTTTCTTGAAAAGCAAAATTTTGACAATAGTAGTCCCTGGATTTTATCTTCCTTCTGTCCCACAGAAGGTATCTTCTGATATGAGACAGAAACTGAATTTTTCTTTTAACAACATGCTTGGACTTAGAGATGGATAGCTACCATCCAACCTCAAAACTAGCTTTGAATAAATGAAGACCACTATTATATGTATGTAATTGAGATCTTATCCTACAGAGGATATTGTTATAATAAGTCAGATTTCTCTTCACTTGGTAATTCTTTCTGGATAGCTATTTTTTCTTCTTTAAGCATCTAGATGTCCAAGGTCTCTTGACTTCTCAAAGATGAGTAGTTCCCTGCAAAGACAAAATTAAACCCTACCCAAACTTTCAAGAGGTATTCTTACAATTTGTGGATTGTCATCTTTATAGATGAACTGTAATTTCTCTTTATTAAGATCTTTCTCCTTTTCATGCCAAATCTTGATTAATTTTGATGGTATCCATAGATTTTCTTCTCCTGTCAAAACAAGAGTGAGACCCCTTTGCCCAAATAGCACATCTTCTGGTTTCCATTCTGAGGTCAATACATCCTTAAAATATACCTGCTTATTTAATTCAGAAGTTTTTTTCTATTATCCAATGTCTCTGTGCTTCCATTATTCCTTTCTCATGAGCATTAAGAAAATTTGAGGTTGATAAAGCATTATGCAATCATTTCTGGGGGTACTTTTCATCCCTTTCTGTTTGTTTAACAACTCCTCTATAGTTTGATTTGATCTTTCTATAACTGCCTGACCTGTAGGATTGTTTGGTATACCTGTAATATGTTTATATTATAATAAGAAGAAAACTGCTTCATTTTCTTAGAGACATATGATGGACCATTGTCTGTCTCTATTAGTACAGGTATACCCATGATGGCCATAACTCCTAGTAAATGTGTGATTGCCAAATCAGCCTTTTTCACACTCAAAACAATTGCCCATTGAAAACTTGAATAGTTATCCATGATGTGTTGTACATATTTTAATTTTCCAAATTCTACAAAGTGTAACACATTCATCTGTCATATTTCATTTTTTGAATACCATTTGTGTTACTTCCTGTAGGTAGTGATGTTTGGTTATATAAATAACAAATAGGAAATTTCCTTATAATCTTCTTAGCTTGTTGTCATGTAATAAAAAAGTCCTTTTTAAAATCTTTGCTGTTGACATGATTTTTTTATGAAATTCTGAGGCCTTCTGCACATTTCCAATCATATCACTAAAATACAGTCATATCACAATGTCTAACAAATAGGACAATCTAGTTATTCATCAGTAGGTGAATGGATGAAAATGTAAACCATACGTAATAGAATTTTTGCTGCTGCAAGAAAATGGATGGAAATGGATGGAGATCATAGAGCTGAGCAAACTAAGTCAGATTCAGAAAGACATGCTGAATAGTTCCCTCACATATGTAGTTCACTTAAATATATACATATAAAAATATGTGGGTATGGGGCTGCAAAAGTGAAAAATAGACCCTGGAAGGAAAGCAAGACATCTTAAGGAAGGGAGAAAGAAGAATAATGAGCAAAATTTGATAAAGAAAAGAGAGAAGATAAAGACAAAGTATATTATCTTAGATCTCTGAGAATCCCCAATTAGATCCCATTTCTTTGCTTGCCAGAATTTAAGTTTTAATAATATTTTTTACAATGATACTTGTGAGTTAGTTTTTTGGTAGGAAGAAAGATGTATCATTTTTGTAGTCACCAAAATGTTTATTGACCATTTCAGAATTGTCTTATATGTATATAAATTACCTTTATTAAGTCTTAAAAATTACTCTGATGTTAACTTAGATATAAGATTGGGAACACATTTGACAATTTATTTTTTAGCATAGTCCTTGAATTTTATTTATATTCTAAGGTGATGATGATGATGAGTTCAATGATAACATTTTGTGTCAGAGTTAAGCTTTGTCCAATTTGATACTAATGATCTGTTCTGTGATTTTTCATTTAAGACAGCCCTGGATTCATGTGCCTATCAGTACTCACATTTTTCCATGTTATTTTCAAAATTACAAAACGTATTTGTGAAATGCCTTGCAGAAAGTCCAGTGCACTTAACTATAGTATTTCCATGCACTTGACCTCAAAGCACACTAATAATGCAGAGGTTTCAATCATTTTCTAATTTTTAATCAACCATGTCTCAAGCTATTTTTACATACGCTGACAGATCCAGTTTTTTCTCCAAAAAAGCAATTGCTGATTTATCAGCAATCATGAAAATAAATTATCAAAAATATTTTTAACTTGGATTATGAGAGTCAACCTTTCCACAACAGGGAGAGTACTTGTTCTTTCTCAAGAGGTAGTAAGAAAGAGGCTATTACACATTACTCTTCAGTCTGTCCTCAGAAACGCTGGAGACACGGCTGTGATTTGGGATTAAATAAGTAACAGCACCAACTTCACTGAGACTTGGTGAAGATGTCAGTATGGACCATGAAAAATAGCAGCTTTAAACTTCAAACTCTGAAAACAGATGTTAGAAAGTGTCAACTCTGTGAGCTATTGATTGCTACCCCAGTGATTTGCTTGATACACTTGAGTCAGTCTGTTCCTGCATCATCAAAGTTATGAAATTTTCAAAGTAAATCTGAATTATTTATGGCAAAGGACACACCTACATTATTATTATTTTTCTGACATGCTCTGAAATAAATCAGACTCCCTTATACTCTGAGTCAATAATAGCCTTATTAGCTTTCAATCATCAATTCTCACTGTAGCGCTTGGAAAAAAATAGCAAAATAGTGCTTTTCCCTTGCTTACTCTCCTGTGTAGTTTGGGGGAATTTAAAACTAGTGCATCATGGTGGAACCAGTCTTGATCTGGCTAGTGAGAGCTAAGTCATGGCACTGTGGTTAAAATTCTAATAGAAAAGTAAACATGGGAGGATTACTAAACCCTCAGCATTTAACATTCAAGGAAGTATTTCTGTAGCAGAGGCTACTTTTGGGAGTGGAGACAATAGACAAATATGACTTCATCATCCTCATCTTCAGATGCTGGAAGATTCTGGAACATTATTTTTCATTCTTCTCTGTCTGTGTGACAGACAGTCTATAGTTAACATTATTTTCCTGAATAAGTTGTTAGTTTTTCTCCAGAAATAAAGAGAACAGGCTCAAGGGAAATTATATGTTAAGGGATTAACTAATAGTCATGAGTTACTGAGTCCTGATATCACTAATAATGTTGAACCCTGTTGATCTATGTTATGCCAGAATTGTATGCCAGAATTGTAAAGACAAGTTCTACTATTTTTAAAATTGTTTTTATTAAGCTATATAATTTTGTTTGCTTCCTTCCCTTCCTCTGCCCTCCCTTTCTATACTCACCCATGATTTCCATGCTCCAAATTTACTCTGGAGATCTTGTCTTTTTCCACTTCCCATATAGATTAGATCCATGTATGTCCCTGTTAGGGTCCCCTTTGTTGCCTAGGTTCTCTGTGGTTTTGTATTGTTTTCCTTAGTTTTATGTCTAAAAGCCATTTATGAGTGAGTACATATGATATTTGTGTTTCTGGGCCTGAGTTACCTCATTCAATATGATGTTTTTTAGATCCATTCATTTGCCTGTAAATTTTAAGATATTGTTATTTTTTTCTGCTATGTAGTACTCCATTGTGTAAATGTACCACATTTTTCTTTTCCATTCTTTGGCTGAGGGGCATTTAGGTTGTTTCCAGGTTCTGGCTGTGTCAAACAATGCTGCTATGAACATAGTTGAGAACATATCCTGTCCTTGTGGTATGTGATTGAGCATCCTTTGGTTTTATACTCAAAAGTGGTATTGCTGGGTCTTGAGATAGGTTGTTTCCTAAATTTTGAGAAATCACTGTAATGATATCCAACATGGATATAGCAATTTGCACTCCCACCAGAAATGGAAAAGTCTTCCCTTTATCCTACAACCTTCCAGCATAAGTTGTCATCAGTGTTTTAATCTTTGCCATTCTTACAGAACTCTCAGAGTTGTTTTGATTTGCATTTCTCTAATGGCTAAGGACATAGAGCATTTCCTTAAGTGTCTTTTAGTCATTTTATGTGGGATTCCTCTCTGTATGCTTTGAATATTATTGGTTAATAAAGAAACTTCCTTGGCCTGTTGATAGGGCAGAACTTAGGCAGGTGGGAAAAATTAAACTGAATGCTGGGAGAAAGAAGGCAGAGTCAGGGAGAAACCATATAGCCCAATTGGAGACAGACACTGGATGGAACTTTACCCAGTAAGCCACAGCCATGGATTAATGGAGATTGATGGGTTAAATTAATATGTACTTGCTAGCCAATAAGAAGCTAGAACTAATAGAACAAGCAGTGATTTAATTAATGCAGTTTCTGTGTGATTATTTTGGTGCTGAGCAGCTGGGAACCAAACAAGTGGCCTCCTTATAATAAATTGGCACTTCAACATGGTGGACTAAATCCATGTAAAACCTGAGAGAGCTTGGAAAGTAATTCTAGACAGAGAAAAACAAAGTTTTGCCACATTTATTTTTCCAAATAGGCTTTGCTTGCTGGCAGCATGCTGCGGCTCCCTTAAGAGAAGTTTTCCTGGTTTAGCAGTAGCAGAAAAAAAAGCCATGCCCTTTTGAAATGCCAGTTTTCTGGGCCATGCTGCCAGCGCAACATCTGGCTCTTTCAGGGGGCTGAACACTTAAATGGGGTTTGTGAACAGAGTGCTATACCTTGCTTAATGGCATCATAGACTGGCCGTGTGCCTAAAAATGGGGCTGTGAGCATGACACTCAAAGGCAGCAAACAGCTCCTCCACGCTGGACTGGGTGGGGCAAGCCTGCAGTGCTATATTTCCCCTAGCAAAGTCACCACTTAAGTTCATAAGAAGGTCTTAGCATTTTAAGAAGCAGTCCTGGTCATAAAATAATTATAAATACACAATAAAGACAAATTCAGATGGAAAAGACCTGTAAATGGGTCATAGTGTTGAATAAATATACACAGGCTTGGGAGAGAGAATGAAAATAATAACTCTTTAAAGAGATAGAGTACAGACAATCAGAGATTAAAAAGGGTAAAGAAAAATAAGCCATGTAAAGATGGAAAATTCACAGAATCTGGATTATGTATATTATTGTGTTTTTTTTTTTTATGGAGTTTGCTAGTCATTTGGGCAAGAAACTGCTCTTGGCTGGGCTGCTTGATGAACTGGACACGCAGGACCCACAGAGAAATGACTGTTGAACTTGCTTAAAAGTGAGACAATCCTTTGAGGTTCCTGCTTCATAAAAGAACAAAAAGAATCTACAAGAAATTCTGTAGGACACAGAAAAAAGTGAGTGACAAACTGCCAATATACACAGAACTGTCTTTAAAATTTCCTATTTCATGGAAAAGTCTGCTGGATATTATGAGCCTGTAGGCTGAAGATGGTTGCCTCAATGGTACAGAAGAACTTTGGTGACTATCCAGGAAGCACGATGTCTCTGTCAGTTTTAGTGTTTTGGAAGTTACTTGCAATGTACCTCCTTTCTACTTAGGTAATATTATATCCTTCTAGACTCTTTGATGGAGTTGAAGAATTTAGAGTGATAGTAATAGTTTTCCTTAGTCATGATAAAAGATAAAATAAATACAAATATTGTAACTATAATTCTTGCTTGATAACTGTTTAGTTATATGTAATTTTACTAATTTAAAGTTAAAACCTTCCTTTTTAAAAACAGAAAATGGAAGGTGATGTGGGACTCCCTTCTGTATGCTGTGAATACAATTGGTGAATAAAGAAACTCCCTTGGTCTGCTAATGGGGCAGGATTTAGGTAGGTGGGGAAAACTAAACTGAATGCTGGGAGAAAGGAGGCAAAGTCAGAGGGAGGCCATGTGGTCCTGCTGAAGGCAGATTCTGGACAGAACTTTGTCCAGTAAGCCACAACCATGTGGCAATATGCAGATAAATGGCGATGGGTAAAATTAATATGTATGAGCTAGCCAATAAGAATATGGGCCAAGTAGTGATTTGATTCATATAGTTTCTGTGTGGTTATTTCCAGGATGAGCAGCCAGGAATGAAAGAAATGACCTCCTCCAACAATTTAAATTCCTCTCTTGAGAGTTCTCTGTTTGGGTCTGTACCCCATTTCTTTTATTGTATTATTTATTGTTTTGATGACCAATTTTTTGAGTTCTTTGTATATTTTGGAGATTAACTCCCTGTCCAATGTAGGGTTGATTTAGATCTTTTCCCATTCTGTAGGTTACTGGTTTGACTTGCTGACCTTGCCCTTTGTTTTCTAGAAACTTACCAGTTTCAGGAGGTCCCATTTATTAATTGTTGCTCTCAGTGTCTGTACTGTTGAGGGTATATTTAGGAAGTGGTCTCCTGTGCCAGTGTGTTAAAGTGTACTTACTACTCTTTGTTCTAGGAGGTTCAGTGTGGTTGGATTTATTTTGAGGTCTTTGATTCACTTGGAATTGGGTTTTGTGCATGGTGATAGATGTGGATCTATTTTCATTCTTGTACATATTGATATCCAGTTATGATAGCACCATTTGTTGAAGATGCTTTCTTTTTTCCAGTTTATATTTTTTGCTTCTTTGTCAAAAGTCAGGTGTTCAGAGTAATGTGGATTGATATCCATTTCTTCCATTTGGTACCATTGGTTCTCCTGTATGTTTTTATGCCAATACCAGGCTATTTTCAGTACTGTAGCACTGTAGTAGAGTTTGAAGTAAGGAATTGTGATGCTCCAGGAAATTCTTTTATTGTACAACAAGATTGTTTTGACAATTCTGGGTCTTTTGCTTTTGCATATAAAGTTGAATATTGTTCTTTCAAAATATGTGAAGAATTTTCCTGGTATTTTGATTGTATTGCATTGAAACTGTATATTGCTTTTGATAAGACTGGCATTTTTACTAGGTTAATTCTGCCTATGCAGGAGCGTAGGAGATCTTTCCATTTTTTGGTGTCTTCTTCAATTTCTTTCTTCAAAATTTTAAAGTTCTTTTTATACAGGTCTTCCACTTGTTTGGATAGTGTTACTTCAAGATATTTTATATTATTTCTGACAATTGTGAAGGGTGATATTTCTCTGATATCTTTCTTAGCCCATTTATTATTTGTGAAGCAAACTCACCCAGGATTATTAGACTTCAGGAAATAATCAAATTGAAAGCTGAAATCAACAAAATAGAAAGAAAGAAAACAATTCAAAAAATTAATGATATGGAGCGTTGGTACTACAAGAGAAAATCAACAAAATAGACAAACTTTTATACAAACTAACCAAAAGGCAGAAAGAATATCCAAATTAACAAAATCAGAAATGAAAAAAAGAGGGACATAACAACAGACACAGCAGAAATACAGAGAATCATTAGGCCATATTTTGAAAACCTGTACTCTACAAAATTGGAAAACTAAAAGGAAATGAAAATTTTTCTGGATAAATATCACCAACCAAAATTAAATAAAGACCAGATAAGCAAGTTAAATAGACCTATCATTTCTAAAGAAGTAGAAACAGGCATCAAAATTCTCCCAACAAAAAAAAAGCCATGGCCAGATGGTTTCAGTGCAGAATTCTACAAGATTTTCAAAGAAGAACTAATATCAATATTGTCAATGTAATCCACCATGTAAATAAACTGAAAAATAAAAACCACATGATCATCTCATTAGATGCCAAAAAAGCTTTCGACAAAACACAACATCCCTTCATGTAAGGATCTTGGAGAGAGCAAAGATACAAGAAACATACCAAACATAATAAAGTCAATATACAGCAATCCAACAGCCAACATCAAACTAAATGAAGAGAAACTCTCAGTGATTCCACTGAAATCAGGAACAAGACAAGGCTGTCAACTTTCTTCGTATCTATTCAATATAGTTCTTAAAGTCTTAGCTAGAGCAAGAAGACAACAAAAGGAGATCAAGGGGATACAAATCAAAAAAGAAGTCAAACTCTCACTGTTTGCTGATGATATGATAGTTTACATAAGCAATCCCAAAAATTCTACCAAGGAATTTCTACAATTCATAAACACTTTCAGTAATGTAGTAGGATACAAGATTAACTAAAAAAAATCAGTAGCCCTCCTGTACACAGATAATAAAAGGGCTGGGGAAGAAATCAGAGAAACAACACCCTTCACAATAGCCACAAATAGCATAAAATATCTCAGAGTAACCCTAACCAAGCAAGTGAAAGACTTGTATGACAGGAACTTTAAATCTCTGAAGAAAGAAATTGAAGAAGACACACCAGAAAGTGGAAAGATCTCCCATGCTCTTGGGTAGGCAGAATTAACAGAGTAAAAATGGCAATCTTACCAAAAAGCAATCTACATATTCAATGCAATTCCCATCAAAACCCCAGCAAAATTCTTCACAGAACTCAAAAGAATGGTACTCAACCTCATATGGAAAAGAAAAAAAACAGGATAGCCAAAACAATCCTATACAATAAAAGAACTTGTGGAGGCATCACAATCCCCGACTTCAAACTCTCTTCAAACTCTACTACAGAGTTACAGTACTGAAAACAGCCTGGTATTGGCATAAGAACAGACAGAAGAACCAATGAAACCAAATAGACTATTATTAATAGTAATCCACACTCCTTTGAACACCTGATTTTTGACAAAGAAGCAAAAAATATAAAAATGGAAAAAAGAAAGCATATTTAACAAGTGGTGCTGGCATAACTGGATGTCAATGTGTAGAAGAATGAAAATAGACCCATATCTATCACCGTGCACAAAACTCAAGTCCATATGGTTCAAAGATCTCAACATAAATCCAGCCACACTGAACCTTATAGAAGAGAAAGTGAGAAATACACTTGAATGCATTGGCACAGGAGACCACTTCTTAAATATAACCCCAGCAGCACAGACAGTGAGAGAAACAATTTATAAACTGAAAAGCTTCTGTAAAGCAAAAGACATGGTCAAGAAGACAAAACAACAGCCTACAGAATGGGAAAAGATTTTCACTAACCCCACGTTGGACAGATGTCTGATCTCCAAATATACATTGCCACATTCTTTTTATGAGGCTGCAATTACCCTGATATTCAAACTGGATAAAGGCATTACTATGAAAGATAATTACATACCAATCTACCTTATGAACATTGATGTAAAAATACTGAATAAAAAACTGGCAAATAGAATCCATGAACACATTAGAAAAATCATCCATCATGATCAAGTAGGCTTCATCCCAGAGATGCAAGTATGGTTCAACATATGAGAATCTGTCAACTGTCAATCTAATTCACCATATAAACAAATAAACAAAAACAAAAACACATGAGCATCTCATTAGATTTTGAAAATAAAAAACTTTTGACAAAATACAACTTCTATTCATGATAAAGGTCTTGGAGAAATGGGATCCAATGAACATACCTAAACATAATAAAGACAATATATAGCATGTCAGCAGCCAACATCAAACTAATTGGACAGAAACGCAAAGCAATTTCACTGAAATCAGGAACAAGACAAGGTTGTCCACTGTCTCCTTATTTATTCACTATAATTCTTGAAATTCTAGCTAGAGCTATAAGACAACAAAAAAGATCAAGAGGAAGCAAATCAGAAAGGAAGATATCAAACTCTTATTATTTGCTGATTATATGACAGTTAACATAAGTGATCTCAAAATTTCCACCAAGGAACTTCTACAACTCATAAACACCTTCAGTAATGTATCAGGATACAAGATGAGTTAAAAAAATTCAGTAGCCCTCCTTTACAAATAAGAGTTCTATTATTAAAATCTGCTTTTCCAACATGATAACACTAAGGTTAAGTGAGATAATCTGATCCATTGGAAATATATTGGTGACTTGATCCCAGTTCTTACTTTGGCTCCTATCTCCACAGAATAGTATATTGTAAACATGAATTTCTGTCATGTATCTTCTGCCTTCTATTTTCTTCTTGCTTTGTTTGAAGTTAGTATCTTTTACAAGCTCTCAAAATACATAGTAAAATTTACTTCTTCTTTTGAAGTCACCCTTTGCCCAAATTTTGATCATCTTTTAATTGCATGGATCCTTAGGTTCCCAGGCTAAACTCCACTATAGCATTGGTTCCTTGTGCTTCCCATGGCACTCAAAGAACTACAAATATAACAGAAATCATTTTCTATGCTAAGTCTCGAGGGCATATCTGATTATGTGGCTCAAAGTAGACTGTCAATTAAAGGACATAAAAACACCATAATCCATGATCAGCTTTTTTATTTTGTTAAGGACATCATTCACTATTATAGCAAATACCATGCTATATTTAATTTTTTTCATTTAAAATATATGCTTGTCTTGTTTTATTTCCTAGGTTTTTAAAATATCATTTTTATTGTTTGAGAACTTCATGCATATAATGTGTTACATCAGGACCATTACTCATTTTCTTCCCTACAGGCCCTCCCCATTCCCTACCATCTTTCCTTCCCAACTTCATGTGCTCTTTTTAAAAAGCATAGAATGGGACTGATGGATCATGCGACCAAACCCGTCTCTCTGAGTGTGGCCAACAGCGGGGGCTGACTGAGAAGCAAAGGACAATAGCTCTGGGCTCTGATTGTTCTTCATGGACGGGCTCTGTGGGAGCCTTCTCAGCTTGGTCGATCACCTTCCTGGACCTGGGGGGAGTTGGGAGGACCTTGGTCTTAGCATAGAGTGGGGAACCCTGATGGCTCCTTGGCCTTGAGAGGGAGGGAGGGGAGGTATGGGTGGAGGGGAGGGGAGGAAAGGGGGAGAAGGAGGGGAGGGAGGGGGGAGGAGGAGGGAAGGAGATGGAAATTTTTAAATATAAAAAAAATAAACCATGAGAAAAAAAAAAAAAGCATAGTGAATTCACCCAGTATTGGCAGTATGTGTTCATGAATAGGGCCATCATATGAAGTGTGAGTACTTTCTCAGGGTCTTCATCCTTGAAAAAAATTGTCTCCCTCCTTCCCAGGAGTCACTATTGCTAATAACATCTCAAATAGGGGTGGAACTTTTTGAGTGAAGGGATTTTAGTGGAGTTGGTCTTGTATAGGTTATGGGAAGGCAGTCATAGCACTTTTTTTTTTTTATGTTTTTCGAGACAGGGTTTCCCTGTAGTTTCTAGAGCCTGTCCTGGAACTAGCTCTTGTAGACCAGGCTGGCCTCGAACTCAGAGATCCGCCTGCCTCTGCCTCCCGAGTGCTGGGATTAAAGGCGTGCACCACCACCGCCCGGCTTTTTTTTTTTTTTTTTTTTTTTTGTAGTCATAGCACTTTTGAGTTTATGTTTGCAATAGCCCTGACATGTCCTGACATGTCCAGAAAACAGTTTTCATCATCTTCTATTTCCACTATTACATTATTCTCTCCCCTCTTTCAAGATTAACTGATACTAGATCATGGAGAGAAATATTTACTGAAGAAATACTTTTTCCTTATCCAATCCAGTCTTAACAAAGTTAGCCCACAGACTCTCGTAGGTGCTGTTTCATTCTCAAACCATGTCTTTTACCTTCTATAAAGCGCCCATTGGTGACACAACACAAAGACGCATCCCTGAAGCCGGGCGGTCTACAAGGCACGCCTTTAATCCCAGCACTCGGGAGGCAGAGGCAGGCGGATCTCTGAGTTCGAGGGCAGCCTGGTCTACAAGAGCTAGTTCCAGGACAGGCTCTAGAAACTACAGGGAAACCCTGTCTCGAAAAACCAAAAAAAAAAAAAAAAAAAAAAAAAAAAAAAAAAAAAAAAAAAAAAAAAAAAAGACGCATCCCTGATAAGTACGTGTCACTCTGGTCATCATGCCACCGAGACTGATTGCCATTCTGTCCTCCCATTGCGGAGTAGCACTAGCACCACCTCTCCACTCCTTCACATTTGGTGAGCCAGCAAAGCCCTGACCAGAACTCCATAGTTAATAAATTAACCAGCGACTCTCAGTAAATTGACTGTGTCTGGAGAATCATTGGGTGTAAACAGACATGGCATCTCATCTCCTCTGTTCATACCATGTTTTGATTAATATTTTATTATCAGTGACCTGACTGAAGTCTGCTGTTGCAATAGAACACAGTCTTTCTGAACTTTCTTATAGAAGACAGATATATAATGTACACATGGATAACACGAGTTTATAAATACATAACACATAATCAGACAAATATATAACACCAATTAAAAATGATGTAGAGCTTGCAATGATTTGATGATATTTGTAAGTTGCATTTCAGTTTATTTTATCCCTACTGACTAACAAGACACTTTCTCTTACAATCTGGTGTTATTTTTTTATGAAATCTAAAAGTGTTCACTTTTAGATACACAATTACCATATTGCAAAAACAGGGAACAACATCTGGAATGAGGAAAAGAGCAACAGTGAACAGAAATAGAAGTTCATTTATTCTCAAGCTGGAAGGTGGTAAAAGGAAAGCACAATCATTTACACCTGGGCGTGCAAATCAGTATCTATTACTTTCCATTTAAAATGCTGGCAGCACCTATCATGAGGATGCTGTGGAGGTATAAGATAATGCCTCTGCTGCGGGTTTTGATGCTATAATGACAGCTGTAAGATGAAGCACCTGGTATCTAGGGCAAGTAAAACCAAGGTACACCAGGGCATTTCAACAAGATTTTACTATATATGTTTTGAGTCAAGTAGTAAAATACAATTTCATATCATCCAATGATCCTCTTGGCTGCTGACAGAATAACTTCTGCCTTGGGAAATGCTGCCTAGAAGCCATTGCCATGTCTGTGTTTAGGGACTAATGATCAAATTGGCACATGATAGAGCTAACTATAATTTGGAAGTAACTAGATAAAGTTGTAAGCAATGATATTCAGCTGGGGTATAAATCGCTAAAGGGTGAGGGGCCCTGGCAGGAAAAATAACTGACAAGCTTCTTGTCTGGTTTTATTAAAAATTAGTTGTCAAACCCTAAAGGACACCTTTCCTTCCTTTTATCAATATAAGGCAGAATCTTTCATGATCAATGTTCTTCCATGTCTCCAGAGTGAGTTGTTTAATTATGTATTGCCTAAATATTATCTTGACAGAATAAATAATATATAGGCAATTGGTCTGGGGCATTTGTACAGTCTGGAAAGAAAATATTGATCAGAACTTTCTAGCCGTGACTACACCCAAACAAACCAGAGCCGGGGAAATCAGTGCGAACTTTCAGCACCTACTTACTGAATTCAAGAAAACTCTTTCTTTTGATTTTTCAGTGAAAGAGAGAGAGAGAGAGAGAGAGAGAGAGAGAGAGAGAGAGAGGAGAGAGAGAGAGAGAACTACATTCGAGACACGTATATTTCTGAATGTCAACAAAGGTTTATTGATAAAACTTGAAAAATCTAGAACCTCATATGAGGATTTTAAAATTAACATAAACACATATCCCTAATACAAATATTTTATAACTGTCATTTGCTATTCATTTATCAAATATTTATGGAACATCTACTATACACAGTCATTCTTCCAGGTACTGACAATACATTAGTAACAAAATTGCTTTATCTTATTGGAGACTTTATTTTAGTGTCGGTGAGCCAGTAAGTGAATAAATATTAAAGTGCTGGTTTGGGGCACTGCCCACTTGTGAATTTCTATGCTGCCCTGCATTCTTGGAGAAGGAACTGTAAGGTGGAATCCCTTGGCCTTTAACTTCTGGTTGGATTCAGAGAACAGAGGGCACTTTTAGAAGGTGGAAGGGATGGGAGGCCAGACAATTGATTCTTCTTGTACTTAAGATTTCTTAGCTTACAATGCCAGAATGCAAGCTAGTCTCTCCAGGGTCTGTTCCCCCTGGCCACTTCCAAATGTAATATTGAGTTTCCCACCGTTGCTCATTTTGGACGCCATGCAAATTATTACCGGTGTCCTTGACTCTGCCCAGACCTTTATGAATGGTCCTTCTACTGAACTCTTTCCCAACACTGTACCTTGTGGATCGTCGGCTTCTGTCCAGAACCTTGGCACATGTATTTTGTATGCTACAATGTTTTCAAAGATACAGAGTGAAAAGTCAGCAGAAGTTTTGGGATGAAAAATTCTGAGTGGGACCTGGAATTTTAGTGAGGATGCGCAGCATAGGCTTCAGTGAGAAACTGATTTTTCAGTGAAATCTGAAAGAAACATATGAACCCCCTCCGTGTACATGGCAGTGGAGAAGATATTCTGGGAATGTTCATGTCATTATCTTATCGAAGCAGAACCATGTTTCTGCACACTGTATATTGCAACTTCACAATGCAGGACCATTCCCAAGCCATCAAATACCATTTTATTATTTGATTGCAGTGACTGTGTGGAACTTCATTTTAAGATTACAGTGTCCTCTGTTTAATTGATTCCTTGCTTTTAAACAATTAGATTGATTTTATAGTTGCATTATTATAAAAGAACCGTGTTGACAGTCCTTACCTTTACAACGAATTTTTCTGGACTTTCAGTGCCTACTGGGTCATCTTTGAGACATCTCTAATTCTCTTTCATAAAATTGCAAAATCGACCTGGTTCTGTGGGTTCTTAATGCCAGATTCATCACTGATATGCAAGCTTGCTTTGCAAATGGATATAAGATATGCAATTACCATTTTAAACAATAAGAAGCAACATAAGGAATAAAAGTATATATAACAGAGAGAATAATATTGCTATTTTATTTTTCTCTAATCTGGAAATTGGTTGAGTTAAATGGAAGAGCAGAAATAATAGCTGCAATCTCCTTTAATCCAGTGACTCCCTTACCCTTGCAAGCCCTCTCCAGAAAGTGAAGTAGCAGAAGTGATGACTGAGCTGTTGACTAAGCTTCTATAAGTGGAAGAAGATACAAAAAGACTGTATCATTGTACAATGTGCTTGCATTTCCATGTCATTGAATTCTAGAATGGAAGGGTTTTACTGCTATCTGTTTGGAGTCCTGAGCACAGTACCAGAGTGGTGCCTTGATTAGTTCCGACCACGTGAGCCTTGCTGAGCTAGCCTTCCCCTCTCAGCCTATCTCAGAAGATGTGTGCTGGCTGAATCAGGCTCCCACAGAAATGCAATTTTGGAAAATTTTTAGGCTCCATCTCCCGTTTCCATATTTGCTTTTAACTAGGATAAATCATACATTTGATTATTTGATAAAATAAAGAGCTGAATGGTATTTTAAGAAAAAGATCTTTTTAAACAGTTAATATCAGTTTAAATGAACTAAGAGTGTAATTTGTATGTTTTGTGGTTGTATTTTCTCTCTCTTTCTCTCTTCCCCCATATATACACTATGTGGGTGTTTTAGTCATTGTCTTTCTCCTTAGTGATAATATACAGTAAGAAGCCTTAGGAAATTATTTGCAAGTCAATCTGAAGAGACAAATTCCTGTGGTTGCACTGACTTTTCAAAAGTTCTTTTTCTTGTCTTTATTCATATCTCAATCACTCTTCCTTACACTCCACATGCCAACATAAATATAAACACAAGTCACTATGTTTCTCAGGGGCTGACACAAAATGAATCAGGACTGGCAGCCCAGGTCTGCTCAGACCCAAGGAGTCTTCATGGTGAAGCTATACCTCTCTCTGAGGAGACTTCTGGCTTCTTTCCAAACATGAAAAGGATTTAATGACAGCTTTGGGGTATGGAACAGGGGAAGAATTCATGTAATTAAAGAAATTCCATGTGCTCATAAGCTATAACTTTACAAACATTTGTTATTGCCTCTCTGTAAATAAAGATACCCATGCTAAAAGAAACTTGAAATGCCACAACTCTTACATGTTGAAGCTGAACCTAAAATATGAAAGGGCAAGTGGGAGAGTTGTCCATGAATAATAGTCCCATGCTGACTTTTTCCAAGTTGGGGACACATTGGGTAGCACTAGAGAAGACTAGGGAGGCAAACTCGTTTTATATCTTATCAAACAGTCCTTACAAGTGTGTGTTACCACTCCTCACTACTGAAGTTTCTAATTTAGGATTTATAGGTTTACACTTCCTTCATTAAAACACTGAATCCCCCCCAAAAAGATATCAACCCAAAGCTCGCTGAAATCAAATGTAATGACCTCTAATCCTAACACTGCACAACTCTGCTCTCCATGTTAGTTAGAGGGTCTCATCAAAGACTAAAATGACTGGCATATTCTACCATCATGCTAAATTATCACAACACTTTCAGGTCACTGAATATTCTAGCTCTTTCTCTGCTGTTGGGATTCTCACAGGCTTTCCATCATCAGAGAATGCTTCCAGGTTTGCAGTTGCTCCTCTATATCCCTGCTTATAGATGTTCTTTGTCTCACTCTCTCAGTCATCAATTCTGCCAAGTACACTTAAAATGCTTCTGTTCCTTGTTCCCTTCTCTCTGAATGCTATCTATTGTAACTCTTAGCTTGTCTCTATTTTCTCCTCAATTGGGAGTTATTGGAAGACAGGGCTATTGTTTATCACATGAACTACAATAATTCTAGCAACTAATCGGACTTGCTCAACACACACTTCCAGAATGAAAGACAGGATGAAAGCATCAGTGAATGATCATAATAAGGGAATTAATAATCCAAGCAGTTAGAGAGAGCAATTTAAATGTTTGAACATACTTCCATTGAATTCAGGTGAACTTAAAGACATTTAGAGTGGCCCTTGTTCATACTACCAATATTCCTCATGGCTTGACTTAAGACACTCTACCACACTACTTTTTCATGACGCCACACAGTTATAAGCATCACACAGAAAGAAAGAGACAGCCACTCAAAAAATTTTGTTTGGATGTTGAAGTTGATGGCCAAAAAGACATCAAGAATGCCTAAGAAGCATTAGCATTTGAACAATGGGGCCTTCTGGGAGAAAGAACGGTGGTTCTCTGGAAGTTTGAGATTGGTGTAGATCCAGAAAAATAAATAGGCTAGATCCTTTGTGATGTATAGGAAGTAGAGTTGGGGTAAGGTTACCTTGCCTGACCAGGGCTTTGTGTAGGTTAAATATCCTGCTTGTGTCACATCAGGGGGAGCCTGTGTTGATGATTGTGTCCATCACTAGTCAAATGTCACAAACTGGAGTTAGTCTTTAATATACAAACTCTTGAATGATCTCATCTGGTTGGCAACAGGTGGGATCTATGACTTTTGTAACCAATGTATTCTGACAAAGGGAGAAAAATAAAGGGGTGGATATGATCATAATATATTATATATGTGTATGAAATTCTCAAAGAATAAATAGTAAAAAAAAAGTCACCCTGTTTCTCCACCACTGTGGTAGACTGGAATATTACAGAACTTTAAAAGTTTTCCATAAAACTTCAAGGCTGAGAGTTGGCCCTGGATTAAAAGGTAAAGAATGATTCGGAGTTGTTGGGAGAGATTCTTGGTTTTTTTTTTTTTTTTTTGTTGTTTTTAATCACTGCTTCCCAGAACATTTCCTAATTAACCTCACATAACACCATGATATTATACAATGAATAACATCATCTCCCTCATTACATCTAGAGAAGAAGAACTCACAGACTCAGAGAAACTTGTGAGGAAGAACCCAGATGGTCGAGTTCAGATCTAAAATTCATTATTTGATGCATACTTATTTTAAATAGGATGTCTGTCCCATGGGAGAATTTTGCCCACTTACCTCTTCTGATGGCACTTCAACTTTCCAACATTACAATATGTCCTTTGGTTTTATTTATTTTTCAGAACTAGTACATCTTCAATAAATCAAAGCTTCCCACATTTGAGACAATCTTTTATCATGACTAAAGCTCCAAAAATAAAGTCTATGGAACTTGTGTTCCCTTAAGACAAGATAAACACATTTGTATTAGGATGTATTGACGTTCTCCATTTTCATTTCAGAAAAGAAAAGACAAAGGACAAAAATCTCTTCATGTGTCCACTGAACTACTCTTTATGCAATCATCTATTCTCATTCTTTAAGATATGATATATCAAGGAAAATGGTGAGACAGAGGTAACAGACAGTTTTTTTTTTTTGTAAGAATTGTAGAAGGAGAACAGCTGAAACCAGAAAATTAGGGGAGATTAATTTTATATGTCTGAGTTAGAGATCTATTTGTTAAGTGGTATTAATGTAAGGCAGTTAGCTAGATTTTGCATCTCTGTGAAGCAATACATCTCTTTGTTTACCCCCTTTGTAATTAATTCAGGCCTAAATTGTATTAGGTAAGGGGTGGAGAATTAAAAACACGGGCTTAAATGAATCTTGGAACGTGAATTTATTACTGTGATAAAAGAGCCTCATCTCTGGGTCTCCATTTGCAACATTGCTTCAGAGCATTTCGTCTGCTATAAATCACAGCAGTTGGGCTGAGAGCAAAGCCTGAGATTGATGTAGGTGGCCTCATAAAGCCCTCAGCTCAGGGCTTCCATTGTTGCCCATGATCTGATAGCTTCCTGTGAACTGAAAGCCTTCTCCTGGTCCTAATCTTCTGGACCCTGGACTCAACAGACAATGTGTGAATTTTCTGCAGTGCTTCTGGAAATGAACCACCTAAAGGAACTTTCCACTTCAGTTCTAATACAAAACAGTAATAATGAAATGATTGCACCCAGATCCCCTAAGGTCTTCTGTTGTACAAACTGCCACCCAACACCCACTTCCTGCCTCCCACTTTGTCCATGTTATGTGTCCTTACATGCTCTGTGCTGTTTTGTGCTACTTTGCCTGCAGGCCTATGCAAGCTGAAGGCCCTGTGAGTTCACGGTCCTCCTTTGCTTTCTACCCAAGCACTGGGTTTTAATGAATGTGTGGATGAAGCATAGATATGAAAGTCCATTTTTTTCTTTCACTTCAGTGTATGTATGTAGGGGAAAGGGCAAATCAGTGAAATTTATGCTTCATTCTTATTACGGGGACTTGTTTTGGAGACCGTGAGGATTGACAGCCCCCCAAACTCTCTTCCTCCACCCCTTTGCTTTCCTCTTGGAAGCACATATCTGAGTTTCACTGTGCTCTTCTGAGGCTCCCCCAACACCTTTCCTCCACCTAGAATTTCCTGAGCCTAACCCACAGCCCCATCACATTCAGTGATCTAGTTCTCAAAGCAACCTTGCAGCCAATAATAGAAAGATAAATTGTTTTACAGAACTAATAAAGCAGTTCCCCAAATATGTGGTAAACATTACAGCTCTGAACTGAATAAGAGACTCATGGGCCTGACACCTGTTCATGGACTCATGTGTTACAAAAGGCTGATGTTAAGAATCAGGAATTTCTTCATGAAGAACTGATTTACTGGTAAGCATATCTGAATTATTACCCCCTTTGCATATGCTGTGAGAATTTAGATGAGTTGCTTAATTTTGCTAAGGATTAGTTTTTTTCTTTTATAAATACATGGAAATTAATATCTGCCTCTAATATCTGGAACTAATTTCTGTGACTAATACTTGTTAAAAATGAGAATAGAACAATATAAAGTGGGATTGCTTTATGATTGTAAAGGATTAGAGGAAAGGATGTGCACTTTGGATATGGGTTTAACATCTGTAACTACTAACGCGCTGTGTAGCTTCAGGTGAAGAGTTCATTTTGAAGCAACGTTGGCTTCTGTAAAATGGGAGCAGCAGTGTATCTTCACAAGGGCAAGGGGAAAAATGAAGTGGAGAAATTTACATTCTGTCACAAATGTCAGCTGGGCCCCATGTCTGGTCTGGTATGGTATAGTTGCTTGATTGCTCCCCCTCAGGTTTACATAGACACTTAGACTTAGAAATAATCTAGAATGATCTGCACTGTTTTCCAAACTACTTGTTCAGTAACACACACACACACACACACAGAGAGAGAGAGAGAGAGAGAGAGAGAGAGAGAGAGAGAGAGAGAGAGAGAGAGAGAGAGAGAGAGAAAATGAGAATGGGGGAGGAAGGAAGAAGAGAGAGGGTAGAGGGAGGCAGAAAGATATGGCACATAAATGGTGTATATGTATATATGCAGATGTGTATGTGTGTATGCAGCATACCAACCACATACTTTCTGTAAGCATTTGCTTTTATCTGTTATTACCCTCTCATCTTCACTGCATTTTATGTATAATTTATTTCCAATTGATGTCAAAAGCCTTATGTAAATATCTTGTTTGTTCCTACTTTTCTCTTGACTTTGATCTGTATTCTGTATTTTATAAGATTTATTTTTGTCCCCAAGTACTTTTAAGTTTGAATTTTAAAACAAACACTAAAAAGTGCATGTGCATGTGTGTGTGTGTTTGTGTGTGTGTGTGTTTTCAATCATCAGAGGCCATGTTCAGTGTTCAATACTGTATATTTCAATACTAGTTTTTAGTAAGCAAGATTTTCCATCTGCTAATATTGTGAAGATTCACACATTGTGACCTGAAAGACCATCCATGGTTCACATTTACAAGCAGAACAATCTGTAGAAGGGAAGTGGGTGTTGGGGACTAGAGCATAGAGCTATGTAAATCAGATCCAAATATTTCCAATTAGCCTTCCCATTGAGATCTGGAGAGATGTGAAATTCCTATAGGAAGAATTTTTAAATATTAAAGTTGTTATTCACAGTACATTTGTATAATTTATTGCTTTTCTCCTCTTGCCAAATGTTCAGAATTTCTAAAAATGCTGCTTTGGTTAGTTAAAAAGCTGGTTCTCTGTTATTTCCTGACTCCATAACCTTTCTTACAAAGTACACAGACCCACGGGAGAAAACTAGATCTTAGCATAATCATAACTGAAAAGTTGTAGGCTTTAGATGTTTCTTGTTGCGTACCTGGGGGAAGTTGTTTGTCTTTCTGGTTTTATCTGTATTTTTGAATAAGAGAATTCTGAATAATCACAGCTATCTGAAATAGCTTGTGGGAAAAAAATGGGAGTTTATAATAGTAGCAAATTACCTAATTTAGAGGCACACCTATTGAGTTTACTAACATAATTGCCTTGTAACAGTAAGAATACTATACCCTCAAATCAGAGAAGTTATGTGATTTCCTGTGCAAGGATACTGATAGCACCTTTCAGGTTGAGAAGAACTGTTTGGGGGAATGTTGGAAAGTGTTTTGGAGAGGATGAACTGTCAGTTAATTTCTTTGGTAGGTGAATAAAATAACCAATATCAGAATAGGCTGATTTATGTTGTAACAAAGATCAAAAGTTGGAGGAAACTCAGTGCTTGCTACTAATAATTTCCCCCGTAGTACAGGGGCCAGTTGAAAATGTTTGCACATTACTTTGTTTCTGTGATCAGGGAGCTAAGCCCATCATCTTTGTTGGAAGCGCACATGAGGAAGGTTGCCCTTAAAGGGACTTGCACTCTTGTGTAAGTCATGCTGACATCACTGAACCCATGTATTCCATATCACAATGCAGCCCACAAAATAAAAAGAAAAAGGAAGCTTTTCTACCCTGAGTATCTTCTGTGGAAAATCACCTCAACGCCTTAATATATAAGGTTCTTTAACTCTTAAACTATAGTTTTGTGTTAGTCATCATTGTTTGTGTTTAAATTTTGGGAAAATGACATATGCACTATTTTTTTGTAAAACAGCAGACAGTAAGAAGTTCCTGACTTTCTGGACTAAGAAGTTCCTGACTTTCTGGACTATATCAGGTCTTTTCTGCAACTGTTCAGCCCTGCCCTAAGACTATATGTAAGTGAGCAGATGTGGTAGTTTTCAAGTAAACTTTTGCTTTCAAAAACAGTGGACTGAATTTTATTGACTCTTGTTCCACAGTGAATATGAGGTAACTCACATATCTGAAACCCTTTACCATTAGAGCCTCTGCTCAGCTTCTGTACGATAGTTAATTGGACTGGAAAGTGAAGCACATCCAGACAGGCTCTGCACTGTCCATTTTGGTTAGATCTCTACTGTTAACCCTTTGACTTTGAGACCACTTTAGGTAGCACTACTCTCTAGTCAAGGGTCCTGAACTGCATGAGAGCTGAGAAGTACAGGTGAGCACAAGCAAGTAAGGGAGCATGTGATAAATTATGTGATAATTTTTCTCTGCTCTTGACCTGATATGACCAGCTCTTTCAAGTTCCTGCTCCCTTGACTTCCCCCACAATGGGATAACTTGGAACTATGAGTTCAAGCAAACTGTTTCTCCCCCGAGTTGCTTTTTGTCAGGGTATATTATCACAGCAACAGAAATTAAACCAGGAAGTCTGCCTACGTTGCTTATTTCCCTCCTTTAACTCAGGTATTTGGGCTTCTGATTCTGGTCCCCCTTCTAAAGAGTATGCTAGAAAGATGGTAGAGTACTGGGGAGAGAATCATAACCTTTTCTCCATGTGATTTTCCACTGTCTGTCCATGTCCATCCATGTCCTGCTTATTTTGCATAAAAGTCTCTTTTGTTAGTCCTCCTTTTCTTAAATATCTCCTATGGATGAAGACTTGTTTAGATATTGTTTATTTCTGGGAGTCTTCAGAATCTCAATCCCAGCAGGAACCTGTGTTGGTTTACCTTGATATTTTCACGCAGTATTCTACATGTGTGTGATAGTTAATATTGATTGTCAGCTTGATTGCATTAAGAATAACCTCTGGATGTGTCTTTTTGAGGATTTCCAGCTAATTAACTAAATGGAGAAGATCTGTCTGCTCTGAATTTGGGTTGAGGTATGAATAGAATAAACTGCGAAAAAAGGCCAAATTATAGGTCATGATTTCTTCACGATTGTAGCATTTGTGAGGCTGAGGCAGGAGGATTGCTACAAATTTTTATCTTGCCTGCACTACAGAGTAAGAACTAGAAAAAACTATCATGAGTGAGGTAACCCAGACCCAGAAAGATGAACATGGCATATACTCACTCATAAGTGGATACTAGCTATAAAGCAAAAAATAATGAGCCTATAGTCTATGACTCTAAAGAAGCTAAGTAATAGGATGAACCCTAAGAGAAACATATATAAATTAGATCCCACTGGGAAGGGGAAATAGACAAGATCTTGTTGTGGGATTTCCCTCTGTATGTTGTCATTACCATTGATGAATAAAGAAAACTGGCTTGTCCTGTTGATAAGGCAGAACTTAGGTAGGCAGGGGAAGATAAAATGAATGCTGGGAGAAAGAAGGGCAGAGTCAGAGAGAAGCCAAGAAACTGCTACCAGAGTCAGATATGTTGAAACATTGCTGGTAAGCCACTGCAACATGGTGATACATAGACTAATGGAGATGGGTTAAATTAATATGTAATAGTTAGCCAATAAGTAGAGCTAATGAGCCAAGCAGTGATTAATACAATTTCTATGTGATTATTTTGGGACTAAGTAGCTGGGAGCCAATAAGTAACCTCCCTGAAAAAATTGGGAGCATGGGGTGGGGAGAGAAGGGAGGACAGAAAGGGAAGAGGAGGGTAGAAGGAGAGGGGGAGAAGAACTTGAGGGAATGGGATAGCTGAGATGGAGAAAGGGCAGAGATGAAGAGCAAGGAAAGTGATATTTTGATTGAGGGAGACATTATGGGGCTAGCAATAAAACTGGTACTAAAGAAATGCACAGTAATCCACAAGGATGACCTCAGCTAAGACCCTAAGCAATAGTGGAGAGGATGCCCAAAATTCCCTTGCTCTGTGGTTAGATTGATGACTTTCTTAAATGTCACCATAGAACCTTCATCCAGCAACTGATGGAAACAGAGGCAGAGACCAACAGTAGAGCACTGGGCTGAACTCCCAAAATCCAGTTGAAAAGTGGAAGGAGTGAGAATATGAGCAAAGAGGACAAGACCATGAAGTGGTCACCCAATGAAACTGTTTACCTAAGCTGATGGGAGCTCACTAACTCTGCCCTGACAGGGAAGGAGCCAGCATAGAACCAAGCTAGACCCTCTAAATGTGGGTGACAGTTGTGTGGCTGGGGCAGACTGGGGAACCACTGGCAGTGAGACCAGGATTTGTCCCTGCTGCTTGTACTGGATTTTTGGAATCCATTCTCTTTGTATGGATAACTTGCTCAGCCTGGATATAGTGGGGAAGGCCTTGGTCCTCCTTTGGACCAATGTGCCTTACCCTCTCTGGGATGTGGATTTGGGGTGGGTGGGGTGGAAGGGAAGGTGGATGGTATGTGGGGAGGAGATGGAGTGGAACTGGGATTGGTATATAAAATGAAAGAAGAGTTGGTTTTCTTTTTGAAAATAAAATAAATCAAAAAATCCAAAACCAAGCAAACAAAATGGAAAATTCAGAATAATAACAATGACAAAGAAAGAAAAAGTCAGCTGCTAGGCATGTTCTCCTCTCCCTCTGCTTTCTGGGTGCTGTGATTTAAGCTACTCTACTCGATAATATTTTCCTCATTGTAACAGGATGAAGTTTCTGAAAACTTGAACCAAATGCTTCTTCCTTTAGTCAGCTTTGCTTGGGCATTTTGACATGGTGACAAAAAAAATCTAACACAGTCTGTTTCTATCCGAGGACACTGTCAAAGTTAACTTACTTGTGTACTTAATCCACTAAACTTATGCTGGGGAGTATCACTGCCTCCCTTGGATACATCAAACAATTTTACGTCACCATGACTGCGCATCTGTGATTTTTCTCATCTTAGAATGCTGTTTCCTACCTGGAGCCCTCTCTTGGTCACTGACAAATGTTATCCACATTTTCAGTCTTCTCAGTCATTGACTTTTTGGTGATGCCTTCTTTGAATTTGTTGTGCCTCTTTGTTCTCCAAACTTTAGTGTCAGATGGCCCTTGAGTAAAGAAAAAGTCTTTATTCTCCATAATTTTAGCATTAAGTAGTGGGCCTTGGGCATGATAGAATATATGTATACAGACATACATACATACATGCATACATGATAGATTTTATTAGGCATTCAGTGAATGCATGTATGTTTTTTGCATGTATGTGTGTGTGTGAGAGAGAGAGAGAGGGAGAGAGAAAGAAAGAGAGAGAGAGAGAGAGAGAGAGAGAGAGAGAGAGAGAGAGAGAGAGAGAGAGAGAATTGGAAGCAGGAAGAAATGGAGGCTGGAGAGAAAAAAGAAGAAATGAAGGAAGTAAGAAAGGGAGAGAGGGCAGATGAGAGGAAGGAATTAGAAGCTGTTATCAAAAAACTCCCTACCAAAAAAAAAGAAGCAGACTCACCTAGGAGAAGTAGAAGACTGGAAATAATCAAACTGAGGGCAGAAATCAACAAAATAGAAACACAGAAAACAATCCAAAGAATCAATGAAACAAGAAGCTGCTTCTTGGAGAAAATCAACAAGATTGACAAACCCTTAGCCAAACTAATCAAACGGCAGAGGGAGAACACACAAATTAATAAGATCAGAAATGAACAGGGGGACATAACCACAGACACAGAGGAAATTCAGAGAATCATTAGATCTTACTACAAAAGCCTGTATGCCACAAAATTGGAAAATGTAAAAGAAATGGACAGTTTTTTAGATAAATACCATATACCAAAGTTAAAGCAGGACCAGGTAAATGCTCTAAATCGTCCTGTTAGTCGCGAAGAATTAGAAACTGTTATCAGAAACCTCCCTACCAAAAAGAGTCCAGGACCAGATGGTTTCAATGCGGAATTCTACCAGAACTTCCAAGAAGACCTAATACCTATACTCCTTAAGGTATTTCATAATATAGAAACACAAGAGTCACTGCCAAATTCCTTCTATGAAGCTACAGTTACCCTGATACCTAAACCACACAAAGACTCAACCAAGAAAGAGAATTACAGGCCAATCTCACTCATGAACATTGACGCAAAAATTCTCAATAAAATATTGGCAAACCGAATCCAAGAACGCATTAGAAAAATTATCCATTATGATCAAGTGGGCTTCATCCCAGAGATGCAGGGCTGGTTCAACATATGAAAATCTATCAATGTAATCCATCGTATAAATAAACTGAAAGAAAAAACAATATGATCATTTCATTAGATGCTGAAAAATCATTTGACAAAATTCAACACCCCTTTATGATAAAGGTCTTGGAGAGATTAGGGATACAAGGGTCATACCTAAGTATAATAAAAGCTATTTACAGCAAGCCAACAGCTAACATCAAATTAAATGGAGAGAAACTCAAAGCCATCCCACTAAAATCAGGAACACAACAAGGCTGTCCACTCTCTCCTTATCTCTTCAATATAGTGCTTGAAGTTCTAGCAATAGCAATAAGACAACACAAGGGGATCAAGGGGATTCGAATTGGAAAGGAAGAAGTTAAACTTTCGTTATTTGCAGATGATATGATAGTGTACATAAGCGACCCCAAAAACTCCACCAAAGAATTCCTACAGCTGGTAAACACCTTTAGTAATGTGGCAGGATACAAGATCAACTACAGAAAATCAGTTACCCTCCTATACACAAAGGATAAGGAAGCAGAGAGGGAAATCAGAGAAGCATCACCTTTCACGATAGCCACAAATAGCATAAAATATCTTGGGGTAACTCTAACCAAGGAAGTGAAAGATCTATTTGACAAGAACTTTAAGTCTTTGAAGGTTAAGCAGTATCTTATTTGGTCAGATAACCTCTGAGCAATTGGCTTCTGTTTTCCTACCATTTGAATCTCTATAGCATGACCTAAATAAATGTCTGAAGTCCTGTTGTGAAATGTAATGCTGTATTTATCCCTTTTCAATTTCTTCTGGTTCTTTAACCACCCGTATCTGTTATCAGAATAGTCTTTGCAACCATTAAGACTCCTTTGTTATCAAATGACAAAAGTCTATCTTGGAAAAAAGAAACAAAACAAAAAAGAGATGAACTGGGAGTTTGTTCCACTGTCATGCAGCACAGCTAAATTATAGAACAGACATGAGTGCAGCTGCTCGTGAGGGACAGCGCTAGCCACAGGCATCATGGTCAGTGTGGCTGCCTCCTTACCATGAATTCTTTACCTCACATCTTTAGTTAATCAACTTAGTCCAAGCATTCCTAGAAAAAACCTGGATAGTGTTTGATTGTGGGAGTTTTTTCTTATCCCTATCTGTTGGGAGAAAGTTTTGCATTTATGATCTGTCTACTTATCTAGTTTCATGCGGAAAGTACAAGAAATACCAGAAAGAAAGAGAACAACAACACACTGAGGTTGGTGAATTTCTACCAACTTCAGATTAAAAGAATTCAGTGATTAGTAGAGAAGAAACATCACATCGAAAGAAGTAGAAACTATGAAATCACATGTTTCTACTCATTAACAATCATTTTTGGGGTCTTTACTATATCCAATGACCACACTGAGAACTGCAGTAGGTAAAAGTAAATCACACAAAAGCTATAGTCTCGCTCTTCCCAAAGCTTACAGACAAAATGGGAGACAGGATGTTTGAACTAATAAATGTTCCACAAACTGAGTAGGTCATTTGTTTTATTGGACATTCAGAGTCCACACTGTGGTGGACACTGATGAGAGCAGAAGATGAATTGGCAGTTACTATAGCTACTGAGACACTCTAGACAAGGCTGATGTATAAACAATTAGTATCCATTTAGAATAACTTAATGTTCTCTAAAAGAGAAATGCAAAAAATGAGATACTTACATAAAGAGAAATGGCTTAGAAGAGTTCAGAAACAAACTGATTAGAGTTGACAGAACAGACTAAATGGAAAGAAAGAAGGCTAACTCCTGGTAGAAGTAGCTGAAGCAGAGGCAGAGAGAAAATGTTTTCACAAAGTGGTGTGTGTATGCAACCAGAAGTCTCAGAATAGGCAGAAGAATCCTTGAACTAATGAAATGGGACAATTATAACATGAGAATAAAAAAAACCTAAGAGTTTTAAGTTTATAATGAGAATGCACTGAAGGGCTTTATATTTGCAGTACTGGAAACAAAATGCATATTTAAGCAATGAGAGATGGGCTGCTTTTCAGTATTTTGTGGGTGGAGGAGTAGGGCTAAATTATTAGGAAGAGGGAAAGAGACCAAAGGATTGTTTTGGAAAAGATCATGATGGTGATCACTTTCTTAATTAATTTTTATTATATTTCATAGTTCTGGAGGGGCTAAACTTATATGCAGTGTTCTATCTTATTATCTTTCTTATTAAACTCTAAGCTCTTTGGAAATACAGAATGCTATTCATATTTTATTTTATTTTTTGTATCTCTGAAGTCTAACATAGAATTAAGTTTAAAGTATTGATGTGGGATTCCCCTCTGTATGTTGTGAATACAACTGGTTAATAAAGAACTGCTTTGAGCCTATAGCAGAGCAGGGCAGAACAGAGGTAGGTGGAGAAAACTAAACTGAATTCTAGGAGGAAGAAGGTAGAGTCAGAGAGAAGTGTAGCCCTGCTGGAGACAGATGCTGAATGAAACTTTACCCAATAAGCCACAGCCACTTGGCAATACACAGATTAATATAAATGGGTTAAATTAATGTGAAAAAATTAGCCAATAAGAAGCTAGTGCTAATGGGCAAAGTAGTGATTTAATTAATACAGTTTCTGTGTGATTATTTTGGGGCTAAACAGCCAAAAACTAACTAACGGCCTCCTTACAACAAAGTGTATTCTAAATATTTATCGATAGATGCAAAACTATTGGATAGATGAGTTTATGAATGAATTACATCAGGATGCTGAGAGAAGAATCCAAAATAAAGAGTCTGAGCATCCCAAGCATTTACTCAGATGCTGAGAACCACATGGAGATGGTGTCAATCTTTCTGTGACTTTCTGGCTCTGTAGCTTTCTGCAAGTTTTTCTGTTTGCTGAGTCTCTAATTATTTTCCTTTCCTGCTGATAGGAGACTAATAATTCTTGCTATCTCACAGTGGTAGTGTGAAGATGAAAAGGGAAGATTGTATACAATGCACATAGCTTGTTGCTAGCATGAAGTGTGAACTCATTAAATAGTGTAACCTAATAAGTTTATACTAGCTTCTTAATGACAGACCAGGCAGGAAATGGCTTCCTTCCTTTCTTGTTTCTTTATTCTTTCATATACTTACTGCTCAAACAACAGTATTAGTTCATGCTCAGTGTTGCATTTTGAATTCCCAAAGATCAAAAATGTGTAGAACATTTCACTCAAGGTCCTCACCCTGACATAGAAGAGTTTAAGAACGTTCACAGGCTTTAGAAACATCATGAGAAATCACGGTCAAGGGATGGTATTCTGATGATTCCTTCTTTACATCTGGGAGGTAAGGCGGACCCTTGCTAGTTGAGAACCAGGAATTTTGCTTGAGCATTATTTCAAGTGCAAGGTTGAAATATTAGGGAGTTAGGTCACATTTTGGAAGATTTGCCAGTGTTTCACAATCGAGACAAGAGTGAAAATTTCCCTGTTGTTTGTCCTCTTCAACCTCAAATGCCATTATTTATGCCAACTCTGGTTCTTTTTCTGTCATTGCAAGTAATAGATGCCACCAGAATTCTGCGGGCTCCCCAGAGAATGAAAGCTACATGGTGAATGTTGATTTGGTGAAGGTCAGCCTGTGTCTGCGGGCGTCTGTGGGCTTGCCTTTCCAGCAGGAGAAGACCCAGCTGGGAGAGACTTGAGTCAACTTGCAGAATTCACTCCACACCTGCGTTCCTTGGGAGAAGAATAAAAAGTTTCTCACTGGTGATGCTAAAAATCAGTATTTGACAGTCTTTGTGAACATGAGGGGTCTGGTGCTGGCTATGCAAGGAGAATCGGAGTAGAACGGAAGAATCAGCAGTTTCATGTTCTTCAGAAGAGCACTGAGCGGCATGAAAAACTAAAGCCATGGACTTGTTTTGCTCCTCCTAAGTTTTCTTTCCTTTTCTATTTTATAATTCTCTGAACAAAGTCCTTGTTCTCGATTATTAAAGGTACAAGCTCATTACTGCTTTTCATTGCCTATCCTTTACTACTCTCTGAGATGTCAGTCTGACTGCTGGACACTAGGCTCACTCCATTTTCATGCTCTCTTAATTTATGTTATCTGCTGGAGAGGAAATTGAATTCATGTGTATATTTTTTTCTTATAAAATGTACCTTTCCAGTAGGAATAATGAAAATGTGGAGGGGGGCATGGAGGGTTGGCCAGACCGACTTTCTAACCCTGAGCAAAGGTCATTTCTGGTTGGTCACAGCAGGTTTACTCCGGCTCTAGTTGTGGTCTATACAACACAGTTGCTGTTTTGTCTTCATCATCATTTATTGCATCACTCGTCTCTAGTTTTCAGACTTAACAGTTAGCTCTGAGTATGCCTGACCTAGGGTCAGGTAACCAAACGCTTAGTTTTATAATGTGGATTAGCCATGATCAAGGGGATCTTCTATAGGAAGCCTACAATTTTGCAGATACAAGCCAAGCGGAGGTGGAAAGCAGCGGGTCTGAACAAGGTGTTTGCTTAGTGCTTCACATGTGCCATGGACTCTGCCTACAAAGAGTGATTTAGTTCTCACAACTGTCCAGTGAAAAATCCCGTAGTATCCCTCTGTGATCAGATAATAAAATGGTTCAGCAAAGTCCGTGAACTGTCAGTAGTCAGAAGACACTTATGTGGGGATCAGGTTTAGATCTAGGTTTATTTCATTCTAAACTTGTGTTTGTTCTACAGCACCCTTAGGGCAAATGCAGAGAAATCAGTTTGCCTTCTCACCAGGCTTTTGTGGGATGAGTGTCTTTGCTTTTGTGTTCCTGCAGGAGGGAAGGGTAGGGGTCTTCAGAAGAAATGGCAGCATGCTGGTAGCTGCTGAGAACACTGGGGTCCACTTACATTTTTCTCAGTCTCATGAACACTTTTGCAAAGAGCTATGGTTCAAATAAATAAATAAGTAAACCAATAATTTCCTTTCCATATTGAGACATATAATATGAAGAGACTAGAATCTAATAGATTTTTAGATTGTGGAATATTATATTTTAATTAGAATTTTATGGTTTGGGGTCAGAAACTTAGGCTTCATTGCTAGACAATCCTTTTACTTGCTATGGGTTTCTGGGTTACTTACTGTGTGTTTCTAAAACTCAATATTTTACCCATGAAATATCCATTTTAGGGTAAAATTATTGCCACATAAACATTAAGTCCTAATTTTATATCATCAGCACCCTTAAAAAAAGCCAAGAATGCTGGGTATCCTTGTAATTCAAGCATTGGGAAAGCAGAGTCAGCTAGGTCCCCAGGCTTGCTGGACAGGCAGTTCTTGCTGAGTTGGTGATATACCTTTTCTTAAAATCTTAGATGAAAAATGACAGAGGAATACATCAGCCTCTGACCACACATACATACATGTGCTCATGAAAATAGGCATATACACATGTAACACCTACAAATGTTATTTTTATGTATGTGTGTCTGTGCCTCAGTGCATGCATGCATACCATATGCATGTTGGAACTTTGGAGATAAGAGGCATGGGCACCTCTAGAACTGAAATGGAAGATGTTTGTGAGCCACTACGTGGGTCTAGGAATGCAAACCTGGGGCCCCTTTCAAGATCAATAAGAGCTCATTACTGCTGAGACAAATCTTCAGGTTTTAAAGTAAATTTCCCTGTGAAGCCATTTTGAATAATTAATATGATAATTAATGTTAGTTCTTGACACTTGATAGGATGCTTGGCAGGAACAATTGGCATTATCTTGAAGCAAGCACGCTAGGAGTTTGTTCTGGGTTCTTTCAGTTTACTCTTAAACTTTTGCTTAGTTAATATTTACAGACCTGAGAGAATGCAAAACAATGTACCACAAAAACAGACAAACAACAGGGCTAGACATAAAGCTAAACAATACCATAAAATAAGAAATTTGAATTACTTCCCAACAATTTACTTTACTACCAAGTACTTTCTTTTTAGTCTCTAGTGCTTGAACTGCATTTATGAATACTTAATTTGTTTTCTTGTTTTTATTAGTAACACACATATATATCTTAAAATGAAGCACAGCTAATAAGTGCTAAACTAGCAATGGGAGGCATAAACAGACACAAAACCACAGTAAATTTTATTAATGAGTCTACTTTCATGAACAAATGAGGCCTGGTGTATGTACTTAATTTTCAGTTGTTAGTTTCAGCATATTTAAATTAACTTACGAATTTCTACTGATACTTTCTGGGATTACTGAAGATGTGAGAATTACAGAGTTTGGCACCAAAGAGCCAGACATTAGATGACATTAGATTAAAATCCCAAGATGTCCTTAAACATCAAAAATATTTTTTCTAATCTTCTATTCTTCCTCTATTTTCTGTTTACTGAAATCACTGTTCCTATCATTTGCCTCCTCTGATTTTACGCTCATTCTTGAGAATAAACAAGAGAGTCACTCTGAATTCTGCCACCCAAAATGAGGTCTAAAGATCATTCTCTTGTTATCAGGCATATCCTATGAATGCTAGATCTCAAATCTGGGAATTATGACCCCTAATCTTTATGATAGGAAGATTCAAAGTGTTTTGTACAGACATGAAATTGAGGAGCACTGGATTACATTCCAAAATTGAATGCAACAGAAAATGGTGTTCTAGTGCACGTTCATCCCTGACAGATTGCCATGAGCAAGACTTGCAAACATTGCATCCGTGCCGTGCCATAAGAACAAAAGTACCTGTGGTCCAAGCTCAAGGTAGGGATGTTAGCCTCATAAAAAGAATCAACCTGCCTTTGGTTGCTTTGTTAAACAACATGACCAAAAGAAACTCGGTGGGAGAAAGGATTTAGTCTGTCTTACAGGTTATAGTCCATCATGAAGTAAAAAGTTCAAATAGGAACTCAAGGTATGGGCTTAAAGTAGAAACCACAGAGGAATGTGATTTATTGGCTTCCTCCTTCTAGTTCTTGCCCAGGACCCCCTTCCAAGAGGTTACACTGGCCGCAGGGCCTGGGCTCTCTTATAGGTATTAGAAATCAAGACAATAGAGGCAATATCCCCATTGAGACTCTCACATAACTCTGGGCTGTGTTGAGTGGACAGCTGTATTAATTAGGGGGCCTACCAAGAAGTGGAAGATAAGAGTTCAAAATTCCCTCTCACCATAAAATAACATGATTAATGAGATAAAAATACTGCTTTCCCAATTAATGGACAATCATTTTATGTCCTTTCAGTGCATCAGTGTGTCTACTTAAAATATTTTAAATAAAAAAATAGCATGTTGAAAAAATTATCAGCTGATTTATAATTCAAAAGTATATATTATTTCCTAGCTATGGTAGAGTGATCCCCTCCCCCACTGCTTTAGACAGGAAGATCAGAAGTTCAGAAGTTCAAAGACATCCTCAGCTATGTACAGAGTTGGAGGCCAACCTGGGATAAGAAAACTTTAGATAGGGCTGGAGAGATGGCTCAGAGGTTAAGCGCATTGGATGCTCTTCCAGAGGTCCTGAGTTCAATTCCCAGCAACCACATGGTGGCTCACAACCATCTGTACTGAGATCTGGTGCCCTCCTTTGGCGTGCGGGCATACATGGAGGCAGAATGTTGTATACATAATAAATAAATAAATCTTAAAAAAAGGAAAGAAAACTTTAGATGTTGCTTCTACCTCCTGAGCGTAGAAGGTGAATATCACAATGCCTGGTTTTATATCATATTGGGGATCAAATCTAGTGTTTAATACATGCCCAGGAGTCTGTTTCTCCCAGTCCCACCCTCTCCCAAAGCGGGGACTAAAAGCCATTCTCTTTTAAATCAGGAAGCTTCTCATAAGGACTGCAAATTCCTTCCTCTGATTTCTCTAAATTCTTGTCTGAAGAAGTCTGCCAACCACCGCCTTAGAGTTAGTAATTTTCTAACATCATAGCTATGTATATACATCCTATTTGAGCCACCTTCGATTTCTCCCCTTCCTCTTCTACTTTCTTCCTTCTCCGTCCCTCTGACCAGGGCTTGAGGCAGAGAGGCCGATCCATACATGCATGCAGAGTGAGCAGATAGATACAGTGGTCTATGACAACCTCTCTCTGAAGAACAAGATGCAGCCTGTACAGTAGGTACCTGTACCACCTGCTTAATAGGGTTGTTAAGAGAATCAAATGAGACTGGGCATGCAGTACCCCCGTGTGGGCTGTAAAACACTGGATCAAAATGAGAGTGCATTATTAGGCATATGTGGTCTGATAGTGTCTTACAGATGGCAGTCACCTGCTGTTATGAAAGCCATCTTTAAGCCAAAGCTGAAACTATAATGGACCCAGAGGCTTCTGGGGCAGGGAATTATCAGCTCTTGCTTCTGTGCCCTCTTTGGCTCAGGATTTTGTTGTCTGTGCATATTTTCTCCGAGAGTATCGGCTGCTATGCTTTTGCTGTCTGGGGTGCTGGTATTTGTCTAGGTGATCAGGATGCTCTGCTTTGGGGAGCCATAGGTGGCCTTCTGGGGTGCTGCATTTGGCTGGCAAGATCTATTCCTGTCCTGTGCCATGTGCTTGAGACATTTACATGCTGAACTGCTTCATTAGGGGCATACAGTCAGATCACTTCCTGGAAACAATAAGGTCTGCACTGGGATAGAACGGAGCTGAATAGACATTTATCTTTTCACGGGGCAAATCAATGAGTAATTTTCTGGTTTGAATGCTGTATTTAACACTCTGTGCGAGGAAATGCTGTCAAGCATGTCCTATTCCAAGGTGATTTTAATAAAGAGATTTAAGAAAAAAAACCTCTCATTTAATATTCCTGGAACTTGCTTTAATACTCCTGGGAGCTGTTGCCCCTTTGATGTGCACACTAGTGGAGGAAATGGCCTAGGTGCTGATGGCATGCACCTGTGAGGGGTAGTGTTCTCTAAACTTCAGGGGCATAGGTTTAACGGACGAACTCGAAGCCCAAGTTTTCTCCCCTACTGCATGTAAACACTTTAACCCGTTGATTATTCTCCCAAAAGTGAGAGGTGAGTCAGCAGAGCGAGGAGCCCATATATTGCCAGCGCCTGGTGTTATTCAGCAGGGTGGTCCAGACTTGCATTTCTTAAGGTTGTCAGTTTTCAACGTCCATTCAAGCATCCCCAGACCTCATATTGACATCCAGCCCTTTTCAGTGTACTGGTGCAGAAAAGAAGAAAGGATGCTCAGAAAGGTCAACTGACCTCTTCACACAGCCCACGCTCAGGAAGCTGGTCATCTTCTCTCTTGATAAATTGGCTCCATCATCTTCAGAGAGGACTAGTAGGGTTCGTGGAGGCTGGGAGGGTGGAGTTATTTTCATCCATAGGACAAAGTTGTGAGGTTCCTTTGTAGTTGGGGGAAACTGGGAATGGTGTATTTTCTAAGTTATTTTCATCTGTAACACTGAGGAACTACTGATATGTGCTACAAACTTGTGTGCATTCGACAGGTCGTATTTGTAACCCGCGGGGCACTGTAGAGACATACAGAGACATATCTCACCTCTGGCATATTGATCCTCTTCATTCTGCACTTCGTAAAGTATGGAGATAGTTGGGAAATATGGCCAGACGTGTATCCGTCCAAGCACAAACGAAGATTGTCTTCTGTTGTGGGACACGATGTCCCACTTTCCTCTCTAAGAAGATGACTGTGGAACTATGAGCGTACACAGTGTGATCTGGATGGTTTCTCGAATTGATGCCCTCCGAGCATTTCTCACTGTGAACTGTAGATGGCGATGTTGCATCAAGAACGTCTTCCCTGAGGCCATGGTGGGAGCTGGGGCGTCCAGCTGGGGAATGCTGGGGTTGAACTCTGAGAATCCTGCTTTTAGTTCCTCTGGTTGGTCATAGCCCAGCAGTTCTCCTTCTGGGTCCCCTGCTTCCCCATCATTCTCACCTGCCTGCTACAAGCTGGGAAGGCAAGCCCTGTTGCGCTTCCCTCCTCCCTGTGTTCCTTTGCTTTACAGGGGTCTGTGATTAATAGCAGCACTGGGGAACAATTGAGAGGGAGAAGGTACTTGCAATGCAACAGTGGAGAGATTAAATGTAATTCGGGTGCCGAACCTCTTTAGTGAGAGCATCCTTGCAAATCTGTTTTCCCTTTCCTCTCACCGCGGCCCCCCTACTCAGGGTGGAGGCGAGCGCAGTGACTTCATTAATCAAGGCGCTTTGCCGGAGCTGATGAATTTTAACAGCAAACTGTCACTTACAATCCTTTGCTGTCTCATGTATCCCCGAGCCCTGGTTATTTCATCTTCACCAATTAATCAAGGCAGCCACAAAACGACCCTGGAGTTTATTAGCAGAAAACAGGTTGTTTCTTCCCCAGAGACAGGCTTTTCCTGCCGTACCAGATGAGAGGAGGCAATACCCTTTCCTTTAGTTTTTCTGGTGGAGAGACACACCCAAGTCACAGATTTACCCTTCGACTTTCCCGAGGCCATCATTGATCAGCCCTTTCCTAAAATCTTCCCCCTCTTATCTGCTCTCAGGATTCTAGTAGCATTTTGATTATAAGGTCGACAAGCAGAAAGCTGAGACAAAATACTGCCTCCCTACCCCTACCCCGGCTGATTCTCAGTCTGCCCAGCGCACTGAAGGTAGGGTGTGTAGACGGCCTCACACTGCCCAGCACACTGAAGGTAGGGTATGTAGACGGCCTCACACTGCCCAGCACACTGAAGGTAGGGATGTAGACGGCCTCACACTGCCCAGCACACTGAAGGTAGGGATGTAGACGGCCTCACACTGCCCAGCACACTGAAGGTAGGGATGTAGACGGCCTCACACTGCCCAGCACACTGAAGGTAGGGTGTGTAGACGGCCTCACCAATGCTGATTTAGCACAGAAGTTTTGGATCTGTTGCCTAGGTATGGGTGTTTACAAGTGTGCGGTTTGGTTTTGCTTGCTTTTATTTTTTTTCTCACGAATTCACACTTGACTGTCACCACTTTTTCAAAAGTCCCTGGCTCCCCCGGAGTGGGTACACTAGCACATAAAATCAAGGACTTCTATTAGGCAAGTAATACTTTTTTAGCAATTGCATAATCCTCTTTAATTTCTAAAATTGTACGTTTGGTGAAGCCATGCTGGTTGAAGCGCTAGCATCTGTGGAGAACTTTAGGGGTGCATATTGCTTGTTCCCCCTTTATCACTCTTCCTCTAGGCAGCACAGCTTCGGTAGCCAGCAATTTGCACAATGCATTTTTGCTCTCATTCATTAATTCATCCATTGATTCACTCCAACAAACATTTATTGAACATTTCCCTCTGACTCAGATCAAATCTCAGCCATCAGAAATCACAATATGCAACAAAACACTTGCACAAATTACATTTAGCTCCAGTCATGGTAAGTGCTATGAAGAACACTGGTTGCTAGGAGAACACTTAATGTGGAGATTAAATCTTGCCTGTAAGTTGGAAACATTTGCCAGGAATTGACATTTACCAGGAGATCTGAAAGTTCAGGTGAATTAGCCTGGTGGGAGTGGAATGCTGCGGAGAGGGAGATAGTAATAGGCAGAGGAAAAGTCTTTGCGGAAGGCCGTCAGGGTGGTAGCTTCTTGTAGATGTTGACCGGAGACTTGGGGGAGAATGCTAATGGTAGAGGCTAAAAGATAAGTATAGACCAGGTGTCACAGGCCTTTGTAAGTCACTTTGGGGACTTTATCTGAAACTTGACAAGGGAGTGTTGCACAATTTTAAAAATGCTTACACTGGTGCTTTAGAAGGTATTGTTTGGAGCTGGGCAGTGGTGGCACACACCTTTAATCCCAGCACTTGGGAGGCAGAGGCAGATGGATCTCTGTGCGTTCGAAGCCACCATGGTCTACAAGAGCTAGTTCTAGGACAGGTACCTTAAGCTATACAGAGAAACCTTGTCTTATAAAACAAACAAACAAACAAACAAACAAACAGACAGACAGACAAAAGGTATCATTTGGCAGAAGATTTCCCAGAATGATTAAATGAGGGCCTCCAAAACCCTACTCCTTCGAAAAAGCAGAAGCAGCGACCTTTCAGAGCCCTGGAAATTAATCAAAGGCTTACAAAAGTTAGCAAGTGGTTTTGTTTACAAAAATGCATGAAGAGCCATATGTGGTGCACAGGCCTGTAATCCCAGTACTCAAAAGGAGAGACAGGTGACCACTGTGAGACTGAGAACAGCCTGGTCTCCATAGCAAGTTCCAGGCCAGCCAGGGCTGCACTATTAAGACCCTTATGAAAGAAAGAATAGCAGGATAGTTTGTGGCATTTGGGAGCTTACCCTGTGCCAGGTTTCTAGTAGTCCTGAAACTGCAGACTTGTGATGACAAGAGTGGAAAATCTAGAAGCCTAGAGGGGTTAGGGTAAGGAAAGAACACTTGGTGCTACTTAGAAAGCCCTGTGACTCAGAAGTTGCCACTAGCTGACATCCTTGCCCACCCCCTTCGTTGATCTTTTTTACAGGTCTTGTCTTAGGTGGGTAGAAGTCATTGTTGACAGTTTCCTAACATTGTAACTAACTGGTAGCCAGTTGAGACAACAAGAAGCTAGAGAAAGAACTAGAAGAAAAAAACTAGAAAATGAGATGCTTATAGGATTGTTGGAAAACTGACTGATTCTTTAAGATGAAATTTTCAGCGTTTTGTGGATATGCAAGGCTATAACACTGTCCAGTAAATATGAAACTTCTGGATTTGGAAAAGACCTTGAGAAGGCAGTAATCTTTCATCTACAGATAGCCTTGACGGTCAATATTTGTAAGTATGGAATATGTGCCTTTACACACACACACACACACACACACACACACACACACACACCAACTTCACAGTCTATGAAGGGAGATATAGAGGTTCAGACATTTAGGAATATGCCTCTATAATTATTCAATAATAATGGAGCTAACCAAGGTTTCATCAATGGTCAAATATAAATAAATAATTTTAATAAATAAAGAGGAACAGTCATTAAAAGCATGAACAGGGGCTTGGGAGATGGCACATTTGGCAAAGTGCTAATTGTGTATACATGAGGACCTGAGATCACATTCCCTAACACCATGTGAAAAACTAGGCACGGCCATGGGCACCTGTAATTCTAGTCTCAGGGAGACAAAGATAAGCAGATCCTTAGATCTTACAGGCTAGCTGGTCTAGCTGAATTGTGAGGTTTAGTGAGAGACAATACAGTGGAGAGAGATTGAGAAAGGCACTCAATGCCAACCTCTGGTCTCCACAAAAAACTGTATACATACCCTGAGTATGTACAGCACACACACCCACATAAACACATTAACACATGCCATACGCTCACCTGTGTGCACACACACAGATGTACACACGAGAAAGGGAGGAAAGGTGCAATAACAGCTGATATACTCTATTGGTATGAAGAAGTCTGATGTTCATTGTAGTTGCTACACTCTATTATTTAAACTATTCATTTTTAAGCATATGAAGCAAAGCAGCAAACTATTGCTTATACATCAGCACGTGGGGATGGGTAAAGACATTCAATAAAAGCAGACACTGAGGAAAACTAGGTAGTTGGTGTACCACAAGGACTACAAATCACTTATTATAAATATGTTCAAAGAATTAAGAAACTGTCCCTAAAGATATAAAGGGGAATGAATATAAGAAATGCCTAACAGGAGAGCATCATTAAGGGGATAAAAACCATGAAAATTGAGTAGAATTGCTAGGGTAAAAAGCATAAGTGGAGAGAAATAAAAGTCACTAGAGGGTTTCAACAACAGATTTAAGCTGGTTTCTACCAGCTGGCTTCTGAAACAATCAGTGAACTTAAAGATAGACCAGTTAAGATTATGCATTCTGAAGATAGAAAAGTAAGAAAGAGTGAGTGTGAACAGGGACTCTGAGGATGTGGGCCACAATCAAGGGTATCAACAGTTTCAATGGTGGGGAGGAAGAGTCAAAGGAAGGATAGCTCAACCTTTCTTATATTTGGTGAAATGCGGATTTAAAATGCTTTAAAATTTCACTGATCTCAAAGTTAATTGTGACCACCAGATCCTTATCTTTAAATATAGATGGGAATCTTAATGTAGCAAGAAAAATACCCAACTTATTTCTAAAGGAGGTCCCCAGTAAATTAACAATGCACTTCTCATCAGATAGCATGAAGCTTTGACATAAAAACAGTTCATCCTGTGTTTATTATATTTTTCTTTCTATGCTTTATGAGTACACCTTTTTAATCTTTAACAAAGATTATATTTTGTGTATAAGTGTTTTGCCAGCAAATGTGTCTGTGTATCATGTTTATTACTGATCCACACAGAGGCCAGAGAAGGGTGTTAAAGCTCATGGGACTAGAGTGAGAGATGATTGTGAGCCACCACTTGGATGCTGGAAATGAAGCGTTAGTCCCCTTGAAGAACAGTCGGTGCTCTTGACTGTTGCATCACATGCTGACACTCCCATAGATCTATTTGAAGATGTTCGAAACTTTACACAGAGAACTCACCGAGAGGCAGTTAGCTGCAGCACAACTGACTCTAAGGACAGGGACAGTGCAGCAGCAGCAATGGCTGTAGTTAGAACTGGAAAGCATCAGATTTACAAAAACAACATTAAAGTCCTCTTTGTCTTGGAGAGGGGTGGAGTGGGGGTATGGGTGGAAGGGAGGGGAGGGAAGGGGGAGGAGGAGGGGAGGAGATGGAAATTTTTAATAAAAAAATATATAAAAAATAAAAAAAGTCCTATTGAATACTGATTATGGTAATTTTTTACGGATCCTAATTATTTTCTAGCTCTATGATAGTTTTTTGAGTCTTGTTTAACATTCGGTGGCAGGTGCTATTCTAATTTACATTTTACTAATGGTGGAGGCTGGTGTGGGACACCCTGAAGCATCCGTATGTAAAGAACTTGATAGAGTGTTGGTATCCACACTTTTCTCTGTTTATTTTATTTATTTTCTAAAACAATCTTTTCTCGTTTTGTATATTAATCACAGTTCCCACTCCATCCCCTCCTCCTGCTCCTCCCACCTTCTCCCCACCCCTCATCCACTTCTGGGAGAACATAAGGCTTCCCTTGGGTTGTCAACAAGTCTGCCATTTCACTTTGAAGCAGGACCAACACCCTCCCTCCTATATCTAGGCTGAGTAAGGTATCCCTCCAAAAAAATGGACTCCAAAAAGGCAGTTCAAGCACTAGGGATAAATCCCAAGCCACATAACTGTTACCCACAATCAGAGGACCTCCTTTGGTCCTATGCAGATTCCCCAACTGACAGTGAGCTCTCACTAGCTCAGGTCAACTGTTTCTATGGGTATCCCCATCATGGTCTTGACCCCTTTGATCATGTTATTATTTCTGTCTCTCTTCAACTGGACTCTGGGAGCTCGACTCAGTGCTTAGCTGTGGACCTTAGTATCTGTTCCCATCAGTTGCTGGATGAAGTTTCTATGATGACAATTAAGGTAGTCATCAATCTGAATATAGGGCAAGGCCAATCAGGCACCCTCTTCACTATTGCTTAGGGTCTTAACTGGGGTCAATCTGGTGGATTCCTATAAATTTCCCTAGTGCCAGGTTGCTCCCTAACACCATAATAGCTCCCTCAATCAAAATATCACTTTTCTTGCTATCCCTCTCTGTTCTTTCCTCATCTCAAACATCCAATTTTCTCATGCTCCCCCCTCTTCCATACACCCTCCCCCATGCTTCCAATTTTCTCAGGAGATTTTGTCTGTTTCCCTTTCCCAGAGGGATTCATATATGTCTCTCTTAGGGCTATCCTTGTCACCTGATTTCTCTGGGGTCATGGACTATAGGTTGGTTATTCTTTGCTTTATATCTAATATCCACTTATGAGTGAGTACATACCATGTTTGTCTTTCTGGGTCTGGGTTACCTCACTCAGGATAGTTTTTTCTAGTTCCATCCATTTGCCTGCAAATTTCAAGATGTCATTTTTTTTAATCACTGAGTAGCACTCTATTGTGCAAATGTACCACATTATCTTTTACCCTTCTTCAGTTGAGGGGAATTTAGGTTGTTTCCAGGTTCTGGCTATTATAAATAATGCTGCTATGAAAATAGATGACAAAATGTCCTTGGGGTATAAATATACATCCTTTGGAGATATTCCCAAGAGTGATATTGCTGGATCTTGAGGTATAATGATTCCAAATTTTCTGAGAAACTGCCCTATTGATTTCCAAAGTGGCTGTGCAAGTTTACACTCCCACCAGAAATGAAGGAGTGTTCCCTTTACTCCCCAGACCCTCCAAAATAAACTGTCATCAGTGTTTTTTATTTTAGCCTTTCTGGTTGGTATAAAATGGTATCTCAGAATTATTTTGATTTATATTTCCCTGATGACTAATTATGTTGAACAACTCCTTAAGTGTTTTTGATTATTTGAGATTCTTCTGTTGAGGATTCTCTGTTTAGATCTATATCCCATCTTTAAATGGATTATTTAGTATTTTGATGTCTGGTTTCTTGAGTTTTTATGTATTTTGGAGATCAGTACTCTGTGTGATGTGCAGTTGGTGAAGTTCTTTCCCATTCTGTAGGCTGCTGTTTTGTCTTAGTGATTGTGTCTTTGTCTTACAGAAGCTTCTCAGTTTCAGGAGGTCCCATTTATTTATTATTGCTCTTAGTGTCTGTGCTACTGGTGTTATATTTAGGAAGTGGCTTCCTGTGCTAATGTATTCAAGGCTACTTCCCACTTTTCTTCCTTAAGGTTCAATGTGGCTGGATTTATGTTGAGGTCTTGATCCTTTTGGACTTGAGTTTAGTGCATGGGGATATATATGGATCTATTTGTATTCTTCTACATGTTGACATCCAGTTATTCCAGCACTATTTGCTGAAGATTTTTTATTGTGTAATTTTAGCTTCCTTGTCAAAAATCAGGTGTTCATAGGTGTGTGGATTAATATCAGAGTATTTGATTCAATTTCATTGGTCCCTCTGTCTGTTTTAATGCCAATACCAAGCTGTTTTCATTACTGTAGCTGAATAGTAGAGCTTGAAGTCAGAATTATGTTGCCTCCAGATTTCCTTTACTATACAAGATTGTTTTGGCTATCCTGGATTTTTTTGTTTGTCCATATGAAGTATTCCTAAGGAACAAACTAAAGTATTGTTTCTTCAAGATCCATGAAGAATTGTGTTGAGATTTTGGTGGAGATTGCATTGAATCTATGGTTTGGTTTTGGTAAGATTTCCATTTTTATTATGTCGATCATACATGAGCATGGGAGAGTTTTTCATTTTCTGATATTTTCTTCAATTTCTTTCTTCAAAGACTAAAAGTTCTTGTTATACAGGTCTTTCACTTATTTGGTTAACATTATTCCAAGATATTTTATGTTCTTTGTGGCTATTGTAAAGGGTGATGTTTCTATGACTTCTTTCTCAACCCTTTTATTATTTGTACATAGGAAGGCTACTGATTTTTCTGAGTTGGTCTTTTATCCTGACACATTACTGAAGGTGTTTATCTGCTGTAGGAATTCCCTGATAGATATGTTTGTGGTCATTTATGTATACTTTCATAGCATCTGCAAATAGTGAAAATTTGACTTATTTCTTTCCAATTTGTATTTGTTTGATCTCCATTTGTTGTCTTATTTTTCTAGCTAGAACTTGGGGAACTATATTGAAAAGATATGAAGGAGTTGACAGCCTTGTCTTGGTCCTGATTTTAGCAGAATTGTTTTGAATTCAGGTCATGATTTTACATCCAACACTTTGTCATCAGAACCATATTACCAGCTCACAGTTAGCCCGTTTATTTAACTCTGATGTGTGCAACCCAACACACAACTTACTGATATTCTGCGATTACCTCTGTCCACAAAGTGAAATCACACAGGCTGGAACCAAGGCCATTTCCTCATACTTCCCTTCTTATTAAGAAATGATTAAGAACAGCTTGGGACTTGTCAGCACTCTACTATGTTGGTTTCCAACTCACTAGTTCTGAGTTCTCTACATACTCTGTTCTTCAGCCCAGTTATTACATTCCCAGATGACCAGACCATCCTTACCTTTCTGAGCTCTTCTCTAGGAAGGTGTGCCTTTCTTCTATTCCTGTCCTTTCTTCCTACTCTCTGTGGCCAAAGAGTATTTTTCATTCTGCTTCTAGAATTTCTAGCCACTATTAGATTGAATCTTATCTCAAATTCCTTTTTGAGCTTATCCAACCACTTACTCTGTATGAGGCTTTGCTACTCATCTTCTGTTTTTTTCTTGTCTTCTTTTCATTCAGACCTGTTGATCATTCACATTTATACCAGAAATACTCAAGATTCCACAATTAGTTTGATTGTATACTGTTTGAGTGGAAACATCACTCCAGCCTCTGCGATGCTGAGTTTGGAATGTTCAAGTGGAGGTTGCACACCAAGCACCACCACCACCCCCATTGCCTCAGTCCAGACTCGGCCCCTGAGAAAGCCCACCATGGGGGCTCCACCCCAAGGGGGCATTACTCCACCTCTGATAAAGCCCATGCACAGCTTCACCTCCAAGGTTATTTAAAGCCCCCACCTCATGGTTTCCCTTTGTGGTTTCCTCAAATTCCCCTGGGGCCACCCAGGAATTTTGTGCTCAAAATAAACCTGGATTTATTGATTTGAGTTGAGTGGCTTATTATATCATCATTGGAGTTTTCTCATTAACCAGAAATTTAAACTTAACATATACCTCATTCCAAAGCAGAAGATGAAGTGTCTCTGTCTGCCTCCTCCCTTCTTTCTCTGTAGTGATATATTATTTCTATTTTAATAAATAAATCTTGTCTGAAGACTAGAATCAAGTCTAAAGCACCTAGAGTCAGGTAATGGTGTCACACACCTTAATCACAGAATTTGAGAGACAGAATCAGATAGTTCTCTATGTGTTCAAGTTCTGGGCTACACACAAGATCAAGGCAGAAAAAATCCAGGTGGTGGTGGCTCACACCTTTAATCCCAGTCCTGTGGAGTCACACACCTTTAATCTCAGCACTAGAGAGGAATATAAAATGGGAGAGGTTTAGTTGGCTTAGTTTACAGTCACCCAGCCTTGGTAGATGTAAGACTTCTCTAGTGGTTTGACTTTTATTTTCCTGGTTTTCAGGTTGAAGATGAAATTCTGTCTTTGGTTTTTATTATTCACTCTACACTTCTCTCTTGTTTTTCATGTACATTCCAAGTCATTACTACTTCTGCCTTCATAATCAGGTTCACTGTATCTTTCTAATGTTTCATATTCAAACACAAAGATTCTTTAAAAGGATGAATAAAATATTTTCAAACCTGTATTCAATGTTCAAAGTATAAGTCCATGGGCTCACAATCAAATTCTATCGATTTAGGAATGCTCTTACTTCCTTACCCTTTGTTCATCATTATCCCTTTCAGAACTCCCTGAAGAGCCTTGGCTGAGGACATAGTTCGTAGAACTGCTTGTCCTTAGACATTGATGTGGTCTGTTCATTGCTGCCTTAAGATATTTCCTCAAAGCCTACTTTCTCAAGAAGGCCAAGTTTAATGCCTCATCTAAAAGCGAACTTCTTGGGGCTGGAGAGATGGCTAAGTGGCTAAGTGGTACTGCTTTTTTCTGAGGACCAACATTCATTTCCTAGCAGATATGTTGGGTGTCTTACAAACCTGTAACTGCAATCCTGTAGTTGATTTACTGCCTCTGGCTTCTGTAAATATGTACGCAGACATGCAGACACACAGAACATATGCACAATTAAAAAATAAACATAAAGTGTAACATTGAGCCTTCTCCCTCCTTGTACCAGATACCTGATATATTCCTTTGTCTATCCCAGCAATTCTTTTTAACTAAAATAAATTGATATGATAAATGAAAGTTAGGTTTTTTGTTTGTTATTCATTTATATGTATTGATTTAATTTTTGTTTAAGTTAATGACGACAATAATAAAGTAATCATTTGTTCACTTTCTCCATACACTAAAGCACTCAATGAACTTTATAAAATCTCAATAGTTCAATCCCTAAAGCAGCTGTGGAGGGGACCAGGACTTTTTCTGTATTATAAATTAAGATAAAGAGGTAAAAAATATTCTAAAGACTTCTCCAAGTTCTGAAGCAACCATTGTTGAACCCAATGAAATAAAATATGGGGCCAAATTGATGACACTAGAATGTGAATCAGCAAGTGTGGTCCAGGTAGAGACATGAAACATGAGAATTTCAGGATGCAATAAAATATGATGCAAAAAGGAACATGACTGTGCAATCAATCACATCTGTCAGCTCCGATGCTTTTCTTTGGCTTAGAAATTAACTCACCCTTCTATGCTTCAGTTTTTTAATCAACAAAGTAACAAACAATTTTGTTTTAAGCAGAATACTTATGATGCTTAACTTTATTTTTTATTGATTTTTATTGAGCTCTACATATTTCTCTGCTCCCCTCTCTGTCTCTCCCCTCCCATCTTCAACCCTTCCCCAAGGTCCCCATGCTTCCAATTTACTCAGGACTTGTCTTTTTCTACTGCCCATGTAGATTAGACCTATGTATATCTCTCTCAATGTCCTCATTGTTGTCTAAGTTCTCTGGGATTGTGGTTTGTAGGCTGGTTTTCTTTGCTTTATGTTTAAAAACCACCTATGAGTGAGTACATGTGATAATTGTCTTTATGTGTCTGGATTACCTCACTCAAAATAATGTTTTCTAGCTCCATCCATTTTTCTGCAAAATTCAAGATGTCATTATTTTTGTTCTCCTGTGTAGTACTCCATTGTATAAATGTACCACAATTTCCTTATCCATTCTTTGGTCAAGGGGTATTTAGGTTGTTTGCAGGTTCTGGCTATGACAAACAATGCTGCTATAAACATAGTTCAGCACATGTCCTTGGCATGATTGAGCATCCTTTGGATATATAACCAAAAGTGGTATTACTGGGTCTTGAGGAAGGTTGTTCCTTAATTTTCTGAGAAATCACTACACTGACATCCAAAGGGGCTGTATCAGCTTGCATTCCCACCAGCAATGCATGAGTGTTCCCTTTATCCCACAACCTCTCCAGCATAAGTTGTCATCAGTGTTTTTGATCTCGGCTATTCTTTTAGGTGTAAGATGGAATCTCAGAGTTGTTTTGATTTGCATTTCTCTAATGACTAAAGATATTGAATATTTCCTTATGTGTCTTTCACCATTTTAGATTCATCTGTGGAGAGTTAACTGTTTAGGCCTGTACTTTTTTTTTTTTATTGGATCATTTGTTCTTTTGATGACCAATTTCTTGAGTTCTTTGTATATTTTGGAGATCAGACCTCTGTCTGATGTGGGGTTAGTGAAGATCTTTTTCAATTCTGTAGGCTGTTGTTTTGTCTTGTTGACCATGTCCTTTGCTTTACAGAAGCTTTTCAGTAAATTGTTGTAGTGTAATAATTTTTATTGGCCAGCAGTTTTCATGGTTGCAGCCATGTGGTGGATAGACACAAGTGGTAGAGAGATGTGATCACCTGTGGCAAACTGTCCTGCTTTTGTTTTACACATTGTTGCCTGCTTAGATAGTAAAAAAAAAAAATGCTTTGCTTGACAATTTAAAACCAATTATAAAGGACAACTAATGTGATACCATACACAAAGAGAGTTTATTGGTGGTCAGAATAAGAAAGAAACCCAAAGCTTGTTATCAATTGCAAGCTGTGAATGGGGAACTGTCCACAGCTGGTGAATGTAACACTGTGGAAATTTCTGTGAGTAAAACGATGTGCTGTGGTGGGGAAAGTTGGGGAGAGGCAGTGGCAGGCATGCCAGGGGTGAAAAAATGTGCTCTGGCTGGTGAACCAGGAAGTGTGGCAGGGGAAAAGAGGGGAAGGTCCTGGTAAGCATGAATTTGTTCTCACATTGGGTGGCTAGATGAAGATGCACACAAATAAAGTAATCTCACAGTAGCTCAGAATTGAGTATAATAAAGGGGTTCTTTATTTAGAGGGACTCGGGTGACAGTCATCTGCACAAACGGGGAATAGGGGCTGAATCCAGGATCCAGGAGATGTAGAAGAAAGAAAGAGAGCAAGCTGATGAGTGCCCTCCTTTTTGGTACCCAAGGCTATTCTCAATCTAGTCCAGCCTCTTAAAGGCCATTGGCTAAAGGAGGTCCTCCATCAGGTTTTGTAGCTGGATTGGTGTCCAAGTCCTAACACTAAAAGCTTAGCCTGATTACAGAAGATGGCTGGTTCAGGCTTCATATGCTGCATTACAAAGAGTCCTTGCTAGGATAAACCTCATAGGTTCCAGGAAGTTCCCACTGCAGTCTGTTTCCACATTACCCCCAAATATCCACCAGTTCCAGTCATCTCTCTCCCTTCTTCCTCCATGGGATCCCTCCTGTTCCCATCCCCACCAGCCTCCAGTACACCCAAAAAATCTATTCTGTTTCCTCTTCCCAGGGAGATCCATGTTTCCTTCCTAGGCATCTTTTTATCTAACTTCTCTGTATCTACGGATTGTAGTATAATTATCCTTTGCTTAAAACTAATATTTACTTATGAGTACATACCATGTTTGTCTTTCTGGATCTGTGTTACCTCATTTGGGATGATTATTTCTAGTTCCATCAATTTGCCTGCAAATTTCATGATGCTATTTTTTTAACAACTGAGTAATACTTGACTGTGTAAATATACCACATTGTCTCTATCCTTTCTTCAGTTAAGGGGCATCTAGGTTTTTTTAGTTCTGTAAGTTGAATGACCCAGAGACCTAGGATAGAACAAAACATGACTGACTAAAAAAAGTCAGTAAAATAATTCCTAATCATATTCTGTTATACTCATAGATTGGTGCCTAGCTCAATCATCATCAGAGATGCTTCCTCCAGCAGATAATGGGAGCAGATGCAGAGACTCACAAACAAACAATAGTTGGAACTCAGGGAGCTTTACAGAAAGTGGGGGGAATTGTAGGAACCAAAGGGGGTCAAGGACACAAAGAGAACATAACCTACAAAATCAACTAAGAATTCATAGGGGCTCATAGAAACTAAAGATTATAACCATGGAGTTTACATGGGTCTGCCCTAGACCCTCTGCATACATACTGTGGTTATTGCTTGGGGTCTTTTGTTGGACTCCTTACAATGAAAGTGAGATTGACTCTGACTCCTTTGCATGCTCTTGATACATTTGTTGCCTTGTGCAGCCTCAATGTGAGGGTCTTTGACTACACTTGTTGGGTCTTGTTATGCTGTTTTTGGTTGTTATTACTGGGAATCCTGCCCTTTTCTGGAGGGAAATGGAGGAATAGTATGTCTGGGGGAGATAGAAGGTGTGCGGGAACTGGGAAGAGAGGAGGGGAGGGAGGCTATGGTCAGCATATATCGTGTGAATGAAGAATAAATGAAAAAAATAAATTGCTATTAAGTTTTCACATAAAAATTACAGTAGGGGATAATGTTGACCTGACTAGGAATGTCTCATCTTTATAACATAATATTTCTGATAATCTACACTATTATTAAAAAGACACTTAATCATTATAGCAACATAGCCTCCTGTTTAGATTATGAAAATCATTATGAAGGAATATATCTTCAAACTGTGGACTTCAGATGACAGCTACTAAAAATGACTGTATTACAGGATGTTAACTCCAATAAAGGAAGAATTCATCCTTTCATTTATAGTATAGTGTCTATTAGGAGGTGAGACTCTGGTGGAGGAAGTGGGTCACTGGACACATGTCTTTGAGGGGTAAGTCTTTTATTTGGTCCCTTCCTGTCTGACTCTGCTTCCCAATCACTGCGAGAACACCTTAGCTCTTATGTGGTTTTGTATGGTAGCAAAGAAGGTACTTTGTCTTGGATATAGAATAAAGAGTATATATTAGTTATTTTTCTCATTGCCATGACAAAATATCAAACAAAAGTAATTTAATGACATAAGGGTTTATTTTAACTCACAATTCAAGGGTACAGTCCACAATGGTGCAGAAGATATGGCATGAGGAGTGAATCCAGCATTGGTCTCATTGTGCCTGTGGTCAGGATGCAGAGAAAGAATGCTATCCCAGCAAGCTTTCCCTCTACATGGAAGAGATGCCACACATACCCATGGTAGATCATCCCTGCTCAATTAAGTATGAAAACAGCCTTATGCATACAGTCAGAGGTAAATTTGCATAACAGTGTAAAATCCGGCTAAGTTCAAGGCAGAGACTAGTCATCATTACACTAAATGCCTTGTACAGAAAAGAGGGGAGAGGAAAATAAGAGGCGGGGAGTAAATTCAAATGCAAGGTCATTGGACTTGTTAGTGTGAATTAAATGTTTCTTCTTTCAAAATGTAGTGCAAAAGCAAGGGTTTAAGTTATATATGAAACAACCCTGGAGGCTAGTGAAATAGCTTAACAGGTAAAAGTGCTTGGTATGTGAGCCCTATGACCCTATCCCTGGAACTCCTGGTTGATGGAGAGAACCAAAGTCCTAGTAATTGTCTTCCAACCTTTTACATGTATATGTATGTATTTGAGGAAGGCACACACACACACACACACACACACACACACACACTCACACACACACAGGTGCACATGCGTGCACAGAAGCATCATTGTAAAAAATAAGCCTAGCTGCTAGGAAAAAGTGAATTTCAGTAAGCAAGAATAGGAACATGGAGAAAACTTACGATAATTTGGGTGAGAGATGATGAAAATTTAGATGATTGGTAGTATCATTGAATGGCTATGATAGCATTAGACTAGAGATGTGGAAAGAGTTTGAGACATTTGGAATCAGAATAAAAAGAACTTATTATTTTATTGGTTAAGGGTTTCATGCTTCCTTGGGGCACACAAAAATGTCAGAGTTCCTGTGCACTTTTTCTGTGATTCACATTTGATATGCCATATAAATGCAGCTGTCTTCTGCCAAGAATTCCTTGTCTGACCCTACCACACTGAGCTCACACAAAATCTGGTAAATGTTTTGTTTTTATCACAGGTTTTATTAGAACATGTTGTAATTGTTAATTTCCTTCCATAGACAGTGTACTGACCCAGTGATGGTCATGGTTCTTGGCACAGTGTGAGCATTTAATTTTTGTTGATGTGTAAATAGAAGTATGTCCTCTAAGGCAGGGGTGATGGGATACTGAGCAAGCTCTTGAGTCTAGTGATGGTCTGAGCATGACACAAGTACTACCTAAGGTCAGGGACCCTTCAAAGGACTTCCTTTAATTACTACAAAAACTCTCAAGAAGGATGATCAGAACATCTTCAATGGTAATGATCTGGAAAATGGAAAAGGACTTACAAATTGGAAAATCAAAATAGTCACCTCACATGCTACAAAATTAGTTTAAAGGCAAGCTAACTGAGAGAGGAAAGCAACTCAGCCCTGGAGAAAATATTAGATTCACCTGAGAAGAGGTCAAGTCCTATTACTGAATATACTCATTTTGTATGGGATTTTTTCATTTCCAAAATTTCACCTTAAGTTGACTGATATCTAATTTCATGGTATATTGCATGTTGAAGGAACCTAATGATGAAGATGGGGGAATTTTAAAACTGTGGCAGTATAAAGTTACATAAAACTGGGATTTCTGATTTAGACCTTGTCTCTACCTTATAAAGTTAAAGAAATAGGAGTTTAGGCTTCCATTCTCTCATATATTAAAAATAACTCTATAAAATATTACTTTATGCTCATCTCAATTGCATTATTCCATAAGTTTTGTCACATTTGTTGTTATATGGTTCATCTTACATGTCTGTCTATTGATAATAGGATAAGCAACAAAGGACCAATTCCATCACAATTCACCATAATTCCGCTTACAATGTTTAGGCAGCTTAAATATGATATATAATCATTGGAATGCTGAAGAGACTCTAGACATGGACATTCATGTTTGCTGAACCTTATCTGCTTTGCATAATTTCCTTGAATTTATCAGTGTTAATAATTTCCCTGGGGATTAATCTTTCAGGAGATTTCATCATAAAGATATATAGTGTAAAATAAAAGATACACATTAAGTTATACTATCAATGAATTTAATAGTCTTCAAATGTTTGTAGAATACCTAGCCATCTGAAATATATCTCTGTACATCTAGAAAATCTAACTAACATTACTACAAGCTTGACTATTATAGACGACTATTAACCTGTAAAATATATATATATATATATAAAACAAAATTAACCTTAAATTTTTATCAATAAACCAAGATCCATACCAATGCAAAGTATTTGTCTCTATAGCATATCCTCCTTTAAATGTAAACAAACATTTATAAACAATATTTGGGAATTTGGGCATAGTTCTTTCCAAACTGCTTCCTGCTTTTTATTGGGTGAAGTATTTGGGGGGTTCACAGTGACCTTTTGAGGGGAGTATTGATCTGTTAAACCACATTAGTCTGGAATAAATCCACAGGTTCATATCTTCTGTGGAAACAAAAGTAGAACCTCTTTTCTAAAGCAAGATATCCCTAGACTCAAATATTGAAGTCAAAATACCTTTAAAATATATATTTTGGTTTAGCTTAGCAGTCCCCAGAATCAAATATCTCTCTGCAGTCAAAAATTAAACTACAATAATATACATAATTCACATTCATTGTGTATATTTCATCTTTATGTGGCTTATTTTTCTTTACTCCTTTAATCTATGACTGTCTTACTCTAGCTCTTTAAAGACTTTCTTTTATTTTTTTTTTCTTTATTCTTTTTTTGGTTTTTCGAGACAGGGTCTCTCTGCAGCTTTTTTAGAGCCTTTCCTGGAACTAGCTCTTGTAGACCAGGCTGGCCTCGAACTCACAGAGATCCGCCTGCCTCTGCCTCCCGAGTGCTGGGATTAAAGGCGTGCGCCACCACCGCCCGGCTTTTCTTTTATTTTTTAAAAATGATTTATTTCCTTTTACAACTGTCTATTCTTCTTCCTCCCCTCCCCCTTTCTCTCTTTCCTACTTACATTTATCCAACACTTTGACCCATTTAGAGGTCTTTTTATCTGAATTTGTCCTTATCTTATAGCAAGATGTGATAATTTTCTAACCAGGAGTACTTTTAAAATTTTAAGATGCTTGGTCACAGTGGCCCTGGAGGCTGGCTCTGCCTCTCTGAGGCTTTCAATATGGTAGAGGTAGTTCACTGCCAGCTCTGGGATGCTGTGGGAGCCATCTTTATCACCTCAACTCTAGGAAGCACTGTGTAGCATGTAAACCCTTTTTATGTGAATAAAAGCTAAATCTGCCATGTAGCACACTGCATGGTCTGGAAATATCTCTGTGTATGGCTGCAGTAATCTGCTATGCTCTCCTGCCTATGCATGCCTAGCAGACCAGATCTAGCTGCCTGCTCAGATGGGGAGTGCTGAGCCAAGGGAGAAGTCTCAGCTACTTTCCTTCCAATCCCAAGTGGGCATACAAGCATCCAGACCTGAAGTGGGTGGTGTGCATCAGCCCTCAAAAAGAGACAGAGCTTTTTCTGTAATTAGCACAAACCAGGAAGCCTTTTCTTAAAGAAGCCTTGCAGTTCTTGCCACTAAAGCTGAGTCAGGAAACCTTTTAAAGGAGCCGGGTCTATGCTTGCTGCCAGCAAACAGAGCCTATATGAAAAAAAATGTGACTACCAAGAAACTGCACTAGTCTCTTCTGTGTGTGTGTGTGTGTGTGTGTGTGTGTGTGTAGAATTAATTTTCAAACTTTCTCAGGTTTTACATGGATGTAGTCAGCCCCATGTTGGGCACCAAATTTCTAGACAGAGATTGTTCATTCCTGACTCCCCAGGCTCTAAATAATCACACAGAAATTATATTAATTAAAACACTGCTTGGCCTATTAGCTCATGCTTTTATTGGCTAGCTCTTATTTCTTAAATTAACCCATTTCCTTTAATTTATGTATTGCCATATGGTTTTGGCCTACTGGTAAGTTTCTTTCTGGCATCTGGCATCTGTCTCCTGTGTGGCTACATGGCTTCTCCCTGACTCGGTCTGTTCTCTTCACCTCTATCTGCTTGGATTTCCCACCTTGCCCAATTCTGAGCTACACTGGTCCCAAAGCAGCTGTATTCATTAGCTGTTGGTATTTATAGCATACAGAGGGGAATCCCATATCCTGTAGCTTTCTCAGCTTCTTCCTTAGGACCATGCCTGCCTGCAAACTGCCATGCTTCTTCCCATGACAAAAATGGACTAAACCTCTGAAACTGAGCAAGCTTCCATTAAATGTTTTCCTTTGTGAGAGTTGGCATGGTCATGGTGTCTCTTCACAGCAATAGAAACCAGAGACAGGCGTCAAGCCACTTTGTGTGTATATTGAATTAACTTTTCATTACATCTCACAACATTTGTTGAATAACAATAACCAGACATTACATCAAGGTAAAAAGAATTTTCTATTTTTGCTTAAGGATTAAATCAATTTGTCCTTATACTCCAAAGATCATTTAAGGAATAATTGCAGTTGATTAATTGATTGCTATATACCATATACTTTAAAATATTAGGAGTAGCTTTTATCTACTTCCAAAAATTAAAAACTGAATAACTCATTTGATGTATGTTCAGTTAAAGAAATATAACTTACCTTGTGATGTTTGAGAAAATTTTGAAAGAATTTGATGGAAAAAAATGTTGTCACCAAAGTTTTGAACAAATTCTTTCTTAGTTACTCATGTTTCACACAATCATGTCTATTATTAATGGTTGGAAGATAAAGCAAAATATGCATGTGTCAGATGCTATGATCTTTATGAAAGACTTTTTCTTGACTATGCAGCATCTACCCCATGTCATTACTGTTCTCTCCTCTGAAGGACTTTGATTTTCTATGCATGCTTCATGAAAACAGAAGGAAGCTTTATTTGTTCTCTACATGTTTCACTTAGAAATTAAAATTTACACACAGAGATCCTCACCAAACCTATTTCTGAAACATTGAGTTAGTCAACTTAGTGGGAAAGGTGTTTAGTGTTTTGGATGACTAAAGAAGGTTACTTCTCATTAAGTTTTCTACTTGGTATATCAGTAATAGAATGTATTGCTTTAAACCAGTTGTTCTCAAATTTCTTAATGCTGTTATCCTTTAATATAGTTCCTTATGTTGTGGTGAGCCCAAACCCTAAAATTGTTTTTTTACTACTTCATAACAGTAATTGTGTTACTATTATAAAATGTAATGTAAATATCTGATCATCTTAGGTAACTCCTATGAAAGGATCTTTTGACACCCAAAGGCATCTTAACCCACTGGTTGAGAGCCTTTGCTCTAAATAATGTTATGAAAATGTCTCAATACCAAGAACTTGAAAAAAAACGTATCAGGGAACTGTGCAGGAAGAGATGCTCCAGGTGCACTAACAAGTTATATGACTTCCAAGTAGGATCCTTCCCTAGTGTTTGAGTTAGCTTTTTGAAGCACATTCGAAATGGTGGGATGCCTTGCTCAGTTTTAATGTTGGGGATGGGAGTGCTTGGTTCTGCCTTAATTGATTGTGCCAGGGTTTTTTGACTCCCCATGGGAGGTCTCACTGTTTGTAAGGAGAGAATGATGGTGGATTAGGGGGAGGAAGAGCAGGAAAAAAAATGAGAGGAGGGAATGGGAACTGTGGTTGGTATATAAAATAAATAAAAAATAATAAAAAATAAAATCAAAAAAGAGAAAGCAGGCAGAGCAAGGCATGAGGGAAAGCCAGAAAACAGCACTCCTCCATGGCTTCTACATCATCTCCTACCTCCAGTTTACTGTACTGTTTATGTTCCTGTCAACAAATAAACCTTTTCCTCCCTGTGGTAGTTTGAAAGAAAACAGACCACAAGAAAAGGAGAGACACTATTAGGAGGGTGGCTTTGTCTTCCTGTTGTATTGTGGAATTTTGATCCCTTTAGTCAATGGCTCTTAGGGCAGCAAGCCCTAGTGCATTTGTGATGCCATTCCTGATGCTCTTCTCTCTCCCTGCAGGAGCCCTGACCACCACCCTTTGCAGTCTGCCCTCTTCTGACCCAGTGATTACTAGGCTGACACAGATGATTTGTGCAGTGACAGTCTTCCATCTGAGTCACCCCTCCAGCCTGGAGCCTGCCTCTCCTCTTCAATTTTTTCCTGGCTACTGGAGAAGGCTACACGAATCTGACCCTGACTGGGCTCTGACCACTAACACTGTTGGCCATGTACACCTCACATAGGATGGCCCCAACATTCCCCCATCTCCATTGTGCTTAGCACAGGGGACTGCTGGGATGGCAAAGCAGGAACCAGCGCTGGATGGGAAAGGGAGTGATCTACAGCTGGGGGTCCCTCACCTTTGGCTGGCTGCCATTATTGTCTTTGAATGGGCTATGCTGGAGGTAGGTATAAGGATATTTCTGCTCCTGCCATAAGCCAGTGATCTCAACTTGTGGCACTAACTTAGAATAGGGTTTATTTGAAATAAAAGGGAAGACTGTTTTACAAGTAGTTAGGACCTTCTTATTTCTTCCCTCTGGGAAAGGAATTTATGGTTGGGCTAGGGAGACTCCTTCCCTGGTGGTTGAAAGGCAATTCTCCTCTTGACCAGGCTCAGCATTGCTCTGGTTCTGAAAGTCACATGTATATCCTGACAAAAGAAGAGGCAGGTCCCAGGAAGAGAATAAGCTTAGCACTAGATCTAGATATGCATGAATTCACAGCAACAGTAAAGTCAAGCTTCCAGTTATATGGAATGTACAATGCCTGGTGTATGGAATCAACTCACTTCCTAGCAGCTCAAATCCAACACACGATGTCAGAGAACTGAACTGTGTGGCAGCAATGAGACAGAAGTATTCAGAGAGAAAGTAGAATAGTTGTATGTAGTGCTCCCAGGATGATGGACAAAAAGAAACTTGAAGGAAGATATAAATATAGACAGGTAAAGACAAGGTAGTCAATGAACTATATAGTACAAGCAAACAAACAAACATGACAGAATGAAAAGGGAAATTTATTGTTCAGGGAATATGCCTATGTAGTTATCCTTTATAAAAATAACAATAACACATATGACAAATAGTTCACAAAAGCTTCCATTTATTGAACAAAAAGACAACTCAACTTAGAAACAAGCAACCTGAGATGAACAGACTAAGAAACAAAAACTCCAAGACAAAACTCATAAAGTTGTTCAAATTCTAATGATTTCCAAACACAATGCGCTACTCCCTTGTCCAGTACTTATTTATTGTAACATTAAAGTGGGGTGCTGTCTGGTGATGTTCTAGAAGCCCAGAGAAGAAGTGCTCAAAATATGCTGTCCAGAGGCTACGATCCCAGTTATGTGAAAAAAAGAAAAAAAAAAAACTTGCTCATATGTGAGAAAATGAAAATTGTGTCTTGACCTGGTGATCTACTGAGGAATGGACTTCCAGAAAGAGACTCCAAGCAACTGAAGATGTGTGTGAATAGCCTTCTTTTCTGGCAACACTTGGCTTAGTTAAATGCTGAAGACAAAATGTCTGCAAAAGGAAGAGAAGTGTGTAAACAGAGACTGCTTGTTCGTTCCCGACCACCCAGAACTGAATAATCGCATAGAAACTACAATTATAACACTGCTTGACCAATGACTCAGGCATATTTTTAACTAGCTCTTACACATTAAATTAACCCATTTCTGTTAATCTGTATCTCCACAAGGTTGTGGCCTACTGGTAAGGTTCTGGTGTCTGTCTCCTTTGGCAGCTACATGGTTTCTCCTTGGCTCTGCCTACTCTTCTTATATAACTCTTCCTGCCTGTCTATATTCTGCTCTGTCATAAAGGGCAGTTTTATTCATCAACCAATAAAAGCAATATACACATTCCATATATATATATATATATATATATATATATATATATATATATATATGGACATCCCACATCAGAAGTGATCTGTAAAGTTGAACTCATAGAGCAGAATCCTCAAAGTGTTTGCCCCAACATTACAGAGAGCTATTGGGTGACTAACCGGAAAGCGAGCTGTTTCTGTCATTTCTTGCATTTTTTGAAGGTTACTCACTTGCACTTCCTGTTTGCTCAAGTAATATCATTTCCCTTCTCAAATCTTTGATGGGGTTGAAGATTAGATAGTTACAGTTACAATGCTCTCATATCTTACGTAGAACATGTTAGATACAAGACTTAGACTTTCTAGGACAGGACAGCTATTGGAATAATATATGTATTTTGCCAATTACCTTTGGCCTGTCCATTTATTATGAGTTTCTTGCTTGAAGTTTTCTGGTTGGTTGCAGTTTTACTTTTGTTTATGCCACTGCCTTTTCTTTCTTCTGCACAATATTTGATAGTTGTTCTTTTTTTTTTTTTCATGGTTTATTTTTTTTTATATTTAAAAATTTCCATCTCCTTCCCTCCTCCTCCCCCCTCCCTCCCCTCCTCCTCCCCCTTCCCTCCCCTCCCCTCCCCTCCACCCATACCTCCCCTCCCTCCTTCACAAGGCCAAGGAGCCATCAGGGTTCCCCACTCTATGCTAAGACCAATGTCCTCCCAACTCCCCCCAGGTCCAGGAAGGTGATCGATCAAGCTGAGAAGGCTCCCACAGAGCCCGTCCATGCAGAAGAATCAGAGCCCAGAGCCATTGTCCTTTGCTTCTCAGTCAGCCCCCGCTGTTGGCCACACTCAGAGAGACGGGTTTGGTCGCATGATCCATCAGTCCCATTCCAACTGGAGTTGGTGATCTCCCATTAGTTCTGTCCCACCGTCTCCATGAGTGAACGCACCCCTCTCGTTCCTGACTTTCTCCCTCAAGAGGAGAGGGAGCCTGAAAAGACCAGTTCCTATAGCCATACTGATGAATTTCTTGCATATCACCATAGAACCTCCACCTGACGATAGATGAAGAAAATGACAGAGCCCCACATTGGAGCACTGGACTGAGCTCCCAAGGTCCTGATGAGGAGCAGAAGGAGAGAGAACATGAGAAAGAAAGTCAGGACCGTGAGGGAACCTCCAGCTGGCGACAGATGGGGAAGGCGACTGAGCCCCACATTGGAGCACTGGACTGAGCTCCCAAGGTCCTGATGAGGAGCAGAAGGAGATAGTTGTTCTTATTATAGATACTTTTATATAAGCCTTAGGGCATTCTTATTTAGAAAAAAAGGGTAAGTGCTGTGGGATTTTGTTGTTTAGCCAATGACTTTTGGTGCGTCAAGTCCTAGGGTATAGTCTTGTCTGGATACTTAAGCACATAAGAGCTGAGGGAAAGGGGGTGGTGGGTGCCTCTGACTGTTTACTTAGACTGCTCCTCAGACTGACTACTTCCAACTATTGCCTCAGATTGCAATGAGCTCCTGTCTCCTCCTGCCTTTTATTCATTCCTCTTTCTGTCCAGTTATATCATTCCTGTCTCTACTTTCCAGGTACTGGCATTAAAGACATGTGGTCCCATGTGCTAGGATCACCTTTATGTGAGCTCTGTTTCTCTTTTAGACTGCATCATTTTCATGTACCTCAGGCTGGTCTTGAACTAACAGAGATCTATCTGCTTCTGTCTTCCCAAATCCTGTGATTAAAGGATTAAAGGTTAGTGTACACAACTGCTTTAGTTCTGCACATTGAACTTCAGGAAAGCTTTATTTGTTGAAACACAAATAAGATATCACTACATTTCACAATTTTTTGTTTAAAATAAAACTATAACTAATATAAGAAAAACTATATACAACAAGTATAATAGCTATTTATAATATATACAGGCAAAAAATACATCAACAATGTCTAGTACATTTTTATTGACAATTTCTGGGAAAATACTCTATCATCGATTCTAACTTGGTGAGTGCAAAGTCTTGTACCTACTTTCTACTGTAATTTACATTGCCATACAAAACTATCTTTCAATATCTTTCAACCTTATGTACTTTATACCTATTTAATGGGTTTCTTTTCTGAGTCTGATAAACAAAGAAAAATATAACTGTAACTGTAACAATCTAGTCTTCAACTTCCTCTGAGACCCGAGAAGGAAATAATGTTAACTGAGTAAACAAAAATTGGAAGCAAGCGACTTTCAAAAAATGTGGCTGGCTGGACACTCTCCAAGGTTCATTTGCTATGCTGGGCATCCATCTTTGGCCTAAAGACTTAGAGCATTTGACAGACTTTTCTATGAGACAAGACTTTTGAAGGATTCCTCCATCTTGTCTTGACATGGTTCAGCAGTCACTGTGCTTTGTATCATGACTGTCCAATTAAGAAAACATACTGTCAATAGTCTAGGCAAGGGCATTTTCTTGCCCAGTGGCTTACTTTTGCCACAGAGATAGCAATGCTTGTTGTCCAATCTCTGTGTAATGGGAAATTGCTGGGCTTGTTTCAAGTCTTGGTGAAAGAGTAGTCTGTGAGGATAGATCATCATCTCAGCTAGCCACCTAAAAGTTGTTCTGAGCAACTTGCAGTCCAAAGCTGATCTTTGGGTAGTGTTTTTTAATCTTAGTGGTATTATCACAGTTCTGGTAGAATTGTCATTGTGGGGCCCCATTCTCTTCTTGAAGACTTTAAAGACATGGTCATGGTCCACTGCAGAAAACTGTTAGAGACTCAAACATGAAACTATGTACAGGAAGCTAGATGAAGAGTTTTCTATAATTGGTACTTATATTACCATTACTATCATGACAAAAAGTATAATATAGATATATTTATATTTATATAATATATAAATTTATATAATAAATATATATATAAATTTATATAATATATATTATATGTTATATGTTATGTGTTATGTGTTATGTGTTATGTGTTATATGTTATGTATTTATATTATATTTAGTATATATATACTAATCACTACATTAAATGTTTTCTTATTAGACTTGCTGTTGTTGTGGTGTCTCTTCACAGCAATAAAAGCATTAGCTAAGACAAAAAAGAAATGAGGAACTAAGGAAAGTATATAACATGTTAATGCTGCAAAAACCAAAGCAGAAAACCAGGATGATGATGTTGTATAAACCTACACAGAATGTGATCTGGTGCTTGGCTTGGTGATATGGAAAAGGAATCTAATGGATTGGAAGAAGTGCACAGCTTCACCAGTGGGAGGAAACTTACTGAACATAGAAACTGCAAATAATTATAGTATCTGAAAAATTAAAGCAGTAGCTTGCATTTTTAGGGTTGTGAGGGGAATATATCCAGAAAGGGTAAAAGAGTAATAATGCATCTTCAAAGACAAATGCAAATGGCAGCAACAGGTGAAAAAGAGACAACGCTTTGAATTTAGATGATATAAATAAGAGCATATGGTTTTGTATGTTTCTTTTCAGTTTCCTTTCCATGGAGGAGCCTTCCTCCTTGTAATGTTTTAAGCTATCCTCACCTAGCTGCTTTATTGCTTGATTATGAATAGGAATTCCTTATTAAAGGTTTTGACCAATTTTTTTTTTATTTATTGGTGAACTGATCAGTGAATTGGCACATACTCCCCAAACTATAAATTAATAAGACACTAGCTTCTACCTGACTCACCTCTCAGGACATAAGAAATGGGATAGAAAGATAGCTCAGTGGGTTAAGTTTTTAATGCACAAGATTAAGACTTGTGTTTCATTCTCCAGAATTCATATGATAAGCCATGCCTTCAACCACTGGAGCTAGGATGATTCCAGAGGCTCAATGTTTGGTCAGTTAAAATGGTGAGCTCCAAGTTCTGTGAGAGACCATGTCCTTATAAAAATAAGAGAGAGAGAGAGTGATAGAGAGCATGGCTTCATGCTACCCACCGGTCTTTCCATGCCTATGTGGTCAAGTGAACCTTCACAAACACTTGTCCTAATATGTACATGTAACACACACTGTACAGGGGGGAGGAAGTATGTAACAGATATTATTTTTTTTCTTTTATTATTATTATTATTACAAATTTTTACCTCCTCCCATTTCTCTCCCTCTCCCCCCATTCCTTCTCCCTGTCCCTCTCCAGTCCAAAGAGCAGATATTATTCAAGGAAAAATTTTGTATAGTTGAGGAGTCTAAAATTATACCTGCTCCACATTTGCAGAAGAAAATAAGACAATTTTGAGAATACTTGATTTTTCAATAAAAGTTGGTCAATTAAATCAATGAAAGTTGTTAGATGAGTGAGTTGAACCCATTTGCAAAGTGCTGTTTCTTCACTTTTAAATGTATGGGCAAACCAGATTTATATTCCAATGTTAGTATACCATTGTATAAGCAAAGCACAACCTATGCCTGCTGATGTGTCTGAGGACCTAAACTTCATCCTCCAGTATGTGCACTCATGCTTTCGTAAGGTCATTCTACATATATCATGTATAAGGATGTACACTTTTTCTTGAGAGAGATTTATGGTTTGTGTTAGATCCTTAAATGCTTGTTATCAATGCAACGTTATTCAACTAAAATGACTGACATAATAAATGAGAAAACTCAGAGTAAGTCCCCAAATGTTTTAAACATTCAGAAAACACATTGTTTATAATAAACTATCTTAAAAGTGGTTGTTAGCTCTCAGTGTATGGACACCAAGGTTTAGCTTTATTTTATAAGCTACACAGAATAAAAGAAGTGAGATTTTCTGATTTGATCCCCACATGGCATTAAAAAGATGACATCCTAATTTCTGTGTTATATATGTGTAATATGTCCTGTATTAAATATTTGTAAAATATGTTGCAATTAAAATTTTTATTTGATACAGGGGCACATGGAAAAGAAAGTACTTTGAACTTGTTTGTGATTTTATTGGTCTATTCCTTAGTACCTCATAGAACAAATGTAGGACAACCCGAAGTTTTATTTCTTTTATACTCACTTTCACTTTGCATTATATTACATATTTTGAAAAATCCATTTATCTCTTCATTTTGTGTGTAAGTATGTATGTATATATGTGGGTGTGAGTGTGCCATGACTCATGTTTGGCGGTCAGAGATAAATTGTAGATTTCTGTTCTTTCTTACCAGTACATGAGTCATGGAGATTAACTTCAGTTCCCTAGCTCCCTTGGTAAGAACATGTTGAGCAATATTTTTGGCCCTATATGCTGTGCAGTTTAAATGTTTTATAAGTGAGTTGTCAAAATATAAATTGTGCCATGTTATTGGTTTTTGTCCTTTGAGATAAGCTTTTGCTATATATACAGCCCAGCCTACCTTGTAATTCACAGTTATTCTACCCTAGACTCCTCAGTGTTGGGATTAATACCAAACACCACCATAATCAACTTTTTCAATGTATAACCTCATGTTTGCTCATTTGATCTAATATTGTTGGCGCTGCCCCTCAAATCAAGTAGATCTGAGATATAATCCTGACTGTAACCTATTTGCTTTGCAGTTTTAGGCAAGTCCCCAAACTACTTTCTGCTTCCGTTTCCTAATCTGAGAATTATGATTGAAATGAAAGTAATTGCAATGATGATAATAACACCAACAATGAGGAGGATAATAAAAACAGTAATAGAGATAATATGCACCCACAGGGCCACTGTGATGTTGAAATGAAGGAGGGCTTTTGAAAGGCCATTCTCCTAATGATCTTAATCCGTCCCTGATAACCTTCCTCTAGCTGAAGAGCTATTAAATGTAAATACAAAAATACGGTTCTATTAGTTTTAATGGGAAAATTATGATGCTTTGCATTCTAATCTAAGGAAAACAGTTTTCAAAGATAGAAAAACACATCAATTGAATAACAAAAGGAAGTTACATAAGACAGAGCAACACTTATATAATAAATTATCAGAGGTTATATGTGGAATTTATCATAACAAAGGTTGAATATTAACTGAAGGATTGAAATAATAAAGGTGCAGAGTAGTACTTATTGAAGGTTCATTATTCAAGTCACTATCTTCAAGGGGCTTATGACGATTTTGACCCTAATCTACACTAAATGTAGTCCTCACATAGAAATCCCTTTCTTTTATGGAAATGAAAGCCTCCTCATTTTCACCCAAGAGCAGATATAGAACCACTCAAAATTTTACTTCCTTTACAATCGGTTGTTTCCTTTTTTTATTATCTTCACTTGATCTTTGCAGTGGGCAGAGAAGCAAATTTTTTTTCTACTGATTTGTCAAAATATGAATTCCATCATGAGAGTGAGAAACTGTAGTTAATTTTCTACTAATTTCTGGTCATGGTGATCTAGTGATCCTAAAATGCATGTGAATAGCACATAGGTGGAACAAACTGGTGCTTTAGGTCTTACCATCTCTCTGCATCTATATTTAAAGCAAAATAATTGAAGTCCATTCCAAATACAACTTTATTCAATTAATTTTTATGAGAGTCTCTAAATGGAAAAACTTCAGTGTCAAGTAAATTGGCAAATATGTTTTAGCCTGAAGCCACTGTGTTAAATTATTACCTTCTATACTGTATTTATTTAATGTGTTTGGGGAAGTTAAATATTCCTCATACTGAAACAAGAACATAAAACAAACACCAGACTTTCTGGAGAGAGCTTGCTCCTTACCTGCATAGCTGGTCCACATGCTGAAGTCTGTGCTAAGCCAACTTGTAGCTGCCATAGTCAGGACTTAGAAAAGATCATATTCATTGTTTAAATCTCTCCCTCATTCTTTTTTTCTTTGCACATCTCCTCTATCTCCTGATACTACACGGAAAGCTTCAACATCACGAACAGTGCAAAATCGTCTGGTGATTGCTGCAATCTGCCAGGCGACACTTCAGAGCCGTGAAAACAATCTCTTCCCTCCACCACTATATCCTCAAACTCTCTTCTAAACCACATGTACGGCAGACATTACAGTTCCTGAAAGACTGAAATATTCCCCAGGTTTTCTTTGTTGTTTTTCACGTGCCTATGAAGTAGTGATGAAAGTGTTGTGTTTTCCAGAGAAGGTAGCCTAGTGAATGTGCGCCCAGAGTTATCTGACTCCCAAGCAATGCCCTATTTGTCCTGTGTCACTGTACTTATCTCTGTGTGGCTTTCCAGAGACAGTGACAGGTGCTATTCAGACATATTTTTCTCTATACTGGGATTCCCAGTCTGAAAAAGTAAGTTAACAAAGGAGAGACAGAGAGCAGTGGATGAAGGTGTTTACCTCACTAGCCTGATGATCTGGGTTTAAGCACTAGATCTATGGATGGAAGGAGAGAATCAGCTTTTAAAAGCTGTCCTCTGCCCTCTACATGCACATTGTGACATGAGTTACCAACAATCAGAAACACAAGACAGTCAAAATAAATAAGTAAAAAAAACTATATTAGTAATTTTAACTTTTTTTTTATTTTTTTCACATTTAAAAATTTCCATCTCCTTCCCTCCTCCTCCCCCTTCCCTCCCCTCCTCCTCCCCCTTCCCTCCCCCCCTTCTCCCCCTTCCCTCCGCTCCCCTCCACCCACACCTCCCCTCCCTCCCCCTCAAGGCCAAGGAGCCATCAGAGTTCCCCACTCCACGCCAAGACCAAGGTCCTCCCAACTCCCCCCCGGTCCAGGAAGGTGATCGACCAAGCTGAGAAGGCTCCCACAGAGCCCGTCCATGCAGAAGAACCAGAGCCCAGCACCATTGTCTTTTGCTTCTCAGTCAGCCCCCTTTGTTGGCCACATTCAGAGAGACGGGTTTGGTCGCATGATCCATCAGTCCCATTCCAACTGGGGTTGGTGATCTCCCATTAGTTCTGTCCCACCGTCTCCATGAGTGAACGCACCCCTCTAGTTCCTGACTTTCTCCTTCATGTTCTCGCTCCTTCTGCTCCTCATCAGGTCCTTGGGAGCTCAGTCCAGTGCTCCAATGTGGGGCTCAGTCACCTTCCCCATCTGTCGCCAGATGGAGGTTCCCTCACGGTCCTGACTTTCTTTCTCATGTTCTCTCTCCTTCTGCTCCTCATCAGGACCCCGGGAGCTCAATCCGGCGCTCCAATGTGGGGCTCCGTCATTTTCTTCATCTATCGTCAGGTGGAGGTTCTATGGTGATATGCAAGAAACTCATCAGTATGGCTATAGGAACTGGCCTTTTCAGGCTCCCTCTCCTCAGCTGCCCAAGGAACTAACTGGGGGCGTCTCCCTGAAAACCTGGGAACCCCTCTAGGGTCAAGTCTCTTGACAACCCTCAGGTAGCTCCTTAAATTAAGATATATGCTTCCCTGCTCCCATATCCACCCTTCCTATATCCCAAGCACCCCATTCTTCCGAGCTCCCCCCATTCTCCCCTTCACACTTTTCTCTCCCCGTCTTCCCTTGGCCCAGTCTTGCCCAACCCTCAAGTTCCCAATTTTGCCTGGCGATCGTGTCTACTTCCAATATCCAGGAGGATTACTATATCTTTTTTTGGGTGTTCACCTTCTTATTATCTTCTCAAGGATCCCAAATTTATAGGTTCGATGTTCTTTAATTATGGCTAGAAACCGATTATGAGTGAGTACATCCCATGTTCATCTTTTTGGGTCTGGGTTATCTCACTCAGAATAGTGTTTTCTATTTCCATCCATTTGCCTGCAAAATTCAAGATGTCATTGTTTTTTACCGCTGAGTAGTATTCTAGCATGTATATATTCCACAGTTTCTTCATCCATTCTTCCACTGAAGGGCATCTAGGTTGTTTCCAGGATCTGGCTATTACAAATAATGCTGCTATGAACATAGATGAGCATATGCTTTTGTTGTATGATTGGGCATCTCTTGGGTAGATTCCCAATAGTGGAATTGCTGGGTCCTGGGGTAGGTTGATCCCGAATTTCCTGAGAAACCGCCACACTCCTTTCCAAAGTGGTTGCACAAGTGTGCATTCCCACCAGCAATGGATGAGTGTGCCCCTTACCCCACAACCTCTCCAGCAAAGGTTATTATTGGTGTTTTGGATTTTAGCCAATCTGACAGGTGTAAGATGATATCTCAAAGTTGTTTTGATTTGCATTTCCCTGATAGCTAGGGAGGTTGAGCATGACCTTAAGTGTCTTTTGGCCATCCGAACTTCTTCTGTTGAGAATTCTCTGTTCAGTTCAGCGCCCCATTTTTTAATTGGGTTAATTGGCATTTTACCGTCTAGTCTCTTGAGTTCCTTATATATTTTAGAGATCAGACCTTTGTCAGTTGCAGGGTTGGTAAAGATCTTTTCCCAGTCAGTAGGCTGCCTTTGTGTCTTAGTGACAGTGTCCTTTGCTTTACAGAAGCTGCTCAACTTCAGGAGGTCCCATTTATTCAATGTTGCCCTTAATGTCTGTGCAGCTGGGGTTATGCGCAGGAAACGGTTCCCTGTGCCCATTTGTTGTAGAGTACTTCCCACTTTCTCCTCTATCAAGCTCAATGTATTCAAATTAATATTGAGGTCTTTAATCCATTTGGACTTGAGTTTTGTGCATGGTGATAGATATGGATCCACTTTCATTCTTCTACAGGTTGACATCCAGTTATGCCAGCACCATTTGTTGAAGATGCCCTCTTTCTTCCATTGTGTACTTTTGGCTCCTTTATCAAAGATCAGGTGTTCGTAGGTTTGTGGTTTAAGATCCGGGTCTTCTATACGATTCCATTGGTCAACTTCTCTGTTTTTATGCCAGTACCAAGCTGTTTTCAATACTGTAGCTTTGTAATAGAGTTTGAAGTCAGGGATGGTAATGCCTCCAGAAGAACCTTTATTGTATAAGATTTTTTTGGCTATCCTGGGTTTCTTGTTTTTCCATATAAAGTTGATTATTGTCCTCTCAATCTCTGTGAAGAATTTTAATGGGACCTTGATTGGGATTGCATTGAATCTATAGATTGCTTTTGGTAGAATTGCCATTTTTACTATGTTGATCCTCCCAATCCACGAGCAGGGGAGATCCTTCCATTTTCTGGTATCCTCTTCAATTTCTTTCTTCAAAGACTTAAAGTTCTTGTCAAATAAATCCTTCACTTCCTTGGTTAGAGATACTCCCAGATATCTTATGCTATTTGTGGCTATTGTGAAAGGTGATACTTCTCTGATTTCCCTCTCTGCTTCCTTATCCTTTGTGTATAGGAGGGCAACTGATTTTTTGGAGTTGATCTTGTAACCTGCCACGTTACTGAAGGAGTTTATCAGCTGTAGGAGTTCTTTGGTGGAGTTTTTGGGGTCGCTTATGTACACTATCATATCATCTGCAAATAATGAAAGTTTAACTTCTTCCTTTCCAAATTGAATCCCCTTGATTCCCTTATGTTGTCTTATTGCTATTGCTAGAACTTCAAGCACTATATTGAAGAGATAAGGAGAGAGTGGACAGCCTTGTCGTGTTCCTGAATTTAGTGGGATAGCCTTGAGTTTCTCTCCGTTTAATTTGATGTTAGCTGTGGGCTTGCTGTAAATAGCTTTTATTATATTTAGGAATGACCCTTGTATCCCTAATCTCTCCAAGACCTTTATCATAAAAGGGTGCTGAATTTTGTCAAATGCTTTTTCAGCATCTAATGAGATGACCATATGGTTTTTTTCCTTCAGTTTATTTATATGATGGATTACATTGATAGATTTTCGTATGTTGAACCAGCCCTGCATCTCTGGGATGAAGCCTACTTGATCGTAATGGATAATTTTTCTAATGTGTTCTTGGATTCGGTTTGCCAGTATTTTATTGAGAATTTTTGCGTCAATGTTCATGAGTGAGATTGGCCTGTAATTCTCTTTCTTGGTTGAGTCTTTGTGTGGTTTAGCTATCAGGGTAACTGTAGCTTCATAGAAGGAATTTGGCAGTGACTCTTGTGTTTCTATATTATGAAATACCTTAAGTAGTATAGGTCTTAGGTCTTCTTGGAAGTTCTGGTAGAATTCCGCATTGAAACCATCTGGTCCTGGGCTCTTTTTGGTAGGGAGGTTTCTGATAACAGTTTCTAATTCTTCGCGACTAACAGGACGATTTAGAGCATTTACCTGGTCCTGCTTTAACTTTGGTATATGGTATTTATCTAAAAAACTGTCCATTTCTTTTACATTTTCCAATTTTGTGGCATACAGGCTTTTGTAGTAAGATCTAATGATTCTCTGAATTTCCTCTGTGTCTGTGGTTATGTCCCCCTTTTCATTTCTGATCCTATTAATTTGCATGTTCTCCCTCTGCCGTTTGATTAGTTTGGCTAAGGGTTTGTCAATCTTGTTGATTTTCTCCAAGAACCAGCTTCTTGTTTCATTGATTCTTTGGATTGTTTTCTGTGTTTCTATTTTGTTGATTTCTGCCCTCAGTTTGATTATTTCCAGTCTTCTACTTCTCCTAGGTGAGTCTGCTTCTTTTTTTTCCAGAGCTTTCAGGTGTGCTGTTAAGTCACCAATGAGTGCTTTCTCCGTTTTCTTTAAGTGGGCACTTAGTGCTATGAACTTTCCTCTTAGCACTGCTTTCATTGTGTCCCATAGGTTTGAGTATGTTGTGTCTTTGTTTTCATTAAATTCAAGAAAGACTTTAATTTCTTTCTTTATTTCTTCCTTGACCCAGGTGTGGGTCAGTAGTTGACTGTTCAGTTTCCATGAGTTTGTGGGCTTTCTGGGGGTAGCATTGTTGTTGAATTCTAATTTTAATCCATGATGATCCGATAAGACACAGGTGGTTACTAATATTTTTTTGTAACTGTGGAAGTTTGCTTTGTTACCAAGTATATGGTCAATTTTCGAAAAGGTTCCATGAGCCGCAGAGAAGAAGGTATATTCTTTCCTGTTTGGGTGGAATGTTCTATAGATGTCTGTAAAGTCCATTTGGTTCATTACCTCCAATAAGTCTTTCAATTCTCTGTTAGGTTTCTGTCTGATTGACCTGTCCATTGGTGAGAGAGGAGTGTTGAAGTCTCCAACTATTAGTGTGTGTGGTTTGATGGCTGCCTTGAGTTCTAGAAGTGTTTCTTTTACATAAGTGGGAGCTTTTATATTAGGGGCATAGATATTCAGGATTGAGACTTCATTCTGATGGATTTTCCCTGTTATGAGTATAAAGTGTCCCTTTCCATCTCTTCTGATTGATTTTAGTTTGAAGTCAACTTTGTTGGAAATTAGTATGGCCACACCCGCTTGTTTCTTAGGGCCATTTGCTTGATAAACCTTTTCCCAACCCTTTACTCTGAGTAGGTGTCTGTCTTTGTGGTTGAGGTGTGTTTCTTGTAAACAGCAAAATGTTGGATTCTGTTTTCGTATCCAGTCTCTTAGCCTGTGCCTTTTTATAGGTGAATTGAGTCCATTGATATTAAGTGATATTAATGACCAGTGCTTGTTAACTTCAGTCATTTTTAGTAGTAGAGTTTGTGTGTTTCCCTTCTTCTAGTTGTGCTGGTGAAGGGTCGCTAGATGCCTGAGTTATTGTGGGCATTGTTGGACTCCTTGGTTTGTGATTTTCCTTCTATTACTTTCTGCAAGGCTGGATTTGTGGCTGCGTATTGTTTAAATCTGTTTTTGTCCTGGAATATCTTGTTTTCTCCATCAATGGTGAACGCAAGCTTTGCTGGGTATAATAGTCTAGGCTTGCATCCATGTTCCCTTAGTGTCTGTAGCACATCTATCCAAGCTCTTCTGGCTTTCATGGTTTCCATTGAGAAATCAGGTGTAATTCTGATAGGTTTCCCTTTATATGTTACTTGACCTTTTTCCTTTGCAGCTCTTAATATCTGTTCTTTATTCTGTATGTTTTGTGTTTTGATTATTATATGGCGTGGGGATGCTTTCTTTTGATCCAGTCTATTTGGTGTTCTGTAGGCTTCTTGTACCTTCATAGGAACATCCTTCTTTAGGTTGGGGAAGTTTTCTTCTATAATTTTGTTGAATATGTTTTCTGGACCTTTGAGATGTAATTCTTCTCCTTCTTCTACCCCAATTATTCTTAGGTTTGGTCTTTTCATGGTGTCCCAGATTTCCTGATTGTTTTGTGTTAAGAATTTGTTAGATTTGTTTAGTTCTTTAATCTGTGAGTTTATTTCCTCTATAGTATCTTCAGAGTCCGAGATTCTTTCTTCCATCTCTTGTATTCGGTTGGAAATACTTGTCTCTGAAGTTTCTGTTCGTTTACTCAGAGTTTCCATTTCCAGTCGCACCTCAGATTGTGTTTTCTTCAATACCTCCATTTCATTTATCAGGTCTTGTACTGTTTCCCTTACCTGTTTGATTGCTTTTTCTTGTTTTTCTTGTTTTTCTTGAGTGTCTTTGAGTGATTTATTTATTTCGTCCACCTTTTTGTTTGTTATCTCCATTTCTTTATGGCAGTTTTTTACCTCCTGTTTAAGGTCCTCTATTATTTTCATAAAGTATTGTTTAAGGTCGGTTTCTTCTATATCTTCTGGGGTAGGGTGTTCAAATCTTGTTGTTTCGGGATGTCTGGCTTGTGGTGGTGCCATGTTGCCTTTCATGTTGTTGGAGGAGCTCCTGGATTGACGCCTGCCCATCTCTTCCTTCAAAAGGAGCCCGGAGGCGTTTGGTGTCCTAGACCAATCTTTGCTGTGACTGAAACTGGTTGGATCTCCCCAGTGCCAGAGGAGGACCTATTCTTTGCGTCACAATCTGAAGGAGCCTGCACTCCCTTTGGGTGGGTGGCCTTAGAACAGGAGCAGGACACCTGAGAACACTAGGGAAAACTTGGGAGAGACAGGAGTGGGAGAAGCAGAAGCAAGCCTGCAGAGGGAGCTGGGGGGAGGGGGTCTGTGCTCTCTTCCAGGGCAGGTTGCCCCAGGGTCCGCATTCACTCACCAGTTCAGATGGAATGTCAGGGCACAGGATCAGGGATTCCAGGCAGCCCAGGGTCGCAGCCCAGACAAAAGGGCCAAGGTGGGGGCAGGGTGGGATGGAATACCACACAGCGAACCTGGCAGCACAATCTGAAGGAGCCTGCACCCCTCCGCAGGGATCCTCAGACCTGCCTGGAGGCCAGAGTCTGACCCCTTTGGGTGGGTGGCCTTAGAACAGGAGCAGGACACCTGAGAACACTAGCTAATTTTAACTTTTTTATGTTTATGAAATTCTCCTACCGAAATCTCACTATGTGTCCCAGTTTATGTATGTTTTTACCAAAGATAGGTATACGTATTCATGTACGGGTTCTTTATATTTTTTGCCAGTCAGACAAATTCTAGCGCCACCTGTCACTGTTGCTCTTGAGTTGAAAGTAATAAATTAAGCACCTGCAAAAGGCAGGAGGCTTATTATGCAAATACGTGTCACTAGAATGTGGATTATGGAGCCTAGATTCAGGGAGTATCCATGAATAACAGCCCCAGTGACCCATATAAAAAGTTATTAATTATTAAACATGTCTATTGACCATTGATTTCTATGTTAATGAAACAAGCAATAAACAAACAAGAACAAATCAAACCAAACCAACATTCCCCACACACCTTGGCTAGAAATGGTAATACTAAATACTGTCCCAGAGCACTGCAACACAATCAGTTTCAACAACAACAACAACAAAAAAAGAATTACGATAAGAAAGTGTTTGGTCTTTTCTTGATTTCCTCTGGTATTCTGGAGCATTCCTTAAGTGACAGCCATCAACAAGGCTCATGATTTAACACTTGATTTAAGGTACACATCAAAATAAATTCCTTGCTGAAAATCCTTGCTACAAGATGGTTGAGTGTGCTTTGTGAGTTAGAACACTTCTTCTAAAATGTAAAGCCATCTCAAGGACTTTACAACTCTTCTGTGATTCCCCTTGATTATTTCTTGACAAAACCAAAGAGAAGTGCTTAAAAAAATTCATTCTGGATGTAGTGAAAGAATTGACTTTGTGAGGTAAATTCTTTTGTGTGCTTACTCAACATAGAAAGAACAGCAGCACTTTTAAAGGTTCAGGAATAATACATGTGCCTTATATAGCTACTGAAACATGCATGGAACTGAGTGGCAACATGTTTTCTGAGGAAAGACTTACTGTAAATAGTCTCTTCTGTATTTGTGGCCATATAGGGCAGTCCACTTTATTTATCGTTTTTCTTCTATCTTCAGGATGACCTTGACTTATTTTATAAAAATTTTATAAAAAGTCTATTAGCTGGTAGTTGATTGGCAGTTGAAAGCTTGCCTTTTAACAGTCTTTTAATCTTGTCATAAGAAGAACTATTGACCGCTATGTTGGTAATTAATACTGGATTGCATTCCGTTGAGAACATTAACTGGTATAGATTTTTTGTTATTATTGTCTCTTCTTAAAACCAATGGGAAGGGTATCTCTCTAATGCTCCTCACAGAAGCCATAAGTTGACAAATAAAAAGCCCTATGTCGAGTGTGGGATAGATTCTCTCAAACTGTTAATCAGGGGGCTTCAGAGATCCACTAAATCTCATGGTTTGGAAGTTTAGAGGACTCTTGGATGTTTATTATTTCCCAAAACATAGTATCAAACTATTCTTTACATTCATCTTTCTGTATCTGTATAGATTAATAAAGTTCTCAGACCTCATCATCAAAGTTTTTTTATACAGTGGATAGTAGTTAGGTAATGCAGAATGACAACTGGTCAAAGGGTAGAAAATAAGTTTCTGGGGAATGCTCACCCACAAATGTGATATCTACATTATATCCACACTCCTTAATATTTAGCACTATTGCTGAAGAGTGAGTGGGAAGATTTTAACAGACAGGTTAGAAAAGACAAGAGGGAAACAGTATAATCTAGATGTGACAGGACTGCTGTACTCATAAAGTTGAGCAACGGTGGCCACTTGTATAAGACCTATGCAAAATCAAGTCAATTGACGCTGTAACATTAAAAAAGATTCATGAATCATGAATCATGAATCCCCACCCCTAGCTGAAGAGGCATTTACAGTTGACGGCTTCTGTTACAGTGTCAAATTTCACTGTGAGGGAGGTACATGCTAAGTTTTCCATGCTCCAATGAATTGCCCCAGATATGAGTTTATATGGACAATCCAAACTAAATTGCATATGCTATATTTTAAAAAGGATAGGAAGTTAGAAGAGTATATTTGTGAACAATTAGGAGAAAGTGTGTGGAGCAAATGCCATTAAGTACATTGGATGCATGTATAAAATGCTCTAAAAACTAATAAAAATATTGTGTTTACAAAACCTCTTGGGTAAGAATCTCATTCCAAATCATTATCTTTTGAAATTTTAGCCTGAAAGAGTAATGCATGCATATCTTTGGGCCTCCATACAATATTAGACTACTGTTATCACAGAATTTTTTGTTCAATGCAATCTCAACCTTATAAAAATGGGTAATTGGGTATATTCTTCTCATATTCCTCTAAAATGGAGACCTCATAGAGTTAGCTCTCTATACAACCTAGAGGGATTATGTTAAATTATTTTGTCTTTGCTGATGTTCCTACCCTAATGAGAGCTCTTCTGTGACTACTACCTCCCATTTAAGTTTCATTAGAAAAATGAGTTATGTTTTATGCTGAAAGTGATCTGATTAAGGTTGGTCTCCTGTGAGATTTTTGCTCATTGTGGTAGTGACCATTAGTATCATAAACCTCAATGCTTATTACATTTTTAATCTCATTATAAAAGGACTTGTAAAAAGGTATTGCTAGAGTTTTTCTCTTCTGCTGAATTTTGTAAGTTGCAAGATATTTGGAGATAGAATGATCATAGATGAATATTGAATTAGTTCAGTGATCAGAAGAAAAAAATATCTAAATTTAAACTGAAGATGGAAAATAAAAAAATGTAAACTCAGTAGAGAAGCAAATTTGCTCTTCTCTCTTTTTATCTTGAAATGACTTTTCTCTTTGAAATATATTTCTGCCAAATCACTTTGACCAGGTTCCTTCTCTCCTCTTCTTTGTAATTGTCCTCCTTCTCTGTTTCATCCTTGTCATTCTTTTCCTTGTCCTCTTCCTCCTTCCAGAGGATTTCAGAACAAGAATTCAAAGAAATAGGGGTCGACACTACTCTCTTTCTTCTCTATATGCCCTCTGGACTTAATATGTTAATCTGATTATAATCTTTTAAGAAAGTTTGTGAATATTATCCATTCTACATTTCTTCTCTCACTTCTGCCTAAGTAATAGTTTTGTTTTGTGGGATACTTTATCTCTGGTACTTTTTTAAAAAAAAAAAAAAGTAAACAAGCTATCTTTTATTCATTAAACATACCAATCCAAGTTCCCACTCCCTTCCCTCCTCCCATTCCCTCTACATACGCTTCCTCCCCACTCCCATCCAATCCTCAGAGAGGGTAAGGCACATTGCTTTCAGGAAGGTCCAAGGCCCTCCCTACTATATACAAGCTGAGAAAGGTATTTTTCAAAAAGAATAGGTTCTCAGAGAGCCAGTACATGCAGTAGGGTTAAATCCTGGTACCACTGCCAGTGACGCCCCCTCCCCAGTCTGCCCTAGCCATGCAACTGTCAACCACATTCAGAGGGACTAGTTTGGTCCTATTCTTGTTCCTTTCCAGTCTAGCTTTAATTGGTGAGCTCCTATTAGCTCAGATAGACTATTTCAGTGGGTGTACCTATCATGGTCTTGACCCCTTTGCTCATATTCTTATTCCTCTCACTCTTCAACTAGAGTTTGGGAGCTCAGTTCAGTGCTCTGTTGCGGGTCTCTGCTTCTGTTTCCATCAGTTGCTGGATGAAAGTTGAATAGTAATATTTAAGATATTCATCTTCAGCCATCAAGAAAATGTAAATCAAAATAACTCTGTCAGAATGACTAAGATAAAAAAAACACCAGTGATAGCTTATGCTGGAAAGAATATGGAGTAAGGGGAACACTCATCCACTGCTGGTGGGAATGCAAACTTTCACAACCACTTTTGAAATCAGTATGGCTCTTTCTCAGAAAATTGGGAATCAAGCTACCTCAGGATCCAGCAATACCACTCTTAGGCATATACCCAAAATATGCTTAATCATACTACAAAGGCATTTGTTCAATTATGTTCATGGCAGCATTATTTGTTATAACCAGAACCTGGAAACAGCCTAGATGCCCCTCATCAGAAAAAATGGATAAAGAAAACATGGCACAGTTACACATTAGAATAATACTCAGCAGTAAAAAATAATGACATCTTGAATTATGCTTGCAAATGGATGAAATTAGAAAACACTATCCTGAGTGAGGTAACCCAGATCCAAAAAGATGAATATGGTATATACTCACTAATAAGTGGATAGTAGCTATAAACAAAGGACACTAAACCTATAGTTCATGATCCTAGAGAAGCTAAGTAATAAGGTGAACCCTAAGAAAAACATATGTAGATCCACCTGGAAAGTTGAACTAGACAAGATTGTCTGAAAAAATTGGGAGCATGTGGGTTGGCAGGAGAGGGAGGGTGGAAAGTAAAAAGGAGGGGTGAAGAGAACTTGAAGTAATGGGATAGTTGAGAAGGAGGAAACACAGTGATGAGAGAAAGGAGAGAGAGATCTTGATTGAGGAAGCCATTATAGGGTTAGTAAGAAACCTGACTCTAGAGAAATTCCCAGGAATCCAGTGGATCCCCAGTTAAGACTCTAAGCAATAAAGGAGAGGGGGGGCAATCTTGACTTTTCCTCTGGGATTTTTATTATAATATCTTACAAAAGATGTTCAGAAACACACAGGGCATGGTGGCTATAATCCTTGTGGTCCTAGGAATGAACTTGAGGAGAAAGCCAATTAAATTACAGCTAGGAATCTTTTTCACCTTTATCAGTTTAGGTTAAATAACTAGGCAAATGGTACTTTAATTATGCTCTTAGATTATGCTAACTAAATCAGCAGTCTTTCACTGAGAGATTGAAAAAGAACATATACCACAAGAACTGATAAGGTTTAATTATGCAGCAGAGGGGAAAATAAGAGGTCACAATCACCCCAGAAAAGGTTGTTTTATAATTTTTAACTGCCACATGACTACAGAAATCTGTAAAAAATTTAGTTTCTGTGTACACTTTCTCTCTTGGGCTAACTTAAGCCCACATAATTCCATGGTTGAAAATTAAGCTAGTTTGATTACCATGAGAAAGGTCCATTATCTACTGCTTTTTTTGTGGATTTGTCCTTGGGAAATGATTGCAACAAATAATTTATTTATAAATTTATTTATAAATTATTTGTTTTTATTTTTTCTTAAAATGAGTCAACTGCATAAGATCATAAAGTTCTGAAGCTTTTTAAAATACATAAAAATGCTGAGTGAGGTGGTATGTGTTTTTAATACAAGTGTTTAGGAGGTAGGGGCAGGAGATCAAAGCTATAAGGTCAAAGCTACCCTTGGCTATATAGAAAGATCATATCTTGAAAATAGGTATGTGAATATGTTTAAAGAATGACTTCTATGAAAAATAGAATATGGAAACTATAGGAATTTGGAAACAAATAGAAAATCAACTGAATCATCTCTGCTAATATCTTTATCTCTTTAGTAAGTGTCCCTCATGAATTCTTTGTCACCTTACTTTTCAAATGATTTTTTTTTTGTTTGTTTTTGGTCAGACATCACTAAATGACTTCAGCCAGTAGGACCTGTGAGGTCATCATACCTATGGATTAAGACAATATTGGAGCTTATATTGAAGAAATGAGTGCCAAAACCAGAGCTATAATTTGATCTATGTAATGGCGGTAAAATCAGGGAAATACTAAAGGTGTCATATTTTGAAATTGATGGCAGCCAAGTGCTGATAATTGAGCAAGTCTCTAAGACTGTAAGTTGGATGACTCACCTGCCCCAGGAGGGTACTACCCACAGCATCCTCAATATTTTAGTTTCTGAGTCAGTGCGACAAGGTTAGTACAGATTTGTCTAAGAATCATAAGACTAGAGATCTAGAGCCAACTCTAGATTGCCTCACACTTCTTCTTATTTCTTCTTTTCTGTTTCAGCATCAACATCTAGACAAAGAAAGATTCTGCTTATGATAGGAGTTAACAATAATATCCAGGGGGTTAGCAGTTAGATGAAGGGATCTGAATCCACTTTCGAATGAAGGTTTGTTCTTGGGTGAGGAGGAAAAGGTCTTGCCTATAGGCATAGGGAAGTCAGAAGAAGGAATAAGATTCAGGACTGACTCGGCCTTTGGTAGAGGACAGAGACATTAAGAAAATCTACCTGTTTTACATAAAGCAAAGAAAACCAGCCCACAAATCACAATCCTAGAGAACCTAGACAACAATGAGGACCCTAAGAGAGATATACATGGATCTATTCTACATGGGAAGTAAAAAGACAAGATATCCTGAGTAAATTGGAAGCATGGGGACCTTGGGAGAGGATATAAGTGGAGGGGAGAGGCATGGAAGGGAGCAGAAAATGTAGAGCTCAATAAAAATCAATCAATTAAAAAAAAAGAGCATCTACATGTGTATTTAGGTTTACTTAATCATTTATGACTTCTTGTTCACAGGACTGTGATTTATTATTACTATATTTTTGACTACAGCATGAATGCTTTACATTAATTTCATTAAAAAATGTGATAGGAAAAGGACCTTTGGCTATCCATGTGCTATGACCCAGATATTGAGAATGATAAACAAAGAAAGGCCATTAGAATGGATGTTGTAGGTCACTGATGGCTTTCTCATATAGTTATTGTTCAGATGCCTTTAGAATCTCTGATGATTTTAATGTTAACTTGCAGCTAACATATTATTATAATCGGTAATTTTATTTTTCTTTTTAATTGGTAGGTTGTTTTTCCGAATCAATTGTAGGTTAGTTAAAAACATAAGTTAAAAAACACTCTAGTATAACAAATTTATCATCAAGTTCCTTTCTTCCTGGTATCCTTCCTCCTATTTAGTCAAGTGACTTAATTATGTCTCATGAAAATGAACAGTGAATGAGTGTGAAATGAGGCAGCAGCAAGGACTGATGGCTCTTTAAGTCTGTTGGGGGCAATCATAAGCAAACAGAAGATGCCAGCCAGATAGAACAAGGCATTGAACCAATTAGCTGTCTCTCTTCTACTTTCTCAGCAGATCTTGGTTTGAGAGCTGTGACCACTTTCCTTTTGAGTTCTTTCATCATTTCCTCCATCTTCTTCTGTTCCTTAGCATATTGTGATGCAACCTTTCTTGTGTCTACAAGTAATACACAGAGATCAGAGGACAAACATCTTCATAATTAGTCATATTTAAGATATGACAATGTGGTGACAGTGCTAATGATAATGGTTAATTTTTATTGGTTGCGTGTTGTTGGTGAGAGACAATCTCATTGATATAGTTTATTTTTGTTCCATTGCATATATTAGAAATCTTGACCCTTCAAAAATTAGTTATAATTTCTAAAGTTGTGTTTGTTTTTTATTTTGTTTTCTTTTGTTATATAGTTTTTTGCAACTAATAACACCCACCTTCAACTGACCCAAGCAAGCAATAGTGGATTGGCTCATATTATTTAAATGCCTGTTTGTGGTTTTGTTTAGAGTCCAAACACAGTTTCAGAGGTTTAGACAATGTGATAAAAATTAATAACCCCTCTTTGTCAAATTCCCTCTGATGTGTTTGCTTCAACATAAAGTAGACTTCCCTAATATTTTACTGGTGATAGCCAGTTAGTTGCAAGGTTTTTACTGTATGTTTAACATGCAATTACAAGAAATATGACAACATTCCCAGCTTGAGAATAAAACTGGGAAGGATTCTGATCGACCAGTTTAGATATAGGCCAATCATGTGGTATAAGTGTTTCAGTACTTTGATTTTGTTAGGCAGTAGGTATCTAACTGTATTTGAAGTCCATCACTGGAATTGGTAGGATTCACTGTAATATACATATGTGTTTTAAGTTTATGAATGTATATACATAGCTACATATATTCTTATTTACATATATAGGAATAAATATAGGAGATATATGTTTAAAAATCAATGAGTTTTAATATTTTAATGCCATATCATAGGTATAGAAGAAGTTTCAAAAAATCCTACTGAATACTCAGAGACTATTTGCAATTACACCAGACAGTAATCTTGAAACTTAAGTGTGATTTTAGTTTTACAGGGTCCCTTAAAAGTAATATTGCCCCTATTACAACTGGAAGTAATTCTAGAAGACAACATCCTCCCTCCCAAAAAAGTTCTCAGGGTTAAATACATCAATTAGGGGTTGATTATAACTGGTATAGGGTTGGGAACTTGAGTGAAAATTTTGTGGCTCAGGAATCTCCTTTGGAAAAAAAAGTAAAAAGGGGATAAAAATATGACAGGACAGAAAGGTAGATTATTTAATCTATTTTTTAAAAAGTAACTAATAGTTTTAAATTGGTTTTAATATGTATATTCTTGGAAATTTTGTATATTGATATAAATTTGAGATTAATTTTGTTAAAACATATTGTCCATATATTTCTTTTTTTTAAGTTTGGTCTTTTTTTCATAGGATTTTTCATTTGTTTTCTCTTTTTTTCTCATCTTTTTATTAAAAATTTCCATCTCCTCCCCTTCTCCTCCCCGTTCCCTCCCCTCCCTTCCACACATACCCCCACTCCCTCCCTCTCCAGGCCAAAGAGCCATCAAGGTTCCCTTCACTATGTTAAGACCAAGGTCCTCCCAACTCTCCCTAAGTCCAGGAAGGTGAGAAACCAAACAGACAAGGCTCACAGTGAGCCCGTCCATGATGTAGAGTCCAAGCCCATCGCCGTTGTCCTTGGTTTCTCAGTCCTCCTCCACAATCAGCCACATTCAGAGAGTCCGGTTTGGTCCCCTGTTGCATCAGTCCCATTCCAACTGGACTTGGTGGTCTCTGGTTAGTTCTATCCCACCGTCTCTATGGGTGAACACACCCCTCACGGTCCTGACTTCCTTGCTCATGATCTCCCTCATTTTGCTCCTCAGGACCTTGGGAGCTCAGTCCAGTGCTCCAATGTGGGGCTCTGTCATTTTCTCCATCCAACGCCAGGTAAAGGTTCTATGGTGATATGCAAGATATTCATGAGTATGGCAATAGGATCTGGACATTTCTGGCTCCCTCTCCTCAGCTGCCCAAGGAACTAGCTGGGGGCATCTTCCTGGACACCTGGGAACCCCTCTAGAGTCAAGTCTCTGCCAACCCTAGAATGGCTCCCTTAATTAAGATATATAATTCCTTGTTCCCATATCCACCCTTCCTATATCCCAACCATCCTATTCCCCCAAGCTCTCCTCCTCCACCACTTCACACTTTTCTCTCTCCATCCCCCCATGCCCCATCCCACCTCACCCCTATGTTCCCATTTTTTGTCTGGCAATCTTGTCTACTTCCAATATCCAGGAAGATAACTATATGTTTTTCTTTGGATTCACCTTCTTATTTAGCTTCTCTAGGATCACGAATTATAGGCTCGATGTCCTTTATTTATGGCTAGAAACCAATTATGAGTGAGTACATTCCATGGTCATCTTTTTGGGCCTGGGTTACCTCACTCAGGATGTATTTTCTATTTCCATCCATTTGCATGCAAAATTCAAGATGTCATTGTTTTTTACCACCGAGTAGTACTCTAATATGTATATATTCCACAGTTTCTTCATCCATTCTTCCACTGAAGGGCATCTAGGTTGTTTCCAGGTTCTGGCTGTTGCAAATAATGCTGCTATAAACATAGTTGAACAAATGCTCTTGTAATATGATTGGGTAATATCTCTTGGGTAAATTCCCAAGAGTGAAATTGCTGGGTCCTGGGGTAGGTTGATCCTGAATTTCCTGAGAAACCGCCACACTGCTTTCCAAAGCAATGGATGAGTGTACCCCTTACTCCACAACCTCTACAGCAAAGGCTATCATTGGTGTTTTTGATTTTAGCCAATCTGACAGGTGTAAGATGGTCTCTCAAAGTTGTTTTGATTTGCATTTCCCTGATTGCTAAGGAGGTTGAGCATGTTCTTAAGTGTTTTTTGGCCATTTGAACTTCTTTTGAGAATTCTCTATTCAGTTCAGAGCCCCATTTTTTAATTTGGTTAATTAGGATTTTAAAGTCTAGTCTCTTATATATTTTGGAGATCAGAGTCTGTTGCAGGGTTGGTGAAGATCTTTTCCCAGTCAGTAGGCTGCCTTTTTGTCTTAGTGACAGTATCCTTAGCTTTACAGAAGCTGCTCAGCTTCAGGAGGTCCCATTTATTCGATGTTGCCCTTAATGTCTGTGCAGCTGGGGTTATACGTTGGAAGCGGTCTCCTGTGCCCAAATGTTGTAGAGTACTTCCCACTTTCTTCTCTAACAGGTTCAGTATGTTCAGATTGATATTGAGGTCTTTAATCCATTTGGACTTGAGTTTTGTGCATGGTGATAGATATGGATCTACTTTCATTCTTCTACAGGTTGACATCCAGTTACGTCAGCACCATTTGTTGAAGATGCCCTCTTTCTTCCATTGTGTACTTTTGGCTCCTTTATCAAAAATCAGGTGTTCGTAGGTTTGTGGGTTAAGATCCGGGTCTTCTATTCGATTCCTTTGGTAAACTTCTCTGTTTTCATGCCAGTACCAAGCTGTTTTCAATACTGGAGCTCTGTATTAGCCTTTGAAGTCAGGCATGGTAATGCCTCCAGAAGTTCCTTTATTGTATAAGATTGTTTTGGCTATCCTGGGTTTCTTGTTCTTCCATATAAAGTTGATTATTGTCCACTCAAGATCTGTGAAGAATTTTGATGGGATCTTTAAGGGGATTGCATTAAATCTATAGATTGCCTTTGGTAGAATTGCCATATTTACTATGTTGATCCTGCCAATCCACGAGCAAGGGAGATGTTTCTATTTTCTGGTATCCTCTTCAATTTCTTTCTTCAAAGACTTAAAGTTCTTATCAAATAGATCTTTCACTTCCTTGGTTAGAGTTACCCCAAGATATTTTATGCTATTTGTGGCTATCGTGAAAGGTGACGCTTCTCTGATTTCTTTCTCTGCTTCCTTATCCTTTGTGTATAGGAGGGCAACTGATTTTTTGGAGTTGATCTTGTATCCGGCCACGATACTAAAGGAGTTTATCAGCTGTAGGAGTTCTTTGGTGGAGTTTTTGGGGTCGCTTATGTACACTATCATATCAACTGCAAATAACGAAAGTTTAACTTCTTCCTTTCCAATTCGAATCCCCTTGATCCCCTTATGTTGTCTTATTGCTATTGCTAGGACTTCAAGCACTATATTGAAGATATTGAAGATAAGGAGAGAGTGGACAGCCTTGTCATGTTCCTGAATTTAGTGGGATAGCCTTGAGTTTCTCTCCATTTAATTTGATGTTAGCTGTTGGCTTGCTGTAAATAGCCTTTATTATATTTAGGAATGACCATTGTATCCCTAATCTTTCCAAGACCTTTATCATAAAGGGGTGTTGAATTTTGTCAAATGCTTTTTCTGCATCTAATAAGATGATCATATGGCTTTTATCCTTCAGTTTATTTATATGATGGATTACATTGATAGATTTTCGTATGTTGAACCAGCCCTGCATCTCTGGGATGAAGCCTACTTGATCATAGTGGATAATTTTTCTAATGTGTTCTTGGATTCTGTATGCCAGTATTTTATTGAGAATTTTTGAGTCGATGTTCATGAGTGAGATTGGCCTGTAATTCTCTTTCTTGGTTGAGTCTTTGTGTGGTTTAGGTATCAGGGTAATTGTAGCTTCATCAAAGGAATTTGGCAATGACTGTTCTGTTTCTATATTATGAAATACCTTAAGGAGTATAGGTATTAGGTCTTCTTGGAAGTTCCGGTAGAATTCTGCATTGAAACCATCTAGTCTGAAGGAGCCAGCACTCCCTTGCCAGAATCCTCAGACCTGCCTAGAGGGTAGCCTATCGCACCTCTGTGTGGGTGGCCTTGGTACAAGTGCAGGACACTTGAATACACTAGGGTAGGCTTGGGAGAGATAGGAACATGTGTACCAAAGTCACCCCTGCACCAGGTGCTGGGGGAGGGGGGATGTGCTCTCTTCTAGGACAGGTCGCCCCAGGATAGCACACACTCACCTGTCCAGATGGAACTGCACAGCACTGAATCAGGGATTCCTGATAGCCTAGGGACACTGCAGGGGCCAAAGGGCAAAGGTAGGGGCAGGGTGGGATGGAGTAAACCACAGTGAACCTTGCAGCACAATCCTCCACTGGGTCTTCAGTTTCAGGCTAACGGCTCCTTGCAGGTATCTCAGACAAAGGCCCAGCTTGCCAGCACCAAGCTGAGTGAGATAAAGGAACTCCCCCCTCACCAATGACTCCCAGCCTGGGTAAGGGCCAGGCAGGGTGGTTTTGTGGCCCCTAAGGAGTGGAGCCGTGCTTTAGGGATGCTGGGGTGGGATAGGAAGAGAAGGGCAGAAGGCGCGGGGAGAAACCCCTGCAGGATGACCAGAAAGATTCGGGGGTCAAGGAATGTCTTCAGAAACACACTCACCCTCCACTGGGTCTTCAGGTTCAGGTTAATGGCTCCTTCCAGATCAAAGTTTTTTTATCCCAATTTGCATTGCTTGTTGTTTTCCTTCTAAGACACAACTTGCTGAAAGGCCATGATAAATGTGTAATTTGAAACAACAAGATCACTAGTCAAACATAACAGGTATGGATAGTGTTGTCCTTCATAAAAACACAAGCCTATGAAAACTTGAAGTATGTATTATTATTATGAGGTATTTATATGATAATAAAACATTCTCAAGTATTGTGGGGGGACAATGGATTACATTTTATGGCTATATTTTAACCTGAAATTGAAAGAGACAAGGCAACTCCTGACAAAATAAGTATTCAAACAGAATAAGTATCATTTAATTTTTATTACTCTTGGCCTCAAAAAAAGAACCCTAAAGCCCCCACTACCTCAAACCCTTAAGCCCCCACCTCATATATCCCCCCCTTTAGTTTTTCCTTTCCTAATGCGATTCTTGTTTTCCAGCACTTAACGACAACCCAGTTCCTCAAGACACCAATGGATGTGGTTTCAATCAGCCATCCCCGGGACACAGACCACCAGGACATCCCAGGACATCAGTAAACAGGACATCATTACCAGGACACACCAGAGCCATCCCAGGATGCCAGCAAATGAGACCAGGACACCAGGACATCAAACACCCCCCCTGAAAATTCCCTCTACGCCCACGAAGTCAGCAGGAAGCAGCTATGAGACCGGGCTACGCCCCCACTCCCTACCCACTAAGACCCCCCCAAATATTTTTTAGTAAACCAAAAAGAGTGGAGATGTGATTCTCATGGGAAACAGCAGACAAGTACTACACCTCCCAGAAGGCCTCTGTGAGAAGAAGGCCCCTGCGCGTAAGCGCAGATCGCAGTTTCAACCCACCAGACTGGAAAATTACATTTCCCAGGAACACCGTGTACCTTTAAAAGTTAAAACCCCCCGCCACGTGCTCTCTCTTCTCTCTTCTCTCTTTCTCTTTCTCCCTTTTTTCCTTCCTCCCTCCGCCCACCCCTCCCGCACTGTGGAACACTTCCTTCCCTTAATAAACAACTCTCCCATGCGCGTGGTCGCGCTTCCGGGCCTCATTCCTCCGACTCTGCAGTACACACCAGCGGGAAGAACAACAACTCCTATGTTAAAAATGATCATGCTTATTTGACAACTGGGAAGTTGAATGGAATCATTTGTTGAGAGTTGAAATATTACCCTTCAGAGTTCTTATTCCAGCATGACTTCTGGTCTTTGGAGGATCATAGACAAATTATGTTTTACTGGCTTTACTTATGACTAATTGAACGTATTCCAGTCTAAATTTCTCTCTACTTATGAAGCACTACAAATTTTCACAGCAGCAATACTTCTTCCCAAGGAAGCAGAGGAGAGAAGCAGGGTAATTCCGGCATAATTTATGTTGAAGAAAAGGCTACATTGTTCTCATAATTGAAGCAGCAGACATGAGAACTGAAACTATCTAGTTGGCTTCATTATTGAAAGTGAGATACATTTAATATATTCACTCATTTGTCCAGGAAGAGGTAAACTTTTTTTAGTATTTCTAGATGGATACATTAAATAGGAAATAAAGTGTGCCTACCAAAGAGGAAACATAGCTTTTCACTACAGTGGAAATACAAATTGAACAAAAGTAAGAGATCCAAACTCAGATTTTACTATTGACTAGTTATTGAATATTGAAAGAATAACAACTTTATAGAAGTTTCAATGTTTTCCTCGCATTGAAAAGAAAGAGGTTTACAGTTACTCCAAAAGCAAACCTGTCCTGTCCAGTAGGACAGAATGGGGGGGATCCTAGATAAACCTGGAAGAGAGAGGAATGAAGGAGGCAAGAGACAGGAGAAAGGACAGCAAGTCTGGCTTTCTGATCAAGCTGCCACTTTATTTTTCCTCAGAAGCTGTTATATAGCAAACAGGCAAAAGGGAGGATAAGTAGGATGCTGGAATGTCATTGATCTAAATGGAACGTCAGGCCTGGAGACATCCCTAACTGATAAGGAAGTACTGAGAGTCTGTGACTGTTAACTAACAAAGGAGATGCTAATTGCTTATAAAGCTTGGGGCAAGATACTAGGTTAATTTCCGAGGTCTGGAACTAGCCCTGCAGAGGTGACAGAGGTGAATATTTTACTTAACTTGTGAACTTAAGATGGCTATAAACAAAATACAGGTCTCTGGCACAAACCCAAATAGAAATTACAAAATGCTAGAAAGACACCAAATATGTGGCAAATTCACTCACATGGTAAGTTTATATTGAGTACTTAATACTTGTAATGAGTTTTAATCTCAGTGTCTACAAAATAGACAAAAGGCAAGCCCCCAATCCTAAAGATTTTACATGCTGGTAAAGAACAGACATTGAGTGGGTAAAAAAATTGATTCTATAGTTTAACTTCAGGAGGAAATAATGTAGTAGAAAAAAAGAGTGCAGGTAGAGTAAGTGACTGCATACTAGCATCTATTTGATGAGATAGTAAAAGGGATACCAATTAAACTACTGCATTGATCTCATGATGATTTGGGAAAATACTATCCCTCTAGCAATGAAATACATGTAGATAAGAGGGTTTGTGGTAGGCTTAAAAATTGCTAATAAATAGCTTGCAGAAATACATGTATATATACATACATATATATGTATGTATTTAGTCACTTAAGTTTATGTTGTACATACTATTTATATGGTAATGCTGTAAACTTTATTTTGAGATATGAAATAAACATGAGTAGAGTCAATCAGAAGAGGAGCTGTGTGTTGAAATATACTCCTGGTCTAACTTTTTTTCTCATCAATAACTATGTTCTAGATATATGTCTTCTTTTGTTCTCACATCTACCTCTCATTTCCATTTTACCTGTGCTCAGACAGATTATTACATATGTTATTGACTTTTATGGTGTTTGCTGGCTGCTGTGCTCGAGAGAACATTTCAAAGGGGTTTGTGAGTAAATTGCTAGAGTTTGTTTGATGGCAACTGGACTAGCTGTGTGCCTAGAAGGGGGGCATTGAGCGCCATGGCTCATAGGCACAAGTGACTCAGGCACAAGCAGCTCTGACATGCTAGCTGTGCACTGCGTACGGCTCAGAGGCACAAGTGGCTCTGCCATGTTGAATTGGGTGGGGCAAGCAGTCAGTACCTGTATTTGACCTGGGATTGTCTTAGCTTAGATTCTTAAAATCTTAGCATTTTAAATTTCTTCAAGACAGTAGAAAATTAAAGACAATGCAATAGGACAGATTCAGTCATAAAAGATCTCTAAATGGGTCACATTGTTAAATAAATATAGATAGGCTTTAGAGAAAAAAATAAAGAGTATACAAAATCATAAAATAAAGTTAATGCATAAAAAGGGGTAAAGTCTTTAAGGAGACAGAGTAAAGTAATAGAGTAAAAGTAAGCCACGTAAAAATGGAAAAATCACAGAGAGTCTGGATTCTTTGTATTATTGTGCTTTCTTTGAATTTTTTGACTGTGAAGGAGCTAAGTACAGAGAGACGTTTCATTGTGTGGGCTGCTAAGCTAAACCAGCATGGGTATTATAAAGGTATTATGACTTCAGAATTTGGATCTAAAGATATGATGCTTTGGAAGAGAGGGTTTTTTGTTTTCACAGAGGATGAGACCCTGTGGATTGCTTCTAGACCAATATGATATGATAGACCATGCCCTCCTGAAAGGTTGCTGTGAACACCCTCAAATATTAGTTTGCTCAACTGCCAACTGAGATGAACCTAGCAAACAGGATACACCATGAAAGACCTGAATAACAGCACCCTCATACAGCACAAAGCTGTTTGGAGGAAAAAAACTGTGCCCATATTCCCAAATATTGTTTATAAATGTTCTTTTACATTTAAAGGGGAATATGATATAGATATGAATAATTTATATTGGTATAAATTTAAGGTCAATTTTGTTATATGTATATGTATTTCTGATTTTGATTAAGGTATTGTGATTGTGTAATTCATATAAAAATGTAATGTGTAATTAGGAAATGTAGGTTGTTAATGGCTAATCATCGATAATAGTCAAGCTTGTAGTCGTGTTAGTTAGATTTTCTAGATATATAGAGATATATTTCAGTTAGATAGGCATTGTTCATATCTTTCAAAGACTATAGAATATGGCATTTAAGATGTTTTAATAACTTAGGGCTTTTCATGACAATGAGACAAGTCTGCTCCTGGCAACACCAATCTACTTCAAGAGGAAGATGGGCATCCTTATGGAGTTGGTTAGCCATTTGGGTAAGAAACTGCTCTTGCTGGACTTTTGTATAAATTGGACACGAAGAACCCAGAGAGAGAGGACTGCTGAACTTGCCTAAAAGTGAGATGGTCCTTTGGGGTTCCTGTTTCATGAAAGAGACTGTGAGACATTCTGCAGGACACAAAAGAAAGTGACTTAACTGTCTTTGGAATTTTCTGCTTCATGGAAATGTCTGCTGGATACTTTGGGCCTGAAGGCCGAAGATGGATACCCCAACAGTACAGAAGATGTGTCTGTCAATTCTAGAGCTTTGGAAGTTGCTTACTTCTCATTTACTTAGGTAATATATCCTTCTGAAGTCTTTGATGAAGTTGAAGAATTGATAGATATAGTTTTCCTTTGTTATGATAAAAGATAAAATAGATATAAATATGGTGGACTGTATTTTTTGCTTGATAACTGTTTTGTTATATGTAATTTTATTATATTAAAGTGAAAGCCTTTCTCTTTTTTTAAACAGAAAAGGGGGAAATGGTGTAGGAAATCCTTCTGTATTTGTATTGTTTTCATTGGCCTTTTGATAGGGCAGCCCTTAGGTGGGCGGAGTAAACAGAACAGATTACTAGGAAGAAGGGAAGTGTGGCAGATGCCATGAAGCTCTAGCCTGAGATGGACGTAGATTAGAATCTTTTCCAGTAAGCCACGATCTCGTGGTAACATACAGATTATTAGAAATGGGTTGAATCATGATGTAAGAATTATCCAATAAGAAGCTAGCTAATGGGCCAGACAGTGTTTAAATGAATACAGTTTCTGTGTGATTATTTTGGGTGCAAGCTAGCCATGGGGCTGGGGCAAACAAGGGATCCCACTCTCCCCTACAACACTTTTATACATCTTTTACTATAAAACATTGATGACAACATAATTCTGTGCCTATCCGTTTCAATAATATAGGAATCTACAAAGACTTAACATTAAAACCCTTCTATGATTTGTCCCTACTGACTTCAGCCTCCTTTGTTTCCAACATCTCTCCTTCCCTTCATTCTACAGCATATGAAGTTGTTTGTTATTTGCTAGAATGTCTATTCCCTGAGTATTCTGTGTTGTTGTGTATTCTGTTTTTCAGCCTTGGTATGCTTCAGAACCTGATATGGTTTGTCTCTGCCAGTGGCCTGCTCTCCATCTCACTTGTTAGAGACCTAGGGTTTGATAATCTTTTTGATTAGTGATGTTGATTTCATTTTAGACTGTGAGGTCTCCATAGATTGGGAACATGTGTTAATATTTCATAGTGATGAGGGTAGTGGGCAGGCCTGCTTTTCATCCCACCACCCAGCTCCCGGCTGCCTGGCTAGCTTATGCCCCAAAATAACAACACACAAACTGTATTCATTTAAACACTGCCTGGCCCATTAGTTCCAGCCTCTTATTGTCTAATTCTCACATCTTGATTAACCCATTTCTAATAATCTGTGTAGCACCACAAAGTGGTGTCATACTGGGAAAGATTCAGCATGTCTGACCTGGTGGCTGGCTTCATGGCAACTGTCCCAGAGAGGAGAGGCTTGGCGATTGCCCAGAGAGGAGAGGCATGATTAATGACTAACTTCCCTTCTTCCCAGCATTCTGTTCTGTCTACTCCACCTACCTATGTTTTAACCTATCAGGCCAAGCAGTTTCTTTATTAATTAACCAATGAAATCATAGATAGATAGAAAACACACCTACATCAATATTTGCATGTCAGTATCCAACTCCATGCCCAAAATAAGTTCAATACATGCTTCAAAAAATGAGTAAGGGAGCCGGGCGGTGGTGGCGCACGCCTTTAATCCCAGCACTCAGGAGGCAGAGGCAGGCGGATCTCTGTGAGTTCGAGACCAGCCTGGTCTACAAGAGCTAGCTCCAGGACAGGCTCTAAAGCTGCAGAGAAACCCTGTCTCGAAAAACCAAAAAAAAAAAAAAAAGAGTAAGGGGTTTGGAATATTGCTTAGCATTTAGAGACACTTGCCACTAAGTGTGATTATCAGAATATGATGCTTGGAACCTACAACATAGAGAGATAGAACTGACTCCTGTAAGTTATCTTCTAAGTTCCACATGCTTGCCATGGAACATATGCACCCTTTTAGACACACACACACACACACACACACACACACACCAAATAAGTAAGTAAATATGTAAATAAATGTGAGACAGTAAATATGGTATGACTATGGCATATGGTAGAGAAGTTTCTTAAGAGCCAGACTGTTTAATTTTGTTGATTGCATTGCCCCATTTACTTTCCTTTTTCTGTATTCAAAATCCAGGTTCACATATGATGGAGGCGGGTCTTCTATCAATCTGTTGATTTCATTGGTTAATTAATAAAGAAAACTGCTTGGCCTAATAGGTTAGAACATAGGTGGGTGGAGTAGATAGAACAGGAAGAAGGAAGTGAGGTAGATGGCTCAGTCAGATGCCACGCCTCTCCTAAGTTAGTCAGACTGCCATGCCTCTCCTGAGAGAGAGATGCGATGGAGCCAGCCACCAGGACAGACATGCTGAATCTTTCCCGGTAAGACACCGCTCATGGTGTTACACAGATTATTAGATATGGGTTAAAGCAAGAGATGTGAGAATTAGCTAATAAGAGGCTGGAACTAATGGGCCAAGCAGTATTTAAAAGAATACAATTTGTGTGTTGTTATTTCGCGTGTTAAGCTAGCCGTGCTGGAGCCAGGCAGGATGAAAAGCAGGCCTGTCCGTAGCACCTCACTACACACATATGCACAGAATTCAAGTGAAATGAATTCCTATGGTGTCTGGAAAACCAATGATACCAAAATGCTTGTGAACATTTAGAGAAATGAGGACTTTTGGACACTGTTAATGAGACTCGTAAATGTATGCAGTTGGTATGAAAAAGAATATAGAAGTTCCTCAAAATTTTAAAAAATAAAACTACCATATTATCCAACAACACTATTAATTCTGTGCATATTTGATTTCATGGGTAAGGAATTCCCCTAGAAATCTCAGGTATTAAAGGTTTGGCTCCTAGAGAATGGGTGTGACCCTTGAGAACTCACTGCAACAAGATCACCCTGACCTAGTCAATGAATAAATTTGTTGATAAATTTATGTGGTGGCCCTGGGGTGGGAAGTGATAGACATTATTGATGTGGGACATACTCAATAGAAGAAGTTACTAGGGGACATATCTTGGTTTCAACAATATCTTTGAAACCTTTGGTGATGGGCACCCATGGAGATAAACTTCTGAAACCATGAGGTAAAATAAACCTTTATCTTCAAGTACTTTGACAGAACTGTGGATAAAAAAAATATACATGGAAGCTGTAAAAAGATGACCACTTTGAAGTAGAGAGGAAAATAGTTGTTTACCTATTTTCTAGACAGGATAAGAGAGGGGGGTATGGTTACTTATTTAGAACAAAGACACAGAGAGAAGAAATATATTTTAGTGAACTGTGACACCTAAGCTTGGATATAGTTAACAATGTTACATCACATATGACAAAAAAAAAAAAAAACTAGGAGAGATGCTTTGAATGCTTTCATAACAAAGAAATGATGCATGTTCAAGATGGTGGATAAGTGAGATGCCCTGCATTGGTTACCAGACAGTGTATACACCCCCTGAAATAATGCATGGTTCTGTGTAAATGTTCACACTCACAACTGTTAATTAAAACAAAAAAGTTCCAATTCACCCCCACAAACACACTTGTATTATACAGTAATGGGAAAGAACAGAGTTATGTACTAAAATATTCTTATGCTTGAAAAATTGAAAACTTTCAGCATAGACCCAGGGTTACTATCATGGCAATAGCATTTCTTAGTCATGTTCACAACATGCTTGTACCTGACAACAGTGAGCACTTTGCCTTAGCATTTTCTATCTCATGAAACTTGCCAATGATATTTCCTCTCTCAAGAATAAATAATAATAAATAATAATGAATAAAAAAGATGTAATCCATTTCTGGTACTGGGAGTTTTTTTTTTTAGTAGGTTATGGTCTCTATTAAGGGCATTGTGTCCCTCGTTGTATAGTGACTCCATTTAAAGTTCTTTCATATATGTATACATTCTGGAAACTTTACAATAGTAGGTTTTCATGTAGATTTTTAAAAAGTCTTTGGTTCCAGTTTTCCTTCCCCTTATTTCCTCCTCTATCATGTCCTTCCATCCTCCAACTCATTTAATCCTCCAGTTCCAATTTTCTTTTCAACATTTCATAACACTCTATTCTTTATCCCCTTCAGGAAGAACTCCTCCTGCCCATAGTCTCTTAGTAGCTACCTAAATTCTATGTTTATTCTAAATGAAACACACATAGGTAAAACTTAAAGCTAATATCCATGTATAAGAGAAAACATATAATGTCTATCTTTCTGTCTTTAGGTTACTTCTTCAGAGTGATTATTTCCATCTCCATCCTTTCAAATTTCATTTTTCTCAAAAACTGAATTGTATTTCATTGTGCAAATGTACCACTTTTTTATTATTCTTTCATCAGCTAATGGACATTTAGGCTGCTTCAAATTTCTGGTTATCGAAAATAGAATATCACTAAATATACATGAGCAAAGATCTTTGTAATAAGATGTCGAGCCTTTTGAGTATGTGATCAAGAATGGTTTAGATGGATCTATGGAAGATTTATTTTCAGGTGTTTGAGGAAGCTTCACACTGATTTCTATAGCAGCTGTACAGGTTTGCACTTTTTACCAGCAATGGTGTTCATCTTACTTTAATTGCTACCAGAATCAGATGTCAGTTTTTATTACTAATCTTGGCTATTTGGTTTGGAGTAAGATGAAATCCTAAATTAGTTTCAATTAAAATATGTTTCTCAGATGTTTGTGTTTTATCTTTTTATGTCTTTCTGTTTAGTTTTGCACTCTATTTTTAAAATTGAGTTGTTTTGAAGATGTTCAGCTTTTTAGTTCTTTCTAGATACAATACTAAGTTAGATGTGTGATTGATAAAATTTTTCCATTCTGCAAGCTGCCTCTTTGTTCAAATGATGGTGCCATTTTCTGTTTCATTTTCTGTTTCTTTTCTGCTTCCTGAGGTCCTATTTATTAACTATTGATCATAATTCCTGTGTTCTTGAAGTCCTGTTCAAATAGACCTTTCCTGTGCCAAATAGTTCAAAACTATTTCTCACTTTCTAGTCTACCAGATTCAAAGTGTCATGTCTTATGGGGAGGTCCTTGATCCACTTGGCTTTGAGTTTTGTGCAGGGTGATAGATATGGATCACCTTTCATTCTTCTGCATGTCAATATCCCAGTAGACAAGCACCATTTGCTGAAGATGCAGTCTTTTCTCCACTGTGCCTGTTAAACTTATTCATGAAATCAGTTATCAACATGTATGTGGAGTTAGGTCTAGATCTTTAATTTGATCCTACCAATCTACTTGTCTGTTTTTATGCCAATGCCATTTTGTTTCCAATTACTTTAGCTCTGTAATGCAATTTGAAATTGAGATTGTGATTTCTCCAAAATTTCTTTAACTATTCAGGACTGTTTTAATGATTGTTTTTTTTCCTCATTTGTTTTTTGTTTTAGGTGTGTTTACTTACATTTGAAGGTTAAGATTTCTATTTCAATTTCCTTAAAGAACTGTGTTGGGATTTTAATGAGAACTTCATTGAATCTATACATAGCCTTTGGTAAGAAGGTCATTTTCACATTATTAATCCTACAAATATGACCATGAGCAGTCTTATCCTTGCCTGACATCTTCTTTAACTACTTTCTTCAATGCATTAATGTTTTAATAAAAAAATTAGTCTTTCACTTGGTTGGTTAGAACTATTCTAAAATATTTTTGAGGCTGTGTTAAAGTTTGTTTTTCTAATTTCCTTTTCAGTATGTTTGCCATGTGTATGGATGATGGCTACTGACTTTTGTGTGCTAACTTTGTATCCTACTATTTAGCTGAAAGTAAACCCCTGCAAACACCCTAGGGTATTACCTTTGTTATTGGTTACTCTTTACAACTTGAGGGAAAGCCTACTGCTGAAGACACCACATACTTATGGCACAGAACATGGAGAAATTTTATTACTACTCAACTGGAAACTTCACCACTACTGGCTAGCATTCATATTGCTAGTAGGTGCTACGCAAACTATTGGGGGAGAAAAGTAATCATTAGTCTCACCCAGCTATGAATCCTGTGAATTATATATTATGATTTCAAAATATGCACATAAAATGGCACATTTTATTATTATATTATATTATTCAAAGGAATAACCAGTCACTTTAGGAAATTGTATTTAAATCAACTCCATGATATAGAAAACATACCTGATGTTGCTAATGAATCCAAGAACCAGATACTAGATAAATCATGGGCCTACAGGGAATATCTATTACAATTATCTGCTAAGTGAGCAAAGCTACATGACTCTAAGTTATGTATTGCTAAATCCATAAGTCATTGCATTATTAACCCTTGTCAAAGAAGCTTCTACTTGCCATACATGGTAAGTAATACAATTCCCACCACTGAAAATGTGCCATGATATACCCTGAAAGTGATGTCTTCTTCATACAATTCCTCAAGGCTTAGGCATCTATGAAGAAGAGAGTGTAGAAAGAATGTAATAGTCATTGGTGGTAAATAAGTTTATTTTCAATATACAAAAAAGAAGATACTCATATAAACTCACCATGTCTGTGACAAGTTCTGTGTAAGTTTAACCCTAAGAAAAAGAGGGGAAGTGGGTAAAATGTTCTACCCCTAATCAAGAAGCTATTCTTAAATGATAGCTGCTGAAAGAAGGAAAATCAATTTTCTTTAAAGTAGTAACATACATATATCAACCACACTCCAGCAAAGGCCTGTGTTCACTAGCAATTGGCCACCAAAAATTATGCCTAAATATTTCAGTGACATTTTTGTTATTATTATTCATCTTTAAGAGAGAAAGAATATGATGTTGAGTGGAAGTTAGAGGGACAGGGCAGAGTGTGATACAAATTTACTCTATGAAATTCTGAGGAAATAAAACAAATAATAATGAAATGGTGGGTGGACGAACTTTCATCATGAGCCAGTGGCTATTTTAAGACTGGTTTTCTTTGACCTTTGAATGATTTGATTTTCATATTTGAAAATGAATGAAAAAGATAGAATTAAGAAATAACTGTGGGTCTTTTCCATTGCTATTTACAAGTAAAGTAGGTATTATCTCCAATCTAGTCATGAGAAAAATGAGATTAAAAGAGAGTAAGCTATGTGTGCATGCGATCAGTTGAAGATAGAGGTGGGTCAAGTTCAAATTTTATATAAAAAACCCCATTTTTTAAAATTTTATACCTCCCAGTATATGTTTTGCTATACAATGATAATTCATGAGTGGGGGAAGTAAGTACATTTTCTGAGTGTTAGCCACAACTCATTCAGATAATATATTAAATGAAAAAGCAGAATGCTTGATATTACATTGTAGGCAGTAATCCTCACTGAACATTCCTAGTTTCTTTGACCTATGTACGAACTCATGTTAACAACACAAATAACATTCAGAAGCTTGGTGTAAGCAGTATTACTGAGGAACTGAAATTAATAACTTTGTTTGAAATGACCTTTTTCTCCATAATTAACATAAATAAGACAAATCACATGACTGTACTTTCTCCTGAGTCAGTCATAGTAGCCAGTGGCATCATTATAGTCCCAAATTCAATTTTGGGTATAAAATTGTTACTTGATATTCTAGTAATTAGCTATGTTGGACTCTTCCAAGTATTCTGGATATTGCTTCTATTTGTTTGGATTCATTAATTTATTTTAGTGTAGTATATTTCTTTGAAATAGGTACTTTTATAATCATTTTCTAACAAAATAGCTAATGATTTAAAATGTTGAGTAATAACTCCAGATTTTATCTGCTTGATAGGATCTTGGGATCTAGACTAAAATGTATGAATGCATTTGAGTTTGTGTATGTACATAATGCTGTGTGAGAGTGCAGTCATCTGTGTTTGGCAGTGTGTGGAGTGTGTGTGTGGTGTGTGGTGTGGGGTGTGTGTGTGTGTGTGTGTGTATTTCTGAGTGAGAGTGAAGTCTTGTGTGCTTGACAGTGTGTGGTGTGTGTGTGTGTGGAGGGTGTGTATGTATATATCCTTGTGTGAGAGTGCAGTCCTGTGTGCTTGGCAGTGGTGTGTGTGTGTGTGTGTGTGTGTGTGTGTGTGTGTGTGTGTGTGTGTGTGTGTGTATGGCAAATGTTGACTGTAGGTCCTTGTTGGGATCTCTCATTAATTTTTTGGAGAATTTCATATATTGTATTTTGATTATGTTTGCTCATCCCCCAACTTCTCCCAGGCCCACTCACCATTCCAAACCCATTTGACTTTATGCCCTCATTTAATTGTTTTGAAAAGCACGTCGTATTTAATTAGTACTATCTATATTTAGGGGTGTAGCCATCTTCTCAACCCTAGAATCTAAAGCAAGGTCTCGCTATCAGGGAGACCTTATACTTGGAGAAAACTGACCTTCTTTCTTTCTAGAGAGCTATCACTTATCAATAGTTACTAAGGTAGGGAATGGGGCAACATAAGACATATAAAGCTAGCGAGCTGGGCGATAGCTCAGCCTGTTAAGCGCCCTCCCTGCGTTGTCGCAAGCCAGGTCCCGAGTTCGAACCTCGGGTTCCTGTGATTTAAAGCCGGGCGGTGGTGGCGCACGCCTTTAATCCCAGCACACTCGCTGTGAGTTCCAGACCAGCCTGGTCTACAAGAGCTAGCTCCAAGATAGGCTCTAAAGCTGCAGAGAAACCCTGTCTCGAAAAACCAAAAAAAAAAAAAAAAGACAGATAAAGCCCCAGCAAAAACAAGACATGGGAATCTCTTGCCACTGCTGTGAATGTCGGACTGCCTGACCTGTGAGCTTCCAGGGGTTCCCCCTTTTCCACTTCACCTCCTATGCTGTCCTGAAATTGAAGACAGAATCTGCTGTATCTGGCTTTCTATGAGTGCTGGGCATTCAGACTCAGGTAGTCACTGGCACAGCAAACACTTTACCCATTAAATTATCTTCCATTTCCAGTTTTTTGTTGGAATTCTTTCAAAAGCATCTGGCCTGAGTCACAGAGCCTTGTTGTGGTCCTCGAGGGCCCTAGTGTGGTTCTGACAATCTTTGTGAGCTCAGGCACGTTTTATACTTGCTCTGAGCCTGCTTCCTGTGTTTTGAGGAGATAGATCACGAGAATAATGATTTCTGAAGTGTATTGCAACTGAGAAATTAAATGATTGAAATGCTAGAAATGGAAGCTCATTATCTCACAGTAGGATGCTGCAGTTTCCCAAGATCATCCTGGCAGAAATATCAGTACTTGCTGCGCTACAAGACTATCAAATTAAATTTTATTTTCACTTAATATTTTGTCTATGCCCGTTATCACATTCTATAGGATTTGGTCAGAATTCAGATAAGATTTTATGAACCCCAAGCTATGGACAGCATAGAGTGTGAAATTTATTTATGGAAGCCATAGGGCATCAAGTTTAAGTTATAAGTGTCCTTTAAAAGCAGGTATTCAATCCCAAAATTTGCCATCCCTGAGGGTATGAGGGATATTATATGAAATTTATAAATGAATGGATTTAAGCACTTATGTTAATATATCAAGGGTTGTACTTGCCGTGTACTAGAAGTAATGTATTTAGTTTGAGAGGGTCTCTAGATACCTCAGCTCCTGCCTTTTTGTCTTAGAAGAACGGTAGCTATCATAGTGTGAGATTTTGCCAGTCCAACTTGGGGCTGGCAATGATGTGTTATAGTAGTATTGAAGACCCTCTGGAGGAAAGTTGTTACCTCCTCACCAATTGAATGAAATTTATCTCTGAATAGAAGTGTGCTGTTGTCTCTTCCTTAGGAGATAATCAAGTTGAGTCAGCAATCACCTTGCCAATAGACCACTCTTGAGAAAGGTGGATCCACCTTAAGTTATATTAAAGAGATAGGCATAATAATTGTCCCCTTAATGGGATAATAAACTTTTCCTTTCTGCCCATACTGTAGTCACTTACAGATCTGTAGACACGAAGCTTTCTAAGTCCCCTTGGCTTTTCTGGATTACGCAGGAAAGAACAACCTTTCCTTTTCCTTTCCCTTTTCTAAATGTACTTTGCAGGACACTGGGCTTCATTATTTCTGTCCATGGTTGCATGGCTGCTGTGTAGCCGAGCATCATGCCAACTTAACTCAAGTGACATGGTTCTCTTCCCTTTCTTCTCCATTCTCCCCCTCCAGACAGCTGCTGAGAGTCACAATTTCCTTGCAATGGTGTTTTTATTTTAAACACTAATAAAATTGTGCTGGAGCTTCCTTGTGAGACAATTCTTAAATTCTTTTATTAATGGGAATGAAAGCTCAAAGGGCACCCTGCTTTCTCTGGTAACAAATGGCAGTACCTTTGATGGTGCTGGGCAAGAAGGTGTTTTAAGTATCAAAACTTTTTCTAAAAATTCATTTGTTTAGCATAATTTTTCTCAATTTTCATGACTTACATTAATTCTGTAGTGCTTTTATTATCTATACAAGTATTTTGTTTTCAATTATGTCAAAATAAAAAAAAAGATACTTTGAAATGAGGAATTTAGATAAGTGTCTCCAGTACTTTAAATTCCTTTTTCCCCTTTTCTTTTTTCCTTGTTTCTTCCCATCTCCTCCTATCTCTTCTCCATTTCTCCTTCTTTCCTTTTTCCATTTCTTCTTCTTTATCACTAGTTCTCTCCCCCTCTTCTTTACTCCTTACTTGTGATCATCCTGGCATCATCTTCCTGAGTGGTGGGACAACAGACATAAACTATTATGCCCTCTTATGCATACTTTATACATGATGAGAAAAAACTCTACCAGCTGAGCTATGTCCCCAACCTCCTAATTCATATTTTATATGAATTGAAATACTCTCAGTAACTTCCTCTTATTTTTTCTTGTTTTTTCACCATCGTAAGCTCAATATTAGTGACAGTTACATAAAGGAAAGCATTTATTAATATTTGAGTCTTTTCCTTTATGTGATTTCTCTGCTTCCACCATAGCACTAAAATGCAAAGACCCTTTCCTCCCATTTAGCAAAAAGAAGACTCTTAAGAGAAATGAATGAAGTATGTTTTTAGAGCATAAAGTTAGATGACTAATAAAGATTGGCTTAAGTTCCTTTGGGCTTATAAAATTTATGACCTTGCTATAACACATTTTATTCCAGAGTTAGAAAGTTTACTAGCAAACTACAGGGTTTTTTTTATAAGTTAAACTTTGTAGAAGGAGGGCCTGCTTATTGGTTCCCATCAGCCCGGCTTGCTTAGAGCTGAAATAATCACACAATAAATGTATTAATTAAATCACTGCTTGGCCCATTGGCTCTAGCTTCTCATTGGCTAACTTTTATATTAATTTAACCCATTTTTATTTTAATTTGTGTATCACCATGTGGCAGTGGCTTACTAGCAAAGTTTTGTCGTGTCTGTCTCTGGCAGCAGATCCATGGCATCTCTCTGACTCCACTTTCCTCCTCCTATGCTATAGGCCAAGCCAGTTTTTTATTCATTAACCAATATAAAGCAACACACAGGCAAAAGGACCTCCCACACAATTTCCCCTTTTCTGTTTAAACAAAAAGGAAGGCTTTAACATAGTAAAATTACATATAACATGGCACACCAAAATTTTCTTCCTAGATGACTACCTATCAGTTATGTGTGTAAGATATTGAATGCTGCTTTTATCAGGGCTAGATCAAACCCAAGGCCTTTTCTATTCTATGCAAATGCTATATCACTAACACACATATCCAGATATTTTCCAAAATTGTATTTAAATAGTTACTTACTTACCATCTATTTGTTTGTCTCTATCTTCTATGATCTGTCAGTCCATTATCTATCTACCTTACTATCTTTTATCAATTATCTATTTCCCATACAGCTGCCATAGTACACATCTATATAGTTTAATAGGTTTTAGAAAATGAATTCATGCATTTAAGCAACAGTCAAAGTATCACATTGAAAATGATCATCTTTCCTCATAGTCTCTACTTTCTTGAGGGCAATAACAATCTCATTCCTACTATCAGAGTTTAGTGTTACCTCTTTTCAAACTTGGAATCTTTGGAAGTATGTGGTGTGTATGTAGATCTATGACTTGTTAATTTCTGTCTTTAGACCCTTACCAATCTGTTGAAGAATGCATACATATGTAAGTATATACATAGGCACATACCTACATATGTTTATAAACATAAATACACCAAAGTTCTGAGTCCATATTTAGGTATCCTGCCTTAATGAAAGAACTCACATAACTCAGAAACTTTTATATTCATGGTTGCAGTTTATTGAAATGAAAAGATGTATCAGCAAAAATGGACAGCACATGGCCTGAAATGTAGGAGGGGCCAGTAACAAATTTCTTGAAGTCCCCTCTCTGGAGAAAGATATGGACATAATTAATATCCACAGGAATTGTGTCAGTATTTTAGAGTATTGTCCCCTAGGGAAGTCAGCCTGGTCTTTAGATTTTAGTGAGAGCAAGCCAGTAAAAATGAAGCACCAAAGATCCTAGATTCTCCAAAAGTCAAATATGTACAGTCCACAATGTGTCTATTTTAGCAAAAGCCACCACCATAAATCACATAGCTCATGTAAATGTTCTCTGAATGGCTCAGGCCCTGGAGGGAAACTACATGGATTTACAGGTCTCCTTGCAGGACTCAGTCTGGATGCAGCCCTTATTTCAAGATAGAAAAGGTTTTAGCATTCAGACTGCTGTATTATTCATTTACTACAGACAAAACCTCTTAACAATTAATTGTCTAGGATTTGTTCACTAGAAGCCACATTTTACATTTGTCTCTGAGATATAAATTTTCCTTTTATAAGATACAGAATTATGCTCTTGGTGTTTTCTACTTTTTCTTCCCCACACATACCAACCCTTTATCTTCTGACTTGCATTGCTCCCAATGGGAAAACTACTGTCATTTTCTCTCCACAGTTTATGCTTCTTTTTTCTTCAAGTTGTGTCTTCAAGCTGAACAAAAATCAAACAGTATGTAGTTCTCAGTGTTTTGAGCATGACAAATCGAGACTATATATGTATTTGTAATCTATACTTTCCTGAACTCCATAAGGTAATAGTAGCTCTACCCATGAGGAGGATAACATTCATTATCTATTGTAATTTGTTCTTTGTTTTGGTTACTCAGGAATTTTATTCTAATTGATCTATGAAGCATATATATATATATATATATATATGTGGAGACAGATATGGTTACACACATATATATGGTAATATACATATACATGGTAATATATAATAATATCATATACCACATATATGATATTCTATTATACATATGTACATACAAACTTATAAATCCCATTTCTAGCTCATAGCTCATATTATGCTTTGAGTCTTCATTTATTATATTTTAATCATGTTGTACATTTGACTATTCTGACATGAATAAAGACTTCAAAGGTACACGGAGAAATTTATTGCTATACTTTGTGTTGTTTTGTTCTTAATGTTTAACCAGACTGAAATTTTCTGGGTTTCCTGAAACCATATAAGTCATATGAAAGATTTTAAGCTTCTGCACTCTAATTTCATACATTTCAAATCCTTCTTGCTTTTTCTGTCTACTTCTCTCATGCCACTGTTCAGACATTTTCACAATGTTCCCCAGTTCACTGAGACTCATTCTCATTTTTGGAGATCTTTATAATATCCTCTAGTTTGAATATATTTCAATTGCCTGTGGGGTTGCTAACTTTGTCTTTCATAGAACTGAATCTGCCACCAAGTCTATACAGTTAACTTTCAGTTTCAGATGATAGCATACCTGTGATAGTTTGAATGAGAAATGATGTCCATAGACTTGAATAGCTGAACAATTAATTCAAAGTGTGACACTGTTTGGGAAAGACTGTGGGAACTTTAGAAAGTGGAGTGGTCTGGAGGAAGGGCATCACTGGGGGTGGACTTTGAGAATTTACAGCTTCACTCCACTTCCAGTTAATGTTCTGTACTTCCTATGTGTGCAGTGGTCATTTAATGTCTCACTCAGCTTTCTGCCCTAGTGCCTTGTGCCATATCTCCTTTGTCTTTGTAGGCATTGGCTCTTCTACCAAAGCCAAAAGAAATTCTGTCTCATAGTTACTTTGGCCATGGTGTTTTGTCACAGCACTAAAAAGTTAGTGATACAGTATCATTTAGCATAGAACTTTAGTCTTTCTGAGTTTGGGTTCTATATTTCTTAGAATACATATTTAATTTTGTTTGCTTGTTTGTGGCTTTTTATTTATTTTATCTTGCTCTTTTGAAAAAGTGTTGCCTTACGTAGCCCAGAATGGCCTTGAACTCATGATTTTTCTGACCTGAGGGTTTATAGAAGTGCCACCACCACCTTCACCTTAATTTAAAATTCCAGAACTCATTAGCTGTTTTACAACCCTTCTTTGCTGGTTCCATAGTTTACGTTATTTGATGTTATATTTCTATTAGATAACTTTTTGCCTTTTAGTTATTGTGATACTTAGCTTTAGCTGTCAGCTTGACACAACTTGGAAGCATCTGATAAGAGAGTCTCAATGATGAATTGTTTATTGTGGGTTGGCCTGTGGGAAGATCTGAGCTGATTGTGTTAATGATGTAGCCCATTTCTCAAGGAATGAACTGCTCAAGAGAGGAGAAATTGAGTTCAGCACAAATAACCAAGCTAGTGGACATGCCTGAGTTCCTTTCCCTATGATCTTGACTGTGGATACATGGCAGTTGGTTGTTCTAAGTTGCTGCCATGAATCTATCCCACAATGATGTACCTTGAACTGCAACTGCAAGCTGAATAAACCCTTTCTCGCCTAAATGGCTTTTTGTCAGGATATTTTATCACAGAAATTGAAATAAAACCAGAACAATTGTGTTTTCCTGGCTCATTGCTTATTTTGTTATTTTCTAGTGAATAATGGACTTTGTGCATGTGGTGATGTTGATAGTTCTTAAGTATTTTTGAGTTTTCATGTAAAATGTGTGAGTTTCTCTTGAAAAACCAGTGGATATAATTGCTGCTGACTAGGCTCAGGCTTGCAAATGTTCCTCTTTAGCTCTCTTTATGTCAGGAATGAAGTTTCCTACATGGTCTGTGAGATCACTCATGGTCTGGCTTGTCACTGTTTTTCTTTGTGTCCTACATTCATTGGCTCTTTCTTCATCACTTCAGGTGCATCTGTCTTTATGCCATCCATATAACCTATGCAAACTGCTTGGGGCCTGGGTTATTTTTCTCTCTTAGTCTAGAAAGGTTTCGTTTGATTTGCTCAACACACTTCTTACCTCACTTCAAGACATCTTTTGTTGTTGTCTCATATGTCACATGTTCTTTTAAAAGCAGATGCCCTTCACTTCTTAAAGTCTATAGCTTTTCTTATTCCCCTCTGCTTTTGTCCATATTAAATGTGACTGTGTGACATGGTCAATTTATTTGCTCGATGTAACCTGACTGCAGTATAAAATCCCAAATTTTGTCATTTTCATGGGAATCTTAAGTGATTTAGAAAATGCTTAGTATGCTAAAAATATACATACTGGATTTTTCTTTCCTGTCTTATAAAAACGTATCATTTCTGTTCTATTTGTCATTTCTCTGTCTCCTAAGATTAAATAATTGCTGTCTGGTGTGACTAAGCCTAAGAGTTTCCAGAGGTGTGGGGCTTTAGTGACAAATCAGAGCAATACCATCAAAACTGTGGCAATCGAGATGCAGCAATGGGAGAATAGGGACATAGACCTTGTTTGGCCAATGATACATTACCACTTGCGATGACCAGACTTTATGTTGACCTGCTTCAATTGTGAATTACTGAGAAGGAAGCACATGTCTGCATGAGTCCGGAAGACATTTCTAGATAATTAACAAAAGAGAGAAGACTCACCTTGAGTATATGATTCACACATCCATGATCTGGGAACCCAGAACAAATAAAAAATAAAGGATGAGAATGCTAAGGGCTATTTTATTCCCTATTTCTAGAAATATTTGTGCATATTTCGTTGAGTCCTGTTTGTTACTTAGCTTCTCTGGGTCTGTAATGCTAACTATCTACTTATAAGTGTTTACATACTATGTTTGTCTCTCTGGGTCTGGATTATCTCACTCAGAAGGATTTTTTTCTAGTTTTATCCATTTGTCTGAAAATCTTACGACTTTGCTTTTTTGACAGTTGATTAATATTCCTTTGGACAAATGTACCATATTTTCTTTATCCATTCTTTGGTTGATAGACATATAGATTGCTTCCATTTTCTGGCTATTATGAATATAGCTGCTAAGAACATAGTTGAAAAAATGTCCTCATGTATGACAGAACATCCTTTAGGCAGATGCCCAGAAGTGGTATAGCTGGGTCTTGAGGTAGATCAATTCCCAATTTTCTGAGAATCGACATTGTATGTGGATAGATGGGATAGGGGAGGGTGAGAATGGAAACAGGAAGGACAGGTTGGGGAAGGATAAAGGGAGAAAGTACTGGGAGAGACAACTAGAATTGGGGGTATCTCAGGGTGTGCTTGAAACCTTGTGCAATGAAAACTTCCAGGAATCTATGAGGGTGACCATAGTTAAGACTCTTAGCCATGGGGTTTATGGAGCCTGAACTGGCCATTTCCTGTAACCAGACAAGACTTGAAATGAAGGGTCTGGGACACCAATCCAGCCACAAAACCTTCAGTTTGTTCTGCTTACAAGACGTGTTGGGGGTAAAGGTGGCACAGAAATTGTACAGTGTCTTTGATACCTATACCATAAAAGACAGCCCATCCTGACACTGCCTGGAGAGCCAGAACCCAGAGACTGGATAGCCCAGAGATTTAGGATAGAAGCAAACATGACTGGCAAATAAAATAATAAAAAGAAAGTATTTATGATATCTAATGATATTCTGCTATACTCAGATTGGTGCTTAGCTAAGTTGTCATCAGAGAGGCTTCATTCAGCAATTGATGGAAACAGTAGAGAGACCCGCAACCAAGTACTAGGTGGAGCAGAAGGGCTGCCTAAGAGGGAGAAGAAGGATTCAAAAAAGTCAGAAGGGACAATGGCACCACCAGAAAACATATAGAATCAACTAACCAGGGCTCATAGGAGCTCACAGAGATTGAATTAACAAACATACCTGCATGGGACTGGCCTAGGGTCTTTGCATATGTGTTACAGTTGGGTAGCTTGGTCTCCTTGTAGGACTCCTAACAGTAGGAGTAGGACCTATCTCTCTATCTACTATTGTAGACTACAGTAGGATTCTGAAGTCTGCTTTTGGGACCTCCTCCTGGGTGATCTTTTCCAGCATTAATATGAGGGAAGGTGTCTAGTCTTACTGCAACTTGATATGCCATGTTTGGATGATATCCTTTTTCTGTAGAGAAATTGAGGAGGAGGAGTGGATGGGCTAGAGTGGGGAGTGACTGGGAAGACAGGATAGAGGGAAAACTGAGGATGGGATGTTGAAAACAAAATTTTAAAAAATGCTACAGGCTCCTGTATTCATATTCCTTCTACTTCCTGTCTGCTGTGATGGGAATTGGTGTTCTCTGCCACATGCTTTTAGCACCAGGGCTTTGCTTAAACTCATGAGATCAAATGAACATGGGTTGAACCTTCTAGAACTATCAACCAAAATAAATCCCCCTTATTTGGTGTTTCCTCAGGTATTTTATTACAGCAAAACAAAAATAACTCATACACCACCCTATGATATAACTGTGTGGTGAGTGGGATAAATTCTAGAAATAATACCAGCTATAGCAGAGAGACTTAAGTTTCAGGGCCCTCAGGGGAAGAAGTAGCATTCCCCAACTCCCACTTTGCAATGAACTAAGCTGACCAGTTCTCCAGTCTTCTTCAAAGAATCTTTATTTGCATTAAAGTAGTAGCATGGAATTTCTGATATTTATGGGTAAGATCAGACTTACATACTGCCTTTGAAATAATTTTGAAGAGGATAAATTAATTTTGAATATAAAATTATTCCCATTTCTTCTTTACTAGTAGAGTATAGATAGAGTCCAGCTGACCACCTGGGTATACAGCAGGAAATACTTGTGAATACAAAAGATTTTCCTGAATTGAGTATTGTGTATTATTCAAGGAGTTTGATTATAGCAAGCTTCAGACTGTGTTAAAAATCACTTCACATTCTAGTTGCTACACCTGTTGTTTTCTATTCAAATGTGTTCCCATAGTAAATAGATAGGGATAAATTTGGTTTTCTCAAAACATGAAGAAAGTAATAACTGATTGGGCATAAGTCAGTTTGAAGAAAATGAAACATATTATAAATAGTAAAGGAGCCAGAAATCTGACAGTGAGGATTGGCTAATGAGGTGTTTGTGTCTGTAAGGAGGAAACAAAGCTTAACATGGAATTTTCTGTAGGTTGAAGAAAGGAAACTTTTTACTGTGCAAAACTTTGTTGTTTTAGGGAACATTTGAAAGAATATGCTTATGAATAAGCAGTTGATATAAAATGACAGACTATACGTCCTCAGTTACATACAGTAAAAATTGCACTGATGTTCACATGTATGTATTTATAAGTGCATGTGTTTGTCTTGAATTGAACAGATGAATTTGGGCTATGAATATTAGGTAATCCCTTACTGATAATTCTAGCCTGTCCATGAGTCTTTCATTTCCCCACAGGCCAGCCCAGGGGCACTGTCATGGTAAGGGTAGAAATGTAGGAGAATAATAGCAAAAGTCATATTTTGATGAAACCCAAGATTAGAACTGACACAAAGTCAGTTCTACCTCATCTCTATGTTTAAGCAATTTTCAGAGCAACCAAAGCTTTCTGGGTATAGAATATAACACTGAAGACTGACTAGCAGATGTTGGGTGTTAGGAGTCATTGTTACAATTTGCAATGTTACCTTAGTTGTATAAAGTTGGATAATTCTAGAAATCATTTTAAGTGAGGAAAGTTAAGTGATTGCATTACATAGTTTTTAAATGATCATACCAATTTGTGTGTCTTACATAAGTTTCCTCAAATTTATATTTCAGAAGCAAGATTATGGGTCTGGAGAAACTCCTCAGTGGTTAAGAGCACTTGCTGCTATTCCTGAACACCAGAATTTAATTTCCAGACCCAAATGTGGCTCAAACCACCTATATCTCCAGATTCAGGAGTCTGATACACTCTTCTGGTATCTAGGGGTATCCATACACAGATATATATATATATGATATATATATATATATATATGTATATATATATATATGATATATAGTCACACAGATACATATACATGAATAAAACTAACTCTTTTTTAAGGAGTTAGAAACTTCATTCAATAATAGTGCTTTAAAATAGGATTCTAGAATGTGGCCTTTCATAGTTGAATCTTAGTAGCTTTGTTCATGCCAATGGGAGCCCTGCCCCTTTCTGAATGTGGACTATGGTGGAGGAGAGGATGGTGAGGGGGTAAATGGGAAATGGGGGTTATGGGACGAGAGGAGGGAGGGGAAACTGTGGTCAGTATGTAAAATAAATGGGAAAATTAATTAATAAAAAAGAACACAAAAAAGAAAAGGGAGAAGCAGAGGTTTTTAAACATAAATTCACACACATATACACACAGAGAAAGGGAGAGATGTGGGATAATGCTTTTGTACAGTTGATGGAGGACTCTCATTGGTTAATAAAGAAACTGCCTTGGCTTTTTGATAGGGCAGGATTTAGATAGGTGGAGTAGACAGAACAGAATGCTGGAAAGAAGGGAAGTTAGTCAGATGCTTCAGGCAGATGCTTCATGCCTCTCCTCTCTGAGACAGACACCATGGAGACAGGCGCCAGGTCATACATGCTGAATCTTCTGGTAAGCCACCACACATTACTAAATGGTGCTCCACACATTACTAAATATGGGTTAAAGCAAGATGTGAGAATTAGCTAATAAGAGACTGAAACTAATGGGCCAGGCAGTGTTTAAATGAATACAGTTTGTGTGTTGTTATTTTGGGTGTAAAGCTAGCCATGCAGGAGCTGGGTGGGACAAAAAACAGGCCTGCTTGCCCCATCACTACATACAGTGTAAAGATTTGACACTCATATTGGTTTGATAAAACACTGATTGGCCAGTACTCAGGCAGGAAATATAGGTGGGGCTACCAGACTAAGAGAATTCTGGGAAGAGCAAAGGCAGAAATACAGTCATCAGCCAGACACAGAGAAAGCAAAATGAGAATGCCTCACTGGAAAAAAATATCAAGGTACCAAGCCACATGGCTAAACATAGAAAATAACTATGGGTTTATTTAAGTTGTAGTATTTAGCTAATAATAATCCTGAGCTAATTGGCCAAACAATTTATGACTATTATAAGCCTCTATGTATTTCTTGGGGACTTATTAGTTATAGAACAGGATGGGACAGAAACTTAAGAGAGAGAAGTTGTCAAGAATGAGGGAAACAATAGGAATAGGCTAGCAACACAGTATATTTAAGCAATATGTTAATTATTTTTAAGAGAATATCTCTAGTTTTCAATTCAATCTCTGTGAGCCCTGTAAGTCCAGGTGAGTTGATTCTGTGAGTTTTCTTGTGGTGTCCTTGAACCCTCTGGCTCCTAGGATCCATCCCCCTCTTCTTCTACAGGATTCCCTGAGCTCCACCTAATGTTTGGCTGAAGGTCTGCATCTGTTTCCAGCAGTTGCTGGATGAAGCCTTTCTGATGACAATTGGACTAGGCACCAGTCTAGTGTATAGCAAATATCATTAGGCATCATTACTTTGACTTCTTTTTCTTCCAACCATTTTTGGTTCTATCCTAGGTCTCTGGGTTATCCAGCCTGTTGGTTCTGGTGGTTCAGGTAGTGTCAAGGATGGACTTACACTCCTGACATGGGTTTTAGGATAGACCAGTTATTGGTTGGCCATTCCTTCAATCCCTAGGCCGCCCTTACCCCAGAATACCTCATAGGTAGGACAGACTATAGGATGAAGGTTATGTGGCTGGGTTGGTGTCCCACTCACTCCACTTGAAGTCTTGCCTGGTCACAGGAGATGGCGAGTTCAGGCTATGTATCTGCCACTGCTGGAAGTTTTAACTGTGGTCATCCGTGTGGATTCCGGGAGGTTTTCTTGTGCCAGTTTTATTTCCCTGAGCCCGAAATGCCCCCTTCTTTCCAGTAGTCTCTTACAATACTCTCCCACTAGTCTCCCAACCCCAACCTGATCACTCTTTCCTATCCCTACCTGCCTGCAGCCCATTCATGAAATCTTTTCTTTTTCCTCTTCCTACGAAGATCCCAGTATTCTCCCATGAATCATCCTTGTTACCAACCTTTGGTTTGTGGACTGTAGCATAGCTAGCCTTTATTTTTCAACTAATAGCCCCTTTTGATTGTGTACATACTGTGGAGTTTTTGCTCCTTCTTTTTGGAGGCAATGTCGGTTATGGGTGAGAGAGGAGACACTGTGAGTTTCTAGGATGCAGACTCAGGAAACCCCACTGGCATATATTACCCAATCAGCAAAAGTCATTCAAGTTGCTGTTCAATCAATTCAAATGACATGCAACTGGTATTGTGTGAGGGTGTGTATGTATGTGGGGAGGGGTGCAGGCAGTGTGTCTGCAGACAAAAGACTGGAAACAGGCAATACTTTGGGTTTTAGTGACAAATTAGAGGGTCTTCAGTTAGCTGGGACGCCATTATGAGTTCAGTGTTCCAGAGACTCAGGTCTGCTCAAAAACCTGGAGGTGGCATTATTGCTTTTCATGTTCCCTGTCTTTTAATGACACTATTTGAACACAAACTGATCCCTTAGGATACCATTTTTGTTATTCTTGGTCTGGATTACCTCACTCAGGATGATTTTTTATTATACTTTCATCCATTTGGAATTTCCTGGTGTCCTTGTTTTTAACAGCTGAGTCATTCTTTATTGTGTAAACATCCTTAACATATGGTTAGGTGCTTTGTTTCACTGCCACTTGATATGCTATGTTTTGTTAATACTCATGGGACACCTGTCCTTTCCTAAAGAGAAATGGAGGAAGAGTGAATTCAGGAAGATAAGGGTGGAGGGAGTTGAGGTTGGAGTGACTTAGAGGAGTGAGAAGAAACTGAACCTGGGTTGTAAAATAGAGAGAGAGAGAGAGAGAGAGAGAGAGAGAGAGAGAGAGAGAGAGAGAGAGAGAGAGAGAGACAGACAGACAGAAAGAGACAGAGAGGAAGGAACATCTTTAGATGTGGTTCATTGCCATGGGCAAGCAAATCAAATTCTTGACTTCCTGAAGTCTCAGGAATACATTTTGATATGCCCTAATCCATGGTAGGAAAGTCAAAGAGGCCTTCCGTAATGACATGTCTAACATGGCATGATTCCAATCTCTCATTTCTCTAGTCCTTATCTCAAAGCACTCTTCTCAGAGACTGTGTGTGTGTCTATTTGCATGTGTCCACTACTTTTCATCATGTGTTTGTTGCTTTTCTCTACCCTCCCCAGGAGATAAACCTGTGAGTGGAGTGGCTCAAGTGGAAACACAGGAAGAAGCCTGAAGCATTGCATCTTAGGTTTTCTATTGCTGTGAAGAGACACTATGACCACAGCTTTGTAAAGGAAACATTTAATTGAGGGTGGCTCACTTACAGTTTCAGTGTTCAGTCCATTATTATCATGAGGGGGAGAATGATGAAGTTCCCCACACTGGGAAGTATCCTGAGTATAGAAAACCTCAAAGCCCACTAACACTGGCATACCTTCTCCAACAAGGCTTAACCTACTCCAGCAAAGCCACACCCTCTAAAAGTGCCACTTCCTATGAAATTATGAGGTCAATTACATTCAAACTATCACGTTCCACTCCCTGGTCCACATAAGATTTTAACAATATAATACAAAATGCTTAAAAAAACTTCTATACATTGCCTTTTAAAACTTCCATTTCAGCTAAGAATGCATGTTTCTTGTTCTTATTTAATACTGGTGGCTACTGACTGTGTGATGTATTATCTTAATAATTATTCCTGTTCTCAAAGGTTTTATGAAATCAAATGAACTAAATAAGAACTAGCTTCCCACATGCTGATGCAGGACATTTGTCCTAAACTGACTTCTGTTACAATGTCTATAACTAATGGTATTGAAACACAAAGATAGATGACTGCTAAACATCAAATATGTATATGCTAGAAAGAGTCCTTTCTGATCTTAGACTTTTCAGCTTACACCGAGTAGGGAAAGAGACTGGCTCATATTTTCCAAGCTTCTGAGCTATTAATGGTAACCCAATGTTTCTGTTGCTTCACTGAAATAATTTAATTCCCACAAAAGATTTGTAAATTAAACAGTGAGTGTACTTACAGATGAACAGATAAAAGTTCTAGACCACAGTCTCTCACAGTTTAGAATTTACAATCAAGAAAAGAGAGTAAAGCCCCACCAAAGGTAGATTTTAATCAAAGTGCTTACTGGTGTTGTTGTGGAGGGCAAAGAAAATCATGTGACATTCAGATGGCTAAAGTTCACTATATGAATTTATTAAAAAATAGTAAATACATATGCTTAGGGTTAGAGTATCAGTTAATCTTTCTGAGAAAAGACTCAATAAGCAACTTCATGCAAAAGTTTTTGCCACTAGCAACTGTGATTGCATGAAAAACCCAAGAACAAAGAAAATATTCAAAATTATCAAAAAATTTACTTAAAGAGTTTGTAGAGTTCTTAAAACTCAACAACACAAAGAACCTAATTCAAAACTGATTGGAGGACTTGAATAACCATGTCTTCAGAGAAGATAAGCAAGTAGTTAATAAACAGGACAAATAACTCAACATGATTAAACATGCAGGAATGTAAATCAGAACCTCAATGAAATACCACCTCATACAAGACAAACACAAAAGAAAAGAGCAAACATCAAGAATGTAGAGAAATTGGGACCCTTTTGTACTGCAAGTTGGAATGTAAAATGATGCATGCAGCTGCTGTGGGAAACAACATAGCTATTTTTTTTGAAGATTTAAGAATATGATTACCATATGAGTCAGCAATTGCACGTCTGAATTTGTACCCAAAAGCATTAAAAATCTGTGTGCTTGAAGAGCATTTTGAAGATCCAAGTTTATTGCAGTATTTTTTAAAATAGCTAAAAGGTGGATGCCATCTACCTCTCTAAAGATAGCTAAATCTACAAAAATTGGCATATATATTATAGAATATATAATATGCACTATTAAACACATAATATATACAAACATATTCAAAATATATAGAAAAGGGCATTATTTAACATTAAAAATTATGGAAATCTTGATATTGTTAAACAATATACATGGTTACAAAAGTTGGTTTACAACTACAAAAGACACAAATCTTATGATTTCACTCTCATGAGATTGTTGAAATACTTAAATCCAAAGTATTGACAATAGAATAGTTGTTTCCAAAGACTGGTGGTGGAGATGTGGATCAATTGTCTAATGCTCATAATGTTTCTAATTTTGCACAAAGAATTTATTCTGCAGATATCAGGAAACAGTGATATATGTGTTGTATGGTGTAGATGATAGCATCCAATGTGCTGGGCACTTGAATGGGATAGAAGAGGAAGGAAGATAATTCACTATTATAGGCCTTCTGTCTTCCTCTCTCTGACTACCAGGAGGTGAGCATCTTTCGCACACTCCTGGCACAATGCCATCCAGTCTTGCTGTATCCCAGAAACACAGTGGCAGCTGTCAATGGACTGAAAGTCTAAAACCATAAGCACCAATAAACGGTTACTTCCTTTAAATGGTGTCTCAGGTATTTGACACAGTGGCAGACACTAATGTACCTGGCTTGTTCCATTGCTGATAGAAATCTCACAAGGGAGCATTTGTATTATAAAGGAAAGATGTCTCAAAGTAACAACAGCAGAGGTGTAGCTCTAAGTTTCCCAGGAGTGACAGGAAGTCACTATAGGCCAGACTTCCCGACTGCCCTGAACCCACAGGCTTGCAGTGCTGCTGCTAGTAGGGTCCAGCTCCTAGACTGGAGAGCCTCTCTAACATTCTGAATATGCACTTAATGTCCTGAATCCTTAAGCATAAGCATCAAGTTGGAATACCTTGGACCCTCATTAGAGTATTGCAGCTGACTTACTTCTGTGGGAAACATATTGAGGATCTTAGAGAATATTTGCCCATCTGCTCAGCTATTATCAGGCTGAAGGCCTTCAAAGCTGATTCCTAGCTAGCTAAGCACATCTGCCCAAATCAACCAGAATGTAAGGTCTGAGAGCAGCCTGGAATGTGAATGGCTTTCTCACTTTTAATATGTTCATTAGAAGGTTCTATGAATCACTGGGGCATCCAAATTAGTTTTTTATGATTAACAGCAATAACGAAATGAAAAGGAGTGGGTGGAAGGGGAAATGGGATGAAACTAAGGAGTCTTGACTGATATTTCCACATAGTTAATATTTATTACTTCTTGAAGAAGAGAGATCTATTCAAATGGAAGGTGTATCGGTAATGGTTACACCCTATTTTGGGAGCATATGCATGCAGTCATAAAGATTTAATTTGTATCCTTGTGCACAAGCTATTCAACCCTGGACAAATATTTAACTTTCTTTGACTCTGTATCTTTAGACAAAAAGTATCAATTGTAATTTTGTAGCATTTTTGAAACAATCTCTATTATTTAATGTTTGCCTTAATGAACTACACTTATTTTCATTATTCTTGATTTTTATGTTCTAAGCTTCTTTATTTCTCATCCACACAAATTCATCTAGTTGATCTTCACTTCCCCCTATTATCTCCCCTATCCCAAACACTGTAGCATGGCAAGAAGGGGCTGGATTCTTCTCCATCATAAGATAACTTCAGTACAGTAGGATAAATCACATTTTGATGTAAGTATAAATATTAGCTAATTCCTCATGCTAATCACAGCTCATGTTTTGGGATAATATATGAGGCCAGGAAGTCGAGCTTGCATCCATAAAGGCAGAAATAATTTGTGTCATGCCAGGGACCCATTCCTCCTTCCTGGAGATGAATGGATGCTTGATGATACCCTTTCTAGAGATTTTTTTTCCTCAGGAAAAGTAAGGCAAAAAAAGGTTAATTAATTTATATTTCTTTTCTTTTTATTTTATCTTTGAGATTGCAACATAATTAGAACATTTATCGCTTTCCTTTCCTTCATCTAAACCATCCAATGTTCCCCTCCCCCATTTCCTTCTAATTTATGGTCTCTTCTTCTCTTACTGTTATTGCATACATATATGTATAAATAAATTAATCTTCCTAATTATAAACGTTTCAGTTCATATAGTGTCAACTGCATGTTTTTTGTTATCATTTCTTACATTTATTTTTTAACTTTCTATTGAGTCTCTGTGGATTTCACACTTCATCTTCTCACACTTTGTTTCCGTGCTCTGACCTTGCAGACTACACTTCCAGCAAACAAAACTAAATTTAAAGCTAAAACCAAAACCAACCAAACGAACAAGCAGACAAACAAAGAAGAACGCTGACTCTCTGAACATGGCGGTCAACTAGGGCTGACAGAGAAGCCAAGGACAACGGCACTGGGTTTTGATCCTACTGCATGTACTGGCTTTGGGGGAGCCTAGTCTGTTTAGATGCGCACCTTCCTGGACATGGATGGACGTGGGAGAACCTTGGACTTCCCGCAGGCCAGAGAACCCTGACTGCTCCTTGGACTGGAGAGGGAGGGGGAGGGGAGTGGAGGGAGGGGCAAGAAAATGGGAGGTGGAGAGGAGGCAGAAATTTCTAGTAATAATAAATAAATAAATAAATAAATAACAAAAAACCCCCAAAACAAAGAAGAACGTCTATGTGTGGAAACTGTACTGTGGCCAAGAAAGTCCCACAGTATAACCTTTAGTCCATACTTCTTTACTTTTAAGTGATGAGTCATTATCCTGGTTTGAAGCCTCTGGCTTCTGTTACCCTATCAATATCCTATCAGTGAATCTCCTCTTGAATGTTCTGTTGTCATGTAATTTGGATCTGCAGGTCTGGTCCCATCACATACTCTATCAGTTCATAGTTGAGGTAGACCATGGGCATCAGAATGGATGAGCTGGTCTAGTCCCTATCAACTACAGCAATCAGGGGTGCAAGACCTGAATCTTGCCTGGGCAAAACAGTAGAGCTGGCCATGGTGGTATGAGTGTGGGTGACCTGAACCTGAAGACAGGGAAGTAGGAGAAACAAATTTGTTCCTTGCTGTCTGATGCATTGATTGGGTGAGCTAGCCAGGACAGTACTGGAGAACTTGTCTAGATGACAATGATGAGAGAAATCTGGTGGGCTGACCAACTAAGCTACCATCCAGGCCCAGAATCAGGGCTAAGTGTTAGTTCGCCCCAATATTCTCTTATCTCTTTTATTATTTTATTACCTTTTTGGTTTGTATGAGATTAAATGTGAAGAAGATGGAGGACATTTAACATTCCCTTATGGTGCAAACAATCTCCTCATCCTCCTTTTTCTTGCTGGTCACAGTGAGTCTTGCAGGTAGAATTGTGTTCTTTGAAGTTATAGGGAAGTAGGTTGGGTCTGACTACTTAGCTGCCATTGGTTCTGGAACAAGCCATGTGAAGTCTTATAGACATGGCTCTCATCTATCAACATGAAATAGGTATGTTGAAAGAGAAGGACCTGGCATGGATCACAATGATTTTCAATGTTATGCAGCCTAAATAATTTTATTTTGGAAAGCTCAAACAGCTAGTTCTTTATTTACCCAGGGTTAGGAAGCCATTTTAGATAGAAGTGATATTGGTTCATTTTATGTTTCTTACTTGTGAGGCAAATGAGACACTGCCATATTCCATTCTTTTTGTGTATTTCACATCTAGTCATACTATATTAATATGCCTTAAAAGTCATTGGTCATCTTTATAGATACATGATTTATGATTATAACTTCCCAACAAGAGACCATTCAGCTTTTATTTAAATATGTTCAGTGATTACATATGTCCTGTTTAAATTATTTTTTATTTGTCTCTGCTTTGTAATTTGCTCAGAAATCCTTTGGGTTATGAGAATAAAGTTGAGTCTTATTTCACAGACTAAATTTTGTATATTTGAAAATGGAGATATGACTCCTTTGAGTTGTTTCTTTATTAAGTCAAAAGCAATTTCCAAACTGACTGATTGTCATACCTTTGGGGAAATATGAGCTTCATAGATTTTCCTACTCCAGTTCACTCAGAGTCACTCCAGGGAATCTCAGGTGTCAGTACTTTCAAATTCTCCAGATGATTCTACTAATAGAGCAGACTGTTTTCCAGTGGTCTTCAGCTGGAGGATGTTTGCACTACAAGCAAAATTGAAGTGCCTTGTTGTATTTTTCACTGTTATTGTTATAGGAAAGTACTGTTAGCATCTACTTTGTGGAAGTCAGGATACTGTTAAACATTTAAAACATGTACTTTACACTTTACAATAACCCAACAATTATTTAACCCATAAGGTCAGAAAGGTGAAGGTTGAAGAAGTCAGGTTCCATTCTGTACAATGTTGCTTTGCATCCCATTCGCATTATATTTCATCGTTTGACTGTGGAAACGCCTCCTCAATACTGCACATAGAAAGGATGGAACACAAAAATACCTGACAGATTTTATAATGTTGAGGAGCAGTGCAGAATATTATAGGAAATTCCTTTATTTATAGTGTTTCAAGTGCTCTTAAGAATTATGTTGGTACCTTTAAATACCACACCATGGCAAACATGCCGTGACTTCAGTATGCTCAATGAAACTAGAATACATCTTAGATCATCTTGGAAGAAAGTCTTCTCTTTTGCTTTTTCTTCTTCCTCCTCCTCTTCCCTATCCTCTTCCTCATCTTGTTTCTCTTCTTCCTTCTTCTCCATTTCTTCCTCTTTTGCCTCCTTCTCTGCTGCTCTTCTGCTTCAGCCTCATCCCCTTGTTCCTCTTCCTTATCTTGTCCTGCTTCTCCTGCTTCTCCTTTTCTTCATCCTCCTTCTTCACCTTTTTCTTCTTTCTCCTGTTCCTCTCCTACTCCTTCACTTTCTCTTATTCTTTATTTTTTCTTTCTTCTTTCCCACATGGAGAAATCACTGAAAAGATATTTCACACAAGGTCACTCATAGAAGGGCAGGTATCATGGATTGATGAAATCACACTATGTCTCTCTGTCTAGGATAGAATTAAGAAGCAGTCTCTTCTTTGACTTGACAATTTTTAGTTTATGATACGTAGCACTTCTGTGTGCTCTTTTAATATACAATATTTTAAACTAAATCACATGTTATGAAGCTTCCTGCTATCCCTTAAGACTCACACAAGTCTGATCTTTCTACTGGGGCATTGCTCTGGGGATTCACTCTCAAGGTTCTTCTCTAGCTGTTCTTTCCTTTACTCTCATGATGGATCTCTCTCTCTCTCTCTCTCTCTCTCTCTCTCTCTCTCTCTCTCTCTCTCTCTCTCTCCAGATCTCTTATTTTCTCTTTTTTTTCAAGATCTGATAATTTATTTGTTACTCATAAATACTTTTTTTTATTGGACTCAGACTTAGAAGTAGATGATCTCAGGGGACACAGGCTACATCTCTTGGCAATCTGTTCCTGGATATTTTTTTTAACTACCTTCATTCTCATGACCAAAAGTTTAGCACATTTTTAATCTCCTGTGCTGATTTTTCTTAGTGTGTTTTTCCTTCAGAGCAGTATATCAGCATTTGTGTAAAAGGACACATGAGGTAGCAAGACCCTGAATCTTTGGTCCCAGGCTTCTTACCTTTGTGTTTAAGGCTTTCTGACAACATTTTGACTGGCAATTCCTTAGAGTTTGGAAAGTTTCTGGATTCTCCTAGCTTTTTGAGTCCCCAGACACCAAGACACAGTGGTATCAGTCATCCTCTCCTCCCATTTATGGCCTGTAATGTTTGTATCAAAGATGTATGCTGAGCCATTTTCAGTATAATGTTGTCTCTTCAACCTCAGAGCTTTTCCATTCACCCCACTTTTCAGAGGTAATCATGCATTTGCTTGCTTTTCCACATTGACTATTGCTGTTTTACTAACTCCTCTTTTCTGTTATTATATTTAACAAATTTGAGGATGTCTTCATCTGTGTAACTTGGGACTTCCTTCTCCTGGGAGGGGAGTTCCTGGGATTTAGACACAATCTTCTCTCTCTCTCTCTCTCTCTCTCTCTCTCTCTCTCTCTCTCTGAAAAACTAACAGTCTGCACATTATTATCTCTCTGTGGGATTAAACAAATGTTTAGCAATTGTTTTCATTGCGGCCCACTAGATCCATGTTCTTTTTGAGACACTGAAGCCACTCTAAGAAATGAAAACCACAGGAGTAGGAGACCAAGTGTTTAAATTGATTATGCCAGAACTGTGCATAAAATAGAATCATGACTAATAATTTTGGCCCATTTCTTACTTACCACTAATCAAGAAGGTTCAACATGCAGCCTTAAGCCATGCTGCCAGCAGCCCTCCCCGACCAGCAGCTTCCAATAAGATATTTCCATTCCACACAGCATTCTCACAGTTGCCTGTCTGACTCAGAGTGTCTGTCAAAGAAGAGACTCTTTTTAAAAAGCAAGCTCTGAAATGGATAGATTCTGAATCCCTTCTAGTTTGGTTTTGGTCTGCTTCTATATGAATTTAATATTTTAAATGAAATTGTCCCAGTCTTTGATTTGTCCTTCATCACTTCTGAATTAGATAGTGCTATAATAAATTAAGGGATAGAGAAGTTTAACATTTATAGTCTTGGGGAGAACTACACAGAGTGTTATATATTTGCCTGAATTTGGACACAGAATTATTGCTTTCTCAACTCCTCTTCTACCTCCATCTCACATTTAATTTTTACTCCTAACTTCTTTTTTGGGTGCTATGTTTTGCTTCTATTTACTACTAATATTGAGGCATTATGTGACTCCATTTCCAAATATCTTAGATGGTTTGTGTCTAAAGAATTCTCACTATGCTCTTGTCATACTATTTCCCATGTTTACTTTTGGCAACATACTACAGGCACATTAAGATCGCCTGTCTCCTAGAAAAGGTGGCATAGAGGTATTCTGTTTAGATGCAAAGATGAATCCTCTTGAATCTAAATAACTCTGTCTTAGCATATTGTTTATACACACACAGGTCCACACATGCACGTCAAGTGTGTGTGTGTGTGTGTGTGTGTGTGTGTGTGTGAGTGTGTGTGTGTGTGTGTTGTTTAGTTACTTAAAGTCATCTGGGATAAAAAGTCTTGCTCAGTGAAACTCGTCCAGCTGTCTGACGTGATGGCATAAGCTATGCAGAGCACATACATCACAATTTTACTTCAATCTTCCTCCACTCCCCACACTTTTGTTGAGCTCATTTTTCTGTCACATTAAAATTCCAAAAAATAAAATATGCAACTGGGAAGCTTATGATGTGACAGGCAAGAAATAAAAAGAATCCAATGTCAGAATGGAAAGAATGGAACCATGGCAGCCAAGAGCCAGAGTGACTCAAAGTGGAAGTCAAAACTAAGCAGTGTCCAGGAATCTCAGGGAAATGGACAAAGGGCCACAGAAGGTGGAAGAGACTTAAAGAGAATAACTGCAAGCTGAATCTCTGGAGAGGACATTTTCTTTTCATCCTCCATCATGATGTGAATATAACTCCTGCTGGGTAAATGATAAGAAATTGAGAACTTTCTGGAAGAGCAGTTGTCCCTCAGCTGTCCAGGAACCTGAAGATGCTACCCAAACTCTTTACAATGCAGCAATCTTGCCTTTTAAGACGTTTTCAGTGCTGATGGCTAAACTTGACCTTTTATATAAGCATATGGGAAACTGCCAGGACTCTGCATGGTTGACTAAAGAAACCACAGAGATGTGATTAAAAATAGATGTGTCTTTAATCATTTTACATTTTACAAGCCCACACAATAAAACTAAGATCAGTCTTCGGCGAAAGCACACCCTGGAAAGAAGGACTGCATAAAGACTGAATACCACTGGTTTTATGGGGCTCAGCTCCTATTGCAGGCCAGTTCTTGATTAAGCCTGAAAGATGAGACATTATAAAGTCCCAGTCAGTTAACATTTGCAAAAGAAATTCAGTTGCTTGACAGAATCCAGATGCTACGGTGCTGTTGGAGGGCAGAATCTGTAGAAATGTAATGGAAAGTCAGCCTCATGGCATTTAAAGAGAATTTCAAATGACAGGGACTGCCTTACTGCTGAAGGTCCACTCTTTGGCCTCAGCTTCATTTTTTTACCTTTTAATAAATGAGTATGTCAAGACTTGTATCACTGTAGAAATATTATCTATCTGAAGTCTAACCCAGGAGAGCACTTTGAGATCAGTGAATGATTTGAACATTCCAAATGCCTATCTTCAAATACAAGATTGAAAAGAATCAGCTTCAGAATGATTGAAAGAATCATATGCTATTTAGTACTAGCAAGAAATATGAATCATCTAACAGTAAATGCCTTATTAACTTTTAAACTGATAACTTTGTGAGATATTTGAGCATTTAAGAACACATGTTTCTTGTTTAGATATTTCAGGTCATGAGCTGGGAAAGTTGCTGTGTTCTGCACTGCTGTGTTTGAATACTTCACACTGGGTAATTTATAGGGAATATAAATTAAATTTTTTTTAATTTGAAGCTTGAGTTCAAGATCAGATCACCAGTGTGTGGCCAGGTCCTCTCACACAGAAAGTTGAGGGAGCATGAACACAAAGTCACCTCCCCAAGTGCTTTTACTACTGCCATGAATCCATTCATGAGATTTCCACACTTATTACCTAAACACTTGCTATTAGGCCCAATCACCTAACACTGATGCACTGAGCATTAATTTCCAATAGGGACATTCAGACCATTAGTACAATACTTAAGTTCGAAATAGACTCAATTTACACTAATCACAGGCCACTTAACTCACCAAATTTACTTTAGAAATTTCAAAGATTTATAATGTATACATAGAAAATTACTTTGAGGAGATGGACATTTTACTTCATAATAGAACAATTGCTTAGAATGTACAAGGTCCTGTGTTTTTAGTACTAAAGAAAATGAGTGAAAGAAAGAGATAAAGAAAGAAAGAAAGAAAGAAAGAAAGAAAGAAAACAAGGAAGGAAGAAAGCCAAGAAATTTTTTTAAAAATTGAAAGGGAAACTCTAAAGGAGTATAGAAAAGAAAACTTGTGTTAGTTTGGGTTTGTGGACTGTAGCACAGCTAACTTTTATTTTCCAACTAATAGATAGAAATTAGGATAATCTACACATGAACTTCCTTCTTTTTCTTTTCATATCAATTGCAGAGAGGTATGTATTTCCAAATGTTTCTATTCATCCTTTTTATTCTTCAGTTTCTATCAGGGTTTGCTCAGTGTATTCTGAAAGTGTATTGTTAGTACTTTCATATTTTCCTAACTACTTTGAGCTTGTATTTATTGAAAATGAATTCTAATGTTTATGGGTAACTCCATACTAACTCATATTTCTATTACTTTGCTTTTAAAAATATGCAACACAATAACAGAGGTACAGTGGTGGCTGTGTTAAGTAGCAACAACAACAGAATTGAAAGATGAAAATGACAATTTATAGGATCAAAGTTAAAGCTATACATAGTTGTGTATGGGTCAGTTTGGAATAAAGGTCCCTGGGGAGACTTAACGACAAAAGTTTTAAGGATGACAGGAAGTGTAGGTAGCAAAGTAGTTCTCATCTTCAGGTTAATCTTTGTAAGATCAGAAGATTTTCTTGTACTAGATTGAGTAAAAGATTTTATTGATGTAGCTTACTAACTTCATCATCATTACCAAAGAAAGTAAAGAGATTTTTATTGGCTGCACCTAGAATACCACATGCAAAAAGAAAATGGTAAAAGATTTAAGGGAAAATGTTTCTTATTAACTGATGACTGAGAAATGGAAAAAGTCCCAATTGATAGAATGCTACAACTCATAAACATAACTTACCTACCACAAATGATACTTTTACTCAGCAAGTCATATGAAATTCATAGAAGTAGGATTTGCGGAGGAGGGTTGTGAAACTGTCTTCTAGAGAGAACAGAGCTATTGTGCTTCAGAGGTGACAGGAGTTGTGGGTGGTTGCATGCATAAGACCTGAATGAGATTAGTCAGTCAAAATTCTACATGGACCAGGACTAGGAGAAACTCTTGATACCCACCTTCTAGCTGAGATGCTAAGGTAACTAATAGCTTCGGTCAAGGGAAAGAATGTTTTCTTTAGGAACTTGGAACATGGTGGATTCACTGTGCTCCAGTGGGTATCCCGACAACCATCCACAAATGGGCAAAGGGGCAGTACTGAAGACGCGAAGTTGGATGGGAAAGGCTTTCTAAGAGTTGTAGGAGGAGAGTTCGTGAGGCATATACTCTGTAACACCCGATTCTGTGTTACCCCCTCGGTACAGTTCGCGCGCCACTATACCGTACACGTACGAGAGCAAGGGCCTGGAGATTGAAAAAACACACAAAGAGACCTGGGTCATTTGAAAGGAGATCAGACCCCCACTGCTGCCCAAGGAATTCCACCCAGGCAGGTGGGAAATTACCATATCTAACAATAGAGTCAACAACAGCTAATCACCAGGCAGGGAAGAGGGAGCACAGGAACAAACAGAACGCTTAGTCACCTAACCAGAAACTGTCCTCAAGATGAGTCCCAGGAACAAGGGCAGACCCGGGCCCTACAATAATCAATACATTGCATACATGTATGAAATTCTCCAAGAATATGTAAAAAGATATTTTAGGTAATCCCAACTTCCCTTGGAAAAAAAAGCAAGAGTACTAAGGAAGAATATTTTTAAATTTTCCATAAATATCTATTTGCCTTTAAAGTTACTTCATGCTATGTTTAGACTGTGTATAAGACCTAAGCACAGGGCAGATTAAATATGGATATAAATTCATGCCTCATTTTCCCTTTGAAGCTGAGTTACCATTCCCTTGGCACTTGTCTGTAAGACTAGGTTTGCCTAATCAATCTCCTTGTTCAATACCATGTCTAAAAATGACATTATGGAGCCTCTGAGGTCAGGGTTAGCCAACTTGTGGCTTTCAGTTTTACAGAACACCTGCCATCTAAGAAGTTTTTCTTCAGCTGCTGCATCCTTCACAGTTTTAACATGGGGAGAGGATTTGGTTGCAAGGAAATGAAGACAGACAGGAGTCAGAAAAGCTGGGATCCAATGGAATGTGTGCACTCTGATGGACTGGCACCAACTCTACAAAAACCCAGACTCTGTATATCACATAACAACTTATCTCAGGGTGTTGAGTTAGCTGGACTCAGTAGGAGTTGTCTGTTGGTGAGTAGTCCCAGGCTGTAACCTGCTGGCTAGAGGGAAGCTGTGGTTGCTAGTTTTTGCACACAACAACATTTGTACTCAGGTCAGCAGAAGGCTTTGCCATCCATTTGATTTTGGTCTGTATGGGGTAACTTTGCTTTTCCCATGGGTCTGAGGCCTCAGGTCATGTCAGCAATACACAATTACTAATGACTTCACCAGTTCTCCATACATTCCCTCAGGGCTTCCTCTGCTCCTCATATATACCAAGGCCGACTACAAGAAGCCTAAAGAAAGCACATAGACCCGGAGTGTCAAGACTGACTCCCAGCAAGAGGTCATGTGTGCTTAATACAGACTTTCTCCTTCTCCTCTTGGAACTGGTGCTCCTGGCATCCAGGACACCCTCAGCTAAGCTGTTCCTAAGATCCTTACAAATCAGAAAAATGATTTGTTCTTTAAACTAATAAGCTGTGAGGTAGTTTTGTTTATGGCAATAATTAAACAAAACAAGCATGTAACCCCGCCGGCAGGGTCAGCTATTCAGGGTCCTCTGAAGGGGTGCTAACCTCCAAGACATGGGCTGAAGAAGAGGAAGGAGACCAAGCAAGATTCTAGTGTCAAGGTCTCCGTTTATTGGGGTGAAAGTTACAGCTTATATACCCTTGAATGGGGTGGAGGTAGGGGTAGGCAGGAACTCTGCCAGGGTAACTGAAGGTCATCAGCCAGCACCTGGTGTAAGCCGAAGCATGTGATTCATTAACATTGGAGTAAGGGGTGGGTTCCCTTAGCAGATGTGATCCATTATCATTGGAGTAAGGGGTGGGTTCCGTTAACAGATAGCTCTCAAGATAGTGGGATGAGGGGTGGGTTCTCTGTAAACATCCTTAGGGCAATGACCTCTGCTATCCCTGTAAGGACAATGGTCCCTGACAAATCTATCCTTAGGAAAATGGTCCCTGACACAAGCACCCGGTAATTAAGGAAATATCTGTGGGAGAAAAATATCAGTGTTCAACTGACCCGTCCAGCAGGCCAGGTTATTCATGGGTCTCGAGGAGGCATCACCTAGGAATAATGGGGGGAAAGGGAAAGGGAACCAAGCACGTAAGGAAAGACAGAGTCAGTCTGAGATGTGTCAAGGTTCCGTTTATTGCAAGCAGGGTTTCGTTTTTTATAGGGTAGCTGTGGTAGGGAGGGGTAAGGTTAGAGGGGGATGGAAAACTACTGAGCCCTAGGCCAAAGGGGAAGTAGGTTGAAAATACCATCAGAGGGAGGATCCGTCAGTTGCATGGTTGACCACAAGATCAGTTGCATGGTTGACCTCAAGATGTGCTTAAGATAAGTACATGATGTTAACTCATGCAGGCTATCCCAAGAGGAAAGGCGCAGGGAATGAATCAGCCTGCTTGACCCAAGGGTCCTTTTTGGTCCCTCACATTCAACCCCTAAAGTTGGTTTTTGTAAGGGAAAAGTGAAAAGGTTAAATCTTCCAGAAAAATAACAATATATTGTGAAAATATTTGAACCTTTGGATCTTCAGGATTTTCAATATTCCTTATGGCTTTAGGGTTTTTTTTTTTGAGGCCAAGAGTGATAAAAAATTAAATGATACTTATTGCGTTTGAATACTTATTTTGTTCGTGTCCAATCCATTCAGGTGTGTCAAGCTGGCTTCCTAGAACTTAAAGAAAATGCCTTAAAAGAGAAATAAGTTTTTTTTGACCATATTTATCATCTGAATCCCTTGTCTCAATGAGCGATGATGATTCCTGTAACGACAACTAAGTAGTTATTTAGAATTTGGAGGTCATACATAGGAAAAGGAAAAGGAAGAGGGTGTGTTAGTGTAATAAAGAGTTAAGTGTAGATGGAACCGTTAGTTTTCTTGTACTAAAGTTGGTGTCCTCTGGAACTTGAGAGAGCAAGGTCCTGTCTGAGTTACTGTGAATGAGGAATCTTTTTGAGTTGGAGGAGTAAACGGTTTAAGGTATGACAGGTGAATCCAGTGAGGAAGTCCTTCGAGCTTGGCAGCTGTGGGAGTTAGAAGAATTACTCTGGCCTTCTGCAGGCTTGTGTCTGTTTCTCCCGTCCCTGTCTCTCCCAAGCTTTCCCTAGTGATCTCAGGTGTCCTGCTCCTGTTCTAAGGACATCCACCCAAAGGGGTCAGACTCTGGCCTCCAGGCAGGTCTGAGGATTCCTGCAAGGGAGTTCGGGCTTCTTCAGATTGTGACGCAAGGAATAGGTCCTCCTCTGGCACTGGGGAGATCCAACCAGTTTCAGTCACAGCAAAGATTGGTCTAGGACACCAAGCGCCTCCGGGCTCCTTTTGAAGGAAGAGATGGGCAGGCGCCAATGCAGGAGCTCCTCCAACAACATGAAAGGCAACATGACATCACCACAATCCAGACATCCCAAAACAACAAGAATTGAACACCCTACCTCAGAAGATATAGAAGAAACCGACCTTAAACAATACTTTATGAAAATAATAGAGGACCTTAAACAGGAGGTAAAAAACTGCCATAAAGAAATGGAGATGACAAACAAAAAGGTAGACGAAATAAATAAATCTCTCAAAGATACCCAAGAAAAACAAGAAAAACTAGAAAAAGCAATCAAACAGGTAAGGGAAACAGTACAAGACCTGATAAATGAAATGGAGGTATTGAAGAAAACACAATCTCAGGGAAGACTGGAAATGGAAACTCTGAGTAAATGAACAGAAACTTCAGAGACAAGTATTTCCAACCGAACACAAGAGATGGAAGAAAGAATCTTGGACTCTGAAGATACTATAGAGGAAATAAATTCACAGATTAAAGAACTAAACAAATCTAACAAATTCTTAACACGAAACATTCAGGATTTGGGACACCATGAAAAGACCAAACCTAAGAATAATTGGGGTAGAAGAAGGAGAAGAATTACAACTCAAAGGCCCAGAAAACATATTCAACAAAATTATAGAAGAAAACTTCCCCAACCTAAAGAAGGATGTTCCTATGAAGGTACAAGAAGCCTATAGAACACCAAATAGACTGGATCAAAAGAAAGCATCCCCACGCCATATAATAATCAAAACACAAAACATACAGAATAAAGAACAGATATTAAGAGCTGCAAAGGAAAAAGGTCAAGTAACATATAAAGGGAAACCTATCAGAATTACACCTGATTTCTCAATGGAAACCATGAAAGCCAGAAGAGCTTGGATAGATGTGCTACAGACACTAAGGGAACGTGGATGCAAGCCTAGACTACTATACCCAGCAAAGCTTGCGTTCACCATTGATGGAGAAAACAAGATATTCCAGGACAAAAACAGATTTAAACAATACGTAGCCACAAATCCAGCCTTGCAGAAAGTAATAGAAGGAAAATCACAAACCAAGGAGTCCAACAACGCCCACAATAACTCAGGCATCTAGCGACCCTTTACCAGCCCAACTAGAAGAAGGGAAACACACAAACTCTACTACTAAAAATGACTGAAGTTAACAACCACTGGTCATTAATATCACTTAATATCAATGGACTCAATTCACCTATAAAAAGGCACAGGCTAAGAGACTGGATACGAAAACAGAATCCAACATTTTGCTGTTTACAAGAAACACACCTCAACCACAAAGACAGACACCTACTCAGAGTAAAGGGTTGGGAAAAGGTTTATCAAGCAAATGGCCGTACGAAACAAGCGGGTGTGGCCATACTAATTTCCAACAAAGTTCACTTCAAACTAAAATCAATCAGAAGAGATGGAAAGGGACACTTTATACTCATAACAGGAAAAATCCATCAGAATGAAGACTCAATCCTGAATATCTATGCCCCTAATATAAAAGCTCCCACTTATGTAAAAGAAACACTTCTAGAACTCAAGGCAGCCATCAAACCACACACACTAATAGTTGGAGACTTCAACACTCCTCTCTCACCAATGGACAGGTCAATCAGACAGAAACCTAACAGAGAATTGAAAAACTTAGTGGAGGTAATGAACCAAATGGACTTAACAGACATCTATAGAACATTCCACCCAAATAGGAAAGAATATACCTTCTTCTCTGCGGCTCATGGAACCTTTTCGAAAATTGACCATATACTTGGTAACAAAGCAAACTTCCACAGTTACAAAAAAATATTAATAACCACCTGTGTCTTATCGGATCACCATGGATTAAAATTAGAATTCAACAACAATGCTACCCCCAGAAAGCCCACAAACTCATGGAAACTGACAGTCAACTACTGATCCACACCTGGGTCAAGGAAGAAATAAAGAAAGAAATTAAAGTCTTTCTTGAATTTAATGAAAACAAAGACACAACATACTCAAACCTATGGGACACAATGAAAGCAGTGCTAAGAGGAAAGTTCATAGCACTAAGTGCCCACTTAAAGAAAACGGAGAAAGCACTCATTGGTGACTTAACAGCACACCTGAAAGCTCTGGAAAAAAAAGGAGCAGACTCACCTAGGAGAAGTAGAAGACTGGAAATAATCAAACTGAGGGCAGAAATCAACAAAATAGAAACACAGAAAACAATCCAAAGAATCAATGAAACAAGAAGCTGGTTCTTGGAGAAAATCAACAAGATTGACAAACCCTTAGCCAAATTAATCAAACGGCAGAGGGAGAACACACAAATTAATAAGATCAGAAATGAAAAGGGGGACATAACCACAGACACAGAGGAAATTCAGAGAATCATTAGATCTTACTACAAAAGCCTGTATGCCACAAAATTGGAAAACGTAAAAGATATGGACAGTATTTTAGATAATACCATATACCAAAGTTAAACCAGGACCAGGTAAATGCTCTAAATCGTCCTGTTAGTCGCGAAGAATTAGAAACTGTTATCAGAAACCTCCCTACCAAAAAGAGCCCAGGACCAGATGGTTTCAATGCGGAATTCTACCAGAACTTCCAAGAAGACCTAATGCCTATACTCCTTAAGGTATTTCATAAAATAGAAACACAAGAGTCACTGCCAAATTCCTTCTATGAAGCTACAGTTACCCTGATAGCTAAACCACACAAAGACTCAACCAAGAAAGAGAATTACAGGCCAATCTCACTCATGAACATTGACGCAAAAATTCCCAATAAAATACTGGCAAACCGAATCCAAGAACACATTAGAAAAATTATCCATTACGATCAAGTAGGCTTCATCCCAGAGATGCAGGGCTGGTTCAACATACGAAAATCTATCAATGTAATCCATCATATAAATAAACTGAAGGAAAAAAACCATATGGCCATCTCATTAGATGCTAAAAAAGCATTTGACAAAATTCAGGACCCTTTTATGATAAAGGTCTTGGAGAGATTAGGGATACAAGGGTCATTCCTAAATATAATAAAAGCTATTTACAGCAAGCCAACAGCTAACATCAAATTAAACGGAGAGAAACTCAAGGCTATCCCACTAAATTCAGGAACACGACAAGGCTGTCCACTCTCTCCTTATCTCTTCAATATAGTGCTTGAAGTTCTAGCAATAGCAATAAGACAACATAAGGGAATCAAGGGGATTCAATTTGGAAAGGAAGAAGTTAAACTTTCATTATTTGCAGATGATATGATAGAATACATAAGCGACCAAAAACTCCACCAAAGAACTCCTACAGCTGATAAACTCCTTCAGGAACGTGGCAGGTTACAAGATCAACTCCAAAAAATCAGTCGCCCTCCTATACACAAAGGATAAGGAAGCAGAGAGGGAAATCAGAGAAGTATCACCTTTCACAATAGCCACAAATAGCATAAGATATCTGGGAGTATCTCTAACCAAGGAAGTGAAGGATTTATTTGACAAGAACTTTAAGTCTTTGAAGAAAGAAATTGAAGAGGATACCAGAAAATGGAAGGATCTCCCCTGCTCGTGGATTGGGAGGATCAACATAGTAAAAATGGCAATTCTACCAAAAGCAATCTATAGATTCAATGCAATCCCAATCAAGGTCCCATTAAAATTCTTCACAGAGATTGAGAGGACAATAATCAACTTTATATGGAAAAACAAGAAACCCAGGATAGCCAAAAAAATCTTATACAATAAAGGTACTTCTGGAGGCATTACCATACCTGACTTCAAACTCTATTACAGAGCTACATTATTGAAAACAGCTTGGTATTGGCATAAAAACAGAGAAGTTGACCAATGGAATCATATAGAAGACCCGGATCTTAAACCACAAACCTACGAACACCTGATTTTTGATAAAGGAGCCAAAAGTACACAATGGAAGAAAGAGGGCATCTTCAACAAATGGTGCTGGCATAACTGGATGTCAACCTGTAGAAGAATGAAATTAGATCCATATCTATAAACCATGCACAAAACTCAAGTCCAAATGGATTAAAGACCTCAATATTAATCTGAACACATTGAGCTTGATAGAGGAGAAAGTAGGAAGTACTCTACAACAAATGGGCACAGGGAACCGTTTCCTATGCATAACCCCAGCTGCACAGACATTAAGGGCAACATTGAATAAATGGGACCTCCTGAAGTTGAGCAGCTTCTGTAAAGCAAAGGACATTGTCACTAAGACACAAAGGCAGCCTACTGACTGGGAAAAGATCTTCACCAACCCTGCAACTGACAAAGGTCTGATCTCTAAAATATATAAGGAACTCAAGAGACTAGAAGGTAAAATGCCAATTAACCCAATTAAAAAATGGGGCGCTGAACTGAACAGAGAATTCTCAACAGAAGAAGTTCGAATGGCCAAAAGACACTTAAGGTCATGCTCAACCTCCCTAGCTATCAGGGAAATGCAAATCAAAACAACTTTGAGATATCATCTTACACCTGTCAGATTGGCTAAAATCCAAAACACCAATAATAACCTTTGCTGGAGAGGTTGTGGGGTAAGGGGTACACTCATCCATTGCTGGTGGGAATGCACACTTGTGCAACCACTTTGGAAAGCAGTGTGGCAGTTTCTCAGGAAATTCGGGATCCACCTACCCCAGGACCCAGCAATTCCACTATTGGGAATCTACCCAAGAGATGCCCAATCATACAACAAAAGCATATGCTCATCTATGTTCATAGCAGCATTATTTGTAATAGCCAGATCCTGGAAACAACCTAGATGCCCTTCAGTGGAAGAATGGATGAAGAAACTGTGGAATATATACATGCTAGAATACTACTCAGCGGTAAAAAACAATGACATCTTGAATTTTGCAGGCAAATGGATGGAAATAGAAAACACTATTCTGAGTGAGGTAACCCAGACCCAAAAAGATGAACATGGGATGTACTCACTCATAATCGGTTTCTAGCCATAATTAAAGGACATCGAGCCTATAAATTTGGGATCCTTGAGAAGATAATAAGAAGGTGAACTCCCAAAAAAAAGATACAGTAATCCTCCTGGATATTGGAAGTAGACACGATCGCCAGAACCTCCACCTGACGATAGATGAAGAAAATGACAGAGCCCCACATTGGAGCACCAGACTGAGCTCCCAAGGTCCTGAGGAGGAGCAGAAGGAGAGAGAACATGCGAAAGAAAGTCAGGACCGTGAGGGAACGTCCATCTGGCGATAGATGGGGAAAATGACTGAGCCCCACATTGGAGCACTGGACTGAGCTCCCAAGGCCCTGATGAGGAGCAGAAGGAGCGAGAACATGAGGGAGAAAGTCAGGAACGTGAGGGGTGCGTTCACTCATGGAGACGGTGGGACAGAACTAATGAGAGATCACCAACTCCAGTTGGAATGGGACTGATGGATCATGCGACCAAACCCGTCTCTCTGAATGTGGCCAACAGCGGGGGCTGACTGAGAAGCAAAGGACAGTGGCGCTGGGCTCTGATTCTTCTGCATGGACGGGCTCTGTGGGAGCCTTCTCAGCTTGGTTGATCACCTTCCTGGACCTGGGGGGAGTTGGGAGGACCTTGGTCTTAGCATAGAGTAGGAAACCCTGATGGCTCCTTGGCCTTGAGAGGGAGGGAGGGGAGGTATGTGTGGAGGGGATGGGAGGTAAGGGGGAGAAGGAGGGGAGGGAAGGGGGAGGAGGAGGGGAGGGAGGGGGGAGGAGGAGGGAAGGAGATGGAAATTTTTAAATATAAAAAAATAAACCATGAGAAAAAAAAAAGAATTACTCTGAGGGGACCCTGCCATTTAGGGGAAAGGGGTGAGGGACGTTGACGTGGGGGAGAAAATAGTACCTGTTCTCCAATCTTAATTGGTGGTGGACATGGATTAGCACATGGTCGAGGTAATGAGTGATCAGTGAAATCCCACAGTAGCGAGCATAAGTGGGTTAGTAATGGTGTGATCAGGTGATCAGGTAGGGGGGAGGTTTTAGGTGGAAGGCTAGGGGTTAGAACTGGCTGTCCATACATGAGTTAAAGGGTGAAATAAACAGCGGGCTCTTTGGTAGGGCCCTGAGTCTAAGAAGGGCCAAAGGTAAGAGCTTTACCCAGTCGAGATGCAGTTCCTGTGACAACTTAAGAAGGGTGTCCTTTAGAGAGCGATTGGCACACTCTACCTTACCTGAAGACTGAGGATGGTACGGGATATGAAAATGCCAAGGAATATCGAGAGCCTTGGACAGGTTTTGAGAAATCTGGGAGGTGAATTCAGGTCCATTGTCTGATTGGAGAGAGGTTGGAATCCCAAACTGGGGGATGATTTCTCGGAGAAGAATATTGGAGACTGTCTGGGCTCTCTTGTTATTAGTGGGGAAGACTTCAACCCACCCGGACATTGTATCCACCAAAACCAGAAGATATTTAACTCTTTTGACTGTAGGCATATGAGTAAAGTCCAGCTGCCAATCAGTTCCTGGAAGAGAGCTCCTAGCCTGATGGGTAGGAAAAGGGAAGCTATGGTATTTAGTCTTAGGATCTGACTTTTGACAGATCTGACAGGAGGTAGTCATGGCCTTTAGAAATCTTATATCCTCAGGAGTAGGGTGGAGATGAGCCTTAACAAAGTGGAGCAGCGCCTTATTATTAGGGTGAAAGAGCCGGTGTAGGTAGGACAGGATCTGCTGGGTGTCGGGTGTCTGTGGGAGTGTGGGCTGTACTGTAAGGACTCCCTGGGGAGACTGAGGTAGATCTGGGCTCTGGAGTGCTGCTGTCTTAGCTGCCCTGTCAGCCCGATTGTTTCCCTTGGAAACAGTAGAACTGTCGGACTGATGAGACCGGCAGTGAATAATTCCTATAGCTTTAGGGAGATGAGAGGCTTTTAATAAGTCCATGATATGATCAGAATTAGTTACGGATCCACCTTTTGTCATAAGAAGCCCATGCTCCTTCCAGATAGCTGCGTGGGATAAGAGGATATGAAATGCATACTTAGAGTCTGTGTAAACATTTAAAATTTGTCCTTCCGCTAGCTGAAAGGCACGGGTGAGAGCTATTAGTTCAGCCTGCTGGTTGGTAGTATGAGCAGGGAGTGCCTTTGCCTCAATTATCTCTGTATCTGATACTATAGCATAACCCACTTTACGAGTCCCATCACATAAAAAGGAGCTGCCATCTGTGTACCAGGTGTAAGTGGCCTGGGACAGTTTGCCCTCCTGTATATGTGAGGGGTGAGGTAGTAGATCCTCTAGGATTTCAATGCAGGAGTGGGATGGGGAGTCATCAACCTTAGGCCGAGGTAGAAGGTTTGAAATATTAAGAGGTGGGCAGCATTGAAACGTGAGACTGGCATCTTCCACCAGCGCCACCTGTAGGGAAAGAACTCGAGAAGGGGGTAGGGTTTGTAAGCCTTTGTAAGTTAGGAGATTGTACAAGTTATGGTGAGAGAAGACTGTGGTATGCACTCCAAAGGTCAGTTTTTTTGACTCACGAATCAGAAGCTCAGCAGCTGCCAGCGCACATATGCAGGGTGCCCAGCCCCGAGTGGTGAGGTCCATCTTCTTCGACAGGTATGCTACAGGTGCAAAAGAAGGTCCCAGTTGATGTCCTAAGACCCCGAGAGCGTATCCCTCCTTCTCTGCTACATAAAGAGAAAAGTGACGAGTTAAATCCGGAAGATGAAGAGCTGGGGCTTGAATGAGAGCCCGTTGGAGTCTCTGGAAGGGCTTTATGATCGAATGGGGTAAGGGCTCATGCAGGGAGCCCAGAGCTGCTTCGTACAGGGGACGAGCCAAAAGGGAAAAGGAAGGGATCCAGGAACGCATGAAACTGGCCACTCCCAGGAACGATAAGACCTCCTCTTTGGTCACAGGAACTGTAAGGGATTGAATTAGTTTTTTTTCTGTCTAGAGTAATAGCCTTTTGTGTTGGGGTTATGGCTAAACCCAAATACGTTACCTCAGTAGTGGACAGCTGGGACTTAGAGGATGAGACTCTATAGCCCCTTTTGGATAGGAAGTTTAATAGGATGGCAGTGTCCGTCTTGCTGATCTCCAAAGACGGGCTGCATAGGAGAATGTCATCTACATATTGAATTATTTTTGATTTATGGAGAGACAGTGAAAGCAGATCAGAGGCCAAAGCCTGGCCAAAGAGGTGTGGGCTGTCCTGGAATCCCTGGGGAAGGACGGTCCAGGTGAGCTGTGTGGAGAAATTAGTGTCCGGGTCAGTCCAGGTGAAGGCAAAGATGTTTTGAGATTGAGGGCTAAGGGGAATGGAGAAAAAGGCATCCGTAAGGTCCAGAACTGAAAAGTGAGAGGTTCCTGGAGGAATATTGGATAAAAGTGTAAAGGGATTAGCAACCACTGGGTGAAGAGGAACAACAGCTGAGTTAATAAGCCGGAGATCCTGGACCAAACGACAAGTCCCGTTAGGTTTCTTAACAGCCAGTATAGGGGTGTTGAAAGGGGAGGAGGTGGTGCGGAGCAGTCTTTTCCTCAAAAGGTCAGAGATAATTGGTTTAAGTCCTCTACGGCTCTGGGAAGAGAGAGGGTACTGAGCTTGAGTAATGTATCTGGTGGGGTCCTGTAATTGAATGACCACAGGGGAATTATGTTTAGCAACGGCAGGATTTTGAGTGTCCCATACCAGAGGATCCACCAGGGAGGCTGGAAGAGGAAGAGAGGCGTTAGTGTCAGAAGGCTGGGGAGCCAGGAGCAGCAGTAACTGTGTCGTTGGCGAGTCTGGAACAAAGCAGGTGGAGGGAGTGAAAGAAATGGAGGCTCCCAGTTTAGCTAAAGATCTCTTCCCATTAAGGGCACGGGGCAGGTTGGCATGACTAAAAATGAATGAGTGAGAAAAATACCTCTAAACACGCAATTGAGTGGCAGAGTCCGCTGGGGCAAATAGGGCTGTCCCCCTACCCTGACAATAGGGGAATTTGAAGGAGAGGTTGGCCCCCAAAATTCCCTCAGAACCGAATACGTAGCTCCGGTATCCAAGAGAAATGAGATGAGCCTTCCCGATACAGTGAGAAGTACCCGTGGCTCCTGGCTGCAGATGACCGTGGCAGTCGGGGCGGAGCTCGGGCACCTTCAGTCATCCAAGGCCAGACCCAAGAGGTCCACTTGGGCATTCTCTGTGTCTGCATCACTGAGCACATGAGGACAATCTATAGACCAGTGACCTTCCCTGTGACACCTTGGGCAAGGTCCCTTGGGGCTGCGTTGGGGATTGGGGTATATGGCCCATCTTACCACATTTGAAGCATGGACCCGGTGGATCACGCCTTCTGGGAGGCGGGGGTGGTGCCTGGTTGGGGCGGGACGAATAGCCCATCATGTTGGTCGGTTGAGCAGCTGTGGGTACCACATGGCAGTGACCGTGGGCCTTGTCATTTCTCGAGTGATATACCTTAAAGGCTACCTCTAGAACTTCCGCCTGCGGGGTTAAAGGGCCATTCTCCAAACGCCTAAGTTTGGCTTTGATATCTGGATAGCACTGATTAAAAAAATGAGTCATTAGTATGCTTCTGCCTTCCGTACTCTCTGGGTCTAGGTTTGTGAACTGTAACAGGGCCTTTGTGAGACGGTCCAGAAATGAAGAAGGATTTTCCTTCGTATCCTGAATGACCTCTGAGAGTTTAGAATAATTTACCGGTTTGAGGGCAGCCTTACGTAGGCCCATCAGGAGACATGTTATGAATTGGTCTCTGGCCAGGATATCCCCTGGACTGTTATAATCCCAATGGGGGTCCTGTTCCGGAACTGCCTCTGCTCCAAGGGGACGTGATGCTAGAGTTTGGTGAACCTCGTCTGCGTATTGTCTTGCCTGTTCCCAAACCCGTCTGCGTTCCTCGGGCAGGAGATTATTGGCTAATATAGTGTACACGTCGTGGAATGTCATATTATAAGACTGTGTTAGGTACTGAAATTCCTTAATAAAAGTGGTAGGGTTACAGGTGTAAGACCCAAGTAAGTTAGCCACGTGAGAGAGCTCGGACAATGAGAACGGAACATGAACCTTTACTAGACCATCTACCCCAGCAACCTCCCACAGCAGCAGGATGGCCGCAGGCTTAATTTGATCCAGATCAGGATCTGGCCCGGTGACTGCCTGCGCGTGTAAGGGGAGGGGTGAATGAGGGTGCTAGAGCGCAGGAATGCGGAGAACGCCACGATAGTCTTGCCACGATACCCTAGAAGACCGAGGCGGTGGAGTCGGGTGGGTGGGCGATGGGGAGGATGAAGCACCTGAAGTCCCACGTAATCTTCACAGAGACCTAGATTGGGACCGTCTGCGCAAAGGGGGAGGTGGAGCCGGATGAGGACCTGCTGGGAGGAGAGCAGGAAGAAGAATGTTTAGGTGGAGTTTTGTTACGTCTGGACCTGGAGGAAGTAAGGTTAGGTGAAGATTCTTTAGCTTTGGGAGGTCGTTCCTTAGACCTAAAGGAGACCTTGGGGGATTTAAGTAGAGTGTCGTCCGCCTGGGTGGAACGAAGGGAGGCTGTTCTCCTGGGCCTGGAAGGTGGGGGTTCATCTGCAGGGTCCATTGTGGGAGTGGCTGGTCTTGAATTAGCAGCAGGTGGCATAGCTAGAAACATGTGGGCAGACGAACAACGAGAAAGGGCAGAAGAATCTGTCTTGAGAGCTAGGTAAAAGAAAGCAGAGACGTATATTAGTTCCTTACATCTGCCTGTGTGATAGCAGTGATTGGCTAACTCCCGTAAAATATTGGGTTCACAGGTACCGTTAGGCGGCCATTTGCAATTACCCTCTAAGGAATATGTAGGCCATTTCTTTGAGCATAGATGTATTAACTTTGTTTGGCGAACGCTTGGCATTAGAGCATGGGGCTTGAGTGTTTCTAAGAGCTGCCCCGGTGGGGATGTGGGGGGAATTGGTTTGGACGACTTGGCTCCCATAGCTAGACTGTGGACACGCCCACAAAAAACTGTGGCAGTTCAAACTTTGCAAGGACCGTTCCTGGCAGGTGAAATGCATGCAGATGGAACGAACATTCAGGTGCATGACCCAGCATCCTGGTGCCACGCACGGAATGTTATGCTTGGCTGGCTGAACCTTCAAGTCTACAAGAGGACCGTTCCTCAGATAGGAGGGGTACAGCAAGACCAAGCCTCCGTCCTGGATGGGAGATCACACCGTAGTGATCATGTGGAGAGTCAGAAGCAGGGAAGGAAGAAAGGAAAAGAAAGCCGGGAGCCCCAGGCCCTGGGTGTGAGCGGAGTGAGAGGCTTTTTTGCCGTCTCAATCATGGTCAGAGCTGGGAACGCAAGCCAGATTGAAGGCTGGAGAAGGGGACCAGAGAAGTCCCCCTGACCCTAGAAACAACCAACAGGCCTTCAAGCGCTCAGTGACGACCAGTGGGTGGGCCAGGGTCGTTTGACCAGCTAGAAGGGAACGAACTCACGGTTGAAGCCGGTGTTGGATGAAGAGCCGCGCACAGGCAGGTGTTGAGATGTGAAGCAAGTGGTTTAGTCCATAGGGCCTCCAGTCCTCATGTCTCAGGTCTCCAGGTCTTCAGCTGGTCCGGCTCGGTCCGGGGGAACCAGGCTGGCACCAAGCCCGGAGTCCCAGTCCTGAAATCCGGGGGATACAGCCGTCAGGTTCAGCACCAATGCTGTTCTTCTTTTTCAGCGTGGGGTGTATCGCTGAGCCAGAGGAAGGGAGACCCAGGACTCGACCACGTGCGTGGGAGGATTGTTTATTAAGGGAAGGGGGGTGCTCCACAGTGCGAGTCAAGGGAGGGAGGAAAAAGGGAAGGAGATGGATTTAACACTGGTATATATAAGAATCTGCGTAGGCGTGGTTGTCCGTTGTGGTGTTTCTGGGAAATGTAGTCTGATCCTTCTGGGAGGTGTGGTCCTCATCCCATGAGAATCACAGTTATGACAGAGCTGAATAACTGAATAAATAAATACCACAGAAGAAAATTTTTCCTGTAGCATTTAATCACACAGAGAGAAGTAGTAGCCTAAGGCTGAGGGGCAGATTGACTCAAGACGAGAGCACCATGTAAATTGACTAATTGAAATCAAAACAGAACAAGCAGAAATTATTTTGTGTTCAAAGGATGCTTGTTCTCTTTCTAATGATGGATTTATTCTGAGAATTGAAAACAAACTCTGCTTCTTAGATCTTGTAAATGAAAGCTTTGCTTGACCTTCAAACCGGAAGCACCTCCTCCACAAAGCTTTCCCTGGCTTTCAAATGGAATCAACTCTCTACAGATCTGCAGCTATCAGTGAATTCAAGTTTAGCTGACAACACAGTTAGAAGTTAAAATTTAAATTTTATTAAAACAGTAAATAGGAATTACCACTATACCACCCTCCAAATAGTGTACCAACAAATGCTTTTGCTTCAAATTGTGGAAACACACAGAGGCTATAAATGGGCTCTTTATTAGGCCATTCAAATGGGACACTTTAAAGAAAATAAATAGCGATTGTAAGATTGTGGAGAGAAAATACCATTTTGCTCGAAAGAAATGCCAATTAACAGTGATGACAATGTGATTTATACTAATTGAGATTAAGTCAGACAAAGCGGCAACATTAGTAATCATTTGAAGTGCTGTATTACACGTTATCCTGCGCTTGGTAAACATCTCTCTCAAAATTAAAAAGCAATTAGTAGCATTTTAGTCATTTAATTCAGTCTAATTAGGATTTCTAAAAAAAATCTACAGACATGCTGGTGAAAGCCTTTTTTTCATTTTTGAATCGAGAAAATGTATTCCTTTTCTTTTCCTTTTTAAAAACTCAACTTTGAGTTACTAACTCTTGCTCTCTTGATCTCCACTCTCCATTAAAAAGAAGAAGAAAATGGCATAATTAGAAGCAATAGGTAGAAATTTACTTGAATTGGGCTAAATTAAAAACTTCAATCCATCGTCATTCAAGAAAGGTTCACTTTAATCTAATTTTCTTTTCCTGTCTTTCTTTTGCAGGGTATAGAAGGGGAAAACACTTTTTTGGTGTTAATTTAAGCTAAAAAGGAGAACATATTTATTTTGTGGATTTAGATTATCAACATCTTCAGCATGTATTTCTAAAGAAGCACAAAATCTATAGGTATATGTGTTATTTGGATGGTATTTTGAAATATAGAAAATTAAGTTTTTTACTAGGAATTCATGAATATCAATCACATTTTCTCTTAATGGTAAAAGTCTCTAGCTTGCCTTTGATTGGATAGTGGCTCCAACTTTTGAGTTCTCTGAGGAGACCCAGCACTTATATTTCTGAACAGTGTTGAAAAGGTAACTATGGGGAGATTTAAAACTGAACTGGATGCATTTTTAATTATGGTACTGTCATGAATCTGTGAGGACAAGGAGTGGTTATGACTGAAAAGTGTTATTTGGGGGTATCAAGTTGACAAAGGGTGGACACAATCTATAGTCACCTAGGAGAGAAGACTCTGGGCATGCTTATAAGGAATTGTCTGGACTGGTGTACTGGTTAGTTTTAATGTCAGCTTGACACAAACATCAGTCACCCTAGTAAAGGGAGCCTAAACTGAGGGATTGCTTATATTAGATTGGCCTGTGGCCATGTAAGTGGGGCATTTTCTTTGATTTCTTGACTAATGTAAGAGGGTCCACCCCACTGTGTGAAGTATATACAACTCTAGGCAGGTAGGTCTGGGCTTGATAAGAAAGTTAGATGAGCATGAGCCAGTTAGAGAGGATAGGAGGGGGCAAGACAGAGATGACAGAGACAGAGAGATACAGAGAGTAAATAATCTGCTTCCCTGGGTCTTGCTCTAGGTTTCTGCCTTGAGTTCCTTCCCCGGCTTCCTCAGTGATGGACCTTTCTTTACTTCGAAGTCATAAGAGAAAATAAACTATTTTCTTCCCAAGTATTCTTGGTCATGATGTTCATTATAGCAGTAGAAATTAAACTAGAATAACAGTGTTAACTGGAGAGTAAAGTCTCATCTGAGGTGGAGACAGCACCAACTGACATTCTGGAGTAAATAACAAGGGGGAAAATGGGTTGAGTACCAGTATTCCACTCTGATTACTTCCTGACTGGATGCAATATGGTAAGCCAGACTCCCCATTCTTACTCCAATGCCTTCCCCATAGGCTACCATGGTTTCTCTACCATGATGGACTAACAGCCTTGAAATATAAGGAAGAATAAATTCTTCCTCCTATAAACTACATATTGTCAAGTGGTTGGTCACCACAATGAGAAGAATTACTAGGGCATAGATCTAAAGAGAGAGCTTCCAGTCAGGAACTAGATAGCTTAGAACAATACAAATTTATTACCTGGCAGCACTAGCTGTCAGAATTCTACATTGCTCTTACCATGTTAAAAATCAAGGAATAAAAACAGCCGTGTGTTCTATGAGAACTCCAATGGGAATTCAGTTCTCTTTCTTACCTGGCCTGTCGAAGTTTCTGAAAGTTCTTGGCTTCTTTAAAGCTAGTGATTATATCAACCTGATGTCTTCCATTTTCATGACTCCTTTTAGCTCTTTAATTATTAATGTTGCCTATATGCATAGATATATAAATATAACTTGTTGAGTTCACCTAGTATTATTTATATGTATAGGGTTTTGAGGCTGACCTCTTGGGCTCATCCCTTGGGAAGACTTATTTTTCTTCTCCTGGCACTTAATGGCCTGTAGTTTATCTAGGGGTGGGGTCTTGTGAGATTTTACCCATCTACCTCAGCCTGTCAACTGGTGTTGCCATTGTTTAGGTTTTTAGGCAATCATTTTGTTAAGATTTAATGGCTGCAGCTGCCCTCTCCTATATAGAAGTCACAATTTCAAAGCAAATGTCCTGGTCCTCTGACTTTTTCAATCTTTGTGCTCCTTCTTCTGTGGTATTCCCTGAACCTGAGGTACAGAGGTTGTGTTGTAGATGTGTCAACTGGGGCTGGGTATTCCATGGTCAGTTCTCTGCAGTTTGGCTAACTGTGCTTTTCTGTAATGGTCTCTTCTGGATAAAGAATATTATTTCAGAAGAGGTGAAAGTTACACTTATTAGTGAATAATAAGACTGATTATTTAGAATGCAGTTAGAAATTATATTATATTATACTGACTTAAGAAAGTGACAGCAGTAGATTTTGAATCTTCCCAACTGAAGATGTAAACAATGTGCAAAATAATTAAGAATGTTTTTGTGTATGTAGCCTCGCCAAAATTCCTATATTCACAATCTGTGAGCATAATTAAATTAGTCACTCATTTGGAATGTCTAATGCAGAAAAAGAAGTGGTCAGATATAAAAGAAAATGACTACTCTCCTCCTCAGTGTTCACTGTTTAGCATACAAGCATGTTAAATTATTTTATTCAAGCGAGGTATTGAGTACTAGTAAAGATTCATTAAAAACACTTTAAAATATTTTGCAAACATATCTCTTTTTATCATTACTGAAACTCAGGAGAAAGTTTATTGTTGTGTATACTTTACACACAAGAACAAACTGACTCAAAAAGATGTCAGCAGGTTTCCAAAGATCCTTTAATTAGAGAGTAGGTGTTCATGGAATTGATTACAGGCCCTGTCACTTCATAGTCTACAGCCTTTAAACCTGGGGGGGGGGATGGAAAGGTGAAGATGGTATTTTGGAGCACAGACTACATTATTGTTTTGCCATGGCCTGAGCCTGTGTTCTATCATCACTGCACATCTAGAAGTCATGGTTCTCTTCACTCAGAATGTGGCCATCTGCATCTGTATTCTTATCCTCATTAGATCTAGGTAAATGATAAATGGGATCAGGAGACTGATTCATCCACCAGCTTGTATGGCTGTGGGATGATACTCTCTCATCATTGTTAGAGACCTTGTGTTTAACATACATGAACATATAACTTAGGTTTGAAGTTCACTTTTCAGTCTGAAACAATTTTATCTCTCCCATTCTTTGGCTGAATAGAACATGTCTTGCAGAATATCCAGATTTTCATAGTTTCTGTTAGTTTATTTGAAAGATGGTGGACAGAGCAACATGCTTTGATAGATCACGAAGGAAGAGGGGCCTTGTTTTCTTCACTATTAGGGTGTATCTCTGCTGTCAGATGTGACCACATGCTTTGAACACAAGTCAAGACAACTATCAGTGCTAACACTGAGACAGACATTCAAAATGTAGCTAGTTTTAATGCCAAGGAAGGAAAAGGACTTAGTATGTTCCAGATAAGTAGCCCTGTAGTTGAATAGTAAGTGAGCCTGGAACTTGCAAATAAAGGCTCTTCTGGTGCCTATCTAGATTTCCTTGATAGTCTTTACTATGACTTATAGTACATATAATTTATATTTTTATGAATTCTGGTTTTCCCTATTGGGTTGCAACATTTTAGGAGACAGGGACATTTCATATCTGTTTCTATTATATATCAAGAACTTATTTAATAGTTGGATAAAATGTAAAGTAGCACTGAAATGAACTGAACAAAGTGAATAAACAGATAGGAAAGGCATGTATAGATGGTGGAAAATGCATATGCAGGGATGCTTCCTAGAAGTGAGAAAATTCAGTTAACTCTCACAATGGAATATATTAATTTTACATTAAAATCAGTTACAATTACCTGTGAGTCAACCTTCAGCTTTGAAGAACTGGGAGATTCGACTGGATCAGGAAGACTAGAAACTTGGCTGCACCTTCTGCTCAGTTTCAACTGATTATGAAACGCTTTATAAGTATTTGGCATTACTTACAATTCTTATTTACATTGCAGGTGTATGGTGAGAGGCTGATATTATGATTTTAAAAAGGAGAGTTATTCCTGGAAACAGGAGACATGCCAAGAATTTTCCATGTACTGGCCAGTACACATTGAAACCAGTCTCTCCTTGGTTATTTACAGTATTACTTTATTATATGTTATGTTGTTGAATTAGTCTATCAAATAAAAGTCAAGTGATATTAAAAACTAGAAAAAATCAATAAAACTTTAAAACATTGTAAGAGTAAACTTTCAATATTTCCAGACTTCAGAAGTAATTTTGATATTCATGTTATTTCACACATCACATTACATTCACAAATGCTAATGTATGTTCTTTTATGTTCTTTGACTTGACTTTATATCTTTCATCATGTTTTCTTAAACTTACATGCTTTTAATAAATATTTCAAAAGCATAACTTTGAAAATAGAAAGCTATAATGCTTCTGTTGTTTGTATCAATGTAAATATTTGGTCACACACACACAATATGTGAAACATGCACAGAAACATTTTTATAAATTTAAAGTTGTACATTTATATTAATTCTGTGAGAACACCATATATGCATACAATGTATTTTGATCATGTTCCCTCCCTCCCTGTCCTCCAACTTCTCTCATATTCATTCTTCACCTCCACCTCACTCCCAACTTCATGACCTCTTCTTTATTGTAATCCACCAAGTCTAATTTGCACAGTTCGTATACTCATGGGTGCAGGGCCATCGACTGGATCATGACTGACCCATCAGAACATATATCTGTAAACGAAGCTGACTCTCCCTCCCAGGAGTCATCAGTAGTCAATAGTCTCCCAGTGAAAATGTTTACTGGATTGGTAGAGATTTAAAGATAAGATAATCCCAATATATTTCAATTTGCTCTATTCAAATTTTCAAGAATTTCATTTGCTTATATTTCTTCATCACTTCTAATTTTGTTAATATTTTTTTCTAGTTTTTCATTATCCTAATAAATGAAAAGTACTAAGATTTTGTGTGTATATTATTTTTTATTTTGCATACTTACTTTTGTAGTTCTGTGTTGTATAAGGACATGTTTATAAGTATACATTTTATGTTGCTCACAGTCTCCCTCTGCCTCATATCCTCTATTTTCCCAACACTACCTCTTCTTCTTAATTTTCTGTTTGCTTTTGCTTTTATGTCATATATATAGCACACGTATAATATATGGCTCTATTTTCATACACACACACACACACACACACACACATATATATATATATGATTTCATACACCCATATAGAATTTAGTTCTCTACACAGGCATCACATGTGAGAATATATGGTGATTGCCTTTTTAAGACTGATCTAATTTGATTAACATGATTATGTCCAGTTGCATAAATTTTCCTGCAAACAACATAACTTTTTATCTTTATGGTTCAATTGCATTCCATATTAACTCTTGATATACATGTTCTTCCCCTTCAAAGCAATGACATCACATTGTCATTTCAATTATGTACAAAGTTAATAAGGTGGAAAAACTTTTTGTTATATTTTATTTTCTATTTTATCTTAATTTTTCCTTCCTTTTAGTGGTTTTATAATTTATTGTTATATTGTAGGAATAATTCATTTCTGATGGTTCTAGACATTCCTTGTCATTTATATACATTGAAAAATAGTCCTACATTTTAAATTTTTGCTTTCATATTTTAATGAACTTTATTTTATTACTTATGATAACATTTCAGATTGATGCAATAAATCTTCTGTTACACCAATATTGTAAATATCCACTGCAATGATACTAGAAGGATTTTTTAGTATTTTATTCTATTATTAAACATATTTTTTATTTTTAATATTTACTTAACATAGCATATAAAATAGATATTCTAGTGATTTCTTCCTCAAATATTGTCATACCCACTGATGTTACTTTTAATCTTCACAATCTATTACTTTTCTAATTAAAACTGACATAGATAGTACTAATAGTACAAATACTTCTCTTACAATATATTTAGTGAATTTTCATTTTCTGTGTGACTTGTATAAGAATTTGTAAACCTATGCTAATGGAGAACATACTTGAGCCCCTTTTCTAAACCAGTGTAATTCCTCATCGCACTCCAAATATTTCTACCCACAGGTAAGTGTGGCTCTTGACTCTCATCAGTTTTTCTTGCAGTAGATAGCGACCATTACAGGAAAGCAGAACTGGTCAAAATGAAAGAAGAGCTGACCCAGGAAGCACCAGGATATTTTCTTTGAAATTCTGTCTTGTCTGTAGCACAAGGAAGTTGCACATTTGAAATCTCATAAACATGGTTGTTTCAACAAAACCTCATCAATGACCACGTCAGTTGACAGGCCAACCCTAGGTGGGGAAAATCTCACAATATCCGACCCTTAGATGAAGAGCTTCAGTCAATTAGTAACTTCTAAAAGAGAGAGAATCTTCTCCTAGGATTGGTAATTCAATATCAAGTGGTTCCCCTAAAAACCTACATATGCAAGCAATACCACATGAACTCAGTAGGTTGCATGTGTACATTTGTGTAGATGTAACAAGAATTAAATAAAAAGAAATATTGCTTTACAATTTTTCCAAAAATTGTGAAAACTATTCTTTTGATTGGACAGAAAAGGAAGCATGTGGCTGCAAACATCTCTCTCATTCTCCCTGATATCTGTGGAGTACTTTGAGTTATCTGATGCAGAGTGGTGAGGGAATTATTCTGCTGAGGGAATGCAGAGCAGAAATCTTCCTTCTAGGACAGAAGGCAGTGTAAACCAGATATTTGGCACCTTGTCTGGAAGTTGGTTTACATCCTCTTACTTCCACATTGACAGTGCAAGGTTAAAGTCCAGTTTCCTTATCAAGATGGAATGAAATAAGATTGTGGCAGCAGTCTGGTGACTAGCATAGCTTAGTGGGATTTCCTGCCCACAACAGGGAGAGTTGATAGAAAAAGTAATAGTTGAAGTCAGAAAAGAAAGTATGATCTATGTGGGGATGTTTGGATTAAGAGTTAATGTATTTTAGTTTAAAGACTCATGTTTTATGGTGGTCTAAAACTTTTCGGAGAACCACTGGAACATTTACTGGCATTTCTTTTTTATTTGAACTAGCTTAAAGCTGCCATTTGCTTTAAACATGGCAAAGTTTCATCATGTATGCTTGCAAAGATATGGATATGGTGCAGAACCAAAAGTAGCTTCTATCTGGAGCCAGACACCATCCTTGTCCAGTATGTTGGCTATCCCGCTGCTTGTGATTTTCTGTAAATTTTTGAGTGTCTGAACCAATTCTTGCCCCTGATCTGCTCAGTAGACTGAGCCTTTAGTGCATTCTGTCTTAAAATCTTGCTTGAATAAATGTCAAGGGCCTTTTATGCTCCTGATGGAACCTTGGATGCAGATGGCTTGAGGCACTGAAGAATCAATGGCTGTTTTAGCAATGACTGCTTCATCTCAGTTGTTGCTGAATGATTCTTATTTGTGCTTCAAGTTTTGCAAAGCACTTCACGATCCCTCTGGGCTGAGAAGGGCTAGAGTAATAAAATATCACTGGTAATAGTAATAAACTTTTATTTATCAAACACCTTGCTTCCAGGGGACTGAAAGTGCTTTATATATGTTATCTCATGAATCCTTTTGCTATCCTTGTGAGGCCAGGAGCAAAAGTCTGCAATTCTAAAGATCCAGATGGAGAAACCAGTTTATGAGGGAATACGGAATACTGCACAGTCCTGGATGAAGGATGGAGGCAATGCTTGTTGATGTAGCAGTATGTGAAAGCTCACTTCCTAGCAGCATCATTTCCAGGGATAATGATGGCCAATAGTAAGTGATTGATGAGCAAGTGTTAACTATCATTTTCAGGCACCCTGATTATGTTAACAAATTTGAATCTTTCCAACATGCCAATTAGGATTGCTACCATTATTATGTCAATTTTATTAACAGGGATATTTAAGTATTTAAAGATATATGTACTATGAAATAGTACAAGGAAACTAAGAACTAATCACTAATCCAATGTGGTTTAGCTCTAAATCAGTTATTCATTATAGTGTGAGAATTTTTTATTTTCAGACAAACAATGTATAATTCTATGCTGTACAAATCATTATGTACATGTCTTCTTTCAAAATGTAGGCTAGTGACAGTTCATAGGGATTTCTAGCAAACACAGATCCTTCTGACTGAAGCTTGCTCTCCTTTGGAAACCCAATTATAAGAAAGAATGACTATAATTTTGATTAGCTTCCACATCAATTGGCACTACAATATTTGCAGAATGTTTTCAAGATGGGGATTATCTTCGTTTCACTCTGTTGTTCTGATTAAAAAACACTCTGAGAAATGCAACTTGGGAGCAAAGGGGTTTATTTGGCTTATGCTTCCAGGTCACGATCCAGCCCTGACTGAAATCAAGGTAGAAACTCAGCCCAGTGAACAAGGGGCAGGCATCATAGAAAACCACTGCACACTGGCTTGCTTTAAATTCATTCAGCCTTAAATGCTCAGCTAGCATCCTTATCTAGTCCAAACAACCAGCTTGAAAAATGGTAAACAGCCAATGGTGGGTTGTGCCATCCTATTTTAAGTATCAATCAAGACAGTCCCTCACAGACATGACTACAGGCAAATATAACAAAGAAAATTACTTAATTGAACCTCATTTTTGAAGTGATTATGGGCTGTGTAAAGTTGACTGTTAATACAATTAACATAGGTATGGGAAGGTAGGGAAGTAAATTTTTTGAATGATTGAAACACAGGCACTGCATACTGGATTTTCTCATTGGATATTGAAGATAAATTTCAGAGTTAGACCATTATGCTGATTTTACTGAAGAAGGAATTAGACCAAGGAAGAATATGTAGTTAAGGTCACATGATAAACCAGAACTTCCTGTTTCTAAAATCTATGCTTTTACCAACTTACAAATCACCCAAAGAAAAGGAGTGTGCAGAAGTAAGGGCAACGTCAACACTAAGAGAGGCCAAAGAAGAGCTGGGTAGAACTGTTGTCAGGATAGAAAGCCTACACGGTAAGAAAATTTTGGCAGAAGAGCAATAAGACTAAGAAATGTTCCTACTGCAGATAAGTTGTTATTATGTCTGTAAATCAACAGAATGGTTGGAACAAAATCAGGTTGAAATGGATTTTAAATAGAAAAAATAAAATAGATCAAACCATTCAAGATATATTCTAAAGATGGAAACCATCATTTTAAATGAAACAAGGCAGTCTCAGAATGTCAGAGTGTCAACTATCAAGTTTTTTCATATGTAAAATACAGATTTTAAAAAGATATTAAAATAGAATGGAGTCACTTAGGAAAAGGAAGAGGACCAGTATGTGAAGTGGGCAGTAAGAAAATAGTGAACACTGAAGAAGGAGGTGAATATCGTCAATGTACATCAAACAATAAAATGCCTAGTCTTTTGTGCAATGACTATTTGCTAATTAAAAATAAATAGATTGAACTGGTTGTTTTTTGTCTTTTATGATTCCTTCCCAAGGAATAATCATAATCATATTCATCATGAGCAAGAGCTTACAAAGGCAGAAGTGGAAGATTTGTCTTTCACCAAAGCAAGGCTTTGTTGAAGGTCCAAAAATTTCATCTTTTATAAGTGTTCATGGCTTCTTAGTGTCACAGAAACTGGCAGCCTATCATGAATTAAGATTTTGTTTAGAATTCCAGTCTACTGTGTTTGGCAGCTTGATTTTCCATATCCAGCTTTGTTAGGTGAGGGTATCAGAGGTGGAGAAGCTTGTCTTTGGGAGGGTTGAACACTAAATCCATCATTGTAGCAGCAGAAAGTGATTGGTCGATTATGAATTCTTGCTGATTCTGTTGTTGGACATATACACCATTGGTAGCATTTGCCTCACATTTGCATCCACTGTTCTTACCAGCTCTATTGACTATAGTTGATCTGTTGGAAGTTTTTTAGCCATATAAGGAAATTCTTTACCCAATAATATTTAACCATAATTGTAGTAACACACACACACACACACACACACACAACACAACCACACACACACACACACTAGCCTGGACTGGACCACATTTCCCTTAATTAAAATCTGACTTATCAACAACTCTTCTCTGGAAAAATATTCTGTACTTATTTAATGGAGAAAATGTCTGTCTTTCAGGCAGGTCTATTGGCCCAGAAACATATATTCCATAGAGCACACAGGTTTGATTAGTTACTACACTTTAAATGTTCTCAGTGTTTTACTCACTTTTATGTGTGAGTAATTTAATTGTGGCTGAACTGGTGGTGACTGGTCTACCTACTGGCCACAATCATCAGGCTATTGTCTGGCACTGATGGCACCAGAAGAGAGCCTCCCTGGACTGACTGACGACTCTTTTGGATAGATGCTAAATAAACATTCACTTTCTGATTTTGACAGTAGTCTAATATTCCTTCATTATTACTACATTGGGAGCAGATGTAGTAATTAGAAGTTATCAAATTAGAAGTTATAAGTACAATATTTGTGGCATAGTTCACATTCTCACTGACTCCAAACCACAAAGCTTTTAAAATACTTTCTTAATTTTTATTTTATATGTATGAATGTATGTTATGCCTGCAAACATATATTTGCATTATGCGTGTCACAGAGGTCAGAGGAAGGCACTGGATCCCTTGAAACTGAAATTAGAGATAGTTGTGAGTCACCATGTAGCTGCTGGGAATTGAACTTGTCTCATTTAAAAGAGTAACAAGTACTTGTAACCACTGAGCATTTTTTCTATCCTACCACTACTGACACAACTACACCCCCTTCTGTTCCTTTTCAGATTCTTTTTCTGGAATGTGTACCCTGCTGTTTGGTGAAGACTGCCTGTCCTGGACCCTTCCACATTCCTCTCATATTTATTGTTGCTTATTGTAAGAGGATTCATCTTCTCTGCCTAGGTGATGTCAGTCCTGTGCAGGTAATTTTTTTGACCAACTAATGTGGATGAAGGTTGCATGTGTTATTTCCAAAAAGCCTATATGATCCAGGCTGTGGATCACCATTCTCTTATACCACAGAACAACAAAATTAAAGATGAAGGCTGCTTAGTCAACTTGGATTGCAACCTGAAGAAAAAAAAAAAAGGAGCAGAATACAGCAAGCCTGTAATAGGCATGAAGATGAAGCATAACATTCTTGCATCCACAGTGAAAGTGTTATGTTTTAGATTATTTATGACTATAGGACATAAATATACCTTAGGGTTATTTGTTGATATAGCATTACTTTGTCTTTTCTGACTGGTTAGTGTCCATGACTGGAGATAAAGGAAGTTATAGGTGAAAATAAATAGGATGCAATGGAAATACACATATCACTGAATTGTAGTCAAACAAATTATAACAAATGTCATGTGTTCATCCAAAGGAAAAAATAACAGGACTGCTGATTTAACTCAGTTGGTAGAGTACTTGCCTAGCATACATGAGGATCTGGCAAGGACCATATAACACTGGGCATGGTGGAGCATGCCTGTAATCCCAGCACTGTGGAGTGGAAGTAAGAGGATCAGAACTTTAAGGACACCTCGGATACATGGTGAATTCAAGGTCAGCCTGGGTTGCCTGAGATCCTGACTCAAAATATCACTGTATTGATGAAAATGCACAACAAAAGAGTAGAGTGGGAACAGTCCCCAGGATAAATCAAGATTCAAAGAGAAAAGATTACTCTGATGAGTAGGAGAGATGCTTACCTCATATTAGGTGTGCTATTGAAAATGATTTATTCTGCAAAGAAACAGTCCCTAAGCAATTTAGAGACTCAATGGCAAATGCATATTTAATGTGCCTGTTTTAAAAAAGAGTGTGCTTGGCAGAAGAAGGCACCATAGATTCCAGACCTTGGAGCTTGGGGACTGAAAAGAAGCACTTCATTCTGACTAGAAAAAAATGGAGATAAAGAAAAGAAGGGACAGAACCAAACCTGTGTGTCTACCTGTGAGTGCATGTGTGTGAACATGCTTGAAAGCTGTTACATGTGGCAGGAAAAGCTAAATTTTTGAGACATTAACTTGAGAACTATAATCCCTCTTCTGGTTTTTAAATGGCTAATTTTTAAGTCATGATTATTTTCTCTAGTACCAAGCCATCTCTCCAGAATATTATACCATTTCTGCCTTGAATTTATTTGCTGTCTTCTTGGAAAATTGGTAAAGAGATTGTTGTGGCCCTAGTAACCTCCAGTTTTTAGTGTGGTATTTGGTTATAGAAAGAGCAAGTAGAACATCTCTTTATAACCTCCTTAGCTTGTTGCCATGTAATAGAAATCTCTTTCCTTAAACCTTTGCTATTGACATGATGTTTCTTATGGAATCCTCAGGCCTTCAACACACGTTCAATCAGTAATCAATCAATTTCTGCATTACCTTGTGCTAGAGGACCTAGTAGACCTGAATGGGATCAGATGTGTGTTATACATCTGGTACAAACCCTATTCCTTATATCTTGAACTTGTATGAATAATGAAGTCAATTCTGTATCATCTGGTATAAATTCAGTGGTTTTAATAAGCAAAACATCTCTTTCTGCATATTGTGAATCAGTAAATATATTAAGAGACTCTTTAAAATCCCTTAGCACCATGAGAATACCATACAAATCTGCCATTTGACAGACAGAATTATAAGGGGTTTGTTCTACCTTACTTAATTCTTCTAATTTGTAACCTGCCTTCCCTGATTTATTTGCATCAGTATAAAATGTACAGGCTCTAGTTATTGGAGCATCACGTACAATTTGGGGAAGAATCCAAGAAGTACTCTTTATAAGATTAAGTCTATCACTTTTGGGATAATTTCTATTAATTTCTCCCAAAATTATCACAAGCTCTTTGTCATAGTTCATTGTCTTCACATAACTTTTTTATTTCCTCAGTAGCAAAAGTCACTATAATCTCTGCTGTGTCTATACTTGCTAATTGATGAAGTCTCAATTTACCTTTTATAATTAATTTAGAGACTTTTTCCACACAAGTTTTTAATTTTTTACTTGGCTTATGTGGTAAAAAGATCCATTCTAAGATGATATCATCCATCTGCATTAAAATTTCTATAGGGGAAATTCTGGAGGACAATATGACTAGAATACAATTAAGATTTAGATTCACCTTATCCACATGTGCTCTCTATCATTTTCCTCAACAATTTTTAATTTCTTTTCTGCTTCAGCTGTTAATTCTCTGGGACTATTCAAATCTTTATCACTAAGTTTTAGTTTAAATAAATTATTAGATCAAGTGTTATCGCAACAGCCATTCATAGACTGGAAATGTCTCCTAACAATTTTTGAAAGCCATTAAGAGTCCGCAACCGATCTTTCCTAATTTGTGCCTTTGGTGTTTTAATTTTATGTAAACCTATTTTATAACCTAGGTAATTGACAGAATCTCCTCTCTGTATTTTTTTAGGAGCAATTTGCAATCCCCAGTTGGGCAAAACTTTTTTTACTTCTTCAAACTTTTTTAAGTATATATGTTTGATTCAGATAGCAAAATGTCATCCATGGTAAATTACAGATTTAGACAATTTTTTATGTATCATTTCCAAAGGCTGACTTACAAAGTATTGGCATAGGCTAGGGCTATTGAGCATTCCCTGTGGAAGGATAGTCCACTGGTATCTCCTAGTAGGCTGGGAATTACTATAAGTAGGCAATGTGAAAACAAATTTTCTCTGTCCTTTTCTTGAAAGGGTGAAGAAACAATCTTTTAAATCGTTACCTATAAGAGGCCATCCTTTTGGTAATAGAGAAGGCAGAGGAATTCTAGATTGTAGAGGGGTCAAAAGTTGAATTACCTTGTTGACAGCTCTTAGATCTGTCACCATTCTCCCTTTACCAGATTTCTTTTTAACACATACAGGATAATTACAAGGGCTGGTTAATTCTTCAATATGGTAAGTATCTAGTTGCTCTTGTACTAGCTGTTCTAAAACCTGCAGTTTGTCTTCTGTTAATGACCATTGTTTAACCCATTTAAAGGTAGGTCTGTTGGTACCTCTAAAGGTTTTTTTAGTTGCTTTGTGTTTTTGTACAGTCTGAATGGCTGGTGACCTTTGTGTATAGTACCTTATATCCTTCACTGAATTATGAGTTTCTGAGAATGCGGGAATATTAATCTGGGTATTCCATTGCTACAGTAGGTCATGACCCCATAAATTCACTGCAATATTAGATACATATGTCTTCAGCCTTCCTTGCTGTCCTGGCCCTATGCATTCATCCCATCTCATGCTTTGTTTCACTTGAGATAGGGTTCCAGTTCTTAGGAACTGAACATTTTCTTCTTGAAGAGCCCAATTTGGATGCAAAGATTATGGAGTAATCATACCCATGTCTATCAAACCCACAATTTCAATGCCATCTATAGGCACTCTTAGCTTTGGGCTTCTATAAATGATTACATTTATAGAAGTCTGCCAGAATATATGTTTCTTATTTTCTATTGGAATTTTTGATGTATCCTCTATGTTTATTCCATCATAAAGAACAGTATGTTTTTTTTTTTTAACAGAAGGCTCTAGATTTTTTTTTTTAATTTTCCTGATGAAACATGTCCTCCACAGTGACTGGACATGACTGGACCACTTTTGACTTGGGGGCCTGTGAGAGGCCCCCCAAGGAGTTTCCTGATGCTATCGGTTACTTTGTCTATCTTTTGTTGATTTGCATTCATTGGTCCAATGTTGGTATTTGCCACACCTTCTATATATGCCTGAAGGCTGAGTCCTCCTATTCTTGCCATTCCCAGAGGAGATATTATTTCTAGGAATTCCTTGTCAAACAATCCCTTCTCAGATGTACTATTGAAACATTTGGTATTCTGATGTCTCCTCATTACTTTTGCAATTCCTTCTCCTACCCAAGATTCAATATTATAGTCAAATGTCTCAATGTTCATTGCATGCAGGATCCATTCAATAGGTGCTGATGTAACCTTTAAAAACCCAAGTACCATTTTGTATTCTAAGTTGGCACTTCAAAAACCCAGAGCTTCAATAAGTACTCATCTAGCATCTGGGTCTCTTACTCCTATATGCATAGCCTGAATTAATCTTTGTAAAAAGTCCCTAAAGGTTTCTCTCTCACCCTGTTTAACCCCTGTATATGATTCAATCTTTTTCCTAGTTCTTGAATCCTGTCTCAAACATTTAAGGCTGCTTTGTGGCATAAGGCCAAGATTTTTTTCATTGTAAAGTGTTTGAGCCTGTGAGTCAGTATAAGTGATCTCACCAAGAATTTGATCTTGGACAGTCTCAAGGCCTTTTGCTTTTCTTTGTTGTTCTAAAATTTTAGCCTCTTTCCTGGAATAGCATTTAAACATCAGTTAAGGCCCATAATCCTGGACTTCTGAAACTAAATGAAGCCAGTCATGCGGCATGGTTTTAATGCTAGAAGCCCATGTTTTATCATCTCCCTAACAAATGTGGAATGCAAGCTGTAAGTTACAATTGCTTGCTTAATTTCTTTTAGATCATTCATTCCTATAGTTATCCATCTACCTATTTTGAATCCTTTTGATCCTTTATAACTTGATTCTTTGTCAGAGTAGATTACAGGGTAGGAAGCTAAAACTTTGGGTAAGTCATCTCTGACAGCTACTGGCAATGTTGAATCGTCTCCTTGTACCTCCTTTCCCTGCTCATCAGCTCCAATAATTTCCTCAATTGTTTCAAATCTTTTTACTACTGTCTTTTGTAAATCCAGAATCTCCAATGATTTCATTGAGGCACTTAGCCTCTGGTCCTCATTCTGCACATGTGATTTCAATTTCTGAAGTTTTTCCTTTAAAGGTAACACTTCCTCCTTGGACATTATTTGGAGAGCATGCAGATTGCCATCCTGGAGAGATAATCTATCTGCTACTTTATCATAACTTTTTAACAAATTTAGATTGTCAAATTCAACAGTATGAATTCTTTCAGATAATTTCTCAGTATCCTTTGACATGGATTGAGTTTTGTCTGTCAAATTAATGTTACCCTTTTCAATAGTATTAATTTATTAGGTAACTTTTGATTTGGAAAGCAGTGTGGCAGTTTCTCAGGATTTTTGATGTTATTAATCCTATCAGCTAGCTGTTCATTATTAGTCTGTAAAGACTGTGTATTTCTAAAAGTGCCTAATTTTTGGCTCTGTTATCAAACCATTTCCTTAAGGATATAATATGAAGAAAAAAAACCGAGTCTCAATATCCAGTACATGGATGTATCACCATTACCATATAAACCTTGCAGAATACAATCCATAGTATCATCAATACGGTTACTAAAAGTTTCAATGGTAATGTTGTCTACCATTATCTAACTTTCAAGTTTATTGATTTATTAATTACCTGTTATGAAATCCTATAAATTATTTTAGGTGTAGTAATGGTTATTGTCCAGCAGGTAACTTGGTTGCAGAGTTGTGACTAGAGGCACAACCTGGTGCCATGAACAGTCCTGAGTGGCTTTGGTTTCCCTGCCTTGGTGCTAGTTAAATACTGAGAAATATGCTTTGCTTGACAAACTAAAATAAATCAATTCCATACATGGAACAAGAAGCCCAGAACTCAGGAGCTGGGAGTACAAACCAGAAGTTGCACAAATCGCCATGCAGCAGGGAATGTGGGGGCAGGGAGGCATGTGCAAACTTGAGAAATTTCCAAGTTGCCTAGGCAGTTAGCTCTGCTGTGGCTGGGGTGGGGGTGGGGAGATGGGGGGGTGGTTGGGGAGGTGTTTACATATTAGTAGGTCAAAGCAAGTCAAGTGGCTGAATGTGGGAGACTTTCTGGGCTGAGGACCATTTAGGCCTTTAAGCCAATCCACCCAGTAGGTGTGGATCCAAATCCACATGGGCACCAGATAAAGAAGGATGCTTAAAAGGAATGCCACACTAGCTCAGAATTGAGTATAATGGAGGGTTATTTATTTAGTGGTAGATTCATAGATCACAGTCCTCTGCTGGAATTGGGGACAGCAAGTGAATCCCACAGCTGGAAAAGAGCTCGTATGTGCTCTACATTGGCATATATAGTATAAGGGGCCATGCCCAAGTGGGCGAGTAACTTAAAGGCTACTGGCTGTAGGAATTCCTACAGCACAACTTTTTTTTTTAATGCTCCAGTAATTTGCCACTGTTATTTAATATAACTAGAATCCTTTCTGGTATGCAGTGCCTGAGCTTTAGGTATCAGCAAAGGTTTGTTCACCAGGAGTGTGTGTCTTCACCATTATATTTGTCTCATTTCTTGTTTATATCATATGTAATAGTGTAAGTCAAGATGGGAAGGAGTTCTTCTGCCACTGAATTCCCATTTCTAACAACACTGAGGATGTAAAGATATTTGATTACTATTTATTATGTGAGTGCATAACAAATTGTGTGTCTTCGTGCTAGAAAAAAATGAGGCTCTATATATAGGAAAAGTGGTTTCTCTAGCTTGATCAATGTTCAGAAAAGGATCTACAACCTTTGAAAGTCCAACATATTTACATTCATGTACTTGCGTCTTATATGTCAAATACATATTCATTACAAATTTTGTTATTGACACTATGATATAAGCACAAGCAGGAATAAAGGGAAATGACAAATGCCCCACATCTCTC